>NC_138503.1:46316757-47651757 GCF_964252035.2 Podarcis erhardii | reverse complement strand
CCCTCTGAAAGATCACGCACAAAGCTAATGGGTTCTCCTCGGCAGGAACACAGGAAGCTGCCTTGAACGAAGCCAAAGCATTCACTCATTTTGCTCAGTATTGTATGGGCAGACAAGAGCTGAGTTGGTAGACCATGATACTCTTAATATCAGGGTCATGGGTTTGAGCCCAACTTTGGGCAAAAGATTCCTGCATTGCAGGGGGTTGGACTAGATGACTCTAGTGGTCCCTTCCAACTCTACAATTTTATGATTCTATGAACATTTAGATTGGCACAAGTTAACCAGTGGTTCTCAAAGAGGGTGGCATGCCACACTGCTGTGGCAGGAAAGGGCAGCAAATGTGGGAAGATTCAAGGACAATCAAAGAAACATTTAAACATTTCAGTATCGTATCGTATCGTATCGTATCGTATCGTATCGTATCGTATCGTATCGTATCGTATCGTATCGTATCAAAGTATTTTTTATTTACAGTGGTACCTCTGGTTGCGAACGTTCCAGAGGTCCATTTGCAGTGTGAAAAGCCCGCAACCTGAAGTGCCGTATCTGCGCAGGTGAGCAGCGCGATTTGGTGCTTGTGCGCATGCGTGAAGCGCGATTTAGCACTACTGCACATGCGCAAATGGCGAAACCCGGAGGTAACCCTTTCCGATACTTCCAGGTCGCAGCAGGACGCAACCTGAAAAAACGTAACATGAAGCAAACACAACGTGAGGTATGACTGTATTTGCAGAATATGAACCGATATTCCACAGCATTGGCTATTCTTCTACAGTTCTCCATGACTGATTGGTGTGAGCATGGATTTTCAACTCTGACACATACGAAAGATCAGAAAAGAGAAAGGCTTCTTTAAGCTGATGAGAAGATGAGAGTTTGTGTGCCTCAAATGAGACCAAATATAAAAGAGATCACCCAGCAAAAGCAAGCTCATACCTCTCACCGAGTTTGCAGACATACTTAAGGTGCATATGCAAGAGGTTTGTCTATAATTGTATTTGGGGAATGACTCATGTTCTTATGTAGCTGCATTGTTTTGTACCTTCTGGAGGTCCCATGATCATATTATTAAACCGTTGTCTTCTAGGTTATAAATCAAGCACTGCTAGTTGTTTCTTTTTGTTCTCCAATGTATTTCTTATCAATGAAAAATTCAGTGTGAGACGAGGAAATTTTTATTCAATGGTGCAGATAAAAAAAACTCTGAGAACCACTGGTCTAAACTGAGGGGCAGTGGCTCTTCGGGCTTTCAGAACAGGAGTCTATTCGCAGACTTACCTGGAATTATTATTATTATTATTATTATTATTATTATTATTATTATTATTATTATTATTAGTGCTCCGGCCATTGGGTTGCCCCAGCCACTCTGAGATGTCAGGGTTTGAATCTTGGGTCTTTTGCCTGCAAAGCAGACGCTCTACCAAAGAGCTATGACCTTAAAATTAAAGTATGGTTCCAGTCTTCATGGTTCTGAGCAAAGGGCTAAATTTAATAAGAATCTGGGGAGCTCTGCCTTATTGCAAATCACGCCGTTGGTCCATCTAGCTCAATATTGAGAACACAGTTCTTTTCCCAGGTGATGCAAGTTCTCCTCCATGTCCTCCTCACAAGATGTGTCCAAAAGGTGTTTAAATTACGCCAATATCCAAGGCTAAGTTACCATCGAAGGTGAAATGGCAGACTTTTGTGGATACAGGTGTAAATACTGATTTGGGGTATTTGTCTTCTAATGAAGGCAACCTAGGCCTTCATGGAAAATGGAAAACGAGCCCAAATAATTCCAGTGACTCTCAAAAGATTGCAAAAAAGAGTCTTCATCTCAAGAGATGCTCCCTCTCTCTCAGGCAGTTGTTGTTTTTTAAACAACAAGGCAAATTTGTTAAATAATATCCCGGTTTAAAAGATTTATAAAAATAGACCGACGTCTCCGAGTCATCAAAGTCAGAACTGAGTTTTTAGTCAACTTTTGCCTTATAAGTCTTTATTTTCTGGAAGTTCATCTCTGCACCAAGGTAATCGTTTGGCTTCCTTCACAGATATTCCAAGGGCTGGTCCGTGGGAAACAGAAGATCATTTTTTTCTGAAATAGCTGGTGTGTTGAGCTGCAGCTACTACTGAACTGCAACTCCCAGCTGCTCTAGTCAGCATGGCCAATGGCCAGGGATGATGGGAATTATAGTATACAAGGACTGGCAGTGCCATTCCAATGATGCAGACAGAATACATTCCCAGTCCTTCTGGGAGATGCTGGGGCTTGAACCTGTGACCTTCTGCATGCAGTGCTGATGCTATACCCCTGAGCCACATCCCAGGAGCACAACTCTGAATGAGTTAGCTACAAATAGCAAGGGTGCTATTTTCAGAATACCGGGGCTTTCTTCCTTAAAACAATGAAGTCACCTGCCTTTTGAAAGGGAATGGCCCATCTCAAAGGCAAGGAGAAAGTCAAAGAAATGGGAGGAGAGGTGGGGAGGGAGAGAGCCCCTACCCCCTTCAAAATGCTGGTGTCTGCTTGCTCTCATTTTTTATGCCTGCTTTAATATACACATCCACCCCAAACATTGCAAGTGTCTGTGTAGCTCTGGCTGACGCCATCTATCAGCCGAGAATAGCGACGGCGGAATGTTTGCCCCCATCTCCCAGGTATACAACGTGTCTTGCAAAAAGAGAGAAAACCCATAAAAAGATGTATTTACACAATAAACCACAGACAATTGCACAATCTTTCAAGCCTGACGGGGAGAAACGTTGCAGCCGGGCTGGAGATAACACACCGGTTACTCTGCAAACGAGATTGTGTGCTTTCTAAGGTGCATACGGATAAGAGCCTAACATTGCTACCAATATTTCACTTACGGCGGAATTCAGAGCAGATTTTTCATTGGCCAGGGTAGGATTACCGTATTTTTCGCTCTATAGGACGCACCAGACCACAAGACGCACCTAGTTTTTGGAGGAGGAAAACAAGAAAAAAAATATTCTGAATCTCAGAAGCCAGAACAGCAAGAGGGATCGCTGCGCAGTGAAAGCAGCAATCCCCTTGCTGTTCTGGCTTCTGGGATAGCTGTGCAGCCTGCATTCGCTCCATAAGACGCGCACACATTTCCCCTTACTTTTTAGGAGGGAAAAAGTGAGTCTTATAGAGCAAAAAATACGGTACCTGAAGTCAAGCATCTCAGTGCAGCCCAAGGCATAGTGCATCATTCTGCTATAGGAAGAACACCTGAGTTTTGCCACGGCATACCACACCGTTCTGCTGTGGGATTTGCAACCACAAGTTGTACTGATGGCCACTTGAGAGCCTTTAAAAGGACAAGTTCATAGAGGATCAGATTAGTCATGATGATTGTGTGCTACCATCATGACTAGAGAATGTCTCTGAATACCAGTTGTTGGAGAACTTGAGATCAACTGCACTCATGGCCTGCTTATGTGCTTCTTCGAGCATCTGACGGGCCACTGTGAGAACTAAAAACTGACCCAGATGGGCCTTTGGCCTGATCCAGTAGGCCTCTTCTGATGTTTTGATGTTTGTAAATGGAGAACAACTCCAGAAAAGGCCAATTCTCTCATTGGACCTCCCACAGTCATCGCTGTTGTTTACTACCACCCTTTTCCATGCATCTACAGAGGCGTGTTACCGTCAACAAAAAAAGAAAGCCATCTACTATTGTTCCAGGAGTTGGTGGAATCTGAAGTTTGTTGGGAAATCAGCTCCCTGTAAAACCATGTGAGATCTAGTGCTGGATCATGAATTACTAGGAAGCCAGAAAAGTTTTAAATACCCACCCAAGAAATAGTTTTATTAGGCCTGGCTATATATAGGCATTTGCTGAGGCCAAAATAACTAACGAGAGCTGGCACTGTGTGGCCCTAGAGAACAGCTATATCTGGGTGACCTGGAGGACAGTACAAAATAAAATAAAATAGATCATTGTGGGAAAATGCATCCTACAGCCACAATCTCTTTATTCTTTAACAGAAAGCAAAGCAGGATCATTGGGTGGAGAGTGTTTTGCCTTAAGAAGGTGACTTTGGGTCACTTCCCCATTAGGGGTGGAGGAGAAATTCATATGGCTTGCAAAATCCTTTTGTTATCCTTGTTTATATCATTGCTATTTGAGTGTATTTTTAATATGATAGCACCAATGTTAATAGTCTAGTTTACTGTTTCATAATGGGTATTATTGATATTTGGGGATTTTCGTCATTGCTAATCTTCATTTTGAACATTGTATTGAAAAGCGAAAATTGTGCATTGTTCCTGGTCAGCGTACCATATATAAAGGTAAAGGTAAAGGGACCCCTGACCATTAGGTCCAGTCGCGGAAGACTCTGGGGTTGCGGCGCTCATCTTGCTTTATTGGCCAAGGGAGCCGGCCTACAGCTTCTGGGTCATGTGGCCAGCAGGACTAAGCTGCTTCTGGTGAACCAGAGCAGCGCACGGAAATGCCGTTTACCTTCTCGTCAGAGCGGTACCTATTTATCTACTTGCACTCTGATATGCTTTTGAACTGCTAGGTTGGCAGGAGCAGGGGCCGAGCAACGGGAGCTCACCCTGTTGCAGGGATTCGAACCGCTGAGCTTCTGATTGGCAAGCCCTAGGCTTGGTGGTTTAGACCACAGCGCCACCCGCTGTGTGTATATATAGGATATACCTAATCTCCAACAGGCCTTGGGAAATGTTCATTGATTCTGTATGTGCACAGAATTCTGTTGCTATATTCCCTGAGGCCTCTTGGAGATTATGCATTTTGACTGGGCAATGTGCACAATACCAGCAGCTCTTAACTTCTTACATTCTTAAGTGGGACAAAAACACCGCACCCCACCCGTGCAAAACGTCAACAACATTGCCTCACTCTTCTTCATTCACCTTGAATGCAATTTCTTTTCTCATTAATTGATGGAGAATGGTGTGTGTCTGGAGTTCCAACTTGCCCCCACAACCCTGGGTCCCATGGCCCTGGCACTGAAATTTGTGGGTGCTTGGCCCCTTCATGGGGAATTTTGTGGGTGCTCGGGCACCCAGGGCCCCAGAGAGTTGGCACCTATGGTGTGTGTTTGATAGGGGGAAATGCAGGACCATTTTTTTCAGCACAACGCTAGTATACACAGATCAGGGGTGGAGAATGTGAGGCTCAGTTATGATGGGATTCGGAGCCTCAGTTTCTCCATCTCTGCTACAGAGGCATAGAAACTAGGGACAAGTCCAGTGTACAAAGCAGAAATATACTTTTCCAAAAAGGTATGTAACATGTAGCTGTCAGGAATGAACCAGCTCCAAGTGAAGGTTTGCAGCCAAATGCAGAAAGCAGCCAGGAACAGGGAAGCTTTGATGTTAGTCAGGCAGGGGAGACCTGGCAGCTGCAGAATTCAGCTCTTCCTGACCTTGATGGGCAGGCTGATAAAACAGTAGCTGAGAGCAGGCTAGAACACAGCCAAAGCTCAAATAGGCACAAATAGACAAGGAGACAGTTCATCAGAAAAGGAAGAGGCTGGAGCTAATCCAATAAATTCAAGAAGTCAGCGAATGGGAGGGCTTCTAGATAGGAAGCAAAACAAGAGATGCAAGGGGCATCGGTTCAATATATTCTATAGACACAGGAAGGAATCTTCAGAAGGGTCATCTTGAGTAATGATGCCTGAGGCTTTTCTTAGAGCCATCCGGAGCTATCTGTTTGTTTTTGCAATAAATTCTCCTTTTTAATCACCTATACTTACTCTGTTATCAAGCTGGGAGACTGGACTCCTGACAGTAGCCAGTCCTGCTACCAGATTAGCAACCTCTCATGTCTCAGAAGGGCAGTTGTTTTTGGTTTTTTTGGCGACCTACTGGAAATGTTATCAAAAAATCAGTTCACACCTAATGAAAGCCTTGAGCAATTGCTTCATGGACATCATCAAACCACATCTGCATCCGCAAACAGGTCTCCTTGAACTCCTGGGTGTGCTTTCCTGCGCCTGTCTGGCAGCAAACATTTTTAACACCTTTATATCTTTCTACTAGCGTGAATTTATATCTGCAGCTTTTATAGCTCCCAACGCTATGAAATGGTTTACTTAAAAAAAATAATAACCCCAACAAATTCTAAGAAATCCAGCCGCAAGAATAAAAAAAGTATTCCAAAAATAAATACAACCATTTTCTATTCGGTGCCAGTTTTATGACTTTGAGGGGTGGGGGCAGGGCCGAGAACAAAAATCCTAAGGACACCCTATCTGTCCTCCATACTAATAGTAAGCTCATTCTCTGAGTGCTGATCATTTTGTACCTGGAAGGTGTCAGCAGGCTTGGTGGACCTCAAGGTTTGCAGAAGGACATAGCACCAGAAAAACAAGCAAACCCAAGGGCAGGAGAAAATGAAGCAGAGGCTATTAAAAACAGAGCACACTCAGTGGCCACATAAGGCTGAGATTCTGTTGGGAGAATGGGGACAAAAAACTGGGGTGGTGGAATGGAGCGTCTTGGGAAAGGGCATGGCTGGCAGACTGGCACCCTGAACATTTTGTTCCAGGTTACATCTGCATGTGCTTTAATTTACACAGGACACACAATCCATGGAGAAGGCAACAGAGAGCTGGTCTGGAGAAGGCTGTGGCCAAGGCTGCCAGCAAACAGCTGAGTCCAACAGAAGAAATGGAGGGCATTTCTGAGAGAAGGAGCTGGCTCTCATCACAGTTTCCCCAGACTTTGCACTGAGGAACAGTTTTGGTGTGCTGGCTAAAAAGTCGCCAAATTCCAAAGCACACTCTCAGCCTGCTTTGGTCACATCAGTTTGCCAGGATAGATGGTGCAGAGTCTCGCCAACCTTGCAGCCAGCGATGGATCCAGAAGCCAATTGGCAGAGCAAACAGAGGCAGGAACAGCTCAGGGTGGAACCGGCGCTCTTCCAATGCCAGGATGAGGCCCCATAATGCCCTGAGATTCTTCCATCATAGCTGTCAGGCCTGCCGCTAGGTCCCAGCTCACAGAGGACCAACGCCCAGTGGATGTCATATACAAAAGTCTTTATTGAAGTTTAGTTTCCATTTCCAAGCTCTGGGCGCGCAGACCCACGTCTTGACGCTAGACCGGCTAAGTTCCCTCTGACTCGCTGCTGAACCCACACCAGTTTAAGATTCTAGCCTTGCTCCACCTCCTACGCTGTTCTTTCCTCCTCTGGGTCCTTCTGCCCTCTGATCTTACCTCCTTCCTGGATTCGTCTGACGCTGACCCCCCTGAGTCTCGCCCTTCCTTTCGGCGGGCTTTAGGACCTGGCTCCCTGTCAGGACTCCCTGCTGTGCCGCTCTCCTGTACATTTGAACTTGGCGCGCGCGCCCAGCCGGTAACTTTCCTTCTGACCGTTTCCCCGCTCCCTGATGTGGGCGTTGCCAAGCCTGACTCCTCTCCTCCCGCTGGAGATGAGAACACTGGTCCCGACTCCTGGGACTCCCCCTCCCCACTGCGCTCTGGTGGAGAAGCTGGTCCTGATTTCCAACTGCTGCTCAGGGACTCCCCGCTGGCCCCTCCCTCCTGGGGCTTCCCCCCTGGAACCCCCCTCGCTCTGGCCATCGGTGCTCCCTTCTGTGAGTCCTCCGATTCGCTAGAGAGGCTTGTGGATTGACTCTGCCCACTGTCACTGCCTGCTCCCCCTTCGTACTCCTCCTCCTCACTTTCCATTTGCTCACTCTGCTTTGCCTCTGCTCCTGAACCCCTGACAATAGCAAACCACTTTTAGGAGATCCACCATAACCTGATGACTAGCTTGAGGAAATACCACAAAAACCTGATGGGTACACCAGACAGTTCTGACTTCACAAGTCTGTTGCTGATTAATGCAGTGTGGAAAGGCCACCTTTCTGCTTTTTCCTTTCTGCTAATGCAACCAGAAGGCTGGTCCACTGTCCCTCAGACCTTGTGGGGGGCCAAACTATATTTGGGGGGTGGAATGAACAATGCTGATCCCTGGACCGTCCGCAGGCTGGATTTAGAAGGTGATTGGGCCGGATCCGGGCCTTAGTTTGCCTACCCATGGTCTTAATTAACTCCTTCATCATTCATAGAAAATATTAAGTCTGAGCACTAAAAACAGGCCCATGTAGAGCAGCGGGGAGTAGGGACCTGGTCCTCTTTTGAAGTTCCATCTTGCTTTCTCACACTGGTTGCTAAGCAACTTGGCACTTACACACACAGAGAGAGAGACACACACAGGAATCAGCTGCTCTCAGGAGAAATCCTTACATAGCTCACTCAAAGAGTTTCATGTTCGTTAAGCCACCCAGTTCAATAAACAACACATTTTCTCCCTCTCTCTCGTCTCACAGCAACCTTTGCGCTAAATTAATATGCCAATGGCTCCTTCCAGTGATGGATCCCCTACAAACTAGAGGAGAGGAAGATTTGAGCTGCAGGAAGGGAAAATATATATATATAGTGGAAAGTAAATGATCAAGATAATGAAAAAAACAACATTGAGCATGCTTATATGATCATAGAATTGCAGAGCTGGAATTGCACAGTATTTATAGGCTGCATTGAATGCTACCCCTGCTCAGAGTAAAGGTAAAGGTAAAGGTAAAGGTAAAGGTAAAGGTAAAGGTAAAGGGACCCTTGACAATTAGGTCCAGTCGCGGCCGACTCTGGGGTTGCAGCGCTCATCTCGCTTTATTGGCCGAGGGAGCCGGCGTACAGCTTCCGGGTCATGTGGCCAGCATGACTAAGCTGCTTCTGGCTAACCAGAGCAGCGCATGGAAACACCATTTACTTTCCCGCCGGAGTGGTACCTATTTATTTACTTGCACTTTGACGTGCTTTCGAACTGCTAGGTGGGCAGGAGCAGGGGCTGAGCAACGGGAGCTCACCCCGTCGTGGGGATTCGAACCGCCGACCTTCTGATCGGCAAGCCCTAGGCTCTCACAGCGCCACCCGTGTCCTGCTCAGAGTAGACCTGCGTAAATGAATGGATGTGACTAAGGGTGGTATTCAATGGAAGAGCAACGTCCCGCTGTCCAGCCCCATTCTCTGCAAAGGTCATCCTTCAGGGCAACTCAGCCCTGCAGCCAGGCCTGAACCCAGACAGACACAAATAAGAACAATTAATTTCAACAGGTCTACCCTGAGTAAAATTCAGTTGAATGCCACCCTAACTTGGGGCTCATCTACATTTCCATTTTGTGCCATGACTAGAAAGCGTGGGTCCAAGCAGTTTTGCACTTGTCCTGAGCTTTCTAGACATGGGACCATGTGGTTGTGCCTTTGCCCCACTGTTTCCCCCAGAAAACCCACTGTTTACCACTGAATCGAAAGAAGCACCCATCTGTGGGAAAACCAATTTGTTCTGATTCAGTGCTAAACAGCAGGTTTCCCTGGGGGGGGGGGGAGCAGCAGCACAAGCAGAGGTGTGGACAAACCTTAATAGCATAGATCATGGCTAGGCAAACTAAGGCATGGGGGCCGGATCAGGCCCAATCACCTTCTAAATCCGGCCCACAGACGGTCCAGGAATCAGCATGTTTTTACATGAGTAGAATGTGTGCTTTTATTTAAAATGCATCTCTGGGTTATTTGTGGGGCATAGGAATTTGTTCATATTTTTTTCTTCAAAATACAGTCTGGCCCCCCACAAGGTCTGAGGGACAGTGGACTGGCCCCTGCTGAAAAAGTTTGCTGAGCCCTGACATAGATCATAGATCGGATAATTGTAGAGTTGGAAGGGACCCTGGGGATCATTTATTCCTGGGATCAGTAAACTTTTTGAGCAGGGGGCCAGTCCACTGTCCCTCAGACATCGTGGGGGGCCGGACTATATGGGGGGGGAGTGTGAACAAATTCCTATGCCCCACAAATAACCCAGAGATGCATTTTAAATAAAAGCACACATTCTACTCCTGCAAAAACACCAGGATCCGGCCCCCAGACCTTAGTTTGCCTGGCCATGATTTAGTCCAACCCCCTGCAATGCAGGAATATGCAGCTGTCTCATACGAGGATCGAACCTGCAACCTTCATAGTCACATCCATTTCTCCTTCTACCTTTGCCTCTGGCCCCATCCAGTTCGTGACTTTGGCTCCACCCAGCCTCTTGGAGGTTGTCCATTAGGGGATGCAGCCCTTGGGCTCCAATGCATGCCTTCCCCTCTGCTCTGAGAAATGGAGTCAGAAATGGTCCTAAGTGCAAAAAGCTACAGGAAGACAGCGACTCCTGATGGCAACCGAGTTTTCAGTGTACTTAACAACCTTGGTTCAAGGTCAGCTTTTCCCAAGCAGAGGTGTGGACAAGCCCTTAGGTTCATTGATTTCAGTGGGTCTACTCTAACATAGTTGGATGCAACCCTATATCACTGCCATCTTGATTATGTAGTTTATAAACTGAATCCAACCCACCTACATACACCTCCTGCCTCTAGTTCAGCATTTCCCAAACTTGGGTCCCCACAGCTGTTTTGGGACTACAACTCCCATCATCCCCAGCTAGCAAGACTAGTGGTCATGGATAATGGGAATTGTAGTCCAAATCAGGTGGAGACCCAAGTTTGGAAAACACTGCTCTAGTGGGTGGGATTTCATCATTGCAGGGATTAGTCAATGGGGTGACCTTGGCTACCAACACCAACTTGGCTATTCTCCCTTTCTTGCAGCTGCTCAAAGCCTTTCTCCATCCTGAGTATGCAAATTCGCCCCATCCATTGTCAGAATCTCAATTCTGCAGAGCGGTGTGACAATAAATATGGGAAAGGTGAATGTATCGGTGGTTTCCAAGCAGGAAAACAAAGCCAAATTCAAGAGTCATGGTTGCAGTTCCTTGATTAAAACTTTAATTAGAGCCACCAGCTTATTCACAGTTTGCATCAGAGGTTTTAAAAGAATTTACTCTGCGCCCCTTTCCGTGCAAATAGGCTAAATACTCTTCAGAAATCAAATAAAATGGAGAAGGGGAGGTGGGTGGTGGGGAGAAAAATATTAAAAAGTTATTCCATGGGGGAATTGGCAAGTTGATGTTGACTGGAAAGGGAGAAAGGGCGTTTATGGCACAAGCAATACTCAAGGTGGCATTTGGCAATGTCCGTTTAGCTGTTAGCAAAGATGAAGCGTTTTAATAAGAGCTGAGGTTGAAATAGCTTTCTTCTGCTGCGAGCAGAGGGCGGGTAAGGCAGGCACCTCCCGCTGATAGCCATTCTCCTGCTGACAAATCTAGCAACAACAGCATCCCTGAGAAGTTCAGAAGAAGAGGAGGATCTCAGATGGCCGCCTAGATGTTGTCCCCCCAAGAGAAAATGCTTTGTCTCTGGGGATGAACGAATCTGTCAATTTCAATTTATCTCAGTTTCCTTCCCCCCTAGATTTACATTCAATTTTCCCTGAATAATTTTTTTGCATGCATTTTTAAAATAAAATAAATGCAAAATCAAACAGAACGATCGCATAAAACAGGTGAAATAACCAGGTGATTATAACAAGCCTATAGAAATAAAACCACCATTAACACAGAGGTCTCTTATTTTCCAGGTGGGTGAGCTGCATTTTCAGTAAACCTTTGTTTTTGAAGCTCTGTACTGCTTCCTATTTCATTGTCTCATCCACAGTCATTTATAGGCTGTTTGGGGGTGGGAGATTGGTTATATTCTGCATGCACATCTTTCCCCCCCAAAAGGTCTTCCTGGAAATCCATCACTGGACTTCAGTGCTAAATTTGTCCTAATATACACATATTTTTGGTGTGCAATTCTTCTTCCAGATGCACACATTTTTCTTCTTCCAGATGCACAGAGGGCACATATTTACAGACGATCTGCACATGTCAATTTACTTATTTCATTGCAAGTGTAGAAGCGATTACTCCACAGAAATGCAACATGTCTCCATAAAGCAGGGAAGGTTGTGACCAGGCTACCTGTGTACCTGCTCAATCTAGTGTCCAGGTGAAACATCATGAGAACAGCTTCAAGGTCCTTCCTGCTTGGTCCTTAAATTGGACATGGCCTAGACAGCCCTCCAAATAGAGGACTGTACAGTAGGACACATGGTCACTCTAGGAGGAACGGACCATCTGTCAAGGCCCCCCACTTATTTTGGAAATTGCAGATTGGATGGATTTGTCTTGAAATGCATACTGAATCGAATTTCTCCACCACCACTACCTGCAATTCAACCCTAAATTCATGGATGGCTATGTTCTACCTTCACTGCTGGAGGCATTGTGCCTCATAATACCAGTTGTTAGGAACCACAATTGGGGAGAGCACTATTGTGCTCAGGTCATGCTTTTGGGCTTCCCACAGACATCCAATAGGCCACTGTGAGAAGTGGATGCTTGGCCTGCTCTAGCAGGGCTCTCCATCTGTTTTTATGGTGGTAGGACACAAGGGAGAGCCTTTCCTGACCATTTCAGTGAATATTGTGCCATTGGCTGAGACTCTCAAGGAAAAGCAGCACATTTGCTGTTCCCTGGTCTTGAACGAAAACTCACATCAAATCTCAAATAAGTGAGATGACATTGCCCTTTTCTAATGTCACATTTATCCGAGAAGAGTGAGAAGGGAATTCTCACTGGTGGGCTTGTAAGTTCAGAATAGCTCGAGAACCAGTTTCTGTGGTGTAACATGAGAGTCTTTTTGCCATGAACTGTGGAAATGCCTTTCCAAAAGCCCCCTGGGGATCTAGCTCAGCCAGAGCTGAGGAGGTATTTTTTTTTGGGGGGGGGGAATTACCAGACACAAATGTTCTGGAAGCTCATGGTTTTACAACCCTAAAAAGGTAAAGGACCCCTGACAGTTAAATCCAGTCACGAACGACTCTGGGGTTGCGGCGTTCATCTCACTTTACTGGCCGAGGGAGCTGACATTCGTCTGCAGACAATTTTTCCGGGTCTTGTGGCCAGCGTGTCTAAGCTGCTTCTGGTGAAACCAGAGCAGCGCACGGAAACACCGTTTACCTTCCCGCTGGAGCGGTACCTATTTATCTACTTTCACTTGCGTGCTTTCGAACTGCTAGTTTGGCAGGAGCTGGGACAGAGCAATGGGAGCTCACCCCATCACAGGGATTTGAACCGCTGACCTTCCTATCGGCAAGCCCAAGAGAAGAAGAAGATATCCCGCTTAAAGAGTCTCAAAGTGGCTAACATTCTCCTTTCCCTTCCTCCCCCACAACAAACACTCTGTGAGGTGAGTGAGGCTGAGAGACTTCAGAGAAGTGTGACCAACCCAAGGTCACCCAGCAGCTGCATGTGGAGGAGTGGGGAAGCGAACCCGGTTCACCAGATTACGAGTCCACCACTCTTAACCACTACACCACACTGGCTCAGTGGTTTAGACCACAGCGCCACCTGCGTCCCTTTTATAACCCTAATGGAGCTTAATCCAAGACCGAGGTTGTTTACAATCACCACTAGAAGAAGATGTCCATGTGAAAACTGATTGAGAAGACCATTGTTGACTCAGGAAGCAGGTCTCCAGAATGGGTTGCTTCACAGCCCATGGAAATATTGCTCCCTGGAGCTGCCAAGCAAGCCATGAAAAAAGTAAATTCGCCTTAACACCATGCTCCTCGAAGCAAGGCAAATAAGGTTTGGATGCCTGGAGAGTGCTCTTCAGTCCTGGAACAGTCAAGTTAACTTGGGAGGGTTACAAGTGGGCCCTTGAGATGACTGAAAACAGACCCCCTGTCCTGCTCAGAAAACCAGACATTCCACCTTATTTGTGCCATGTGAGTGTTCAAGATTTGGATGCTCATAGAAAGCTCAGCTGCCAAATCTTTTCAGGCCTATCCGAGCGAGCTGTCTGCAAACGTGCTGGAGAGATGAGCATACCATCAAACTTTTTCCAACCCTAAACGGGGATGCGCATCTTCCGGCATGTTCTCCTGGATGAGTCAAGTGACCTATGTCTCACTTTGCCCCACGCAAAACACTTCTTGTTTTTTAAGCGAGAGAGTGCGAGAACGCGTGAGGGCTCAGCATCCAAAATGGTTGCCAAGGTCTCGCGTGAAAAACAGGATGTGATTCGACAAATCCAGGGAGTAGAAGGCTACTGATAGCTACTAGCCACAATGGCCATGCTCTGATTCCATGGGAGGGGAGTGTTTGGGTCCTGCTTGTGAGTTTCCCTCACCACCGTGGTGTAGTAGTTAAGAGCGGTGGACTCGTAATCTGGTGAACTGGGTTTGCTTTCCCGCTCCTCCACCTGCAGCTGCTGGTGACCTTGGGCTAGTTACACTTCTCTGAAGTCTCTCAGCCCCACTCACCTCACAGAGTGTTTGTTGTGGGAGAGGAAGGGAAAGGAGATTGTTGGCTGCTTTGAGACTCCTTAAGGGGAGTAAAAGGCGGGATATCAAGTCCAAACTCCTCCTTCTCCTCCTCCTCCTCTTCTTCTTCAGGTTGGCCACTGTGAGAGCAGAACACTGGACTAGGTGATGGTGGTGTTGGTGGTGATGGACTGGTGGCCTGATCCAGTAGGCTCTTCTTATGTTTTTAGAGAGAAAACATGATCTATTATCAGGGTTTTCTGTGTCTCATGGAAATATTAACTGAACTATTATAGCATGGATTGAAGGAGATGACCAACCGGTGGCTTCCATTTTGCACACAAGTAGGATCATGGGCTTGCTCCATGTTAATAGGCATGCACATCGTAGAATACATGTTAGGTTAGGCAGAGAGACAGTGTGGCATAGTGGTTAGAGTGTAGGGCTAGGACTCTGGGGGGGCAGTGTTCAAATTGCACTTGCCCAAGGAACTCCTTGGGTGGCCTTGGGCCAGTCACAGTCTCTCAGCCTACCTCACAGGGTTGCTGTTGGGATTAAATGAGGAAGGGGAGAACCATGTACACCACCTTGACCTTATTGGAGAAAAAGGTGGGGTGTAAATGAAATACAGTACATGCAATAAATCAGTGGTGACCAAAATTGGCCCTCCAGCTGTTTTGGAACTACAATTCCCATCATCCCTGACCACTGGTCTTGTTAGCTAGGGATGATGGGAGTTGTAGTCCAAAAACAGCTGGAGGGCCAAGTTTGGCCAGCACTGCAATCAATCAATCAATCAGTCAGTCAATCAATAAATCAATCAATCAATCCACGCTTCTCAGAATTTTGTGATGCAGTTCTCCAGTAAAACAATGTGTGAAAAAAATGCACACGCTAAGGTTAAACATGTATAAAAAGGGATGTAGTGAAAGGAACATATGAAATCACTTGGAAAAAGGACTTGTGTAAAATTGTGTGCGGCAAAATTGCATGCCAAAAAAGATGTCTGATAGGAGACACATGCACTATACTGCTGGTGAAATTTCACAATAACTGCTGCTGATGCCGAAACTTGAGATTGCATAGTGGAGAAACCGGGGGGGGGGGGAGTGCAATTGACCATTTTGTCTATCCTTACAGATTGCGACCACTCTTAGGGGAGGGCAAAAGTTAATAATAAAAATAATAATAAATCATCGTTTTGGAAACAAGAAAACAATCCAGCACATTTGCTCTCTTGTCTTGGGCCTTCAAGATAAATGAAGTTCATGCTGTACTCAGCTGCATATTTCCAGCGTGCGGCTGTCACAACATCACAAAACCACCTCCTTTGCTTGGCTGCCTGGCCTTCTTGGGCCTGTCAATTGCAAGGAGAGAAGTTTACCTTTCTGCTAGCACCGTCAACTTGGCAAGGCTAAGGGAGAGAGATTAAATGCCGCCTCTGAGCAGACGCCGCTGGGGTGGAGAGAGGACAGTCTGATCTGCATTGCTCCATGCTGATTTTACAGCATGCGTGGCTGGTAGAACAGCCACCCTTTGACTCCTAGTAAAATTAGCACGTTGATATGGAAAGCACTGAAGGAGAATGAGCTATCCAGGCCTACTGTTTCAAGTCCTGGCTATGCTATTTGCTTGTTCCTCCCATCCATTGAGAAAAGGAATGCATTTTCCATGCAAAAGTGACTAGGCAGCAGTATTAAGAGGCCTGGGCAGCAGTATTGAACGCACGCCTGGGAGAAAGCATATCGATCAGGACCATAAATGGTTGTGATCTTTGGAAAGGGCAAGGTTGACCCCACAGGATCAACAGCTGATGCACCCAGTCTCAATAACAGAGAGAAGATCGGAGTATTGCGGTTTTCTGTGGCATTGGTGGTGCTAGACTTGTAATGTTGGCTGTGCACACCATAAAAGGAGGAGGTGCTTTCTCTCTAGTGTCAATCATTAACAGAAGCCAACAAGGCAGGTAGCTGCCTTATACCAAGGCCACATCTATACCATGTGTTTCAAGCACTATTGTTCCACTTTAAACACACACGGCTTCCCTCCAGGAATGCTGGGAAGTGAAGTTTGTTAAAGGTGCTGAGTGTTGTTAGGAGGCCCCTGTTCAACTACCAGCTACATTTCCCAGCATTCCCTGGTAACAGGAATTGGTTGTTGAACCACTTTGGGAACTGGACAACTCCTCGAAAGATTCCATCAACGGTGTCTCCGGATAATTTTACACATCACTTGGGAAGACAGGCGAACTAATGCCAGTGTACTGGAAGAAGCAAAGATCACCAGTGTTGAAGCAATGATTCTTCAACATCAACTTTGTTGGACTGGTCATGTTGTGCAGATGCCTGATTGTCGTCTTCCAAAGCAACTACTCTATTCCGAACTTAAAAATGGAAAGCGTAATGCTGGTGGTCAACAAAAGAGTTTTAAAGACTGTCTCAAGGCAAATCTTAAAAAATGTAGTATAAACACCAACAATTGGGAAACACTGGCCTGCGAGCGCTCCAATTGGAGAACAGCCTTTACCAAAGGTGTCATGGGCTTTGAAGACACTTAAACTCAGGATGCAAGGGAGAAGTGTGGTAAGAGGAAGGCACGCTTGGCAAATCCACACCATGATCAACTCCCGCCTGGAAACCAATTTCCCCACTGCGGAAGGATGTGTGGATCCAGAATTGGCCTCCACAATCAATTATGGACTCACTTTTAAAACCATGTTAATGGAAGACAATCTTACTCAGCTATGAGTGATTGCCAAAGAAAGAAAGAAGAATCCTAACAAGTCTCATTCCCCTTATCTAGAATGTGGCCAGCTGAGCTTTGTGTGTGCTGCTCACCCCCATGACACAGCCAGGTCTCATTCCTAGCTCTCAGGTTACATCTTGAAATTCTAAGGCTCTGGGATAATCCTGACCTTGCAGCCCTACTAGTGAGATGTTCTCCAGAGAGCTCAGTGGTAGAGCATCTGCTTTGCGTGCAGAAGGTGCCAGCTTCAGTCCCTGGTAGCATCTCCAGTTGGTCTCTCTGTATATCTCCTGCCCCTAACCCTGGGAAAGCCACTGCCAGTCAGTTTAGAGAATACTGAGCTGGGTGGACCAATTCTCTGACTCAGCATAAGGAAGCTTCCTATGTACATGTGTAAGAGATGAACTCTGACTCAGGTGCTGTTAACGGAAAAATCCGAGGGCTCCCTTGGACAAAAACAAAGACACCAACCAGGATTACTTGGAGCAAAACAGCAGCCTGTAGGCTTGGCCTTTATTGATCTGTTGCAACAGGGTGCTCCCCTCACCCGCAGGAGAGAGGAGGGACCCAGAAAAATGGTGTGCAAGGCCTTATAAAGACTTTTGAAATTGCCACCCTGTAGCTCAAGACCACCCCCCAGAAACATCATACATACATCACAGAAAAGGCGGTCTAAAACAGAAATTTGAATATTGTTTTTCTCCTGTTGTTGTTTATCTCCTGTCTGGCAGGTTACTTGATTGGATTGCCTGGGGAGCCTGGCCATTCTTTTGTAGTGATAAATACTTAGTTCCTGGGCCAGGTCACAGGCTCACACCCTATTCAAACACAGACATACCCTTAAGACAGGATTTGTGAAGGAAAAGACAATGGGGAGGCTTTCCCAGTTTGACCTTGCAGAGAAAACATTTGCTCGGTTTAGGAATCAAAATGGTTCCAGGTTGGCCTTTCTGTGCTGATCTATGTATGTGCTTGGTTGGTACACTTATGAACATTACCATATATCTAAGACCATAAAATTCCTATCACAGTGCAGGGAACCTTTGGTCCGCCAGATGTTGTGCAGAACAAGTCCCATCAGCAACAGCAAGCATGGCCAATGACCAGGACTGATGGGAGTTGTAGTTCAGCAACATCTGGAGGTCCAAAGGCTCATCCACACCTGTTCTCAACTGAACGGTTACCCCAATGAATACATGTCAAAACATTGTGCCTTAAGCAGGTAAATACAATGCAGGTCTGCAATTTTCCTTGTTCCCTCAAACTACAAGTCATTTCTGAGGGGGGAAATATTGAGGGGAAATTGCATTTGGGTGCAGTGGCGAGGAAGCAGAGTTCTCAAAAACTTTTGACACGTCCTGTGTCTCCTCAGAGGCTAAAAATATCCCTGGTATTTACAGCAGAGTAGCCTGCCTGGTTGAGGGGGGGGGGAGAGAA
Source organism: Podarcis erhardii (assembly GCF_964252035.2). Taxonomy (NCBI): domain Eukaryota; kingdom Metazoa; phylum Chordata; class Lepidosauria; order Squamata; family Lacertidae; genus Podarcis; species Podarcis erhardii. The sequence continues at coordinate 47,633,348 of NC_138503.1, read as the reverse complement.
AGTGTTTTAAAAGTGAAATTGGCTGGATTCCTTGCTAAATTGCCATTGCTATTCCTCTGTTGAGAGACGTCCTCTTCTCTCAAACATTGCGCCGTCTAAATTGGATGTTGAAGGCAAAAATGTGGGGGCGTGAAGTCACTGGGAAGAGTTCTCCCTGGAGAAATCTCCCCCGTGCTTAAGGATTCATATATTCTTTGTCTCAGTCATTTGGTATAGCAAACTGTGGGCATTTTTTTAAAATGGTCACGGAGCGGCTCCGTCAGGCAGAAAACTCTTCTGGGCTCCAGCTCGCAGGCTGTTGACAAAGAAAAGTGCCAGAGACTAAGGGAAATGATTAAGTGAAGGGAAAGATCTCTTAGGCTACAAAGCCTTAACACACTGACTAGGGAGCATCCCCCATGGACTATAGTGGGACTTACTTCCAAGTAGGCATGCCTAGGGTTGGCCTGTCTGATCTTTTATTTAAAAATGGCTTACATCTGTGCTATCGTGTCCTTCCCTGTTCGCAATAGTATCACAGAAACACAGAATTTGCAGAGCTGGACAGCGGCGTAGCGTGGGTTGTCAGCACCCGGGGCAAGGCAAGTAATTTGCGCCCCCTAACCCCTAACCTGCCGCTGCTGCCAGCTTCTTCTTGCTGCTGCCTGGGCTGGGGTATTTATGGTAAGGTAGCCACGGCGGCGGCGGCGGCGGGTCCGTGTCAGGTGATCTGAGGCGAGTTGCCGCTGGCGCTGCCGCCCAAACGACGCCGCTTGCCCGGAGGAGGAGGAGGGCAGAGAGGCGAGGAAAATGCAACATGGCCCAGCCGCTGCAGCAGCAGCGGCGGCGGTGGCGGGGCTGTGAGGAGGGGCTGCCTGGCGCACCCTCCACGGCCCTGGCGCGTGGGGACCATGGCAAGCGCTGAGAGCCGCTGCCTGCCGGACGCCTTCAGCCCGGACGCGCGCACAGCTCGTCGGTTCCGCGAGACATGGGGCTCTGCTACAGCCTGCACCCGAGGCTCTTTGGCGACTCCGGAGGTGGTGAACGCCCCCCCAGATGTTGCGCCCGGTGTGGCCAGCCCCCCTGCACCCCCCACGCTACGCCACTGGAGCTGGAAGGGACCCTAAGGGCCATCTACAGTGGTACCTCAGGTTAAGTACTTAATTCGTTCCGGAGGTCTGTACTTAACCTGGAACTGTTCTTAACCTGAAGCACCACTTTAGCTAATGGGGCCTCCTGCTGCTGCCGCAACGCCAGAGTCCAATTTCTGTTCTCATCCTGAAGCAAAGTTCTTAACCTGAAGCACTATTTCTGGGTTAGCGGAGTCTGTAACCTGAAGCGTATGTAACCTGAGGTACCACTGTATTCCACTGCCCCGGCAATGCAGGAAACACAGTTAAATAATTCCTGAGAGTTGGCCATCCAAACTCTGTCTAAAAGCACGCTGTGATGGATGCTCATTCGGGTTCCCTGTGCAGCTTTCCCTGGAAATGTAAAGAAAGGAAAGGTATCTTCTTCCACATGTGGTGGACTTGCAAAGAGGTAAAGGCTTTCTGGGAAATGGTACACAATGAGTTAAAGAAAGTGTTTAAAAATACTTTTGCTAAAAGAACCAGAAGCCTTTCTATTGGGTATAGTGGGTGAAGGGAAGATAAAAAACTGTTTATGTATGCAACAACTGTGGCAAGGATTCTTTTAGCCCCCAAATGGAAACAACAAGAAGTAGCAACAAAAGAAGAGTGGCAGATGAAGATGATGGACTTTGCAGAACTGATGAAGCTGATAGGAAAACCAGCAAGATCAAGTATTCCAAAAAGACTGGAGTAAATTCATACGATGTCTGAAAGATCATTGTGAGCAATTAACATCACTAGCAGGGTTGTCTGAAGACTTGTAATGAGAAATTTTCTATCTTTCTATATTTATTTAATTTTTTGAGATATTCTGAAACGAGTGTAATTAGATTTGGAAAATGTATAAATCACAATGATATACAGTGGTACCTCGGGTTACAGATGCTTCAGGTTACACACGCTTCAGGTTACAGACTCCACTATCCAGAAATAGTACCTCGGGTTAAGAACTTTGCTTCAGGATGAGAACAGAAATCGTGCTCCGGCGGCGCAGCAGCAGCAGGAGGCCCCATTAGCTAAAGTGGCACCTCAGGTTAAGAACAGTTTCAGGTTAAGAACAGACCTCCGGAATGAATTAAGTTCTTAACCTGAGGTACCACTGTAAAGGTTAATTTTGAAAGCCATGAGACGGGAGGGAAGGAAGTTGATAGGCTCTAAGAGCCAAGGCGGTATAGTGGATAAAGATGATGTGAATGTATAATATTAAATGGAAAATAAATAAAAAATGTATTTAAAAAAATGATGCAGCTCTCCCATCCAGATTATCAAAGCATGAGAAAGCACTGGATTTAGGGAGCAGAAAGGGTGGAACAGCAGTTGTTGAAGGCATGGGCAAGAGGAAAACAGGCATGAAGGGTTTGCAGTCGACACTTAGTCAAGGTGTGGCTGGGTCCAGAGTCTGGCAGTGGGACCCCTCTGCTCAATCCTAGACCCTGCCACTCACACCAGTCTGATACCAAGGGGTTTGGGATTTGGTCTGGCAGTGGGACACCTTTGTCCAACCCTACTCTCCTCCCCAGCCTAACATTAAGGGCTTTGGGTTCCTCTGTTACTCATAGATAAGAATGAAGAGGACTGCAGCTTTGCAGAAATCACTCAGCATCACAGCAGTGTAAACTAGACTTCTGTTCTGCCACGGGCATCTCTCCAGCCTGCTTTCTGCTCTTCCAGTTTTGTCTTTTACTACTGGTTTAGATTCCCTCCCCCTGCTACTTTATAGCTCCAAACTCACAAAATTAATGGCCCTCAAACTTTTATTTAACTGTCAGCATACAGTGGTTGTCAACCCACAATGCCTGATCTTTTAAATTTCTATTTTATAGGGTCTGCTTCTTTTCTTTCTGCCTTTGAGGGATATCTGATGTTGAAAGCTTTATTGCCAGGGCAAAGCAAAGGGGTTCGCTCTCATTTGAAGGGTTCCCCTCCACTGGTGACACCTCAGAGTCCTATTTCATCATGCTCTAGGACAATGGGAGAAGAGCTCAGAGAAGAGAGTTGAAGCTGATCAGGGAATGGGACGGCTGCTGGCTTGATGGTCAGATAAGACCCTGAGAAAGCTCAAAAGTGAAAACTGGGCATTTCTTGCTCCAAGAAGAGCAAGTCTTCTTGCCCTTTCTACTTGTTCTAATTTGTAAATTACAAGCTGGAAACTGGAGTACCAGCAGGGAGAAGAGAATTGTGGGCTTTCCATGGGCATCTGGCTGGGCACCGCGAGAGTAGGGTGATGGACCAGATGGGCTACTGGCCTTATCTAGCAGGTTCCTCCTATGTTATGTTCTTAGATGGATGCTGAGGAAAGGCCTACTTGGACAGCTTTTAAAGCTTTTAGAAGAACTTGTGGAGGGGAAATGCTGTCAATGGCCATTAGTCATGGTGTCTATGTATCAGAAACTTCTACGTGCCTCTTAAGACCATTTCTTGGGGAGCATCAGTAAGATAAAGTCATTGTGCTAATGTCTTGTTTGTGGGCTTCCAAGAAGCATCTGGTTGGCCACCGTGAGATGCTGGACTAGGGAGGTCTTGGCCTGATTCATTAGGGTCCTCTTGACGTTAAGTGGGTTCAGCTCAAGATACTTATTGTTGGTGAGATCTTCTCACAACTTCCATGCATGTCACTAGTCAACTTACTTGGGAAAAGTAAAAAAAAAAAAAAAAAATCAATTCTGAGAGAGAAGCACGTATGCATTTATTTAAAGAGGTAGAAAACATAAAGCCAGGAGTCCACTCAACTGCTCAGAAGAAATACACCTTCTTCCGCCTCCTACGAACGCAAGCATGCTTGGGTGACTGACAAGCTCCCTGGGCAATTTTTGTTGAAGTTTTTTTTAAAAAAAATCAAAATCAATCATTTTAAGGGAAATTGAATAAATGAAATGACTTCCATTTAAGCATATTAGGTTACGCAGCTATGGATTTCTTACTCTTATGAATGGTTATTGTCCCTGCCCTCCTCCAAAGTACACATTTCTGAGTTATGGCATGACTCATATTTTAAAGTAAGCATGGAAAGGCAGAGATCTGAGAAACTCTGGATGAAGGAGGGGTGAAAGAATATTCCACTGCACCCGATACTAATGCTTCTGAACACATGAAAGTGGAGATCTGGAGAAAGGGTGTTTCAAATTCTCCTACCATTTTGGCTGATGATTCTCACCCTGCACACAAACTTTCCCAATTCCAAGATCCTGAATGCAGTGGGGTTTTTTGGATGAAGCAAGTTGGGACCAGGAAGGGGGAAGAAACTCATCTACTTCTCAAACTGAAACACAGCCAGCTTTCGGAACGGGTCCTTCCCTGAATTTTGTAATGCTGTTCTCCAGCCAAACAATGCTTACAAAAACACACACAAGGCACAAACTAGGGGGAAACTCCATGCTAAAATGCAGATCAGGGGAGCTTGCTTGCAAAAATGTGCATCTGTTAGTCAAAACTGCAGACAAATGTGCTCATTTGGAGAAATTGTTGTTATTATTTATTAAATTTCTATACTGCCCTTCATCTGAGGATCACAAGCTGGTTTACAATATATATATATATATAAAACTGCACAGTGGTATTTCTTTATTTCTTTATCTGTTTATTTGCCACCCATCTGACTGGGTAGCCCTAACAACTCTGGGTTGTTTCCAGCATATTAAAAATATTAAGCACAGTAAAACATCAAACATTAAAAGTTTGCTTTGTAACAAACAAAAACAATACTACCCCAACAGTATTCTTCTTCACACTGACAATCTGGTGAGTTTTCATGAGGGTACACACACACACACACACACACACACACACACACACACACACACGAGTGTGGATTGCTGCAGCAATGTGGAGAACTGAATTTAAGTCTGGAAAAATGAGAAACCAGAATGGACAGATTCATGGATCTCTAGCTGTGACAAATAAGACAGACTCCGCTTCTTCCTTTATTCAATGGGCCCAAGGCAAGCAAGCATGAATGGTAGGAATCCAACAGAGTTATTGTACCTTCCATTTTTTCGATAGAGGGGCAGTTTACCTACTCTGCAAAATCACAGGGTTTAGCTCATCCTGAACTTCAAGGTTGCAGCGGGATAGTGAGGGGAAGGAGGAACTTTTAATTTGTCTCTGCTCTTTTAAAAGGAAACACTACAGAGAGAGAAAGAGAGAGGGGGGGGGCATGTCCGGGAATTTGCTTAATCTACATTCCAGCCAGGCAAAAACACTCCAAGAGCATATGGCCTGTGAAAAGCGAAGTAGCTTGGGGAGGGGCCCAGGGACCAAAGAGAGAGCCATGGGGGCCACATTTGGCCCATGGGCCTGTAGAAACCCGACCACTCTGTAGGGCAGCATGGGGACCTTTCATCCTCCAGACGAGGATGAACTACATCTTAAACTTCCTCCGTAGCTTCCCTCTGAAGCAAGGTGGCCCAAGATCAGAAGACATGGGCTTGTGACTCAGGTGTGGGGGACTTTTGGAATGCCAGGTGTTACTGGACAACAGCTCCCATCCGGCCCAGATAGCATAGCCATTGGCCAGGGTTGTTTTTCATCAACATCTGGAGGGCCAAGGGTTCCTCACACCTGTGAGACAGCTCGCTGGGTTGCTACTGCCCCATTCCTAACCCTTCACCCAGTTTCTTTTGAATCAGAAGCTGGCAATCCCGAGACACACTCCCCAAAACAGGAGCTAATAGCAGCCGCCGCCCGCGAGGCTGTGAGAAGTCACAGCGGGGCAGAAGTCCGGAGTAGATGCAGCCAGGAAGTCAATTTGGCCTTTAACATGATTAGCCCGCTTTCGGATCGATAGGCTCTGAACAAAGAGAGAGCCCTGTAAAAGGACTCGGGGAATGAACTTGTCAATGTCGCTCCCGGAAGAAATAAAGATTCCATTGGTTGCAGCCCATCCTTATGGACTTTTCTTTATTACACGGAGCACCGTGGACGCATGATGCTCGGTGATTTAATGCACTATGCAAAGTTTGAGCCATGCATTTTTACGAACGAGAACCGGGGGGGGGGGGGGAGAGCAGGGGCAGGCAAACTACTCTCGCGCAGCCTGCCTTATTTTCTCTGATTAAAGTCTCCAAGTGCGTTGGGAGACCTAAACAATGAGTGATTAGCATGCAGAATAATAAAGCTCCAATTTATACGTCTCGGAGGATTGCGCCCAACAAATGTCAATTACACCACTGCGTGGCGTGTGTGCTTGCATGCATTTATTTCGCATCCTGGGCTGGATCGACCTCCCCTCCCCACAAGGATTTGCCATCCAGGAGAGGAAATGAAAGGCAATGGAAGAGGCCGCCGGCAAAGCAGGGACAGAGAAGTGGCGAGCCTTCCTCTCTTTAACAGCAACAGTGAATGATTGCGTGAAAAGAGACCAGGGAAACAGAACCATACAGATCAAAGGGGCCAGTGTGGTTTGATTAGATTCCGTAGAAAGGAAAACAAGAGAAGTATGAATAATGAACGGGAACAAAATGGAGGGAATAGATCCACATTTTTAAGAATGTATGAGCCCTAACAGGTCTAACTCTGGATTAGGATTGTCAGGTCAGGAGCCCTAAGATTTCAGGGCCCAAATCTGAGACCTAGGAGTGACCTCTGGTGATGTCTAAAGGCAGCCCCTGGAGATGGAGGTTAATTGGGAGAGGGGAGAGGAGGAAAGCAGACCACCCAGAGTGTATATGCTATAATTTGCAGCCAGCTCATGCTGGGGAAGAAACCCGCAAGCTGCTTGCACAGCCCCCCTTAACATTTTTTTATTATTATAAACGCCCTCTTGCCCACCTGGAGATTCAAGCTCTTCCCCTGACACCTAGAGGGGGGCAGGCATACTTGAAGACTTCATGTCAGACTTGGAGGTCTGGCAACCCTACGAGTGGGGAGGGCACTGCTGTGCTCAGATCTTGCTCATAGGCTTCCCATGCACATCTGATTGGCCACTGGGAGAATGTGAAGTTGGACTCAGCGGGCATTTGACCTGATCCAATATGCTTGTCATATATTTCTATGTGGTTATCCGCCTCTAGAATGAGGCTATGCTTGGTAGGTTCATTCGCTGTCGCTTTTAGGCCAACCGTTTCTGCTTTGTTAGTTGTGATCATGTTAAATAATAATAATAATAATAATAATAATAATAATAATAATAATTTATTTCTATCCTGCCCTCCCCAGCCGAAGCCAGGCTCAGAGCAGCTAACAACAATAAAAGTAACACAGCATTCTAAAACCAATTCATTCTAAAATCAATTCAAAATCAAATTAATGGCAACCATTGGGCTAGAGTTCTGTGAGGATTACCAAAGGAGGGGGTCAGACTGTGCCCTGGCCAAAGGCCTGGTGGAACAGCTCTGTCTTGCAGGCCCTGTGGAAAGATGTCAAGTCCCGTAGGACCCTAGTCTCTTGTGACAGAGCGTTCCACCAGATTGGGGCCACAGCCAAAAAAGCCCTGGCTCTGGTTGAGGTCAGCCTAACTTCCCTGTGTCCCGGGACCTCCAAGATGTTTTTGTTTGAAGACCGTAAGCTCTTCTGTGGGACATACCAGGAGAGGCAGTCCCATAGGTACAAGGGTCCTAGGCCGTATAGGGCTTTAAAGGTTAAAACCAGCACCTTAAACCTGGTCCTGTACTCCACCTGGAGCCAGTGCAGCTGGTATAGCACTGGGTGAATGTAATCCCGCGGCGAAGACCCCGCAAGGAGTCTCACCGTGGCATTCTGCACCCGCTGGAGTTTCTGGGTCAGTCTCAAGGGCAGCCCCACATAGAGTGAGTTACACGCAGAGTGAGATTCTTAATGTTTGCATTTATAATCTGTCAACCACTTCGGGTGACTCCTCTGGGAGAGGGAAAAGCAGAGCATCCATTTAAATAAATACATTAAAATAAATATATAAACCCTATTAGGGGTTAAAAGCAGACAAAATAACCTTTCGTGAGTTATACAGAAGATGTCGATTTAGTTCGGAGGCTGGCACTAAAATGGAATATTTAGAAAGCGCACCAGGAAGGATTTGCAGTTACACAAAGTCCTGTTTGGTTAGGACACTCTTGCATCGTGGACAGGCGAAGAGACTTCTCATTGCTCTCAGACCCAACAGACATGCCTCGTAGGAATTCATCTCCCTGCATAGATTCTGCTTCTACATTAGCTAGGCAAGAGCAGTTCTCCCCCACCAGCCGCCACCCTGATACAATCTACCACACAGTAATAAGAGAGGTGCCAGACGGATTGACTAACGGAGGTTCCCTGTCTAGCCGGACAGTCTTGCAGAGACATCATCAAACCCAGATCCAAAGGCTTCGCGGAACCATTATCACATTTCCAGACATCATACCCTTTCTCTGTCTCTCAGCCATTTTCACTTTGCTTTTGTCTTTGGAAAGGCATATCATGTTCCTCTTAGAAAACACACCAGGGCTTGTAGAGAACTCCCTCTCCACTCCACCCCCTTCCTCCTCGCTTGTTATTCTCTGTGTCTGAAACACTTACAAGAATCTTTCTAGGGAAGGCAGGATAAAGCTAAAGAAGAATATCAGATTCTGGTAAAGTGTGTGTGTGTGTGTGTGTGTGTGTGTGTGTGTTCCCTACTTTGCAAACGACAGTCCCCTATTTCCAGTCTTAAATTCAGCTCTCCACATTTCCACATCAGCTTACAAATGTGCTTATTTTTAAATAAAGAAAAGTCTTCGTGAAAATTCACCGGCGTTTTAGTGTGAATTTCTCAAAACACACAGTTTCTGCATGCTGTTTTGCAAAGCCCGTTTCCCCAATCACAATGCATTTTTATAAGTTCATTTCACTAAAATATTCATTTACATCCACACTTCATTCTAGTATCTGCACGCTCCTTCATCTGAAGAACTGCACTGAAAAATTCGGAGACATTGAAAAGTAAAGAATCCTCGAATGGGATAGTGTTGGAGGGGGCTGGAAGTCTCGGAGCAGTTTCCAGCAAGATCTTGTTAGAGTTCCATGAGATCTCATGAGATCTCAACAGAGGTCGCCACTGCATGACCCTAATGGCTCCAGGTGCGGGTGGGGTTCCCATGGGGGGTTCTGCCCCATGAGATTCTGCTGCTTGAGGTGGTTGATTCAGTCCACCTCATGTGCTGGCTGGCCCATAGCTGTCAACCATCCCTTTTTTTGCGGAAAATCCCCTTATTCCAGTGCCGTTTCCCACTGCTTCCCACTGCTATCCCGGATTTTTAGATATCTCGTAGACTGTCCCCGGGACAGGTGAGGCTGCTGATCCCTTATTTTTGAGGCTGCTGATCCCTTATTTTCAAATCTGAAAGTTGACAGCTATGGGCCGGCCCTGGCTGAGATTCTCAGGACAAAGCTTACACGCAGGGCTTCTGGTGGGCTGGTTCACAGGGAGACCTGCCTCACTGACATGTCCCATTTTCTATGCTTTGTTGCTGGTGCTGCCGTTTCCAGCAGAAAGCTGTGAATGACTTCACAGACCATTGCAAGTCCATCAATGGTATTGATTAAGCTGTAAGGTTAACTGTCAGTGGTAAAAGGCAGCACAGAGAGCCAATATCATTTTAAGAGGGTGGTAAAGCAGTTCCTTGCCCATTGTCCCTTGCTAAGGTTACCTGTCAGTTTTGACAGCCGGCAAGGTGCAGGTGATGTCGTGTGCTCAGATTCAGAGTTTGCATAGGCCAGCCTTTCTCAAGCTGTGGGTCCCCAGATGTGGTTGAACTACAACTCCCATCACCCCTAGCTAGCAAGGCCAGAGCTCAGGGATGATGGGAGTTGTAGTCCAACAACATCTGGGGACCCACAGGTTGAGAACTGCTGGCATAGGCAAAAATCCCCTCCTCAAACAATTCCAAGGCTCCTAAGCAGGACTGAACACAGTCCTTCTCAAAGTCTGCTGTCTGCAGAGTGCTGTTCACCCTGATACTGCTAAGTGTTGTTTCTGCTCCATATGCATGATGGTGTAATTGTTGTTGTTGTTGTTGTTGTTGTTGTTGTTGTTGTTGTTGTTGTTGTTGTTGTTATCAATCCCTTATTCACCCAAGATCTCAGGGTGGGTTGCAACATTAAAACATAATGTTAAAAACAGCTTTAAACAACTTACAATGGCAAAAATAAGGTGGGTCCTAACAAATAAACACCTCAACAGCCACAGCCCAGGGTAAAAAATCCAGCATCCTGTTCACCTTGCCAACAAAGGTCCGTATAGTTAAAGCCATGGTTTTCCCAGTAGTGATGTATGGAAGTGAGAGCTGGACCATCAAGAAGGCTGATCGCCGAAGAATTGATGCTTTTGAATTATGGTGCTGGAGGAGACTCTTGAGAGTCCCATGGACTGCAAGAAGATCAAACCTCTCCATTCTGAAGGAAATCAGCCCTGAGTGCTCACTGGAAGGACAGATCCTGAAGCTGAGGCTCCAATACTTTGGCCACCTCATGAGAAGAGAAGACTCCCTGGAAAAGACCCTGATGTTGGGAAAGATGGAGGGCGCAAGGAGAAGGGGACGACAGAGGACGAGATGGTGGGACAGTGTTCTTGAAGCTACCAGCATGAGTTTGACCAAACTGGGGGAGGCAGTGGAAGACAGGAGTGCCTGGTGTGCTCTGGTTCATGGGGTCATGAAGAGTCGGACACGACTAAACGACTAAACAACAACAACATCCTGTTCTCACCAAATGCCTGTGAGTTTGCACTTTACAAAACCATCCACCAGAAGTGCTTGCTGGTTAGAGGAAGTTTGACCACATGGAGGTTTGGAAATGGTTCAGGTGTCTTAGGGGTTGACCTCAGATCTCATTTATTGTGGAAAATTCAAGGTGGATTGGGAAGGTTGATGTTGAAGGGAGCAGAAGAGAGTTGACAGGAGGAGGGATGGGAGAGAAATTGGATTCTGTTCACACTGAAGGGTGAAGCTACCTAAAACCCTCTTTCTGAAACAATACGCAGAGTGAAACACAGCCATCCTGTGAAATTTGCAGTTCTCCAGCCAAGTAATGTGTAAATAAAAACATTGGCTGTGTGAAAGCATGCGTAAAAGTGAATACAGTAGTGAGCGGGGGGGGGGGGAGGCTCTGCTCCCTTGCTTGCCAACACCTTGCCAGTTCCACCTGGATTCGCTTTGCCCTGAAGACTTAATCAGGAATGGATTTTAATTAATGTACATGCAAACACACACACACACACACACACACACACACCATTATAGGCAACTACTCAGGAGCAGACCCAATGAATTTAATAGCCTATGTTAGTCATATCCATTGACTTCAGTGGGTCTCCTCTGAGTAGGACTGTCAATGGATGCAACCCAAAGTTGGCTTCTGCTTTTAACTCAAGGAGACATTTCCCCTCCAGTTCTATTAGATTGCCAACCCCCTTAATATCGTTTGATTCTTCACTGGGCACTAGATTCACCTCTGAACATGTGCAGAGTGACTTTATTGCCCTCTGCTAAGTAAGGAAGAGGGACACGGGTGGCGCTGTGGGTTAAAACCACAGAGCCTAGGACTTGCCGATCAGAAGGTCGGCGGTTCAAATCCCCGTGAAGGGGTGAGCTCCTGTTGCTCGGTCCCAGCTCCTGCCAACCTAGCAGTTCGAAAGCACCTCAAAGATAAATAGGTACCACTCCAGCGGGAAGGTAAACGGCGTTTCCGTGCGCTGCTCTGGTTTGCCAGAAGCGGCTTAGTCATGCTGGCCACATGACCCAGAAGCTGTACGCCAGCTCCATGGCCAATAAAGCGAGATGAGCACCGCAACCCCAGAGTCGGTCACGACTGGACCTAATGGTCAGGGGTCCCTTTACCTTTACCTTAAATAAGGAAGAAGCGGCTGTTGGAGAGCATTGCAGGCCAACCTTTGCAACAGGAGCTTTGATGCTGGAAGCCATGTATATCCCCACCCTCTGCAAAGGAGTCCCAAGTGAGCTTTGAAATAATAGCATTTCTCTCTCCTCTCAATCCCTTCCTCCTCCCTAGTCTGGGAGAAGATCACTCAGCTGCATAACAGAGCTTTCCAGAGGTTAGCTTATTTATGAAATGAGATTTATGCTCCAGTTCAAGCTCAGGTGATGCAAGCAGCAGCGGGGGAACTCTAACCAATGCCGCACTCGCTGGAAATAAATAAAATGTGGAGACTGGGAGATGTAGCAATCAAACAGAGTCTTTATGGGAGAAGTTGATAAACCTTTTCATCCCAAGGGCCACATTCCCTTGTGGGAAACCATCAAGGGGCCACATACCAGTGGTGGGTGGGGCCAGAGGCAAAAAGTGGATGGAGCAATGAATGCGGATCTAGCAGAAGAAGAAGAAGAAGAGTTTGGATTTGATATCCCGCCTTTCACTCCCTTTAAGGAGTCTCAAAGTGGCTAACATTCTCCTTTCCCTTCCTCCCCCACAACAAACACTCTGTGAGGTGAGTGGGGCTGAGAGACTTCAGAGAAGTGTGACTGGCCCAAGGTCACCCAGCAGCTGCATGTGGAGGAGCGGGGAAGCGAACCCGGTTCACCAGATTACGAGACTACCGCTCTTAACCACTACACCACACTAGCAGAAGGCTAGTTTCCACAACAAACTCATACATCAAAGAATCATAGCATCTTAGAGTTGGAAGGTACCCAAAGGTCATCTAGTCCAACCCTTGGCAATGCAGGAATCTCAGCTAAAGCATCCATGGCAGACAGCCATCCAACCTTTGCTTAAAAACCTCCAAGGAAGGAGAGTCTACCACCTCTCTCTATTTTTTTTTAATTTATTAAGAATTTCAACATAACAATTTATCAAAAACATATCATCCTCATTCCCCCCTATTCCCCCCAACCCCCCCCCCCGCTCTTCCACTCCCCACCGGACTTCCCTCAGCTTCTCTTTCTGGTTTTCCAGCACATGTTATTCTCTGCATATTATATCATTGGAAAGATTCTTAAGTTATCTATCTGTATGTTACCAATAATAAATTTGTGTATGTTTATTCAAAACCTGCCAAGGAGTCCAATTCATTTTGTTCTTTCTTTAAGTACTTTGTAAAAGGTTCCCATTCTTCTCTGAAGTCACAGTTATCCTTATCGCGCAGTTTGTGCGTCCATTTCGCCAATTCTGCATAGTCCGTCAGAGAGTCTACCACCTCTTGTGGGAGTCTGTTCCACTGCCGAATAGCTCTTACTGTCAGAAAGTTTCCACCTGAATGTTTAGTAGGAATCTCCTTTCTTGTAACTTGAGTCCTACTTGAGTCCTATCCTCCAGAGCAGGAGAAAACAAGCATGCTCCCTCTTCCATGTGACATCCCTCTCTATCCTCCAACGGGGCAAGAAGAGGCATTATTAGCAAGGCAAAAACACCCAAAGAGGGGGCAAAGCAGGGCAACTGAGGGGTGTGGTCTGGGGAGAGACCAGAAGGCCACCAGGTATGGGGGCTTAGAGGGCCACCAATCTTTTCAGGCCTGTGGGCACACTTGGATTTTTGAGCAAGTCAGGTGGGTTCTCCCTCCTCTGGTCCCTTCTCTCCCCTTGACACAGATCACCACCTCCCACAAGACAGAAAGAAATGCCCATGGGCATTTTGCTTCCCCAAGGGATCTAGGCAAAAGTTGGATCCAGTAGTGTTAACCTGAAGCATGAGAAGCACATGCATCACTCTTCCAACTTTCTCCCTCAGCACGATCTGGTTTTCAAGGGAATAAAAGCATCCAGCCTCATCATATCAGAACCAAAGGGAAAATACCGTATTTTTTCGTGTATAAGACTATATTGTTTCCTGAATTTTTGAAGTTTAAAATAAGGGGTCGTCTTATACACAGATAGTGCATACAGTGGTGCCTCGCAAGACGAAATTAATCCATTCCGTGAGGCTCTTCGTATAGCAGTTTTTCCGTCTTGCGAAGCAAGCCCATTGACAGCTTAGCGGATTAGTGCTATTAGAGGTTTAGCGGCTTTTAGTGGATCTGCTGATAAGTGGCTTATCAGTGGATCAGCTGATAAGCGGCTTAGGGCTTAGGAAAAGGGGGGGGGAGGGAAAAAACCCCGCAGGAACTCGCAAGACATTTTTGTCTTGCGAAGCAAGCCCATAGGGAAATTCGTTTTGCGAAGTGCCTACAAAATGGAAAACCCTTTCATCTAGCGGGTTTTCCGTCTTGCGAGGCGTTCGTCTTGCGGGGCACCACTGTAGTGCGTTTTCTTAATTTTTAGTCCCCCAAAATAGGGGGCATCTTATACACGGAAAAATACAGCAATTGGGTGAGGGAGAGGCTTTCACGGGCACCAGGGAAAGACTTCAAAAGTGTCAATGCACCCGTGGGAGCCACGTTGGTGGCTCCCAATTAGAATTTCCTTGCGACTCAGAACTAGGAATTGAAGCTAATGTCAATAAAAAATAGCAATGACAATGGAACTCCTTTTTCCAGCCAAAGCACTAGTACCATCGTGAAAAGGGAGCAACGGTTACATGTAAAACAAAATAAATCCCTTCACACACATCACCAAGATGATCAAGGGTCTGGAAACCAAGCCTTATGAGGAACGGTTGAAGGGGGTTGGGTATGTTTAGCCTGGGTGAGAGGAGACTGAGAGGTGAAAGGACAGCCATCTTGAAATAACGGAAGGGCTGTCCATGGAAGATGGAGCAAGCTTGTTTCCTGCTTCTTCAGAGGCTAGGACCTGAACCAATGGATTCGAATTAGAAGAAAAGGGATTCCAACCAGACATCTGGAAGAACTTTCTGACAATAAGAGCTGTCCATTCGACAGTGGAATGGGCTCCCTCGAAAGGTGGTGGACCTTCATTGGAGGTTTCTGCGCAGAGGCTGGAGGACTATCTGTCATGCATGCTTCAGCTGAGATTCCTGCACTGGAGAAGGTTGAACTAAATGACCCTCAAGATCCCTTCCAATTCTACGATTCTAACATATAATCAATTTTTCTCCTGTTATCTTCTATTGTGGCATAAGGCCTCTAGAGATGAGCTTTGTAAACCCTGCAGGAGAATATTAAATACAGGCAAATAAACTGTTCTAATGGATATTTTTTTGTTCAAATTGGAGAGAGGCAGAAAAGCACGTCCATTAACACAAGTCTTAAATCATTTCTCTCCACTGCCTCACAAAGTGTTCCAATTTAAAGCACTAGGTGGGGCCTATTAATTCAGGCACCACAAAGACACTTCTCTATGTGAATTCTCACCAAACTAGGACCCCTCCCCAATTAATATTTCTCGAGAGATGACATGGAGGTTGTTTTTAAAGATCCATTTGTTATAAGAACATTACTAAAATTAGTCCTTCAAATAATTAAAAGGGTTCCCCCCCCCCCTTTCTCCCTCCAATTTCGCTGGTTTGGC
Organism: Podarcis erhardii; assembly: GCF_964252035.2. NCBI lineage: Eukaryota > Metazoa > Chordata > Lepidosauria > Squamata > Lacertidae > Podarcis > Podarcis erhardii. The sequence goes on along the minus strand of NC_138503.1, from coordinate 47,617,951 downwards.
ACTATCAGAAGAGAAATTAAATGATTAGAAGCATAAGACATTCACAGGGAAGGGAAAGTAAGCTTCTACAGCTCTTTTCTTCTTGCAATTTCCATATCTGGAGATAGATTTTTATTTTATTTTTATTCCAGTCGAACAAGGAAGCAATTTAATTTTGGTATTGTTAAAGCAGGGGAAGAATTACTTCTGGCCAAAAAATTGCTTTTGCGCCACTAAACTAAAGAAGCTTTCCTTTTATTTCATGTCAAACTTACTTATGAGAAATATTTCTATACCACCAACTAAGGTTGTCAGGTCAGGAGCATCTCTAACCTTGAGATTTCAGGACCCAAACTCAGCGTCAGGCCTGGTGGTTCTTCCTCAGCACTCCCTCCCATCTCTGGAGATGGAAGTTAATTGGGAGAGGGGAGGAAGAAAAAGAGGAGGCCAGACCCCACACCCAGGAGAGTCTTATGCAATCTTTTGTAGCCAGCTCCTGCCAAGCTGAAGCTTCACACATAGTCTTTTAAATAAACTAATCTGTTTTTAAATACTCCTTCAGCCACCTGGAGATTTCAAGTCTACCCTCTGCCAACTGGAGGGGGCCAGAAAAACCTAGAGACTTCAGGTCAGTCCTGGGGGTCTGTAACCCTACCACCAACTCATAAAATATCAAGGCAGTGTACAGCAAGACATAGAAAAGTACAACAAAACATTTTTTAAACCCCACAAAAACAGTGCAAAATAATCATTAAAATAGGGCTTCCCAGTTGAGAAAGTTTATAAAGAGTCGTATAGGCCTGCAGAGGGACACGGGTGGCGCTGTGGGTTAAACCACGAAGCCTAGGACTTGCCGATCAGAAGGTCGGCGGTTCGAATCCCCGCAATGGGGTGAGCTCCCGTTGCTCGGTCGCTGCTCCTGCCCACCTAGCAGTTCGAAAGCACGTCAAAGTGCAAGTAGATAAATAGGTACCACTCCAGCGGGATGGTAAACAGCGTTTCTGTGCACTGCTCTGGTTCGCCAGAAGCGGCTTAGTCATGCTGGCCACATGACACGGAAGCTGTACGCCGGCTCCCTCGGCAAATAAAGCGAGATGAGTGCCGCAACCCCAGAGTCAGTCACGACTGGACCTAATGGTCAGGGGTCCCTTTACCTTTATAGGCCTGTAGGCATAATGAAGTCTTCAGAAGATGCCTAGAAGTCAATACAGAGGATGTCTGCTGTACCTCATCGCCTTGCCAAGAAGTGCTTTGCACCCATGGACATCTGCTGTGGTGTTCCAGGGGTGACACAGAAGCATATGCTCTGGACATACCATATAATGGCACTGTACTGGACAGAAGCCGTTGTCCACCCTGGGAAAATCCCCAAAATTCTCATACTATACTCAGTTATATTGTCCATGCTATACTCAATTATATTTCAGCTCTGTGGGCCTTGACAGAAGAGGACACCACAGTTTGGGACCAGCAACACTAAACGCCTGACTTCTGACTGAAACCAGCCCAGTCTAGGCATGGGGGAGACACAGTGTTGACCTGACCATGAGGCAAGGTGAGGCAGCCACCTCAAGTGGTGGAAGACCATCAGGCAGTGTCCCCACAGGTCCCCTGCCCCCCTCGCCTCCAGAGAAGCAGCGCCAGCAGCAGTGCCAGTTTTCAGTGAGATCTTCTCAGATCTTTCGAAAATCTTGTGAGATATCAGAGTGCACAAAACAGGATGACAAACCGGATGCCCACGAATAGCTGTCTCGTTCATGATCCCTCATGACTGATACGCAGATCCACACCTCCTCTGAGCCTTGCAGCCATGAGGACTAGTAGAACTGATATACCTTCTCTCCCTTCCTCTGCCCATTTCTCTCTGCCAACATTTGGATCGGGAGCTCCTTGGACCAAGGCTCTTCTGGAAGACATAACCCTACCAAGCACAATGTCTTAGAGCATTCGGAAATCCATGCTATCAGGGACTGGTCTGGTCTGACCTCCCTATTCAAGTCGTGGTCAAAGAGATCCCTTGTGTTGTGCAGTTATCTGCCTATCATCCCCTGTGCCTTTTGTGCCTGTTCAGGAACTGATCCCACCAGCAGAAAGCACACAAGGAGAAACCTCTGCGTTGACTGTCTTTGCGGCATCCTTATGTAATCACCCGCCACCAAATTAACTCAAGCAGACAGTTCAAGGTCTTGCGATCCTGGGAGAATGAGAGAGAGAGAGGGAGGGAGGGAGAACGAGAACTGGGGGGAACCAAAATGGGGTGAAAAGTAATTGTAGGGTAAGAAGAACAAGGACCTTGTAGTCAGCTCTGTCTTGGCTTGCTCTGCTGTGATTTCGCAGGGCTTTCACAGACAATTTCCGTCATGATGCTGGACGACAGGCAGCCTCAAAATCTGGCAGGCTGCGGAAGTAGCAGCAGGAGGAACCGGGTTCTATAACCTTAAGTGACAATAGGCATGCTTCAGTTACATTCCCTTCTGGGCAACCTCTCAAGGGCCACATTCAAGTGGTGGGAGGGGCCAGAGACAGAAGTAAGCGGAGCAGCAAATGCAAATTTCACCTTGGTACCAGTGTTCGAAATTAGGCAGGCACCAGGAGCATTTTGCACCCAAGTGAAGATGCCTGGGTGTCAGGATGGCGCCTGACATCTCCTCCATCTGGAGGTGCATGGCTGGGAATCATTGGATCCAGACTGTTTTTACACACTGGCAACACATCCTGTAAAATTCTCTCCACGGTATTTTATCTGCACAATCAGAATGAATGTCTGGAACCAAATATGGGTACACCATAGCAATCTGGAAGAGATGACCAAACTGATGGTTGTCCAAGTGAAGCTCAAGTCTGATCTTCTGGCTTTTTTAAAAAAGAAATCTACCAGGCTAAGGTTAGATCGACAGAAGCCTAGTTGGGCAGAGTCACCCCAGAAGGGTAGCCATCATAGGGCACTGTTCTTGGGGGCTCTAATTTCTAGCATCCCTGACCATTGGCCATGATGACTTAGATTCATGGGAGTTGAAGCCCAACATCTGTTGGCTAACCTTGGCGTTAGACAGGCATACCAGAATTGGCCCTCCGGCTGTTTTGGGACTACAATTCCCATCATCCCTGACCACTGGTCCTGTTAGCTAGGGGTGATGGGAGTTGTAGTCCCAAAACAGCTGGAGGGCCAAGTTTGGCCATGCCTGGCCTTAGAGGACAGCATAACCCCAACAGCTGTTCAACCTGCAGGGCTGAACAGTCGCCACAAGGGGCAGCACAGCACAGACCTGAAAGTGGCCTATTGCAGGCCAGGCAGCTCCCAACAATTACCTATTTCTTGATTCAACCCACACAGAGGAATACCTCAAGAAGACAATCTCTCTCTCTCTCTCTCTCTCTCTCTCTCTCTCTCTCTGTGTGTGTGTGTGTGTGTATGTGTGTGTTTAACTACTATTATCACAAGAGGTTCAGATCCTTACCCCCCAAAATCATCAATGCAAGTCACAGATTAAAGTAGGCTGGGTTGGTATGACAACCGGAGAGGGAAAATCCACTCAGTATTCCTAAGCCTGAAATAAAATGTTTTCCTAATTAAATTGCTTTTAATGGCATTTATTGTAGGGGCCTTGGCATCATTGCAGAGCAGCTTCTGAATTTTAATTGGATCAGAGAGAGAGAGATCCATTAGAGATATTCCTTGTTGAAAAGAAGAAATATTAAAATTGCAATTTTTTTTATTTTATTTTTTTAAAAAGTCACTTAAATCTTTCCCTTCTCTTTACCCTTCTTTAGCAATCCAGCATTCTGGAACAATCCTGTCAGCATGCAAGAGGTGCTCAGAGCTTCAACCAAGAGCCTAAGGCACAAGGCCAGCCCTTTTGCCATTGCAAAAACCAAGGCAGGTGGTCTGAGAAAAGACTTGCAGGTGCGTCAGGGTACCACCTCTATGGGGCCCTGGGCCCTTCACCCCCCCAATAAAATATTTAGGGGGGCTCGCCCCAATATATTCTGCAAGTTGGTCCCTCCCTCTCTTGGCTAGGTCCACACAAAGAATGCTTATGTCCCTGTGGAGATGGCAGTATTGAATTGGTGGCACATGCCATTCTGGCTTGCACTCTTTATAAAGACTTGACGAAGGACTTAATCACCCCTCTTTTATTATCCATTCTGGGTCACTCAGTCACTGCCACAATGTCCTTTCTCTTGGCAGAGCAAGATGAGCAGGTGACAGCAAAGGTTGCAAGCTTTTTAGCTGGGGAAATCAGAAGAAGATTCACTATTTGACTATCAATTCAAAACCCTCAAATGTATTTTATATAATTGACTTTTTATTTTTATTCCTTGTATATCGTACTGTCGTTTTATTGCTATGGCCGATGGCTGACGCAAATAAAGATCCATCCATCCCAGTGGCGTAGCGTGGGGGGTGCAGGGGGGGGCCCGGCCGCACCGGGCGCAACATCTCGGGTTAGTGCAAATCCACAGGTTAGGGGGCGCAAATTACTTGCCTTGCCCCGGGTGCTGACAACCCATGCTACGCCACTGATCCATCCACTCTCTTGGTTAGGGTTAGGGAGAGGCAGACAGGCAGGCAGGCAGACCAGTAGGAGAGGCAGACCAGTAGGAGAGGCGAGCTGGCGGCAGGTGGGAACTGGAGGTGGGAGACTGGGCAGAAACTTACTGTGCACAGGTGAGGGGTAAGAGGCAAGTGGACGGGGTGGGGTGGGGGAGGTCTGTATGCAATTATGCATGGTGGAGGAAATGCAGGGAGGGGAGAGGAGGGTGGGCGGGGGTCCGTCCACCCCCCAAATATTTTGTTCAAGTTGGCAGCTATGGCAGGCAGAAACTTCTAAGCAGACTCCTCCTGGCCAGAGGATCTGCTGGCATAAAGGAACCAACTGCCCCCCCCCATCTCATATTTCTGTAGCTGGTTCTTCCTGCTGACATTTTCCCCTACAGTGGTACCTCGGTTTACGAACTTAGTCTGTTCCGGAAGTCCGTTCTTAAACCAAAGCCCTTCTTAGGCGCGCTTTCCCCAATGAGGCCTCTCACCGCTGGTGTCCTTCCATCAGTCAGCTTACATTCGTAGACTGAGGTAAACTTCGCTAACAGGGACACTACTTCCGGTTCTGCGGAGTTCTAATACCGAATAGTTTGTAAGCAGGGCTGTTCTTAAACCGAGGTACCGCTGTACAGTGGTACCTCTGGTTGAGAACGGGGTCTGTTCTGGAGGCCCGTTCGCAATATGAAAAGAGCGCACGAAACATGAAGCAAACGTAACATGAGGTATGACTGTACTGTATTGGAATTCATTGAATAGATTTGCTTTGCTGCTGTGGGTGGTCCCGGTCTGTATCTCTGCTCCCCCCCTTTTCTCCTGAAATGCGCCCCCAATCTGGAACAAGCGGTGCCTGCGGTGCCAGAGATGGTTCCTGACAAACGATTCCGACGGCCGGCTCCACAAGGAACCCAACATGTGCATGGGAAGGGAATCAATGTGCATGCAAGAGAGATGTTTGTTAAAATGGGGAAAAGGCGGGGGCAGGAGCGGGGGCAGGGGGTTTTAAGAAAATAACCTGGCGCGTCCATGCGCAACCTCCCCACCCCCAGCTCAGATAAGAGAGATCGCCCTGTCAAATCGCATAACCTGGAGTTCCTATCTGCCTGCATGTGGGTGTAGCGTGCGGTCCCCGCTTGGTTTTAGCGACCGGCGTTGCCAGGGCAACGCGATTACTGGGAAACTTGTTGGCAGAGAGTTGCCTGCTTTTAAGAGCTCCATCAAGGTAAAAAGGAAACCCCAGAGATTCATTAGCAACAGGTTGCCATAGTAACCTCTCTGAACTCATTAATAATTTCTCTATCGCATCCCAGCCACCCGCACCAACAACCACACACACACACGCTCTTCTTCCTTCCTGACCGTTCCGTTCCGTTCCGCGCGTGGGCGTCAAAAGAAAAATCTTCCGGGATTATACATATATCACACACAAATGACTACCTATGCCATAGACTTCATCTTGCGTGCAGGTAAGCCAGATTCTGAGAGGTGACGCTGCGGAATTTCGGAGAGGCGCATGACCTGAAATCATGCCTATGTCACACTACGAGGCAGGAATTAAATGTCACGGAAATACATTGAGGAAGGGAAGAAGGCGGTACTCTGTTCCAGGGATACCCATTTTGCAAAAGGTGCAGACGTTTTAAGACAGCCGCAGCATTCTGGTCAGCTGACCGCGGTTAAAAAGAAAGAAAGAAAATCAGAATTATAGGATTATAACATGCCCTGATTTCATATCTATCTATCTATCGCCAAACAGAGGTTGGATGGTCATCTGTTAGGGATTTTTTTTAGCTGTGATTCCTGCATCATAGGGGGTTGGACTAGATGACCCTGGGGTACCTTCCAATTCTAGAATATCTATCTATCTATCTATCTATCTATCTATCTATCTATCTATCTATCTATCTATCTATCTATCTTATCTATCTATCTATCTATCTATCTATCTATCTATCTATCTATCTCTATCTATCTATCTATCTATCTATCTATCTATCTATCTATCATCTCTATCATCTATCTATCTATCTATCTATCATCTGTCTAATCAGGCTTCCTCAAACTTGGCCCGCCAGATGTTTTGAGACTACAATTCTCATCATCCCTGACCACTGGTCCTGCTAGCTAGGAATCATTGGAGTTGTAGGCCGAAAACATCTGGAGGGTTGAGATTGAGAAAGCCTGATCTATCTCTATCTCTATCTCTATCTCTATCTCTATCTCTATCTCTATCTCTATCTCTATCTCTATCTCTATCTCTATCTCTATCTCTATCTCTATCTATATCTATCTATCTCACATAGTTGCTCCATGATCTGGAATAGAAAATATGTCTCAAAGAGTGGGTGAAAAATACTTAGAAATAAAATTAAACAAACAAAATTGGTTGGATTTTTACTTTTAAATAAATAAAGGGTTATAGCCAATTAACTATTATTCAGAGTAGACCCCTTGAAATCCATGGACCTAACTTACACCTATTGTTTTTTATGGGTCTACTCTGAGTTGGAGTAGCACAGAATACCACCCACAGTGTTTTATGTATTATACTATAATTGGTTCCCATTCCTTTTTTAAAGTTCTTGCTTATGATGTTTTAATATTGCATGTTTCATTGTAGATTTCCCTGTGAGCATTTTGAGCGGAGGCCAATATAGTAAAACAGCTAAAATGTGTACAATGGGACAGAATGGCACACAAGGGGTTAAAAGACCAGATTGGAACGATACTCACAATTAAGTACCAATGAGACTGAAATGGGATGGAGTTAAATAACTGAGCCCAACCCTACCAGTGACCGCTGGTGGATAAGATCCAGGCTAGATTACAGCACTACCTTCCACATGGGGCCGGTTTTTGAAAGGGGCTGAGCTGCAAGCAGAACAAAAAAATTGCACTAAGAGTTTCGCTTGAGACTGGTTATTTGGCTTGCATGATTCTATGCCAGGGGTCAGCAAAGTTTTTGTGGCTTGGACCGGTTCACAGTCCCGCAGACGCCACAGTGGGCTGGAGTGTGTGTGTGCGCACGCACGCATGCGCAATAGCTATTTACGGCATTCCTTCCGCCGCGGAGGTGGTGTGCACAGCTTTCCATTGGCTGCAGGAAATTCCTGCAGCCAATGGGAAGTTGGCCAGCATCGTAGAAGGCGATCCCTGCTCTGCTCCATGCTGGTTTAGCGCGGTGCACAGGAGCCGACCGGCAGCGGGGGTCCATGGGCCGGTTAAACGGCCCCTATGGGCCACTTGTGGCCCACGGGCCTTAGGTTGCTGACCCCTGTTCTATGCCATCCACTCACATCTGAGCTGTCTCAGGAGTTAGGATTGAGTCAGGACTGCCTCAGGAGCGATTGAGTTGTGTGCAACCGTGTATATGTGCAGCACCAGGAACTACAGTGGTACCTCAGATTACATATGCTTCAGGTTACAGACTCCGCTAACCCAGAAATAGTACCTCGGGTTAAGAACTTTGCTTCAGGATGAGAACAGAAATCGTGCTCCGGTGGCGCGGCAGCAGCAGGAGGCCCCATTAGCTAAAGTGGTGCTTCAGGTTAAGAACAGTTTCAGGTTAAGAACGGACCTCCGGAACGAATTAAGTACTTAACCTGAGGTACCACTGTAAATAGATTCAAACCAGAAAATGGTGGGAGGCAGCTGGAGATTACTTGTGGCTCATCAGGAGACCCCCCCCCCAGAGCCTGAAGAGGACTTCAGTGAGGGTGGAGGAAGCCCCAAAGAGATTGGAGGTGTCACGATGGTTTGTTTAGGCTGCTCAGCTGACGCGCGTGGAAGCGCAGAAACAGCTGCATTTCTGCACACCCTCCAGCCTGCAGTCAGCCCCAGAGCGCCATCGCCAGTTGAAAAGAGGCTTGTTTGTGCAGAGAAAGTGGGAGAAAGATCTGGAGAGCAAGAAAAATGGGGTGTTTGGAGGCCTTTTCGAGGGTGCTCTCCACTTACACGATTTTCGCTTATGTGTGCAGGAGCCCAGAACCTAACCCCCACAAAAATGGAAATGCCTGTACCTCAATAAACAAATACATAAAGTGAGTCTGGGTGGGTGGGTGGGTGGTCTACTGAAAAACATTGTGGACTAGCAACTTCTGCGGGCTTCTTTGAATGGCTGGTCATTTCCCCATCTCCCTCAACACGAGAGACTCTTTGCCTCCTTCTCCAATCTTTAAAAATAAAATTTCTTCAAAATGTAATGTGCAAGAAAGGAGCAATGGGTCAAGGAAAACAGTCCCATTATTCACCCAAAAATATGCCTTGAGGAAGGATATTAATAGGATTCAGCAGGGAGTTGCTTGACTTATGACCGTACAAGGGCCAGCTGTTCAGCGTAAGACTAGAAAAGCGTCTCAGAGCACAGGAAGCAGAATTGCCAGGGGTATGCTGACAGGACTCAGCCCCCTAACTCTGGTCCATACCTGGTCTCAGGAATGAAGAGCAGGATGGGTCCACAGGCCTGTGGCAGAAGATGGAGACCCCCAGATATCCTGAGGACCATCAACATGGCCCTTGCAAGATAACATCTTGGGAACTTCAGACAACAACTGACAAACAAGGAGGAAAACTGCCAGGCATCGTTCCAAGGGAGATAAGTTGAGTTCTCCAAGATAAATAATCTGGAGGAGATGGTCCAGGAGAACAGGGAAGGAGTGGAGACCCAGGCTCAGGAAGATGGCCTGGAACAGCTTTGCTCCTTAATGGGCACGGAAAGTTGGATGCAAAACCAAGACACAGTTCCTAGAGACCTTGCTTGACAGCTCCAGAGGCCTGTCAGGTAGGGGGCAGCTGGTCCAGTGGGGCAAATGGGGCACTGCCCCACCAAATTTATAGAATCATAAAATTGTCAGAGTTGGAAGGGATGACCCAATGGGTCATCTTCTCCCAAACCTTGTAATGCAGAGATCTCAGCTAAATAATCTCTGAGAGAATTCAGCCCACCTGCCTGTCTTGTTACTTACCACCAGTCCAGCGGGTGGCACTGCCCGTTGGCTTCTTGCTATGTAAGAACATAAGAAGAGAATGTGGGATCATTGAGATCAATGGTCCTTCTACTCCAGCATCCTGTTATCACCATGGTCAGAGGCTGTCATGATTCTGATTAATAATAATAATAATTTATTTATACCCCACCCATCTGGCTGAGTTCCCCCAGCCACTCTGAACGGCTCCCAACAGAATATTAAAAACACAATAAAACACCAAACGTCAAAAACTCCCCTAAACAGGGCTGCCTTCAGATGTCTTCTCAAAGTCAGATAGTTGTTTATCTCCTTGACATCAGATGGGAGGGTTTTCCACAGTGCAGGCACCATCACCGAGAAGGCCCTCTGCCTGGTTCTCACTTCTCGCAGGGAGGGAACCGCCAGAAGGCCCTTGGCGCTGGACCTCAATGTCCGGGTAGAATGATGTGGGTGGAGACACACCTTCAGATATACTTCCAACAGTTGTTGGAAGCCACAGGAGCAGAGAATACTCTTGTGCTTGGGTCCTGCTTGCCAGTTTCCCACAGGTTGCCCATTGTGAAAACAGGAAGATGAACCAGGTGAGCCATAGGCCTGATCCAGCAGCCCTCTTTTTATGTTCTTACAGTGGTCAACTAGATGCCTACAGGAAGTTCTCAAGAAGGACCTGAGTGCAGTAGGATCCTCTACACTTGCTTTCCCAAGCAACTGACATTCAAAAGGTTACTGTTTCCAACAGTGGAGCTAGAATATAGCCACCATGGCTAGTCTTCTCCTCTGTGAATTTGCCCAGTTCTCTTTTAAAGTCATCCAAGTGGGTGGCCATAACTGCTTCCTGTGGCAATGAGTTCTATGGTTTAACTATGTGCTGCATGAAAAAGTCTTTCCTTTGATATGTCCCAAATCTTCCATTTTCCACTTTCATTGATGTCTCCAAATCAGGGTGGGTTTGATTTAAATCACTATTCAGTAAGACTTTATTTAAATCATTTTTTTACAGAAAGGATCAACCTTGTTGGCATCCTCTTAATATTTACAGCTAGAGGAAGGTTTCATTTTTGGAATAATAAATGTTCAGAGTAGTTTTTACACCTATATCAAAAATTACTGATTTGGTTATACTATCAGAAATACATAGACAGATAATTATGAAATTTTTATTTATATTTGTACAACTTTTCTGCTGTACTTTATTGGAAGGATAAAAACAATCATTTCCTTAATAACAATTTAAACAATTTACTTAACTAAAACAATGACATATGCATATGTATCCATGTTTGTTAACCGACATGGTTAAACAATTCTATTTTTTAAAAAGAACTTAGACTGAGTTTTAGCACACATAAAAAACTTTAAACAAATCCTTATTTCCTGATGAATAGCCTTTGGAGTATAACATAACTTAAACAGAAAACTATCTTTAGAAAGATTTTTCTTCCGAAAGCATTTTATTTTAAAAATCCAATTTAAATTTTTTAAAAAAACCTGTTTTATTTTTTAAAAATCATTGATTTTTATCCACCCTGCTCCAAATTCTAGGATTCTGAGTCAGGAAGAGAAGGTTTACACTATCTTCTCTCCCCGCATAGTTTTATACAGCAATTATAGGGCAATTTGGTTTTTAACGTGTTTTAATGTTTAATTGTCAGGCTTTATTGAGCTTGTCAGTATGTGAATCTTCTTCCTTCCTGAGGCAACCAGAGCACCTGCGTATTATAAGATACCGTATTTTTTGCTCTATAAGACTCACTTTTTCCCTCCTAAAAAGTAAGGGGAAATGTGTGTGCGTCTTATGGAGCGAATGCAGGCTGCGCAGCTATCCCAGAAGCCAGAACAGCAAGAGGGATTGCTGCTTTCACTGCGCAGCGATTCCTCTTGCTGTTCTGGCTTCTGAGATTCAGAATATTTTTTTCTTGTTTTCCTCCTCCAAAAACTAGGTGCGTCTTGTGGTCTGGTGCGTTTAATAGACCGGAAAATACGGTAGGTCCTTGTTTGTTTGGGCTTGGGGGGAGCAGGAGAAAAGAACTTGACAGTTGTGAGTTTTCATTGCAGTGATGATTCATTACATGGCAACAGAGCTGCAAATTAAATAGCCACCATCTTCCATCTTTTTACCCTTTGCTTTGTGTCAATACAATTGATTTCCCCATCTGATCTTTCACTATACAGGCTGTGTGGTCGGAGGGAGAGGGAGAGAGAGAGAGAGAGAGAGATGTGCAAAGCGGAAGTCAGCAAATGACCGTTTGTGAGCATCTCCTAACGGAACTGGAAAATTATTCAAGACTCAAGAGGGTCAATGGCACATTGTACCAACTTAAACGAAGCGGGGGGGGGGGGGGGGCTTAGTCTATTTCTACTCTGACATCTCCAGAGAGGATGAGAGTCTAAGAAATGTGAACTTCTTAATATGCAAAAGAAAAAGGAAGAAAAACCCAGCCTATCAAGGAAGACGAGTGGGGGGAGAAATACTGTTTCGCTTTAAATTAATTCAGAAAGATTTGGGTCTTCTGTTTCTGGTATGTATGCAGGTATTGTAGGCCGAAGCCACCTCCGTATTGGTAGACCAGTGTTAACACAGAGATTCCATGAAAAACTGACAAATATCAGAAACAGAACCTGTGTTTTGCAGGTGGCACGAGAACACGGGTGGCGCTGTGGTCAAAGCCACTGAGCCTCTTGGGCTTGCCGATCAGAAGATCGGTGGTTTGAATCCCCGCCACGGAGTTGCTCTGTCCCAGCTCCTGCCAACCTAGCAGTTCGAAAGCAAGTAGGTAAATACTGTATTTTTCGCTCCATAAGACGCACCTGACCATAAGACACACCTAGTTTTTAGAGGGGGAATGCAAGGGGAAAAAATTCTTTAAAGGGAGTGCTGAGCAGAACCTGTATGCATCCCAGGCTCTGCTCAGCACTCCCTTTCACGAGCCGCGTGGAGTGTGTGACTGTGGCGCTTGTAGGCTTTTCCCCGAGGAGGGAAAAGCCCCCAAGAGCCACACACATGTTCCACACGTCTCTTTAAAGGGAGTGCAGCTCTTGGGGGCTTTTGCGGGAGGTGGGGGAAGGGACAGAGGGGCTAAGCCAGAAGCTAGAATAGCAAGAGGGAGCGCTGCACATCACTAGCGCTCGCTGTTCTGGCTTCTGGGATAGCCGCGCAACCTGCATTCACTCCATAAGATGCATACACATTTCTCCTTACTTTTTAGGAGGAAAAAAGTGCATCTTATAGAGCGGAAAATATGGTAGGTACCGCTGCGGTGGGAAGCTAAACGGCATTTCCATGCGCTGCTCTGGTATCGGTGTTCCGTTGCACCAGAAGCAGCTTAGTCATGCTGGCCACATGACCCAGAAAAACTGTCTGCGGACAAACGCTGGCTCCCTCGGTCTGTAAAGCGAGATGAGCGCCGCAACCCCAGAGTCGTTCGCAACTGGACTTAACTGTCAGGGGTTCTTTACCTTTACTTTTAGACATCACCAGCTCACATTGGTAGTGACAAGGTCATAATGGCCACACTGGTGTAGAAAGATCTCCTCAACTTTAGAAGCGAAAGTTCATTCCTGCATCTTCGCAGAGTCTTCTCCAACCCGGGACCCTCCAGGTGATGTTGCTGAACTCCATTTCCCATCAGCCTCAGGCAGCATGGCCAACACGGTTGAGGGATGATGGGAGTCCCAAACCTCTGGAAGGCACTAGGGTTGCTGGAAAGCTGGTCTGTAGGATAGAGAACCTACCTGTAGCCTGATATAATGGTGTCAGAAGATAGAGCCAGGTGGAGGGGCTGCATGTTACATATGCGCTGGAGCAAAGAGAACTCTCATCCATGAAATTGGCAATTTTGTCAGCTTCACGAGGGAGGTAAAAGTTGGTTGTTCGACATCCTCTAATAGTGCCTCACTGCCCTGGATTGTACAATCCAGAGGGGGTGTTTATCCACCCAAGAGTGGAATTCCATGCTTGTTTGGATGTAGGCGAACAAAGACAATTTGAGTTAGCAAGAGCAAGGGAGAGGTGATTCCCTGCAATGGAACAACCAGATAGATGTGCTATGTTGAACCAGAAGCATTTTTACTTGGTATTATAGGTGAGGATATTAATAGGCAGGATGTTAAATTGTTTTTATATGCAACAACAGCGGCAAGAGTATTGTTAGCCCAGAAATGGAAGCAAGAAGAAATACCAACGAAAGAAGAATGGCAGACAAAATTAATGGACTAGGCAGAATTAGATAAAATGACAGGAAGGATGTGAAACCTGCGGGACCAGAGATTCCCAGATTGGAAGAAATATAAGAACTATTTGAAGAGCAATTGTAATCAACAAATTACGCCAGTAGGACTACAAAAAGTTTTGTAAGGAAAAATATATGAAACATTGCAAACTACAGAAAAAATAGAGATATTAGTTATGAGATTTAAATGCGATAGGGAAGTAAGAAATGTATATTAAGTGATTAGATCAGAAAATTTTCAGATGTGATTGATGGAAGTAGAAAAAATGGTATAAGATATGAAAGTATGTTTAATTACTGTTGAAAATGATATGTTGAAAAGTTAATAAAAATTTATATTAAAAAAAAGATGTGCTAGGTTGAAGTGCTGTTCCCAGACTTAGAAGCAGAGAAATATTTTTGTGGGTTCTCCTGTTCCTGTTTAACTGTGCCAACCCAGCCCCAGTTCTTAAAGCACTGGCTTTCTTTCCAGAAAAAGTCAACACCAGGCCACTATTTAGCATTCCTTTCAGGAAAGCAAGCTTGGAGGGAAATGCCCCCCAGGAAGGAAGTTGTGTCCATGCTGTGCCATACAACAACTCTGTCAGAGTGCGGGGCGGAAAGATATTGGTCTCTAGGTGGGGGGTATTCTGTGTGTGTTGGGAATCAGTATGTGTCCAGCACAGAACAAAGCCTAGCAATTGGAGGACAAATGTGTGCATTAGGAGAAATTAGCTGATCAATTTTCATGAGGGTTTTTTTAAACAACAACAAATGAATAAATTGAAAACTGATGTGGAAATGTGAGGAACTGAATACCGGACAAATGAGAAACCAAAATTGACAGGCTCAACTATCCCTATCCCTGAGGAAAACAAAATGGCGGCCACTTCAGTTCTTGACAGATTTTGAAAGGAACTTCACCTCACCTCCCAAAATATGGCCAAAAAAAACCACAGCAGGTTTCAAGGGGTTGTGAAACAGCTGGAGGATAGTCCTTGACTCTTTGGTCCAGTCTTGTTGGGCTTAGGATGTTATAGCAATCACCCCACCTCCCTAAAAACTAAAAATCTTTCTGGAACATTCCGTAACTTTGAGAAATAATGGAAGGCACAATGGGATGGTTTTAGTGTCCCTGTGCTGTTAAAGAAGCTTGCTGTTCTTATTCCTCTCTTCCAGAGCCTTGTGAGACTTTGTACTGTTGGTAGCTTATCCATTCTGTGCGATGTCCCTCCATATCATAAAATGGTTTTTAGATGCCAAGAAAGGGTGGCTGCAAAAGAGGCAGGAATCAAAGCAATGAAAACAATGTTTCAGAGAGCTTGTGTGCAGCCTCTTCGAAGAATGAAAATGGGGGGTGGGGAGAGGAGGTGGAAGAGGCAAGGAAATTGTCAGGTTGATAGAAGCAAGACTATTTATGGGACTGTGGTGCTTGAGTTGCGCACCTCTGAGCGGCTACAACATGCACATCCTTTCATCCATGCGCCGGGAGGAATTCCATCCTGTGCCTTACAGATTTCAGTGTGTTTTGATAAGAGACAGTAAAATGAACACCAGTGTAAACAAAAGTCACATTTTGTATGGATAAATGCTGTAAACAGTACATTAAATATACATTTCAACTCCACACACACACACACACCAAAAAACCCTGCTTGCCACATCGGACTTAATGATCACAAATGTATATGGTGGCCCATCTCTGTTACTTGCCCCAATGTGGCTGTTTCTGCCCAGCCAAATGTAATTTATGATCTCGGCAGTGGTAAACGTTTACAGGATTAAATGGCAGAGGAAATAGCTCCCAAAGGTTGGAAAGAATCCTTATTTTCAGCCATGTTAAGATCTGGTTTCTATCAAACCAGAACCAGACTAGGAAATCAACTATTCGGATAGGCCTTGGATTGAGTCCACAAGTCACTCCCATGACGCTAAACGCTTGTGGGAATTATAGCCAACACTGAAGCACGCCCGCCTTTGAAAACATTCCCAAATGTTTGATAAATAGCCGGCAAATGTTTGAGATCTGCATTTGAATTTATGGTGATATCCATCAAAACCTGGTCATTTTCGGTAGTTGAGGTGCAATAGTATTTGAGAGATGACATGCAGTGGCATCTAAGATGACATGCAATGGCTTTTAGAATTTGGCAGAACTGAGCCAACAGCTTGTACGATTCAATTTTTGACTTCTGCTAAAATCAGAGCCAATAAGAAGAGGGCAGCAAGTCGAAAGCATTCCAAGTCAGAGCCAACATTTACTGTGCATTGGGATTTTGAAGCTGCAGGAACTGAGTACAGTATGTTTAGTCTGGAGAAGAGAAGACAGAGGCTGCGGTGGTGGTGTTTGGATGCGATTGCATTCATTAAATACCTGCAGGGCTGTCACACAGTAGAGGACAAAGACATTTCCTCTCTTCCCCAGAAGGCAGGATTTAACACTAATGAGCTTAAATTACAAAAGGAGATATTTTGCCTGAACAGTAGGGAAAACCTCTTGATGGCATGAGCAGTTTCACTCTGGAACCAATGACATCAAGGGATGGTGGGCTCTCCTTTGCTGGTGGCTGTCTGTCAAAGGACACTCGTATCCTCCCCCTGGGCAGACAAGAAGCATAAACAAGGACACACTCCAGCCAGGCAAAAACACTAAAGGAGGGTACAGAGCAGGCTGGTGAGGGTAATGATAAAGGTAAAGGTAAAGGACCCCTGAGAGTTAAGCCCAGCTGCAGACGACTCTGGGGTTGCGGCGCTCATCTCGCTTTACAGGCCAAGGGAGCCGGCGTTTGTCTGCAGATAGTTTTTCTGGGTCATGACTAAGCAGCTTCTGGTGCAACGGAACACCAAAACCAGAGCAGCACATGGAAACGCCGTTTACCTTCCCGCCGCAGTGGTACCTATTTATCTACTTGCACTAGTGTGCTTTCGAACTGCTAGGTTGACAGGAGCTGCGACCGGGCAACGAGAGCTCACCCTGTCATGGGGATTCAAACCGCTGACCTTCTGAGTGGCAAGCCCAAGAGGCTTGGTGGCTTAGACCACAGCGCCACCCGCATTCCGAGGGGAACGGTATGGGGAGAAATATTATGGCTGGCAGAGATTTAGCCTGGGGAGAGAACCAGGGGCCAGAGACAGAGGTCTTAAGAGTTGCCCCATTCCTTCTTTGACCCCTTTCCCAGTCTGCCATTTAGCAGTATTCTTCCCAGTTGAGTCTTTCTTTCTTCTTCTGAAGCTGGGAAGTAATTTTGTTAAGAGCAGGTTGCCAAAACGTTGCCCTCCAAATGCTTTTGGACTGCAACTCCCAACAGCCCCTGTTTTAAGATATTGGGAGCTCTTATTTCAGCACCCTCTTATTCACAAGAAAGAAATGTGATCCAGCAGGCTGGATTTCATTTTTAAAAAAACCAAAAACCAAAACAGCAGCCGTGCAAAAGTTTCTGAAGAAACAGAGGCTTCTAACACACAGTGGCACACAGGACATGAACACCAGGCAGGGACAGCTGGAACAAGGGGCACTTTGAAAAACAAACCACATGTGTTGGATTGGGGAAAACAAGTGTAGGATTTAACACACAAACGAGCATCAACAGATCCCGGGAGACCACCGATCTCTTCACTTTTTAACAGAGCTTAAAAGTAAAAAAGGCTCCGGCTCTCTACTTAACTTCATGAGTTTGGGTTGATCAAACCTGCACACATCAATACAGTCATATCTCATGTTATGTTTACTTCATGATACATTTTTTCAGATTGCGTCTTGCGGTGACCCGGAAGTACCGGAAAGGGTTACTTCCAGGTTTCACCACTTGCGCATGCGCAGAAGCACTAAATCATGCTTTGCGCATGTGCACCAATGCCAAATCACACCGGGCACCTGTGCAGATACGGCACTTCAACACCACTGTCAACACCACCACCACCACCACCAGTAGAATAGGGACTCCCACAAAGCCTGGTGTTGCTCTATTTTCAGGGGTGGCCTGTCCTGTATTGCCCTCTGAGGGAAAATGGGAATGGCTGTCTCCTGCCCCCCCCGGCTGCCCATCCCACTGCTGTGCCCCACACCCCACCATTTCCGTAGCCAGAATGCCCTGGTTCTAAGCGAACTTGGTGGGAGCTCAGACTCTGCAAGTATCCCTGTATTCCAGGGACAGTCCTGTATTTACAGAAGCCACCCCAGTTTCTGATTTGAAACTTTCCCTTAGGATGTCCCTATTTTCATTGGAGAAATGTTGGGGGGTATGGAGTTATGTGACCCCCGAGCTAAAGACATAAGTAACTATATGACCTTTAGAAGACATCAGAAGGCAGCCCTGTACAGAGCTACCTTGGTTCTCAAACTTAAACTGTTCCAGAAGTCCGTTCCAAAACCAAAGCGTTCCAAAACCAAGGCACACTTTCCCATAGAAAGTAAGGCAAAATGGATTAATCCGTTCCAGACTTTAAAAAACAACCTCGAAAACAGCAATTTAACATGAATTTTACTATCTAACAAGACCATTGATCCATAAAATGAAAGCAATAAACAATGTACTGTAGTCACACAATCAATCAATCAATCAATCAATCAGACAGTTGCATATGATGGTGATCACTAGGCTGCTGTCAGGGCAAACTGTACTTGTTGCTGGTTCTAAATGTGTTTTGATGTATTTTGATTGCTGTTTTAAGCTTGCTTTTAATTACTTTGTATTTTTTAATGTTTTTAAATGGTGTAAGCCAGCTTGAATCCCTAATTCGGGAGAAAGGCAGGGCAGTGGCGTAGCGTGGGTTGTCAGCACCCGGGGCAAGGCAAGTAATTTGCGCCCCCTAACCCGTGGATTTGCACCCCCTAACCCTAACCCCCAGATGTTGCGCCCGGTGCGGCCGGCCCCCCCCCCTGCACCCCCACGCTACGCCACTGAGGCAGGGTATAAATGTGTTCAATAAACTAACAAACAAACAAACCTTACTCTCTGCCCTTTTGAGATACAGCACACACACCAAACTTGCCGATCATAAACTTGTGGTCAGCTTTCCTTCTTGGCAAATTCAACCTCAGAAGGATTAGACCCAATAGCATTCCAGGTTTTGCTGGGGAATGACAGAGCTGGCTTAAAGGGACTTTCAAATCCAACTTCTGTTCACTTTGCAATGATAAGAAAAAAGAGAAAATGCGTAGCATTCTTTTATGATCCTGGATTTGCATTTAACAGAGGCTGTCCCGATGCAAAAAGACTGGATGCTATGGGCTTTCTGAGTGCGCACCATTTCACAATCTGTCATCTGGAGATGAGCAAAATTAGATCTGGAATGGGTGTGCTTAATCTGTTGCCAAAAGCCAGGCTGACTGTTTCAAGAGCAATAAAACAGATTGTATTAAATGGGAGAAAATTGACATCTGCAACTACAGCTTGTCAAATTGCTGTGTGCGGAAATCAAATCCCCCTAAAACAGTGAACGGGGTATTATTGCAACAGAGAATATACTGTTCCAGTGATTTCAAAATGCTACGGAGTTAGGGCATAGGAACGCTCCGCAAGAAGTGATAAAGTCGCCTCAAGAAAATGAGTCCTTGCGTTGGATGCCTCTTCCTGCCCAGGGATGGGGAAGATTTTGGCAGACTCTAACTGCTATCAGTCCCAGCTAGCATGACCAATGGCAAGCAAGGATGGGAATTGTAGCCCAGCAATAGCTGGGGGGGGGGCACAGCTTCCCCATCTCTGGACTGGCTGATGCCCCAAATAATACTGTTCCCCAATTTATTGAAAGTTGGGCACACTTGCTTTCAGGATCTCCACTATACATTTAAAGCAGTACCACTTTAAACAGCCATGGTTTCCCCGAGAGAATTATGGGAACTGTTGTTTGTTAAGGGTGCTAGAGTTGTTAGGAGATCTCGGATTGTCTCACAGAACTGCTATTCCTAGAGTTTAATCCCTCTTCCCAGGGGACTCTGTGAGTTGTAACTCTCCAGGGAGAATGGGAGTTTCCAAATAACTCTCAGCACCCTGTGTGAATAATGTCATTACACAGTTTAGCCACTAGGTGGCACTGGACTTAGCCATAGCTTGGTGAGTGAGGAGCTTCTTGTTGCTGTTCTGTTCTTTCTTGGGGAGACAATAAAGTTCTTTCCTAACTTCTCAGCTGGTGTGTCTTGCTGCTTTCCACTTACAATCACAGTTGATCTTCTACTCCAATCACTGTTTTGCAGTTATTTATCTGAAATCTGGGTCCATACCAGGGATTTAATGTAGATGTCTGAACATTTCAATTTCACTCAGTTTTCTAATTTTCTTCAGCTAGTTCTGCACCTGTTTGTGAATTTGTTTTAATGTCTGTGTGAAAATCTACACCACTGCACATTTCTCCTAATAGATCAATTCTTGCAAGCCATTTCCCCGAATACAATGCCTTTCTATATACTATTTTTACTAACGGAGGCATGTCTCTACCTAGTTTCTGCTAATATACATGGTTTTGTACTCATCTTTTGGCTGGAGAACGGTATCAAAAACATTTCAATAGGCAGTTGTGTTTCAGATCATTCCAAGATGGGCCAAGATGTAGGTTTACCATACAACGCAAACTCCTCCCCCTTCCCCAATTTCCCCGAAAATCCAAGCTTGCCTTGGGGTTCAATTTTTGCTTATTGAGAACAAAAATTGACAGGACGTCAATTGCAACCAATGAGTCTATTTACTCCAGGGCTGTGTTATTCGCATCTATTGATTCCCCCCTCCACAGAAGTCTCTCCCCTTTATAGAACGCTTTGATTTAAATGGAAAGGAGTTTGGCCTTCAGCAATAATCCTCTCAGGCTCATGAGGATCATTAAAGCAAAACTGCCTCGTGCAGACAGACAGTTGCTTCTGCTTACCTTTTTAGGTTTAAATATTCCATTCATAGGGTACGCGCGAAACCCGTTCTCTAAGTTATGCTTATCAGCCACAGCGCATGTTGGGCGGCCATCGCATCGCTGGTTCCATCCAACACTGCTATTAATCCACTTACAAGGCACCGGAGACAAATAAACTCCAAGAGCTTAGAGCTGGAAAAAGAACTCTGGTGAACTTTACCAAGAGCAAATATCTTAAACCTAGAACAGGATTCGTGTGGCTGTTCTGATAATGCTGGAAGTTTAATAGCCGGCGAGGGAACAAATGGAATGGTTGTTGTGGTGGTGGGGGAGATGGCAACTAGCAAAATATTCCATCCCTTCATAACCACCCCACCCAACTTCCCCAATATTATACATGTTATGGGAACATCAGATACAAGGGTTGCATTCACACATTACAGTTTATTCTGTTTTCATGACGTTTCCTCAGTTGTTGTCTTCCATATTCTATCTGAGTTTTCATACAATGGAAAAGCCACTTTTGAAACTGTAGTGGAATATACCACACACTCCAACATTCCTCCAATGTCTATTCCATAACAATAATAATTTTATTATTCATACCCCGCCCATCTGACTGGGTTGGCCCAGGCACTCTAGGCAGTTTCCAACATACCGTATTTTTCGCTCTATAGGACACACCCGACCATAGGACGCACCTTGTTTTAGAGGGGGAGAAGAAGAAGAAAAAATTCTCCTCTCTGCGCAGCGCCCCATCAGCGAAGCAGCAGGAGAAATGGAGCCCATTCCATTGCTCCTGCTGCTTCGCTGAAGGGGCGCTGCACAGAGAGGGGGAGAATTCCCCCCCTTCTTCTCCCCCTCTAAAACAAGGTGAGTTCAGTCGCCTTCAGTGAAGGCAACCCAAAGCCTCCGGAGCGCAGCGGGAGTTCTCGCTGTGCTCTGGAGGCTTCAGGCGGCTACCTTGGAAGCGTGGAGAGTGAGTGGGGTCGGTGCACACTGACCCCTCTCACTCTCCAGGCTTCAGTGAAGGCAACCCGAAGCCTCTGGAGCACGGTGGGAGTTCCTGTCGTGCTCCGGAGGTTTTGGGTTCCTTTCAACCTGCTCTTTGGGGCTGGCGGTGGGGGAAGCCCAGGTCCCCCCCCCCCAGCCCCAGGGACCACGCATTCGCTCCATAAGATGCACAGACATTTCCCTTTAGATTTTAGGAGGAAAAGGGTGCGTCTTATGGAGTAGAAAATACGGTAAATAAAAGCATAATAAAATACCAAATTATTTAAAAACTTCCCTATATAGGGCTGCCTTCAGATGTCTTCTAAAATTTATATAGTTAATTATTACTTTGGCTAGGGGGTTGCATGACTCCATACCCTCCAACAGTTCTCCGCTGAAAATAGGGACGTCTTAGGGGAAAGTGGGACATTTCAGGATCAAATCAGAAACCAGGACAGTTTCTGTAAATCAGGGACTGTCCCTAGAAAATATAGACATTTGGAGTGTCTGATATCATGCAGGTTTAAGCACTCATTTCCATGTTACTTGAGGACATATTTTTTTCCTCAGAAGCAATTAACATGGAAATGAACATGAGTGGTATCACAGTGCTTTAAACATATGGTGTGATTTATGGTATTTTTATATGCAATGGCTGCAGCTCGGACTTTGGTGACAAAGGGATGGAAGGAAGAAGTAGTCCCGACAATAACGGATTGGCATAACAAGCTACAAGAATTTGATAAAATGGCGCAGTTAACAAATAGCCTGAGACGCAATTGAAAACAAAAATTTATGGAAAAGTGGGATAGATATAAGATATATGTTCAAAAATACAGTAAAGGTTTGCTATCTATGCTAGCATTCGATTGATGTTGGAGAGAGACTGAGTTGAGAAATAAGACCCAGGGTACATATGGATATAGGAATGTATTAGATAAAATGTAAAGAAATATACAATAATAAGAGTACATTCATTTGAAAAAAAGGAATATACAACGGGATAGACAGGAAGTCCAAAGTGTCGGTATATATATGATTTTGGAATAGTTGTTTGCCCTTGTTTTTTTTCCCCTTTTTTTTCCTTTAGTATATAAACTTTGTATACATGTTGAAAATTATAGTATAATAAGCCTTGTGATGTAATATGATAATGTTTACCAATGTAACATAAGAACTTTAATAAATAAATAAAATTCAAAAAAACAAAAACAAAAATATATATGGTGTGATTTAGGCCTGCACCTCCCATCAGCCTCAACCGGCATGACCAAAGGTCAGCCATTTTGCTTCCTGAGGCTGAGGACAAGATGGCACTGCCCCATTTCACATACTACGATCAAATGGGCTGATGGTTGCATCTGACTGTTAAACTGGAACTAGGACAGCATCCTTCGCCACACCTGAGGGCAGCAAGCTTAGTTTAGGGGGTGCTGTGCCAGTCATTATTCTTGTCCCCTTGAGCAGCCAGTGCAAACAATTTAAATATCTCTTCAGCTTCCAGGCCCGTGACCCTATTTAGGGAGCGTATCTGGAATCCTCCTCCTTCTGGATTCAGTTTTGTGGCAATTCCACGATGAGAGAATTGCTGCTTCTCATCTGCCCACCCAGGGGGGACTCCTAAGATCAAAAGCCTCTGGTGAGGAGAATTTTGCCATTTTAGGCCTTGTTCCTTGAACTGCGCGAGAGTCTTTCCTCCTCACTGAATCCTCTACCGAGTGGTCCTAACATCTGACACCATGTTTAATGCAAGCCAGAGACTGCCGGAGATTAACCGTAACTCTTTTATTGCTTGAAAGTGACTATAGAACAGCCCTAACAAGAGTCACTAATGCAGACCTGACTTGGGCTTCAGGCCTCGTTCTGGTCTCCCTCGCCATGCCATATAAAGGCACTGCCTGCCGATTCAGGATCACATTTCGCCACACTGTTAGGGGGCTCAGAAGGAACAGTCGGGGGACTTGATTCCTGCAGCTACCCAACCCAGAACCTGCCACCCAATGCCGTTGCTTCCCTATGCCTAATGGTAGGGCCAGTTCTGTCAACAGTAAAGGAACGGCGTGGCTTGAAGTCCACACCATCTGTATAACTCAGGACTTGAGGAGACCTGGACCACATTCAAACCTTGCATTTAAAGTGCTGTGATACCAGTTTAATCAGTCATGCCTTCATGCTTGAGTTATAAGAATTTCAAGGTCTCAAATATAGAATAAATATTCATAAATGCACACCTATCTAAATATATGAACCATGTGTCTGAAATAGTACGGGAGAGCAATCCTGAAGCCATTTTGACTCTCCCAGTGACCTCAAATACACCTCTGCAGCAAGGGAGGCAAATGGGGAAAGCCTTCCCATTGTCTTTTTGCTTACAAATCCTTTCTTAAGGGTGTATTTATGCATGAATAGGGTGAACCTATGACCTGGATTCAGGAATTAAAGTATTAACCACCACAAAAGAATGGTCAGGCTGCCGAGGTAGACCGCCTCCTTCTGTGATGTATGTATGATGTTTTAGCCGGGTGGTCTTGGGCTACAGGGTAGGCAATTTCAAAAGTCTATATAAGGGCTTGTGCACCATTATTCAGGGTTCTCCTCCCTCCTGCGTGTGATAGGTTGTGACCCTGTTACAACAGTTCCTTTAATAAAGATCAGGCTTATTAGCCTCTTTGCTTCTCAATATACTCTGGTTGGCCTCTGTTATTTTTTCCTACCGATAGGGAACCCACTTAAGGACTCTATACTAACCCCATAAGTGAAAAGGAGCAGTTTTTCTTATAACACTGGGAACCCTCGTTTGTTAAGGGTGCTGAGAACTGTTAGGAAAGCCCTGTCCCTTTCCCAGAACTACAATTCCCACCTGTGAAGCAGGAGTGGCAGTTAAACTACTCCTGGGAACTGTAGCTGTAGAAGGGGGATTGGAGTTCTCCTAGCAACTTTTGGCACCCTTAACAAACTACAGCTCCCAGAATTCTTTGGGGAACGCCAGGACTGTTTAAAGTGTTATCATAGTGCTTTAAATGTATGGTGTGGATGTGTCTCTGGGATCAGATCCCAGTTCAGCTATGAAGCTCGCTAGGTGGCCTTAACCCAATCTCAGCCAACCTCTCTCGTGGGTTTGCTGTCAAGAAAGAGAGAGAGAAGGTACCAGCTATAAATGCTCCTCTGACCTGCAAATCTTTTCTCCTATTTTTTAATAACACACTTGAAGGAAAAACCCATCATAACCTTAAACAACAACCCACCGAAACAGAGTTTCTGAGTATTACAGCAAACACACAACAAATCCCACCCACAGGTCTCTATAAATAACCCTTGTGTAGGAGAACCTGCTTTGGCTGCAATAAGCTCACTTCACATCAACTCTGAGAAGCACCAACAGCCAGATCCTAAAGCAAAGGAGGAACCTTTGGTCCTCTGTATTGCTGAACCTCAAATCCTATCCTTCCTGGACATCGGTTGTGCCTGCTGGGGCTCATGGGAATTCAGCAACACCTGAAGGCCCCACACTTGTCCTTAGAGGTTGCTTGGTCAAACGGAGGGAGATCTCTAAGACATCCTAAAGTTGTTTGGGCAGTGAAGAGCTCTAAGATTGGAAACCAGTAACCACAATCATGTTGCCATCACATCTGGGAGGTCCCACTGGTGTCCAGGGGTGACCATCACACCACACCTGTCCAAGAGGGTGGTTTGGTGAGCTCTTCCCAGGAGGGATCTCCACTACCTGATTCCAAGTAGCTGTTAGGCAAGAGTGGGGGACCATGGGCCAAATATAGCCCTCCAGGTTTCTCTGTGTGATGGCCTGGGATTTGGAGTCGGATGCTGAACCGGAGGGATCCCAGCCTGCACAGGATCCCCCACCTCCAGAACCAGCTGAGCCGGGGCTGGGGCATGAGCCTGAAGGGTCCTTACCTGTGCTGAATCCTCAGGTGCAGGCACCAGCTGAGCCTGCTCTGGCTCCTGAAGTGATGGAGGACCCATTGCCTACAGGTACTCCACTCTCAGCCCCGTCAGAGGAAGCTGAGGTTGCCTCTGGGTCCGGTAACCCTCCAGCCTTTCCTGAGCTGCAGAGGCTCAGGGCAGAGAGGCGGAGGGAACTAAGTTCCCACAGGAGGAGTGCTTGCCTCCAGGCCAGGAGAGGCGAGTCACCTGAGGATTGTGGCCACACTACGCCTCAGGGCAGATAAAAGCTAGCCAGCCCCAGTCCCAAGTTGCAGAAGCAACATTGTTGGTTGTGAGTACCTGTCTGAAACCTGCCCCAGCTTTTTTGGACTGCCTCCATATTGCTCCTTCAACATCTGACTGGACTAGGACCTCGTCTCTCAATCTACCCCTGGGACCAGCACAGTCTGGTCAGTAGGAATTTCTCCAGGTCACTCCTCCATGAATGCTTCTGCCTGGCTGGAATTTGTCGCTGAGCTTTGATAATGTGCTTGTCTGGGAGGAGGACAGAGAGTGGTGGGTTAGCATCTGTAGAAAATAACCAACTCTACAAAAGTGAAATTTACATTTGCTGCTCCGCCCACTTTTGCCTTTGGCCCCTCCCACCACTATGTCATGGACTGGTTCGATGTGGAGGAATCCTCCCCCCCCCCAGCAGGGGGATTCCCAAGAGAAGAAGGCTCAGAGCCCAGGGAGTGGTGTTGGGACAATGATGAATGGTCAGAGGGAGAAGACTGGGAGAAGCCGGTGTCAGAAGCTGAAGAGGTGACAGGGCTTAATGATAAGTCACAGGTGTCTCCCCATCCTGCTGTGACCATCTCACCTCCCCATGGGTCTCCCAGAACCAGAAGAGTCATGAAAAGGGCAGAGGAGAGGTTGGCTTCACTCGGGCACAGTATTCAATTGCTTCAGGAAAGCCCTAGAGAGGAAGGAACTTAGATGGCTGTGGGGAGATGGGAACTTTCAGTCTTGGCAACTGAACCATAGGGCAATACCTACTGGGGATGAACTGCTGTGTTCATTCGGCTTGACGCTACGCCAAGTCTGTGCAGATGGCGTTCTTGCTAATAAAGAGTTAACTCCAACTTGGAGGATGTGATTTACTACCACCTCACTTCTGTCACACTAGCACGTGGCCCCTGGAACATGGCACAGAAGGTAATGTGGCCCCTGGGCTGAAAAAGGTCCCCTACTCCCATTGTTATGGTGCAAAATTAGGAGCTGTAATAGAATGGTTTGTCTCGCAATAACTTGGCTGCCATGGACACAGCTGAACCAATGTGACTTTTTGTACACAACAGAAGCCTTTTATCATCTAACTTGTTTGTAGGTAATATGTGGCAACTGCCACCAGCTTTTCAATTCTTTATATAAACCACGCCCCCCCCCCCCATAGGAGAGATGTGACGTGTGTTTCATTTTACAATGAAAAAGTTCGCTGCGATGGCAGTTCCATCCCAGGCAACATCGTTCTAAAAAGACAAATTCACAATAAGAACAGAAGTTACACTTAATTCGCAACTTGGGATTCAGAAAATGAATTAAATATGGCTGGAGGTATCAGCTGCTGGGAACAGGCAATTGCTTCCTCGGGGCTTCTGTTTGGACACGGCGCAGAAAACATGCGATTTTGTGAGTAGGAACGGAATGATGTGTCAGCTTCAGTTCTCCGTGTTTCTCATTTTCCAGACTTTAAATCTGGTTCACTACATTGCATTCCCCTCCTCCCCAGCCCCCGCAAAAAAAAAAAAAAAAAATCCTCATGAAAATTCATCAGTGGTTTAGTGAGAATTTCTCCTAATCAACACAGTTTCATATGCGGTTTTGACTTGCGCATTTCCCCTAGCCATTTCCCCTAATACAATGCATCTCTGTATGTCATTGTCACTAACACCTTCATTTTTATGCACACCTCCCCCTAACATATGCATCTTTGGGGGGGGGGGGAGGGCAGTGTTGTATATTGGTTGGCATTGCAAAATACCATGCGGAGCGGATTCCAAAAGGATTAGCTGCGTTTTGGTTTGCAGGTTGTTTTCAGAAAGTGAGAATTTGATCGATTCGGCTTTAAATGCATACTGAACCACATTTATCCCTCAATCCCCAGTGTTGTGTGTGTGTGTTTATATAAATAAATAAATATTTCAAATAGCAGCCACAGGCAACGGGAGGCTGGCCAGGAATCCTACTTCACAGACGACAGTCTTCTATCAGAATGGTTGCCCTCTCTGTCTCTAGGCAAAAGCATCCCAAAGAAAGGAAAGCATCATCAGCGGCCTTGAAGTTGCCCACCAGGAGTTAGCCAATGTATTGCAGCCAGAGCGAGCGGCCAGCTCACCTGGTCACAGCCTTCTGCATGAAATCAAGATGTAATGTACAGTACTTTTCCATGTTCTTTTCTCTAAAAATGATGCTAAAAAGTGGGTGTTGCCTCCATAGAGTAGAGGTTTGATGGGTCGCTGCTGCAGCTGTCAGTGTCTATTGGGCATGTTATTGGCAGATTTTGTGACGGGTGCTGGTGAGTGATTTTCGGCAACCCCCCCCTAAAAAAAGCTCACCAACGCTGGGCAACAGGGGCGGAGCAAGGTGGGTGTGGGCCGCCCTAGGTGTCATCACCAAGGGGGGGGGGGACATTCTGTGCATTGGCCGCCTGTGACTCCTACCTACCACGAGCCATTGAGTGAAGTGGGGGGGGGGGGAGCTTCACCGTTTTTCCGTTTTGCCAGCCCTGCGCTCCCTGGCTGCTGGAGAGGACGGGAAGGAGGCAGGCGAGCAAACAAACAAACAAACAAGCGAAGGGTGGAGGGAAGGATATAAGCAGAAGCTCCCTAAACTCAGGAGCCAAACCCTGTAACCCCAAGAAAAGCTCAGCAACGTTGGCAACACTCCTCCCAGAAAAGCTCAAGAACTTTGGTCAATTCTTCCCTAAGAAAAATATGAACAGCTCCTGGCAATGACAATGGGTAGATCACAGCCGGTCTTTTTATACTGTGAGTAGATCGCAGTCACTTAGGAGTCCAACTAGATTTCAGTTTTCCACACCGGGTACCACCTGACCTTGCTATGCCACTGCTGGGCAACCCTCTGCGAAAAAGCTCTACAACTCTGTGCCATCTCCCCCCATTTTCTTAAATTTGAGTCCCCCAAAATAGGGGAGTCATATACATGGGGGTGTCTTATAGACGAAAAAGTACAGTATTTCCATTTAAATTATAGTGTGGTGTAGTGGTTAAGAGCAGTAGACTCGTAATCTGGGGAACTGGGTTCGCTTCCCTGCTCCTCCACATGCAGCTGCTGGGTCACACTTCCCTGAAGTCTCTCAGCCTTACTCACCTCACAGAGTGTTGGGACGCAGGTGGCGCTGTGGGTTAAACCACAGAGCCTAGGGCTTGCTGATCAGAAGGTTGGCGGTTTGAATCCCCGTGACGGGGTGAGCTCCCCTTCTTCGGTCCCTGCTCCTGTCAACCTAGCAGTTTGAAAGCATGTCAAAGTGCAAGCAGATAAATAGGTACCACTCCAGCAGGAAGGTCAACGGCGTTTCCGTGCGCTGCTCTGGTTCGCCAGAAGTGGCTTAGTCATGCTGGTCACATGACCCAGAAGCTGTACGCCGCCTCCCTCGGCCAATAAAGCAAGATGAGCGCCGCAACCCCAGAGTCGGTCATGACTGGACCTAATGGTCAACTTTTTCCAAGTTGGGTCATGCAATTCTTATGCAAATTCAAGTCCTTTTGGGGAGGGGATGCATAGCTGGACACTGTGTGTTTGTGTGTGAGAGAGCTAATAAGGATCAGAAATGGATTCAGGAAGGAGGTCTTTTCTACCATGTCTCTCAGAGGGACCTTGCCTTTTACAGTAAAAAAAGATTTTTTTTGTTTTGGTGCTGGATTTTAATTAGTGGGGTAGAGGAGGAAACAGTTAATCCCTTGCCCAAATGCTTTAATGATCACCCTTCCCCTACACTAAGACACAAAGCTGGTATTAAAAATTAAAAAATGAAGCACACAGAACTAAATTACCCATTGGGTTTTATCCAACGTCGGTCTTACGCAGAGTAGACCCTTTGAAATCAATGGGTAAAGGAACGTAAAAGAAGGAGAAGATTTTTGTTTGTCTGATACTTTTATGATGCATTTTGAAAAGTAATTGATTGTAATGCACTATGAGGCAGCTTTAACTAATGAAGGGGAATATTTTAGAAATATTTTATATTTTAATATTTTTTATTTTAGAAATATTTTAAATAAAATAAATGACTTACATAATGGGTATGTCTTACCTAAGACCACTGATTTCAGTGAGCAAAACTTAGATACACCAATTGGGGGGGGGGAATTGATTCCATTTGCTTTTAAATGTGACCCTCCCCCATCTGCATTTTCCCAAAACACTCCATGAAACAAAAAGCAGCCAACCTTTAAAATTCAAAATTCTTTGAATTTTGTATTGCAATTTTCCAGTTGAGTCATGTGTGCAAAAATGCATAGGGATAAATCTATTCACAAAAACAGCATTCATGAAAATAACAAAAATGCATTTGATTAGTTGAAACAGCTTTGCAAAAATGTGCCCATACACATTCATACAAAAACGTGTGCCTTTTAAGAAATTTGCACTGAAAGGTTGATGAAATTTCACAGCTTTAAAAACAACAACATTACAATAACCCACAAACTGCTATGGAAATGTGGATAACTGAATTCAAGGGAGAAAATGAAATTTACCTATTTGTCAGCCCATAGAAAGCAATGTGTGGTATTATTATTATTATTATTATTATTATTATTATTATTATTATTAGCTCTGCTAGTTCATCTCTGCAGCAGACATCTTCCATTGCCCTCATCCTGTGTCATTAAAGTTTCCCAAGTTTTAAAAATGGGGAATATAAGCTTTCCAAGTCTCTGTGGTTTCTCAGACATATGCAAGGAGTGCATGTCTCTCCCATGCGTGTTCGGAATGCTTGACCTTCGACCCTGGCAGTAAATTGATCAGCTGGGCACCTGTCCACCCCAGAGGAACATGCAGAAGCTTTTTTTAGAGGACTATAAATGTGGGGGCAACCCTTCCCTTGTCAACTGCCTTCGCTCAGCCCTGCAAGAACCCAGCCCAAGCCCCGGACATCTGTTTGGAAAACGCCCACCTGCTGCAGGTCACGGATATTCGCTGCCGCCTATAAATACTTAAGAGCCCATCAGGCGGCTTTCAAAGCTAGCATGGCTTCAGCTGGGAAGCCTTCCTTCGGGGAGGGGAATGTTTCCACTTGGTACTGATGAAACACAGCCCCAGGTTTTTGCAGGAGGGAAAGCAGGGAATGGTCGTTAGCCGCAACAGCTAGGTGCAGAGCTGGATTTAGATGAAGAGAAGCCTTAGGCAGTGGCGTAGCGTGGGTTGTCAGCACCCGGGGCAAGGCAAGTAATTTGCGCCCCCTAACCCTGGATTTGCGCCCCCTAACCCTATCCCTAACCCTAACCCCCAGATGTTGTGCCGGGTGCGGCCGCCCCCCCCTGCACCCCCCACGCTACGCCACTGGCCTTAGGTTATTCCATTTGTGAGGCCCCTCCCAATCTCCCCCAGCCTCACGACTAGAAGAAAATGGAAGAGTGTCATAAACAAAATTGAGTGAAGCCAAGAGTGATGACGGGTGTTTGAAATTCGGCAATTTGCAAATCCGCTCCACTTCCCAGTGGGGAGGAGTTGCAGTGGTCCACATGGCCATCCACTCCCCACCGGGGGCAGGGGACTCTGTCCCCCGTTGCCTGGGGGATCCCGGCCACGTCAGAGACTGGCCAGCCAACCCGCTGACGGGGGGGGCGTGGCCGGGGCCGCTTAAATGGAGGAGCGAGCCAGAGGGTATTCCGTTAAAGGAATCCGGGGGTGTTGATCTAGTCTGAAGCCCGGCTGGCGGGCTAAGGCCTTGACACGACCCCAATGGGAACACCAGGGGGAGCTTGAGTTGGTTCGCATCGCCCGGGTCCCCCTACTGGGCTTACCCTTACTGGGACTTCCTGCACAATCGGCAGGAGTCAGATATAGTCAGGTCCAATCAATGCCTAAGCCAATACCGCTCACATTCTGTAACTTCAATAAAGTTGTGGCCAAAATTTGCCCAATAACATAAACTTAATATCCGTGTCCTTGTGTGAGTTATTTCCAATGAGGGGGTGGCTGCGGGGTCTCGACACGCAATTCCTCCTCTAAAGGACATCAGAAAACTTCGTCAAAATTTGTTTGTCTCAGTTTGTCACTTTCAACGTACAGAACGCTCAGTGTGGACAACCTCTCTTGGGACATCGTGGCCCTGAATTCATTTTTAATTCTTTTGAGTCTTGAAAAACTCCTCTCTCCCGAGCAGTTAGTGACCATAAAGCTAAGAAATAGCCGCAAGATTGCTTCCACATTAGGAAAGGCCATTTGAATTTTTCCTTGTATATAATTTGATAAAGGTCTGTATGAGACAGAGAGTGCTCTGCTGTAAGCCTATGATTTTATCTCACGTACAGGTGAAAGTGCAAAGTTCAATAAGTTTCAGGTCAACATCTTCTGGGTGTGCTTCCATCAACAGTTCAACACCTTGCTGAATTTCTGAATTTATCAGAATAGCAAGAATGGAAAACAATTGTGCAACATCACTGTACGCAGTACAGTGGTACCTCGGGTTAAGTACTTAATTCGTTCCGGAGGTCTGTTCTTAACCTGAAACTGTTCTTAACCTGAAGCACCACTTTAGTTAATGGGGCCTCCTGCTGCCGTGGCCCTGCAGGAGCCCAATTTCTGTTCTTATCCTGAAGCAAAGTTCTTAACCTGAAGCACTAGTTCTGGGTTAGTGGAGTCTGTAACCTGAAGCATATGTAACCTGAAACGTATGTAACCTGAGGTACCACTGTACTTCTTTTTAAATTGGCTTCAAGTGCATCTAATACAGGAATAAAGGATTTTATCCTAAACTTATCTCTTGAAGAAAGTGCATCTAAGGCCCTAGGCTTCATAAATCTGGCACTGGCTAGGTGGAACCTCCATGGGCAGTCGCAGTGCCCTTATGAATTAGGGCAGTCATGTTTTAAGAGAGGGCATTCCTCTGCTTCAGACACTTGGCAGAGAAGTATTTGCTGTGATTCAAGGGCTGTCCATTCCAGGAACAGTTTAAAAATAACGAACCCTGAGAAAGGACAGCCGACTGGAGCAATCACACAGCTCATCCAGTCACAATCTTCCCCATTGTGGGAAGATTATTTACCTCTTTATCACATTTATAACACACTTTTTCCTCCAAGGAGCTCAAGGTGGTATATATAGTTCTTTTCCTGTTTTAAGCTCACAACCACCCTGTGAGGTGAGCCCTAGTGGGGGCAGTTCCTCCACAGGGGTTGCCAAGCTGAGGGGGTGCAGAATAATAAAAAATAAATAAGGAATTATTGTAAAAATAAGAAATCTCCAGGTGGGCGAGACTGCCTTTAATAACCACAAAATTATTAAGAAGACTTTGCACGCAGCTTGCAAGCTTCAGCCCAGCAGAAGCTGGCTGCAAATTATAGCAGAGACACTCTGGGTGGGGACATTCTCCCAATTAACTTCCATCTCCAGGGCCTGCTCTCTGGCATCACTAAGGTCCTTCCCCTTTAAACTTCAAACACTCATATAGTTTCTCAAAGAATTGTATGGGAATTGTAGTTTGCTACGGGAGCTGAGAGATGTTAGAAGACCCTGATCTCCTTCACAGAGTCCTTTGCAAGTCAAATCCCTCTTCCCAGGGAACTTTGGGAATTGTAGTTCTGTGATGGGAATAGGGATCTCCTAGCTACCTACTCTCAGCATTCTTAGCAAACTACACCTCCCATGATTCTTTGGGTGAAGCCATGCCTGTTTAATGTTCTATACTGCTGCTTTAAATGTATGGTGCAGATTGCACCTTAAGTTAGGGATAAATCCTTCTGGAATATTTCACTGGGGAAACATTTTTACAAGCTCAGGCTGTTAGGTATTTAATGATGGTAACATTTGGTTTAGTCTGCTTTAAATCTGGCCATTTTGCAACTTTCCTAGAGAACCCCAGTTATGTCAAAATGGAAGGAAGAAAAAACACACAGAGACATAGAAAACCTGCAGCAAGATTCACAGATTTCTGAATATATAGGTGCAGATCCCACCCCCAACCCCCCGATTGTAAATATTTAAAGTTCATGATTTATGGAGGAAGCAAAAAGACAGAGTTCCTTCCTGCCAAATATATCACGAGCTAATTGCCAGCTAAATAAGAAATTTATTTTGTTTTAAAAAAAATGAAGGGCGGAGGTAAAGAAAGAAGGGGGATGCCATTTGTAGTAAACCTTTTATCTGGAAATATACGCTTGAGCAGATATTTTATTTATTTAAAATGTTTTTTATCCCACTCTTCAGCCAAAAAAGAGAGAGGCCCCTAGAGCAGCTTACAAGTCACTAAACAAAAGAGGTCAGGTCCTGTTCTCTCAGACATGACACAAGACATTAGAAGGACACGACACAAAAGGAAAATAGATTGGGAGGGAGGAGGAAATATGTAAACTCAGTTTCAATGGTAAAACAGCAGGTGGGAAACAAGCAGGCATTTACTACTCGCCCCCCCCCCCACATCAGTCCAGTAACATATGTAAAGTAAAGGTAAAGAGACTCCTGACCATTAGGTCCAGTCGTGACTGACTCTGGGGTTGCGTGCTCATCTCGCTCTATAGGCCAAGGGAGCTGGCGTTTGTCTGCAGACAGCTTCCAGGTCATGTGGCCAGCATGACTAAGCCGCTTCTGGTGAACCAGAGCAGCACACGGAAACGCCGTTTACCTTCCCGCTGGAGCGGTACCTATTTATCTACTTGCACTTTGACGTGCTTTCGAACTGCTAGGTTGGCAGGAGCAGGGACTGAGCAACAGGAGCGCACCACATCACGGGGATTCGAACCACTGACCTTCTGATTGGCAAGTCCTAGGCTCTGTGGTTTAACCCACAGCGCCATCCGTGGGCACCACATTACATTCCTATTGCAATTTAACACTTTACACCAGGCATCCCCAAACTCAGCCCTCCAGCTGTTTTTGGACTACAACTCCCATCATCCATAGCTAACAGGACCAGTGGTCAGGGATGATGGGAACTGTAGTCCCAAAACAGCTGGAGGGCCGAGTTTGGGGATGCCTGCTTTACACATTCTTCTTATGTTTGTCCCTCTGTCGCCTCTTGCCAGGTTGAATTATATATTGTAAGTTTCTCAGGGCAGAGAACTTTCCTCTGGGGCATTTGTGCAGCAGTCTACACATTGAAGACACCAAAGGACTGAAATAACATTTCTTTTGGTATTGGGTTTGATGAATCTTTCCATTTAGGTTTCTTTCCGTTTCTCTTATTTCCCGTCTTGTTCAGGTCATCAGATTTCTGCATCCGTTTGCCATTTTTGAAAAATATGAAACAAGTCCTCATGAAAACCAACCAGAATTTTAGTGCATTTCCCCCCAATAAGCACATGTTTGCAATCAATTTCCCCTATCATTATGCATTCCTGCATTGCAGCGGGGTTGGGCTAGATGACCCTTAGGGTCCCTTCCAGCCCTACACTTCTATGCTTCTATGATCTGCATGTCGTTTTCACTCACACATGCATGACATGCACACATTTTTGGGTTGGACAACTGCATTGCAAAATTCAGGGAATTGCAAGTGTCGCGGGATGGCTTTGTTCCGGTTCGCATATCGTTTCGAGAAGCGCGAATTGCGGTGGTTCACACAAAATTGCAAAAAGAACCAAATTCAGAACATCGGAATCAGGTCAATGGCCCAAATAGTCCAGCATCCTGTTCTCACAGCAGCCAACCGGATACTTGTAGGAAACCTGCAATCGGGATTCGAACACAAGACCCCTCTCTCCTCCTGTGGTTCGCACCAACTGGCATTCTGAATCATAGCTGCCTCTGGCAAGTGTCACCCTTTGCCCTATTTGGGAAAGTTGGCCTGGAGAACTCCCCCTCCCAAAACAAGTATTTTGGATGCATAGAGTTCAAATAGACCATTTCCAACACGGTCTTCGTAGATGTCCGTTCCTGTCCCACAAAACTGCTGTCGGAGTTTCAGTGCAAAGAAGCCTTTCCCATCCCTCCCAACCTGAGAAGCACAGCAATATATCCTGATTGCGCCGACTGCTAACCGCATTGCAAATCTGACAGATCTTTTTTTCCTCCCAGAAATCCCCACGTCCCCCGACTCCCAAAGACAGGTGCTCTCCGAATCCTCCTGACTCTTGTTCCCTCGCCCCCTCTGCACCCACCCCTCACCGTCTCGCCACCCGTCTTTCCATCTCGCCGCTTTTCAAAGTGCCACAGAAATGCTTTGGCGGCATTCCTTCCAAAGCCACTTGCCCTTTCGCCAGAGGCAATTTTGGAAAAGCATTCAGTCCCTTTTATTTATTTATTTTAATTCAGGCGATTGTGCAAAAATAAACAAATAAATGTCTCTCCTTTGCTGGGAAGCAGAATATTCTGTTTGTTTGTTTGTTTTTTTAAAAAAACCACATTTATTATTATTATTATTATTAGCCTCAGTAGATAACAGCGCAAACATGGAAAACGACATCTCCAGCTGGCCAGCTAACCCAACTCAGATACTGGTGGTGGTGATTATTTGTTATACAGTGGTACCTCGGTTTTTGAATGCCGTAAACCTGGAAATAAATGCTTCGGTTTTCGAGCTCGCCTCAGAAGTTGAACATGAAACGCGGCTTCAGTACTGAGTCTTCCGTATTGAGGCTTCCATGCTGAGTTTTCAGTTTTTGAACGTTTTGGAAGTCAAATGGACTTCCGGAACGGATTACCGGTACGTTCGAAAACCGAGGTACCACTGTATTTTAAAAGAACAGAGGCATGGTTTTAGCCTTCTTGGAAATTAGATTGGTCGCTCACCCTTTTAGTCCCCAGACTCTGTAAACTAAACATTTTTATCTGTTGAGGGTTCCACTACTGGGCGACCTGTTGAGGTTTGCATGCTAACTGTGGGTCAGAGATGGGCAGCGTCAGAGTCAAAAGTTTTGGGGGGGTTTCTCCCTCACTCTCACACCCTTCTCTCTCTCATCTCTCTCTTTCTACCCCCCCTTCTCCCCTGTTCTCTCAGTCTTTGCATCCCTGCCCAGTGGCAGAGCAAGCCGATTGGGTGCCTGGGGTGGCGTGTGTGCCCTGAGCCCAGGGGTGGGGCCAGCCATCCACGGGGGGCGGGACCAGCCTGGGCAGGATGCTCTGTGGGGCCTCCAAGATGTCTGCCTGCCTCCTCCCACTCAGCTGCCCTACACTTGGGGGGGGGAGGCGGTGGTCGGACAATTTGGGACAGCATGGAGCCTGCGGGCCCCCTAGCCACTGTGTCACTCCCAGGAGAGACATGTGGCTTGGGCGTGCTGCAGGCCCCGTGAAGAATGCCACCCGGCATTTTGTCACCCCCATCAGTGGTGACACCCAGGGCGGCCTGCCCCCACCGCACCCCCTTCCTCCGCCCAATCACGTGCTCTCCCTTACTTCTCTCCCACTCCTCTGTCCTCTGAACTCTCTCACCTCCTGCAGCTTCCAGAAACTGGGATCCAGAACCATCACTGTTTCCAATCATCCGGCTAGTAGCCATGAGTAGACTTTGGGTAGCCACTGTGGCCTTCCGTACACAAACTTATATTATGCAGATCATGGACCCCATTGAAGAAGCAAAATGATTTTTCAATGGGTGGGAGGCTGGTTTCGGCTTGTAGCCCATCACACAGCCTCTGCATAATGCTAGCAAGTTATGGAAGAAGAATATTACTACAATGGTACCTCAGGTTAAGTACTTAATTTGATCCAGAGGTCCGTTCTTAATCTGAAACTGTTCTTAACCTGAAGCACCACTTTAGCTAATGGGGCCTCCTGCTGCCACCGCGCCACTGGAGCACGATTTCTGTTCTCATCCTGAAGCAAAGTTCTTAACCCGAGGTACTATTTCTGGGTTAGTGGAGTCTGTAACCTGAAGTGTATGTATCCTGAAGTGTACGTAACCTGAGGTCCCACTGTATTTATAAAATTTCATATGAAGATCACAGGGCACATCACAACATAAAAATACAGAATGAGAGTGAAAAATACACAGTAAGAACAAAACCAAAACAAAACCATTAACTCCCCTCCCACAAACACATTTAAAAGGACATTGACTGTTAATCAGACCAAAAAACATGTTTGCCTGGCACCTAAAAATATGTAATGAAGGCTATTATTATTAGATAGGAGTGTTCTTAAAGGGAGCTGGGAGCGGGTAGGGGACAAATTATTATTTGTATTATTATTTGCCTCTCTTGACATTTATATACCCCCTCCCTCTTTTAAACATTGCTTTAAAAATAAAGGTTTATGTTGCCAATGGGGCAGCTTGCCCTCTGAAAGTCGGCTGCAATTTGAATATCTACATATAAATCAGCATAGGCATATTTTATGCAAATATGCAGCACAGGCCCTTTTAAGGATTTAGCAATGCCCTTAAAAGAAGCAGAAAGATAACTAGCTAGCAGATATAGAGAGAACTCTGTTTCTAGTTGGTTGGAAGAGAGGATTGCAGCAGGTCAATTACCTTTCCTTACCCCTTGCAGGAGAAGCTGCATTTATCAAAAACGGCTTGTTACAAATTAGAGGGGGCTCTGCTGTTCTCCTTTCCACCCACTTCCACCCCAATGAGCATGGATGCATCTATAGCAGCCAGGGATTCCAGGTCTGGAATTCAAGTTCCATGTTTTCTGGACCACTACACTCCACTTCAGGTTTTCTCAACCGCCACACTGGGATGCAAAACCACACTGCAAGGAAGCAGGTGGGGCTGTCTTGTTATGGGGGGAAGGGGCAGAGAGTGGGGTTGCAGCTGTTCTGGAAGCCGCTGATCTGGAATCCATGCTTGCATCCCATTTTGGGATTTTAAAGCATGCTTTCCCCCAGGAAGGCTGTGCCTTAGAACCAAAACACATACCCTCAAACATTTTTTCCCCAATGAAAGTATGGACATTCTGTTGTACAGTGGTACCTCTGGTTACGTACTTAATTCATTCCAGAGGTCTGTTCTTAACCTGAAACTGTTCTTAACCTGAAGCACCACTTTAGCTAATGGGGCCTCCCGCTGCTGCCGTGTCACTGCCACGCAATTTCTGTTCTCATCCTGAAGAAAAGTTCTTAACCCGAGGTACTATTTCTGGGTTAGCGGAGTCTGTAACCTGAAGCGTATGTAACCCGAGGTACCACTGTACATCAGGAAACTTCTCTCGCATTTGATCTCACCGCACAAATAGCCATCATGTACACATGCACATCAGTGTACCTTGAGCCAATTACAACCTGCCTCACCTGTTTTGATTGATTGATTGATTGATTGATTGAATTTATACAGCCATAGATCTCAAGGCAGTTCCTACCTCCCAGGATTGTTGTAAAGAAAAGAAATGTGTGACAGAAGGGATCGCACTCAACACCTTCCAGAGATAAATGGAACAAAATACATTGTTTGTGGTAAGCTGCCTTGAGTCTCTGCCAGAGAAAAAGGTGAAATGCTAATACATTCCAAATATTAGAAACTGTGAGAATGGTTAGGAACATAGCAGAGAGTAAATCCTATTAAACTCAGTGGGACCTCTGAACAAAAATGCTTAGGACTGGTGTGTAAGGCTGCACAGTCTTTGCCCAGTGACCTGGGAGTAAGCACCATTGAATACAGTAGGACTTACTTCTGAGTAGAGAGTGTAGGGGTCAATTTGCAATAAAGGAATAAACGCCCCACACGTTTCCTAACAAATGTCTGGCTGCGGAATCATGGCGCTGAAAGAATCAAAAGTTGACTGGTGGTATTTTCCTTCAAAAGCTTTAGAAAGTTTTTTGTAGGCCAGCATCAACATTTTCCTTCCTTTGGGGCAGGAATTTTATTTGCAGTAGAAACAGGACCCTGTTTTTATATCTACACACCCACACCCACCTCTGTTAATTGTTCTCCGAGAGGTGGAAAGGAAGGAAAAAGGAAAAGCGGGAAGTTCTAGGATCAAATCAGAAACTGGGAGGGCTTCTGTACTTCCAGGACTGTCTCTGGAAAATTAGGACACTTGGAGGGTATGAAGATGTGACCATCACTGTGGCAAAAAGGGGCAT
The DNA here is from genome assembly GCF_964252035.2 of Podarcis erhardii. NCBI lineage: Eukaryota > Metazoa > Chordata > Lepidosauria > Squamata > Lacertidae > Podarcis > Podarcis erhardii. The sequence continues at coordinate 47,578,340 of NC_138503.1, read as the reverse complement.
GGTCCTTTATCCTTCCAAAATTCAGGCTGTGAATGCCAATCTTTTCAGACATCCCATAACTAATGTGAGGAAGGGGACTGAGAAATGCTCTTATGTTGGAAAGGTTGTAACATTTGGGACATTTGGGTTTGGAGAAAAGTTGAGTCAGAGGTGGCCTGAGATCCTATATGGTGTGGACACAGAGAAGCTTTTAGCTGACTAAACATTTGGAAGAATTTTCTGATAATAAGAGCAGTTCAACAGTGGAACAGACTACCTCAGAAGAAGGGAGTCTTTCCTTTGTCAGAGGTTTTAAAACAGAGGTTGGCTGGACATCTGTTGGGATTCTTTAGCTGTGATTCCTGCATTGCACAGTATCTCCAAAAATTTTTACACATCACTTGGGAAGACAGGCGAACTAATGCCAGTGTACTCAAAGAAGCAAAGATCACCAGTGTCGAAGCAATGATTCTCCAACATCAACTTCGTTGGACTGGTCATGTTGTGCGGATCCCTGATTATCGTCTTCCAAAGCAACTACTCTATTCCGAACTTAAAAATGGAAAGCGTAATGTTGGTGGTCAACAAAAGAGGTTTAAAGACTCTCTCAAGGCAAATCTAAAAAAATGTAGTATAAACACTGACAACTGGGAAACACTGGTCTGCAAGCGCTCCAATTGGAGAACAGCCTTTACCAAAGGTGAAGCCTTTCTTCAAAGGCTTTGAAGACGCTCAAACTCAGGACACAAGGGAGAAACTCCTGCCCAGGAACCAATGTCCCCACTCTGGAAGGACATGTGGATCCAGAACTGGCCTCCACAGTCACTTATGGACGCATTGTTAAAACCGTGTTTATGGTAGACAATCTTACTCGGCTATGAGTGATCGCCGAAGAAGAAGAAGAAGAAGAAGAAGAAGAAGAAGAAGATTGCAGGGGGTTGGACTAAATGACCGTTGGGATCCCTTCCAACTCTTGTATTCCATACCTTTGGGCCCCAATTACCTCCAAACCTTCGAGAACTAATTCAATTTAAAAGTCTGGCCAGCGTTAGCAACCAGCTAAAGCAAGGGGACAACTGAACTCATAAAGCTGACGCAGTCTCTCTCTCCCTCTCTCCCTGCCCCTGATTGCACTTAGTAATGGATTATTATGGGCTGCTGTCTCCGTAGAACACTTCTTCTCCTCGCCGTTGCCAAGGGGAGACACGGAAGAGCCCGTTTTTAAGACGCACCAAGTTTCATTGCTTAACTAAAGCGAGATCAATAATCACCGTATTAATAAATAATGCTCATCAAAATGCTGGCAGGACAGAAGCTGCAAAATGCCTGGCAAGTAGCTAGAGCAGGCGCTGCACGTTTCATAGGGCCAGGATGGCTTGGCTGGAAATCGGAGATGGCTACCTGTGCTGTAAAGCTATTTGAGAAAAGGCAATCCTGGTTCTGGAAGGCGGGCGAGACGAGCTGTACAAGCAACCTTTCTCAACATGGTTCCCACCACACGTCCCATCAGCACCAGCCAAAGAGGGCACCATGTAGAAAAAGGCTACTATGGGCTACAGATTTTGGATATAATATTCAGTTAGAATCCTGGGAAAGGTTGTGGAAGGAAGGTCCTTTTGCAAAGCGGAAAGCAGGAGACGGCACTGTTTTAATATAGAGTTGCTCTCCCCATCCTGCAAGCAACAGGAAAGGGTTGCTGCTCAGTGGCAGAGCATTCCCTTTGCCTGCAAAAGGTCTGGGTTTGAGTCCTGGCATCTCCAGAAGGAGCTGGGGGAGGGACTCTGGCCTGAAACTCCAGAGAGATGCTGCCAGCCAGTGTTGGCAGCACTGCGCTAGATGGATGCTGGTATAAGGCAGTTTTCTCTGATCCTAGCAGAAGAGACAATGCAAGATATTGATATGCGGGCCTATATACACTGCAAGCTTGCATCATTCTTATACCATTTTAACTATGGACATTCCCTTGCTCCTGAAGAATCCTGGGAACAGGTGTGTGTTACTGAAGTTGGGAATCATTTCCTTAGCTCAGTCGTTCCCAAACTTTTAGTTCCATAAACCCATTTCCTGTGCCCCACCATGAAACACATTATTCAGAATAGTGGGTTGCACAACCAACTTAGGAAGAAAGCAGCACAATAAAGTTCAAAACGGGAACAGTCAATTGCATGTGCATTCGAAATCCAGTTAAAACTATTTACTTTAATTAACTTAGCAGAAGTTGTGAACTTCTAGAATCAGGTAGCCATTTACACCTGCAGCAGTCCCCTGCCCCTTAGTGCCCCCTAGCTAATCACACCGCCCACCCCCAGGGGGCAGTATCACCCACCTGGGGAATCTTAGAGGGTTCACATGCCCTCTCCAAAGTTACAATCTCCATGGTTTCCTGGGAAGAGGGAATGACCATTGAACTTGCTGAAATCTGCAGCTCAGTTACAGCAAACCAGGTTCAATCTATAATGCAGGGATATCAAACTGGTTTAAATCTCGAGTCCAGCAGCAAGTCCTGGCACCAGTGGTCAGCCAGCTTGGGCATTGGCTGAGAGTTCCAGCAGCAACACTGGCCTAACTTGGCTGTGTCACCCTCTCCCCCTTCATCTCCCACTGGTTGGAATTTAGCAGAAGACAGGGTACGGTGCCCCCTTTGAACAGAAGCCAAGCTCAGCTCACCCACACCACGGCTGCCTGCCATTTTGGTTTCCCCCAAACGCAATACCCCCATGATCTATAGTCTGGGGCATGGCTTCCCAAACCACGGTCTGCGAGCTTCATTCAAGTGGCCCTGCGGTTTGCCCATGGATTTGTGGCTGAAGGCGGAAGACAGCACGTCCATCACATTGCAGATTTCCTATTGATTTTTAAATGCATTTTTATGGCTGCTTTCATTCCTTAAATTGTATTTTATTGCATTAGCAATTCTAATTGTAACGTGATAACGAAATAAAAGAAGGAATGAAAACACAATTAAAAATCATACAGTATCTAGCACAGCACATTACAATTTGCTACGAGAAGCAGGGAAATCATTAAGGGGTCTGCTGGGACTGTCAGCATTTTTTCCCCAGCGGTCCGGGGAAGAAGAAGAAGAAAGATTAAGAACCATTTGTCTGGGGTCCAACCTGCACCAGCAAATGGACAATGTGGGGCTCACTGAAAGTGCCAACGGGCTCCTTGGCTGTTGTGCACTGGGGCTCAGTGTCTGCACCAATCAGCTGTAACCATCTAGAGTAGCCTTTCTCAACCTGTGGGTCCCCAGATGTTGTTGGACTACAACTCCCATCACCCCTAGCTATCAAGCCCAGAGCTCAAGGATGATGGGAGTTGTAGTCCAACAACATCTGGGGACTCACAGGTTGAGAACCACTGATCTAGAGGCTCCCGGCTCCCCACATCTACAGGGCTACAGGGAACAATGACCAGACTTTGTCTAGCATCAACACATTCACAACCCAACCAAAGCAACTCCCCCAAGCAGAGCACGGACTCTAGCCAGCCTTGTCCCAGTATGAGATCCAGCCTCTTCATAGCATTCATCTTCTGAAAGACCACATTTTGTTGGGGTTTTATGGAAGCACACCCTGGTATCAGCCATGTAAACTGGGAGAAGCAAAGCTCATCCCTCGCTTTCCTGAGATGCAGTTCATCCCATCTGAATTAAAAGCCCCAAGGCACAGCCGTGCCATCAGGTCAAAAGCTAATCCCCTTGCAAATATATATATTATTTTCCAGCCCGTGAATCAACCAGCATCTCCTAAGCCCTCTTACATAAACTGTTGAAGTGTCCCCTGCTGTTCTCCATCTCCCCTGAGCTTTTTGCAGCAGCCGAAAACTTCACTGTGATTTGACATGGCGGTAAATGGATTCCTACTTAGTGGGACCCAAAAATTCCACCTTGCCATTCCTATCAATGCCACCTATCCACCCTCAAGGGGGGGACGCGGATGGCGCTGTGGGTAAAACCTCAGCGCCTAGGACTTGCCGATCGCATGGTTGGCGGTTTGAATCCCCATGGCGGCGTGAGCTCCTGTCATTCGGTCCCAGCTCCTGCCCACCTAGCAGTTCGAAAGCACCCTTAAGTACAAGTAGATAAATAGGTACCGCTTTATAGCGGGAAGGTAAACGGCGTTTCCGTGTGCTGCGCTGGTGCTGGCTCGCCAGAGCAGCTTCGTCACGCTGGCCACGTGACCCGGAAGTGTCCTCGGACAGCGCTGGCCCCCGGCCTCTTAAGCGAGATGGGCGCACAAACAAAACTTGCCAGCTGGTCCCAGGGTGGGTTACGGCACTTTTAAAATTTAGAATTAAAAACAGTCAAAATATTACATTCATTAAAATAGAACGGCCCCTGAAAGCATACGTCTCAGATGTCCCGGGTCAGGATGAAGAGAGGTGTCTTCAGCATTTGTTGAATGTGGCATAGTGAAGAAGCCAGATGCACTTCTGTGGGGAAGGAGTTCCATGACTTAGGGGCTGCCACAGAGAAGGCCCTCTCGCAGACCACCACCACCACCCTGAGCTCCTGGGGGAGGTGGACCTGCCCTCTGTTGGTCTTAGCAACTGGGAGGGTCTGTAGGGATGCCTAAAATCACCTCCCCTTTTCAGCCTAGCCCTCCTCCAGCTGCTTCCAGGCTCTCGTTATTTCGGGGTGGGATTCGCCTGCACATTGACAAATTCACTTGATCTTGCGCAACAAACCTGCTTCCCCAAATGAGGAAAAGAGTGACGGGGAGAAATGGACCGGAAAGCATTGGTGCAACATCATCTAATCTCCCTGTAAACAAATCGGAAGGAATGCTCAACAGACAGGATGCCTGGAAGAGCCTTCTGATTCAACGCAGTTCCATCATCCCATTTCCCGGCAGAAACAACTTGATTTTCAGGATATGTTAAGACAGAAATTGAGGATTGCTTGAGCTCGTCTTTTCAATGTCAGGATACACTTTTTGGGTATTTACAGGTGTGTCAAAATGTCAACACCTAGTTAAACACAACTGAAAAGTCAGAGATACCACCTACAGCTGGGGTCCCCAATGTGGTTACCTATGGGCATTACAGCACCCCAAAACACCCTCCTGGATACCCACCAAGACTAATTGCTCTTTCTATTCCTGTAAAAGATGAGGGGTTTATTGGCAGTTGGGTTGGTGCTCCCTGGCTTCTTCTACTTTTTATTGGAGTTTTATTTGGGGTAGGTGTTTTGTCTGGGTGATTTGGGTTTCCTTGGGGGGGTGTTGTTCTGATCATTGCTAGTTTTTCCTCCTGTAAAATGGGCATTTTGTGGTACACACAGCAGTTTCCTAGATTTCCAGATGTGTCCCCAGGTTGGAAACCCTTGCCCTGGAGTGGAAAAGACCATACCACTAAGAGAAAGGTCAGCCTATTTGAAATCACCCAAAGATATCTGCTGAGTGTGACCCCAAGTTGTGTGTGTCAGGTTGTCCCAGTGGGAAAGGTGAGAAGCAGAGCTCATGTCACCAGTTTTCATGGAGGTCCATCTCCATCAAGAACCTCCTAAAATGTGCCAGCTACTCAACATGGGAACAACTGCTTAGAAATTGGTATCTGAGTTTGGGTTTTTATTTTCCTCTCCTTCCTGTCCCCTTTCCCTTGTGTGTGTGTGTTGTTGTTGTTTTTAGATTGCAAGCCTGCAAGTAGGGACTGTTTTGTTTTGATTGTGTGTAAACCATTATGGGAATAATATTGGCAGAAGAGCAGCTTACAGATGCACTAGAGAAATAAATACCTTAAAAATGCATTAACCCAAAGCATGAAATTTCTCTTTGCTTGCATTGACCAGTCACTGCAACCAACACTGGATTGGGCAAGACCAAGGAGAAACAGTTAAATTCGCTGTGACAAAAAATGCTGAATGCCCAACAACTAGATGAGGTAGGTAGGACACCACTAGACTCAGCCTCAACTGGGCCACCAAAGCCACCTCCTCTAGGTTCTTCTCCACAACACAAGATCAACCAATATCTCCTTCAACCATGAACCCTTGCAGCATACAGCCTTGTTAAAGAAGTCTCATTTCCTCACCTTCTGGTTCCGGATTCAGAGAACTAAGCCACACCAGAAAAACAGCAACCCAAGCTGTCCACAAGGCTATTCCAAGTCGAGAACAAGCTCAAAACTATGGACCCATCAGGAGATGTGAAAACGGTCAACCAAAACAACCATCACCCAAGACGTCTTCTCAAATCCAGCACCCAAAGCCAAGAAGGCAAAAAGTTGACGGGACTCCGGAAAACCACACACCAAACCACCAAACTGACATCACCCGGTTCAGGAAAGAAAGGATATGGGTTACAGACCAGTTTGAGACACCAGCTTCGTGGGCGAGTTGTCTGGTGAAGGCAGAAGAAGACAGTGGAGGCCAGTGCAGGGTAAGGGACCTGGTTCTCTCCCTCCTGGGCTGGATCCCGGGTGGATGATCCTGCCGAAGCCAGACTGTCCTGGACAGATTTACAAGCACTGAGGGTGTCCTCATCTTTCTCCTCCCCTGGCTGGGATGCCTTGCCGGTGGCTGTGCCAGAAGCTATGGGGACTTGCACCTCGTCGCTCGTCAGGGGCTGGAAAGGTTCTCTTCCCTCGCCATCAGTCATGATAGCAGCCGGCACCTGGAGATGGTGGAGGACGAAAGAGTTAGGTGAAGAAGAGGGGGTGAGCTCTTGGGGAAGGGCAGACGACAACGAAGGGAGGCGTTGTTTTGGAAAGAACGTAAGAAGAACCTACTGGATCAGGCCATCTAGCCTAGCGTCCTGTACTCAAAGAGGCCAACCTGTGGGAAACCCGCAAGCAGGATTCAAGCACAAGAGCATGTTCCCCTCCTGTGGTTTCCAGGAACTGGCACTCGGAAGCATTGCTGATTCCAGCCGCAGAGGCTGAGCATAGCCAGCCTGACTTAGTATCCATCAGTCAGTGGCGTAGCGTGGGTTGTCAGCACCCGGGGCAAGGCAAGTAATTTGCGCCCCCTAACCCGTGGATTTGCGCCCCCTATCCCTAACCCCCAGATGTTGCGCCCGGTGCGGCCGGGCCCCCCTGCACCCCCACGCTACGCCACTGCCATCAGTAGCCCTTTCCTCCATGAATCTGTCTGTTTTCCAGCAATAGGTTGGTGGCCACCACTGCCTCCTGTCGGAGGGGGCTCCACAGCTTAGTTTGTGCTAAAAAGGAGGGGGAAGTACTTTTATTTTCTAGTGTAATGAGAGTGGGAGGGGGGCTTTTCTCTCCCCACTTTCCCCATGACATGCATAATTTTTATAAGCTTCCAACAGGTTGCTTCTGGATCAATGCAGGAATCTCAAGCAATAAATATAAAATATTGAGCCCCAAAGGGACCTCAGAGTCATCTAGTCTGACCCTGTTGTTGTTGTTACTGTAGTAGTAGTACTCTTAGTACTATTATATATGATGTTTGCCGCTCTGAGCCCCCTTTGGCTGGGGAGGGTGGGACATAAATAAAATTTGTTATTGTTATTGTTACTGTTGTAGTAGTAGTATTAGTACTATTACGTATGATGTTAGGGCCGGGGAGGGTGGGATATTATTATTATTTCCCCCCCCCCCCAATGCTGCTCTTTACCTCAGAGAGCAAAATGTCCTCTGCCAGTCCTATCAGGCAGCAATGGCCAGAATAAAGGCAGATGCAACTTTAAGGAACCCCAGCCTGGTGACGTGGTTGGAGTGTTGGACTAGGACCTGGTCGACCACAGTTTGAATCCCTGCTCGGCCTGAAAAACTCACCGGGTGACCTTGGGCAAGTCACCAACTCTCAGCCTAACCTAAGCAAGCACAATTACTTGGGAGTGATCCCCCTAGAACTTTGAGAGACTTCAACAACTGCATCTTTCGTTGGTGCACACAATGTAATTTTCCCTTTTTCGTTTGCAAAAGCAGCCAACGGAGGGCTCCATTTTGGATCCGAGCCATGGCGGAGAGAGGTCTAACCCTTTCCTCAAATACATTACACCCCCCCCATGCCTTGCTCCCCAAGCTGTTGTTAAACCGCAGATGGAAAAACATGCAGGCAGGCTTACATTTTAAAGCCCACATTTTCTGCTGCCGCCCCGCTTACGTGGCTGATAGGAGCTCCACAGTGATGTTATTGTTCTGAACCACATTGTGGGGGTGGGTAAGGATAAAAGCCCCCCTTGCTTCTGCCACACAGTGGCCCCGACTCAAACCAAGGCACACTTTTTCAATAAATTATATAAAATTAAATCGTGAACTTCTAACACAGAGCTCCCACGCAATGCCCAGTTCGGCTCTTACTTCTGAGTAAACATGCATATGACTGGCTGCAGGTCTGGCAAAAGTCTCGTCTGTTGTTTTGGGGGCAGGGGATCTGCGTTCAAATCTCTCCCATCAAATGTAAATAGCTGTCTGTCTGTCTCCACCTGAAATTTCTCAGGAGGGTGTGCATATGTGTGCATGAGTGAGTGTTTTGAAAATCCCCGAAGCAGAGGTGAAACCAAGCAGGAATAAAGAAATAGGAAAAAGGAAGTAACAGCTGGGGAGGGGGTGTGCATTTTCATTCATAAATGAAGACAAATCGCTCCTTTTCTTGAACCAGCCCGGGCCGGCTGGTCCATGAGGCAGGCTGAGGCAGGTGCCTCAGGTGGCCAAACCCAAGGGGCATCTCTGTGGGTGCCCTCTTCCCGCTGATGCCAGAGAAGTAGCCCTCACAAGATCTCACTGGAACACAGAAGTTACTCTGTGTGACCCCAGTAAGTGGAGCACTGAGGGGGGCAGGTCGAACTTCAGGCAGCAAAACTGGATGAGCCGCCCTTGGCATTCAATGGGGTTTACAGGGGCAGCAATGGGCACCGCTAGCTTCTCTCCCACATCCATTGCCCCATATTCAGAGTACAGTGGTACCTCGGGTTAAGTACTTAATTCGTTCCAGAGGTCCATTCTTAACCTAAAACTGTTCTTAACCTGAAGCACCACTTTAGCTAATGGGGCCTCCTCCTGCTGCTGCTGCACTGCTGGAGCACGATTTCTGTTCTGAAGCAAAGTTCTTAACCCGAGGTAATATTTATGGGTTAGCTGAGTCTGTAACCTGAAGCGTATGTAACCCGAGGTACCACTGTAATCAAGTTGGGGCAACAATGTCCAGTTTTTGTTTAGCTTTCCATGTGAAGTTGCAGTTGAAGGGTAAAAGGAACACGGAATAACTCCACATAAAGTGCGTTATGTTCATGAGAGAGGCCTCAGCGTAAGGAATTGGGGAAGGAGAGGTGTGAATGGGATAAATAAGAAAGAGCCCTGCAGGATCAAACCAAAGCTTTTGTTCTGTTCTAGTCCTTGATCCTAACCTAAGCAGGACATAACGGGGCACAGCCTTTCCCTCCTGCATATTGCCACCAACTTGTTTTCAGAGGTAGAGTGCCTCTAGCTATGGAGACTTCATTTTGCTACCATGGCTGAGGGATCTATGAAGGAAGAAGAAGAAGAAGAAGAAGAAGAAGAAGAAGAAGAAGAAGAAGAAGGGTTTCTCAATGGCTATCAAGCTCCCTTCTTTTCAAGCCATAGCTCAGCGGCAAACATCTGCCGATGGAACTTAGGAGGAACTCTGGTATGAAATCCTACAGAGTCAGTGCAGACAGTGTACACTGTTAGTCAGTGTAGACAATGGTGAGAGCAGTATGCAGCAGTGGCCCAGCTCAGTTTAAGGCAGTTCCCTTTGTTCCTGTCTTGTGGCAGTGAGTTCCGCAAGTTAACATTGCCCAATGTGAAGGAAGACCGCCTTGAATCTACTACCTTTCAATGCCCTCTCTAGTTTTCTGAGAAGGGAAGGGAAGAATGAACCAAAGGAAGCAGAAAGTTAAGAAGAATTAAGAGGAATGGGTACAAATTATCCTTAGTATTGCTTACCTGCTACTGAGATATACATGCTTGCTTAAAAATGGATGGGTCCCTGCTTTTTGGGTAAGATACTTTGGTTACATCCAACTGAATCCCGCTCAGCGTAGATCCTTTGAAATGAATGGTTGGCGTTTTCTTTCATTCGAGTGGGTCTACTCTGAGTAGGGCTGGTGGTGTAAATTTCCATAGCGGGAGGAGGGGCAAGAAAGGCAAAGTAGGGTTGACGGCGAGCAAACGTGACAAGGAACTCAGAAATCGCTCTCCAAAGGTGGCCTTGCAGGGCGAGAAAGGGTTAGCGAGATAGGAAAGAGTTAAGTGGGGGAGATGTGGAAAGATGGGGGGGTCAGAGAGAGAGAGAGAGAGAGAGAGAGTTAAATAGCAGCAGCAGAAGAGGAGAAAGAGAGAGGAAAGAGTTAAACCAGGCAGGCAAAACCTGAAGGTGGAATAGAAAGAAAAAGGGTGGAGAGCGAGAGAGAGATCCACGAGCTTCATTGTTCTCTAGCTCTCCACAAGCGACCTCGGGTGGGTCTCTCCAAGCGGCAGCTTCGCCGCTGCTCCACGCGGACCATTTGGGGGTGGGGGAGGACGCGTGTCTCCCCCCCCCCACCTGCATGGTCTAAGTGGGGGAGGAGTGAGATATCTGTATCTATATATGTTCAAAAATAATTCAATAAATTCAATAAAAGGGGAATGTGGGAAAAGGTGAGGTTGTCCCCAGAAGCCAGGCGGAGACGCACATTTCTCAAAGGGAAGGCGAGAAAGAGGAGAGGGGTCGATAGGTAGCGAAAGAATGTGAGGCACCTTGTGTCTCTCCCCGCTCCCCAATCTTGGGCTTCTAGTTTTTGAAAGAAGTGAGGGGTGAAGGGGCGAAACGAGAGACGGGATGGATATTTGGGGGGGGGGGAGAGGGAGAGAGGGAGATGCGCTTGCCACAAAGTCATTGTTCAAACGCCTCGCATGGCGAGTGGGAATCGAAGGGGTTGGGAAGAGCTGGGCGGTTCAACCTCCCGGCTCGCTCCCGGAATCTGGACCCGTTTACTCGGAAGTAAGCCCCTCACCTACCCAGCCTCCAAGTTCCAGTATCCTCTTGCGCGCACGCTGCCTCGGAGAGAGCGGAAGTATGCCCTGTTGGAACTCTGCGGGGGTATACTCCCGAGTAAATGTGAAGAGGATCGGGGCCCAAAAAGGCTTTGGTGAGGGGGAGAGGCTGCCTGGACACTGCTCCCCCCCATCCCCCACTCTGACAGGGACTCGGGGAGGGAGGTGCCGCCTTACCTTAGTTTCACGGACCTCTGTCTTCCCACACGCATAGCCGTCTCTTTTGCCGTTCACATCCGACCAGGCAGCAAAAATCTACTTCCAAGGACTCCGAGCGGAGAGCGGCAGGATTCCCCCCTCCTCGCTCTCGCTCTCTCTCTGCACCTCCCCTGGGGATAGGAGGTCTCCAGCAATGTCAATCCCACGAGCAGCTCCGGAGAGAGGGAGAGGTGGGTGGGTGCCCTGAGAGAGGGTCAGGGAAGGAAGCCACTCATCCTCGGTGCCCGAAGCATGCCTGATCTCTTTCCTCTCCCCACCCGCGAGGAGACCCCACCTCTCCTTTTTTTTTGGAGGGGGCTTCTCTTTACCCTCCTCTGATCCCCCCCAGGAAGGATGGAAAGCCGATCTTCTTCCAAATTGGCTCCGGTCCCCTTTGCACCAAGAATTGGAGCGGAGGGGTGCGATGGGTGAGGGACACAGTCAGTTCCACCAAATCGTTGCAGAAGGGTAAAAAGAAGATATATATATATATATATAATAGAGATATAGAGATATATATGTGAGCTAGAGAGAGAGAAAGAGAGAAAAGAACCACACGGCGCCGAAGAGCGCTTCGCCTTTGCGCACACGGGAAACTTCAGACTTCACCGAGGGGAGGGGAGGGAAAAGGGGGTGGAGAGAAAGCGAGAAAGGGGGTGGGGAGCCCGGAGAGCGGCTGGAAGCAGAGCCACGCGAGCGAGCCGAGGGAGGGAGAGGGAGAAAGGGCTCCCACCCAGCTGAGCGGCAGCGGCGGGATGCCGAGCCGTGCGCTTTGGAGACAGCTCCATGCGTAAAAGTACCCCGGGCGCATGGCCCAGAAGAGCCCGAGAGTGGCCGCTCTTCAGGACTCGCCGCCGCTTTGGAGAGGCGGTGTGCGCCGACCTCAGTGCGTATAATGATAAAGGAAATGGATTGTGGGGGGCTGAAGGAGGGTGGGGTTGCACGGTCCCCCCCCGCCTCAGTTCTTTCTGTCCTCAAATTGCTGCTAAATGCTCTACCCCGCCCCCATTACGCTTTCGCTCCCTTCGCTTCCTTTGTTCTCTCTTGCAACTGGCGCTACCCAAGGTGGCTGTGCGTTGAAGGTCACTCTGCAAGCGGTTCAGAAGTTCAGCTGTTCTGCGGGGAGGGGGAGGGGGGATAACCCATTCCAGGTGGGCACACAGTCTCCGGAAAGGGATAGGATGGAAAGGTTGGGGGAGTTTCGGGGACCACCGCTAGATAATCCACAGCCTCGCCCTCTTCCCGGGGTGGGGTTCATATATAGCAAGGCTGCTGGAGGGAGGAGGGGAAGGTGGGGGATAACTCCGGCGCCCATCTCCGCTGAGGACCGCAAAGCTGCCCACGTTTACGTTGACCCGCTTCCCTTCCACACGCTCCTGAAATCGCAGGACTTGGAATTCCCAACGCGCGGGAATGCAAAGCGAGCGTGGTGAGGTTCCATTAGAGGCTGAATCAGACAAGGATTCCGAAGAGGAAAAGGCTCCCACTCTCCTCCCATGAAGTCGTATTTTTAACCCCAAACTCACTGCTCATCTCCTGCATTTTTGACATTTTCGCATCTGGAGAAGCAAACCCAATATTCTCTACCCTCCCAGCCACCTACAAAAAAGTAGGTCACCTTAATGATGCCACGGAGTTACTGTAAATCAGTCTCTGCCAATTCTGCTGCCCTCGAGATGTTTTGGACCACAATCCCCACCCACCCAAAGCAGCTGTTTTAGGCCAAAACATCTGGAAGGTACCAGGTTGGCACCAGCTGCTGTCAACTGTGCTCATTTCCCATCCTTAATGATTTAGAGATTCAGATACTTCAGGGCCAGCCTTACATGATGAAGCAGGTTTTGGGAGCCCACATTTGTGGGTGGGGTGTGTGTGTGCAACTGATATGTTGTTTTCTTATATTTTTATCACCATTGGAGTGGGGCACTTGAATGTTCTTGACCACCCTCTGGGCCTGTGCTAGCTTGTAGATTCTCTTAAAATGACATTCCAATAAATGGAGGTGCCAGAGAAGGTCGATTATAGGGGATAAATGTTTTCCCTTGGTGCACACATGTGTAGAAGGGGAAAACCTGCCCTGATCGGATGCATGAACTTTCTGGGATGCACTAATGATAATCAGGCAAAGCAGGAAACACCCCCCACTAGCAATGCAATTGTCTGTCATTTTCACTTTTCTCTGTTTCTCATTTTTCCAATCTTAAATTCATTTCTCCATATTTCTGTAGCTATCTGTGTTAAAAAAAACCACAACCCCATGAAATAAAAAAATTCCTTCCAATAGCACCTTAAAGACCAACTAAGTTAGTTCTAGGTATGAGCTTTCGTGTGCATGCACACTTCTTCAGATACACTGAAACAGAAGTCACCAGACCTTTCTATATAGTGAGAAGGTGGGGAGGGGTATTACTCAGAAGGGTGGTGGGAATGGGTGATTGGCAGATAGCTGTGATGAGCCTGTTGATGACTCTTAACGACTGCAATAGGTCTTACAGGAAAAAGCAAGGGGTGAGAAGGTGAAAAATGGCTTTGTCATGTATAATGAGATAAGAATCCAATGTCTCTGTTCAGACCAGGTCTCTCCATGGTTTTAAGTTTGGTGATAAGCTGCAATTCAGCAGCTTCTCTTTCCAGTCTATTTCTGAAATTCCTTTGTAATAGAACAGCTACTTTGAGATCTTGTATAGAATGTCCTGGGAGATTGAAGTGTTCTCCTACTGGTTTCTCTGTCTTGTGGTTTTCTCTGTCTACGTTTTCTCTGGTTTTCTCTGTTTACGTTACAGCCGCATCTGCTCCAATTCTACAGACAGAGACTCTCACCTAAGAGATCTACAGCAAACCTTTTAAGAACTAAAATACCCAGCAGATGAAGTTAGACAACAGATCAACAGAGCCAGACTGATACCCAGAGAGAACTTGCTGCAAGACAGACCCAAAAAAGAAAATAACAGAACACCTCTAGTCATCACATACAGCTCCCAAGTTAAAACAGTACAACGCATCATCAGAGATCTACAACCTCTCCTGGACAATGACAGTTCTCTTTCTCAAGCTCTGGGAGGAAGACCTTTCATTGCCTACAGACAGCCACCCAGTCTTAAACAACTCCTAACCCACAATCTCCCTTCCCTCACCAAGTCGTACCTGGGCTGGGCCTCCAGAACTGGGGCAGTGGTAGCACCTCTGTCTCTCACTCACCGCTGGCTCAGACTGCTGTGACTCAGTTCGCAGAGAGGGCTTGGGTTGGCGCGGACACCCTCCACACCTGCTCCCCCCTGTAGCATGTGCATCAGTGGCATAGCGTGGGGGGTGCAGGGGGGGTGGTGGCTGCACCGGGCGCAACATCTGGGGGTTAGGGTTAGGGGGCACAAATCCATGGGTTAGGGGGCGCAAATCCATGGGTTAGGGGGCGCAAATCCATGGGTTAGGGGGCGCAAATCCATGGGTTAGGGGGCACAAATCCATGGGTTAGGGGGCGCAAATCCATGGGTTAGGGGGCGCAAATTACTTGCCTTGCCCCGGGTGCTGACAACCCACACTACGCCACTGATGTGCATACATACCCCAGGCACCGAGAACCCATGCTATGCCCCTGCTTTTGGCCATGCTGCCCAGGGCTGATGAGACTTGAAGTTCAACAACATGCAGAGTGCCACAATGTTCTCATTCCTGGTTTACTTGGCTGCTTTCCCTTTGAAAGCCAATCCGAAGTCATAGAAATCAGCAGATGTAAACTTCATGCACATTTGCCTTTTAAGGGTTTAGCAATGGCCCTGGAAGGGCCAACATTTAACGATGAAAAGGGAAAGAAGAAATCCCCCTGCAGACCGGCTGCCTTCTCCCCCAGGACCTCTGAAAACTGACGGGTTTATTATATTCAATTTGCAAATACAGGCCTTGCCGCTATTCATTGCCGGTTAATAACTGAGAATTGATTGAAAATGGAGGTCAGAGTTTCTCGAGAACAGAGATGAGAACTAATGGAGAACAACGTTCAAACGCAGCCGCAGCCCCACGCACAAACACACACAGAGTTTGATTATGCCGCTGCGAGGTTGTGATGAACGGAGGGTTGGTTACGGGAACTCCACTTCTTATTCCGGAAAGGGAAGCGGCAGCCCTGAATCGGAGGACGTGAGCCTGCCTAATGAAGGCTGAAGCTCATGAACAAGAAAGGCAGCTAATTAGGGGGAAATAAATTGTGCTGTGCGATGGAGGATTTGTGTGTTTGATCCGGGGATGCCTTGCTCATGAAAAATCATTTTCCTATTGTACATGTGTTTGTGCTCTAAAGCAGAACTGGTGTGTGTGTTGACCTTGACTTGATTTGGAGTGGGAGAGGAGCAGAGAGCTCCAGAAAAGAAGGAAGAAAATGAGAGTTTGGCTAAAAACGGAAGGCATGGGGGAGGGAGAAGAGCAATCTCCAAGTGTCATGAGATGTTCTTGGCTGTTTTCCCCAAAGGAAAGCCTTTTCCATTTCATATGCCTTTGCCGCTGCTTCTTTTTCTTCCTTTGCTCTTCTCAGTGCTTTCTAAGCCGTGCGTACGATATAACGGCAAACAGAGCCGTCTCTAAAGATATCTCCCGTCGTATGTCAAGGCTACATGGTAAAGTTCAGCCACTACCCACAGCAGACCTTTGGAAATGAGTTTCTGCACCTGGAATCAGCATGTCTAGTTTGACCTTTCTGAAGGCCATTTTCAGGCGGAGTGTTCAAAGTCTCCCCAGTGGCTCCACCAAGGAAGGCTGCCATGCTGGAAGCTGCTTTGGTATCTGAGTAGATATGAACTCAAGACCTAGGAAGATAAGATGAGCCTGGCTGGATCAGGGCTAGGGCCCTTCTGGTCCAGCATTCTGTTCTCATAGTAGCCACCCAGGTGCCTGTAGGAAACTAAGAAGCAAAAGCTGAATGTTTTCAGGGGCAGATATGGTCTTTCAAAGTTCAGCAGTGTCCTGCGCGAGGACAAAATCCAGCCTCTTGCCTTCCATTCTACTGAACTCACTACAATGTCCCATGGCGCCCCCTAGGCTCAGCCCCCCGTAAAGCAGAACCAGTCGTGCTGCCTTAAATCTGCCTCTGACACTTCTGACGACATCTGAAGGCAGCCCTGTTTAGGGAAGCTTTTAATGTTTGATGCATTACTGTATTTTAATATTGTGTTGGAAGCCGGCCAGAGTGGCTGGGGAAACCCAGCCAGATGGGCGGGGGTATAAGTAATAAATTATTATTATTATTATTATTATTATTATTATTATTATTATTATTATTATCTGAAGCTTCCAGCAACTGGTATTCAGAAGCATTGCTGCCTCTGAAAGGCAGATTCTGCAAACTCAGGGTCCCTGAAGTGAATTGCTGGAACTAGGCTCAAAATAATTTTCTGCTTCACTGATGAGCCAGGGTCTAAAGCAGGCATAGGCAAACTCGGCCCTCCAGGTGTTTTGGGACTACAACTCCCATCATCCCTAGCTAACAGGACCAGTGGTTAGGGATGGTGGAATTTGTAGTCTCAAAACACCTGGAGGGCCAAGTTTGCCTATGCCTGGTCTAAAGGCCCTACCCCTTGATTTTATTCAAAGCCAGGCCAATTGAAAAGCTTCGTGTTTCCAACAAATCAGAGAGCCCAATATGTCACTCTTCTACATGTGCAAAGATGGTCGTGAAGCCCCACTTACACACACACACACACACACACACACACACAGCCCAATCCTGAGGGCAGGATCCACAGGGGCAACAGATCCCAATGTTGTGCTTTATTCGCTGCTTGTTCTTCATGGGAATCTTCACTCACCCCTTCTTCCCTGGTGGGGAGGGGTGTGTGTGACAATTTGTGGTTCACCTCAGGTGCCAGAATGTTGTGGGCTGGCCCTACACACACACACACACACACACACACCCCTAGCTTGCTGAACCAGTGCGTGGTGATCCTGCTCCAAAAAGTTCTTAACATCCCATTACAGTGGTACCTCTGTGGGTATTTGGGCACTCAGGCCCCAGGGAGTTGGCTCCATTGATGGCAACCCTGGTCTTCTGCCTCCAATCCTGACTGGAAAGCAGGCCCTTGCATTTCCGCCCCCCCCCCCCGGCCAGATTTCCTGTTCATGCATTCCAGAGCTAAACCAGGGCGCTTTAGAGTGTCATTCTGTGACCATGCACCTCAGAAGGGGCGCAATACATGCTTCCTTCTCCCTGACCTTGCATATATTTATATGGTGGTAATTAAAGAACAGGCCTCTTGCCTCTCGAGTTCTTGTAAAATGCTGTGTGCACTTATCTCTTGCTAGTAAGTGAACTTTTTAAAAAAATAGATCATAAGAAAATAATGGAATTCATAGCTGAATTTGGGAGGTAGATCTGTCTATCTCCTGATAAGATCATGCACTTTTATAGAAAGCATTTTGTGCAGGCCCTTTCTTTAGGGCTGCATGCATTTTGATGTGCTTGTTTTGGAGTGGTCATTTGTGTGCTTTTATTTATATTCAGCCAAAAGTACATATATCCAACTGACACCAACAAGCAAAGGTTAGCCATGTTGGCCCATAAGAAATAAAACCTCCATATTAGGACATTACTGTCATTGGCCCTGAATATGTTTGTTGGGGAGAGGTGGCTGGCTGGGTCAGGACAGAGGAGTGGCCAACAGAGGACCACATGGAGCAATCCAGTGAGCTGGGCAGGGCTCTACCCAGGTCAGGAGAGCCCAAGGAGGACCTTGGGAAAGATTTGGAGGTCTTGAGGGGGACATTCCCCTTCTCCCAGGCCTTTGGTTAATTAAACCACCTATGGCCTTTCAAAGTGTGTGTTTTATTGTTTTTCTTTGTTATTATGGTATGTATTTTTGTGCTTTTATATTTTAAACCACCTTGTGATCATTAGATGAAGGATGGCATAGAAATTTAATAATAAAAATAAGAAATGCTTTCATCATGCCAACCAAGTTATCATATAAAAGCTTTCAGATTCACCAGGACTCTTGGCTTCAACATCAGCCGACTTCTTCCCTCCCCACAACCCCATAGCAATTAGCCTAATTAAGAATTCTGGAGCTTGCCTACATTTTGTGACATTTTGGTTGGCCTAATGTGGATTTTTGGGGAAAACAACAACCAAGATGCTGAACTTAACACTTCCTTAAAAGGCCTTGAAATTGGAAAATGCTTTTTCTTGGAATACCAGAGCTTTGTACGGCCCCATGAAGCTTGCTGAGAAGATGGGTACTTATTTATACCATGCACAATTCACTTTTGGAACTCACTGCCACAAGATGGGGGTGATGGCAGCTAGCTTAGAGAGCTTTAGAAAAAAGACTGGGCAGATTCATGGAGGATACCTCTGTTAGAAATGACTGCTGAAGGAGCTTCTGTGCTTAGGGCGGTGAATGTTTTTCAGGCAGATGTCTGAATCCCCTTCTGGTCATCCTTTTGAGGGCCACATGCCAGTAGTGGGCGGGGCCAGAGGCAAAAGTGGGTGGGGCGATGAATGCAAATTTTGCCTTTGAATAGTAGGCTGGTTTCCCTACACACTCACATATCCCTCGCTAGCCTCACTCCAGGCAAGAATTCAAGGCAGGCAAGGACATGAGAGAATGGTGTTAAGCAGGTGAGGGGTGTGGCCTAGGGTTAGAGGTGTGGCTTAGGAAGGGTGTGGCCTAGGGAGAGTTTGGAGGGTGAGATAAGCCTGGGTGGCTTCATTTGTCCCGTGGGCCCAGGCTTCCCCACTTCTGAGGTATAGGGCAATAGGAGCCAAATTGGGCAATGTCACCTAGTCATGGGAGATACCTTTTCCCCTTAGGCAAAGCACTGGATAACTGTGACAACTCTAGAGCTATTGCAATGCATCCTGGAGTCAGTAGGTCACCTTATGCCATTTACAGGATTCCCTTCTGAGATCTGTTATTCACCAAAGCAGACAGAAGCAATCATTCTCAATAACATCAATGCGACCTGTGATTGGACTGCAGGCCTTGGGCCAAAGCTGTATCCACCGTACTAGTTTTGTTGTACAATCTACCCTATTTTAGCTTCATTGACTTCTTCAGGGTTGTCCCCACAGCGTCCTGTCATTATAGGAGAAGAGAGTACTGCTTGGCCAGCATCCATTCCTCCCCATCAATAAACCCACAAGGTTTCGAAGACAGATGCTGTCTCTGGGATAACTGAAGTGTAAGTGAATGGGGAATTGGCTCGCAAGATCAAGGGCAGGCTAATGAGATGCGGAGTTCTCCTCACCAGAAATAGGAGTTTGTCACATGTTGGCGCTCACCCAGGTCAATTACAGCGAGTGTGAAATATAGCAGGGAGGAGGAGGCAAAAATAGGGCTTGTTTTCAGTGGCAGGTATCTAGAGCTCAAGTTCACTGGTTGGAGGGTGGCTTTCTCACCTTCGTATCTCACTGATCTCATTGATGCACTGCATCATGGGATTTATAGTCATACATTTATTCATTTCAGTTCTTTTCATGCACAGGTGAGATGTGACCAAGTCAGAATAGCGTAGTGCTATTACAGTGGTGGGACACTGGTGGCTCTGTGGGTTAAACCACAGAGCCTAGGACTTGCCGATCAGAAGGTCGACAGTTCGAATCCCCACGACAGGGTGAGCTCCCATTGCTCGGTCCCTGTTCCTGCCAACCTAGCAGTTCGAAAGCATGAAGTGCAAGTAGATAAATAGGTACGGCTCCAGCGGGAAGGTAAACGGCATTTCCGTGCGCTGCTCAGGTTTGCCAGAAGCGGCTTAGTCATGCTGGCCACGTGACCCAGAAGCTGTATGCCGGCTCCCTCAGCCAATAAAGTGAGATGAGCGCCGCAACCCCAGAGTTGGTCACGACTGGACCTAATGGTCAAGGGTCCCTTTATTACAGTGGTACCTCGGGTTAAGAACTTAATTCGTTCTGGAGGTCTGTTCTTAACCTGAAGCTGTTCTTTACCTGAGGTAGCACTTTAGCTAAAGGGGCCTCCCACTGCAGCCGCGCTGTTGCCGCACAATTTCTGTTCTCATCCTGAAGCAAAGTTCTTAACCCAAGGTACTATTTCTGGGTTAGCGGAGTCTGTAACCTGAAGCGTCTGTAACCTGAAGCATCTGTAACCCGAGGTACCACTGTAACAGTGCTACATTATGGATGATGAGATGAGAGGGCTGCCTCGACAGAAGCTCCTGAACATTTTGCTCAGCGTTGCACTGCACCATGGATTCTCCAGTCTTAGATCTGAATACAAAAATCTAGCAGATATAATAATGCTTTCTTATATTTATATCTCACCTTTCTTCAAGGTGGCATACAAGGTTCTTCCCCTCAGCATTTTATCCTCACAACAACCCTGTTGAGTAGATTAGGCTGAGAGACTGGCTCAAAGTCACTCTGAACTCCCCGAGAGAGTGGGAATTTGAACCCTGGACCCTCAGGTCCTAGTCCAACACTCTAACCATTGCAGCACACTAAATGTAGAATGACGGTTTGCTTTGTGACTAAAAATCTACATCGGACAGCAGTAGAAACAGACTTGTACCCTACTTTTTGAGACTCCTTCTCCACAAAGCAGTATAAAATACAGATATAAAAAATTACAAGATTACAAATGTAAAGAAAAAATGGAATTCAACAATCCATTAATAAAACCAGAAGAACATTTAGAATTCAAAAAGGGCCCCACCAGCCACCAGTGAACATTGCCCATCCAAATTCCATTGACAAGAGATGGGTCTTCAGAACCCTTTTTAATCTTACAAGGGCTGGGGGCCTGCTAAGCCTCTACAGGTACTCCACAACTGTGGGGCCATCACTAGAAAAGCTCTGTTGTGGATGGCAACCCATCTGATCTTCTTCTGAGGTGGGTTCCTCAGCAAAGCCTTCAAAGCAGACTTCAAGGGATGAGCAGGTTGATATGGATGCAGGCTGTCCTTTAAGACAGTGCTAAACCATTCAGGGCTTTAATGTTGATAGCCATCACAATGAATTGGACTCAGAAGCATAATGGCAGCCAGTGAAACTGGGCCAATAGAGGCATAATAGCTTCTGACTAGCTGGCTCTAGACAGCAGCTGGGCAGACAAATTTTGTACAAATTGAAGCTTCCACACAGTCTCATGTAAACGGGTATTGCAGTAGCCTAATCAGGATGTGATGACTGCATGGATAGATGTGGCAAAACATCTCTAGATCGGGTCAAATGAAGAAGCAGAGAATCTGATTTTGTGAGTTGTCTGCAACCTCTGAAAATAATTCTGCACTAATAAAACATTTTGATTCATCACGGCAGGTGCCTTTATATAAGCAATCTATGCTCTGAGATTATATGTGATCCCAATAACTTTGAAGAGCTGGGATCTGGTGATCCAATTTGTAAGGTCAAATTTAGGGTTTGCAAAGGCGGAGATGCATTATATGCTGTTATGGAAACAGTATTGGTTTAGAGGTTTCACAGTCGTGAAACTTTAAGGAATCTAGTTAAATAAATGTTTATGTTGTTACATTTTAAGGTCATATATGTTAGGAGAGAAACGTATGCCAATTTTGTATGAGCTTTCTTATGAAAATCTGTCCTTTTTTAAAGAGGGAAAGTGTAATCTCAGGAGGACTGTATTGATCACTGTATTGTTATGATGTGCAGGGATGCCCACCACTGAGAAGGGACGATGGCTCAAGCAACAGGAGGTCAGAAGTTCTTAGTTGCAAATGGAAGGCAAGGTTCAGCACCTTGGAGAGTGATCAAGAAATGGGTTTAGGATAGTGTTTCCCAAACTTGGGTCTCCAAATGTTTTCAGACTACAGTTCCTATCATCCCTGACCGCTGGTCCTTCTAGCTGGGGATGATGGGTGTTGTAGTCCGAAAACAACTGGAGACCCAAGTTTGTGAAACACTGGTTTAGGAGACCAGCTGAGACTTCTGCAGCTGAGACAAACCAACCACCCAAGCAATACCCCTTGAGCTGCCTGTGAGCCACTTAAAGGGCCAAGGTCTTCTTCTTCAGACATTGGCTCCCTCAAGGTAGTGAGGTTTCTGTCATGGCTCCCATTCCAAAACATGATGGCAGAAGTTCTTATACGTAAGCAAAGAAAGGATCTTTATTAAGACAGATCCAGTAGCAAGGAAAGAGCTATTCCAGTCCCAGAGCTATCACAAGGCAAATGATTGTCTGGGATGGACCCAGTCTAAGAACAAGGCCCAAGGGGCATGAGTTCAGGGTCAGTTATAAGAAGTTCAAGACTGCACAAAAGCAGAAGTCGCTCCAACAAGTTTTCTGTGCTCACCTGTCCATCTTGAAATATAAGGCAGGCACAGCCCTAACTTGCAGTAGCCTCTATTCCTATGTCAGTGGCTAGCCGCCAAGAGGGCACTGCATCTAGGGGGTCTCTCTTGCCCCTGAGAGAGACCAAGACACATTTCCTATTCTTGACGCTTGCTCAGACACTCCAGGAAGCAGCTCCAAGCCCTCCCCATGTGTCTAAAAAATATTCTTTAATATATTTCTATCCTGTTTTACTGTAAAGTTGGGATTCAAGGCAGCTTACAACTTCAACTACAAATTACAAATAATAAAAACAAACTAGTTAAAAACAATAATTAAAACACATCAAAACTCAATCTAAAGTCAGTAATTGAAATCTGGTTTGCCCTGGCAGCTCTCTAGCAATCAGCAATGTCTGCACCTTGGTTTTCAAAACCCTGTTCAAAGAGAAAAGGGAGTGCCACGAAGAGGAAGTCAGTTTAACCCAGGGATCAGCAAACCTTTTCAGCAGGGGGCCAGTCCACTGTCCCTCAGACCTTGTGGGGGGCTGGACTATATTTTGAAAAGTAAAAATGAACAAATTTCTATGCCCCACAAATAACCCAGAGATGCATTTTAAATAAAAGCACACATTCTACTCATGTAAAAACATGGTGATTCCTGGACCATCTGCAGGCCAGATTTAGAAGGCGATTGGGCTGGATCCGGCCCCTGGGCCTTAGTTTGCCTACCCATGGTTTAACCTCTCTTGGGAGCAAATTTCACAGTATGGGAGCAGACACAGAAAAGGCTCTGATGCCTCTGATGTTGATGGGACCAAGAGAAGATGTTCACCCAAATGGACCGGTAGCCAGTGAAGTTGTTTTAACAGAGGAGTAATGTGCTCACCGTTACTGGCCCCAGTTAGCAGTCTGGCTGCAGCATTTAGGACCAGCTGAAGTTTCCAAGCACTTTTCCAAGCACATTGCAGTAGTCAAACTGGGATGTAACTAAGATGGCCAGATCGGACATTTCAATTTTGACAACACTCTCTTCCCCCTGGGGTGGAGAGGTTGCTGGAAGTCCAATCTCCTCGCTAGAGTCATGATGTCACTGGAGGCCAAGGGGAGGAGGGGGGAAGGGCTTTCCATCTGTTCCAGCTTCTCCCCTCCAATTCCCCTCCCTCCCTCCCTCCCTTCCTCTCAAATCTGACAAGCCTGATGGCACTAAGGGGGTCATTGCAATTTCCATCTGAGAAGAGTCTCTCATCAGGATCCTCTTGAACCCCCTAGAAGTCCATCAAAGTCTGCTGGCAGAGGTATCTCTTTGGGGGTCAGGGGTAGGGAGGCAGATGCCAATGCCCCAGAATACTATGGGATGCACCTCAACATGGGTCCAAGTTTTCCTTGGATCTGCAATTGCTTTCCTCCCATGTGTCCTAGTCCATGGCTCATCTGGACAATGAGCCAGATGTGTTGGATTGTAACTCTGCGCCTAAAAATTCTCTGGAGCACACTGCCTCTCAGATTTAAGTGTGTGCCTTATAAGAGAAGTCGCTGCTGTCTCCATTTTTCTTTTTTTTCTGTAAGGGGAGGGGCGATTTCCTATTTAGTTAATACTTGACGACTCCAATCTGGATTTTCTCTGATTGCCAAGAAACCTTCAAGCATGGTACAATCTAGCTAACAGCCCTTGCATAAATCATGCTAGAAAATAATGAGTATCTGTGGACTGAATTCATTTAGCTAAATAGACAGTGGGCCACTTTCAAGTTATTTAGAAAGATTAGCAGAAGAGGAGGGGAAATTGGCAAGGCGGGTTGGGGGGGGGAGAGAGGGAAGGAGCCACTAATAAATCAGTGAGGAGAGTGGGGTGGGGTGGGGTGGGAGGGGGTGGAGAGAAGAGAAACTGTATTAGAAACAATGAATTTTTCTAATACATTCCAAATTCGTTCAGTGCAAAAGTTCTTCCAACCAAGATTGGCAGCTTGATAATGCTGGATGTTCTTGGGCTTCAGATGCATTTTTAATTAAAATAGGCTGGCGATTGCAAGTGCAGTTTTAAAATGAAATTATAATTGGACCCATGCAGAGCTCTTAAGAACATTGATGGCATTTGCTTTTCAACATTATCAGGTTGAGGGATTTTTATTTTTGAAAAGAGAAAATGGCCTGCTTTAAGCCAAGGTCCCAAATCTGGTGCCCAGGGACTCCACAGTGACCTCAGACATCAGTCTTGGCACCCATCAATCACCCTTCCCACTCTGAAGGTCTGGCTGGCGTCTTTTTTATATAGCATGGGCTGAGCTGGCTGCAAAGTGAAATGGAAATATCCACCCACTTTGCTCTCTTCCTTTTCCCAAAATGCTTACATGGGGGGCCCAGAGACACAGGAGTCAACTGTCCCCTGTTCAGGGAAGTTTTGAATGGTTGAAGTTTTATTGTGTTTTTAATATTTTGCTGGGCGTCGAACAGAGTGGCTGGGGCAACCCAGCCAGATGGACAGCATATAAATAATAAATTCATTATTAAATTATTATTATTATTATTATTATTATTAGTCCAGCAACAGGTAGAGGGCCACAGGTTGCACTACACTGAGACATAGATCGTCTTACTGTGCCTATCACCAGGATGGAGAATCCGAAAACCAGGTCCTGGTTTTGAGCTTCTATTGCAGCAACTACTGGAGACAGAACAGCTTGACTAGATGACCAGGGTGGGGAGCATGTGGCCCTCCAGATGTTGTTGGCCTCCAACTCTCATCAGCCCCAGACAGCATGGCCCATGGTCAGGGATGATGAGAAGAAGAGTCCAAGGACATTTGGAGGACCATAGATTCCCCACACCTGGACCCTTGTTCTCCTCAAGCAAGGGCAGTTCTTACGGTCTTTTGGAAGATGAGATGGGAACAAGGAGCAGCCTGATGTTGATAGCACCTGTTATTTCATGGTGAACCTTCACACTTCCCCAATCTATTCCCTTGCCGACTGCAATTTATCACCCCATCAGTCGGCCATGTTCAGAGATCAAGTGCTCCTTTGAAGTGCATCATCGTGGGGGAAGAAACTCCCACTGGAAGAGAGATAAGAGCAGGAGGCCTGCTCCATCCTCTCCAGCTGCCTCTTCCCCCTGACATTTATAGCGTAATAATGTCCTTTCGTGTAAAAATCCCAAATAGATTTACATAATTTATTGTAACTCTTTTGTGGTTTATTTAATGCTCGGCTGATTCTCGCTCAACTTAATGTGTTGCCATAACGCTAGACGTGTCGAGAGCGGCTGTTTTACAGTTTTTAATCAAGGCCTCCCAAACACCTGCCATCTCCAGCTCCCAATCAGGAATTCGAGCGGCTTTGAAGACGCTGCAGGAGATCTTCCTGCCGGTAGCAGAGTGGCAAATTCCAAAGTGCAGGAGCTATTTGTCACAGTCGCAGTGGCCACACCTTCCAAGGAGGTGTCAGGGAGTGGGCTGGATGAAAAGGGGTGGTGGGAGGGAAACCCCCAAGGGAGACCCCAGAGGAAAAGGCTCAGAGCCAAGGGACTGGTGGTGGGACACTGACACAGAGGGAGAAGACTGGGAGAAGGGGCTGGCTGCTGAGCAGAAAGGGCCTGTGACAGGACAGACTCTGAAGCTGAAGCAGAGGAGGGGAGTCAAGAGGCTGCTAAAGAATTCAGGGAGTCCCCCTCTCCTGCTGTGACAAGCTTCTTTTCCTCCTGGTCTCTGAAGAACGTGCAGAATAATGAGAGCAGAACAGAGGCCAGAGGTGTGGGAATGTTCAAGGAGGCAGGAGAGGATATATTGTTTAGTAATATCCTTCCTAACTTGCACTAGCAGGTCTTTACTTAGCAGAGTTCCTTTGCTAAAGAGGCTCACCAGTCTTTCAGACAAGTCTAAACTTAATTTTCTCCTCTTAGGCAAAGATCATAAGACGACCTGGCTGGTAGCCAGATTCTGCGCCCAGATTTGTAGGCACAGATCATCCTCTAGAATCAAATAGCTTACTAGGGAAATGCTGAAGTTGCCCTTTGGGGCGCTTCACGGTCAGTTTTTTTATGGTAGCCCAAACCCCAGTTGTATGGGTGTATGTATATATCTCGATTTTAACTCATGAGCTATGTTGCAATCTGCTCCGATTGTATATTTTATCTTTATGAATGCTGTTTTTATTGTGTTATGTTATGTGAACTGGTCTTTGACTGTAATAAATTATCTATCTATCTACTTAGCAGAGTTTCACATTCCTCTTTTAAACACACAGCAGGTAGCTGGTTGCAGGCTTGTGTAAGCCTCTTACTATTTGGTTCCTGGTAAGTTCCCTTATATCCCTCTTAAAAGAATAAACACACCACAATCTTGTGTAAAGTATATAAAAGTAGTTTACTCACATCAGTTCACAGATGGATCCCCGAAGGCAGACTTAGTTACAAAGTATATACATGTGGAGCTATCTCATAAGGGGATAATCCCAGTGTCCTTTGTTGGCTGGAAGCCAACAGAGCATCACTAGCTAAAAGCTGCTCCAACGTCAGAGGAAGTAAAGAGAGAGAGAGAGAGAGAGAGAGCGCTGTGTGCCTTGTCCCTTTTGTTACCTGGACAGGTAAGGTCAAGCCCACCTCTAGTCACATGCAAAGGAAGTATGCCCCAGCCAGGAGGAAACAGGAAGTTTTCAACTGACTGGACCAAATATTCCCCTGCATGTCCACTCTAGGAGAACAAGGAATGTTGTACTTGACTGCTACTTATTTATCACAAGAGGTGCACAGAGACAGTTTGAGATTGTTTGGGAAACTTCTGGGAGAAATGGTAGAAGGCCTTCAGGCCTGGCAAGTAGGGGCAAGATTTTCTAAGAAACACTTCTGAGTTATATTGTCATTTCCTTGAATAAAGAGTTGATTTCAATGACAATGGCTTTCTGCCATACTATATTTTCAGAGCAAAAATTATATACAGTGGTACCTCGGGTTAAGTACTTAATTCATTCCAGAGGTCCATTCTTAACCTGAAACTGTTCTTAACCTGAAGCACCACTTTAGCTAATGGGGCCTCCTGCTGCTGTGCCACTGCCACATGATTTCTGTTCTCATCCTGAAGCAAAGTTCTTAATCTGAAGCACTATTTCCGGGTTAGCGGAGTCTGTAACCTGAAGCGTATGTAACCTGAGGTACCACTGCAAATATATATGTATTTTTATATACTTGGCTGTGTGTGCATCTGTTTATATGCCAGTTACTTTAGAAATCTGGGAGTCTTACGTGTATAAGATGCATATAATATGATACATATTATATGTTTATAATATTATATGTAAAATAAAGTGTAAAATAAATAATGTAATATGTGAGACTTGTCCTGCTCACTTCTTGCTGCTAATAAGTCCTAATAAGTGCAAATGGAGATTTTCAGAAAATCCCATCCCTAAAACTGAATTGTGTGCCAAGGTGAAATCCCACGATTAGGTTCTGTTTGGTTCTGAGTTAATCATAAAATTGTTCCTCGTAAGGCTTGGTCTCCAGACCCATGATCATCTTGGTTGCCCCTCCTCTGCACACATTCCAGCTGCTTGATATTCTT
Organism: Podarcis erhardii; assembly: GCF_964252035.2. Taxonomy (NCBI): domain Eukaryota; kingdom Metazoa; phylum Chordata; class Lepidosauria; order Squamata; family Lacertidae; genus Podarcis; species Podarcis erhardii. Next base: position 47,550,420 of record NC_138503.1, on the reverse strand, counting down.
CTTTAAACTGTGGTGCTCAGAAATGAACACAGTACTCCAGGTGAGATGTGACCAAGTCAGAATAGCGTAGTACTATTACAGTGGTAGGGACGTGGGTGGTGCTGTAGGTTAAACCACAGAACCTAGGACTTGCTGATCAGAAGGTCAGCAGTTCGAATCCCCGCGATGGGGTGAGCTCCCGTTGCTCGGTCCCAGCTCCTGCTCACCTAGCAGTTCGAAAGCACGTCAAAGTGCAAGTAGATAAATAGGTACTGCTCCGGCAGGAAGGTAAACAGCGTTTCCAAGCGCTGCTCTGGTTCGCCAGAAGCGGCTTAGTCATGCTGGCCACATGACCCGGAAACTGTACCCCGATTCCCTCGGCCAGTAAAGCGAGATGAGCGCCGCAACCTCAGAGTCGGTCACGACTGGACCTAACGGTCAGGGGTCCCTTTACCTTTTATTACAGTGGTACTTCGGGTTAAGAACTTAATTCGTTCTGGAAGTCCATTCTTAACCTGAAACTGTTCTTAACCTGAGGTACCAGTTTAGCTAATGGGGCCTCCCTCTGCTGCCGCACCACTGCTGCACAATTTATGTTCTCATCCTGAAGTAAAGTTCTTAACCCGAGGTCCTGTTTCTGGGTGAGCAGAGTCTGTAACCTGAAGTGTCTGTAACCTGAGGTACCACCATACTATATTACTATTACACTGTTGACTCATGTTGAGCTTGTGGTCTACAAAGACACCTAGATCCTTTTCACATTTGTCCCTCCCCCTTCCAATACCTGAGCATCAGATTAAAAAGGTAAAGGTAAAGGTACCCCTGCCCGTTCGGGCCAGTCTTGCCAGACTCTAGGGTTGTGCACTCATCTCGTTCTATAGGCCGGGAGCCAGCACTGCCTGCAGACACTTCCGGGTCACGTGGCCAGCGTGACAAGCTGCATCTGGCGAGCCAGCGCAGCACACGGAACGCCGTTTACCTTCCCGCTGGTAAGCAGTCCCTATTTATCTACTTGCACCCGGAGGTGCTTTCAAACTGATAGGTTGGCAGGCGCTGGGACCGAACGATGGGAGCGCAGCCCGCCGCGGGGATTCGAACCGCCGACCATGCGATCGGCAAGTCCTAGGCGCTGAGGTTTTACCCACAGCACCACCCGCGTCCCCGAGCATGAGATTATTCCTGCCTAAATGCAGAACCTTCTACCCCAGAGAATACCAAAAGATGGGGGCAGGACTACCCCTACCCCCATACTAACCAACTGTTGGAAGTGCCGCTACCTGAAGAATGGGAAAATGAACATTATGACGTTACGGCTAAACTGACATAATTATGGCAGCGTGAACAGGCAGGCAGACTGAAACTCAATCAATTGTTGAGAACTGGCAAAGCATTTATAAATTACTGGAAAACGCTTCCAGCATGACTCATGCATTTAATTTATTATGACATATCTCAATGTAATGCATTATGATTTATTGATTGTACATGTGTTTAGGCATCAGGAGTGTGTTCATATTTTCTAATAATTTTGTTACACCAAGGTTTTGGTTGTTGTCTTTTTTTAAAAAAATGACAGAACCTCCAAGGACATATTTCTGGCTTCATCCAGAGGCAGTGCAGGAGTTAATATTTCTGAAGTCCCACAAGGGACACCGAGGCTTCACTGCCGTGATCAACCTGTGCTCTGTGTACTGCTAGTTAGCTTCTCAGGAACTGAGCAAGCAGAGAGGAAAGGAGTGACAAGTCTTATGGGGTCAGACAGGTATATTTAGAACTGTAATAAAGGGGGGAAAAACAGAGAGAAGAAATGATGGACTGGGGAAAAAATAGGTTTTAAGTGTATCTAGCTGAAGTCCGAAATGTACTCTCTGGATTTATTTCTAGCAATGTGCTTGTAAGTTGAAATTATTATCCCAGATCAGTTACTCACCATTATTATTTGAGCAGGAGTTCTTCCCTCAGTTACTGCAGAACACTCTCTGTGTTGTTCTGGAACCAATAAGAGATTCATTGGTTTTCTTGTTTCATAGACCTCAATCTCTGAGCAGTGAGGGGTTCCAGGGGTTATAGTGTGTGTACCCTGGTTTAGTAACCTCTGAAGGAGGCCACTGGAGATTTATGGTGTTTCTATTAAATAAGGTGCATGTGTGTATGTGTGCGTAAGCTAAGCATAACATGGGAGTTCAAAGCATTGATCACAGCAGACCTGAAGGAGTGTCTCCACCCCCATCATTCAGCCTGGACACTGAGGTCCTCCTTCAAGGACCTTCTGGCGGTTCCCTCACTGTGAGAAGTAAAGTTACGGTGAACCAGGCAGAGGGCCTTCTTGGTAGTGGCGCCTGCCCTGTGGAATGCCCTCCCATCAGATGTCAAGGAAATAAACAACTCTCTGATTTTCAGAAGACATCCAGATGGGTGGATTATTTATAAATAAATGAGTAAATAGGGATGCGGGTGGCACTGTGGTCTAAACCACAGAGTCTAGGGCTTGCCAATCAGAAGGTTGGCGGTTTGAATCCCTGCGAAGGGGGGAGCTCCCGTTGCCTGGTTGCTGCTCCTGCCAACCTAGCAGTTCGAAAGCACGTCAAAGTGCAAGTAGATAAATAGGTACCGCTCCGGTGGGAAGGTAAACGGCATTTTCGTGCACTGCTCTGGTTCGCCAGAAGTGGCTTAGTCCTGCTGGCCACATGACCCGGAAAAACTGTCTGCGGACAAACGCCGGCTCCCTCAGCCTACAGAGGAAGATAAGCGTGCGACCCCGGAGTTGTTTGTGACTGGACCTAATGGTCAGGGGTGCCTTTACCTTTAAGTACCGTAAGTCAGTAAATAAGTATGTAAGCAAGCAAGCAAGCAAATAAATAAATAAATAAATCGCACCCCCTCAGATTTATAAGGGAACACTCAATGCCTTAGCATTGGATTTTCACAAAGAACAAGCCAGGTCTCTGTGGCTCTTTCAGAACCAGGACCCTGATCCTCAAAAAACTTCCTGTCTAGCACACTATTCCACTCACATATGGACTCAACGATGACATCACTTTCAACCCGACTTACCGGAAAGAAAAACATGCTCCCTTTCACCACACTTGTCTCTAGCTATTAGTTCCCATGGCAACATATTGCCCTAGCTTACATTACAAAAAGGGATATGGTCCCCCACAGCCCATTTCACAGAAGGCAAGGAGCTCAGGTTCAGAGGCACTGCCTCACTTTGTCCCAAAGAGAGGCCTCCTCTGAGCCACCAAGTCCAATATAAACACTCAGTCTGAGCTGCAGAAGCACGGAAGTAATAGCTCCAAAGGACCAAGCTCTTGACAGGTTCCTGAATGGTGAAGAATAGCTCCCCCTCAGCTATTAAACACCCAATGCATAAACGTTAGCTTAGAAACCCACATTTACGAAACGCTCATTTATATGGGAGGCAAAACGATGGCACATCTTGGTCAGACTTCAGCTCTTAATTAGCCTTCTTAACAAGGTCACCTTCTCGAATCGATAGCTTGAAAATTGTCTTCTCCTTCGACTTGGGTGCCTTTCAGCTCAACTTACCGAGAAATTCAGCAAGGCAAATGGAGGGCCTTGAGCAAGTGCTTTAATCAATCAATCCATATTACGGATGGTTCACCCAAGGACCACTCCAAGGCTTTCAATGCTTGCCTGTCTTCAGATTCTGCAAGATGGATGCTATACAGAAGCTGACAGAGGGAGAGGGAGAGCAAGAACAGCCACTGACTCCTCCTTTCATTCCCAAAGGCTGGGGAACATCCCAGAGAGGCTTCAGAAACAGTAGTGGCTGATGCCGTTTGAGTTTGGTAGGGCAGAAGGTAGGGAGGCCAGCAGCAGGTGGCGCTAGACAGAGGAAACAAATGGTAGTTTTGTCCCCATCCCCTGCTGAATTCTACACTGGGAAATAATGAAACCAAAGAGAAGGAAACATAGACTGGAACCCCAAATAGGGATCTTGGTTTGCCTAGACCCCTCCTTTAATCTCAGTCTAATTCATTCAATATTTGAAGGATGTTCTGCATGGAACAAGGCCACCACTATCTGCCCTTCATTCCTGGAGCAACGTTTTCCATTTTTACAGGATTGAATGAAAACTTGGCCAGCCTTCACATTTGCATTTTTTTCTGGGTTAATTTCCCCCTTGGGGTTTTACCAACCTACTAATCTTTCCCACAGGGGGGAAACAAAAGCCAGCCAAGCCTTTTCCAGAACAACAAAACAAAAGATTATGATAGCGGGAAAGGCTTTTTGCAAGAAGAATAAGAAGAAGGCTTCAGAGTGGAGGAAAAGAAAAGAAAAAAAATAAGCAGAAAGTTTCCTGCATTGTAGAAGAAATAGCCCCTAGTTTTATTCCTTTCTCCTAGCTTTTTTTTTCAAGAAGAAGAAGAAGAAAATTTAACCTTGCACATATTTGCTGGCTGAATGTGGAGTTCTCAAAGCATAGTTAGCTGATTCATTGCTTGCCAGATGTTCTCAGACTCCCATCACTTCTTGCCACCACAGAGAAAGGGCAGGGATGATGGGAGTCAGAGTCCAATAGCATCTCGTGGTCCAATAGCACATTGATGTGGGAAGAAGTGGTTTAAACCACATTTCACAATGGGCTTGCCTGATCCGATGCTCCCAAACTTGTTTTCAGATCAAAGCCCAACCCCTCCAGTCCTTGCAGTGTCATTTTGGTGCTCATGAAATGCACACACACACACACACACACACACACACACAAAATGCACTTATGAAATATTCTGGATGAATGCTCTGAAGAGCATTGGGAAAGTCTGAGTTTTGTGGATGAGTGCAATCTGAACGCAGACATTTCATGCATTCTTTCGAAACAGACCCATGATTGAAATGAGACCAAACAGGACAGAATTCGGCCACTGAGTCCATCACTACGAGGCTGTCCTTCAGCCTACATGGACCCAAACCCTTTAGAGCTTTAGAGCTTACTAAAAAGCAATTACCCCTTCATGGATCACTGCCTTGCCGTGGCGAAGGGGCTTGAATAACTCAGAGAAGCTATGAACTATGCCGAGCAGGGCACCCAAGATGAACAGGTCATAGTGGAGAGTTTTGACCAAACGTGATCCACCTGGAGGAGGAACCGGCAAGCCACTCCAGTATCCCTGCCAAGAAAACTCCATGGACAAAGACAACAGGCATATAAAAGTTATGACACTGGAAGATGAGCCCCTCAGGTCAGAAGGTGTCCAACATGCTACTGGGGAAAAGCGGAGGACAAGTACAAGTAGATCCAGAGCTGATGAAGCGGCTGGGCCAAAGCCGAAAGGACGCTCAGTTGCGGATATGCATGGAAGCGAAAGGAAAGTCCAATGCTGTAAAGAAAAATATTGCATAGGAACCTGGAATGTAAGAACCATGAAGCTGGGTAAGTTGGATGTGGTCAAAAATGAGATGGCAAGAATAAATATTGACATCCTGGGCATCAGTGAACTAAAATGGACGGGAATGGGTGAATTCAGTTCGGATGACCGTCATATCTACTACTGTGGGCAAGAAACACGTAAAAGAAATGGAGTGGCCCTCATAGTCAACAAAAGAGTGGCGAAAGCTGTACTGGGATGCAATCCCAAAAATGATAGAATGATCTCGATACGAATCCAAGGCAGACCTTTTAACATCACAGTAATCCAAGTTTATGCACCAACTACTGCTGCTGAAGAAACTGAAATTGACAAATTCTATGGAGACTTACAAGACCTTATAGAAGTGACACCAAAGAAGGATGTTCTTCTCATTATAGGGGATTGGAATGCTAAAGTAGGGAATCAAGAGATAAAAGGAACAACTGGCAAGTTTGGCCTTGGAGATCAAAACGAAGCAGGGCAAAGGCTAATAGAGTTCTGTCAAGAGAACAAACTGGTCATCACAAACACGCTTTTCCAACAACACAAGAGACGACTCTACACGTGGACATCACCAGATGGGCAGCATCGTAATCAGATTGATTATATTCTCTGCAGCCAAAGATGGAGAAGCTCTATACAGTCAGCAAAAACAAGACCTGGAGCTGACTGTGGCTCAGATCATCAGCTTCTTATAGCAAAATTCAAGCTTAAACTGAAGAAAGTAGGAAAAACCACTGGGCCGGTAAGATACAATCTGAATCAAATCCCTTATGAATACACAGTGGAAGTGAGGAACAGGTTTAAGGATTTAGATTTGTTGGACAGAGTGCCTGAAGAACTATGGGTGGAGGCTCGCAACATTATACAGGAGGCAGCAACGAAAACCATCCCAATGAAAAGGAAATGCAAGAAAGCAAAGTGGCTGTCCAACGAGGCCTTACAAATAGCAGGGGAGAGAAGGCAAGCAAAATGCGAGGGAGATAGTGAAAGATACAGGAAATTGAATGCAGATTTCCAAAAAATAGCAAGGAGAGACAAGAAGGCCTTCTTAAACAAGCAATGCAAAGAAATAGAGGAAAACAACAGAATGGGAAGAACCAGAGATCTGTTCAAGAAAATTGGAGATTTGAAAGGAACATTTCGTACGAAGATTACCATAATAAAGGACAAAAGTGGTAAGGACCTAACAGAAGCAGAAGACATCAAGAAGAGGTGGCAAGAATACACAGAGGAATTATACCAGAAAGATATGGATGTCTCGTGCACCCCAGGTAGTGTGGTTGCTGACCTTGAGCCAGACATCCTGGAGAGTGAAGTCAAATGGGCCTTAGAAAGCACTGCAAATAACAAGGCCAGTGGAAGTGATGATATTCCAGCTGAACTATTTAAAATTTTAAAAGATGATGCTGTTAAGGTGCTACACTCAATATGCCAGCAAATTTGGAAAACTCAGCAGTGGCCAGAGGATTGGAGAAGATCAGTCTACATCCCAATCCCAAAGAAGGGCAGTGCCAAAGAATGCTCCAACTACCGCACAATTGCACTCATTTCACACGCTAGCAAGGTTATGCTTAAAATTCTACAAGGCAGGCTTAAGCAGTATGTGGATCGAGAACTCCCAGAAGTGCAAGCTGGATTTCGAAGGGGCAGAGGAACCAGAGACCAAATTGCAAACATGCGCTGGATTATGGAGAAAGCTAGAGAGTTCCAGAAAGACATCTACTTCTGCTTCATTGACTATGCAAAAGCCTTTGACTGTGTCGACCACAGCAAACTATGGCAAGTTCTTAAAGAAATGGGAGTGCCTGATCACCTCATCTGTCTCCTGAGAAATCTCTATGTGGGACAAGAAGCTACAGTTAGAACTGGATATGGAACAACTGAGTGGTTCAAAATTGGGAAAGGAGTACGGCAAGGCTGCATATTGTCTCCCTGCTTATTTAACTTATATGCAGAATTCATCATGCGAAAGGCAGGGCTGGATGAATCCCAAGCCGGAATTAAGATTGCCGGAAGAAATATCAACAACCTCAGATATGCAGATGACACAACCTTGATGGCAGAAAGTGAGGAGGAATTAAAGAACCTTTTAATGAGGGTGAAAGAGGAGAGCGCAAAATATGGTCTGAAGCTCAACATCAAAAAAACGAAGATCATGGCCACTGGTCCCATCAGCTCCTGGCAAATAGAAGGGGAAGAAATGGAGGCAGTGAGAGTTTTTACTTTCCTGGGCTCCATGATCACTGCAGATGGTGACAGCAGTCACGAAATTAAAAGACGCCTGCTCCTTGGGAGAAAGGCGATGGCAAACCTAGACAGCGTCTTAAAAAGCAGAGACATCACCTTGCCAACAAAGGTCCGTATAGTTAAAGCCATGGTTTTCCCAGTAGTGATGTATGGAAGTGAGAGCTGGACCATCAAGAAGGCTGATCGCCGAAGAATTGATGCTTTTGAATTATGGTGCTGGAGGAGACTCTTGAGAGTCCCATGGACTGCAAGAAGATCAAACGTATCCATTCTTAAGGAAATCAGCCCTGAGTGCTCACTGGAAGGACAGATCATGAAGCTGAGGCTTCAATACTTTGGCCACCTCATGAGAAGAGAAGACTCCCTGGAAAAGACCTTGATGTTGGGAAAGATGGAGGGCACAAGGAGAAGGGGACGATAGAGGACAAGATGGTTGGACAGTGTTCTCGAAGCTACAAACATGAGTCTGACCAAACTGTGGGAGGCAGTGGAAGACAGGAGTGCCTGGCGTGCTCTGGTCCATGGGGTCACGAAGAGTCGGACACGACTAAACGACTAAACAACAAAAAAGCAATTAGAACTGGGCCCAGAAATAAATAGGCAATGGTAGCTGATGCCCTTTGGGACTGGTAGGGCAGAAGGCAAGGAGCCCAACAGCAGGTGGCGCTAGAGTCAATGGTGCTCAGGGACAGCCAGTTCCAATTTTGGCATCACCCTCCTCCGTGCTGAATTTTATAACGTGCATCACAGAGACGAAGGAGGAGGAAAGTAACAACAGGCAGTGTCACCCTGTACACTGGTGGTAAGGAGGCAAGCAGGTGGCTGGGGGGCTGGCTGAAGGCAGCTAGAGGTTGGTGGGACTATGCCCCACCACTGCATTCATTGCAAAGAGGTAACCAAAGCATATGAAGAACGGGATGCTTAGCTTTGCAAAGTTGTTGATGCTGTTGGGTGGTTTTTTTAAAACCAATATTTTTTTATTGTTTTTCATTTAAATACAAGAACATAAAACTACGGTAACTTGTTCAGTGGTACATTCTTATTAAGTTTAATATGCACTGGCACTGTGGTCTAAACCACTGAGCCTAGGGCTTGCCGATTGGAAGGTCAGAGGTTCGAATCCCTGCGATGGGCTCCCGTTGCTTGGTCCCAGCTCCTGCCCACCTAGCAGTTCAAAAGCACAAAGTGCAAGTAGATAAATAGGTACCGCTCCGGCAGGAAGGTAAACGTTGTTTCCGTGCACTGCTCTGGTTTGCCAGAAGCGGCTTAGTCATGCTGGCCACATGATCCGAAAAAAATGTCTGTGGACAAACGCTGGTTCCCTCGGCCAGTAAATCGAGATGAGTGTCGCAACCCCAGAGTTGTTCGCGACTGGACTTAACGGTCAGGGGTCCTTTACCTTTACCTTTTCCCATAAGCAATATGTCTATTTATGTATTATCAATCCAAGTAGCCTCTCTACAGAGATTTTGGTGTTGAGGGTGGCATGTAAGAATCTCCCGCCTCATTTATAAAGGAAAAGAAAGAAGCCACATCTCCCAAAAAATATCCATACTTGAAGTTCTTCTAATTACCCTTCTGCGGCAAGTGAAGGCATTCCGATGGAACCACATTCCAAATATTATTTAACCAGATTTCAATGCGGGTTTCTGTAGATTGTTTCCAACATTACGAATGTTCTTTATAGTTGAAGACTACAAAGCCCATGCTTCAGGGCAACCATGATCAAAATACACTTGTGCTAAGATGATTATACAGCTCCTTCCTTCCTCCTCAGACCTCAGTTTGCTGTTTTCCTAGATCTCTCTCTCTCTCTTTCCTTAGGCCATGTAGGAATATAAGAAGTCCTCTGTTGGAGCAGACCTAAAGCACATCCCCACTGGGCTAATCAGGTAGAATAATAGAATTGTAGAGTTGATCAACCTATCGCAGCCGAGGCTTCATCATCCCTGCCGCTGGAAAATCCCTTATGCTGCATTTGCGATACAGAGAGCTTGCAAACGAGAACAATGGCTCTGACTCCAGACAGGCTCCGATTTTGACACAGCCCTTGATTTGGTAACAAAACACTCATTTCCAGCATTTTGTGAGCATTAGTGCTTCTGAAAACAAGCTGTGCCTAGGCCCAGGGTACAGCAAATCTTCCATCAAGCAGTAATTGCTTCAGCACCAAAAAACCTTGAGTTTGCATTATGGAATGATTACACTTTGAGAAAGGAACAGGCGAGAGGATGTTTGTTCCTGGCTCTGCTTCCATCTCCCCAATTTCTGAGCTGCAAAAGCAGAAAGTAACGCTGGGTTCTCATGCTCAAAAACCAAGCTGTCATGTGTAATTTTCCCCTTTTCGTTTTGATTTTGGGTGGACCTCAGATTTCATTAGGCAACGCACAACTCAGAGCCAGGGAAAGATCAGAGGGTTTTGGAACCTTTGCGCTGATATTCCTGATTACCAGTCCTTATATTGTTGGGAGTTCAGTAAATATATTGCAGAAAAGAACCACCTGATAAGATTGCTGGTTGAAAGAACAAATAAAACTTAAGGTGTCTATATGCATAGTTGATGAGTGCTAGTCATCAGGGTGTTTATTTCAATACTTTATAAAGGGATGCCATATTTTAGTGAAATAGTCTGTATCAGTTGCATCCTTCAGGGCATGTACTCTTTTAGTAAGTTTCTCAGATAAAGCAATTGTCCATACTTCCTGTTTCCATTGTGTGATATGCGGATGATCAAGCCCTTTCCAATTTTGTTGCTATGAGCAATCATGCCGCTACAAGAAGAATAGGGATAAGTTCCTTGTGCAATAATATGAGTAATAATATGGTGAATAAACCAATTGGACTTCAACTCTGGGCAGCTTCCAACTGAATATTAAAAACAATACAGCACCAGACATTAAAAACTTCCCTAAACAGGGGCGCCTTCAGTTGTCTTTTAAAAGTAAAATAGTTGCTTATTGCCTTGACATCTGCTGGGAGGGTGTTCCACAGGGCAGGCGCCACTACCAAGAAGGCCCTCTGCCTGGTTCCCTGTAACCTCACTTCTTGCAGCGAGGGAACTGCCAGAAGGCCCTCGGCGTTGGACCTCAGTGTCCAGGCTGGATGATGCGGGTGGAGAAGCTCCTTCGGGTATACAGGACCAAGGCTGTTTAGGGCTTTAAAGGTCAGCACCAACACTTTGAATTGTGCTCGGAAACGTACTGGGAGCCAATGAAGGTCTTTCAGGACTGGTGTTATATGGTCTCAGCGGCCACTCCCAGTCACCAGTCTAGCTGCCGCATTCTGGATTAATTGCTGTTTCTGAGTCACCTTCAAAGGTAGCCCCTCGTAGAGCACATTGTAGTAGTCCAAGCAGGAGTTGTTATCCAAAATATCTAGGGATCCAAGGTTGAAGAACATTGGCCTAGGAGAGTCCCGAGGGCCAGATACAGAGGCATGGAAGGCTGTGTTTGGGCCCTGGGTGTGAGGTTTCCCATACCCTTTTTAATGGATCTCTTTCTTGCATCTCTCTATTGGTGATAGAGGAAGGAAGGAAGGAAGGAAGGAAGGAAGGAAGGAAGGAAAAGAAAGAAAGAAAGAAAGAAAGAAAGAAAGAAAGAAAGAAAGAAAGAAAGAAAGAAAGAAAGATTTGTATTGGACCAGGATGCTGTTGGTTTAAGAAGGACCATAGCTAGTTACGGAGATGCAAAGAAAGAGCCTTATACACTCAATCAATAAAGCTTTCAGCTGTTTAATTTTCCTGTGAGATTTCCTGTTCCGCTTAAGTTCAGCTCTCCCTTTTCTGAGCAGCTTAGATGTTCTTTGAGCAAAAAAGGAGACTTGGCTGATGGCAGTAGGATAACTTTCTCAAGCTTTTAAAGGCCTGGCTAAAAGACGCAGCTCAGCTGCTGGAAGAAAGAGCCACTTATCTTTTCATTCCGGCTGTTGAGTAGAAACAAAAGCATCCTCTTGAGCGAGAAAGACTGCTCTCTTCTGAGCCCATCAGCCAGGGGTGGGGAAGATGTAGTCCTCCAAACATGGATGGATTCCAGCTGTCATCATGCCTGACCATTGGCCATGTTGTCTGATGATGGGAGCTCGATTCCAATGGCATCTTGGGTTGGGTTGGGTCCCAGGTAGGCATGTCAGAGCACCCTGATAAAAACGGAAACATGAATCTGCTGGCATTCACTTATCTGTGCCATGACCGGAAGGGAAATCGATCAGTATTTGCCACTGATGTTGTTTTCGGTTTGCAAATGATAGAAAATTGTGAATGTCCCACCCACTTTGCATTGTACTTCCTTGGCACTGAAATGAAGGAGGTGGAATAACAGGATGCCAGCATAATTTACATAATTAATCATGTGAGTTAAGTCATTTTGCTACAGCAATGAGACAAATAACATGCTTTGTGAGACTGCCTCCCAAGAGAGCTCAGGCTGACTCCCTTGTTATCTTTCTGCCGGGAGGCTAGGACCTTCCTCTTCAGACAGGCCTTCAGACCTTCCAAGTGTCACCATTTTCCAGGGACAGTCCCGGATTTACAGAAGCCGTCCCCATTTCTGATCCCAGAATAGCCTACTTTACCTTAAAGGTAAAGGGACCCCTGACCATTAGGTCCAGTCGTGGCTGACTCTGGAGTTATGGCGCTCACCTCACTTTACTGGCTGAGGGAGCCAGCGTACAGCTTCCGGGTCATGTGGTTCGCCACTTTTGGCGAACCAGAGCAGTGCACGGAAACGCCGTTTACCTTCCCGCCAGAGTGGTACCTATTTATCTACTTGCACTTTGACGTGCTTTCGAACCGCTAGGTTGGCAGTAGCTGGGACTGAGCAATGGGAGCTCACCCCATCATGGGGATTCAAACCGCCGACCTTCTGATTGGCAAGTCCTAGGGTCTGTGGTTTAACCCACAGCGCCACCCGTGTCCCTTACTTTCCCTTAGGATACCCCTATTTTCATTGCAGAGGGTATGGAGTTATGTGACACCCCCCCCCGAACCAAGGAGATAAGTAACTATACAAGCTTTAGACGACATCTTAAGGCAGCCCTGTACAGGGAAGTTTTTAAAAATGTTTAATATTTTATCCCATCAGATGTCAAAGTGATAAACAACTACCTGACATTCAGAAGACATCTGAAGGCAGCCCTGTTCAGGGAAGTTTTTAATATGTGACATTTTAGTGTATTTTTCATCTTTGTTGGAAGCCACCCAGAGTGGCTAGGGAAACCCAGCCAGATGGGCGGGGTACAAATAATAAAGTATTATTATTATTATTATTATTATTATTATTATTATTATTATTTTATATTTATTAGAAGCTGCCCAGAGTGGCTAGGGCAACCCACTCAGATGGGTGGGGTAAATTAATAATAATAATAATAATAATAATAATAATAATAATAATATGTTCCTACTTTTACCTGCTAGGTGTCATGTCCATGGAAATCAAGAAAACCTGCAGACCCTTATTTATGTATGCCACCACAGCAGCGAAGCGAGAATCCTGATAGTCAAAAACTGGAAAAGTAACAATAACCCCACCAAATCGGACTGGTTAGCAAAAACAATTGAATATTTTCATCTTGTAACACTAACAGGGAGAATAAGAGGCACTACTGTTCAAAAAGTTATTAAAGAATGGTCAACTTTCAAAAACTATCTTAAAAGTTGTATGGACAACGCAAGTCTCCCGGCAGATACAGATTAAATCTTGAAAATAGAGGAAAGGTATAGTAAAATCTGATTAGATAAATGCAAGGAAAAGTAGAATGAATAATATGAAATGCGTACAGAGTTAAGCTTGGCAGCAAAGTATAAAGAGAAGAGTTGGAGGTCTAATATTTGTGGTGTATACATAGGATATGTAGGTATGTTGGGTATGTATTATATGCAATGCATTGTATAGTATTTGCTAAGTTTTATGTAAATTGATGTATAATAAAGATTATTATTATTATTTTTTAAAAAAGGAATAGGATGTCCCTGTTTTCATTGGAGAAATGTTGGAGGATATGGGGGTGTGCATTTTCTGTCCTGCCATATTTGCTGACTACGCCTCCTTCACCTAAGCTGGCACAAGAGGAGGCCTGCTGGATCAGGCCAATGACTCATCTAGTCAGAGCCGTCTTTCCCATAGGGCTTAGTGCATGGGTAGGCAAACTAAGGCCCGGGGGCCGGATCCAGCCCAATCGCCTTCTATATCCGGCCTGCAAACAGTCCCAGAATCAGCATGTTTTTACATGAGTAGAATGTGTCCTTTTATTTAAAATGCATCTCTGGGTTATTTGTGGGGCATAGGAATTTGTTCATTCCCCCCCCCAATATAGCCCGGCCCCCCACAAGGTTTGAGGGACAATGGACCGGCCCCCTGCTGAAAAAGTTTGCTGACCCCTGGCTTAGTGGTTCGTTGAGCCAGGGCGCTGGCCTCTCAGGGGCGCCTTAGCGAGTTGGGGAGCTGTGCGGCTTTGCTGGTGGCCTCCCCTTTCCCTGCATGCCCGCCAGCTGCACCCCGCCAACCATAAGGCTGGCGGGCATGCAGCTTCCTTCCCAAGCCTCCCTCCCTCCCTCACCCCACACCCCCGGGCTCCCCTCCGTGAAAGTAGCATTTATTACTACACGATAGGAGGAGGTGGCAGCAGAAAGATGAACATTTGGGGGCACTTTGCAGATCTTTGCATGCTGGCACTGCATATGCTAAAGACGAAGAAAAGTAGAAGAGTTTGGGTTTGATATCCTGCTTTATCACTACCCAAAGGAGTCTCAAAGTGGCAGTGGCATAGCGTGGGGGGTGCAGGGGGGGGGGCCCGGCTGCACCGGGCGCAACATCTCGGGGGGCGCGCTCGCTGCCTCCGGAGTCGCCGAAGAGCCTCAGGCGCAGGCTGTAGCAGAGCCCCATGTCTCGTGGAACCGACGAGCTGTGCGCGCGTCCGGGCTGAAGGCGTCTGGCAGGCAGCAGCTCTCAGCGCTCGCCACGGAGGGCGCGCCAGGCAGCCCCTCCTCACAGCCCCGCCACCGCCGCTGCTGCTGCAGCTGCTGGGCCATGTTGCATTTTCCTCGCCTCTCTGCCCTCCTCCTCCGGGCAAGCAGCGTCGTTTGGGCGGCAGCGCCAGTGGCAACTCGCCTCAGATCACCTGACACGGACCCGCCGCCGCCGTGGCTACCTTACCGTAAATACCCCAGCCCAGGCAGCAGCAAGAAGAAGCTGGCAGCGGCGGCAGGTTAGGGGTTAGGGGCGCAAATTACTTGCCTTGCCCCGGGTTAGGGGGCGCAAATTACTTGCCTTGCCCCGGGTGCTGACAACCCACGCTACGCCGCTGCAAAGCGGCTAACCTTCTCCTTTCCCTTCCTCCCCCACAGCAAACACTCTGTGAGGTGAGTGGGGCTGAGAGACTTCAGAGAAGTGTGACTGGCCCAAGGTCACCCAGCAGCTGCATGTGGAGGAGCAGAGACACGAACCCGGTTCACCAGATTACCAGTCCACCGCTCTTAACCACTACACCACACTGGCTCTGCATCTAGTCCAGCATCTTGTTCTCGTGACAGCCAACCAGATGCCCACTTGTAATTCTCAGCAGCTGTCATTCACAAGCATATTGCCTGCAACCTTGGTGTGATGGCCTGGGGTTCAGACTCGGAAGCTGAACCTGAGGAATCTCAGCCTGCACAGGAGTCCCCGCCTCCAGAACCAGCTGAGCCAGGGCTGGGGCATGAGCCTGAAAGGTCCTCACCTGTGCTGGATTGTCAGGTGCAGGCACCAGCTGAGTCTGCTCTGGCTCCTGAGGTGATGGAGGACCCATTGCCTGCAAGTGCCCCACTCTCAGCCCCGTCAGGGGAAGCTGGGGTTGCCTCTGGGTCCGGTAATCCTCCAGCCTCTCCTGAGCTGCAGAGGCTCAGGGCAGAGAGGCGGAGGGAACTAAGTTCCCGCAGGAGGAGTGCTCGCTTCCAGGCCAGCAGAGGCGAGTCACCTGTGGACTGGGGCCACCCTATGCCTCGGGGCAGATAAAAGCCAGTCAGCCAGCCAGCCAGCCCCAGTCCCAGGTTGCGGGAGAAACATTGTTGGTAGCCTGTTCCTGCCTGCACCCTGTCCTGCTCTTCTGCCAGAGTTCCTGACCTCACCCGACTCCCTGCCTTGGACCCAGCTTCAGCTTTGATGGACAGCCTCAATACCGCACCCTGAACCTCGGACTGGACTCAGACCTCGCCGCACAGTTAACCCTTGGGACCAGCACACTTTGAGGGAGAACGTGTCTGTGATATTTGTCAGCGAGATCAGATGGAGGGTTTTTCAGCAATGGGGATGCAAATCAAAGCTGCACCCTACATGCTCGCTATTATCCGCCATAGACTTCATCATGAAATGAGCTCCTGGATCAAAACCAAAGGAAGAAACAGAACCAAATGGGTTAATTGTACAACTCACCAAACAACTCTCTCTCCTACTGGAAAGCCAGCAATGCTTTGCATTAAGAGTCGTATCTAGATCGTCTGTCTCCTTGCGGTTCAAACTGGGGTCAGCAGACAGACACCACTTCGTTTTAAAATACAATTTCTTTTTCTCCAATTTGGAAAGGCACTTCCCTCCTGGACTGAGCCAAACCAAACTGTCCTGCTGGAAATGTACCCTGGCAACTCTTGCACCCATCAGCAGAAAAGAGCAAGCAGCCTGCTAACAGAGAAGCCAGCGGTGGCTGAAGAAGTGCTCGCGTTTGACTCCGATGAAACCCATTAAAGATTTAAAGCGCATTTCTGCAGCAAGATTAGACCGCAAGATTTTGGAAAGGTCTCAATGTCTAGAATTTGCAAGATAGTATTTGATGTTAGTTTCTGGCCTGCTTCTTGCAACCTCAATCTCAGAGCAGCAAGAGATTCCGAGGATTTTTTTAGTAAAGAATTTTCTGGGAAAATAAAAATAAAAATCAAAACTCCTTGCGCTCTGCTCTCCCTTTCTTCCTAACCCAGGGCAGCCCTGCCCTCTGCCTGCCCCTCAGAGCCAGTGTAGCACATGGGGCTGGAGGTGGGTGAATGCATCAGACTCTTCTTCTCCTCACCTGCTCTCCAGCAGCCGATATGAGCTGCCCAAGGGAGGAGGGTCAGGAGCAGCAATGGAGAGGCCATGAAGAGCCAATGGGATGCTCCCTTGCTTCCGCTGCTGGTCAGGACAAGCATTGGGTCATCCTGTCAGTGTTTGTAAAAAGCAAAAAAAAGAAGGAAAGTGTAATGGTTCTAAGGGGGTTGCTTGTGCCTAAGTTGCCGCCACTCCTGGCTAGGTTGCCTGGTTGAACCCTTTCTCTCTGGACAGCCTTGCACTCATGGCTGTCTCAGTCGCTGGCAGAATCCATCAGTGGGCGTTTCTTAAACTTCTTCCAGCAAAGAAGTTCTTTGACGCCAAGTCTCCTCCTACTCTCCCTGCGCGGAAGTCTTCTGTGCAGGGAGGGTGTGGGCAGCGGAGTACCCGTGCTCTCCCCACTGGTCTCCGGTGAAGAGTCCTGGAGCCGTCTCTCCGATTCCCTCATCTGCCCCCCTTCACCCCTGGTGTTACGCTGATTTCCTTCCCCAGCAGATGGGCTGCCTCTCTCCCTGCTGGGACCCTCTCCGGCATCGCCTCTGGCTCCGATGGCAGTTCCCTGACAGAAAGGGTTCTGACCTCCCTTTGTCACTTCAGTCTGGTCCTCGGACCCTTGTCTGCATAAAAGAGTCCACGAGAATATCCTTGCAGAGTTTTATTCTTAAAAGTCTTTGTGCAAAACACGACTGAATACACACCAGCACTAACCAACCAACCAACCCAAACACCAGCCTCAGCACAAACTAACATTTCTCACTTTATATATACAACCTGCTGCAGGCCGCTGAGTCATGCTGACCCAGCTTTATTCGCATTAAAGAAACAGTGGCCATTTTAGCCGTGACACATCCTTCTCCCCGACCTCAGTGGCAGCTGTCTACCAGCTCCATCTGGTACGCAGGCTGAGACCCTACCTGCCTGCAGACTGTCTCGCCAGAGTGGTGCATGCTCTGGTTTTCTCCCGCTTGGACCACTGCAATGCGCTCTATGTGGGACTACCTTTGAAGGTGACCCAGAAACTACAACTAATCCAGAAGCCTGATGGAAGTGTAAATTAAAGGATGGTGAACTTTTCCACATGTGGTAGACATGCAAAAAAATGAAAAAAAATTGGGACATGATATATAACGAAATGAAAAAACAGTTTAAATACACATTCCCAAAGTAACCAGAGGCTTTCTTGCTAGGCATAATAGGAGTTGAAGTAAGAAAAGAGGATTGTAAGTTATTTATGTATGCCACGACTGCCGCTAGGATTCTCGTGGCCCAGAAATGGAAAACCCAGGAGATCCCAACTTTAATGGAGTGGCAGACAAAAATGTCTGAATATGTTGAGTTGGTGAAAATGACTTATAAGATTAGATACCCAAAAGTAACAAAGTCTGAAGAGCAGTGGAGTAAATTTGTTGTGTATATACGGAATAATTGTAGAAGCTTAAAAACTGAACATAAATCTTGTGATGTGGATGGAGTGTAAATAAGAATCTGCAAGAGTGGATGTTAATCTGTGAAAGCCGAAGCAGGGAAGGAAAGAAGTCTGAGTGCGACACAGCACAGGGTAAATAAGAAAATACTAAGATGTTGGATGTAAGAGTTTATGTTTTATTTGACTTTGTTTTTGAAAATTTAATAAAAAGCATTTTTTTTTAAAAAAAAAAGGAAATGAAACAAACTTAAAGCGAAGAGCCGGTTATGCTTGCGCCTGGAATGGAGTGCGCGCTTCTCCCTGCTTGATATTCCACTCCCTATATTATATTGATATTAGAAATCCTTTGAAGTGTATTTCTGGCTGGGGAGAAAGTAGAAAGAGACTCTCTCCTGGGAGGCAATTTGCCGAAAGTCTTGTACTAGTTAAAAATATTGCTACATGCCAGAGAGGGATTAGGCTTCTTTTAGCACTTCCCCCTCCATCTAAACCTCGTTTAATGGGGTATTAGTCTTCCGATGCAGTAATTTAGTTCTAAAGATGTTTAAAAGGGATGTGGGGAGGAAAGCCAGAGAAGATCCCTTTAATGAATAGCAAGATGTTCAGGAATACGTAGTTGAAGTATAATTATTTAAGGAACTCAAGATCAGCCTTCCACAAGCTTCCAGATGTTTACGGCTACAACTCCCAACGTTACAGGCCATTGCCCGTATTGACTGGGGACCTACAAATGTGGAAGATCCTGTTTTCTGGGGGGGGGAATCCCCAGTCCACCTAGATCTGCATTGACTGCTACTGGCTCTCCAGGATTTCAGACAAGGAACCTTCCCAGCAGTATTTGAAAATGCCAAGGGACAGAACCTGGGACCTTCTTCATGAAAAGCAGACACAGTGACTTCATGAAAAGCAGACACATAATAATAATAATAATAATAATAATAATAATAATAATAATAATTTATTATTTATACCCCGCCCATCTGGCTGGGTTTCCCCAGCCACTCTGGACAGCTCCCAACAGAACACAAAAAATAGAATAAAACATCAAACATTAAAAACTTCCCTAAACAGGGCTGCCTTCAGATGACTTCAAAAAGTCAGATAGTTGTTTATTTCCTTGACATCTGACTGGAGGGCCTTCCACAGGGCAGGCGCCACTACCAAGAAGGCCCTCTGCCTGGTTCACCGTAACTTGGCTTCTCGCAATGAGGGAACTACCAGAAGGCCCTTGGTGCTGGACCTCAGTGTCCGGGCAGAACGATGGGAGTGGAGATGCTCCTTCAGGTATACTGGGCCGAGGCCATTTAGGGCTTTCAAGGTCAGCACCAACACTTTGAATTGTGTTCAGAAACATACTGGGAGCCAATGTAGGTCTTTCAGGACTGGTGTCATATGGTCTCGGCGGCCACTCCCAGTCACCAGTCTAGCTGCTGCATTCTGGATTAGTTGTAGTTTCCGGGTCACCTTCAAAGGTAGTCCCACGTAGTGTGCATTGCAGTAGTCCAAGCTGGAGATAACTAGAGCATGCACCACTCTGGTGAGACAGTCTGCAGGCAGGTAGGGTCTCAGCCTGCATACCAGATGGAGCTGGTAGACAGCTGCCCTGGACACAGAATTGCCCTGCGCCTCCATGGACAGCTGTGAGTCCAAAATGACTCCCAGGCTGCACACATAGGAAACTGCTTTCTACTGAATGAAAACCTTGTTTGCAATTATATGTCATTACAATTAGAAACACTGAGGATGGGTGAGTGGGAAACCATTAGTATTGTATAATAGGATTATAATTGTGGAGAATGTAAGCCTTTGGGGAATTATAGGGACAGAACTACCTAAACTGTATAGAACTTTATTCACATATGCGACTACAGCAGCAAGAATGCTACTCACCGAAAAGTGGAAAGAAGCATAAGTCCCAGCAAAAGAAGAATGGATACAAAAACTTATGGAATATGCAGAATGGCAAAACTTACCGGAAGAAAAAGAAATCAAGATAACTTTTTATTAAAAAATGGAAATGGTTTATTGACTATTTACAGATAAATTGTAAACAGATAAACACATTAGCAGGATTATTGTAATAATCTGCAGTTTCATAAGAGCATATATTTACAGTAGATAATTAAATGAGGAAGTCAAATGAATTTGGATATGCAGAAGATATTAAAAAAAAACAAATTTAAGGAACTGCAGAAAAAGGGGGAAGGAAGTCAAATTTTGAAATGTTAAATTGATTGTAAAACTAATGAAATGTATAAATTTGAAAAGTATAAATAAAAACTTTTTAAAAAAGAGAATGTAACTTTGAATCTTGAAACCAGACAAAATATTAATATCAAAAGACCCTATTTTGCATATTTATTTTTTATTGTTTTTATTCCATTGTTGTTGAATTACTTTTAAACTATTATATTTTGTTTGTCTTTAGCTATCTTTGTTTTATCCTTGCTTGTTTTAATGGTTTTGAGCCACCTTGAGTCCTGGTTCTGAGGAATATTGTTGTTGGCATTCGTCTGATATGTACAGAATCACAGAATTCTAAGTTGGAAGGGACCCAAACAACCATCTATCGCATGGGTAGGCAAACTAAGGCCCGGGGGCTGGATCCAGCCCAATCGGCTTCTAAATCCGGCCTGTGGATGGTCCGGGAATCAGTGTGTTTTTACATGAGTAGAATGTCTCCTTTTATTTAAAATGCATCTCTGGGTTATTTGTGGGGCATGGAAATTTATTTATTTTGTTCCCCAAAATATAGTCTGGCCCCCCACAAGGTCTGAGGGACTGTAGACCAGCCCCCTGCTGAAAAAGTTTGCTGACCCCTGATCTGTTGCAACCCCCTGCAATTCCAGAATCCTGCCCACAGCTCTCCCTGGGTGGACTTGAACCACCAACCTTCTGGTTATCAGCCAGGCCCATTGACCTATTGTGTCTGTTTTCAACAACAATGCGCAATAATTATTCATAATTTTTTATGGAACTGGGGGGGGCTCACTTCTCATCAAGATTGAGACAGGTATTGGGGGGGAAAGCTATCAGTTCAGATAAGCTGGACACTGAGATTTTGAGACAATTCCATCTCTACTTCCCATTTCTCTGCTCTCCATCTGTCATCAGTCAATACTGTCATTTGCTCGCTCCGAGTCCTCCAGTCATTTTCCACTCCCTATCAGTGATTGCGTTGCATGTGCCATTTCCTCATTAAGCGAGAAACACTGACGCCAAACAGCAACTATCAACGAGCCTCCCGTCTAAAGATCTCGCTGCCGGTTCAGTTTCCCAACCACTTACTAAAGGTGGACATGCCACGCTAATTTGTGCAGTAAAGCTAAATTAAGATACGCTGTTCCAAGGCAGTGGAAAATGTTTTAGAAAGATTCCTGCTATTAATAACTTTCCATTCACCCCAAGTTTCCAGGACGGGTTGCAGCACTGAAACACAATACAGTCATACCTCGGGTTACAGACACTTCAAGTTGTGTGTTTTCGGGTTGCACACCGCGCCAAACGTGGAAGTACCAGAACGGGTTACTTCTGGGTTTCGGCGCATGCGCAGAAGCGATGAATCACAACCCACATGTGCGCAGACGCGGCACTGCGGGTTGCGAACGCTGCGGGTTGAGAACATGCCTCCCTCACAGATCATGTTTGCAACCCGAGCTTCCACTGTACTAAAAACAACTTGCAATCTTAAAAGTAAGGTGGGTCCTAAGAAGATGCAGGCATACTAATAAAATAAAATAAAATAATCACTGATGTTTAGGTCAGAGGTGAAGTTCAATGCAAGATTGTTGAGGGATGGGGAAGCAGCAGTGATTATACCCTCTTTATAATTTTGTGTCAGGCAGCCATTTTGTGCTAGGCCACACCCCAGGACAGACATGTTGCGTATAGTCTTCTTAATAACTTTATTATTCAACGCATTCTTGTAACCTGGAGATTCAAGCCCGAAACCTGCCACCTGAAAGGGCCCAGGCAAGCCTGAAAAATTCAGTTACAGATAGGTAGCCGTGTTGGTCTGCCATAGTCAAAACAAAAAATTCCTTCCAGTAGCACCTTAAAGACCAACTAAGTTAGTTCTAGGTATGAGCTTTCGTGTGCATGCACATGAAGAAGTGTGCATGCACACGAAAGCTCATACCTAGAACTAACTTAGTTGGTCTTTAAGGTGCTACTGGAAGGAATTTTTTTGTTCTGAAAAATTCAGGTTAGAAGTGAAGGTCTGGCAACCCCCCAGTCATTGCCATTGCCACCTACAATTTGTCAGGTAGAAAACCTTACCTCCACCTCTGCCGGAATTCAAACCCATTTTGTGAGCTTGTCTTTCTGGAATGTTCAGAAAAGAAAATGCTTCCAAGAAGAGTTAGACCGGAAAAGGAGATCTGGGAGGGGGGAAACAGTTGCTTTAATTAATCCATTTGTGTTTATTTCCATGTATGCATTTTGTTTTTCATAAGTAGAAGCACTGCCAATTTACATTGCATCCCTGCTGGAATTGGAAGCTGTGTTTGTTGGCCACAGGGGAAGTGCTCATTCTCAAGAGCCCTTGAGGGTAGGTCCCTTCCCCATCAAAAACAAAATTATTCCAATAATTGAATAAGGAGGAAGCAAATGGTACTTTTCAAGCACATTAATTACATTTCTGTAGTCTCTCTGGTGGCGCTTGTGGAACAACCTTCATTGTAGATTTTGAGCTTGTACTGCAAAGGCATGGAAGGGAAAAGAGCCCAATAGGGAATGGGTCCCTGACGTTAAAGAAGTCACCTTGAGTAGAAATTGGAAGGGGGCACAATTCAAAGTGTTGGCACTGAGCTTTAAAGCCCTAAATGGCCTTGGTCCAGTATATCTGAAGGAGCGTCTCCACCCCCATCATTCTGCCTAGACACTGAGGTCCAGCTCCGAGGGCCTTCTGACGGTTCCCTCACTGTGAGAAGCCAAGTTACAGAGAACCAGGCACAGGGCCTTTTTGGTAGTGGTGCCCGTCCTGTGGAATGCCCTCTCAAAGTGAACAACTACCAGACTTTTAGAAGACATCTGAAGGCAGCCCTGTTTAGGGAAGCTTTTAATGTTTGATGCATTACTGTATTTTAATATTTTGTTGGAAGCCGCCCAGAGTGGCTGGGGAAGCCCAGCCAGATGGGCGGGGTATAAATAATAAATTTATTAATTTATTATTATTTATTATTATTATTATTATTATTATTATTATTATTATTATTTTGGCCAACTGGTTGAGCTGGCAATACCATCAATGAAATGCCTATGTTTGAGGTCCCTTTGAGATTTTTCTAGACCACAGCTCCCATCATCCCTGATCATTGTGCCTGCAAAAGGTCTCAGTAAGTCACCTCTCAAAAAACCACAATGCATGATAGACTCTTTGTTCCGCCTGCTCAGTTCTTCTTTACATTGCCCCAGCCTCTCCTACATTAAGCACATATCCTTAAACACGATTACCTTTCATTAGATGCCAACCGTTCCTTCTGCTCTGAAGAGAGGGGAGGCACAAAGAGCTTCTCTTTGTAAGTCCTGTCCTGAACCTGGCAGAAAGTACAGGCCCAAAGTCCAGTCAGGCCAGCTTTCTGCCTCTGCAGCTGCTCCAGGGACCAGGGCCCTTGGAGGCCAATCCTGCACAAGCACAGCCCCAAAGAGCTCCCTGGAATTTCCAGGCTATGGAAAGTGGAATGTGGAAAGCTGAGCAGACACAGAAGTTCAGCTCTGCTTTCATTGCATGCTGAATGCAGCAACTGGGCTTGATGAGGCATAGGAGCCTCACCTGTCCTGAACCTACTTCGGCTGCAGAATCACACACCTCTTCCCAGAGCTAAAAAGCCCCACCTGGCCAGTCAGTGAGCTGGGCTGTGGGCCCTTGCCTGTCTCAGCTTTCCTGACAGTCTCTCCCGCTGTTCCCTACACCTCAGAGCCCACCTTGTTTGTAGAGATGGGGGCCTCTCAGACTCTGATGAGGTGTCCTTCTCCTCTGGGCCCTGCAAACTGACCCCCCATCCCCTTGCCATCTTCTGTCATCGTGTGTAGACTTTCTGCAACCCCAACCTCTCCTTTCCCATGCCCGGCTTGCCCCAGTGGGTCCCAGTCCCAGTCCTGCCAGTTCATGACATTGTGGGGCAGTAGCTGATGCTGTTGGCTCCCCACCCGTTGATGGGGGGGGGGCAAGGCTGGACTATTTTGTGGCCCTGTCTCTTTTTCTGCTGAATGTTGGAAGATTCAGGGCAGATAAAAGAAAGGGACTTTTTCACACAGTGCATAGTTAAATGATGGAACTCGCTTCCCCAGGACCAACAACTTGGAAGGCTTTCAAAGAGGACTGGATAAATTAATTTAGGAGAGGGCTATCATTGTCTGCTAGGCATTGGTGGTAAGTCACTTTGGGTTTAGTTGTAAGTTGCTTTGAGTTGCCCAGGCAAAATAAAGCAAACAAGCAAACAAATAAAATGGTTCAGTTCTACCTTCACCGTTGGAGGCAGCACTGCTTCTGAACACCAGTGTCAAGAGTGCATGCAGGAGCCAGGCCCTGTGGCCAGTAGGGCTTCGCAGGACTGGGGCCTTCCTAAGTTTGTTCTGAAGAGGCAAGGCACAGCCGCACAGGTGAGGCTGCTTGGTAACTCGCTGCACCTGGTGGCAAGAGCTGGGAAGGGATATAAGGTCAGCATTTCCCTTCAGCTCCTTGCCACAGCAACACGCTTCCTGCTTTGGGCTTCTTGCTTCCTGACCCTCAGACCTTGGCTCCTTGACACCTTGCTTCTTGACTCTCAGACCCTTGACTTCATGACTCCCTGCTTCCTGACCCTCGGACCCCTGGCTTCTGGACTCTCATTCCTGCTCCCACCCCACCGTCTTGCCCCTGGTCCCAACGTCCTCAGCCAGGACTTAGATCGCCCGTAGACAGGACCGTGACAACCAGTTTCTGGAAAACACAGGAGGGGAGAAGGATCTTGTGCTCAAATCCTGCTCTCTGGCTTCCCATAGGCATCTGGTTGGCCACTGTGAAAACAGGATGCTGTAATATATGGGTCAACGGCTTGATCCAACAGGCTCTTCTTAGGTTCTTATGACTGGCTGTCAACCTGGAACTGGCAAAGAGCTGAACAGAATCAGATGCAGACTCAAAGGATGCCAGATTTCATACCAGCTTTCAGAGAGACTTGTTGCATTTAAGTGCACTGGCTGCTGGGTCACTCTGGCCCTCCCCAAGTATTTTTCTCAACAGAAGTAAACACTGGAGACCCGAATTCACTTGTTGGTGGATGGTGTCTAAAATGAATAATATATACACATATATTTTTTAGAAAGTGGTGAGCTGCAAAGGCTTGTTGGCATAGAAAAAAGTGCTCAAGAGATATGTGAAAGCAGAAAGTGAGGGTTGTCTAAGACAGCATTTTGTTGGACGTGTAATAAGGATAATGCTTTTCATGTGTGGTTTTGTTGTTGTTTTTTACAATGGTGTATAAGGGTAAAGGGATCCCTGACCGTTAAGTCCAGTCGCAGATGACTCTGGGGTTGTGGCGCTCATCTCGCTTTACTGGCCAAGGGAGCCGGCGTTCGTCCGCAGACAGCTTCCAGGTGATGTGGCCAGCATGACTAAGCTGCTTCTGGCGAACCAGAGCAGTGCACGGAAATGCGGGTGGCGCTGTGGTTTGAACCACTGTGCCTGGGGCTTGCCAATCAGAATGTCAGCGGTTCGAATCCCTGAACAGGGTGAGCTCCCGTTGTTCAGTCCCTGCTCCTGCCAACCTAGCAGTTCAAAAGCACGTCAAAGTGCAAGTAGATAAATAGGTACTGCTCTGGTGGGAAGGTAAACAATGGCGTAAACTTACTAAGATTTGGGAGAAAGCAGTGGATTATATAAAAATGGTAATTTGGGGGGGGGGTAATATTCTTTTGAACTACATACCTATTATATGGAATTTGACAACAGGGTGATGTGAAAGGATTCTCGGCCCCCTTACTATGTTGGACTAGATGGGCCACTGGCCTCATCCAGCAGGACTCTCTTTATGTTACTATGCTCTTTCAGAAATGGCAGTCACTCTTGTTTTATGCCACTGCAGCCATTTCATCACAGATAGCCATGGCACTTCAAGATTCCAAAGGTGCCTGCCATCTGTTAAGCTCTGAGACCCCTGAACCAAATCTCCTCTGTTTGGTAGCATGGTTTGGTCGAGAGGCAGTTGGCTCTTCCTCTTTTCTTGTTTTGGTCACATGGGCAATCCCATCCAATCAGGAATCACACAGCAAACAGAAAGATGCCCCACAGCCAATTGGATGTGGCTGTGTGATGATGAGGCCATGGCTGGCAAGCGAGGGCAATCAGAACTGAGGGCAATTAAAACATATCAATTCAACATTTTTTCCAAGCGGTGGTGGTGAGAGAACCTGGAGGTAGTTTTTCCGGCGATGCCAAAAAAGTTTGCGAGAAACAGTGAGTCATTTCAGCTTAGGCACAGGACCAGCTGAACACAGCGGGGCTTAGTTTTGAGTAAATGTGCACAGCGCTGAACTGCAACAGAGTGAGGAAATCAAACAGAAGGAGACGCCCAGAGACACAGAGGAATTAATGACTCTTTGAGAGAGGGTTATTTCAAATTATTTTCCCCATCTCCCTATAGCAAAAGCACACAGCACATTATTGCCTTTGGTAACATCGCTTCTCAGCGTGGGTTGCTAAGCAACCTCCTTGCTTGGTCTCACAGCCTCTCTCCTGGTCCCGTTTCCAAAACAGCCAACCCCAAAATAGACCCCACACCAGTGTGACAGGAGCGCAGCAAGGGGCCCCAGGTGTCCAGCTCTGGAGTTGGGCTCTTGTGCCTTTAAAGAGCCCCCCGCGCCTGGTCTCTTAAGGGAGACTTTTCCTACCTTGTTTAAAGGATCGGGGTGCTCTGTGATGAAATGTCAAAGAATGAAAACTGGAACGTTGCCATAATGTCATGGAAAACGCAGCGCAGGGTTGCATAGGACTCATTCCTTTATAGAAAAAAGATGTGTGCAGAGTGTAATAGCCCTGAATATGATAGGTCAGTGCATCTTCATCTATGTAAAAATGTTCTGCAGCCCTGACAGCCTGTCTTTCCATGTCAAGTAAACTTTGCTAGTTTGCTATTTAAAGTGGGACATTCTCCCTTGAAAGATCTCTTTCCTTTGAGGCTTTTAAGCAGAGGTTAGATGGCCATTTGTTATGGATGCTTTATCTGAGATAGGTAAAGGTAAAGGGACCCCTGACCATTAGGTCCAGTCGTGACCGACTCTGGGGTTGTGGCGTTCATCTCACTTTACTGGCCGAGGGAGCCGGCGTACAGCTTCCAGGTCATGTGGCCAGCATGACTAAGCCGCTTCTGGCGAACCAGAGCAGCGCACAGAAATGCTGTTTACCTTCCCGCCAGAGTGGTACCTATTTATCTACTTGCAGTTTGTCATGCTTTCGAACTGCTAGGTTGGCAGGAGCTGGGACTGAGCAATGGGAGCTCACCCCGTTGTGGGGATTTGAACCATGACCTTCTGATCGGCAAGTCCTAGGCTTTGTGGTTTAACCCACAGCGCCACCCATGTCCCTTTTTAGCTGAGATACCACACTGCTTTTTCTCTCCACCATTCATATTTGTTGCTACAAAGTAGTCATGGCCCACAACCTTACTTTCATGCCTTTGTCCTCCTCTGTCCATTCCCCATTCTATCTTTCAATTTTTCTCACCCCCTCTTCCCAAACCTGATTTACACTAAAGAAGGCTTCCTTCCTTCCTTCCTTCCTTCCTTCCTTCCTTCCTTCCTTCCTTCCTTCCTTCCCCTCCTGCACTTCCTCCCACATGAGCCCAGGGAATCAGCATCGTTCTTCCCATCCCCTTCTTTGCTTCTGACAAGAGCAAATAGATATGAAATTGCAGCCAACTGAGATCAGAACGGTCTGGCACCCTAACCCCCCCTGTCACCCGCTGGGAACCAACCTCCAGCTGATCTGGTTTGCTTTAGGGTGGCACCTTGTTTTCCTTTCTTCTACACACGTGAACAGAGCACCTAGCAGCTTAAAAGAGGCCCATTGACCCTCTAATATGCTATTTACATGGAGAACTAGGCAATATCAGGATGACTAACTGGCCATACAGAAATGTTTGGGTTGATCTTATGAAGTGGCATGCTATCCTTTGCCAGGGAGATATCATACCATCCAACACGATGCTGCCCAAATCAGAGACATCATCTACCTTGTCTCAAATCCTGCACGATTCATGTGGGTCAGAAAAAGCTTCTTTTGGGCACAGTGCCCCAAAATACACATTTTGTGGTGCCTCACAAGATCACACACCCGAGGAAAAACAAAAGCTTTTTCGGGGTTAGATCTCAGCCCCAAATCACAAGACATCAAGGTGCCCCAAATGACTGTCATGTTCTTGGGGGGGGGGGAATTGGATGTTCCAGGTTTTCTAGGACAGTTGACGAGTATGAGATATCAGAGTAATAAGATGAGCCCTGCTGGATGAGACCAAAAGCCCACCTAATTCAGCATCTTGTTCTCACAATAGCCAACCAGATCAAAGAACCATAGAATTGTAGATTTGGAAGGGACCCTGGGGATCATCTACTCCACCCCCTGCAATCCAGGAATCTTTTGCCCCACATGGGTCTTGAACCCACAACCCTGAGATTACGAGTCTTGTGTTCTGCTGACTGAGCTATATCTCCTGTTTCAATGCCTCTGGGAAACCCACAAGCAGGGCATGAGTGCCAACTTCCCTGTGATCTACAATGATGACCAGCCAGAGACACACTGCCTCTAATATTAAGAACACAGGAAGAGCCTGGTGGTCAATGGTCCATCTGATACTGCATCCTTTTCTTACAGTAGCCTACTAGATGCCTGTGGGGTTCTGAGAGTCACAGGAGCATGGAATCACCCATGAAAGTATCTGGACATTGATATTTAAACATACACAGAATTCGGCTTAAGTTATTTTTTAGCAGGAAACTTGGTTCAATTAAAGGTAACCGACTCTGCTCTAATTGTTCTGCATGTCGGCAATGAGGATGATGGTGGTTTTTTTGTTTTTTGAGGGGGTAGGTTTCTTGCAGTATCCTACAGTACAGGATGGCAGCTGGCCTCATGAATATTGCATGCCTTGTCCTTGGTTGGCTCTCATTGCAAAAGCAAGGTTGTGTCCTCCTCTCGAGGAGCAAGACAGAAGGATTAGATCATATAAAATAAAATAAATTCCTTTCAGTAGCACCTTAGAGACCAGCTAAGTCAGTTCTTGGTATGAGCTTTCGTGTGCATGCACACTTCTTCAGATACATGTCTTATCTGAAGAAGTACTTATCTGAAGAAGTGTGCATGCACACGAAAGCTCATACCAAGAACTAACTTAGTTGGTCTCTAAGGTGCTACTGAAAGGAATTTTTTTATTTTGTTTCAACTACATCAGACCAACATGGCTACCCATGTGTAACTAGAACTATGGATGAGATCATAGGCAGGACTGATTTATCCAGAGGAAGAAGGTGGTAGAGTCTTGAAGTGGCAGTAGTCCAGGCATAGGTAAACTTGGCCCTCCAGATGTTTTGAGACTACAAATCCCATCATCCCTGACCACTGGTCCTGTTAGCTAGGGATGATGGGAGTTGTAGTCCCAAAACATCTGGAGGGCCAAGTTTACCTATGCCTGTAGTAGACTCTACCATTCTACACTGTAGGGTGGGGATGCTGCATGCAATGATTGCATTTCTTTTTGCTGTATAATTTTGTTAATTAAAATTTTCAAATGTTTTCACAATAATCTTCATAGCAAATAATTGCATGGTTTCATAAGTTGACTTGCCACTCTCACCTCCAAAGTGTTTTTACACGAACCCTTTCTACTGCATTGTATCTTTATATCTTTATGCATTACAAAAAGTTTCTCTACTACAATTATTTTATCATTTTTCTTCTACAAAAAAGTTCATCCTTTTGATCTCTTAATTTTGTTGTCAGCTTTGCCATTTCTGCATAGTCCAAAGTAACTTTTTCTTGGTTGGAAACTTCTCCTCTTTCCATTTTTTTTTTTTTATATATAAAATATTTATTAAGATTTTACAAAAAAACACACACATAATTGCATACAACATAGTAAGAAAAAACAGGAAAAACAAAAATACAGAAAGAACAGACAAAAATACACAGTCAAACAGCGAAAAAAATAATTATAAAACTATAAAAAAGAAAAAGAAAAAATCCAGTTTTTTAGCGTTATACTTATTAAACTTGGTTCTTGACTTCCTCCCGCCTCCCTTTTTTTGTGTTCCCATTTACCCAATCAAATTCAGCAAGTCCTTTCCTTCTTTCAATTCTCATTGTTAATTATATATCTTAATATAATATATCTCCAATCTTTCATCTCTTTTGGAATCATTTTTGCATACTTTTTCTAACTTTATCACTAATGCCATATTATTTTTAAATCCAACATCATTTAACATTCATAAATTTTAGTGTTTCTGCAGATAATCTTTAAATTTCTTCCAGTCCTCTTCCACCAACTCTTCTCCCTGGTCTCGGATTCTGCCAGTCATTTCCGCCATCTCCATGTAGTCGATTACTTGCATCTGCCATTCTTCCAGGGTGGGTAGATCTTGTGTCTTCCAGTGTTTTGCGATGAGTATTCTTGCTGCTGCTGTAGCATACATTAAAAATGTTCCATTTCTGTGCACATAATATTAGATGATTGTAATTTTTATGAAAGTATGGTGTGTGTGTGTGTGTGTGTGTGTGTGTGTAAATACCTCATTCATAGGCAAGAGATATGGAAGGAATCCACAGCTCAGTAGCAGAGCAAGTTCTCTGTACAAACCAGATCCAACATCTAATCCCTGGCACCCCTAGTAGAAAGGAATAAGAAAGACTATCTGAGAAAGCCCTGGAGACATGGAATCTGCCTCGTGCCCGAGGGATGAAAGGGATCCATAGCTCACTGTAAGAGCATCTGCTTTGCATACAAAAGCTCCCAGATCCAATCCCTGGTGTCTCTAAGTAGGGCTGGGAGAAACTGGGAGCTGCTGCCAGTCAGGGTCAACTTTACTGGGCTAGATGGAGCAATAGCCTGACTTGGGAAAAGGCAGCTTCATGTGCTCCTATGCTGCCTGTCAGAGGATACACAATCCTGGCTGAGAAGGGTAAATAAACTGACATTCAAGGAAGCACTTTCATTTTGGACTAAGACCCTAGTTGAGAACACTTTTTAAATCTCTCTCTCTCTCTCTCTCTCTCTCTCTCTCTCTCTCTCTCTCTCACACACACACACACACACACACACACGTCCTCATGAAAATCCATGAGCACTTTAGTTCAGAATGTAAATTCACATTTTTGTATGCAATTTTTTCTAATATACAGAATTTTGCAAAGCAATTTCCCCTTCCATAATGCATGTTTATCATTTTCACCAATGCAGTTATTTTTTTTTTAATAGAAAAATAACACTTTACACTAGTATCTGCATTTTAGAACAGAGTCCTTAGCTGGAGAACTGCATTTCAAAAACTAGAGAAGGGCAGATTTTCTTTCTTTCTTTCTTTCTTTCTTTCTTTCTTTCTTTCTTTCTTTAAGCTTGCCTTCTTTTATTGACTCACTTTCTTTTTTTAAAATATAGAATTATAACAATACAAAATATATATCCATACTTCCCACTTTCCCCTCCATGGGTCCTATTGTCAACCTTTCCAATTGCATATTATTCAACAATCCGTATTTTATGTCTCCATTTTGTCCGTGATATTTGCTACATGACAAGTGTTATTGCAATCCTGCTAACATTTTCATCTGCTTACAGTGGTCTCCCAGGCAAATTATAACCCCCCCCCCATTCTTTATTGGCCTTCTTGCTTCCCGAGAAGGGCAGATTTCTAAGGATGCCTGCATTTTGCTTCCTGTGTTGTCCTGGAAGGTGCAATCTAAGCAGGTTCGCCTTTAAAATGCAAACGGAATCGACTTGCTCCCCCGTCCCTTGTGGGAAGCGAGCCTCATGCTAGCTGCCTCCTCAGACTCCCACATCGATTCCCCCAGGAGAGCAGAACTGATGTGAGGGGAGATTGGGGGGGGGACACACACAAGTAAGATGTCACCTGCCAACGGGCTTCCTGAGTACTGGCGAGGGCACACGCCCTGGGTGGCAACAGCCGCATGGCTGGCTTGTTTGTTCTGCTTAATCTCCTCATAAATCTTCAGTCATATGGAAGCGGCAGTGTAGTCTGGATAATCAGCCTGATGATAAAGTGGAGGAGGTGGGAGTGTCATTCTTAGGTGTGTGCGCGCAGAGAGGATGCCCTCTTTTGTTGATGTGATTATTAAGCCAGGCGAGGGCTCCTGCTTCCTCGACAGGGAGGCATCAAATTCTTTTGCTGCATGAGCTGAGAAAGTAACACTTAATAAAGCAGGGACAGGAGACATAGTGCGGTGATTCTGCTCACAGGCTTCTTGGCGGGGAATCAGCAGTGGTGATACATGTTAGTCCCGTCATGTTTGACGGCAGGATATTTGCCCAGATTAACTGATCATCAGAAGGTGCCAGGATGGGTTACAAAAATGAGATATGCAATTATTAAACAGGCACACAACTCTGAAATGTTCAAAATCATAAGAGGGAAGTAATGGTACTGCTCTATTCTGCCTTGGTCAGACTGTCGGGAGTTCAGCCTACACTCGAGTAGGATCCTGGCAGAGACACGTCCGACTGGCATGTTCTCTCACTCCTGGTCGATCGTTCGGGAGCTTCAAAAGCTTTCTTCAGCCCAAACATCACAGCGACTGATGCCAACCGACACAGGGATACTTAGGGATCCTCAGAGCTTGCGCATCATGCGTGTCAGACCTCAGCAACTCAGCATTTTGGCTAATCTACTTTATTTACATAAAAACACACACGGAGCGCTGCAACATGGCTCCCTCTCTAGCATCAGACAGCAAAGAGAAAAAGAACAAAGGATAATAACCCGACTTCATGGAAACACAGTAGCACAAACATCCTGTCTCCTTCACTTCCCACTCTGTGGAGTCAAAACATATATAGACAAAAATCCCATGACTGCAATAATGGAGCAGGAATTCCAACACAGACCACACCTGGAGCCCTGTGTCTAGCTCTGGACACCACAGTTTGAGAAGGGTATTGGCAAGCTGGAAAGTGTGCAGAGGAGGGTGAGCTAGATCTGGAAACCGAGCCTTATGAGGAATGGTTGAGGCAGCATCAAGATGGCTGCCAACCTCTGAGGCAAGGTGAGGCACCTGCTCTCACCGTTTCACTATTTTGTTGTATTATTGTTTTGCATTCTTGTTATCTCACCGGTCTCATGCATTTGCAATAACTGCAACTTACCAGATGAGAAAACCCAGCTGAGAAACTGTTGAGAAAACTGCTGGAATAAGAGAAGTGCTGGGATAAACATCGGGTGAGTCAGTGTTTTACTTTTAAGGTGAGGAGGAAACGAAATGAAAGAATTAACCCTTCTCCACTTTAGTGGGCTAGATGGGGCAATATCCTAACTCGAAGGTTCAATCCCTGGTGTCTCTAAGTAGAGCTGGGAGAGACTGGGAGCTGCTGCCAGTCAGGGTCAAATTTACTGGGCTAGATGGAGCAATATCCTGACTTGAGGAAAGGCATCTTCATGTGCTCCTATGCTGTCTGTTAGAGGATAGACAATCCTGGCTGAGAAGGGCCAATAAACTGACATTCAAAGAATCATTCTTTGTGGGACTCTGCACAAGCTTAAGGCTTAAGGTTTTGCTCCATTCTCTCCCTGAGCGGTTGACCAATGAAATATACTCGGAGTCGAGAGTGGATTTCATGCTCTTTATTCAGCTCATAGTGGTGAGGAGGAATGGACGTTCCCCCAGAATGTCTGCTTTATATACATTATTTACACAATGGGCCCCACGTGATTGGCTAATTCCGAGATTCACCTGTAGGCCAATCAGGTTGCGGATTCACTTCCACCTGGAACTGGATTGGGTGGCTCCTGTGGACCAATCAAACTGCTGCATTCTGGACCCTATTGTTCTAGGACCAATCAGACTGCTGCATTCTGCAACCTATTGTTCTAGGACCAATCAGACTGCTGCCTTTTGGATCCTATTCAACTCAGTACATAACACCCAATATGGTGTACACAAGGAAGGCATATAAAGCCCTGGGAATTATTCCAAACTTTACAAGTAGCTCTCCTAAACCTTGGAGAAGACAAAGTAAATTCACAGTTTTTCCTTCAGGAGGGTTAAAAAGCGTCGAGCAAGCTGATACAAGATGAAGTATCCCCTATGCTACCTGCTTTGGAATGGTCAATGAATCTTAATGGGGACATGCAAGAACCTAGGAATACAAGTCCTTCGGTAAATTTGGCCCTAGAATTGTCCTTAGCAGAGGACATAAACAAGGCCAATTTGAGAAATAAATTGGCGCAAACCGATGAGCTTATACAGTGGCAGTCTTTTCAGCTCAGTAAAAGCCCAGCCAGACAACACGCCATTACTACTACTACTAAAATTTTATTTATATCCCGCCCTCCCCAGAAGGAAAACCCAACAGAGGAATATAAAACAGATGCCTCAGTTGAGGTTGCAACTCTGACTCCAGGAGGGAATGCACCTGAGAACAAGGGAAACAGAGAGGATACTATCCACAAAATTGAACTTGATCCAATAACCAATTACCCAGAGGGCCAACGTGACTTTCATCAGGAAAAAGAGTAGAATTTGGTGGTGAAAACTAGTTATCGCACATTATCCCAAGACTTGTTGAAAGGTGATGGTCTTCAGTAGGTGGCGGGAAGGTGACAGAGACAGTGCCTGGCTAAAATGTAATGGCATGGAGCTCTAAAGGGCTGGGGCCACCACACTAAAGACCCACTGTCAATAATAATAATAATAACAACAATAATAATAATTTATTTATACCCCGCCCATCTGGCTGAGTCTCCCCAGCCACTCTGGGTGGCTCCCAGTCAAATGTTAAAAACAGTACAGCATTAAATATTAAAAACTTACCTGAACAGGGCTGCCTTCAGATGTCTTTTAAAGATAGGCTAGCTGCTTATTTCCTTCACATCTGAAGGGAGGGTGTTCTACAGGGTGGGCGCCACTACCAAGAAGGCCCTCTGTCTGGTTCCCTGTAACCTCACTTCTCACAATGAGGGAACCGCCAGAAGGCCCTCGGCGCTGGATCTCAGTGTCCAGGCTGAATGATGGGGGTGGAGAGGCTCCTTCAGGTATACAGGACCAAGGCCGTTTAGGGCTTTAGCATGAATAAGTTGACTCCTGATGAGATGGTATCTTCAGGATGCCCTCTTCTGTAGACTGCAGTGGCCAGTTGGGTGCATAAAGGTGAGACGAACTTTTAGGTAGTTTATGACTTTCCCATGGTGAAGGGCATGCCATGAATGCTGATCAGACATGGACTTGCCTGTCATAAAATGCAGTGACAACTACTCCCTAAACAAGGATTAGACAGATTAATAGAGGAGGAGAGTTCCATGAACCATGATATTAACTTTGATAGCTGAACAGAACTACTCTGTGCAGAGTCAGTGTGCCCCCGCATATGCTAGTCATGGGGGAGCAACACCAGGAGAGGGCTTGTGCCTTCATCATCTGCTCATGGGCTTCCTGGAATCACCAGGCCAGCTGTTGGAGGGAACAGGATGCTGCTCTAGAGGGATCTTTGGCAGCTGTGGATCATGCGGTGATTAAGTGCCTGACTGCAAGCTTGAGGTTTTGTTGGAGGAGAGGCGGGGGCAAGCTCTTACAGGAAGGGATGCTTAGGCAGTTGCCGAGTGGGTAGCAGGGCATCATGTGGGGCAGAAATATTGTATCTGTGTGGCTTCCTGTCCAGCAGCTGCACACCAACAGACAGTTAGACACATGCCTGTAATACCCTCCATTTAGGGCATAGAGTCTCCCCTCTCTTCAGCAGTGCTGTAACAGTCCAGCCTCACCCATACTTGGGGATTTGCATCTTCTTAGAGGAGGAGCAAGGGGAGCAGGACCCACCAACTGATCTCCACACAGTCAGTGAACCCAGGGAGCTGTCAGAGCCAGGCATCCCTACCCCACGATCCAAGATCACCACACAAAACTTCCTGGCAACTTCTTTGAGCTCTCCATCACTCCCAAGGGTCCCAGAAGCAGAGGAGATGGCAATCAGGTATGCTCTTCAGGGTCACCAGGGAAGTGTGGGGCTAGTTGCACAGGAGGATACTCTAGAGGAGGGGGAAGGGCATGTAAGCACCTGCCTGAATCAGGGCCTGACAAGGAAGGGAAGGAGATTTCAGCTTCTATGTATGATCTCAGTACAAGCTGCTTTACTGCTGAAGCAAAAGCAGTCCATCTGTGATACAGCACTTACCTGAAATAGGTAAGTTCTCAGTGGCAGAAGCAGCTTGTTCACCAGCAAACAAGCCACTGCTGCCAAAAGTCTACCTATTATGGCATTCTCTTCCCAACAGTGACCATCAGACAGTTCTCCAATCGGGACCACAAGGCCCAGGGTCAGATCTGGCAGGGCAGGCAAGGGAATAAGCATCCTGATAGAAGGACCTGTCCAGGGTGCTGAAATCTTATCTGCCATCCATGGGTCTTCCTGCTTGCAAGAACATAAGAAGAGCCTACTACTGGATCAGGCCAAAGGCCCATCTAGTCTAGCAGCCTGTACTCTCATTGGCCAACCGGATGCATGTGGGAAATGCACAAGCAGGATTCAAGCACAAGAGCACTCTCCCCTCCTGTAGCCATAATGGCTGGTAGCTGTTGCTAGACTTATCCTCCATTAATTTGTCCAATCATCTTCCAAAGCCATCCAAGTTGGTGACCATCACTGTCTCCTGTGGGAGTGAGTTTGATAGTTTAAGTGTGCACTGCTTGACAAAGCATGTTCTTTCACCTGTCCTGAATCTTCCAACATTTGCCTTCATTGGATGTCAATGAGTCCTAGTGTTATGAGGAAGGAAGGAAGGAAGGAAAGCTTTTCTGTATCCACTTTCTCTGTGCCATGCACAATTTTATAAATGTCTATCTTACTTACCGTACCTTTCTCTAAACCAGTGGTTTTCAACCAGTGTGCCGTGGCACCCTGGTGTGCCTTGAATGTGTCAGGAGTTCAGCCTACACTCGAGTAGGAGCCTGGCAGAGACACATGCCCGACTGGCATGTTCCTTCCCTCCTGGTAGATCATTCAGGAGCTTCAAAGGCTTTCTTCTGCCTGAACATCACAGCAACCCATGCCAACAGACATCGGCACACTTAGGGATCCACAGAGTCTTTGCAGCTTGCGTCACAGACCTCAGCAACTCAGCATTTTGGCTAATCTACTATATTTACATATAAACACACACAGAACACTGCAACATGGCACCCTCTCTCTCTAGCATCAGACAGCAAAGAGAAAAAACAAAAGAATAATAGTCCCACTTCACGCAACACAGTAACACAAACATCCTGTCTCCGTCACTTCCCACTCTGTGGAGTCAAAACATATATAGATAAAAATCCAATGACTGCAATCACAGAGCATGGATTCTAACAGAATGATGATCAGCGGTGCCTCTGTCCCTCTGGCCTCTGTCCCTCTTTCCTTCCCTCCTCCTCTCACATCTTGTCTCCAGAAGACATACACAGCTGTTTGTTGCAGCAGCTCTGCTGCTGCCACTGATGCCTCCCAAAGTAAGGTGCTGGCTTCATGTTCACCTTTGGCTAGTCTCCATTGGGCCTCTAAGGCTGGGGACATCCTCTTCCCAGGTCCCTGTGGGGCAATGTAAGAAGTCACCTCTGAGAGACAAGTGGTGGCA
The DNA here is from genome assembly GCF_964252035.2 of Podarcis erhardii. Lineage (NCBI taxonomy): Eukaryota > Metazoa > Chordata > Lepidosauria > Squamata > Lacertidae > Podarcis > Podarcis erhardii. Next base: position 47,512,534 of record NC_138503.1, on the reverse strand, counting down.
GCTGTGGCTGCCCAGAGGACTCTCACGGAAAGGGGAGATGAGAAGAGGGGGCTGAGGAAGGGAACACTTCTCAAGGGAGGGGGTTCAAAAAGGGTAAGAGGCTGCCAGCTCTGCAGGTGCGGGGTGACATAACTGGGCTCCTGAGCCCCAAGGGGTGCTGCAGAAAGAAGGTAGTTGGTCAAGGGAGCCATGGACTCAAAAAGGTTGAAAACCTCTGCTCTAAACTAAAAATCCCAAATGCTGCAACCTTTCCTTCTAGGGAAGTTGTGTCATCGCCTTGATCATTTTGCTCACCCTTTCTGAACCTTCTGCCCATGCTAGCTTGTGATTCATGAGACAAAGCAGGAGCCAAGAGATGCCCATGCCAAGTTGCTGGGCTCAAGTCAGTGCCCGCCAGGAATGATGGGAGCTGCAATCCAACAACAGCTGGAGGACACCACATTAGCGATCTCTTGACCCATGCTTTGTCATATGTCTCCATCACCATGGGTAGAAGAGTGACTCTTTAGAAAGCAGAAAGATCAGGTCCCAGAATGTTGAAAGTTCACTTTCCTGGCACCTCCAGTTAAAAGGAGCAGATAGCTGGTGTGGTTGATGTTCTTTCTCTGCCTGATACCCTGGAGTGTCACAGCCAGTGAAGGCAGGCAAAACTGAGACACATAAACCAATGATAGCCTCACAAAAATGTCCACATAAACAATTCTGTATATCCTTAAATAATTTCTATTGTGTGTCTGCTCTGCCACACCCAAGGTTTGTTCCACTTTGGGCAAATTAGTTGCACATCCTAAGCACATGCGTGTTTCTATGCCTTGCAGGTGCTTTGCTGTTAAATCTGTGAAGCAACATTTTCATGCAGTTGGAACTGTATCTGTTGCTCAGAGATGATAATGGATTCAGCTCCTGGGAGCACAGTGACAGACATTAGAAACCTGTTATCTCAGACGTGGTGGTCCTGGTCACTTCTTCCTTCCTTGAAGAGCATTAAAATAGAGTCATTTATGGCAGGACTGAGAAACTTAGGGTTGCGTTCATTTCTGGGCAACATTCCAGGTGCATATGTCAATGGTGGGTGGGGTCAGACGCAATAGAAAGTGGAGTAATGGATGTGAATTTTACCTTCGTACCAGAAGCTAGTTTCATCACATGGCCTTCTCTATCCTCCATCTAGGCAACCATGAGCCATTATCACAGTTTAAGGTCACATTCCAACCAAGCAAAAACTCTCAAGGAGGGAAAGGAGCAAGGATAGAGATGAGGTGTGGCCTTGGGACAGTCTCAAGCATCAGGCAGAGAGATCCATTTGGTCTCCAGGCTGGATTTTACCTACCTACCATTTATGGAGAAGGGTCCTTGCTCAGTGGTAGAACATCTAAGAGCCAGTGTGGTGTAGTGGCTAGAGTGTTGGACTGGGACTTGTGATGCGAGAATTCAAATCCCCACTTGGTTGTGAAGGTGACCTTGGGGGGCAGTCACTGCCTCTCAGCCTAACCTACTTCACAGGGTTGTTGTGGGGATACAATGAGGAGGAGAACTAAGGTGTGCCACCTTGAGCTCCTCGGAAGACAAGGTGAGATATAAACGCAAAAATAAATAAATAATGCAATAAATAAAATAAAATCTACCATCTTACCATTTATGCAGAAGGTCCCATCTTCCATCCCTGGCATCTGCAAGGAGAGTTGGGAAAGACTCCTGTCTGAGGAGACTTACTGCCAGTCAGTGTAGCCATTAAGAAGTTAGATGGACCAATGGTCTGACTTGGTGTGAGACAGCTTCCTATGTTCCTATCGTTATCTGAGGTAGTGATGCATTCACACCAATTCATAGGCACCTTGGCTAGGCAGGTAACTCATGACCCTCAATCAAACACAAGCGCTCATAAATATGCCTTTTCCGGGTGTTTATAATATTTTTCATTAGTCCAATTTCATGTGCAATGCATTATTTAAAAGTATCACATCTCCACAGTGTGGTTTATAAAGCTTTGCTTGTTGTCATTATTAATTGATGGGGAATTCATAGTCTGACTTGGCAGGTAACCCATGAAAGAGAAAGTGGTAGCTGATGGGTGTTTGCATCCCTTCAAAAACCTAAAAGGCTATGCTTTCTCTCTAAAGGTATTGTGGAATACTGAATTTGGGGCGGCCCCGGTCAATTTCTTATCTCATTGCATGCATTCTGGGGATAGCCCCTCCTAAAAGTGTTCAGCAGAATAGTTAGGTAGGTAGATAAATAGATACAGAATCCATTTGGGAACAAATTAAATGGGGAGGGACCCACTCAAATGAGGAGTGGGTAGAGCACCTGCTTTTCACGTGGAAAGTCCCAGGCTCAATCTCTAGGTCCAATCCATTTCCAGGTAGGGCTAGCAGCCCTTGAGAGCCACTGCTGGCCAGTGTAGAAAACTCTGAGCTAGGTTAACCAAAGATCTTAGGATGTTAACAAGCTGGAATGTGTGCAGAGGAGAGTGAGCAAGATGATCAAGGGTCTGGAAACCAAGCCAGATAAGGAACGGTTGAAGGAGCTGGGTATGTTCAACCTGGAAAAGAGGAGACTGAGAGGAGATATGATAGCCAAATATCTCAAGGGTTGTCATATGGAAGAAGGAACATGTCAGGAATGAGCCAGCTCCCAGCAAAGGTTTGCAGTCAACAGCAGAAAGCAGCCAGGAACAGAGAGATTTAGATGTTAGTCAGGCAGGGGAATGCCGGCAGCTGCAGACTTTGGCTCTTCCTAACCTTGACAGGCAGACTGATAAGGCAGCAGCTGAGAGCAGGCTAGAACACAGCCAAAGCTCGCAGGAAGTACAAATGGGGGTGAATAGACTCAGAGACAGCCTCTCAGAACAGGAAGAGGTTGGAGCTGATCCACTAAGTCCAAAGAGTTGGTGAATGGGAGAGCTGCAAGATGGGAAGCAAAACAAGAGACGTAAGGGTCGTAAGTTCAATATCTTCTGTCGACGCTGTAAGGAGTCTTCAGAAGGGTCATCTTGAGTAATGGTGATGGAGGCTTTGTTAGAAGTGCCCAGAGCTATCTGTTTGTTTTTGCAATAAATCCTCCTTTTTAATTACCTACCCTTACTGTGTTATCAAGCTGGGAACCTGGACTCCTGACAGAACAAGCTTGTTTTCTCCTGCTCTGGAGGGTAGGACTTGAAACAATGACTTCAAGTTCAAGAAAGAAGATACTGGCTGAACATCAGGAAGAACTTAGAGGGTTTGGGTAGCGAAATGGTCTCCCTCCGGAGATTGTGGACTCTCCTTCCTTGAAGGTTTTTCATCAGAGGCTGGATGGCCATCTATCATGGATGCTTTAGTTGAGATTCCTGCATTGCAGGGGGTTGGACTAGATGACCCTGGGGGTCCCTTCCAACCCTACAGTTCTATGATTCTATGATTCTATGTCTATATGTCTTAATAGAATGGCTGTAGCTCAGTGGTAAAACATCTGTTTTGCACAAGGTTTGGTCCCTGGCATTTTGACCTAGGGTGGGGAAAGACTCATTTGTGAAGCCACTTCTACTCAGTGTAGACAGCTATGAGCTAGATGGACCACATGGCCTGATTCTAACTCAGTATGAGACAGCTTCCTGCGTTACATTCACGAATGCTTTTCTGCCTGGAGGCACTCTCTGTGTGGGTGGTACGCATGGGGGAAACCTATAGAAACCTGGTAGCTCCTTTGGGAAGGGGTTTTTTGTGCTTATAGCACTGAACTGACAGCGTGGGAACACTTCTGTGCACACCTCGCCCTTTGCCGATGGATAGGAAATCCCAGCTCCTTTGTCAGAGGGTCTCAATTAGTCTTCCGTCATTGGAGAAGGGTGTTGCCCATGGCAACCTTTCCGTTTCCTCTGCAGCTTTCCGAGGGCGAAACTCCAAAGTGCTGTCAAGGTGTAGACCAGGTAGGACTCAGAAGTAACTGGTGCCAGATAATTGGAGCTCATGTATCTTTTTTTAAAAAAAAATTAAGGGTGCACTGGAGATGGATCATGACATGAGGAGATAATGGTATGGTAGCAGATTGACCTAAAATATATTCTCTCTCTCTCTCTCTCTCTCTCTCTCTCTCTCTCTCTCTCTCGTTTTTCTCTCCTTTCTGACCTTCTGTTTGTGGTATCAGCGCTGCAGCTCCTTGCAGACTCTGCTTTGACATATCGCATAGCAGCACCTAATGGCACAAGGAGGAACTGGCTTCATTTTTAAAAAAACACCCCAGCTTAAACTAGGATAGTAATGAAAAATAAATTCACCAATCCAGTTGGCATTTTTTTTTTTAAAAAAAAAAGTCCTAGTGAAATTTCACAACAGTTGTCTCTTGTATACATATCTTTGCCAGCACTTCTCCTGAATATACTGCATTTTAAATGTTGTTTTCACTAATTTTTGCAGACTTCTCCCAAACAGATTTTTGGGTTTTTTGCATACTATTTTGATTGGAGAAATGCACCACAAAATTTAGAGAAGGGTGCATCTCGGTCCATATGTCAATTTCAGAACAGCAAATTAGGAAGGTTTGCAGTTAGGTAGGTTAGGTAGATCCTAGCCCAGGCTTCCTCAACCTCTGCCCTCCAGATGTTTTGAGACTACAATTCCCATCATCCCTGAGCACTGGTCCTGCTAGCTAGGGATCGCGGGAGTTGTAAGTCTGTAACCTGAAGCGTCTGAAACCTGAGGTACCACTGTAAAGACAACTACAAAGATGAACAACTATGGGCAGGGCTGGATTGAGGTTTGATGAGGCCCCAAGCTACTGAAGGTAATGGGGCCCTTTACATGTCCACCTGTCTTTTGTCAACAACAAATTGTCACTGATTTTGTTGTTGAATATATGCTATATGGTATTTTATGGACCTAATAGGTATCTTAAGCCATTTGCACATGTTGCCATGCAACCAGTCCATGCAGAATGTAGGCACCCTATATATAGAAATGAACAAACCAGTGATATTTTTGGGAGCAGGCTAGCAGGCGGAGCCTATGACTTACATCATAGGAGTCTACACAACACAAAACACTGTTGGTGTATGTAGGCTTTATTTTATTTGTTTTTTATCTTATATTTTGGAAATGTACATCCAGTACATTTTTTTCCTTTAATTTTTTTGGGGGTCTCCAAGAGAGTGGGGCCCTAAGCTATAGTTTGTTTAGCTTATATGTAAATCCAGCACTGACTACAGGCCCAGGACAGAACCCTGGGGCACCCTACTTGTGCCTTTTTCCCAAGATGATGAAGAACCATTCATGAACACTCTTGGTCGCTGAACCAGCTACAACTCCACCTAACATAGCCGTCAACTTACAGATTTGAAAATAAGGGACCAGCAGCCAAAATAAGGGACCTGCAGCCTCACCTGTTCCAGGCACTCCAGTCTTCCTGTCCTCCTGCAGTCTGGTCATACTCATGCTGGTAGCTTCGAGAACACTGTCCAGCCAACTTTGTAACCAGAAGTTCAACTGAATAGAATCTGAATCACAAGGCCTATGCAGCCTCAACTTAAGATGGCTCCCCGGCCTGGCTTTGCACTGCAAAGTTTGCAGCAGCACGTGCAACAAAATGGCACCCAGCATTCAAAAAACCCCTCAGCTTGCATTAACTAGCCACACACAAGGCATGCAAGCTCCACCCCCCAGTCGTTCTTAGACTTCTTATTGGGTGAGCAACACAGCCAAGCAACACAGTTGGAGCCTCCCTCCTCCCTGGCCGGCAGGGAGGGAGGGAGAGGAGCTGCTTCCTTTGAAATTTAAGGGACATCATTTAAGGGACATCCATCAATAAGGGACAGCAGCGGGACATGGACTGGAATAAGGGACTGTCCCTTCAAATAAGGGACACTTGACAGCTATGCCACCTAACTGTTACCTCGGCCAGACCCCATTTTACCAGCTTCTCCACAGGAATGTCATGGGCGTCTGCACTGCTTGTACCCTACACTTTTCTCCCTCCTCACCATTTTTCTTCTCCAGCTCCCTTCCTCTAGTGCTTTCCTGTGCATAGTGGCAAACATAAATTAGGAAGCACCAGCTGGGAAATATGAGAAGTTTTCATCCTCCTCACGACTCAGTTGCAGGATTTGAACCTGCTGGTGTCAACACTAATCCAATCAGATAGATATTTTTTACATGCAAAAAAAGTTTATTTGCAAATGTATCTTCGGTATGTTTGTTGGCGAACTTCGTCTTGCTCTGTATTGCGTAAGGTTCACCAGCAGAAAATGAGAAGCAAGAACATTCAGTACAAAGACTTAAAAATGTGTGTCTCAACTTCAGAGGCTGTGAAATAAACAAATGAGCCCACTCAAGATGCCAGGAACAAACGAGCATCTCAAGTATGCAGAATCTGTCATCTCAGACTTCCCCAACCTGGTGCCCCCCAGATGTTTTGGACTATAGTTTCCTTTGTCCTGGTCATTAGGTTAGGGTGGATCCAAAATGATCTGAGGCTGCCTCAACCTGCTCCAGCCAAATCCCAGCCTGATTTGATTTGTATCTAGAATTCAGCTGCAGTCAGTACACGGCCTTTGTATAGATGCACATTTAGAAAGTTTGCATCAAAACGCATGTATTGTTGGAAATAACACACACAAATGCATTATTTTTCCAGGCAGAATTGCATCTGAAAATATGCATATTAGAAAAAATGCAAACTAAAGCACCAATAATTTTTTGTGAGTACTTTTTTTTAAAGCAATAAGTAAATCACAAGATGATCCAGGAATGTGGTGAACAAAACTTAAAACTGGAAAAATGAGACACTGAGAAAAAGCATTAACTGATAGATTTATCCACCCAGTTCTTGTGTGTGTGAGGAGCCAATACTCATGTCTTGATAAAGGGCCGGTGGCTGCCAGCACAAAATGGCTACCAAGGGCAGCAAATAAAAGAGGTGGCAGTACTCCAGTATCACCACACACAAAAAGTGCTGTGTCGATCTCTAAACACTTGTGAGGAAAGGCAGGAGTGGACAATATGGAACTAGTTGTAGCAATGATCTTTACTTATATGAAGCCCAATTCCTGTGTTTCCACTGCAGGGAAGTCCTTCAAATTTACTCATTCAGGTGGGGGAACTGTTCTTCATCCAATTTCCCCATCAAAATTCCAGGTAACTTGGAGACATGTAAAAACCAATGTAAGATATAGTTTTTAAAAACCCTCAAAGCAGATACACATTATGGATGGAAATTCAAAACAACAGCACTAAACAGATAAAGCAACCACCATAAATAATTGAAATGTGCTGGAGGCTTTTGTACAAAACAGTTTTCACCAGGTGTCTAAAAGAAATCAAAATAGGTGCCAGGAGAATGTGTTTACAGAGGTCATCATTCCATAGGACAAGGGGGGGAGACTCTATGGTCATCCCTCCAGACATGTTGTTGGGCTGCAACTCTCATCATCTCTGACTGTTGGGCATGCCAGCTAGGGTTGCAAGAAAGGGATGAGCCCAAAATGTCTGGGGGAGATGAAGCAAGGCATGCAGATGAGCTGGCCATGTTGGGGCTGGGCTGTGAGAGCAGTGTGAGGAGATCCAGGAGTAAGACACCGTAGGAGCAGCTAGCAGACAGGGTTGAAAAACATGTCAGGATCGAAGGGTGATTGTGATGGCCTGGGAATCTGATTCAGAGGCTAAACCGGAGGAATCCCAGCCTGCACAGGAGTCCCCACCTCCAGGGCCGGCTGAACTGGGGCAGGGCCTTGATTCTGAAGCGCCTGCACCTGTGCCGGATCCTCAGGAGCAGGCACCAGGTGAATCCACTCTGGCTCCGGAGGTGGTTGAGGACTCAGTGCCTACAGGTGAGTCTCACCCTGGGTCCAGTAACCCTCAGCCTCTCCTGAACTGCAGAGGCTCAGGGCAGAGAGGTGGAGGGAACTGGTTTCTCCCAGGAGGAGTGCTCACCTTAAGGCCAGGAGAGGCAGGTCTCCTGGGGGCCGGGACCGCCCCTGGCCTCAGAGAAGATAAAGGCCAGTCAGCCCGGTCCCAGGTTGCGGGAGCAACGTCGTTGAAGAGCTGTTTCGGCCAGCATCCAGTCCTGTTTCCCCAGAGTTCCTGTCCTTGCCCGGCTTCTCGCTGTGGACCCCGCTTTGCCCGAGGAGGACGTTCTGGCGACCCTTGACTCAGGTCCTGGACCTCACCCCACGGTAACCTCCCCCCCGGACCAGCACAGTGATAAACCCAGAGGCAGGATCAAGGAGTTGGTGTGGAATGTGATACATAAGTAGCAGTCAAGTACAACATTCCTTGTCTTCCTAGAGTGGACATGCAAGGGGATGTTTGGACCGGCCAGTCGAAAACTTCCTGTTTCCTCCTGGGCTGGACCATACTTCCTCTTGCAGGGTACAAAGGACTATCTCCATATGGGACAAATTTACATGTGTGTGTGTGTGTGTGTGTGTGTGTGTGTGTGTATATATATATATATATATATATATATATATATATATATATATAAAAGTTTGCCTTCAGGGATCCAACTGTGTACTGATGATGTGAGTAAACTACTTACATATATCTTAAGTAAGATTGTGGCATGTTTATTCTTTTAAGAAGAAAATAAGAGATCTTATTAGGAATCTATATTGAGAAGCTTGCATCCAGCTACCCACTGCATTTAAAAGGGGAATGTAAAACTCTGCTAAGTTATAAAACTTGCTAGTGAAAGTTAAGAAGGATATTAAACAATATATCCTCTCCTGCCTCCCTGAACATTCCCACAGTTGGGACAAGAGTAACCAAGGATACTGGGTAGACACCAGGGCTCAGGAAGGTCATACTGATGGAGCCAGACACAGCAGAAACAGGAAGCCCTTTCGTGCCCACTTCCTGCCCTGGAATATCCAATGGCCAGCCAGGGAGAATTGAGTCAATCCACAGCTTGAAGGTGCTTTAGTGAGAAGCTGACACCTGCAATTCAGGAATCGAACACTAGACTTTTGGCATGGGAATCTTGTGCTCTGTGAGCTTCAGAAACCTCCTCACGACTACCACTCTGCATGACAGTAAGAGCTGTTCGACAGTGGAATTTGCTGCCAAGGAGTGTGGTGGAGTCTCCTTCTTTGGAGGTCTTTAAGCAGAGGCTTGACAACCATATGTCAGGAGTGCTCTGATGGTGTTTCCTGCTTGGCATGGGGTTGGACTCGATGGCCCTTGTGGTCTCTTCCAACTCTATGATTCTATGATTCTATGACCTGGGAAGACAGGTGATCTAATGCTAGTGTACTGGAAGAAGCAAAGATCACCAGTGTCAAAGCAATGATTCTTCAACATCAGCTTCATTGGATTGGCCTGATGATCGTCTTCCAAAGCTATCCACAGGATCATCTCCCTTCTTTAAATGAAGGAGCACTGCTTTAAATAGTGCTTTTGAGAAGCACTTCAAGGCTGCCCCTCCCATCCCCTTTTAGCTGAAAATGGTCTCATGGACCAATCTTGCTCCTCCGGTCGGCCAAGATTGGTCCACGGACCAGAGGTTCCCACCCTTCCAGTACAGCAAAACCACAGCATTTCCAAGGCAATTTGTGATAGAGCAGCAATAAAGGGAGTGGGACAGCTGCACAGTTTCAAGGAAAGCAGTGAAAAGTCCTGTGAGAGTTTCACAAGTTGTTCTTTGGAGCCCAAGATTCCAAAGTGTCAAAATCTATAGAGGGAGCACACAGATAACCTGGTTCCTTTGCCAAGAGGAGATGGCAGTTGGAGACATATGGAGCAATATCTAATTAAACTATACCTGTGTTGATAAATTAATCTCTTTTTAATTAAGCAATGCGCACACAGCCTTCTCTGGCAATCTTTATACAGAATATTAATTAGGTGCAACACGTTAAGTCACCAATTTACACAGTTTTCTTTGACTGGTTTTTCTTTCTTTCTTTGGGGGGGGGGATCTTTCCTGGGTTATCTCTGGAAGAGTTTTAAGAGAGAAAAGAGCCAGTGAGATCAGTGGTTTAGTTTTCTTTTAAAAAATAAAATAAAAACAATAGCCAAGTTAAAATTTATCATGGACTAGTCCTGCTTTTTTGGTGGAACATAAGCAGATGGAAAGCTGCATTATATCAAGTTGGACCACTGGTTCCTCTTCAGGCTTCCCAGAAACATCTGCTTGGCTTCTGTGGCAGTTAGATGGCTGGATAGGAAGATGGACCCACTGTTAAAGATAGGAGTTTATTATGCCTAAAATGCTGCGCTTGTATGCATTGTGTTTGATAAGGTTTTGCAAAGAGATGTTTGCATTGGGCACAAGGGGTTTGTCTCTAGCTAAATGCAGAAAAGGAAAGGGTGTTCAGGTTGATTGATGACTGATTCGCAGAAACCAGAACAGATATCTCTCACCTGAAGGTGAAATCTGAGAACCCAGTGCCTCTTTGGAGTCAGCAGCAGTAGAAATTCAGCTCAGCAATGATGAACTGGCAAGATGATTGCATAGGATCTCTCTGGGGGATCAGAGAGAAGGGAAAGTTTTTGGACTGTTTTAAGGACCAAAAGGAAGACTGTGCTGCATTGCTTACTTGTTTAAGGGCAATGTGTTAATTTGTATCTTGTAACATTTATTTGTAACCATTGTAAGACTGTTTCCAGTAAAGCTTTGAAGTCCCGTTAATGAGAGCAATTTATTGCTATTCTTCACAAGGTCCAGATTAGGGATTTCATTTGGAACAACTCTAACACCCACCGTCATGGCCCAGTGGCTGTGCCTGTGAGAAAAGCAGGACAAGAGTGCGACAACACTCATGACAAAACAAATTCCTTCCAGTAGCACCTTAAAGACCAACTAAGTCAGTTCTTGGTATGAGCTTTCGTGTGCATGCACACTTCTTCAGATACCTGGTATCTGAAAGAAAGCTCATACCAAGAACTGACTTAGTTGGTCTTTAAGGTGCTACTGGAAGGAATTTGTTTTGTTTTGACTATGGCAGACCAACACGGCTACCTATCTGTAACAACACTCATGGTTAGACATCAACTAGATGGATTCAGGGCTGTTCTTGAAGAGCACTCAATACCCTGGCAAGTCCAGCGAAAAGGAGCACCATCAAAACAGAATGGCATGCCGCTGGGAGGTTTGTGGCGATGTTCTGTTGCCTCTTGCTTCCTCCATTAACATGCAGACAGCAAAAGTTTCAGCGTGTATCTCACAGTGGAAATTTAGAGAAGCAAAGCTCCCACAATGAATATCAATTAAATGTTCATTCCATTAACAGCTATAAATAAGTAGGTGGCCATCCAGCTCATTGTGGAATGAAATGCTATGGAGGGATGGATCAAATGGGTCGGCGGCAGGGGAATGGACGGACACCAACTTCTCTGGCTCCCGGGAATAATAGGATCTTTGATTGTGGAAGTCCATGGTGACAGCAGAGCCTCTTGCAGTGGCTACCTAGAAGCTGAAAATTGACCTAGTGAGAATTTGAGACTCCAAATTTTGGGACTCCAAATTGAGAAAATGGGGGGAGATTGCCCAGAGTTGTTGAGGTTTTTTGTGAGGAGAGATGGACGAAAATCACTGACCCGGAGGACCGATACATACAATTGTCTGCAGGACCACCAAAAGCAAGCACCAGTCACCCGCCCAATTGCCACAGCAGCCAATAGCCAGCAGACCTTGCTGCACCCCCCCAATCAACCACAAAACACCGCTGACAATCTCCTGCTAGCAGCAGCCCATCCAACTTCTCCACTACCCATGTATAAGACGACCCCCAATTTTTTAGCATTGTTTTTTAATAAAATAACCTCATATTATACACAGAAAATATGGTAATTGGGAACCACTGGCTTACAGCTGACGAGCATCCATGCTGACAGGTCACTATCACCTCTTTCTGTGCTACTTAGGAATGTATGAAGTGTTAAGATTCCTGCTCCATGTCTGCAGTCATGGGATTGTTGTCTATCACATGACAGTGTATGTTTACACTCCACAGAGTGGGAAGTGACGGATACAGGATGTTTGTGTTACTGTGTTCCATGAAGTGGGACTATTGTCCTTTGTCCTTTCTCTTTGCTGTCTGATGCTAGAGAGAGAGGGAGCCATGTTGCAGTGCTCCATGTGTGTTTATATGTAAATAAAGCAGATTAGCCAAAATGCTGAGTTGCTTAGGTCTGTTACACAACTGCAAAATACTCTGCGGATCCATAAGTGTGCTGATGTTTCTTGGCATCAGTCGCTGTGATGTTCGGACTGAAGAAAGCTTTTGAAGCTCCTGAACGATCGACCAGGAGGGAGAGAACATGCCAGTCGGGCATGTTTCTCTGCCAGGGTCCTACTCGCATGTAGGGGATCCTAACATGAAGTGCCTCTTTTGTTAGCGTGGAGCTGTTTGCTTGTATCTTTCAAATAAAAGTCTATGGTTCTATGCAGGGCTTTTCCCCCCAGCCAGAATTTGCCATAACCCAGTTCTGGCACTTCTCAGGTAGATACCATTGCCATTATAAGAGAACAAGGGAGGCATTCATGGTGAGTTTTGGTACCCCCTTTCCCCCCCTAGAAAAATAGCACTGGAGCCATGAAAGCTCCTGCTAAACCATAACCTCCTTTGTTTGGATTGCACTGTTAAGACCAGTGGATGATCGTAAAGCTTGATGGACCGGGTAAAGCGGTAAGGAAGTTCCGCAGGAGCTTCGAGATCAAACTTGTGGCACCTAATTTGAAATTACTTTAAACTTTAATCCCTACACTCTCCTAAAATTATAAGACCACCATAATGTGCTTTATAGCCACTCGACAGCTGGTCAACCTGAATCGCCCTGCTTGCCATATATGGTTATGTTTCTCCCAGACATTCCACTACAGCATTTAAAGTAGACATATAAAGTAGGAAAAATGAATCCTGTCCACCCTGCTGACAGTTTCAGATAGATCTATTAAAGAAGAGGAAAAACCACTGTTTAAACACGGCGTCTCATTTTGTTTTATGGAGACTGAAATTAAATTGTTTTCAGAGTCATTATAAATGTCAGTTCCCCTGTACTGGTGAGAAACCTACCCCGTCGGAGTCTGGGGTTGTCAAATAAACACACAAGAAACCTTTTTGTTAAAGAACGGGGCGCTCCGAGTTGGCAACCCTTTAACACAATGGTTGCTATGCAACTTGGTAACTTTGGAAGATAAACAGCTCTGTAATGTACAGAGAAAGGCGTTCACTGGGTCCTCCATGTTTATATAGACCTCTTGATTAAGGGTTTCCTTTATAGCTGATGACTCTCCTCAAATGAAGAATGGCGGGGATAATGTTCCAGATAAGTGACCTAATGCGAAATTCAGCTGATGTTCGGAGCTGTTAGTCTTACATGGCTTTCTAGAATTGTAAAATTAGGAACAGGCATATCGGCCCATTTCCCTTCCATGTCAGTTTTGCATTCACTCCATCATGAGTCTGATCCACCCCATTATTTTTGTGAATAATAATAAAATAATAATGCACAAAGCATTTGCATTTAAATTGTGACCATTTCCCCCTAAAACAGGCATGGGGAACCTCTGACCCACTGGGGCCTATTAGGCCAAGCAAGGATCCTAATTTAAAGCAAGACCTTTCCCTTCAGGCCAGACCCACCCACTTCACACCTAGCCATAGGGGAGAAATTCAGTTCAGTTAGTATTTAATGGCAAATTTATCTAATCTGCAGATTCCAAACTAAGCAAGCTGAAACACAGCCATCCTTTGGATTTGCACTTTACCCAATTTTGCTGTGTGGTTCTCCAGTCAAGTAACACATACATAAATCCTGGGGTCAAATACAGTGGTACCTCGGGTTAAGCACTTAATTCGTTCCGGACGTCTGTACTTAACCTGAAATTGTTCTTAATCTGAAGCACCACTTTAGCTAATGGGGCCTCCCGCTGCTGCCGTGCCGTCGGAGCACAATTTCTGTTCTCATCCTGAAGCAAAGTTCTTAACCTGAAGCAATATTTCTGGGTTAACAGAGTCTGTAACCTGAAGCGTATGTAACCTGAAGCGTATGTAACCCGAGGTATCACTGTATGCATACAAATGCATTTTTTAGTGTGAAGAACATAGAGAAATTATGGAGAACTGATGTGTTGGGCAAAATTGCATACAAAAACATGTATGCATATCGGGAGAAATTCACACTAAGGCCCTATCAGCACTAAACATTTAAAGCAATATTATACTACTTTAAGCCGTCCTCCAAAGAATCCTGGGAACCGTAGTTTGTTAAGGGTGCTGAGCATTGCCTCTACGGTTGGAAGCAGTAATACTGTATTTTTCCATGTATAAGATGCCCCCTATTTGGGGGGACTCAAATTTGATAAAATGAGGGGAGATGGCGCAGAGTTGTTGAGCTTCTTTAGTGGAGGATTGTCCAGAATTGTTCAAAGTTGTTTTAGGGGGGAATGCCAAAAAAAAACACACTCACCTGCATGCATAGCAAAATCCGCCAATCACCCACCAAATTGCCTCAGCGTCAGCGTACCAACACCAGCCATTGACAAAGGAACCAATAACACGCCGAATAGCTGCTGACAGCCACAGCAACAACCAATCAAACTCCCACCCTCTGCACTATCCATGTATAAGACGACCCCCACTTTTTAGCATAATTTTTAAAGAAAAAACCCTAGTCTTATACATGGAAAAGTACTGGTATTGAATACCAGTTGCTGGAAACCACAGGAAGAGTGAAGATTCTTGTAAGGAATCTGTTCTGGAAGTCTGTTCAACTTCCGAAAATGTTTGAAAACCAAGGCATGGCTTCCGGTTGGCTGCAGGAACCTCCTGCACTCATTAGGAAGCTGCTGCATAAGCTGCATCAGACATTCGGCTTCCAAAAAAAAGGTCTGCAAAATGGAAAAACGTACTTCTGGGTTTGCAGCGTTCGGGAGTCAAAATGTTCGAGCCACAAGGCGTTCGAGAACCAAAGTACGACTGTATGTATTTAGGGAAGTTTTTGATGTTTGATTATGTTTTTAATATTCTGTTGGAAGCCGCCCAGAGTAGCTGGGGAAACCCAGCCAGATAATAATAATAATAATAATAATAATAATAATAATAATAATAATAATAAATTATTTATACCCCACCCATCTGGCTGGGTTTCCCCAGGCACTCTGGGCAGCTTCCAACAAAAGATTAAAAATACATTATGGGTAGGGTGTGTGTGAATGAATGAATGAATGAATGAATGAATGAATGAATGAATAAAATAAAAGGATGCTACTTTATCCCAGTACAGACTGTTGGTCCGTCAAGTTAAGTGATCCCCAACCTGGGGCTTTACAGACATCTTGATCCACCCACCCAACCCAAGCATTTGTCATGCTGGTTGGGACGGAGGAGAATAGGACCCTAACAATATATAGAAGGCACCAGGTTAGGGAAGGTATTGTGTGGCTGCCAGTATCTTTCCAGGGTTTCAAATAAGAGTCATTCCCAGATGTAGCTGGGGATGCCAGTGATTGAATCTGTGTGTAAACTGGGTACTCTAACACTGAGCCACTTTCTTTCTTGAAATATATATAGGAAGCTGCTTGACACTTGAGCCAGACTATTGGTCTATTTAGCTCAATAATGTCCACCCTGACTGGCAGCAGCTCTCCAGGTTTTTAGGCAGAGCGTAATTCTCAGCACTACCTGGACGTGCCAGGGATCGAACCAAGGACCTTCTACATGCTGAGCAGGTGCTACTCAGCTGCATCCCTTCCCATATTTGACACCTTATTTTCTGGAACATAGGTGAGTACGGGATGGATCTTGCAATGAGAAAACAAAATAGCCTATTGCGATCTCCTCTGGGGCTCTATTGACCTCACCACTCATTCTCGCTTCTAAATATGTACTCATTACCCAGAAAGAGCTACCAAGAGGAAACATAGGATATTTGCGGCACGCAGACAAAACGTCGATGATTCATCAGGGATTTTCATCCCTGTCTCATTCAGGCTTTCTCTCCTCTCTTTAGGGAAACTTTGCCAGGCTGTTCCAGTGGGCAGAAGGCAGGAGAGAGAGAGCGAGAGCGAGAGAGAATGAGAATATCCAAACTGGATTGTTGGATCAGATCCAGGGCTGATTCAATGCATTTGGTATTGGATTTGATATCCCACTTTATCACTACCTTAAGGAGTCTCAAAGCGGCTAACATTCTCCTTTCCCTTCCTCCCCCACAACAAACACTCTGTGAGGTGAGTGAGGCTGAGAGACTTCAAAGAAGTGTGACTAGCCCAAAGTTGCCCAGCAGCTGCATGTGGAGGAGCGGAGACACGAACCCAGTTCCCCAGATTACGAGTCTATCGCTCTTAACCACTACACCACACTGGTTCTCTGGTATTCATTGCTAATGGGCTCTATCAGACCACAGTACCATAGACCCTCTGGAATCCCCTGACCATAGAAACATGGGGTGCTGTCTGTAGAGCCAGACTGTGGTCCAGCTAGTTCAACATTCTCTACACTGATTGGAAGCAGTTCTCTAGGGTTTTGGACTGGAGTCTTTTCTCCAAGTCTACCTGGAGATGCTGGGGATCACACCTGGGACTGCATGCAAAGCAGTTGCTCGACCACTGAGCTACAGCCCTTTCTTTCTCTCTCCCTTAGTTCTTTCTTAAACGTCTCGAGTTGGCTGATTGTTTCATCATTTGTTTTACCCATGAGTATCTTGTCTGGATTTTTAGTGGAATGTTTTAGATATTACAGTTAGATACTTGCTGAACTTCTCCCCACTAGACCCTGTTAAGATCAGCAGAAGGGGCCCTCTTGGTAGTTCCACCACCCTCTGAAGTTCAGGAGGGGTTGTTGGACTTGAGCAGGGCCTTCTCTGTGGCAGCCCCTTAGCTGGGGCATTCTGTCCCCACAGTGGTGCACCTGGCTTCTTCACTAGACAGCTTTCGGTGGATGCTGAAGATGCACCTTTTATCCTGACCTTTGACACCAGAGATGTGTGCTTCCAGAACCCATCCTATTTCTGTGCCTGTAGAATCATAGAATCAACGATGGTTGAGTCAGAAAGCACCCTAGTTCTAACTTCTGCAATTTGGTTTAACTGGGTGGGGTTAGAATCAGAGAATTGTAGAGTTGGAAGGGACAACAAGGATCATCTCCTCCAACCCTCTGCAATGCAGGAATCTTTTGTTCAACGTGGGGCTCAAATCCACAACCCTGAGAAGAAAAGTCTTGTGCTCTACTGACTGAGCTATCCTTCAGTGTCCTTTATAAGTAATTTTCATTTGACCCATGAGATGCACAGAGTCCCTACATCAAGTCAAGATTTGAAATGTCATTATGAGCTGTCCAAGCCACATGCTGCTTTCTTTGCATACAACTTCTGGTGTAAAAAAAGCTTTTAACAGGGCCTGCTTTGATAGGACCTGGGAATTCCATCTGGAGGTATGAGAAAAGCACACACTTTCTTCTTGTGTAATACTGTTGCTCGGTCCCTGCTCCTGCCAGCCTAGCAGTTCGAAAGCATGTCAAAGTGCAAGTAGATCAACAGGTACCACTCTGGCAGGAAGGTAAACGGCGTTTCTGTGTGCTGCTCTGGTTCGCCAGAAGTGGCTTAGTCATGCTGGCCACATGACCCGGACGCTGTACGCCGGCTCCCTTGGCCAATAAAGCGAGATGAGCGCCGCAACCCCAGAGTCGGTCACGACTGGACCTAAATATTAGGGGTCCCTTTACCTTTAATACCTCTTTTTAGGTTGCAAGGATCCACCAACAGGAGGGATGGGTTCTATTCCTTGGTTTCAGGTTATGGTTATAAGAACACTTCTGGTTAGAGAGAACCCTGTTTAGTGCTAACACAGGTACTATTATTATCAACAACATCATCCTCATCAATTAACTTTGTATCCCGCCCTATACCTACAGGTCTCAGCGGGGTTCACAAGATACAAACACAATAAAAACACAAAATACATAATCAAAATAAAACAAAAAACCAACCCAAGAACCCACCGTCCCCAACACATACGGAAAAGGTATTGGATGACAATCAGCCAAAGGCCTGGTAAATGAGGAACATTTTTGCCTGGTGCCTAAAGATGTATAATGAAGGTGCCAGCAGAATCTCCCTGAGGAGTGTATTCCACAAATGGGGAGCCACTGCAGAAAAGGCCCGATCTCATGTTGCCATCCTCTGGACTTCTTGTGGAGGAAGCACATGATGAAGGGCCTCTGAAGATGATCTCAGGGTCCAGGTTCATATGGAGACAGGTGGCCCTCTCACTATCCTTCACTGTGGTTTAAGCAAACCATGGGAAAGGGTGATGGTGGAACAACAACAACAACAACAACACTTTTGTTATATATACCCCATCCATCAGGGAGGGTTTCCCACTCTGGGCGGCTCCCAACAGATTAAAAACAGAATAAAACATCAAACATTAAAAACTGCCCTAAATAGGGCTGCCTTCAGATGTCTTCTAAAAGTCAGATAGTTGTTTATTTCCTTGACATCTGATGGGAGGGCGTTCCACAGGGTGGGTGCCACTACCGAGAAGGCCATCTGCCTGGTTCCCTGTAACTTGGCTTTTCACAGTGAGGGAACTGCCAGAAGATCCTCGGAGCTGGACCTCAGTGTCTGGGCTGAACAATGAGAGTGGAGACGCTCCTTCAGGTATACTGGGCTGAGGCCATTTAGGGCTTTAAAGGTCGGCACCAACACTTTGAATTGAGCTCGGATGCATACTGGGAGCTAATGTAGGTCTTTAAGGAGTGGTGTAATATGGTCTTGGCGGCCACTCCCAGTCACCAGTCTGGCTGCCGTTTTCTGGTATACTAGGCCTAGGCTGTTTAGGGCATTAAAGGTCAGCAAGCATGCAGTTCCTTCAGCATTCGTGAGATCTGCCAGGGCCACCTTCCCTTCCATTCTGCTTTCTTCTGCATTCCAACCTATGCTCTGAAACAATACCCACACTTTGGAAGCAGCCATGTTTCTGAATACTGGTCGCTGGAGAAAAAGCTAGGCTATAAATGCAACAAATCAGTCAATCAAAAACATAACTGTGATGAATTGGTACAAAAACAACATATGATTTGCCGAAGGTGTGCACGCACACATACACCTGGAAAGGACAAAAAATAATCCTGCTTTTGGTTGCAGGATGAGACAAAAGTGGGCAGGGCAGTTCAGACTACATGCAGGATGGCAAACCAGGGATATGTGCTTTCGGGAGATGGGATCTATCTGGCTCCTGCCCTGGTGACTCCTGATCAATTTAATACATGCAGAGAATTATTCTTCAGGGCGATGGGAGGGTAGGCACGCTTGCGAATTCTGAACCCAGAAATAAGTAAATAAGCAATTCGGGGAAGTCAAACACAGCCGGGGGAATTTCATCTTTTATTGGGCATGTAATGTGTGTTCGGCAGTTCTCCTGTGCAATATTTAAATGGTAATGTATTCGGCAGCCGCTTTCTTAAGCAAAGGGCTCTCCTCTCAGCCATCAACTCTGGCTGCTCAGACTGACAGTGGAAGAAATGAAACGGAGGCTTTTGCTTTGCATAAAACAAATACAGATGGATGAGTCCCGTCGACTGCTGGGCTATGACCTGGTTGCTTGGAGGTTGCATATTATGGGGTAGTGAGCTAAATGTCCTGGGGCCTATGTTGGTCCTTGGGGACATGCCCTCTAGCCCCCAGTGTACCCTACACTGATCCTCTTCTGCCCCTATGCACATCAACTGCTGTCTCCTTAACAGGAAATCAGGCAAAGGGCATGTTAGTCCTCTTCCCAGCGGCGGTTTTAGGACAAGGCTTCACTGGAGATATTAATATTGCGTAGTTTGAAGCGACTGGAAGTGTAAGAACTGACTCATTCTGGAAGAAATCATTGTCCAGGCCCTTAAAAATATTATTCAAAGTTTTGCTGGAAGAACTTTTCAAAAACAGAACATAAGCATCAAAGATACAACCAAAATAGCCATACAATGTATTGTGCTGTCCAGCACAGGCTCAGCATCTTAGAAAATGCAAAATAAACCAAGCAGACTGTTATGTACTGAGTTGAATAGGATTCAAAATGCAGCAGTCTGATTGGTCCTAGAGCAATAGGATTCATAATGCAGTAGTCTGACTGGTCCTAGAACAATGCAGCAGTATGATTGGTCCGCAGGAGCCACCCAATCCAGCTCCAGGTAGAAGTGAATCCACAACCTGATTGGCCTACAGGAGAATCCTGGAATTAGCCAATCACATGCAGCCCAATGTGTAAATAATGTATATAAAGCAGATATTGTGGGGAAACTTCCATTCCTCCTCACCACTATGAGCTGAATAAAGAGCATGAAATCCACTCTCAACTCTGAGTACATTTCACAGACCTATGTTATAAGAATTCTAAGGTCCCAAATATAAAATAAACGTTCATAAATATACATGGCAAACACATACATAAGTATATAAACCACATGTCTGAAATGGTACAGGGGAGCAATCCTGGAGCCGTTTTGACTCTCCCAAATTGACCTCAATATAGTTCTCTGCAAGGGGGGGAGGAAATGGGGAAAGCCTTGCCTTTGTCTTTTTGCTTACAAATCCGGTCTTAAGGGCATATTTGTGTATGAACAGGGTGAGCCTGTGACCTGGATTCAGGAACTAAAAGTATTTACCATCACAAAAGAATGACCGGGCTGCCCAGGTAAAGCAATCAGTGACCATTATCAGGTGTCCGGGCAAACAGGATTTCTGCTGTAGACCGCCTCCTTCTGTGATGTATGTATGATGTTTTTGGGGGTGGTCTTGAGCTACAGGGCGGGCAGTTTCAAAAGTCTATAGAAGGGCTTGCACACCATTGTTCTGGGTTCTCTCCTCCCTCCTACATGTGGTGAGTGAGGACCCTGCTGCAACAGTTAACAAAGATCAGGCTTACTATCCTCTTTGCTTCTCAATATTCTCTGGTTGGCCTCTGTTATTTTCTCCTATGGATAGGGAACCTACTTAAGGACTCTATACGGGCTCTTGGATACCCCATGTAATAAACAAAAATCTGCCCTTATTCCCTTATGGCGAACACAATAGCCCCTAAGTATGGATTGCCTATGAATTTATAAAGCTAGGTATCTTCCCTGAGCTGTCAAGTCGAAAGGATACATTCAGGCATAATATTTGTAATATTGTAACAACTTTAAAGATGTGCCCCCCCCCGTCATTTCCATAACAGAGGCAAATTGTGCTGGTCCCGGGGGAAGGGTTATCGTTGGCGTAGTCAAAGTCCGGTCCCGGGTCACTAGCCTGGAAACAGTCCACAAGGAGCGGGACGGGGTCCGAAGCAGGAAGCCGGGTGGGAACAGGAACACTGGAGAGTCAGGTCTGGGTCTGGGCAGGAACAGGTACTCAACAACGACGTTGCTCCCACAACCTGGGACCGGGCCGACTGGCCTTTATCTGCTCTGAGGCCAGGGGCGGTCCCGGCCCCCAGGAGACCCGCCTCTCTTGGCCTTAAGGTGAGCACTCCTCCTGGGAGAAACCAGTTCCCTTCGCCTCTCTGCCCTGAGCCTCTGCAGCTCAGGAGAGGCTGGAGGGTTACTGGACCCAGGGGGAGACTCACCTGTAGGCACTGAGTCCTCAACCACCTCTGGAGCCAGAGTGGATTCACCTGGTGCCTGCTCCTGAGGATCCGGCACAGGTGCAGGCGCTTCAGAATCAAGGCCCTGCCCCAGATCAGCCGGCCCTGGAGGCGGGGACTCCTGTGCAGGCTGGGATTCCTCCGGTTCAGCTTCTGAATCGGATTCCCAGGCCATCACACAAATGTTCCAAATGTCCTTCTGCACCAGAGACTTCCCATCTTTTCTGACATCTTCCTCTGGGTAAGGTGCCCCATATTCAGAGCACCTTATAAATTCCTTAAGCATATTGGTGGAGCTGAGATTTTGACCTTACCTTATCATTGCACAGCACCACAGGGGCCTGGGTGCTTTTCTTTCTGTTAAACCTCTTTCCAGCATTATGCAGCCTCCCCAGCTGCCCACACTTTGTGATCTGCAAGAGCCCCACCGGAGGAAATACATCATGATGTCTTATCCTCAGTTTTAACTGGAAGTGTGGGAAGCTGGGGAGGCTGGCTGCCAAGCCCTTGTGATTGGTGCACCCACTGATTTTGTTTTTAAGGAAAGTCCTTCCTCTTAAAGGAAATATATCTTTTTTAAAAAATAAACCCTGCAATGATTAATTGAAAAGTAAGCAGACTTCAATTAAAAACAAAATAACAATGAACAGCTGTCAGGCACATGGCAAGCAGTCAGCCCTCCTGGTTTCCCAAACTTACAGGAAATAATGCTGCTATACAAATCTATGGTGTGACTGCATTTGGAGTGTAGCATGCAGTTCTGGTTGCCTCACCTCATAAAGGACCAACTGAGGACATCTTAGGTGTTGCCAGGAAATGGGGTGACATCTGGGGAGACAGCAGAATGAAGACCACTGGAGAGACTATTTGTAGGATGAAAGAAAAGACCCTCACAAACACTCATCAGCCACCTCACAAGAAAACTAAGTGAAATAAAAGCCCTGCACTCTTCCCATGAAAATTCCACCAACATTTTCTTTCCACTCTGGTAGTTTTTGGATGCAATTGATTTTCTTATTAATATTAGAATGGTTTTTTTAAAAAAACCCAGACGGTAGAAAATGTTGCCATGGCACTAGTTCAGAGCTGAGAGAACACAATGGGTGTGTTGCGCAATCTAATGGGCCCTGGATCCATCCCAAATCAACAAGCTCCACCCCCCCATCCCACCAAGAAATGCATGGCTGGTTATTCCCACTTATTTTAAAACCACGATTTAGCATGCGGAAAACTGTAAATAAGACATGCATATCAGCAAACACCACCCTATATCACTGAGCAAAGACACTTTCCAATGGATATGCTTCACTCTAAGTGTGCTTTTCGAAAGGCGGTGCTCTCTTATTTAATAGAGAGGATTATAGAAGCAAAACAAACCATCTTTCATTTCCTGCTATAAAAATGTGTCGTATTGCTCAGCTAAGACCTTTGAGATAAAAGCAAAGCAAAACAAAAACCCTCTGCATCTCTCTCCTGGGTGCTTCTCTTTGCTCGTTCCTCCCGGTTCAGAGTCATCTCAATATTTTACTATCTCGGTAATGAAAAATGCATCATTCACAGCCCACCACACCAGGAGGATTTCTGCTGTCTCTCCCAGCAGGAGGGGGGAAAAAACCCTGTAGCCCTTGGCCAATTTCATTTGTTTGCTGAAGAGGAGAAATTGGAGCATAGCGTCAGTGGGGACAAAACGTGTGACTAGCCAGTGGTGTGTGTGCGTGAGAGAGAGGCTGAGATTGTTAGGCTTGGAGGAGGTAACTGGAGTTCAAAGTCCCACTCGTAATACCAGAATCGAGGGTTAATCCAACACAACTGACTGGGAATCTCATTTAGGAGGCACAACAGATAATCTGATAGATGGAACTCACTGCCACATTATGGAATGGCGGCTGGTTAAGAGGTCTGCAACTTTTAATCAAGTAATTGGTTTGATTCCTTTTCTTTAAAGTGAGACATTAAAAAGGTAGCAGGATTAACAGGGCAAACACCGAAGTATCTGGGCAGTAATTGAGAACTGCTGACCACTGCCCCCTATGGCAGACCACATCACTGCAGCTTCTCAGCCAAGCTTCTGACAAACAGCTTTCTACTGCCCTCTGTGTTGAGCAGCATCACTACAGCTTCTCAGGGAAGAATGTGTGGGTTGACTTCACCCTGGCTGGGCACTGATTCCCCCTGAAGGACTATAAAAAGGTTTCCTGTCACAGCTGAGGTTTGCTTGGCCATCGAGGTCTACGTCAACTCTAGCACATTTTTGTTTTGTTTCTGATTTTGCTCTTTGCTGCCTCCTGGTTTATTCACTGCTTCTTTGTTTTGCCTCTGATCCTTTGGTCCTGCTCCCCACTTCCCAGCTCCTGACTCACTCTTGTGTGTTCTGTCTATAGCTTAGCTCTGACAGAAGTGCTGGGGTTTTCAGATTGCTACCTTCCCCTAGTCTGGCCCAGATAAGGAGTATGAAAGTGCTTCCTGTCTCAAGTGTGCTTTGCGAAGGTCAACCTGATTTATTTACACAAAGTTTGTGGGGAGTTTAGATGCTGTTGGCTCTTTTTCGAGCCTTTATACTTATTTGTTTGCAGGGAGATTTTTTCCCCAATCAGCTGTTATCCAAAACTTTCCAGTGAGCCTTCTCATCACCTTATAAAATAAAATAAAATACATGGAGTGGGGGTGGGGGGTAGAAGCAGGTCTGTTGTGCAAGAGCTCCAAATCAACATTAATTAGCAACCCATATATGCCAGTATTTGATTGAATCCCACCTGAAAACAGTGGCATTCTGGAAGCAGTTAAAGTATTGGAATAGGACCAGGGAGATGAGGGTTCAGATCGCCACTCAGCCATGAAGTTCACTGGTTGACCTTGGGCAAGACACTGCCTCTCTCAGACTAAGCTACCTCACACAGGTTAAATGAGGAGGTGGGAACAATGTACACCACCCTGAGATCCTTGCTGGAAATGGTGGTGCAATAAAAATAATAAATAAATGCCCAAGGTTTACCTGAGTCTGGCAGCTATACATAGGGAGCTGTCCGAGGTGCTGAAACTCTAGGCGCCTTATTGCCTCAGCTTGTGGGTACGGACTGAGAACAGGTCAGAGCACAAAGGCTTTCTTTCTTTCTTTCTTTCTTTCTTTCTTTCTTTCTTTCTTTCTTTCTTTCTTTCTTTCTTTCTTTCTTTTTTCCAGTTCATTTTTATTGGTTTCTGGTTTCTTTAGACATACATTCATCATGTCACATTGTAACAACTTAATTTTCCTGTAATTAAACACATATGTTTTAAACCTAATAAAAGGGGGAAAAAACCAACAACACAAAAATGCATACTTGTTTATTTGATTTTGATTCATTTGTAATCCATTTGCAACCCCCCCTCCAGGTAAGATGGGGAAGGAAGTCAAATACAAAAGCACAAAGGCTTTCTTAGCTCATTTCTGACAGGGCTGGCCCAATATGTTTTGCCACCTGAGGCGGGCCATAAAATGGTGCCCCCTCCCCACCAGAGAAGGAGGGTGTGTGTGAAGAGCTACCACAAGAACAGAGGGGCAGATAAATATCTACATCAGGATCCGCTGCCCCTGTGGATCCTGCTGCCTGAGGCGGTCACCTAGCCTTGACTCATGGGTGGGCCAGCTCCAATTTCTGGCTCCTGTTTCTTGCTTCTAACTCTCCAACGCCATGCTTGCTCCCTCACTTCCCCTGTTGGTTGCCTACGCCTCAGCCCTTCACACCCTCTAAGCACCCAACACCGAGGAAGACATATGGCACCTATATTTCACTCGCATCCTTCCAGAAAATTTATGAAACAAATTGCCAACTTTTTTTTTTCATCCTAAAGATAAATAATTCTTTCCACCTGATTACAGCCCAAAAAATAAAAGCAGGTTTTAACTGGTTCCAAGTACACAAGCTGATCATCCGCTTGTTTTATTTAGTGCGCCAGTAAATCTACAATTGCTTAATTGATGATCAAGCCCACATAAAAATGCACTAGGCACTCCCAGTGAAACCTGATTTTATTATTAAAAATGTCCTTGATCATAAGGGATGAAAGTAATTAATAAATATAAGCATTTTTCACAAGGTAATTCCCCCCCCCCCTTAAACTTTGCAGTGACTTTGTTTCCAAGGAGATGCTGCCATATATAAGAAACTGTAATGGGGTATGGGACTGGACCATTGCATGTAGCAGGTCATCTCAGAGTAGGTCAGACATCATATTTATAGCATTAGCCATGCTACTAGGCCTCACAGGGGATAGAAAAAGTTGCTTTGGGGACTACGTCTCACTTGTAGAGATACATCCTGCCTAGACCAATATTCTGTCTCCAAGAGTAATCCATTGGGTTTCTATCCAACTAACTGTTATTATGAGCAGACTCATTAAAAGTAATGGATCTAAGTTAGCCAGATCCACAAATTTCTGTGGGTCTACTCTGAGAAGAGGATGGGGAGGAAACTAGAATTAGTTGGTGCTGTGTATCATTAGCTCAAACCACCACCTAATGTTTGGATTCCCAGTCTTTTCAATTTTTCAAGGGGGGGGGCAGGTCCCCTCAAAATTCCACAGCAACTCAGGGGCTGGACTGAGGAGGAATGGTGGGGACCGCCTGCCTCTTCTCCTGAACCTTCCCGAGAACAGGAGGACAGCATAGATTAAGAACAGTGGTTTGCAGAAGGTCATAGTTCAGAGGCTGCAGAGAGGAGAAGCTGGGAAATATTGGAAGAGGGGCATCAGGAAGAAGAAGCACCAGGGGAGAGACAGCTGACAGACTCAGTGTCTTTGGAGAGCATTCCTGACACACACCCCCTCCCAGGATCAGGCAAGATTTGAGAGTAGAAAGCTCCAAGGCAGAAAGCTTGTAGAATAGGGTAGATCATGGGTAGGTAAACTAAGGCCCGAGGGCCGGATCCAGCCCAATCGCCTTCTAAATCCGGCCCATGGATGGTTCAGGAATCAGCATATTTTTACATGAGTGGAATGTGCCCTTTTATTTAAAATGCATCTCTAGGTTATTTGTGGGGGAAAGGAATTCATTCCTTTCCACCCTCCTTCCAAAATATAGTCAGGCCCCCCACAAGGTCTGAGGGACAGTTGACTGGCCCCCTGCTGAAAAAGTTTGCTGACCCCCGGGATAGATGGAGGGGGTGGGACTTTGCTTGGAGCAATACCATTATCTAGGGGAGACTGCAATCCTTCATCTCTCACTGTGAATACTGAATAAATTAATTGGTAAGAACTTTTATTGTCTATCTGCTCCTTGGCTGCCACCGTGGGAGGGATAGGGGTTCCCCGAAGCCATGGGGCCTGCTCACATCACTTGCATACACTGCGTGCTTGCATCACCTGTGCACTCAACACAGCGAGCATGTGACACATCAGCACGTTGAGTGGTGTGAACAAGTGACACCGGGCATTGTGTGGCATGCATGCACAATGCAAGCGCATTGCACAGCATGCGGCCACTGCATGTGCACGTCACATGGTGCCAGCCCCCTCAATCATGGGGGCAAGCTGGTGTGCTTGATGGGCACCATGCAACACATAGTTCAACTATGGATCTCCAACCCAAAGGAGATAGTTCTGGCTTTAAAAACAGCTTGCACAGATCCATGGAGAAGGCTATCTATGACTTAGTAGCTGGATGGTTCTGCCAATTTCCCACGGTTTCTGTCCTGTGAAGACAGAATAACGGACTAGATGGACATTGGTTGGATCCAGTAGGGTCCTCTTATGTTCTTAACAGCCACTATGGCACTGTATGCAATATGTGGACACTTCTGTTACCTTGTAGCATTTAGGGTTTTAAAGGTACAGTGGTACCTCTGGTTGTGAACGGAATCCATTCCGGAGGCCCATTTGCAACATGAGCAGAACGCAACCCATGTCTGCGCATGTGCGGGTCATGATTCGCTGCTTCTGCGCATGCACGTGACGTCATTTTGTGTGTCTGTGCATGCGCGAGCAGTGAAACCCAGAAGTAACCCTTTCCGGTACTTCCGGGTCGCTGCAGGATGCAACCTGAAAATGCTCAACCTGAAGCAAATGTAACATGAGGTATGACTGTATATAGCTGCACCCTGGACTCTGAAACTATTGGGCATTGAGTAAAATGGTTTGAGAACTGGCGTTACCCATCAAAACCCTGACAGCCACATTCTGCACTATCTGAAGCTTCTGTGTCGTCTCCAAGGGCAGCCCCACACAGAACACACTGCAGTAGTCAAAATGTGAGGTTATCAGAAAGGCACAGCGGGAGCTTGCAAAACAGTCAATGTGCAGATGTGCAATCATTCGTAACAATCCTGTCAAGAAGCAATCATACCCACCATTACGTCAAAATCACTTCTTTCTTTTTTTTTTGCTGTGTTTTATAAATGCACAGGTGTGGGGAGAGCATGAATGAACCAAAGTAAATGAAAGCTGAAAGCTAATGGCTCATGCAAAGTGCTCTGTGCAAAATCCAGAAATTGAAAATAATAATAATGAGGGAAATGATGGAGCCTGAATGCACAGGGGAAAAATAGTAGGATTTTTGCAGGATCTCCCAAGCGAAGTCAAAACGGCAGTGCTCTAGGGTGACTGGTCCTTTCCCAAGGCCAGCCATTGCCAACACAGCGAAAAGAAGACTCAAGGCAAACATCATTATGGGAAACAGGATATATTTATTAAGATACAGCATAACAATTTTGTTGGAAGTTTCAGGACAGGACAGCAAAGTCCTTCTTCATGCAGAACCTAGTTAAACTAAGGAACCCCTCCCCCCAGGAGGCAGTGATGGTAATCCACTTGGATGGCTTTAAAAAAGGATTGGGAAAATTCACTGAGAAGGCTATCATTGGCTGCTAGCCATGATGGTTATGTTCTGCATCTACAGTTGGAGGCAGCAATGTATCTGAATACTAGTTGCTGGAGACCACGGGAGGGGACAGGGCTCTTGTGCTCAAATCTTGCTTGCTGTGCTGGGCCCAGGGGTTAACCCAAGCAATGTGGTCCAGCTCTGGTCCTGAATCCAAGGATTCCACGAGGAGTCAGTCCAACAGGGCCAAGGCAAGAAACCAGGCAAGGTCAGGCACAGGGTCTCGGGCAGGTTCTAGCAAACAGCAATGTTGCTCCCGCAACCTGGGGCGGGGTCCAACAGCCTTTTATCTTTGTCCGGTAACAGCCGGTCCTGATCCCCCGGTGACTCACCTCCCTGTCTCGCCCGAAGGTGAGCACTCCTCCTGCGAGTACTTAGGTCTCTCCTTCTCTCAGACCTTAGTCTCTGCAGCTTGGGAGATGTCGGTGGGTTACTAGACTCAGGGGCCGCCTCTCAGCCTCTCCTGACCCAACTGGTAGTGGAGCAGCTGCATATGATTGCCCAGCAGAGGCCAATGAGGTCATCCCTGCATCTGGAGCCAGGGCAGGCTCAGGCCCCAGACTTGGTTCAGATGCCGCCTGAGGCAGAGGATCCGGAGCAGACCGAGACTCCTCTGGATCCAAGTCCGAGCCCGAGTCCCAGGCCATCACACTTACAGGTTTTCCACAGGCATCTGGCAGGCTCCTGTGAGAACAGGATGCTGGACTATAGGAGCCAGGGACCTGATCCAGCAAAGTTCTTCCTATCTTCTTAGGTTCTTATTGGAGGTTCTGCAAAAGCATCGTAATTAAGCCACATCAACCAGTTCAAATATGTCTGAGCAGGTGAGTTGTAATAAATGGGGAGGTTCTGTCCTCCCATCTCCTGGGTGTTTTACAGCCATATGCTTTGGCCACCTGGTAGGTTTGGAGAGACGCCTCCCACCCCACTCTATACACCTTTGGGGTGTGAACCTGACAGGAGCCTGACCCCACTGGCCAGAGTTTACCCCAGTGTGTCTACCAAGCCCAAACCCAACAATGCCTCAAGTATTCACACAAGATTTTTCCCCCCTCTTACTTGTCTGGACTAAATGCCAATTGTGGTAGATTAAAGACCACCATCCCAGTCACACGGACAACTCCCTACAGTGTGGAATAGGCAGGGAGAGAGTGTGTCTGGAAGTCCTATCAAGGGCTCCCCCCAAAATGATGCTCTCTGTATATTTAAGGGAGTCTGTGTGGAAGAGGTTACAGGTGAACACATCTTTGAATTATGTGTATGTGTAAAAGGGAAGGGGAGATTCACCAGAGATCCAGGATGGAGGCTTTGCCAGGGAGTTAGTCATGATCATTTCCTACCCAGTTTGAGTTAACTAATGAGAATTGCGTGGGTGACAGTCTCCGGCACAGTGTAGAGAAAGAGACAGACAGAGAGCTCTCCTCCCACATGGATCTGAACATGTGACTGGAGTTTCCTTGAAAGGAGTGATTCTGCCCATCCCCCTCCTCGAATCAAAGGGTTAAGGATGGGTGGACCATCAGCATCATATACACTCATCTAAACCTCTCCTTTCTAGATGACTTCATCACCCCATTATCTTCTTGACTGAACAATGGCAGCAACAGAGGATTTCACAGTAAGACAGAAAGACAGGAAAAATGTTCTGGCTCACAGCGCCTCTCTCTCTCTCTCTCTCTCTCTCTCTCTGGGTTTAGGGTGGTTACCTTAGTTCAGAATCGCTAGACTTTTAATCTTCTCCAGCAAAAGAAATAAACCAAGGACTGAAAATATAAACAAAGGGGGATTTATGTGTTATACCCTGCAGTGAGCTCAAAGTGAGGAAGTGTGTCTGAATTATGAAAAGGATTTGGAAATGAATTAGTTCTTGTTGGGGAAAATGAACAACAGAGGGATTTAGAGCGCAGGGTGCAAAGTGAGGCATAGCTCAAAAGCATCACAGATTCCTCTGTTGTAGCTAATGATGAGACTACCTATAAAATCAGCTTGGAACAGCAGTTCTACTTTACCCTCTGAATAAAACCAATCTCAGCTGTTGGTTGGAAGGAAAAAATAGGTATAAAAAGGAGACTTCCTGGGTGACAAGATTCAAGTCTGGGGCAAGTACTCCTTAGTGAGACAACCCCAGCAGAGATTTAAAATCACAAAATATACAGCAAAGTAAAGCATGGAAATATAGGCTGTTAGACCTTTAAAATATGCCTTTGTGAGTTCCAAGATTCCCTCTTCCCTCTTCCCACAGCACAGAAAAAGACCACACATTTGGTTTGTTAAAAATGGGTTTACTTACAAACTCTTCAAAGGTCAGGTTCATGTGCTTTTCCATACATCAGTAAGAAAAGTTGCACAGGCAGTAAAACTTAGCCTAGTTTGAAAATGTGATGAAAGTTCCTTGGCATAGGAATGCAAGAGTGGCTTGTGAGAGCCATGCAGACTGAGCTTGGGGCAACCAGCTCAAGTCTCCTCACGCTTTGGGCCTCTCAGGTAGAGTGGGGAGCAGAAACCTGATTAACTCGTCCCTCCACAGGTGAACTAAGCCTGGCAGGACAGCTTGCTCTATAGTCTTAACCACTACTTAGATTTAAGCGCAGGCTGGAAGGGCTAGAAGGCCTATGTGAGGAAGATGCACCAGGGCAGGCATGTATCCTTGCAACCAGTCCAACTGGGCTGATGGGAAGTGCACATGCCTGTTGTATTCTCCAGAGGCCCTGCCAGTCACACACTGCTTTGAGAGGCTGGTATGTGGGATTGGACTCGCAAAGCAGCACAGTCTGGTAGGGGTGGCATGAGGAGCAAAATGTACCCTAAAAAATGTGCTTGAGGCAACAGCCTCTTCACCCTGCCCATGCATAAGCACAACAGCATTCTCCCTTCCTGTGGTTTCTGGCAACTGGTAATATTATTATTTACTTATACCCTGCCCATCTGGTCAGGCCTCCTCAGCCACTCTGGGTGGCTCCCAACAGAATATTAAAAACATGATAAAACATCAAACATCAAAAACATCCCTAAACAGGGCCACCTTCAGATGTCTTCTAAAAGTCAGATACAGTGGTACCTCCAGTTGTGGACAGGATCCGTTCCAGAGGTCCGGTCGTATTCTGAGGTTTCCACAACCTAAGGACCACTTCTGTGCGGAAGTGGTCTACCGCTTCTGTGCATGCACACACGGTGAAACCTGGTAAAATACTTCCGGGTTTGCCACGCGCACATCCCAAAGTTTACGTAACCAGAGGGTTACATAAATGGAGGTACGACTGTAGTTGTTTATTTCCTTGATATCTGATGGGAGGGCATTCGACAGGGTGGGCGCCACTACCAAGAAGGCCCTCTGCCTGGTTCCCCGTAACCTCACTTCTCACAGTAAAGGAACCACCAGAAGGCCAGAAGGTATTC
Organism: Podarcis erhardii; assembly: GCF_964252035.2. Taxonomy (NCBI): domain Eukaryota; kingdom Metazoa; phylum Chordata; class Lepidosauria; order Squamata; family Lacertidae; genus Podarcis; species Podarcis erhardii. The sequence continues at coordinate 47,480,766 of NC_138503.1, read as the reverse complement.
AGAAGCATCACTTCCTCTGACCATGGGGGCAGAACATAGCCTTTATCTTGGCTAGTAGCCTTCTCGTCAATGAATTTTCATTTCAAAGAACACCAAAGGCCTATGGATGCATCAAAACCCACCCAAAATGGAAGACATTCCATGGAACTGTTTTCAAGCTCCCACATAGAGAACACAGTCTTAATGTAATCAATTGCTTTAATCACAGGCATAAACCGCAGAGCAAGGAGTGAGGCTGTAAACCCTCGTCTCATCTTTCACTTAGACACAGGAACACTTGCAAATGAATCCTATTCTGATGAATGGTTCTAAGAAATGTTACATATTTCCACACATTCATTCTGTGGAGGAAAGACAGTGATTAAATAAGGGACTCAATTGGAAGATATGCATCTTCTTTGCTTTGAAGACGATGTGCTGGCATTAATGTTACTGCTCAGTCCTACCAAAAGCAACATTTCAAGGCCGGTGTAGGTATTTGGAGGCCTGTTTTGGGGCAAAACATCATTGGAATTGTAAAACAGCCAAATGTATGGGTTTTTTTGGGGGGGGCAGCAAAAGTTCTCATAGTGCTGATGGTGGAACAATTGAGATTCTCCAGAATTGGTAACACAATATCAACCTGCAGCAAAGACTCCTGATATTTGGAGTTCCTGTGACAACCCATTCCCTGAATTAGTACAAACGGTGTCTCCGGAAATTTCTACACATCACTTGGGAAGACAGGCGAACTAATACCAGTATACTGGAAGAAGCAAAGATCACCAGTGTTGAAGCAATGATTCTTCAACATCAACTTCGTTAGACTGGTCATGTTGTGTGGATGCCTGATTATCGTCTTCCAAAGCAACTACTCTATTCCGAACTTAAAAATGGAAAGCGTAATGCTGGTGGTCAACAAAAGAGGTATGAAGACTGTCTCAAGGCAAATCTTAAAAAATGTAGTATAAACACTGACAACTGGGAAACACTGGCCTGCGAGTGCTCCAGTTGGAGAACAGGTGTCATGGGCTTTGAAGATATTCAAACTCAGGATGCAAGGGAGAAACATTTTAAGAGGAAGGCACGCTTGGCAAATCCACACCCTGATCAACTCCTGCCCCCACTGTGGAAGGACGTGTGGATCCACAATTGGCCTCCACAGTCACTTACGGACTCATTGTTAAAACCGTGTTTATGGAAGACAATCTTACTCAGCTACAAGTGATCGAAGAAGAAGAAGAAGAAGAAGAAGAAGAAGAAGAAGAAGAAGAAGAAGAAATTAAAGCTGAGGCAAGTAGGAAATGGAAACTGTGAAAAAGAAAGTTGTTTTTATTTCCTTTCACAATACATCTAAAGCAGAGAGAAAAATTCTAACAACAGATGAACATTAAAAGATGAAAAGCAAAACTATAAAAAAGGAATGTTGAATGAGCACAGTTGCACATGGGTTAAAATAAAAAAGCCAAAATAAAGACTAACAACGTTATCAGATTATCAAGTATAGTAGAAAGAACTCTATGAACTGAAAGCAGAGATGCTGTATGTACACACACACACACGCCAGGTTTGTGATGAGGGTCGTCTTGAAAATGATGGCCATAAAAGGATGCCAAATCACATAAAAGTATATGGAGGTTTTGGTCCTTGTCAGAGTCTCAGATTATGCATAATTACGTCATTAAAACTATATTCCAGATTGAGCAGTTCCAAGCATCCAGTGTACTATTTGGGGCTGTTTTCTATTGAGTTGCAATTACTTATTCATGTTGCCAAGATCATATATATATATATAAGACCAATTATTCCAACGATATATCTACATTTGTATCATCAGAAATAGCCAGTAGCATTGATTTTGGATGACAAGCCATAGCTTCTTTAGTAACGTTGATCATTTCTGTCAATACAAAATCCCACAAATCTTGTACTAACTTACAGTCCCACAACAAATGATAATATGTAACCAAGTTTATTATGAAAACTGCATTTTATAATAATAATAATAATTTATTATTTATACCTCGCCCATTTGGCTGGGCTTCCCCAGTCACTCTGGGCGGCTTCCAGCAAAGATCAAAAATACATTAAAATGTCACATATGAAAACTTCTCTGAACAGGGCTGCCTTCAGATGTCTTCTAAATGTCAGGTAGTTGTTTATCTCTTTGACATCTGATGGGAGGGTGTTCCACAGGGCGGGCACCACTACCGAGAAGGCCCTCTGCCTGGTTCTCTGTAGCTTTGCTTCTCACAGTGAGGGAACCACTAGAAGGCCCTCGGCACTGGACCTCAGCGTCCAGGCAGAATGATGGGGGTGGAGACACTCCTTCAGGTATACAGGACCGAGGCCGCTTAGGGCTTTAAAGGTCAACACCAAATTGTGCTTGGAAACGTACTGGGAACCAATGTAGGTCTTTCAAGACCGGTGTTATGTGGTCTCGGCGGCTGCCCCCAGTCATCAGTCTAGCTGCTGCATTCTGGATTAGCTTGATGAGGGTGGGAGAAGCCTGATGCTTTCACTATTTAAGGCATGGTACTTATATTTTTGTCGGAAAGGCTACAAGAAGGGAGAGTGGTTGGCCACAGTGAGATGTGGATGCTGACCTAGGTCGGTTTTTGTTTTTTTAAAGAAAATAATTTTTATTAACAGGCCAATCACATCACATTGTCCAAATCACATTAGTTCCAAATTATACAGCCAAATTTTAAATTTTGTTGGGGGTACCCATACATCAAGCTCCGCACGAGTCCAAAACTCCGGACAAGTCCAAGCATCACTTATATTACTGCTTTAATTAGACAGTTCTATCCAGTTCGATCCGGATAGTCCTTTATTACTTTCTTTCTCTTCTTGTTGTTATCGTATATTCGTTTCTTTGCGATCTCTGATGATTTTCACAAGCAGATTGAAAACAGGCATCTCTGTGTGGGTTTTGTACTCTTCAAAGATCATATCACTCAGGGACAGCCTCTGTTCAACGCTTCCATAAACAAAATTAATCTTTGGTCTGTCCTTTATTTTTCTCAGGCTTGCCAAATAAATCAAATGAATCAGGGGGCTCTGTCAGGTCAAGCTTGCGTTTCAACATTCCTTCTCTTTCGAACGATCCTGATTCTCCTCCCCCTGTCCTTCTTTCTCTGGCAAGCCTGTCTTGGCGAGACGCCATTTTTAACTGCATCATAAAAAATTTCCTCTTCCTCACCGTTCACCAATCCTCTCTCCTGTTATAATCCATCCCACACAGTTCTTGAATTCCTGCTTGTGATTAATAAAAACGCAATGATCTTATTTCTATCTGGGGTGAAGGGTTATTAATATCACATCGTGCGAAGAAAAAAAAAGTTTTTTCCTCCACCCCCCCTTCGTTCCAAACATACAGTCTCCTAGTGGTGATTCATCAGAAGATTTACTTATCCATCCGTCACTCCCAGTCACAGAGATCCATTAACCAGCAGTCTTATCTCTCGAGCATTACTTGATGTATGTGCTTCAGCTTCATTTCCAATCATATGTTTCCAATTATAATTCCGAGCTGAAGCAACCAGCACGCGCTAATTGGAATTGGCGTCAGGAAGATCTGACTTCACCGAGGGCTCGTGCCAAGTGTTCAGCACCCCCATCTCTCGGATCAGGGGGTGCATTGTGAACACCGCTGGCAAGGCAGTGCCCCCATCTCCTGGGGGGGGGGGGTAGGAAGACTGCATACTTCCCATAGCAGCCCCTTAATTACCTCGTATGGGTCAGAGAGATGTTATTGTTGGCCATCTTCCAACGCGCCACCTGGTGGCCCTCGACCTAGATGGGTTTTTGGCTTGCTGCAGCAGGCACTTCTTAGGTTCTTCTGACTGCAGCCTCAAGAGATGAGAATTTCAGACTGGTGCTCCCCTCGATCTGCGATCTTCCCTCCACACAATTCCACAAGCCTTTAATGTTTGCAAACCAAAGGAGAGAGGGAGGGGAGTTGCGCCCTGTGATGGATGCTCCAACAGAATGAAAATTATCCCTTCCAATTACACGCGTAACTACTTTCTAAATGATCAGCATTATTGGTGAATTAGCAGGAAGTTAATTCATTCTGTGGACCCACCCTTTGCCTTTTCTTCTTCTTTTTTTTTTTAAAAAGAGCAAGTGAAGCTCATTCCTGTGAATAATTACTATAATTCCAAGCCATTTCTGACTCAGCAGCACATTGTAATGGCTTTTTTTAATAAAAAAACACAACCCTCACTCTACCCTTTAATACAACACTATGTGTGAAACACCTGGAAAGAAGAAATTTGAATTATTAACATCCCTGGCAAATGCTTTATTCTCCCTCATCATTTTGGTTAGCCCTTTTCTGCCCTCTTTCCAGATGTATAATTTCCTTTTTTTATTTTTTGGCTTCATTGATGAGAACGAGACACAGTATTTCAAGTGTGGTCAGGCCATAGATTTGTATAAATGGATTCTCATATTTACTGACCAGTTTTCATAGAATCATAGAATTGTAAAGTTGGATGGGACCCTGAGTATCATCTAGTTCAACCCCTGCAATGCAGAACTATGCAGCTGTCCCATACAGGAATTGAACCTGCAAGTTTGGTGTTATCAGCACCATGCTAAGCTGTCCAGTTTTATTCTCGATCCTTTCCTTGACCCTTTCCACAGGGTTGTGCAAAATCAGAAGTGCAGGTTCCCTTCATGATAGGGTAGTAGGGCAAATCTGAGGTGTAGGTAAAGGTAAATGACCCCTGGACAGTTAAGTCCAGTCAAAGGGGACTGTGGGGTTGCGACACTCATCTCATTTTCAGGCCGAGGGAGCCGGTGTTTGTCCACAGACAGCTTATGGGTCATGTGACCAGCATGACTAAACCACCTGGTACAACGGGACACCGTGATGGAAACCAGAGCATAGGGCAACACTGTTTACCTTCCCACCGGAGCGGTATCTATTAATCTACTTGCACTGGCATGCTTTCAAATTACTAGGTTGGCAGGAGCTAGGACAGAGCAGTGGGAGCTCACCCCATTGTGCGGATTTGAAGTGCCGACCTTCTGATCAGCAAGCCCAAGAGGCTCAGTGGTTTAGACCACAGAGTTACCCACATCGACCAGCCACCTTGTGCACAGCTGTAGTAGTTACTATTTCCTCTCGTGAAAAATACACAGAGCTAAGAGAGAAAGTTTGAACATTGAAACTCTTTCCCACTTCCTCTTTCAGCTCTAAGTGCTTTTCAAGGCTCAGATTAATTCTGTTGAATCCAACTTTCATCCAGATTCCTTCGGAAAGTGAACTTTGTACATGTGTCTCTTTCTCTTTCCCAGTGAGTGGGTGCGGGGAGAGAAATGACCAGGTGGGGTGGTATTTACAGCAATTACTCCAAAATCCAAATGTGGCCACATGCTTAAAATTTTAAGCCCACTGGTATAAGGGCATTATACTGGCAATTTTATTTTCCGTACCTTTTCTAATAATCCAAAGTGCGCAGCTTTCTGGTTCGAGTCTTAACGTACTTTGATAGCATCCCTCTTTGTGGACAACTTTGCATGTAAAGTTCAAGAGGGTTGCTGTAACCCTCTCTAGCAACAAAAGACAATCACAATCCTTTGGCATTAGACAAACGGACTCTGTGTGCGTGAGGATTAAGGGACATTTGGAGTCCAGTTCTACTAATGGGCCCCCCAAAATTGGGAGGTGATTTGTTTTTGGTGAGCTCACATATAAAATTAGCATCCATTTGCCATCGGCCTAATTGCTGATGGATTGGCCTGGGACCTTTAAAAAGCTTTCATCTCATGCGCGATGCTTGCAAAATGGCATTTGGAAGCTTAACCTGGCTCTGCATGTCACTCTCCTGCTAATGCTAATAGCAGCATTTTCAGCGATGCTCTGCCTTTCAGAGAGTTTCCCAGCAGGAGGCAAATTATATAGATGGGAGGGTGGTGGAATGGAAACTTCATGAATGCTACGGAACAGTAATGATGATGCAGAGTTTCAAGGCGGTACAGGTGGATCTCAAGCAAGAACAGAAGATTGTGCACACCTTGCCGGATCTCACATTATGTTTTCCTGGGACTCTGGGTTCAGTAAATTCCATGTGACCTTTTTTGTTCTTCTTCTTTGTGAGAACCTAAGAACAGCACTGTGGGTTAAACCACAGAGCCTAGGACTTGCCGATCAGAAGGTCGGCGGTTCGGATCCCTGCGACGGAGTGAGCTCCCGTTGCTCGGTCCCAGCTCCTGCCAACCTAGCAGTTCAAAAGCACGTCAAACTGCAAATAGATAAATAGGTACCGCTCTGGCAGGAAGATAAATTGCATTTCCGTGCGCTGCTCTGGTTCGCCAGAAGCAGCTTACTTGCTGGCCACATGACCCGGAAGCTGTACGCTGGCCAAGAAAGTGAGATGAGCACCGCAACTCCAGAGTCGGTCATGACTGGACCTAATGGTCAGGGGTCCCTTTACCTTTAAGAACAGAAGATGTCCCTGCTGAACCAGATCAATGGCTCATCTTGTCTGGAATCGTGTTCTCACAGTGGCCAACCAGGTGCTTATGGGAAGCATCCAAGGTACTCTGCTCACCTGTGAACTCCAACAACTCGTATTCAGAGGCATGATGCCTCTGGCAGTATAGGCAGAATGCAGCTATCATGGCTAGCAGCTGTTGAAAGCCTTTACCTCCATGAATTTACCTAGTCCTCTTTCAAAGCCGTCCAAATTGGTGTCTGTCTCTGCCTCCTGTTGGAGCAAGTTCCATCTTTTAACTATATATGGTGTGAAGAAGGACTTCCTTTTATTTTGTGTTGTCCTCAACTCTGTGCACTTCCCTGTTAGAGTGGGAAACTTTTTTGGCTGTTCAGTCAGCACTGCTGAAATAAGATTCCACTTCCCTCCTAGTTTTTATGGACTGGTTGGATGCAAAGGAATGGTGGAAGGTGCCAGCTGGGGAAACCCCAAGGGAAGAAGGATTAGAGCCAGGGGATCGGTGGTGGGATGATGCATGGTCAGAAAGAGAAAGAGAAAACTGGGAGGAGGAGGTGTTGGAAGCTAGAGGAGCAACAGGGTTTAGTGAGCAGGAAGAGGCTGGGCAGAGAACAGTCTAGGCTCAGGGACAGAAGAGGAGGCTGGAGAGGAGGGGGAGCAAGAAAAAGTCATGAAGCAGGCAGCTGAAGAATCCAGGGAGTCTCCCCCTCCTGCTGTGACCAGCTCCCCTTCCCCTGGTCTCCTAGGACACACAGGGAAATGAAAAGAGCAGAGCAGAGATTGGTTGTGCACAGACACAGTCTATGACTGCTTGGGGAAAACTCTGGAGTGGAGACTTAGGCAGCAGTGGGAAGGCAGGGTCCTTCAGGCCTTGCAACTTCCAGGGCCTATTGGCAAGAGTTTATGGGATTACTAGGCCTGTGCTATTTTCATGTCTTTGAACAAAGAGTTCAAAAACTTCACTGACACCAAGTTTCTATCGCTGACCTAAGCTTGACTGCAACTCCTGACTAGTCCACTTCTACATGGGAATTGGGGGTGGGTATATTGAGCCTGGGAGCTTGGAATTTGTAGTATTATGATAAAGGAAGAACTATTTCTTTCAGACCAAACTAATAATAATAATAATAATAATAATAATAATAATAATAATATACCACCCTTTATCAAAAGTTCTCAGGGCAGTTCACAAGACAAAAATACAAGATAAAAGCAGAAACAAATTGTTAAAACAGAAAAAAATAACCCCTCTCCCAACAGTAAACCCAACAAAACGTATTTCTGAATAGGCATGCATAGGGTTATGTAATGGTTCTAGGGGTTGCTCGTGCATAAGTCGTCGCCACACCTGGCTGGGTTACCTGGGTGAACCCTTTCTGTCCGGACAGCCACCCATCCGTGGCTGTCTCAATCGCTGGCAGAATCCGTCAGTGGGCGTTTCTTGAACTTCTTCCAGCAAAGAAGTTCTTTGACGCCTAGTCTCCTCCTACTCTCCCTGCACGGAAGTCTTCTGTGCAGGGAGGGTGTGGGCAGCGGAGGACCCATGCTCTCCCCACTGGTCTCTGGTGAAGAGTCCTGGAGCCCCCTCGCTGATTCCCCCATCTGCCCCCCTTCTCCACTGGTGCTACGCTGATTTCCTTCCCCAGCAGATGGGCTGCCTCTCTCCCTACTGGGACCCTCTCCGGCATCCCTCTGGAGCCCTCCCTCCTCCTCTGGCTCCGATGGCAGTTCCCTGACAGGTTAGTTATCTTGAATTTGGTGAATATCACTTCCTGATGATAACTTAAGCCAACATTTCAGAAGTAATTCTGGTTGAAGCAAGAAACAAAATTCTCAGTGGAGCTTTCTGCAGGCTATCACTGGTGGGGATACCAGTACAGTAACGGCACTTCCACCTTCCCATTCATTCGGCAAAACAAATGGGGAGTTTTGTGTGAACAGAAAGATGCTAGCATCACGCTGTGAGTACCTCTCCTCCAAGAAGCTCAGGGTAGCATAAATGGGTCTCCTCCTTCCTGTTCTTGCCCTCACGCCAGCCCTGTGAGGTACAAGAGGCTGAGAGGTGGTGAAAGGCCCAATAAATTTGAGTCAGGACTTGAATCTGGATTTCCCAGCTCTTCAACCCCTGCACCACACTCCCTGTCTTCTAAAGTGCCATTCCTTCCTCGCATTTTCAAATGTCTTTTTTAATTTAAAGCCCTCAACTACTTTGCCCTTTCCTCCTAGAGAAGGTGCTTCAATTGAAGTACGATGCAGCGATTTGCAACAATGTGATGCGAGGTATTGGCCTCTGTGCTTGATCGTCTGAAGTTCCTTCATCAGACAAGGCAACAAAAGCTTGAGTGAAGGGAGGAAAATTTGCTATTCAGAGTTGCAATCTCTTTCAATCAAGGGGGAAAGTGGAGGTAAATACGGGATAGAAATGTCAGTTCAATCTGCATATATGAATATGCATTTAGCTTCAGTTACCTAGGTAGAGCCGTATGTGATGGTTCCTTCCCTCTCTCATTTGATGAAAACCTGGTCTGTAAGTAAGTCCTGGAAATCCTGGTTTGCCCCTCACTCTGGCAAAGAAGATTCAGGGAACAAAAGCGTCGGGGTGATGTTTATATATTGATTGATATAAAAACTTGAAGAAATCACAGGGGCATCTGTTAGCGTTGCCACCTGTCCTGTATAATAAGGGGTTGTCCTGTACTTCAGTGCAAAATGCCATGCCCTGCATTGATACACTCAGTGCCAGATTTATGTATAAGCTAAACAAGCTATAGCTTAGGGCCCCATTCTCTTGGCCCCCCCCAAAAAAATATAAAGGAGGAAAAAACTGGATGTACATTTCCAAAATATAAGATAAAAATAAAATAAAATAAAACCTACATACAGCAACAGTGTTTGTGTTGTGTAGGCTGCTATGATGTAGGTAAGTAATGGGCCCCGCCTGCTAGCCTGCTCCCTCAAATATCACTGGTTTGCTCATTTCTATATACAGGGTGTCTACATTCTGCATGGACTGGGACACTTGGGAATTTCCGTCTGAATTAGTCCCAACAGAAAAGACACTTTTTTTTTTTTTTTTTTTTGGAAAAGTACTTGTAAACATTTCCCCCCCAATTCGTTATGGATTATTTCCCAATACTCTTTTACCCTTTTACAAGTCCACCCCGTATGTTTCTTCTGCCTTCTTTTTCTAGAGGTGGGGAGTGAGAAAAATCAAATGTTCTTGGAGAAATTTCAGCTCAACTCTCGCTGCAGGTTAAGTGCTGCGGGAGAGAGAAGAGCACTTGAAAGAAGATGCGAAAGCAGCGCCATGAATTTTCTATTTTTAGCATTCAGTTTGCATTGGTTCATTTATATTTAAATTTGATGACAAGGTGGGCAGAGTGTTCTTGTGCTCATGTCCAGCTTGCAGGCTTCCCACAGGGACCTGGTCAGCCGCTGTGAGGACAGGACATTAGTCTAGATGTGCCATATCAAGTCTAGATGTGTTCATATCATTAGTCTAGATGTGTTCATATCAAGTCATCATATCAAGTTATATAGTTATAGTTCCCTCCATTTCTACTATTTACAATTGAATGCCAATCATTATGTAGCCAAAATGGCAACACCCGTGCAGCTGACACCTCATGGAAGATATCAGCAGTCCTGTGAGTAATCCCAAGATCTCCATGGGATGCGGGTGACGCTGTGGCCTAACCAATGAGCCTCTTGGGCTTGCCGATCAGAAGGGCAGCGGTTCGAATCCCTGCAACGGAATGAGCTCCTGTTGCTCTGTCTCAGCTCCTGCCAACCTAGCAGTTCAAAAGCATGCCAGTGCAAGTAGATAAATAAATACTGCTGCGGCGGGAAGGTAAATGGTGTTTCCGTGTGCTCTGGCACTCATCACAGTCCTCTGTGTACCAGTAGCGGTTTAGTCTTGCTGGCCACATGACCCAGAAAGCTGTCTATAGACAAGCGCTGGCTCCCTTGGCCTGAATCGAGATGAGCACTGCAACCCCATAGTCGCCTTTGGCTGGACTTAACCATCCAGGGGTCCTTTACCTTTTATTATCCTGAGATCTGCAGAAGTACAAAAGCATTTAGGCAGGGGGCCTAAGCAGGCAGCTCAAAACAATCCAGGAAGGACTGAGTATGCTCAACGGGCACAGAATGTTGAGTGGCTGTTGGGGAAGAAAAGGGAAAACCAGGGAGGGAGAATGGAAGGACTGGAAACATCAACAGGAAAACTTCATGCTGCAGCATTTTGTTGCAACTTCCACTTGCCAAGTGTCTAGAACCCAGTATGGGTGCAGATGTTTGCCGTGCTTCAAAAACTTTCAGGGATGATGACATGTTTGCATGCGGAAAGCAAAAACACCACTCTCTTAACACCGTTGGCTTTCTGGAAATATCATCTCTTTTGCCAGCCTGAAAGCACTCTGTGTGTGTGTGTGTGTGTGTGTGTGTGTGTGTGTGTGTGTGTGTCTTTTAGAAGGGTTTGGAAGAGGTGGGGTGGGGGAGGAGAACCAAAAACCTTTCTACAAAATTGCACTTTTAATTACGCCTTCCACACGGGCTCTTTGCTTTAATAACACTGAAAATGAAGTAGCAAATCCTCTACTCCCAGGGTAAGCATTCTTTGGAAAAAGATAATGAAATCTTTTAATACCCACAATGGGAAGCTCTGCCTTCCTGGGTCTTGTTGTGGACCAGACGGCTGCACTTCAAGGCAAGATTCACTAGGAGCTTACTGCTCCCTGTGCTTTAACTCACAGGTGACCCTTGGTCTGGGGTGGGAAGCACGGTTGCCCTCTCCAGGAGAGAGAGAGAGAGAGAGAGAGAGAGAGAGAGAGGATGGACAGATGGATGAGAAAGAGAGAGAGAGTCCCACCCACTTATTGGAAAACAGGCTAGTTTCTACACACCCTGGAATGAACAAAGTCTGCTGAATCAGTTACAAAATCTCTGAGCTGCGCCTGAAAGTAGTTCCTAAAATCAGGAGGGGAAGTGAATGAGAATTAAGTTCATTTCGGAGTAGAATGTTGATCAATTTCTAGTTCATCTTCAGGTTCATTCTCTTACATGTCTGTTTTACTCATTAGACTCTTTGTGCCTCAAACATAAAGATCGTCGGTGTTGAGAAAAATAAATTAAACAATTCACAGTTTGCTGCATTTTGATGTTCTCTTAATCTTCCCAAATACATTATATTTTTCAGTGAAGCGGCTTGTAACAGACTGAATTCAGGTGTGGTTTTGTTTTTGCCAAGCATCATAGAATCGTAGAATTGCAAACTGACACCAAGGATCATCTAGTCCAACCTCTTCCAATGCAGAATCCCTGACCAATGGCCACCCAACCTCTGTTTAAAGACCTCCAAAGAAGGAGAGTCCACTCCCTTCTGAGGTTGTCTGCTCCACTGTTGAACAGCTCTTACTGTCAGAAAGTTCTTCCTAAGATTTTGCCGGAATCTCCTTTCTTGGGTCATTTGGATTAACGTGAACTGAACTGTAAACAAACCAAATATTTTGTAATGGGATGGACATGAACCAGAGTTGGTTCCTTTTTGAACAACGATGAACTAGAACTAGTTCCTTTTTTAAAAAATAAACTTTCCAAGTGCTGCCCATCCCCCTCTGATCTCCCTCCGGTCAAGCAAGAGTCAGGATTGGAGTTGAAAGACACATTCCAGTCAGGCAAAAAACATACATTTGGGATGGTGGTGTGAGGAGTGACACAGATGAGACTGTCAGGATTGCGTGCAGGAGCCAGGCCCTGTGACCAGTAGGGCTTTGCAGGACTGGGGCCTGCCTAAGTTTGTTCTGGAGAGGCAAGGCCACATGGTAAGTCGCTGCACCTGGTGGCAAGAGCCGGGAAGGGATATAAGGTCAGCATTTCTCTTCGGCTCTTTGCCACAGCAACACATTCCCTGCCTTGCTGCGTTTGGCTTCTTGCTTCCTGATCCTTGGCTTCTTGACTCCCTGCTTCTCAACCCTCAGTCCCTTGACTTTGTGACTCCTTGCTTCTCAACCCTCAGACCCTTGATTTTGTGACTCCTTGCTTCCTGACCCTCAGACCCCTGGCTTCTGGACTCTCATTCCTGCTCCCACCCCGCTCCCACCCTGCCATCTTGCCCCTGGTCCCGACATCCTCAGCTGGGATTCCCCTTAGACTGGACCGTGACAGTGACTCCCAGGGGCAACATAGACAGTCCTTGAGCACTTCCTTTCAACATCACTGGCTATTCCTCTGAGTCCTCCCTCTCCAGCTGCTCAGCAGCCCTGCCCAGCTAAGATGCCCAAGCTCTCCCCCTCCCCAAACTGACTCTAGCCCATCCTTTTTTAAAACCCTAAATAGAGATGTCTCTGGCAGGTCTTTGCATCCTGGATAGCCCTCCACCAGTTCTGGCACGATTCACGTTTGGTCTCCTACCACACACTCGGCACGCTTAGCGCCTCCATTTGGAGCGCAATCAGGAATTAGTCTCGGTTTGTTGCCCTGCCGAGAAATAAATTTCCTGCCACCTCCAGATAAAGAGGCCTCGTTGAGAAGTAATCAGGAGCAGGAAGCTTGGAGACCGTGCTTTCGGATGACACCATTAGCTCGGCAGAGGCAATGGGAAGTTTGCTTATAAAGCGAAGGACACCAGAGTCAGGAAACGCCTTTGTTTGTTTACTGATTATTATACCCTCCCAAGGCAGCTTACAATTAAAATCTGTACTAAGGCATGAAAGAGAGATATGCAGGCACAGTAGGCGTAGATGAATCCATCTATTTCTGGTGTATTTCATTTCCAAATATGTCTCAGTGGAGACTGGTATATTGGATTTCCCCATGAAGTGGAATTCCTGTTAGGCTATTATTTGTGAGGCCAGGGTCATGTGCACAAGAACACGACACCTGACGATAAGACTGGTAAGAATCAGTAAAAGGGAACATTAATAGTTGACCATTAAAGTGAAAAACAGATCCCTCTAAGGTACAAGGAGGGTTTTGACATATATAGAAGATAACAACAACAACAACCACCACTTTATTATTTATACCCCACCCATCTGGCTGGGCTTCCCCAGCCACTCTAGGCAGCTCCCAACAGAATTTTAAAAACAGAATGTCAAACATTAAAAACTTCCCTAAACAGGGCTGCCTCCAGATGCCTTCTAAAAGTCAGATAGTTGTTTATTTCCTTGACATCTGATGGGAGGGCATTCCACAGGGCGGGCGTCACTACCGAAAAGGCCCTCTGCCTGGTTCCCTGTATCCTCACTTCTTGCTGTGAGGGAACCGCCAGAAGGCCCTCAGAGCTGGACCTCAGTGTCTGGGCTGAACGATGTGGGTGGAGATGCTCCTTCAGGTATACTGGGCCGAGGCTGTTTAGGGCTTTAAAGGTCCACATCAAAACTTTGAATTGTGCTCAGAAACATACTGGGAGCCAGTGTGGGTCTTTCAGGACCAGTGTTATATGGTCTCAGCGGCCACTCCCAGTCACCATTCTGGCTGCCACATTCTGGATTAGTTGTTGTTTTCAGGTCACCTTCAAAGGTAGCCCCACGTAGAGTGCATTGCAGTAGTCCAAGTGAGAGATAACCAGAGCATGCACCACTCTGGCAAGACAGTCCGTGGGCAGGTAAGGTCTCAGCCTGCGTACCAGATGGAGCTGGTAGACCGCTAAATGAGTTGAGTAAGTTGTATTCCATGGAGAGTTGGGGAAGAGCTGGAATAGTGCCAGGTGGTTTGGGTTTGATGCAGCAGAAAGATGACAAACCCCAAGGGAACTAAACCAAGGTAGGTAAACCTCAGGCTTGAGGGCCAAGTGGACCTGTCAGGTCTCTCTGTCTGGCTGCGGGGACTCACCCCAGGCCATACAACCTCCTCAGTGACACCTCATTCCCCCAGACCACACTGCTCTCCAGCTCCACTTTGCACCTTCCTTGAGTGTTTTCCCCGCAAACTGGAATATGTACTTCAACTAATGCCTCTTCCTTGCATGGATGGAGGATAGAGTGTGGAGTGTGGGTAGAAACTACCCTACTCTAAAACGTAAAATCCACACCCATTGCTCCACCCACCACTGGTATCAGGCCCTTGGAGAGGTTGTCCAGAGGGTGATGTGGCCCTGGGCTTGAAAAACATTCCCTGCTCCTGGTGTTATGTGTGCATGAGACAATTCGAAAACATATGTTGCTTAGGTACACTGAAGTCCTAAAACCAAAGGCAGATCAAGCTCTTGCACTTTGCATTAAGCTAAGCTATGGGGACATAGCTCAGTGGTAGAGCTTCTGCCTTGCATGCAGAAGGTGCTAGGTTCAATCCCTGGTATCTCCAGGTAGGATCTAGAAGACTTAGCTCAGTTGGTAGAGCACGAGGCTCTTCATCTCAGGATCATGGGTTCGAGCACCACTTTGGGTAAAAACTTACGCGGGGCTGGACCCTCATGGTCCTTTCCAACTCTATGGCTCCTGCCTGAACTTTCTGGAGATCTGCTACCAGTCAGTGTAGACAACACTCAACTAGATGGACCAATGGCCTGACCTGGTAACGAGGCCACTTCTCATGTCTCTTTCTTCATTTGGCTGGTACGACATTGAGATTTTATACACAAGCTCAGGCACACACGCAAATGGAAAATCCCCCAACAGTAAATACATCAAATGTTAATCCCCTTTCATTGGAGCAGGAAGAGCAATTCAGCTTTAGTAACTGGAGTTAATTTCCACTCGACTTTCCTCTCCTCTGAAGCATTATCTTTTTCATTTGCCATCAGCAGCGATGCTGTGGGCTGAATTTTTGTCAAGATGCAAGAGGAGCTCGAAGCTGTCTCCCCTGCTCGCTCCATCTTCCTAGCAGGCATTTAGGGATGGCAGGGAGGGTCCCTGATCGGAAAGCACATGTGTTTGGCATTGGTCAGTTATGCTCTGGAAACAATTTTTCTTTGCTTGTGGAACCAAAGACCATTTCAGGGCTCAGGCCAGTATTTGTAGTTGCTGTAACTGCAGGAGTAGGGAGTCACAGTGTCACAGTCCAGTTCATGGGCGATCAAAGTCCTGGCTGGGGACGTCGGGACCGGGGGCAAGATGCCGGGGTGGGAGCAGGAACGGGAGTCCAGAAGCCAGGAGTCAGAAAGCCGAGGGTCCGAGGGTCAGAGAGCCAGGATTCAAGAAGCCAAGGGTCCAAGGGTCAGGAAGCAAGGAGTTACAAAATCAAGGGTCCGAGGATCAAGAAGCAAGGAGTCATGAAGTCAAGTGTCTGAGGATCAAGAAGCAAGGAGTCAAGGAACCAAACACAGCAAGGCAGGGAATGTGTTGCTGTGGCAAAGAGCCAAAGGGAAACACTGACCTTATACCCCTTCCCTGCTCTTGCCACCAGGTGCTGTGAGTTACCAATCAGCCTCACCTGTGCGGCCACGCCTTGCCTCTTCAGAACAAACTTAGGCAGGCCCCAGGCCTGCAAAGTCCTACTGGTCACACGGCCTGGCTCCTGCACACACTCCTGACACACAGGCCCTGGAGGAGAAATGTAGCCCTCCATACCTTTCTGCCAGGCCCTCCGAATTCTCCCCAGGCCAAACCCCCCTCTTCCTACACGTCTCACTGGCCTACACTTCCTTGAGTGTTTTTGCCTTGCTGGAAGGAGTCCTTGAGTACTGATAGGTGCTAAATGCATTGCTCTGCTTTCCTTAGAACCACATCAGTGAGGCTGAGAGGAGAGTCTTGTCATCTGGGCAGCTCAGGACCTCCATACACTTTGCCTGGGCTTGCGTCCCAGAGAGGTTACTTCAGTGCTGCATAAACATAGCAAAAACCACACCAGAAACAGCAGTTATGAGTTACCAGTCTCTGCGGCCACAGCAGGCGCTGCGATTCTCCAGTGATTTGACTTCACCCCCCGGAGGCGCACTCCATTGTCTCTTGAGGTAGATGGATGCTGACAAAAAAAACCCGGTGTCCCCCAGCTACCACCACAGAAAGCTCTTGTGTTTTTTATTTGGAAAATCCTGCTGTTTGGAAGAATTTCAGTTTTAGGAATCAATCTTCCAAACATCTATTCACCAAAGCAGAAATACCCCTCACACAAAAAAAGCAAGGAAGTTTTGCAAGGGTGAAATAATATCTCCTTTAAAAAGATTTCATCTGCAAGCAATGAGCAAGATGAGAAGCCCTGTGAACTTTAGATATGCCCTGCGCTGCTTGCATTTTAAAAGTCAAGCTACCAGCATGACTAAATTGCATGTTCTTGGGGGGAAATTTTTCAATTTCCAAATGCACTCCCCTGGTGCGTTTTGTGATGCACAACAGACTTTGACTCAAAAAGCCAAATTCATTGCTTCCTTGCAGGAGAGGCAATAAAACAGGCCCGGTTGCTCATTCTGACACTCGGATGTTCCATTATTCATGGAGAGCTTTTTGTTCTACGTCTTTGCAACCCGTTATCTTTAACTTGATTTGCAAAGCGGGGGCTTTCTTCTCTTTTGGGGGGAAGAGGCGGTACTGAACCTCACAGTCCCATCTTGATGAGACCTTCATTTCGAGTCTCTTGCCGCAGCAGGAGTTTTCCTGATTATTCTGCTGTAATTGAAATTGTGTCTTGAAAAGTCTCGGAAATGCCCTTTTCATGTATTATATTGACAGCGATCTTATTAAGACGTTAGATCAGCTCCTTCTTCGTTTAAAGGAAGGTGGGAGTGATAGTCAAGATTTTTTATTTTTTATTTATTTTTTTAAAAAAATCTTGCTGGAGAAACTGCACGTCGTAATTACAGCTTCTTTTGCATTATTTAACTTGCTGTCAAACCCCAGAGATTTGATGAGAGCACGTGTCAAAATAAGGCTCGGTTGCATTTCCTGGTGAAGCCAAGATTCCTGAGCATGAAAACTTCCCATGGAACTCTAGTTGGCTCCACATCCCACAAGGATGAGATAGGAGCTGAGCATCGCTGCATGTAGCACCCAAACAGCAGGATCACTGAGTTCCATAATATGAGTTTCTCCAACATCTAATGTTATCCTCCAATACAAGCTGACAATGCCCCAAGCGTTTGTTGTCAGCCTGATTTTGATTCTGGGAATGGGAATATCAGGCCCAGGGACTGATTTCAACCTTCTAGGTCTGAGAAAATAGGGGGATAGTGCATGGCTGTAGTAGCTGTGTGAAATGGATGGTGATTGTATGGATTTTGTGTACATTGAAACACTGTATTACTCTTCCTTGTCATGGTTTCTGATTTTATTTATTTATTATATTATGCTTATGGATCTTGTTTTGTGTGTTTTTGTCATGCGAACCATTTGCCATGGTTTTATTGCAGTTATCGTGTTGCATTCATGCAGGTATTTATCCGTTGTGTGCTGAATGACGGTGCCCTTCGGCCGCCCCCACCTTGCTCCACCCCTGGCAGCAGCACATCTACTTGGCATGCCAAAGGTCCATGCTTCACCCCATGGCATCTCCTGGGTAGGGCAGGAATAGGCCCATGCCTGAAACCCTGGACAGCTGCTGCCAATTGGTGAAGACATTACTGAGTTTGAGGAATGAGAAGTCGGACTCTCAATAAGGCACCTTCCAATGCAATTCCACTCCTTTAAATCCTACGGGCCCATGCTTGAGGAGTGGGGCACAATCAGAAACAGTCATTTGGCTTTTCAGCTTTGTAGAAAAACTTCCCTTGCTGGTCTCGGGAGCCGTCCTGAAGTCCTCCGGCTCGCCAATCTCTGCTGCCTGCTGCTAATGGCTTTGTACTCTAGGCTGGAGTCTGTGGACCTTGTCCATCCTCCCTCAGGTTCTCTGATCCTGGCTGGAAAGGTACAAGAAGCAGGGGCAGATAACCCACGTAGGCACTCGCCTGGGCTCCCATCCCTTCGTTTGTGAGACCACAACTGATCAATAAAAGCAATAAAGCCTCCCCCTGCTGCTGCCAGAATATGAGAATATGAATATGAGAAGGACAGCGTTTCTTCCTCCCCCTTTCCGAAGCTTAGAAGGAAGGCAGAAGCACTTATACATCCCCGGCAATTTAAAAGTTCCGTGTTGAGCGGGAGGGTTGGATAGAGTGGCGAACGTCTTCTTGACTGCCTGTAGAAAGCAAGGCATCATTGTTTTGGCCTGATGCCTGAAAATTGGCTAACAGACCTAAAAGACTCCTGTGCCTCAAAGCTCTTGACCAGATTGCCTGGAACATTTCACAGTTGACAGGTTCAAGAACATGGGTGGGTGGGAGGCATGTTCACAGGGCCATCTTCACAGGAGCCAGTGTGGTGTAGTGGTTAAGAGCGGTAGACTCGTAATCTGGGGAACCGGGTTCGTGTCTCCGCTCCTCCACATGCAGCTGCTGGGTGACCTTGGGCTAGTCACACTTCTCTGAAGTCTCTCAGCCCCACTCACCTCACAGAGTGTTTGTTGTGGGGGAGGAAGGGAAAAGAGAATGCTAGCCGCTTTGAGACTCCTTCGGGTAGTGATAAAGCGGGATATGAAATCCAAACTCTTCTTCTTCATCATCATCTTTACCCAAGGGTGCATGGGGTGCTGTGCACCTGGGTGCTGAATTCTGGGGGGTGCCAGGCACCCACAGCTGAAGCCGCCTAAGCTCTTAACTATCTACCTCTGGGATGTCCAACTGGTTGACCACAATCTCTGGGTCATTTCTGTTCCCTTTTGCGGAAGAGCTGCAGAATCAATGTATCCGGCGGAGCCCCGTAGTGTTGTCTTTCATTTTCGCATGATCGCAAAAACGGAAGACGGAGTCTTCACTGCAGCTTTTTATTTTTTCATGTCAGTGATTTTCACTGCTCCCCTCCTTGAAAGCTCAACAACCTTGACCTGCCCCCCACCCCCAGGGATCTTTGCGCCCCGACGGCGTATATGCTAAAGACGACCCTGCTTGTTCAGGCATGTAATGAGCAGGGACTGACATTTTCTGTAATTATCCCATTGCGTCGCACACTTAACACCCTGATAAGTTGGTCAAAGGGCAGGGTGTATGTCTTAAACAACAGTGTGGTGTAGTGGTTAGAGTGCTGAACAAAGGACAGGGATTGGAACCTTAGGCCCAGAGGTCAAATGTGGACTTACAGGCTTCTTTATCCTGAAAGACCTTCATTGGCTCCCAGTACTTTTCCGACCACAATTCAAAGTGTTGGTGCTGACCTTTAAAGCCTTAAATGGCTTTGGCCCATTGTACCTGAGGGCGTGTCTCCACCCCCATTGTTCTGCTCGGACACTGAGGTCCAGCGCCGAGGGCTTTCTGGCAGTTCCCTTACTGCAAGAAGTGAGGTTACAGGGAACCAGGCAGAGGGCTTCCTTTGTTTGGCGCCCACCCTGTGGAACGCCCTCCCATCAGATGTCAAGGAAATAAATGACTATCTGACTTTTAGAAGGCAGCTGAAGACAGCCCTGTTTAGGGAAGTTTTTAATGTTTGATGTTTTATCGTGTTTTTAATATTCGGTCAGGAGCCGCCCAGAGTGGCTGGGGAGGCCCAGCCAGATGGGCAAGGTATAAGTAAATAATAATAATAATAATAATAATAATAATAATAATAATAATAATAAAAGGCCCTTGTGGTGTAGTGGTTAAGAGCGGTGGACTCGTAATCTGGTGAACTGGGTTCAATTCCCCGCTCCTCCACATACAGACTACCTTGGGCTAGTCACACTTCTCTGAAGTCTCTCAGCCTCACTCACCTCACAGAGTGTTTGTTGTGGGGGAGGAAGGGAAAGGAGAATGCTAGCCGCTTTGAGACTCCTTCGGGTAGTGATAATTGGGATATCAAATCCAAACTCTTCTTCTTCTTCAGGCCACCTGACCCTCACTGGCTTCCCAACTGTTAATTAACACGATATATTAATTAATATACACAGTGGATATGGATGCATGTAATCATGAAACTGTTTCTTTCAATGCTTCATCAGCCAATGAAAGCAAATATAAACACTGTAGAAAATATGCTCTGGATCAATGCTCATATAATACTGTAGTCACTTTGCTTACATCTTGTTAAGAAATTGAACTGCATCCTTCTCATATTAATTCTTACAAGTCTGGCTGATGAAGAATTGATCAAGATTGGCTGATGAAGCCTTGAACGAAACAGATTGGTTAAGAGGACTGAGAGACTTTGGTTGTAATTTCTGATCGTTTGTATTAGTCTATACATAGTGCTGAGTGCCACTGTTATTGGCCATTGTGTTGTGCTATATTGTACACCAACCCGATCCAGCAGCCTTGTCTATGTTCTTAAAGCACACACTCTGCCTCTCGGCTCTTGTGGGAAGGAGCTGCCTGCTGTATTGCAGCTGGTGGAAAGCAGATCTCTCAAAGGAGCCAAGGAAATAGTGCCAGTTCTGAGGAACTGGAACAAATGCTCTTCTGGAGGGTTAGACGCAGAGGGCTGGCACTGGTGTTCTGGGAAGGAATTGCACCTGTCAGCACAAACTCCGGATGATGGTTATGCACCGTCGGTGCAACAGGATACTACGTTAAGCTGATTATCACATGTAATTTTATGGCAGGCCTTTAAAATACGTCTGTTGAGCAGCGATAAGCTCCCAGAGTAGTTTGTAGGAGGCAAATTGAGTTCTTGTTTATCTAGATTTATTGGATTATGAAGCCAAGGCCCTTGCACTGAACTATCCTCAAATAAGAATCAAGATATATTTATATTTCTTCTCAAATGCCTACACGCCGCTTTGATCAGGTATGCAGGAGTCATCTATAAGCTGGCGCCCATTTGAAGAAATCATGGTCGATTTATCACAACCAATTAATCATAATGTAAGGTGAGGCCTGCTGGGTCAGACTGAAGGTCCACTAGGATAACTCAGTACCCTTTGTTCCTGCAGTGGTACCTTGGTTCTCAAATGCCTTGGTACTCAAACAACTTGGAACCCAAACACTGCAAACCTGGAAGTAAGTGTTCCAGTTTGCGAACATTTTTTGGAAGCCAAACATGCTTCATTTTGAGTGTTACGCTTCTGATTTGAGTGTCATACTTCCATTTTGAGTGCACGCTTCTGTTTTGAGTGTTACACTAAGGTCCGTCTGTTTTTGCTATTTATTTTGCATTTTTGTTTTGGCGGCTCTTTTGTTTTGTTTTTGTGACTGTGTGGAACCCAGTTCAGCTACCGATTGAATGTTTGTGTGACTGCAGTACATTATTTATTGCTTTCGTTTTATGGGTCAATGGTCTCGTTAGATAGTAAAATTCATGTTAAATTGCTGTTTTAGGGGTTGTTTTTAAAAGTCTGGAACGGATTAAACAATTTTGCATTACTTTCTATGGGAAAGCGTGGCTTGGGTTTTGGAATGGACTTCCCAAACAGATTAAGTTTGAGAACCAAGGTACCATTGTATTCTCAAATGGATGCTGTGGAAGCTCCTAAGCAGGACATGAATTTGACAACCCTCCATTGCTGTTGATCCCCATAAACTTATATTGTATTCAGGTAAGGGACTGAGCTTCATAAGGGAGCATTGTGTTTCATGGAGAAGGACCTCGAACCTTTGATGAGGCTCCAAGGCACATTCTATTCAGCAGAGTTCCCAGCACAGGGAAGAGATGAGAGGTTTGGGCTACATTGTAAAGAGTTTTTTTCTAAGCTACGCAGAACAGAAAAGACATCCTCTCTCTATGAAAGCAGAGAGCAACTGAACAAAGGAACAAAGGAAACAGGAAACCACTAACGTCACATCCCGTCTCCTTTCCCATGAGACTGGAAGGTCTCTGGAATGTAAACAGAGTCCTGTGACTCCAAGCAGCTGCTCAGTGGGAAACAGAAACTAACAGTTCCCAGCATCTCCAGATAGCGCAGGGAATGTCCCCAACCTGAAACCCTAGAAAGCTGCTGCCTGTCAGTGTAGACAATACTGAGTTAGATGGGACCAACAATCTGACTCAATTTAAGGCAGCTTCCTAGGTTCCTGTTTTGAGGGTAGACTGCTTCTGATCATGGAGGTTTCATTTAACCACCACGATTAGTAGCCGTTGATAGTCCTCTCTGCTTCTCCCATCATCAATTTGTCTGGTCCTTTTAAAAGTCATCTAAGCTACAACTTGATTCCCATAATTTAATTGTGCATTTAATGATGCTCTTTGGTTGAGGGAGCAGAAAAAGTCTGCTTCGAGGGTTATCTCCCAAACCCTGCAAAATGAATACAAGTAGGGACTTATTTTTAAAAGCCAGGCTAGAACGGATACCAGGACCTATCGTGAAAAGAAACAGCATAAATAATACAAAATTAGGCCTCATTATTTAATCACCAGGCCCGATTAAACGTGATCTTTGGGAAATTAACAATTAGCAAATAGAACCTTTAGGCAAAATTCAACTATTATACAGACAATTAACGCCACATTTCATTAGCAAAAAAGAAAAGGGAAATATATCATGAAGGGAGAAAAGAGGGAGAGAAAAAGAAAGGGAACAGCACTTGAAAGAATTTGTTTTGTCCCATAATTTCCTATTAATTTATGTTATTTTTGCCACTTTGAGATTCATCTTGGGCCCACACTGAAACCACATTGAAACTAGTTTGCCACTGTGGAAGTATTGATCTACAGAAGTATTTGTATACCACTGTATCATAAAATATCAGGGCAGGGTGTAAAGCATAAAAACATTTTAAAAAATAAACTAAAAGCATTTAAAAAAGCATTAAAATATATTATAAAGATATGATCATTATATTGTTATTTTATATTTTGAACTGCCCTTAGATCTATGGGTATAGGGCAGCGTACTACTACTACTTCTACTAAATGTGGCTTAACTGAAAAGATCAAGGAGATCGAGTGATTCCCCTATCTATAAAGGACTTTGGGACTTTTTTTGTTTAGAGAAAAGTTGAGTAGGAAGTAACATGCTAGAAGTTTATAAATGCTGCATGACATGGAGATAGAAAGTGGATAGAAAAAACTTCCCAGGTGTCAAAAAAGGTTATTTATATGTGCCACTTCTGCAGCCTGTGTTTTGTTAGCCCCCAAATGGAAACTGAGCGAGGTCTCAAGAAGAATGGCAACTTAAGCTAATGAAATATGTGCAGCTTGCGGACTTAACATATATAATAAGAGAACAGGAAGAACATACATTTAGAGAGAATTGGAAAATGTTTATCAAATATATGGGGGGGGGAATTGTGTACACTCGAAAACATTGACAGCATTAAGATAAATTCAACAGTGCAAATAAGTTTTGATGGGTGCAAATAATGGAATACTGAATGGTTTCATGTAAAATATGCAGGGATTTATGGTATGTAGAATGAACCATGGAAGGAGAAGAAAGGAAGTCCGGGCAGAACAATGGAGGTGGAGACACTCCTTAAGGTATACTGGACCGAGACCATTTAGGGCTTTAAAGGTCAGCACCAACACTTTAATAAGGATAATGCTTTTTAAAAATGACATGTGTTGTTGTTTTTTTTACAATGGCATATACTTACTAAATTTTGGGATAAAGCTGTGGATTATATTAAAAATGCTAATTTTTTGGAGGATAATATTCTTTTGGACTACATACCTACTATATGGAATTTGACAATAGGGTGACGTGAAAGGGTTCTCTGTGCCCAAAAAAAACTAATATTGCTGCATTGGAAGGATAAATCTAAGACTCCATTTAATCAATGGAGTGAAGACCTGACTATACTTGACTCCTATGAGCAGATTGCTTATAGACATAAACTTTGCATGGACTGGTATGATGAAATTTGGAAACTCATTTATACAAAATACAGTGTGTTAAAATTGTTAATTGTTAATTGTTATACTATACCTTTCTTTTCCTTTGTCCTTTTTTCACTTTCTTCACTTTTTTAATTAAAAACAACAACACTTTTTAAGTGTGGTATTTAAAATTTAAAAATATACAAATAAATAGTAATTTTAAAAAGGGAAAAAAGTGATGGGCTTCTTCATATATCAACAAGCAAAAATCCTGCTTCTCCCAGTCAGCAATGGAGAGCTCCTCACCCCTGTGCTTTTAACCTTCCTCCCACCCTTTCACTAGCATTTATCCCCCACCGCAGCCCAGCTCTTTCTTCTGCTTATTTAATGTCTGATGCTCTCCCTCTAATCAGATAGCTAAACGAACTCTCTGTCCTCCCAGCTGTTAAAATTGGATTACTGGATTAACTCTTGCAATCAGATGCTTAAGGACGTAAAGGTTGGAGTTCGCTGAAAGTTATTAAATCAGACTTCCCATTTATTTGGTCTTCTGGAGCACGCAGTAGCAAAGTCAATGGAGAAACCAACTCCCAAGAATGGCTACTGTATTCTCCCACAAAAGTAAAAGTCTACTGTTCTCTGTTCAAACTTTTCTCTAACCAAAATTCCTGAACCTTCAGCTTCTACAGGTTTCAGTGATTAGCACCATGCTCATCGTATTCCAACCCACAGAAACTTTAAAAACCATATGAACTCTACACAGTGGTACCTTGGTTCACAAACGCCTTGGTACTCAATCAACTTCGAACCCAAACACTGCAAACCTGGAAGTAAGTGTTCCGGTTTGCAAACTTTTTTTTGGAAGCTGAACATGCTCCGTTTTGAGTGTTATGGTTCCGATTTGAGTACTACGCTGAGGTCTGTTTGTTTTTGCTATTTATTTTGCGTTTTTGTTTTTGGGGCTCTTTTTTTTTGGTGACTGTTCGGAAGCCAGTTCAGCTACTGACTGATTGAATGTGTGACTGCAGTACATTGTTTATTGCTTTCGTTTTATGGGTCAATGGTCTCGTTAGATAGTAAATTCCATGTCCTGGGTGCTCTTGAAACCTACGCAGTAGAGCAACAGCTGGCGATTCTTCATTTTTGGTGAACCTGCAAACAACCAAAGAACAGATTCACAATGGCGTCACGATGCTGACCTTAGTTTAGTCAATGAAATCTTGCACTTCCACCTGTACGTCAAACAAGAAAATTTCAGCCACCAAGATATGTATCAAATAAGATTCCAGGAGAAAAATCAGCCACTTTTCCAAATGTGGAGACAATTTTTCAGATTCTTCCTGTGTTTAATGGTTACAAAGTGTACTGGTGAAATATTGTCTAGACTAATAAGGAGAAAGAATGATCTATGCTCAAACCATGTTCCAAGATCATTGTCTGATCTAAGCATTCTCTGCACTGAAAATGATAAACTCACTGATTTTAATGTTATAATTGACAAGTTTGCCTCCAAAAGAGCTTGAAAGAAACTGTTGTGCACAGAAAGAAACTGTATATAGAAAGAAAATATTTGCATATAGTGTAATGTTATGCTGTAGCAATGATTCACTTCTGAATCTTCTGTGTGAATGTCTTCATCAACCCTATACTTTTGCAAACTTACTTAAGGTTATAAATTTGTAAATCTTTTTATCAAGGCCAATGTTCAGTATCAGCAATGTTCTACTTTCAATGAGTAAGTAAAGAAGAGAATGAGGTTTTGTTTCTCGTGATCAGATGCTGTTACGTCTGGGCCTCCCAAGATTTTCTAGCCCAAGGCTTCCAGTTCCTTTAAGGCTTGTCTGCTACTGAACTGCGGCCCCTTCCCTGCTGGGTTTAAGCTCTCTTGTCAGACTGAGGCTGCAATTCGCACAGCACTTTACTTCATTTCTCTGTTTCCGTAACTGTTGTTGTTGTTGTTAAATTTGGTATACCACCATATACTATGGTTGTAGCGGGTGGGGGGCAAGGAGGGATAGCTGCCCCCCTGAATCAATAAAAATCAATTAAAATACATAGAAAACTGAGCTTCTGCCTCCCTTAACAAATGGCCTGCCTCCCTAACAAAAATCCTGGCTATGCCCATGCCATATACCCATGGTTCCCAGGGAAGTTCACAACATAAAATCACAATATAAAGAATACAAAATACATAATAAAATACTGTTAATTTCCATATTATACTTGAGTTTTCACACTCCATAAAAGCCACATTTTAGAAATCTAGCAGAATATACAGTCATACCTCGGGTTACAGATGATTCGGGTTGTGCAATTTTGGGTTGCGCACCGTGACGAACCCGGAAGTACCAGAATGGGTTACTTCCGGGTTCCGGTGCTTGTGCGTGCGCAGAAGTGCTAAATTACACTTTGTGCATGCATAGAAGTGCCGAATCGCGACCTGTGCATGTGCAAACATGGCACTGCGGGTTGCGGACACTGCGGGTTGCGAACATGCTTCCCGCACGGATCACGTTCACAACCCGAGCATCCACTGTAGTGTCATTTAGTGTTCATTTACTTGTTAATTAGTTCCTGAAACAACCCCTTTGCAACCCCATTAACTGCCACCACTGTCCACCACTGACCCATGGCCGCCCCCTTCCTTCCTTCCTTCCTTCCTTCCTTCCTTCCTTCCTTCCTTCCTTCCTTCCTTCCTTCCTTCCTTCCACCAAGTTCCTAGTCCTTAAGGCTGCTAAACTTTGCTCAAAAGCATACACCCAATGTCTGCATGCAACTCACAACCTGAAATGATTGCCGAACAGACTTCCGGTGCACTTGGGGCCCAGGAACCCCCACTCCTTATAAATGTGAGCCCTGCAAATCCCCTCAGCCTTTCGAACAGGAGTCAGCATGAAGCTGCTAAAATCTCTCCTGCTTGCTTGCTTGATGAACTGCTTGAGAAATGGAAGGCTTGTCAACTGAAGGTGGGTTTCCTTGGCAATGTAGTTTGTTTGCTAGCCTGGAGAAACGGCAATATAGCTGAGGCTTGTTAGGAGAGTGAAGTAATAGTAATAATGAGGATTTGGGTTCCTCCTTAGAGCTTCTGATTTATAACCCTGGATTTCCTTCTTGGTCTGTCTGCCTCTGTCTCTGTCTCTCTCTCACACAATTTCTGCTTGTTCTAAATCCACTGTATGATTTCTCTCTGCTCCCATTCTCTGGTTACGGCATCCCCTGGCTAATATGTCTTTATCTCATGTCTTCCTCCAAGGACTTCTGAACAGCTGACATTTGGGTACCAGGAGATTTCCCATCCATCCAACTTCCAGGTTCCCAAGTGCTGCAGTTAGAGAATTTTAGACTCTGGACCAGGGATGGATTTAGGTTGGATGAGGCCCTAAGCTACTGAAGGTAATGGGGCCCTTTCTATGTCCAGCTGTCCTTTGTCAACAACAAATTGTCGCTGGTTTTTTGTGTGTGTGTGTGTGTTGAATATATGCTATGTGGTAATTTATGGACCTAATAGGTATCTAAAGCCATTTTTCACACAGCAAAATATGCATTTTATCAAAGTAATTGTTGAACTGAAATACAATTAAGAAACTGTAACTAACATATTTAATTTAATTATAATATTTATGTATAGTATTATAGTCGCAAGTGGGGGAAATAGGGAACTGTACTAGTAAATAATAATATAGGCCCACTGAATAATAAAGATGAATATTTTTCTAAAGTAATTTTATACTGGGATCAAAATAAGTAAATTATGTATCACATTAAATCAATCAGTAGGCATAAGACTCATACCCTTATTCTACGCTGCTTGATCATCAGTCTACAAGCACTCTTTAATATTAGATAACAGGTACAACAGCTTGACCTGCATTCAACTGTGCTGCAGTGCAGTCTGCAGCTGCATGCTACATGCTACATGTTGAAATGCAACCAGTCCATGCAGAATGCAGGCACCCTATATATAGAAATGAGCAAACCAGTGATATTTGAGGGAGCAGGCTAGCAGGCGGGGCCCATGACTTACATCATAGGAGCCTACCCAACACAAAACACTCTTGCTGTATGCAGGTTTTATTTTGTTTGTTTGTTATCTTATATTTTGGAAATGTACATCCAGTTTTTTATTTTTCCTTTAATTTTTTGGGGGGCCCCAAGAGAGTGGGGCCCTAAACTATACCTTGTTTAGCTTATACGTAAATCCGGCACTCCTCTGGACTTATGGGTCTTACAAGAAGTTCTTTAGAGTATAATGTCTGTTACTTCTTTTGCTTCCTTCAAAATGTGGTCAGAAAGTCCTGCTGGGTTTAGGGGAGCCTCCTTGCCCTTTTGCTGAAGGGGGGCCTGAACCTCTGGCCTGAAGTCCAACCCTGCCGACACCATTTCACAGGCTGCCCCATTATTGAAAGAAGCTGCATGGAGAAGCTGCACTGATTGTTTTGCTCATCTTTATACGGGTAGAAAAAGCAATTTGTGGATGGCGCTCCCACCCACGCGGCCACAGAGCCACCGGGTGAGAATGGTTTCCCCCTCCTCCTTTTCTTCAACATCCGCTTGTCTCATAAAGTTAGCTTCAGCTTGAGCTAAATATGAGCATGGATTTGTTTTCAGATGATTAAAAAGAGAAAGAGAGAGAGGTGGAGATACCTGCAAGAGTCTCCCTTCCATCCTCATATGTTCTTGAAAGGTCATTGCCGTCAACAACAAAGGCTTGTGAGACGTCCACAGGGATGGATTCAATAAGGAGGCAGAGCCTTGTGTGGGCATTGTACCTGTAATTGCCCCCCCCCCCCACTGGAAAGATATGCACACAGAAAGCTGACTTCTACCGAGTCAAATTTCCTTGGCTTATCAAGATGTCAGGAGTCCAGGTTCCCAGCCTGATAATGCAGTAAGCGTAGGTAATTAAAAAGGAGGATTCATTGCAATAATGAAAGATAAGTCCGGATGGCTCTAACAAAGCCTCCAGCATCATTAATCAAGATGACTCTTCTGCAGATTCCTTCCTGTGTCTATAGAATATATTGAACTTCTGCATCCTACGTCTCTTGTTTTGCTTCCTGTCTAGCAGCCCTCCCATTCACCGACTGTGTGGACTGATTGGATCAGCTCCAACCTCTTTTCAGATAGGCAGTCTCTGAGTTTGTTCATGCTGTTTTGTGCTTCCTGTGAGCTTTGGCTGCATTCTAACCTGCTGTCAGCAAGCGGACCTTATCCATTTACCCGTCAAGGTCAGGAAGAGGCAAAGTCTGCAGCTGCCGTCTCTCCCCTGCCTGACTAACATCTATGCCTCTCTGTTTCTGGCTGCTTTCTGCCATTGGCTGCAAACCTTCGCTTGGAGCTGGCTCATTCCTGACACTAGCTTACAAGCAGGGAGCACATCTTTTGTTTGCATCCATCTGTCTTGAGAGACCATGGAGTGCACCTCTGGGGGTGAAGTCAAACTGCTGCATTAGCAGCACCAAAGTGACCTCGCTGGGTCACAAGCCTGGGTGGTGTCTTGGGCTGCCCAAATGACAAAAACGTCTCTCAGCCTTACTGATGTGGTACAAAGGAAAGCAGAGCAAGACAGCTGGCATCAGCTGGGCTGCAGGAGCTGTCAGAAGGAAGAAGAAGAAGAAGAAGAAGAAGAAGAAGAAGAAGCAGAAGAGTAGTAGTAGTAGTTAGGATTTGATATCCCGCTTTATCATTACCCTAAGGAGTCTCAAAGCGGCTAACATTCTCCTTTCCCTTCCTCCCCCACAACAAACACTCTGTGAGGTGAGTGAGGCTGAGAGACTTCAGAGAAGTGTGACTAGCCCAAGGTCACCCAGCAGCTGCATGTGGAGGAGCGGGGAAGCGAACCCGGTTCACCAGATTACGAGTCCACCGGTCTTAACCACTACACCACACTGGCTCTCAGGAGGCATACAAGGTGCCATCCAACCTCCTTAGGCCAGAAGGTAATAGAGATGATCAACATGAATGTACAGAATAATCTTAAATTTGCAGAGGAAAATATCCTTTTGAATTATATACCCAGTACATGGAATCCAACAAAGTAACAATATGAATGGACTCTCTGTGCCCTTACTATGGCAAAAAGGTATTGATGAACTGGGGAAATTAAAATGTACAAATATGTACAGACTTGCTACACATGAACAAGTTGCATACAGACATAATTTGCCATGGACAAATTTAACAAATTCATTTTTATAAATAATTGTATTAGGTTAAGGTTTGGTTAACTGCAATAACAACTTTTTGTAATGTCTATAAGTTTGTTGGTTGGTTTGGTTTGTTTTCTACATGGGTGATATTTCTTCTTCTTTTTGCATCTTATCTTACTCTGTGCACTTGTAATTATGTACTTTTTATCTTTAAATAAAGAATATATATATATATATATAGAGAGAGAGAGTTTCTTTATACGGGGAGGGACATAGCTCAGTGGCAGAGCAGCTTCCTTGGCCCAGTCATCCAGTTGGAGCTTAGAATATCCCCCTGCCTGAAACCCTGCAGAGCCACTGTCAGTCAGACAGAACTGAACTAGATAGACCAGTAGTCTGACTTAGTATAAGCCAATTGCCTATGTTTCTAGGCAGTGGTGTAGCCTTCTTAGACTTTACTGACTGGTGGGGTCTGCGTTGCTCCTGGGAGGGAGAAAGGAAGTCAAATGACACCGAGGTTTGGTTCAGAGAAAGAGTTTATTCTGCTCTCCGGATAGCAGAAGGCACTTGTGTGGTCAGTCCACAGCAAGTCCAAAGAAATGAGAAATTTCATGCAGTATATATATCCACCAGGCACCCTCTCCCCCCTTCCCCAGGAATCCAACCACGTCAGCTTATGCACATAAGCTGACATCCATGACCATAAACAAATGTTCCTGTTCCGGTACTCTCGACCATAAAAGGTTTTTCTTGTTCCTGTTCCTATACTCTTATCTTTGGGCAAGAAGAAGGTCACCAACTCTAAGAGCACCCTTTAGAAACTGTATCCTCAACTGTTTGAAGCTCTGTGGTGTAAACCACTGAGTCTCTTGGGCTTGCCGATCGGAAGGTCGGCGGTTCGAAATCCCGCAACGGAGTGAGCTCCCGTTGTTCGGTCCCAGCAGTTCGAAGGCACGTAGTGCAAGTAGATAAATAGGTACCACTCTGGCAGGAAGGTAAACGGTGTTTCCGTGCACTGCTCTGGTTCGCCAGAAGTGGCTTAGTCATGCTGACCACATGACCCGGAAGCTGTCTGCGGACAAATGCTGGCTCCCTCAGCCTATAGAGCGAGATGAGCACCGCAACCCCAGAGTCGTCCGTGACTGGACCTAATGGTCAGGGGTACCTTTACCTTTACTAATCTACTCTACTGCCATGAGATTCTGCCACTTTGTTTTGCTGTCCCAGCACCGGCATCCTGGCCCTGTCTCCAGCATTTCAACTGTCTCAAGACATTGGGACTCCTCCCCCTGTTCTGTTCAACCCTCCTTCACCTGCACTGAAAACATTAAAAAAGAAAAGAACAACAGAGCACTTTTACAGATCATCATTCAAACACATTCTCTAAATAACCCCCCAAGGTTAGCTAAGCAGCAGCTGTTGCAATGATTCTTGTCAAAAAGGAACACACTTCCCAAAGTGTGAATTTGTTATTTAACAAATGGTATGTCTGCAATATCCACCCCTTTCTTTAAAAAAAAATCTGGCACAAACACCTCCAAATCTCCCTGAGTTTTGTGACAATGTATAAATGAATTTATTTTCAAAGTGTCTCCACTTCAATAATCAAATATTCTCTGAAAATGACTGAGAATCTTGTAGCACCTTAAAGACTAGCACATGTAGAAGGACGGATAAGCAAGGTGATGGACTATGAGGAATTGGCAAAGCTAACAGCCAAAATAAGAGAAGCTAATGACACTTGCTTTGTGGAAGAATGGAAGTCTTTTTCAGATTACTTAAAGAAATACTATAGTATGATGGACTTGCAATCAGGATTTGAACTGTGAGCAACAGATTACTGTATTGTTGTTATGGTATAAAAGATAGAAGATAGATTGCAGCAGAGGGGGAGAAATAAAAACAAGATGGAAAAAGCAGTGGGAAGTCAACAAAAAAAGAAAAACATATTACGTATTTGAGTGTATATGTTAAACTTTTGAAAATTCAATTAAATATAATTTTCTAAAAAGGACTAACTCATGTATAAGCTTTTGTGGATCAGAGTTGACTTCATCAGAATCAGGAGATACCTCAATGCAGGCACCCCCAAATTCGGCCCTCCAGATGTTTGGGGGCTACAACTCCCATCATCCCTGACAACTGGTCCTGTTTAGCTAGGGATGATGGGAGCTGTAGTCCCAAAACATCTGGAGGGCCAAGTTTGGGGATGCCTGCCTCAATGTGTAAAGAAAGAAGGGCAAAAGTTGGAGTTAAACATCAATGAACTGCAAAAAGTGTGACAATTGAAGCAGAATTCACCAACCCTTTAATTGACCAAATGTGCAGGGGTGCGTAGCCTCTAGTCAATGGATACTCAGCCCAGGCTATAAAGATCTGTCAGCTGCTCTAGCACACAAGAGCCTGTGTAGTGTAGTGGCTAGAGTGTCAGACTAGGACCTAGGAGACCAGGGTTTGAATCCCAACTCCACCATGAAGCTCGCTGGCTTACCTTGGCCCTGTCATTGACTCTCAGCCTAACCTACCTCACACAGGTGTTGGGGGAATGAAATGAGGAGAGGGGGTACCCTCGACACCACCTTGAGCTCCTTGGAGAAAAAAGAGGGAGATAAAAAACAAGCCATCAACCACACTGTTGTTGTTGTTTAGTTGTGTCCGACTCTTCGTGACCCCATGGACCAGAGCACGCCAGGCACTCCTGTCTTCCACTGCCTCCCGCAGTTTGGTCAAACTCATGCTGCTAGCTTCACGAACACTGTCCAACCATCTCGTCCTCTGTCGTCCCCTTCTCCTTGTGCCCTCCATCTTTCCCAGCATCAGGGTCTTTTCCAGGGAGTTTTCTCTTCTCATGAGGTGGCCAAAGTGTTGGAGCCTCAGCTTCACGATCTGTCCTTCCAGTGAGCACTCAGGGCTGATTTCCTTAAGAATGGATACGTTTGATCTTCTTGCAGTCCATGGGACTCTCAAGTGTCTCCTTCAGCACCAGAATTCAAAAGCATCAATTCTTTGGCGATCAGCCTTCTTTATGGTCCAGCTCTCACTTCCATACATCACTACTGAGAAAACCATAGCTTTAACTATACGGACCTTTGTCAGCAAGGTGATGTCTCTGCTTTTTAAGATGCCGTCTAGACAGCATCAACCACACTACTGAGACAATTTGTGTATTCTGTCTCAGAACTCAGCTACACAGCTTCAAATATAACATTTTAAGTGCATTTTAAGTCTATTGTACAAATGAGAAACTAGATGATGACAGTGAGCTTATGACAAACTCAATATATTTTTCAAAGCACTTTTTTAAAAAAGCATTTTCAAAGTGTTTTTTTTAGATATGTGTCTAGATTCCCCCTCTGTTGCAGGTTGCCTAACTGTAGTTCTGAAATTTATACCTAGATCCCTCTCCAAGGTGCTGAACCTGTCCTGCTTCCCTGTCCTCTCTGCTTGCAACCCCAAGACACTCTTGCTTGAGCCATCACCTCTCTCTGGTGGTGGGCATCCTTCATGGATCAGGACAGCTACAGTTTATGTGGGAAGCATGCATTCCCCGTTTCATCTTCATAACAACCCTCTGAGGTTGGTTAGGCTCAGAGAACATGCCAA
This sequence comes from Podarcis erhardii, assembly GCF_964252035.2. Classification (NCBI taxonomy): domain Eukaryota; kingdom Metazoa; phylum Chordata; class Lepidosauria; order Squamata; family Lacertidae; genus Podarcis; species Podarcis erhardii. Next base: position 47,446,935 of record NC_138503.1, on the reverse strand, counting down.
TGTCCTTAAGTCAACCCAGTTAGCTTCCTGGTTACTAAGCTATCTGAACATAAATGGAGCTCTGCTAGATCAGACCAGAGGACCCACAGGGACCAAACAATTGCCTCTGTGAAACTCCTAAATCAGGTATGAATGCAAATGACACTCTCCTCGTTTTCCCCAGCAACTGGTATTCAGAGGTATGCTGCTTCTGATAAATGGCCTATTTCCATCATTAGTAGCCATCGACCATCAATCTTCATGTTCCTAGTCTAACCACCACACTGGTTCTCAATCATATGTTATGTTTTAATAACTGTCAATACATTAAATGATACTGGATGCCAATTTCCCCATCCTTCTTCTAAGTATTGTGGCTCAAGGGCACCTCTGGCTGGGATCCAGGAGGGATTCTTCATAGGTGGTGTTTAGGGTGGTGAACACATGGATTTGCAGGAGAAGGAGAAGAAGAAGGAAGCTAAATGATCAATGGTGTGATGGCCTTGAACTTGGGCTCAGACTCGGAACCAGAGGCGTCTCAGTCTGCACTGGATCCTTTGCCTCAGGCATCATCTGAACCAAGTCCGGGGCCTGACCCTGAAGAGCCCCAGTCTGCACAGGTTCCCCTGCAACAAACACCAGCTGGGCTGAGTCAGGGGCCTGAGCCTGCCCTGGCTCCACATGTGGGGTTTACCTCGTTGCCTTCAGCTGGGCCGTCACTTACAGCTGCTCCACTACCGGTTGGGTCAGGGGAGGCTAAGGCGGCCCCTGGGTCTACTAATCCACCGACGTCTCCCGAGCTGCAGAGGCTAAGGTCTGAGAGAAGGAGAGACTTGAGTACTCGCAGGAGTGCTCGCCTTTGTGCGAAACAGGGAGGTGAGTTGCCGGGGGATCAGGACCGGCCGTTACCCTGACAAATATAAAAGGCTGTTGGACCCCATCCTAGGTTGTGGGAGGAATATTGCTGTATGCCAGACCCTGCCTGAGATCCTGCCCCTGTCCTTGCTTGGTTTCCTGCCTCGTGTCCTGCCTTGGCCCTGTCGGACTGACTCCTAGTGGAACCTACAGATTCTGGACCAGACCTGGACCGTGGTTCTCAGGTTACTCCTGGGTCCAGCACAAATGGAAGGGAGCAAGTCTGCTATGTGGAATGGTTGCAGCCTTTGGAACTTTTTGGTTCAGAAAAGGTGAGTAAGAGATGGCAAAATAGAAGTCTAAAAATTATGCATGGCATGGAGAAAGTGGATAGAGAAAAGTTTTTCCTCCCTCTCTTGTAATACTAGAACTCATGGACATCCAATGAAGGTGAACATTGGAAGATTCAGGACAGATAAAAGAAAGGACTTCTTCATGCAGTGCATAGTTAAACTATGGAACTCCCTGCCACAGGAGGCAGTGAAGGCCACGAGCTTGGATGGCTCTAAAAGAAGATTGAGCAAATTCATGGAGAAGGCTCTCAATGGCTGCTATGCACTGCCTCCAACCATGCTTCTGAATATTACTTAGAATCATAGAATCATAGAGTTGGAAGAGACCACAAGGGCCATCGAGTCCAACCCTTGCTGGAAACTGTGGCAGAGGAGAGTGCTCTTGTGCTTGTGTTCTGCTTTCAGGCTTTCCATAAGTCAACATCTGGTGGGCCACTGTGATGTTGGACTAGACCGGCCATTGGCCTAATCTAGAAGGCTCTTCTTATAAACACCTGCAATTATTCTGTGAGAAAGAGCCCATCCTTCTTTCTGCTACAATAACATTTGGCTCACACAGTGAAGCAATTGGGATTTTCTGCCATGGATTTTCAGCTGCCAGGAGTCATGGAAGGTGGTCAGGAGAGTAACAGGCACTGCCTCACAGCCTATAGAGAGAGAATTACCCTTCAAGCAAGCCTTTCTCTTTTATTTTCCCTGTGAAGGATAAGGTCACCACCTCTCTCTAGAAAATGCTTTCTACATTTTGGGTGCCTTTCCAAGGTGAGCAGCATACAAACAGCCCAGAGGGAGCTGGTGGGCCACTTAAAAACAGTTGGGCCAGCCTCCTCTGGCCCACAGGTCATGTGTTCACCACCCATATTCCATCAACGGTGGTGAGTGGCATGTGGAATCCCCTTGAGCATAGTAGGACTTGCTTAAAAGTAAATGGGCATTTTTGGGGAAGTAAGTCCAAGTAGATAAGAACCTAAGAAGAGCTTGCTGGATCAGGCCAATGGCCATTTCTTCCAGCATCCTGATCCCACAGTAGCAGTCCAGATGCCTGCGGGAAACCCGTATACAACATTCCTTGTTTTCCTAGAGTGGACATGCAAAGGGATATTTGGTTCAGCCAGTCAGAACTTCCTGTTTCCTCCTGAGCTGGGACATACTTCCTTTGCATGTGACTAGAGGTGGGCGTGACCTTACCTGTCCAGGTAACAAAAAGGACAAAGCACGCCGCACTCTCTCACACTTTGACTTCCTCCATCGTTGGAACAGCTTTTTAGCTAGAGATGCTCTTTGGCTTCCAGCCAACAGAGGACACTGGGATTATCCCCATATGGGATAGATCCATGTATATACTTTGTAACTAAGTCTGCCTTCAGGGATCCAACTGTGAACTGATGATGTGAGTAAACTTCTTTTATATACAGTCATACCTTGGGTTACAGACACTTCGGATTGTGCAATTTTGGGTTGTGCACCGCGCCAAACCTGGAAGTACTGGAACGGGTTACTTCCGGGTTCGGCACTTGTGCATGCGCAGAAGCGCTACATCACACTTTGAGCATGCGCATAAGTGCCGAATGGCAACCCGCGCATGCACAGACACGGTATGAGGGTTGCGAACGTGCTTCCTGCATGGATCATGTTCACAACCTGTGCGTCCACTGTACTTTAAACAAGATTGTGGTGTGTTTATTCTTTTAAGAGGGATATAAGGGAACTTACCAGGAACTTAACAGTTAAAGGCTTACATAAGCCTGCAACCAGCTATCTGCTGTGCGTTTAAAAGGGGAATGTAAAACTCTGCTAAGTAGAGGGACTTGCACAAGTCAGGAAGGAGATTAATAAACAATATATGCTCTCCTACCTCCCTGAACATGCCCACAATAAGCAGGATCTGAAGAGGACAATACTCTGTGGTTTCCAGAAACTGGAATTAATAAGCACTACTGTCTTCAGTAGTGGAGGCTGGGTATAGCCATCATGACTAGTAGTCATCAATAGCCTCTTCCACATGTAAGTTTTGAGGATGCATGGCAAGACAATAACTGTAAAAGTGAAGGATTGGAACCTTGGTGACATGACCTCCTTTTCAGTGGTGGCTGGTGGCTGTTCAGACTGGCAGGGTAGAAGAACCAACAGTAGGTGACACCAGAACCAATGACAAGCAGAGCCAACTAAGTCTCGTTTTGTCCCCATCCTCCTACTGCCTGCTGAGTTTTACAAGGCAACGCTTAGACCAAGGAGAAGGAGGCCAGTGCCACCCTCTGGACCAACTGTAGAAAAGAAGGCAAACAAGCTTGGAGAAATCTAGGGTGGTATTTAACTGCTTCTCAGACATGGAAATAGATGGGCTTGTCCATTAATTTCAGTAGGTCTACTCTGAGTAAAGGGACGTGGGTGGGAGGGTGGTGGAATGGAAACTTCATGAATGCTACGGAACAGTAAGAATGATGCAGAGTTTCAAGGCGGTACAGGTGGATCTCAAGCAAGAACAGCAGGTTGCGCACACCTTGCCGGATCTCACATTATGTTTTCCTGGGACTCTGGGTTCAGTAAATTCCATGTGACCTTTTTTGTTCTTCTTTGTGAGAACCTAAGAACAGCACTGTGGATTAAACCACAGAGCCTAGGACTTGCCAATCAGAAGGTCGCGAATCCCTCCGATGGGGTGAGCTCCCATTGCTCAGTCCCTGCTCCTGCCAACCTAGCAGTTCGAAAGCACATCAAAGTGCAAGAAGGTAAATAGGTACCGCTCTGGCAGGAAGGTAAACGGTGTTTCCGTGCGCTGCTCTGGTTCGCCAGAAACAGGTTAGTCATGCTGGCCACATGACCCGGAAGCTGTACGGCGGCTCTCTCGGCCAATAAAGCAAGATGAGCGCCGCAACCCCAGAGTCGGTCACGACTGGACCTAATGGTCAGGGGTCCCTTTACCTTTTACTCTGAGTAAATCCCACTAGTTGAAACTAGCCGAATGCCACCCCCAAGACTGGTTGGTCAGGCATGGCCACCAAATTATCTGCCAATGCTTCTCTTCTTTTTCCTGGTTATCATCTTGCCCAATGCAATATGACCTTAAATCTGACAGTACTAATAAATTACTAAAGAAACATTGGAAAGAACATTATGTTAAAGAGAAGATGCATTTCTGATTTTGTAAGCGACTCATGAGGTCAAGAGAAGCGGCACGTAGCTCCTTGGATGAAGTTCTACTGCCATCTCCTGCCTGCCCAGGGAAGTGTGCAACGTAGTAGTACTGTACTATTTTATTTTGCGAAAAGAAAAAGAGTAACAACACATCTGCCTCAATGGATGTGTTTTTCTTTGAGTTGTCATGTGATTCTCCTCCCCCTCCCCTCCCCTCCCCTCCCCTCCCCTCCCCTCCCCTCCCCATTTCTTCGATGTTTGGTGTAACAGACTAACACAGCAGCTACACCTCTGGGAAGTGTGTATGTTAGGTGTGAAAATACCATGTGACAAAAACAAAAAACTGAGTTCTGTTGCTCCGTGTGCACAGAACTCCCTCCCACTCTCAAATGCACTCAAATTGTAACAGGAAGAGAGATTTCTTTCTTTGTGCCACATTTTTCTGCTTTGTGGATCTTCTGCAACAGAGATGGGAGACCTCAGGCCCAGACATTGAATGTGGCCCCCGAAGCCCCTCCACCTGGCCCTCCAGGGTCTCCCCAGTCCACACCCCTCACTCCCCTCCACACCCTCCTTCCCCCCCAATATAATTTTTATTGAGTTTTCTTTTCTTTCTTTCTTTTTACAAATTAGCTTCAAATTCAATAGTTACGGTATATAGTTTCATACATTGACTTCCCACCCCATCTCCCCACAGTCTTTATTGAAACTCTTTTCTACAGCATTACATATCAAATTCTCATCTATTAACAATATCCCTCTAGTGCAATTCCTTTATCATTTATCTTCTGCTACTCCTATCTCGAATCCTGCCTGTGATTTCGTTTCTTTGTAGTGCTTGTCCAGATATTCCAAAAATGGCCTCCCCTCTTCTAGAAAAAGTTCATCATTTTGATCTCTTAATATTGCTGACAGCTTTGTGATTTCTGCATAGTCCGTAACTTTTAAAAGCCTTCATTGGTACCTTCTTTTCTTTCCATTTCTGTGCATATAGAATTCTAGCTGCTGTTGTCACATGCATAAATAAATTGGCCATTTTCTTCATAATACCCTATAAGAAAAGCTTCAGGTCTTCTGGGAATAACCCATTTAAACAACTTCTTCATTTCATTATATATCATTTCCCAAAAGCCTTTAGCTTTCTTTACATGTCCACCACATATGAAAGAATTACCCTTCTGTTTGCTTGCATTTCCAACATTTACTTGATGCCTTTTTGTACATTTTGGCCAATTTATTTGGCATTAGGTACCACCTGTGCATCATTTTAAATATGCTTAAGAAAAGGGCCGACTCTCCGCCATTCCCTTATCAACTGGCATTCCAAGGGGTGGGGGAGTTGGCACTAGCCGATACCCATCCTGAATGGCAGTTAACTCTCTCTGTTCCTGGCTGCTTTCTTCAGTTGGCTGCAAACCTTTACTGGGAGCTGGCTCATTCATGACACCCAGTTGGGTAGGGGGGTGAAAGCCAGCTAGGCTCCTCCCTGCATGGGCATACAGGAAATACAGCATGGTCCCACTCGGCTCTGGTGGTAAGGGTTGGGCTGGTGCATGGGCTCTGTGAACCCTCCATGCCCCGTGCCCACCCACCCAGTGTTGGCATCAGCAGTGAGGACTAAGCTAGCGTGGTGGGTTCTGTTCACCCTCTGCACCCCAGCACGTGTGTACGGGTGTGCCCTGGGTGCCAGCAAACAACGCAACACTCCTGAGGATTGGCAATCCTTCGTTTGGGTAAATAAGTTCCAATTCTATAAAGAAAAAGAAGGCACCTTTAACCATATGTGGTGGACGTGTAAGGTAACAAAAGCATTCTGGGAAATGATATATAATGAAATGAAAAAAATGTTTAAAATAACTTTATAAAAAACAACAACCCAGAAGCTTTTTTATTAGGAATTGTAGGTGCTGATATTCCAAAGGAGCAGAAAAGACTTCTTATGTACTCAACGACAGCTGCATGGATGCTACTAGCCCAGAGATGGAAAGAAGACAAAGTCCCTACCAGAGTAGAATGGCAAACTAAGCTGTTGGATTATGCTGAAATGGAAAAACTGACCTGAAAGCTCAGGAACCAAGAAGACCAAAACTTCAACAAAGAATGGGATAAATTTATAATTTATTTGAGAGACCATTGTAAGTAGATGAAAACATTAGCAGAATTGCAATCACACTTGTTAAGCAGACTATATTATGGATATTATGAATTATTTCAAGAAGAAGAAGAAGAAGAAGAAGAGGAAGAAGAAGAAGAAGAAGAAGTTGTTCTCTAAATCAGGACTGAGGAACATGTAGACTACATCTCTGATCATCCTTGACCTTTGGCCATGCTGGCTGGGCTCATGGGAGCTGGGCCCAGCAACATCTGGAAGGCCACAGGTTCCCCAGCTGTGCTTAAACAGAAGTTATTGTTCGCATCCATCTGTCTTGAGAGACAATGGCATACCCTCTGTGGCATTCGTATGGAGCCCCCGGTCGTCTCACGGACTATTGACCTGTATGCCACTAATCCGCTGCCACCAACCAGGTCCTCCCAGGTAATTCACTTCATCTCAGTCAGGTTCTCAAGTTAACAAATAAGAGTGTAGACACAACAAACTTTAACTGCATTCCAAACGTTGTTACTCTTTACCTTCTTAGTCTTATTTTATCCTGTCTCTGTCTCTTCTACCTCCCCTCACACAAGAACCCACTGCACTAACTGTCTCTCTATTTCCAACTGCCTTTCCTAACCAACCAACCTACTAAAACCAACCAACTACCCACCAACAACTAACTCAAACCTTGGGCTAAACCCTTTTTATAAACAGGTAGGCTCTGCCTCTGGCTTTCCTATTGGTCTACATTTTAACCCTTTCTCTCCCCAGTACAGAAATTTTCTAAATGAATGGGCAAATGCCACACCCTCCAACTTCTCTCCACTGAAAATAGGAATGTCCCATTCCATAATGATAATTTTACTATTTATACCCCACCCGTCCGACTGGGTTGCCCCAGCCACTCTGGACAGCTTCTAACATATATAAAAACATAATAAAACATTAAACATTTTTAAAAACTTCCCTATAATATGGAGTTGCCTTCAGACGCCTCAGGGGTCGGATAACTCCATACCCTCCAACATTTATCTCCTATGAAAAGAGGGACATCCTAAGGAACAGTGGGACATTCTGGAATCAAATCAGAAACTGGGATGACTTCTCTAAATCAGGGATGTCCCTGGAAAATAGGGACACTTGGAGGGCCTGCAATGGAGTGTACCTCTAAGGGTGAAGACAGACCACTGCAGAATCACAGCACCTGTGTTGGCTGCAGAGACCAGTAACTCATAACTGCTGCCTCCCATGTTGCACTGAGGGGACCTCTCCAGGACTCAAATAGCTGCAAAACGTGGAGAATTGAATTTAAGTTTAGATTAAAAAAGCGAAGATTGGAGAAGCTAAACTGGCAGATCTTTCCTTTTTTTAAAAAATTGATTTTAATTCATTTTGCTACATCAAACATTAAAACAAACGAAAGGAACATACATAATACATACGCACAAAAAAGAAATACATAAAAAAAGAGAAATAATAATAAAAAAAACAAGAGAGAAAAAAACATCTCCTAACATGAGATACCGACAAATTAACTTACATTTACTAAATAACACACAACATTAATTGACTTCCCTTCATCTCGGTTTCAGAATATATTATATGATTTTTTACCTGCAGTTTCTTTTCCTCAAAAAAACTCTTTACATCACAAGTGTTACATCACACCTACTGTGATTTTTAGATTTTTTACCTCTGTTTCCATGTATGTCATAAATTTATTCCATTCTTTGTTAAACTTTATGTCTCTTTGATTTCTTATTTTCTGTGTCATTTTTGCCAATTCTAAATAATCAAATAGTTTGGATTGCTACTCGTTTATAGTTGGGATTTTTGATGTCTTCCAATTCTGCGCTATTAGAGTTCTGGCAGATCTTTCCATCGCTACTTGTGTGGTTGGATGAGCTTAGCTATAATTTCTCCCCATACCTGTCTTCTAATTAGTTGTCTGTTGCCTTTAATCCTATTTAAACCAGGGTGTTTTTCACCCCCCCCCAGTTGCATTTTAATTGGATTATTTGTGTAAATCACTTTGGTAGGCCTGCTGGCTGAAAAGAGGGATAAATATGGAACAAACACAAACATAAATAGGATTTTTTAAAAAGTATATATTTATTTTTAAGTTTATTTATTGTCAGTGTATTAAGATTTGAATTCTATACATTTAAAAAAAATGCTCTAGCATCTAGCACAGTGTTTTGCAGCTGATAGACAACAGGCAGAAAGAAAATCATTAAGTGATGAAATTTTAAGGTGGTTGGGGAGCCATTGTCCTAGATAAGGGGTACATGGGGGGATGTTGGAGAGGAAAATGATGCTTTTATGCAGGGACTTACTTTGCATACTGCAGCCTGATCTAAATGGAAAGGAACTTTTTTTTAAAATGGAAATTTATGGGGTGGGGTGGGAGGAAACGACAATAGCATCTCATTTGGCGGGGGTGGGGGGGAGAGTGTATTTAGACAGATCAGCAACAATCAAGATAAAGCTGGGAATGAGAGATTCAAAAAGGAGAGATCAAAAGTTCTCTCCGTTCCAGAGGGACTTGCTAGATTACCATCATTCTGGTGCATAATTGGCATAAGAATTAGGCTGGGAAGTTGAACAGAGTTTTGAAAATTAAGATGCTTTTAAATTTAGCTTTTGATGCCAATTGAGATTAACGAGGTAGCAGAAGTAGAATGAGGATAAAGCCAAGCCCAGTACACATGGAGAGGTACGCATCGATATCTGTTACATCTACATCTACATAAGGAGAGAAGAAGAAGAGGAGTTTGGATTTGATATCCCGCTTTATCACTACCCTAAGGAGTCTCAACAATCTCCTTTCCCTTCCTCCCCCCCAACAAACACTCTGTGAGGTGAGTGGGGCTGAGAGACTTCAGAGAAGTGTGACTAGCCCAAGGTCACCCAGCAGCTGCATGTGGAGGAGTGGAGACGCAAACCCAGTTCCCCAGATTACAAGTCTACCGCTCTTAACCACTACACCACACTGGGATCTTCACATAGGTTACTTTCAGTCAGAACTCAGGTGGGCACCATGGCCATTCAAAGAGAATAAGGGAGGTGTCGGTGGTGAGTTCCGGCACCTCTTTTTCTAGAAAAATAGAACTGTACGCAGCTATACAAGGTGTGACCGGAAAGTTCAGGGAATGGTCACAGAAATCGGACAGCAAGAAATATTCGAACATACATACCTTTGGTGTTTAGTCAATTAGTCATGTCTGACTCTTCATGACCTCATGGACCAGAGCAGGCAAGGCACTCCTGTCATAACTTTTAAATGCCTCTTGTTATTGTCCATGGAGTTTTCTTGGCAGGGATACTGAAGTGGCTTGCCATTTCCTTCTCCAGATACATATCTTACAGGCCTTCAAATTAGCCCCCCCCCCCCCGATACAATGCAGCATTGACAACGTTCGCAGAACTGTTGGAAACTTCTGGAGAAGTCCTCTTTTCGTACTGCTTTCCGTTCCCTCGTCACAGCAGCTTGGATGTGTGAAATGTTGGAAAATCTGTGCCCTTTCAGGGCAGATTTCCATTTTGGAAAAAGAAAGAAATCCGGTGGGGCCAGATCAGGAGAATATGGAGGATGGGACAATTCAGTAACCTCAGTAATAATAATAAATTTTATTTATACCCCACCCTCCCCGGCCAGAGCCGGGCTCAGGGCGGCTAACACCAGTAAAATTATAGTAAACACATAATAGGAAAAGAAGGAAAACCAATTTAAAATACAGGTTAAAATGCAATTTAAAATGCAGCCTCATTTTAAAAGTAGCCCATAGATCCAAACCATAAGGGGAGGGAAACATAAGGGTCAGACTGAGTCCAAACCAAAGGCCAGGTGGAACAGCTCTGTCTTGCAGGCCCTGAGGAAAGATGTCAAGTCCCGCAGGGCCCATGTCTCTTGTGACAGAGCATTCCACCAAGTCGGTGCCAGTACTGAAAAGCCCTGGCCCTAGTTGAGACCAATCTAACCACCTTGCGACTTGGGACCTCCAAAATGTTGTCATTTATGGACCTTAAGGTCCTCCGCGGGGCATACCAGGAGAGGCGGTCCCGTAGGTACGTGGGTCCTAGGCCGCATGGGGCTTAAAGGTCAAAACCAGCACCTTAAACCTGATCCTGTACTCCACCAGGAGCCAGTGCAGTTGGTAAAGCACTGCATGAATGTGATCGCACGGCAAGGACCCCATAAGGAGCCTCGCTGCAGCATTCTGCACCCGCTGGAGTTTCTGGGTCAGCTTCAAGGGCAGCCCTGCATAGAGCGAGTTACAATACTCAAGCCTGGAGGTGACCATCGCATGGATCACTGTGGCCAGATCAGGGCAAGAAGGGTAAGGGACCAACAGCTTAATATGGTGGAGATGAAAAAATTCCACCTTTGCTGTGGCTGCAACCTGTGCCTCCCTGGAAAGGGAGGCATCGAAGATTTCACATAGAATATGCAATTCTTCCGTCATCATTTGGACGGATAACCACCAATCACGTATCAATGACTCACGAACTCTGTCGAAATTTTTCCGACGTTCCACTCGTCAACGTTCTGCCAGACTGAGGGTCATCTTCAGTGGTTTGCCACCCTTCACAGAAACGCTTCAACCACTCACACACTGTCTTTCGAGTTACAGCTTCATCTCTGTACACAATTGTGAGCTTTTTGTGGGTTTTCGATGCTGATGTTCAAATATTTCTCACTGTGTGATTTCTGTGAACATTCACCTAACTTTCTGGTCACACCTTGTATATTAACTCATACAACCTTATTTGAAGAAGTTACTGATTTAGGTATCAGCAGCAAAGGCCTTGAAATAAATGGGCCCAAACTGCTTTTGTGTGGAGTCAATGTGGTGTCATATTAGTGCTTGGGAAACCAGGATTTAAATCCCACCCTCAGCTATGAAGCCCACTGGGTGACCTTGGGCCAGGCATTGTGGCCTGGAATTTGCTGCCAAGGAGTGTGGTGGAGTCTCCTTCTTTGGAGGTCTTTAAGCAGAGGCTTGACAACCATATGTCAGGAGTGCTCTGATGGTGTTTCCTGCTTGGCAGGGGGTTGGACTCAATGGCCCTTGTGGTCTCTTCCAACTCTATGATTCTATGATTCTATGATTGTCTCCCTGCCTCCCCTACACCACAAGGCTGCTGTGAGGAAAACATGGAGGAGTATATCATACCCTCCAACATTTCTCTGATGAAAATAGGGACATCCCATTCCATAATAGTAATTTTTAAATATCTGATATTTTATTGTGCTTTTAATTTTCTCTTGGGAGATGCCCAGAGTGGCTGGGGAAACCCAGCCAGATGGGGTGGAGTATAAATAATAAATTATTATTATTATTATTATTATTATTATTATTATTATTATTATTTAGGAGCTTCCAGAATTCCATAACTGCACTATGATACCACATTAACGGTCATGGCTTCCACCAAAGAAATCTGGGAATTGTAGTTTAAGGATGTGAGAGTTGCTAGGAGGCCTCTATTCCCCCCCATAGGGCAACAATTCCTAGAGTGGCTTAACATCACTCTTCCCAAGGAACTCTGGGAACTGCAACACTGGAAGGGGAATAGGAGCCTCTTGACAACTCTCAGCACCTTTAACAGGAGTCTTTAGGGGACTCTGTGACTGTTTAAAGTGATACAAGTTTTAAAAGTTTTTGGTGCATATGTGGCCTTGCTCTTCCATTAGATGCCTCACCAGTTCTGCTCAGGAGCCGAAAGATGGCAGCAGTGCTTTAAGAATAACCTATGCTGTTGCTTTAGCGTTGATTTCTACAAGTACTTTTTAGTGTTATCCAAAGCGTTGAAATCAATGAAAGCAAGTTCCAAGACAATAACGCCCACTCACATCACAAAGAGCTCATAACCCACATACTCTCAGCAGCCAGAAACAACATAGCCAGACACTGGAGAGACCTGTCAGGAGTAAGCATGGACCAATGGTACCAAATAGTATGGGAAACAGCCTTATCAGAAAAACTAACCAATAAACTGAAACTGACATGGGGGCAAATGGAAGAAGATGCCTTCACCCCAGTATGGCTCCCCTTTATCACATACACAGAGCAACAAGACAACGACAAGACAATCTACCAACAGAAACATTGCCACCCGGCCCTACTCCTACTCACCTATCCCCCCTCCATCTCTTTCCCCATTTTTTTCCTAATGTAACACTGATGTCTCAACAAATGAAACTGATCTGTAGAAAATGTAACTTGAAAAAGAGACGTTGCACATACTTTTGTAAACCAAGAAATCTTTAATAAAAAATATGTTTAAAAAAGAATCAATGAAAGCAAGTAGAATCAGCAAGAAGATGTTGTTGGGTCTCTAATCTTTCCAGTGCTTTTTTCTGGGGATAATCAAAGGTACAAAGTAATGGCACCTTTTTTTCCCCTAGAAGAAAAGCACTGGTTAAAAATGTGGCACTTGCTGTAACAACTTTGTGGTGAGCTCCAGGGCTTCCCCCCCTTGCAGAATCTTTTCAATAATAGCATTTCTGTGTGGGAATCTAGTCATCCTGGAACAGATACACCGTGATGTGGTGGTTAGAGTGTCTGACTAGGACCTGGCAGACTAGGGTTAAAATCTCCACACGGCCATAATCCCTCACTGGGTGACCTTGGGCCAGTCACTGCCTCTCAGCCTATAACCTACTTCACAGGGTTGTTGTGGGGATGGGGAGAACCATGTACAGTGGTACCTTGGGTTACAGATGCTTCAGGTTACAGACTCCCCTAACCCAGAAATAGTACCTCAGGTTAAGAACTTTGCTTCAGGATGAGAACAGAAATCACGTGGCGGTAGCAGGAGTCCCTATTAGCTAATGTGGTGCTTCAGGTTAAGAACAGTTTCAGGTTAAGAATGGGCCTCCAGAATGAATTAAGTTCTTAACCCGAGGTACCACTGTATACCTGCGAGGGGGTTCAGGCATGGGGAGGGCCACCGGACCCAAACCTGAACCCTCTATGGCTACAAGCAGGAATGAAGAGAACTGTCAATTGTATCTCACTTACATCAGCTGTTGCCCCAACAGCAGTTATCTTCAGTTATTCTGTCTCAGTTGCCAGTTCCACCTTTCTGGAAAGCTGCCTCTACATTTCTGGCCTTCTCCAGTAGACCATGGAGTGAGGCAACTTCCTGCTGAACTTGAGCTTCTGAGATACAGCCATCTGAGTCAAAGGGTGGCAAGAAGTCATTTTCTTTCTTTTCTTTCTAATAATTTTTATTTGGTTTTACAAATATTAAATTGCAGTGGCACCTTGGTTCTCAAATGCCTTGGTACTCAAACAACTTGGAACCCAAACACTGCAAACCCAGAAGTGAGTGTTCTGGTTTGCAACCTTTTTTTGGAAGCCGAACGTGCTCCATTTTGAGTGTTCCAATTTGAGTGTCACACTTCCATTTTGAGTGTTACGCTGAGGTCTGTCTGTTTATGCTATTTATTTTGCGTTTTTTCAGTTCTTTTTCATTGTGTTTTTCTGTCTGTGTGGAACCCAGTTCAGCTACCGATTGATTCGATTGTGTGACTGCAGTACATTGATTATTGCTTTCATTTTATGGCTCAATGGTCTCGTTAGATAGTAAAATTCGTGTTAAATTGCTGTTTTAGTGGTTGTTCTTAAAAGTCTGGAACGGATTAATCCATTTTGCATTACATTCTATGGCAAAGCGCACCTTGGTTTTGGAATGCTTTGGTTTTGGAATGGACTTCCAGAATGGATTAAGTTTCTTTCCATCACTGGGCTAACAGGATACGTGCAGCTGTCATCACATACATAAAAAATCTTTTCTGCTCCCTTGGAATATCAGCACCTACAATTCCTAATAAAAAGGCTACTGGTTTTTGTTGGTTTTTTAAAGTTATTTTAAACTCCCCCCCTCAATTCATTATATGTCATTTCCCAGAATGCTTTTATTAGGCAAGGAGTCATTTTCAGGCCAGAGGGGTACTGATTCCACAGCCTCTCCTTGGAGAACTCTTTCCACTAGGTTAGGTTCCTCTAGTGAAGGGATGTTTAACCGCAGGATCATGTATGCAGGAGCCTCAAGGAAGATATTTTAGGGACCTGAACACCTGAAGCCTATAAATTCTCCTCTGCTCTCAGTCAACCAGAGGAAATCCAACTTGAGAGGCAGGACCACTGGAACATGTTTCCACCAAGGGAAATGAGGAGGGTGCTGCAATATCTTATGTTTAATAAAATTTGTTTTATTCATTTTCTCTAAATGTCATTACCTTCCCTGACCTTCTTTGGGAACATTTGGGTAAAGATGGATGTTTAAGTAGCCTCTTTTTTATGGACAACAGGGATATGACTATATCTGAAAGGGGATTGTTTTGAACTTTGGAGCAAATATTAATAGACGAGGCCCTTTTATCTGTTCTGCATTATTCCCTTCACTTACTCCCTTCCTGATACATCAGAGGGGTTTGTGTTTTTTTTTTAAAGGACTTTCTGTGTTACTATGATACATCTGCAGGCAACCTTGGCATCTAGAGCAGCTTTGCTTTTCAATAAGTCCTATTTACACATGGCATTCTCGAGCTATTTCGTTGCTGTTCAGCTAAACGGCTGCAGTGTCAGCTTGGATTTGAACACTGGCTTTGGAGGAATAGAGAATTCATATTCATGGCGCTTTGTTCTCATAGCTCCCACTCCGGGAGAATTTGTTCCTGAACCTGAGGTTACTCGGCAAATGGGAAAAGTGCATGAACTGGAGGGGAGGCAGATGAGTAATAATGGGGTTCAGCCTTTCTATCTCGAGTACGGATGGGGGAGGGAGGGATTCATTGAGAACATAAGAAGAGCCTTTGGATCTGGGCAAGGGCCCATGCAATCCAGCATCCTGTTCTCTCTCTCTCTCTCTCTCTTTCTCTCTCTCTCTCACACACAATTAAATTTTATGTTTTACAATTATTGAAAACAGTCCTTCTTCTCTTTCCATGGTGCATTTTGCATATAATAAATCCCCGCATATTTTACATAAACTAAACCATTCAGCATTCCATTATTACATCCATCAAAACTTATTTGCACAGTTGAATTTATCTTAATGCTGCCAATGTTTTCAAGTGTACACAATTCTCCCTCATGTATTCAATGAACGTTTTCCAATCTTCTCTAAACGTGTGTTCTTCTTGTTTTCTTATTCTGTGTGTTAAGTCTGCAAGCTGCGCATATTCGGTCAACTTAAGTCGCCATTCTTCTTTGGTTGGGACATCGCTCGTTTTCCATTTTGGGGCTAACAAAACACAGGCCACAGTAGTGGCATACATACTGGTAAATAACCTTTTGGGGACCTGTGAATTTCCATCTGAACTATTCCCAATGAAAAGGATTCTGGGTACTTTTAAACATTTTTTTTTAATTCATTATGAATTATTTCCCAATACTCTTTTACCCTTTTACAGGTCCGCCACATATGAAAGAATGTACCCTCAACCTCATTGCATCTCCAGCACTTATCTGATTCAGTCTTGTACATCGAAGAAGAAGAAGAAGAAGAAGAAGAGGAGGAGGAGTAGGAGTTTGGATTTGATATTCCTCTTTATCACTACCCTAAGGAGTCTCAAAGCGGCTAACATTCTCCTTTCCCTTCCACCCCCACAACAAACACTCTGTGAGGTGAGTGGGGCTGAGAGACTTCAGAGAAGTGTGACTAGCCCAAGGTCACCCAGCAGCTGCATGTAGAGGAGCGGGGAAGCGAACCACCGCTCTTAACCACTACGCCACACTGGCTCTCAGGAGGCATACAAGGTGCCATCCAACCTCCTTAGGCCAGAAGGTAATAGAGATGATCAACAATAATGTACAGAATAATCTTAAATTTGCAGAGGAAAATATCCTTTCGAATTATATACCCAGTACACGGAATCCAACAAAGAAACAATATGAATGGACTCTCTGTGCCCTTACTATGGCAAAAAGGTATTGATGAACTGGGGAAATTAAAATGTACAAATATGTACAGACTTGCTACATTCTCCTTTCCCTTCCTCCCCCACAACAAACACTCTGTGAGGTGAGTGAGGCAGAGAGACTTCAAAGAAGTGTGACTGGCCCAAGGTCACCCAGGAGCTGCATGTGGAGGAGCGGAGACGCGAACCCGGTTCATCGGATTACGAGTCTACTGCTCTTAACCACTACACCACAGTGGCTCTCTTAGCAAGTCTACTCAAAGTTGAGTACCATTTGTAAATTCTCCAGTACAGCATCTTGATCTCACAGCAGCCAACCAGACGTCCCAGTGGGAAGTTCACAAGCAGCAACTGGGCACAAATGCACACTCCCCTCCTGCGGTTTCCAGGAACTGACCTTACTGGTTCTAACTGTGGAGGCAGAGCACAGCCATCTTGGCTTGCAACCATCTATAGCGTTGTCCATGAATTGGTCCAAAATACCTTTCAAAGCGCTCTGAGTTGGTGGTCATCACTGTCACCTATGGGAGTGACCTCCACAGTTTAACTAATTGAGGGCTTGAGACCCTTTAGTTATGCTCACCTGGTTTAGCCGGCTAGTTGAAGGTATTTCCTGAGTTGTGGCCACTGTCGCACATTGACAGCTTCTAGGAGCCACAGGTGAGAGATGAGTGCAGGGTGGGGACCAAAGATGGACAAACTACCCCAGAAGGACTACAACATGTGTCCCCCATCAGAGGTACTGCCCAGTGGTGTGCAGTTAATTTTTTCATAGGGAATAATTAGGGCCAGAGGCATCAGCCTGCACAGGTGATGGGGGGGGGGGAATTTGCATGCATGAGCATCATGCTTCCCTCGCTATGACAGGCAGAAGCTTCCCGGGCTTTGGAAAGGAGGTGCCAGGGTTTAATACTTTAGTACTCTAGTTTATATAAACACCAAAAATTGGGAAACACTGGCCTGCAAGCACACCAATTGGAGAACAGCCTTTACCAAAGGTGTCATGGGCTTTGAAGACACTCTAACTCAGGACGAAGACACTCTAACTCAGGACGAAAGGGAGCAATGCGCTAAGAGGAAGGCACATTTGGCAAACCCTCACTGTGATCAACTCCCACCCGGAAACCAATGTCCCCACTGTGGAAGGATGTCTGGATCCAGAATTGGCCTCCACAGTCACTTATGGACTCACTGTTAAGACCGTGTTCATGGAAGACAATCTTACTTTCTATGAGCGATCGCAAAAGAAGAAGAAGAGGACTCTAATTTACCAGGAGCTTTTAGGGGACCGCTCACCACTGGTACTGCTCCTGGTGAGCAGAATTTAGGGAGAAGTTTGGGAGCCCAAACAGTAGGTGGATCTGGCCATAAGGAGAGCCTTCTGGGTCCGGCTAATGACTCATCTAGTCCAGCATCCTGTTTTCACAGTGGCCAACCAGATACCTTGGGAACCAGCAAGCAGGATTCAAGCACAAGAGCACTCTGCTTTCCTATGGTTTCCAGCAACTGGTATTCAGAAGCATTGCTCCTGAAGTGTAGGTAAGTTCCTACGAGGCAAGACAGAGTGATAACAGCAAGAACCTTCATTGAACTAACAGAACTGGACAACAGAGACAAAGCAACTGCTTATATACATTTCTGAAGGCCTGGGCCACTCCCACTGCAAAAGTGATTGGCTGTCTAAACTTCCAAGCTGCGAATCATGACTCAGAGTTCAAGGGCCAATGGCAGAGGCCCAAATCCTGAAGTGTTGTGTGATTGGATATAATGTATCAAATCAGAAGACAGGAGCTCAGAATCCTTAGTCCAGTCTCAAGCTCAGGCAAACACAGACCATAACAGCTCCCTCCAATTTCTTATTCACCTTCCCAGAATGCTGTACTTTGACAACAATATGGTGGCCAATCAACTCCCCAGCATACTGCACAGTGAAAAGAAAATGGCAGCCATTCAGTTTCCCAGAATGCCATTTGTTTTGCCTTGCCCTGACACAGTGCTAGACACTCCAACGGCAAAGCAGACAACCCACAGGCAAGGTCCTTGAGGTGCAAGCTTTACCCCCTTCCCCTTTGACTTAGGGCCCTGAAGCATGGCACCATGTGCTGAAAAGGAAATGGCTGCCATTCAATTTCCCAGCATGCTTTGCTGTGAAAAGGACATGGCTATTGAGTATTTATCCCAATGCCTTCATTGCTGAATTGTGGACGGAACCATTGCTTATCTAATTTACCTGACGGATCCTGCCTTCAGAATGGAGATCAGATGGAGTGGTTTTTGCTGCCAACAGTTGGTTCTGAGCAGCTTCCTCCACACGCACATCACTGCGGCACTCTGGAGAACGACTGGAGTTGGCAGCTGGGCGGAGGAAAGGCGCATGCAGCTGAGCATGGAAACAAACAAAACCAAGCTCATTTGCAAGGCGGCAAGCATTAATTGGTTTAATTGGGAGATTAAGCAACTAAAGCTCGTGCTGTTTCATTGGCAGAGTCAACTGGAAGCTGCAAAGTGAGAGGAGATGCCTGTTTGAAAAGGGGCTGGAACCGGGGCCAGCCAAGGTGATCCCCTCTAGATATTGCTAGACCACAACACCCCCTTCATTAGAGGCTGGTCCATTAGGATGGTGGGACACTGTCCCACGAACCTCAGACTATCTTCATCTACTATCAAGTCAGGTTCAAAGTTCTCGTATTAATTTACAAAGCCCAGAACAACATAGGTTCATGGCACCTCAGGGATCTCCTGAACCCTTATTGTTCATCACTTCCTGAGTTGGTGATGCTCATTTGACAACAACAAGAAACCCAGCCTTCAGTCTCATTGGCTCAGTCCTGTGGAACTCTCTGCCAATTCAGCAGGGACCTCCTGTGCCAACTTTTAAAAGCCTCCTGAAAACTTCTCTAGTCCATCAGACCTATGCAGGCAATAATCTGATTTTTGATTTTGGCTTTCTGTATGCAGTTTAATTTATGGTTTTATGTACAACTGCGGTAAACCACTCGGTCAGGTTTTTCCCCCTTATGAATAGTGGTATATAACAATATTTATAAATAAATAAAATAAATAAATCTTCACCTAGACTTGATCTGCTTGCATTCGAACTTCCAGCCAGTCTGGGGAGTAGCATTGCCTATCAGATCCCACCTACCCACCCCCTGTCTTAGTGTTGTCCTTGTAGAACTCAGCAGGGAGGAGGAGGAGGAGGAGGAGGAGGAGGAGGAGGAGAAGAGGAGGAGGAGGAGTTTGGATTTGATATTCCTCTTTATCACTACCCTAAGGAGTCTCAAAGTGGCTAGCAATCTCCTTTCCCTTCCTCCCCCACAACAAACACTCTGTGAGGTGAGTGGGGCTGAGAGACTTCAGAGAAGTGTGACTCGCCCAAGGTCACCCAGCTGCATGTGGAGGAGCGGAGACGCGAACTCGGTTCACCAGATTACGAGACTACTGCTCCTAACCACTACACCATACTGGCTCTCTGTAGAGCCTAGAAATAGTTGTGCTTTGCTTGTCATGAGCTCTCTAGTCCCACCTCCTGTTAGACTCCCTGCCTTCTGCCCAACCAGTTCCAACGGGCACCAACCACCACTGCTCCCCTCATCCATGACCATTGACCATTCTGATGGGAGCTGTAGTTGCAAATCATCACCTTGACTGCTCCTGGGGTAGGAATAAGATGGAGCAAGCTTGCTTTCTTCTGCTGCACAGGGTAGGACTCAAACAAATGTTACAGGAAATGTGTTTCCAACTAGACATCATTAAGAACTTTCTGACAGTAAGGGTTCTTCAACAGTGGAATGGTGTCTCTCAGAAGGTGGTGGACTGTCCTTCCTTGGAGGTTTTTAAGCAGAAGTTGGACGGTCATCTATCATGGTTGCTTTAGTTGGTATTCCTGCATTGCATGGGCTTGGACTAGATGCCCCTTCTAGCTCTCTAATTCTCTGCTTCTCCGACTTCACATGGTGGGATCCAACCTGCACTGACCAGCCGAGGAAAAGATACTGGGGCTGCGGTGGATAGCTCAATGGAAACATCAACTCGGTGTTTGGCAGGTGTGAAGAAAGCCAATTCCACGCTAGGGATTATTAGGGAAGGGATTGGAAATAAAGCTGCCACTACCATAGAGCCTTGTGCCTTCAGCTTTTGAAATGCCCAGATGCTTCCCAACATTGCAGGGAGGGGAGAGAAGAAGTAGACTGGATGGACTGGTGCAACAGGGGTCTTCTGTAGTTCTGTAACCAGTGAGTCCACCACTGCCAGTTTCTTTTCTCCATGACTAGGGATGGAGGAGGAATACTTTCTAATGGAATTATATCTTTCAAAAAAAGTGGTTCCAACCTGATTGAGCTTTGCCTGCTCCAAGCCACATGTTGCATTGAGCACCTGATGCTCATGCATAGTCATTTTTAGTAACCCGCTCACAACTAATTACATGCAGAAATACATAAAACTAAAGTCTTGGAGCTGGCTTTATTGAATTTGTATTTTGAAGGGAGGGGGGAGGATCTGAAGGAAGAAGCCTTAATTGGATTTATGCTAATAGCACCATGTATGGTCATCGCCACATTTTGGAAAGGCCTGAAGGGAGTTGCCATTAAAAAAAAAAAAAAAAAAGGTACAAGGGAATGCTGCAAATAGCTCTCATGGAAAAAAGCCTGAAATTAGCAAAAGGAATAATGGACAGAGAAACATACAGAAGAATTCAGGATAATGGTGGAGCCTTATTACATGCACAAACATTTCAGAAAACGAAGGACCAGTCCAAAAGCTGTATTCCCACATTTGTATAGTATAGCAAGTATTATTATTATTATTATTATTATTATTATTATTATTATTATTACTACTACTACTACTACTACTATTATTATTATAGCTTGCTGCTTGTCAATATTGAGATGAAAATTGCGGGGAGGGGGGTGGATGAACATGTGGATAAGCTCAGCTTTGAGATCATTCAAAAAATTCATCTCTGTTCGTGATGCAGCCTCAAGTAGCCTAGCATAAGAAACTAGCTTGTAGACCTGCAGTTTCCCAGCTTATTGTGATGCCCACCAGCTTGCTGATTAAAAATGGCCCTTTGCAAATAATCTTTTTTCAGATTAAAAGTTGCAGCCTGAATTGAAAAACCCATCAGAGAGGTTTTGTCCAGTCCACCACTGAAGAATAGTCATCTCGTCGTTAGATATTCATTTCAGCTCACACACACACATCTCGCAAAAGCACCCCCAGACTTTAAGGCATCCTTCTGCAAAGTATTTTGCCGGTCTGCCTCTTGATCGGCTGAGTTCTGAGAGATATTCTTTCTTTAGCATAGGTGGCACTCTACGATTTGGAAAACAGTGAATCTCACTGGGTTTTGCTGCAGAGTTTCAGCCTCCACTGCAAAGCATCGAGCGTGGTGTGTGCTCCTTTCCTCTTTTTTTAAGTTTAAATATGGATATTGCAGGAATGGGAAGCAGAGAAACGGGGCGGGGGAAAGGTAAATTGTTGCCGCTTCCAAAAATGCACAAGCTAATTGAACACAGGGGAAATTCTTCCTTTATTTAGAGCAAATAAGAATATTGTAGTGTATGTGCATATGTGCACCAAAATTGGCAGAACTAATCAACCAGGACATTCTTATTTTTCCCAGAGATAGATTTGTACTGAAATCGCTGCCTCTGCTGAATAGTTAAAGGAAGTTTGTGCAGGCCGGCAGACTTGTCAAGTAAGGAAGTAGATTGAGATCTGCTAGTCGATCTCTAGGTTCTTGAAGAGGTGCAGGAACGGTTATTGATTCCCAGTTGCTTGACAAAGCCTATGATAAAATGGCTCTCCATAGCCAAAGTGGGGGATCATTTGTTTATTTAAACACCACTTTTTAGCCCAAAGACCTGCAAAGCAGTACACAGCATGCATGCAAAAGAAACACACAATAAGAATACAATAACTTAAAAGCAACAATTCAAACAATATAAAACAGCAGGGTTTTCATCAGTCAACATCATGGGGGAAAGAGAGAATGTTCTACTAAGAGCAAGTCCAAAGAGCCTCTGTACCAGTCCCTTAACAATCTTCCATTGCTGTTCTGTCTTTATTCTTTATGTTGTTTTAATTCCATTAGGCGTTAATTATTTTTTAACACGTAAAAGGTATAAGGTAAAGGTATAGGACCCTTGGACGGTTAAGACCAGTCAAAGGCAACTATGGGGTTGCAGCGCTCATCTTGCTTTCAGGTCGAAGGAGCCGGGGGTTTGTCCACAGACAGCTTTCCAGGTCATGTGGCCAGCAGGACTAAACTGCTTCTGACACAACAGAACACCGTGACGGAAACCAGAGCGCATGGAAATGCCGTTTACCTTCTCGCTGCAGCAGTACCTATTTATCTACTTGCACTAGTGTACTTTCAAACTGCTAGGTTAGCAGGAGCTGGGACAGAGCAATGGGAGCTCACCCCATCACGGGGATTCGAACTGCTGACCTTCTGATCAGCAAGCCCAAGAGGCTCAGTGGTTTTAGACCACAGCGTATCTTTTATACGTTTCAACTTTTCATACTTTGTCTGTGCTATTTTAATCTGTGTAAGCTGTCTTCAGTCCTGGTCTGGGGAAAAGTGGGATATTAATGATGTAATAAATGAATAAAGAAATAATGTGTATGGAAATCCTCACATACATGTTGATGTGGGCCATTGTGTGTCCCATCTCTTGAGCCCAGAGGCTCTCAGGCAACAACAGAATGATACAGAGCAGCGTAAGACAAAATAAACTAGTGCCACAACAGGTTAAGAACGTAAGCCGATGAATGCACATCTCAAAAGCCTGGGCAAATAAAAAGATCTTCCCCTGGTGCAGAAAAGATATTAAACTCAAAGCCAGGTGAGCTCCCTTCCAGGAATGCAGCACCACAACTGAGAAAGACCTGCCTCTGGAGGCAGGGAGGACAAAATGAAAGCTTCTGAGGAAGATCTCATGGCAGATGCACACCAGACACTTAAAACCCTTGCAATGTCCATTTGAAGTGCATAGCATCTACCAAAGAACTCTACTTTCCCAGAGTTACAAATCCCAGCACTCATAAGAAACTACAATTCCCAGGACCCTTTGGGGGAAGTTGTGTGTGCTTTAAATTTGCTGTGGACATCCTTTAAATATACGCCGTGCCTTTGCCTTAAAGAAAGCAATGCTGGGCAGCGATAAGCAAGGATTAGAAATATAGACCTGCAACCAAAAGTCATTTCCTTTGCTCACTCTGGCCTCCTCCTGGTTGCATCATTTACAACGTCTGTTGTTTCTTTGATATTAAGAAATTGAACCCGGTGGACCCTTTTTGCATGCAAAGCCAGTCTGATACCTCTGTGCTATGACCCTTTCCATGTTCATGTGGCATCAGGAAACCAGCAGCAACGAGGCCAATGTTTTTCACTTGTTGTTGAGAGCCACAGCATGGGTGCCACTACAGCCCTGTGCAGTCCCACATCCCAAACCTACAGGATGACCCAGGGCTGGCCCAAGCATGAGGCAAGATGGGGCAACTGCCTCAGGTGGCAGGCTCCACATGGGTAGCAGATCCAGCTTCCTAGGAATGCATCACCCACTGCTGCTGCCACCACCACGATAGCAGTGATGGCTGCAGTGTACTCCTTGGAAAGACGGATCTGCTGGCTCAGGCACCCGCCTAGTGCTGCCTCTACAGTAGCCTATTTGGTGGATAGGAGGTACTGCTGGCCTCATACCAGTCCTAGGGAGGAAATGGCAGGAGCTGCCCTCTGGGGTCTCCTGGGGTCTTCACTTGCCTGGTATGATTCAGAGTGAGCCCCTTTCCCCCCAACAGCCTTTGATTCCCAATGCAACCATTGGGTCGGGTTGATATGATTACCACCCTTGTAGCTGATGTAGATTCCTTTCCTTGTTCCCAATGAAGATATTTGTTTCCCCACTTGTTCCTGATGAAGATATTCACTCACTTCTTCCCTAGTGTTGCTGTGTGCCATTTTGTGGTTCGCCTTAAAGGCCAAAATGTACCGAGGCAGTCCAGGGGCTCCAACTCCAGGGGCCAAGAGTTTCACCCCATGGGGGGGTAGGTGGGCACCTCAATGTTCCCTACCATCGGGGGCGGGGGAGGCTGGGTGCAGAACTGAGCACAGCTTGAGTGGCTGGCTCCTCCTCCTTCTGCCATGGAATGCTGCTGTCAGGAATGAGCCAGCTCCAAGCAAAGGTTTGCAGCCAACTGCAGAAAGCAGCCGGGAACAGAGAGGCTTAGATGTTAGTCAGGCAGGGGAGAGCTGGCAGCTGCAGATTCCAGCTCTTCCTGACCTTGATGGGCAAGCTGATAAGGCAGTAGCTTTAGAATGCAGCCAAAGTTCGCCGGAAGCACAAATGGGCACAAATAGATTCAGAGACAGCCTCTAAGATCAGAAAGGGGTTGGAGCTGATCCACTAAGTCCAAAGAGTCGGTGAATGGGAGGGCTGCAAGATAGGAAGCAAAACAAGAGACGTAAGGGTCGTAAGTTCAATAGTTTCTGTCGACGCCGGAAAGAATCTTCAGAAGGGTCATCTTGAGTAATGATGTCGGAGGCTTTGTCAGAGCTGGCTGGAGCTATCTGTTTGTTTTTGCAATAAATCCTCCTTTTCAATTACCTACGCTTACTGTTTTATCAAGCTGGGAACCTAGACTCCTGACAGCTGCCTAGTGCAAGAGAGGAGGAGCTGCTGGCCACTGCGTTTGACTCTATCTCCTGGCTCCTTCCAGAACATCATGCAACTTGGTAAGCTGCACACGTGATGTCACATGCACAACCTGGCTCTCTCAGGTTGACGCCTCCATGCCGGCTCTGGGATGACCCAAAGCAAGTTCCTTCCCTTCTCATTTTGCTGGATGCAGAGAACTTTCCAAACAATCCATTGTGCACAGATACATGTTTTCCAATAATGCTCAGCCAACAGTTCAGTTGTTGTGGGGCGTCTCTGACTTCTTTTTCCGAGAGACTCAAGGGTGAATCGCAAAAAGGCATCTACAAACAACAACAACAACAACAACAACAACAACATACAGCTGGGGCGGGTGCTGCTTGTCAGGATCGTGCCACCACCAAGCCCCTTCCGGAGGATGGAAGGCGCCTTTGGTGACTGAGAGCATCTCGGGAGTGTCAAGGAGACAGACGCGGCAGGCATGAAGTCCTGGGAGCAATAGAGCTGCGGGGAATGTTTTCAAGTGTACAAAGAGAGGCTGGAGGGCTGGCAGAGGACAGAAATGCGTGCCCGCTTGAGAGCTATGAATAACTCTTGAGATGCGGCCGCGTTTACAGCAGCACGACCCGGGGATTGGGAGGAGACCTCTCTCGGATAAAGGCTGAACTTTGCGTGCAAAGGCCTCCTTTTCTGCTCTCTCTTCCAGAATAGCACAGCCGCGTCCCGCTTCCAATTACAGCCTTGGTTTGTTTGTTTCTCCAGATAGCTGCCTGCCCCTATCCAAGGAGCTGAGGCTGAGGAGCTGACTCCCTCTCTCTCTTACCTCCCGCCTCAGGTGCTGTCCCTCCCCTCCCTCTGCTCTCCTTCTTCAGCTGGGCGCACTTGCTGACATATGCATCGGTGTCTGGGTGCGTTTCCTGAGGTTAGCATCTTTTTTTAGGTCCTGTTCCCAGATCTCCACGATACAGACAGACAGTTTCCATCAAATCTCGGGGCCTTGATGTGAAAGTCTCAAGTGGCCAACGCTCTCCTCTCCCCCCACCCCCTCCAGCTGGCCCTCCCAGGCACGAACTTCTTCTTCTTCTGCCTGCTTGTTGTTTGCAAATGCCAAAGGCATGCCTCCCTTTCCTTTCTGCACTCCATCATTGTAAAGTGATGCCTCGCCTTGCTTCTCCATGCAAGAAACTTCAAAACCTGCCTTCCAGGGCTTCTCTGAATAACTGCTGTGAAGAATTGTTGTTCTAAGACAAGGATCGGGGGTCTTTTGCAGCACTCCCTCCTGGGCAACTTTCTGGACACTATAAGGAGGTTGTCCCAGCCACAAAATTGTTAGGGGGCACAAAATACAGCTTTGTATAAAGCTGCATGATTATATTACTGGGATCCATTGGAAATGGCTTCTTCATGTGAACCAGTAAGTGACCTCTCCAGACAATGTAATGACTCATCTTTTCTTATCTCTGCAGCTGTGATCTCCTGAGTGGTGCAAACACCATTAGACAGTTGAATGTGCATGTGTACCCTTTCTGTTTCCCTTCCTACCTCCCCCCTCACCTCCTTACCTCCTCACAGCTCTGGCACTGGCAACCCACGCTATGCCACTACACAGACCACAGGCCAGCAGTGGGCAGTGGCAGAGGCAAAAGTCGGCAGAGCAATGAGAGCGAAACCTTCATATGGTAGGGTAGTGGTGTAGTGGTTTGCTTTACTGGCCGAGGGAGCCGGCGTACAGCTTCCAGGTCATGTGGCCAGCATGACCTAAGCCACTTCTGGAGAACCAGAGCAGTGCACAGAAACACCGTTTACCTTCCCGCCTGAGCGGTACCTATTTATCTACTTGCACTATGACCTGGGTTCAAATCCCCCACTTGGCCATGAAGCTCACTAGGTGACCTT
The DNA here is from genome assembly GCF_964252035.2 of Podarcis erhardii. Taxonomy (NCBI): domain Eukaryota; kingdom Metazoa; phylum Chordata; class Lepidosauria; order Squamata; family Lacertidae; genus Podarcis; species Podarcis erhardii. The sequence continues at coordinate 47,420,022 of NC_138503.1, read as the reverse complement.
GGGCCAGTCACTCCATCTCAGCTTAACCTACCTCACAGGGTCGTTGCGAGGATAAAATGGAGAGGATGAGAATGATGCATGCCATCTTGAGCTTCTTGGAGGAAAGGTGGGATAAAGAAATGCACTCACTTACTCACTCACTCACTCAATGAAATACATCAGGGTTGGGGAACCTTCAGATGTTGCTCTCATCATCACCGACCATTGGACATGCTGGCTGGGATGGTTTGGAAGTGGAATCCAACAACTTCTGGAGGTCTCTGGATGCTCACCCTCCTTGTTTTACGCACTCACACATCTCTTTGTTTTCCATCCAGGGAGTCAAGGAGCATTATCAAAATGCAAGTATTCTAGGCTATGATGCAGAAGTAGGGTGTTATTCAAGGATACTGAGGAGTGGCACCTGGTAAGGGGATGTTGTCTGGGGAGAGTCTCAAAGTGGGAGCCAGTGTGGTGTAGTGGTTAAGAGAGGTGGACTCGTAATCTGGTGAATCGGGTTCGCTTCCCCGCTCCTCCACATGCAGCTGCTGGGTGACCTTGGGCCAGTCACACTTCTCTGAAGTCTCTCAGCCCCACTCACCTCACAGAGTGTTTGTTGTGGGGGAGGAAGGGAAAGGAGAATGTTAGCCGCTTTGAGACTCCTTAGGGTAGTGATAAAGCGGGATATCAAATCCAAACCCTACTTCTTCTTCTTAAGTACAGTGGTACCTCGGGTTACAGACGCTTCAGGTTACGGATGCTTCAGGTTACAGACTCTGCTAACCCAGAAATACTACCTTGGGTTAATAACTTTGCTTTAGGATGAGAACAAAAATCGTGTGGCGGTGGCGGGAGGCCTCATTACCTAAAGTGGTGCTTCAGGTTAAGAACAATTTCAGGTTAAGAACGGACCTCCAGGACGAATTAAGTTCTTAACCCAAGGTACCACTGTAGATAAGCCTGGGGTTCCCACAGTTTTTTTTTTTTTTTTTAAATATTTTTATTAATTTTACAGGATACAGAGATACAGAGAAGAAAAACAGATAGAAGAAAAAGAATATAAAAGTTTCAAATTTCCGTAATCCTTTTATCAAATCTACTGGACTTCCCCACATCCTCCAGACCTTGCATTATTTATAATACAAACTTCAGCAATTTGTCATCTTATTTCATAACTTATTGTATCTTTCAATTTATCATGTTATCAAATTCCAAACATTGTACACCAATTCTTATATATTTTAATTAAAACACAATAAAATTATTTCCTAATTCCACTTCAAATTTCTTGTACCTTAATTTTCATTTCACCTAATTGCTATTGCTGGGGCTAAAATTTCCTAAAAGGTGCATTTCTTAGCATTCATACAACTTATAATGTTTTTGTAAATAGTCCTTAAATTTTTTCCAGTCCTCTTCCATTGCTTCTTCTCCCAAGTCTCGGATTCTGCCAGCTTGGCCCCAGGCCTGAGGTTCCCCATTCCTGCCCTAAGAACATCAAAAGAACCCTGATTGCTCAGACCAACCAGATGCCTGTGGGAAGTCCATGCTTTGGTTGGCCACTGTGAGAACAGGAGACTGGAGTGGATGGGTGATTTGCCTGATCTTGCAGGGCTTTTGTTTTCTTTCTTAACATTTTTTTTTTTTGTAGTTATTACAAGTTTGGAGCTATGTTACCTGTGTCCGGTGGCAGAGCTTCATGCTCCGGCACCGAGGGGCCGAGAGTTGGCTGGGGCTGGGGTTGGTGTGCATCCCGGGGGCATGGCACGCCACCCACAGGAGGCGTAGTGTGTGTCCTGAGGGCGTGGCATGCCACCTTCAGGGGTGCAGCTGCGATGGTACCCCACCTGGATCGCACTGCCAGGGGCAGTGCACTCCCCCCGCACCCCTCTTCCTCCGCCAGTGCCTGTGTCTCCCTGCCTGGGGCCAGCCTGACATGATCTTCACTACACCCCACCGGGTCTCTTTCTCGCTCTCGGTTTCATGAGCACACCTCCAGCTTTAAAGGAGTTCAACTCTGGTTTTCGTTTCGGAAAGACCCATCTTCATTTTCTTGTGAAAAGTGGAAAGAATGCTGCAAAACACTGCTTCCAACTCAGTGTGTGTGTGGGGGGGGGGGGGAATCGAAGGAGAGAAAGAGAGAAAGAGGGAGAGGGAGAGAGGTGAGCTGGATGGCTTGGCTCCTGTGGGGACGGATGGAGTCGTGATTATATAACTGCTCTGAACAGACTCCTCTTTCTGCAAGAGACTCAGCAGCCTGACCCACCTACGCTGGTGACTCATATGCTGCTGATTGAAAATGGGTGGGGAGTTAAACCCATTTGCTTCCCTTTTATAGCCTCTCAAATTATACCATGAGCTTTCCCTTTTGTCTTCCGTGGGCAAGGGAAACCCTGCTTGGAAACACAACCGTGGGATTCATTAGGGAAAATGTACCAGCAGATCCGCAGCATTCTTGTTCTTCCTTCACCCCAAGTTCCCAGGGTGGGTCACAATGTTAAAACACAACACTGGAAACAGTATAGGACAACGTACAATTGCAAAAATAAGGTGGAACCTACAAATATGCACCTCAAGTGTTGGAAGCAAAGGCAAAGAGGTGTGCCTTCAGCATTTGCTGGAAACTGTAAAATGAAGGTGCCAGATGCACCTGTCTGGAGAGGGAGTTGCAGAACTTAGGGGCTGACACAGAGAAGGCCCTGTCCCAGGACACCACTTGCCCACCCTGAGCCACTGATGGTGGAGGAACTACTAAGAGGCCCCACTCACTCTGCTGAACGTAACACCTGAGATGGTTTGTAGAGAAGGAGGCAATCTTTCAGATATTTAGGGTCCGAGTCCTTTAGGGACCTAAAACACTAACATGAGCAGGTAAGGAAAAAGGTAAAGGACCCCTGGATGGTTAAGTCCAGTCACAGGAGACTCTGGGGTTGCGCCACTCATCTCACTTTCAGGCCAAGGGAGCCAGCGTTTGTCCACAGACAGCTTTCTGGGTCATGTGGCCAGCATGGCTAAACCGCTTCTGGTGCAACGGAACACTGTGACAGGAATGCCATTTACCTTCCCACTGCAGCAGTACCTATTTATCTACTTGCACTGACATGCTTTTGAACTGCTAGGTTGGCAGGAGCTGGGACAGAGCTCACCCCATCACGGGGATTCGAACCGCTGACCTTCTGGCTGGCAAGCCCAAGAGGCTCAGTGGTTTAGACCACAGAGCCACCCGCATCCCTAGGACAATAATAGGTGGTGCCAGGGTTAGTGATAGGCAGAGCCAATTACTTCTACTTTTGACCCCCATCCTCCTCCCTGCTGAGATTATGGAGGAGTAAGCTGGCAGCCAGGGCCGCCACCAGACCAGATGTAAGTAAGGAGACCAGCATTTGAAAGTTGGCTGGAGACAGTCTGAAGTTGGTGGGACAATGTCTCATTCACTCTAATGGCCCAGTCTCTTCTAATGTGTCAGCTTCCTACATTTCTATGACTCAAAGGGCAGGGGCTATGAAACCAATGAGCTCTTCACCCATCCTTGTGTTCCCTTTGCTGTTCCCCAAGCAACTTTACAGGATGTGATGGTGGATCTAGGTAAGTTTAGTGACTCTGTGTCTGATGAAAAAAAAAAAAAAAATTCACATTAGATGTGTTCTTTGGGGAAATTTTGAAGAGGCTGGAAATGGTCACCAGAGTTGCTGAGTCAGCTGCCACAAAGCTCGCTCAGCTTAATCTTGGGGTTGAATATTATAGATTTCCTTTAGCTGTAGGGATTAGGAAGAATGCATCAACGCTGTTCTGACCTCTGATTCTTTCTTCAGTTTCCAGTGAGTTAACATTTCAGGGCTTTTTGTGTGTGTGTTGCGGGAAGATGGAACTGGAACATTTTGAAATGTTCACCCTTTTCGAAACAATAGGTAAAGATTTGCCTGAATGAGGCTTCTAGTATGTGTGGGCTTATTCAGTGAAGACCCAGCCCTACTATGAGACAAAATGAGACAACCACCTCAGTTGGTAGATTCTGAGGTGGTGACATGTTGGAAAACAGAGCTGTATGGGCTACATGTTTTGTCCTGCTGCCGTCAGGTGTGGTGGGAGATTTAGTAGAAGATACAACTACCAATCCAGTTGGTTTCAGTTCATGGAACTGGTGTGTGTGTGTGTGTCAGCCTTGTCCATTTTCCCAGGCAATGCCATTTCCTGTGTTAGCCCTGCTTATGACTCGAAATTAGTGAGACCTCATTTCCCAGTGGTCCCTCTCAACATCTCTGCGAAGTTTGCTGCTACTGATATGAGAGAACTGCAGCTGACTAGGACCATCTTGTACCTTCCATTTTCATCAGAGCCAACTATTTTGGTGTGCTCAGAAGGCCCCCCCCCCTAAATAAATGAATAACTAGAAAGGCATTCTGGGTCTGTCCTCCTTGGGCTGACTAGGATAGGAAAGGGCTGTGCAGTCCCTACTTCTGGCCTTATTTGGGACCTGATGTGGAACTTTGGAGCAGCCCCAATCCGACTTGGAACAATCTGGGCCCAATCCAACCTGAATCCAGGCCCCAAATTTGCACAATCATGCGGTCATCCTAATGTCACCAACCAAGTAGAGAGTCCTGATGAGATGTATACCTCGATCTCCTTGGATCTCGAACCCTCTGTGCTTCTAGAATGTGTTGCCCCAAACATCTCAAGCAATGTTTGCTCTCACTCTACTTAATGTATCTTTTTTTATTCCATTCAAATGAGCACATGGGGATTTTTATATGAAGCCCTGAGATTATCATCATTATTTTCAGATCATTTATCTCAGGAGGCAATTCATATTCTGAAGAAAGAGCTCATAGGGCAAAGCTCAGCTGATTTTAACAATTACCCTTCTGATGAGTCAGCTTTTATCCCTGATTACTGAGGTAGTTTATATATATATATAAACAACCTTACTATTTTGATAATCCTTTTCTTATCTCATCACCCCAAAGGTGCATCTTATTTCTTGCCCTCCCACCCACCTTCAAGAAATCTGGAGAGCCAACACATCTTTTAAAAAACAAAATACTGTAAATAAATTCAGCCATGGCTACAGCTGTTTGGGAAACAGAATGGGAAGGCCAGTGCTCATGTATAATTGACTGTCAAATCTCAAAGCACCACTGTATACTCTGACAAGCAAACTGATGTGGTCCTGCTAACGAAATGAAGAGAATCATATTTCTTCCAGTTTGGAGCCTTATTTGCATCTGAAAGCCCCATCAGCAATAAAATGAAAATTTTGCCTCTGGGGTGGAGAATCTCAGGGGCCACCGGCTGCCCCCTGGACCTTCTAACTTAGAGTTCCCCAAACATGGGCCTCCTGCTGTTGTTGGACTACAACTCCCATCATCCCTAACTAGCAGGACCAGTGGTCAGGGATGATGGAAACTGTAGTCCAAAAACAGCTGGACAACCAAGTTTGGGAAACCCTGCTCTAACTGACTGGATCTAGGATAATTCAGTCGATAGAGCAAGAGACTTAATTTCAGGGTTTGGGGTTCAAGCCCCACGTTGCGCAAGAAAAAAAAAACCCTGCATCACAGTGGTTGGATTAGATGACCCTTGAGGTCCCTTCCAACTTCCAAGTCTATGATCCTCAGACCTCTCCTCAGACCATGGCTCTTACCATCCCTGCCTTGGCACCTTCCATGTGTGGTTTAGCTTGGCTAGAATGTGTCATTGAACTATCAAAATGTTTCTTTCTTGCCTAGACAGAAGATGGCATAAGGCCATAATAAGAGCCTGCTGGATGACCAACCACATGCCTGTGGGAAACCCACAAGCAAGACCCAAGCACAAGACCACTCTCCCCTCTGGCAGCCTCCAGCAACAGGAATTCAGAAGCATTATCCCAGCTGTGGAGGCAAAGCATAGATGTCATGGCTGGGAGCCATCAATAGCCTTCTATGTGTCTAATCCTTTTTGAAGAACATCCAAGGTGGTGAGCATCGCTGCCTCCTATGTTCCATAGTTTAACTCTGTACTGCATGGAGAAGTATTTCCTTTCATCTCTCCCTAATCGTCCATCATTGAGCTTCATAGGATGTCCCTAAGTTCTACTGTAATGAGGGAGGAAAAGCTTTCTCAATTCACTTTTTCTATGCCAGGCATCCCCAAACTCAGCCCTCCAGCTGTTTTGGGACTACAATTCCCCTCATCCCTGACTACTGATCCTATTAGCTAGGGATGATGGGAGTTGTAGTCCCCAAACATCTGGAGGGCCGAGTTTGGGGATGCCTGCTCTATGCCATGCATAATTTTATAGGTTCCTATCATGCAACCTCTTACTCACCTTTGGTCTCTTCAGACCAAACTCTTCATACTCAGGGGAGTATGAGCCTGACAGAAACTAGCCGATTGTACAAAGGTGAAAGAAAGGTCTATTTGTTGTTTCACACACTTTTCCCTCTGCCCCCCTCCTCCCACTGGCCCATGGCCTCCAGAAGTCCTCCCAGAAGGCAATGTGTCCCTCAGTCTGAAAAATGTTCTGCATCCTTGTTCTACATATATGCATAAATACCTGACCAGATTATATTTCTGTCTGCAGTGGGATACCTGTTTTGCCGAAGGTTTGTTACCTTCATATGGCCCTCCTTCATATGGCCCTGGCAGCTGATGGTGGAGGGCAGGTAATAAATTTAACACCAATTTGGCAACAACAAAGTAGTTGGCAGATCTTACCTTCATCAGGAATATTCACAGTTCATGAACTTTGGGATGTAGGTAGGTCCCAGGTTTGTTTGGAGGGTTTGTTGTTGTTGTTTTTTGCAATGGGGCAGATCTTGAGCTAAAGGAACTTCAGGTAGTAGGAATGGAAAGGGGTCTCCTGTGACCTTGAAGAGGTGCTGTCATGGCACAGGGGTTGAGGGACTAAAGGTTGGCGAATAAAGGAGGGAAGTTCTGTGGGTGTGTATGTTTTGCATGTGTGATACAGACTGGCCCAAGTTATCCGTTCACTGGCATCCATAAGATCCTTCCTTTCTTTTTGGACCAGCTACAAGCCTCAAATGAAATGGCTTCACAAGCAATCTGCTTTGTATTCATTTGACCATCTAGCGGGAAATGAGTTTATTCTTGCTTTCCCGGATGCCGAGACACATGAGATGGCCTGATTTTCACTCAGGCTGCAGCAGTTCCTTCTCTTTTTATCGCTCCCTCCATTAGAAAACAAATAGTGTTGGCTATTATCGTCCTCTCGGGACTGTGTTCATTCTTGGTTGCAGAGGTGGAGTTTAAATGAAAAGAAGTGTGGAGAGAGCAGTATTGCAACTTAGGGAAGAAGGGGCGACTTGATCCAAGTGACCATAGGCATGCGCATAGGGTGTGACCTGGCACACTTTATTGCTTTTTTAAAAAAAACCTGGGGGTTGTGGTGGTGAGAAGCAGAGTAAGGTAAAGGTAAAGGGACCCCTGACCATTAGGTCCAGTCGTGACCGACTCTGGGGTTGCGGCGCTCATCTCGCTTTATTGGCCCAGGGAGCCGGCATACAGCTTCCGGGTCATGTGGCCAGCATGACTAAGTCGCTTCTGGCGAACCAGAGCAGTGCATGGAAACGCCGTTTACCTTCCCGTCAGAGCAGTACCTATTTATCTACTTGCACTTTGACGTGCTTTCGAACTGCTAGGTTGGCAGGAGCAGGGACCGAGCAATGGGAGCTCACTCCGCTGCGGGGATTTGAACTGCCGACCTTCTGATCAGCAGGTCCTAGGCTCTGTGGTTTAACCCACAGCGCCACCCCCATCTGAGAAGCAGAGTACAGAGTGGCAAACCAGCTCCCACAGCCACCACGACCCACAGGGAAGCTGCGATGGAGGAGAGAGGCAGAAGTGAAAGGGAACACTGGAACCTGTCACTCCACTGACACTTCCAGAGATAGGCACAGGCAGAAGTGTTATTCTAAAGCAGCAATGCAGCAGCAAGCAAAGGCTCTAACAGCTCAGACAGCTGCTAGTGGCACCAAAGCCAGACAGGATGTGTGTGACTGCTGCCATGGAAACAAAGGGGCAGTCCATCCTTATTGAGCACAGGATATGAGCTCAGTGTGTGTCATATGACCTGTACAGGATGTACATGGGTGGAGTTTGGAGTTTCTCTCTGTTTGTTGAAGAGAGCAGACATCTTTTACTGTGTGACTGCTAAAGACAGGAATAAAAGCATGTAGTTACATTTCTGTCTGAGTCTGATTCCCCTCCCTGGGGATATGCTGGGGAGGAGAAGGAGGAGAAGCAGTTGGTGTGTTTTTCTCACAGCCTGAGGAAAATCGCCGGAACGGACCTCGTGTGTTTTTCCTGCCGGGAGTCACCAGAGGGAGGTCAAAGGAATTCAGCCGGTGCCTGCAGATAGGCACATACCTCTGACCGAGCCTGAATTCCAACAAGAAGCTGCAGATCCATCCCAGTCTTGTTATTCTGCCTGCATCTCTCTCTGTCTCCTTCCCTTCTCCTCCCTTCCACTTCTGTCTCCCACACCCAAGCACCTCTTCCCTGTGGGTTATGTCCACAACATCTGGAGGGTGTTCCCAAGATGAATTTTAACAGGGAGAAATGTAAAGTATTGCACTTGGGCAAAAAAAATGAGAGGCACAAATACAAGATGGGTGACACCTGCTTGAGAGCAGTACATGTGAAAAGGATCTAGGAGTCTTGGTTGAGCACAAACTTGACATGAGCCAACAGTGTGACGCGGCAGCTAAAAAAGCCAATGCAATTCTGGGCTGCATCAATAGGAGTATTGCATCTAGATCAAGGGAAGTAATAGTGCCACTGTATTCTGCTCTGGCCAGACCTCACCTGGAGTACTGTGTCCAGTTCTGGGCACCACAGTTCAAGAAGGACACTGACAAACTGGAACGTGTCCAGAGGAGGGCAACCAAAATGGTCAAAGGCCTGGAAACGATGCCTTATGAGGAACGGCTAAGGGAGCTGGGCATGTTTAGCCTGGAGAAGAGGAGGTTAAGGGGCGATATGATAGCCATGTTCAAATATATAAAAGAATGTCAAATAGAGGAGGGAGAAAGGTTGTTTTCTGCTGCTCCAGAGAAGCGGACACGGAGCAATGGTTCCAAACTACAAGAAAAAAGATTCCACCTAAACATTAGGAAGAACTTCCTGACAGTAAGAGCTGTTCGACAGTGGAATTTGCTGCCAAGGAGTGTGGTGGAGTCTCCTTCTTTGGAGGTCTTTAAACTCTATGATTCTATGATTCTATGATTCTATGATTCTATGATTCTAGGGTGCAACATTGGTGAAATATACTCGGAGTCCTGTAGTGATTTTATGCTCTTTATTGCAGCTTGTAAAACAGTGATTGAATTGCCCCCAAACCTCAGGCTTTTATATACATTAGTTACCCATCTGATTGGCTGATTCTGCTTCCCTCCTGGAGCCTGGTTGGTCTTTTCCTGCAGGCCAATCAGTTGTTGCATTCTACGATCCTACCAGCCTAATAGGCTGATAAACTTCCTCCGGGAGCCTGATTGGTCTTTTCCTGCAGGTCAATCAGTTGTTGTATTCTAGGATCCTACTTGCCTATTGTTCTAGGATCCAAGCTTAGTACATAACACTTGGCTACCCCTCTCTTACACCAGCTTGCCAGATTGTAATGGATCCTCAGGGAGACCTGTCCTGGGCTCCTTCCACTGCCCTCTATCACAACTAAAAGGTGTGTGCAGATCAGATATTCCGGATGATGCCAGGTTAACTACCCCTCCCTTACGTAGCATCTACTGATGTTATGAGGCCCTATGTCATTTCACTGAAGGAAAGGAGGGTAAACCTTGGGAAAGTTTCAAAAAAGGGCAAGCAAAATGCCCAGTGGGTGGAGTGACTCTCCTATGAGAAAAGGTTGCAGCATTCCAGGTATTGTAGTTTAGAGAAAAGGTATGCTAGAGGTGACAGGACAGAAGTCTCTAAAATTATGCACGGCAGGGAAAAAGCAGATGGAGTAAAATTTCACTCCCTCTCTTATAATACCAGAACTCATGGGCATCCAACGAAGTTGAATCATGTGGAAGATTCAGGGTGGATAAAAGAAAGTATGTCATGGCACATTTGTAGACTATGAAACACATGCCCACTGGGGGCAGTGATGGCCGCTAACCTAGATGGCTTTAAAAGGGGATTAGGCAAACTCATGAGGGCAAGGGCTATTGATGGCTGCTAGCCATGGTGGCTATGTTCTGTCTTTGCAGTTGGAGGCAGAAATAGTTCTAAATACTGGCTGCTGTGTCATGGTCTGGTTCACGGGCGATCCAAGTCCCAGCTGGGGACGTCAGGACCAGGGGTAAGATGATGGGGTGGGAGCAGGAGTCCAGAAGCCAGGAAGCCAAGAGTCCAAGGGTCAGAGAGCCTGGAGTCAAGAAGCCAAGCGTCTGAGGGTCAGGAAGCCAGGAGCTACAAAGTCAAGGGTCCGAGAAGCAAGAAGCAAGGAGTCATGAAGTCAGAGGTCCAAGGATCAAGGAGCCAAACGCAGCAGGGCAGGGAACGTGTTGCTGTGGCAAAGAGCCAAAGGGAAATGCTGACCTTATATCCCTTCCTGGCTCTTGCCACCAGGTGCTGTGAGTTACCAATCGGCCTCACCTGTGCGGCCGCACCTTGCCTCTTCAGAACAAACTTAGGCAGCCCCCAGTCCTGCAAAGTCCTACTGGTCACAGGGCCTGGCTCCTGTACACGCACCTGACATGCTGGAAGCCACAGTGCTCATGTCCTGCTTGCTGGTTTGGCCACTGTGGGAACAGGATGTTGGACTAGAGGGGCCATTGGCCTGATCCAACAGGCTCTTACCATCTTCTTTAATTCTTATGGCTGGATAGCTCAGTTGGTTAGCACGTGATGCTGATAACGCCAAGGTTGCTGGTTTGATCCCCGTATGAGACAGCTGCATTTTCCTGCATTGCAGGGGGTTGGACTAGATGATCCTCAGGGTCCCTTCCAACTCTACAGTTCTATGAGTCAAAAGACTGGAACTAGGCAGAGGTGCCAGATGATTGTAAAGAGCTTTGCGCTGCAGAATGAATAGGCTGTTCCTAGCTGAGCAGGATTGTGGGGTTTTTTTTAAAGAGAATTTATTTAAAATGTTATAAAGGCATTTTCTGGCGTTAACGTCAGATGGAGGGAAATTTGGTCAAAGAGTTTGTTAGGCTGTTAAAACCGACAGCTCAACTCCTAAATAATAGAGAGATGACTAAGAGAGAAGGAGAGCTATTAACCTCGCCAGATTGCTTCGGGTATTGGTAATGGACTATGGAATTGACTCCTTTTTATTTTTATTATTCTTGGTCTAAAGAGGAAGATGAGCTTGTGAGTTTTGTTTTCAGGCTTACACACCCACCCACACCCTGCTGACTATTAGTGTGTTTGATAAAATATTCAGCTACCTTAAAGGTAAAGGTAAAGGGACCCCTGACCATTAGGTCCAGTCGTGGCTGACTCTGGGATTGCGGCACTCACCTCACTTTATTGGCCGAGGGAGCCGGCGTACAGCTTCCGGGTCATGTGGCCAGCATGACTAAGCCGCTTCTGGCGAACCAGAGCAGCACACGGAAATGCCATTTACCTTCCCGCTGGAACGGTACCTATTTATCTACTTGCACATTGACGTGCTTTCGAACTGCTACGTTGGCAGAAGCAGGGACCGAGCAACGGGAGCTCACCCCGTCGCGGGGATTCGAACCACCGACCTCCTGATCGGCAAGCCCTAGGTTCTGTGGTTTAACTCACAGTGCCACCTGTGTCCCTTTCAGCTACCTTAAGACACCTTTTATCTTAAACCACCACTGCCTCCTACATCGAATTCACCAGCCACCAGCACTCAGTAATCATTTTATTACACCTGATGTATAGCAAGACATTGTTTGGGAAAGGGGTGGGGAACCTTAGGCCCAAGGGGTGAATCCTGTCCTCCAGGCCTCTCTACACACCCCTTGAGACTCTCCCCAATTGCTGCTGTTGTTTTTTTAAGTGTGCAGTTGGATACGAACTAGAGAGCTGGGGGAAGAAGCAATCACACAACTGGAAAGCTGATGATGTACAATGTGGGGAAATGGGGAATTTAGCCATGGTAGGTACCCCTAACCAAGATGGCTTCAAAATATGTGAGATACAAGATGCTGGTAACCTCAGGAAGGAAAGAGCGCTCTTGAGTTCGGGTCTTGCTTGTGGTCTTTCCATAGGGGAATCTGATTGGCCCCTGTGAGAGCAAGATGTGGGGCCAGATGGGCTATTGGCCTGATGCTACACGTATATCCAGTGCCAGATTTACGAATAAGCTAAACAAGCTATAGCTTAGGGCCCCACTTTCTTGGCCTCCCCCCAATTTCACTATTGATATACTTCTTCTTAATTGTATTTCCTCCTGCCCACCTAGCAGTTCAAAAGCAAGTCAAAGTGCAAGTAGATAAATAGGTACCACTCTGGCGGGAAGGTAAACGGCATTTCCGTGTGCTGCTCTGGTTCGCCAGAAGTGGCTTAGTCATGTGGCCACATGACCCAGAAAAACTGTCTGCGGACAAACGTCAGCTCCCTTGGCCAGTAAAGCAAGATGAGCGCCGCAACCCCAGAATCTTTCGTGACTGAACTTAATTGTCAGGGGTCCCTTTACCTTTAATTGTATTTCTCTTCCACAATTACTTTGATAAAATACATATTTTGTTATGTGCAAATGGCTTTAGATACCTTTTAGGTCCATAAATTACCATATAGCATATATTCAACACAAAAAAACAGTGACAATTTGTTGTTGACAAAGGACAGCTGGACATAGAAAGGGCCCCATTACCTTCAGTAGCTTAGGGCCTCACCAAACCTAAATCCGGCCCTGGGTATATCATGTTCTTGAGTGTTTGTCGAAAATGAATCATCACTGGACTGACTCCAGTGGGGAAATGGCCACTTAGGCGTAAGAATCACAGAACTGTAGAGTTGGAAAGGACTACAAGTGTCATCTAGTCCAACCCCCCTGTAAGACAGGAATGTTTTTGTCTAGCATGGAGTTCAAAACAACAACCCTGAGATTAAGTTTCATGCTCTACCGATTGAGCTATCCCAGCCCAAATAGCAAGGAGCAAAGATGATTTAGTGTTTCTTCAGCTTTATTTTTTTAGTGTGGGTTGTCTGAGATAGAATTCACATGGTTGGAAAACTGATGGGGATGCTGACTGGCCTGAATGTGTTGTTGAACTCTGCGAAAGCTTCTTGCTTTCCTGGATAGAAGGAGGAGTGTGAGTGTGTGCAGAAACTAGCCTAGTGTACAAAAGTGAAATTTACATTGGTTGCCCCACCCACTTTTGCCCCTGGCCCTGTCCATCATGGGCACCTGCTGCCCCCCCCCCCCAAGATTGTCCTCAAGGGAACACAACTCTCAGACTGAAAAAAGCTTCACCTCTAGTTTGGTCATGGCCTATATCAGTGATAACGTTTGCCAAATCTGAAAACCAATACAGTGGTACCTCGGGTTACATACGCTTCAGGTTACACACTCCATTAAAACAGAAATAGTGCTTCAGGTTAAGAACTTTGCTTCGGGATAAGAACAGAAATCGGGCTCCAGCAGGGCGGTGGCAGCAGGAGGCCCCATTAGCTAAAGTGGTGCTTCAGGTTAAGAACAGTTTCAGTACGGTGGAGAACAGTACGGACTTCTGGAACGAATTAAGTACTTAACCCGAGGTACCACTGTACCTGATTTTGTCACATTTTGAATGTGGAATTTGAATTGACCTGAAGAGGAAAGCTTACTTTCGGTTTCAGTGATTGGGTGCACCTCCTTTTGCAGAGGAAGAAATGAGGTTTGTTTGTTTGTTTGTTTGTTTAATGGCCTTTGCCAGTCCAGGAAGCCCAGGTGTTCTTTGGGTTCTTCTGGGTGCCTGTTTGACCAAAGCTGCCAAAGGGCCACCTCTGGGTTGTGAACAGCACTTTACAAAGGGCAGAACACCTCTGGTTTTTTGTTTTTTTTGAAGGTAGCAAAAATAAAGTTTGACAGCTTTCATTTTGATATGTTTCTCCCCTTCCAGCCAGTTGCTGTTTGAAATCACTGTGCACTAAAGATAGGGGAAATCTGAATTATTCATGGAATCTGAAGTGTCAATGGAGGCTTCAAGTTAGTGCCCACCTGTTCCATTTATATACTGGGAGGGAGGAGAGATGCTTGAACGATCTGAAGAGTTCATACAGTTCCTTCCAGCTTCTGGGCAGCCAAGATGTGAAGGGAGAGAGCGGATTTTGAGTTTCCTTTCTCTTTTCCCTTCTTCATAACTTTTAAAGCAGACTTCCACAACCTGATGACATCTGGTGACTAATAGGTGGGCAGTACTACCCAGCTGTCAAAAGTTGACCCACGCAATGTGGAAGGAGGGGTCAGTTTTGCCAAAGCATCACCCACTCTCTTGGGTCACCAGCTAATGAGCAGAGGGTCCAGTCTTCAGCCTGCAGAGAAGGGGCTGGTGAAGCAGTACCCAACAGGACCCACACCCCAGTGATCAGCCGACATCATCCAGTGATGTCAGATGATTGACAGATGAGCAAGGTATGAGGGACAATGGATTTGTGGTCCAAGAATGGCCCACAGGCCAGAGGGTCCCTGCCGCTGCTGTGGAGCAAAAGAAAATAAATGCTTTCCATCATCTACGTGGTAGCCCTTCAAATATTTCACATCTTTGTCTTCTCCTGGCTAAATTTGCTCAACTTCTCCAGGCCTTCCTGATAGGACCTGGTCTCCAGGCCCTGCACCAACTGTGTGACCAACTGTGTCACCTTTCCTTGGACACAGAATCATAGAATTGTAAGTTGGAAGGGACCTCAAGGGTCTTCTGCTTCAACCTCCTGCAATGCAGGAATCTCAGCTGAAGCATCCATGACAGATGGCCATCCAACCTCTGCTTAAAAACCTACAAGGAAGGAGAGCCTACAACCTCCCAAGAGGGACTGTTCCACTTTCGAACAGCTCTTACTGTCAGAAAGTTTTTCCATGTTGCACTTTGTCAATTATCCTTCTTAAACTGCAGTACACAGAACAAAAGTTGCAATTTGTTTCCTGCAGTCCTCACTTAGAGTTCCTGGGGAACCTTCTGATCCCTTTGGGCTGCGATCATTATTATTTTTATCTATTCTTCGCAGAGAAACATCCTATTGTTTTCATCCGAAAAACGAACTCTCCAAGCATCTATTATTCAGAAGAATCTTGGTTTTCAAATTATATAAGATTAAAAAGAAACAAGTCGGGTTTCTGAAAGGCAATGCAACTTGTACCAACTGCAACATGCGACGGTTGTGTTATGTGGGTGCAATCTTTCATTTGTGGGTTGGTTTTCTTCATAGATTCAGTGCCTAATTAGGAAACCCCAAGGGAACTCAACTACATTTTTGCTAGGAGACCTTTCGACTTTCTGCAGCAGTAATCACATGGAGTCTCTCCAAATAAAGGGCTTGGGTCCTCCTTGTCTTGCTGGAGATGCATCTTTTATGAATGCCTGGGAAGGCAGAGATAAAGTAGGATGTCTGTTCTGTAGCGGGCTACAGGATTAGCCATAAAGGAGATTGCAACAAACCAAAGTTCAGCTATCAGCATCGACATCTAAACACTGGTAGCTGAGCTCTTTCTTGACAGGTGAATTGAAATGCTACCAGAATAGCAAATGATAGGGAATCTAGTTCTGGGGAGCCATTGCAGACATTTTCTTCTAAATGCCCAGATGTCCTAAATTGTCTTCAAAGAGACTGAAATGGGGGAAGTGAGAGAAAAACACACTTTTATTTTGTTTCTGGATTGTCAAATGCATGAAGACTGAACATATGAACACTGGACTTGTGTTTCCACAACTTGCATTTTCGATTGTAGATTTTGCATGGGATGTTTGCTAACATGTCAACTTGTGCAATGGGGCTTTGGCTCAGGGGGAGGGCAGGAGAACAGCATGCAGGGAAAAGATAAGGGGGATTGTTCCATCTAGCAAGGCAAAATGCTAACCAGGATGGAGCAACCACCTTAGAGCAACAGTGAATTCTTTCCTTTCATTTTGGGGGGGCATATTACAGCGTACCGCTCTGAGATCTTGCGATGAAGCATGGTATGTAAATTAAAATAGATATAGGTAGGTAGGTAGGTAGATATAGATAGATAGAGTCCTATACGGCCTAGGACCCTCATACCTATGGGACCGCCTCTCCTGGTATGTCCCATGGAGGACCTTACAGTCTCCAAATAACAACACCCTGAAGATTCTGGGCCCCAGGGAGATTAGACTGGCCTCGACCAGAGCCAGAGCCTTTTCGGCCGTGGCCCCGGCCTGGTGGAATGCTGTCACAAGAGACCAGGGCCCTGCGAGATTTGACATCCTTCCGCAGGGCCTGCAAGACGGAGCCGTTCTGCCAGACCTTTGGTCAGGGTTCAGTCTGACTCATTTTTTCTTTGTATAAGAACAAGCACGAAGGAGGTTTCCCAGCCTGCTCACAGTCCTTATAATGTCAGTGGAAACAGTATTAACCGCTTTCAGTTTTAACCTGAGGATTGTCATTTGTCCAGTTTTAATTTTAATTTATTTCAATTAATTTTGGGGTGCATTTTAATCAATTGATTGCTTGTTTTTATGCATATTGTATTATTTATATGATGTCAGCCACTCTGAGCCCAGCTCTGGCCAAGGAGGGTGGGGTACAAATAAATTATGATGATGATGATGATGATGATGATAGATAGATAGATAGATGATATAGATAGATGATAGATAGATATAGATTCTTGATGCTGACACTGTCTTTCATCCTGCCTTCAATAGCAGAGAAACCAGAGCTGGCCAAAGACATTTAATGGTCAGAGGTGAAGGGCAAGAATGATTCTCTCTATATCCCATGTACAGAATTCAGCCTGGCCAGTAGTTGCATTTTACTTCAGCACTTCTGAAATAGTTGCATTTTACTTCAACAGTGAATGGGACAGCATCCTCACGCCTCTTTTATTGACCATTCTGGGTCGTCCAACCACTGCCACAGTGTCCTTTCTCCTGGCAGATGAAGAGGAGCAGATGACTGCAAAGGTTGCCAGGTTTCTAGCTGGGGCAATTAGAATAAGGTTCACTATTTGCCTGCTGATTCAGGACCCTAAACTGTGTTTTACATAATTGACTTTTTATTTTGTTCTGTGTATAGCGCAATGTTTTTTGTTGCTATGGCCAACGGCTGACGCAAATAAAGTTTCATTCATTCATCCTCTGCCACACATGCTCTGCCGGGAACCTCCACACAGGGCGTGACGCATCTATGTGGATATTTGCGTGTTCAGACCTTTAAATCTCCCCCTTAAATAAATTCAGACAAGACTCAAATTTTGCTTTGGTTTTTTGGCAGAATTTAGGCCACAACTTTATTAATTACAGCAAGAGAGTGATTGCATAGGCTCTGGTTCAACTAGCTCCCTGCCATTCAGGGAGCGCTGACCCAGGGCACCAGCATAGGTCAGCCTAGGGTGAACACCCGGATAGGCGGAAAGCCGGGAACAGGCTATGTCCACCACCCAGATGTCCCCCTGGACTCAGGCCCGGGCACAACCCCCTCACAGGGTTGACCAAACCATTGAGTCCCTGAATTCCTTTAGTGGAATACCCTTCACATAGGGATGGCAAGAGCATTCTCCCATCCCTATCGCCTGAACCAGAGCCCATCCGCAACCTTACAAGTTGTGATGATTTGCTACGTGGCAGGCGAAACCCAAATGGCACCAGCCAATCAGCCAAGTGGGGAAAATTCCTGCTGTGCCCCTGTCCCAATGACAGACGACGGCATAGCAAGGTCAGGCACACAGCCCTAAAAATAGGGAGAGGTGGGCGGGTGTTCCGATGCACGCACTGAAAGAGGAAGCTCTGGGTCATGTGCATAGGTATATATAGGTCCCTTGATCAATTTAGCCTGCATCCCATTGGCCTGATTAAACCCTGCCTCAAGAGACCTACCAATTGGGTGTTGTGGCTATTCAGTCAAACCCACCCACAACACAGGTCTCACCGCAACACGTGCCCTCTTTAAGGGAGGACCCAATTTGTTGCAAGCCACTTTTTTTGCACAGCTCATTGTGGAAAGGCAGCATATATAAAATAACAGAAGTCACATTTGGTTATAAACCCGAGCACCTGCTGTGGGAGATGGCTGTCCCCCTCTGCCTAATGATAGGGCCGGACCTTAAAGACACTAAGTCTGACAGTCTAGAATCCCCATCTCCCCCCCCTCTCTCTCTCTCTCACACACACACACACCCACCCACCCACCCACCCACACAGACACCCCCACACCCCCACACCTCAAGGTGAACCTGAAATATCCCGTTAAACGTACCAGCCACGTCGATATGAGTAGCAACCCTGTGAGTGATGGTAATCTTACAAAAGATTTTTTGTAATCTTACAAAACCGGCTTCTCTCACATTTCCTTGGATGTTAGAAACTTGACGGCAAATCTGTTTCAAACGTTGTCAGGAGCACGACAGCCCTCTCTGGAGTGATTCACTCATTTGTCCTTAGGTTTGTTCTGGGGCCCTTTCCCAGATTTTCTGAGGGTCTTCCTCCGAATTTGAAAGTGCCCTTTGCCTTTGTACCATCAATTTACTCCTTCAGTGTGGCGGAATTAATCCGGGGACACTGACACCTCCGAGTGGCCTCCTAATCTCATATGGCCAGCTCCTAATTTCAGCCATGAGGGCATCTGTATCAATTTTCTCCTAGTGTCACAGCTGATTATTCTGAAATAGGACAGGAGGCAATGCGTGCCCAGTGGAGTCAGAGCAGAGCAGTTGTGCTCCTGAACCATTAGCTACTAAAAGGATGTATTTTGCATTCAATGGATGTTTCTATTGCAGCATTTAAGCTGCCTGTAGTTAAGTTCTGTAGCTTGAGGCTTTCTGCTCTTTGTAGGCACCGGGGAAACTATTGTTAATGACTAACGTTCTAATGACAACCGGTATCCGAGGTCTATACCTTTTGCTTTACATCCCATTTTAAAAACTAACATGAACTTTACATCACCTCTCATTTTCTGCAATCCTGAGAATAGCACTTACGCTGCATTTTTCTTAATGTGTTTCTTTATTGATATCTGATTTTTTTATTGCGTCTGTGTGGAGGAAAAGGAGTGAAAAGGAGTGCAGAGATCTTTTGCAACTGAGGACCACATCATCTCAATAGCATCCTCCCGGGGGTTGCAGGCAGTGGCAGACAGGACCAGAGCAGGTGGAGTAACAGATTGCCATTTTTTTACAGCAGGCGACATACCCGCTATGCAAAAGCCAGAGGTTCCTAAATGCACACCTGTCCATCCTCTGTTCAATTATTAGCACTGTTTGAGGCTCTTAAGCAGAGGTAGGCAACCTAAGATCCGGCCCAATTGCCTTCTAAATCCGACCTGTGGACGGTCCAGGAATCAGCGTGTTTTTACATGAGTAGAATGTGTCCTTTTATTTAAAATGCATCTCTGGGTTATTTGTGGGGCCTGCCTGCTGTTTTTACATGAGTAGAATGTGTGCTTTTATTTAAAATGCATCTCTGGGTTATTTGTGGGGCATAGGAATTCATTCATATGTTTTTTTCAAAATATAGTCTGGCCCACCACATGGTCTGAGGGACGGTGGACCGGCCCCCGGCTGAAAAAAGGTTGCTGACCCCAGCTCTTAAGGAACATGTGGTGCAGGACCAGCAAGGGGTGTGGCCTAGGGGTAAGGGCTGTGGCATGGAAATAGCATCATCATCATCATCATCAGGAGAAAATCCAGAGGGCTAAAGCCTAGAAGGCATTTGGCATAGTTGGAAAAGTTTCAGAAAAGGGCAGCCAAGATGATCAAGGAGATGAAGCAATGAATGTTTCCCAATACATTTTCAAGCACAATTCAATGTGTTGGTGTTGAAGGAGCATCTCCACTCCCATCATTCAGCCTGGACACTGAGGTCCAGCTCTGAGGGCCTTCTGGTGGTTCTCTCCCTGTGAGAAGTGAGGTTGCAGGGAACCAGGCAGAGGGCCTTCTCGGTAGTGGCACCCGCCCTGTGGAACGCTCTCCCATCAGATGTCAAGGAAATAAACAACTACCTGACTTTAAGAAGAGAACTGAAGGCAGCCCTGTTTAGGGAAGTTTTTAATGTTTGACATCTTATTATGTTTTTATATGTGCTGGAGGCTGCCCAGAGGAGCTGGAGAAATCCAACCAGATGGGTGGGGTATATATAACAATATAACAAAAATATCATCATCATCATCATCATCATCATCATCATCATCAACTCCCCTATGAGGGAAGGTTAAAGCATTTGGAGCATTTTAGTTTAGAGAAAAGGCAACTAAGAAGTGGCATGATAGAATAATATAAAAGCATTTGTGGCCTGGAGAAAGTGGGTGGCTGTGCTGGGCACAGGGGTTAACCTGAGCTACGCGGTCCAAGTCCGGTCCCGAATCCAAGGATTCTGTGAGGAGTCAGTCCAACAGGGCCAAGGCAGGAAACCAGGCTAGGTTAGGCACAAGATCTCAGGCAGGTTCCAGCAAGCAGCAATGTTGCTCCCACAACCTGGGGCGGGGTCCAGCAGCCTTTTATCTCTGGCGGGGTAACTGCCAGTCCTGATCCCCCAGTGACTCACCTCCCTGTGGGTCACTAGACCCAGAGGCTGCCTCAGCCTCTCCTGACCCAACTGGTAGTGGAGCAGCTGTACGTGACTGCCCAGCAGAGGGCAATGAGGTAATCCCCGCATCTGGAGCCAGGGCAGGCTCAGGCCCCTGACTCAGCCCAGCTGGTGTTTGTTGCAGGGGAACCTGTGCAGACTGGGACTCTTCAGAATCAGGCCCCAGACTCAGTCCAGATGCCGCCTGAGGCAGAGGATCCGGTGCACACTGAGATTCCTCCGGCTCCAAGTCTGAGCCCGAGCCCGAGTCCCAGGCCATCACAGTGGCTAAAAGTTTTTCTTCTACTAGAACTTGTGGTCATCCAATTAAGCTGAATCTTGGAGGATTCAAATCAGACAAAATCCTTATTAAAATTAAGGCTTTCTGGGAGATGATTTATAATGAAATGAAAAAGGTATTTAAGTATACCTTCTTGAAGAAACCAGAGGCCTTTCTCCTGGGCATGGTCGGCCAATTGGTGCCAAAAAAGGATAGAACTTTCTTTATGTATGCAACAACAGCAGCAAGAATACTTATTGCAAAGTATTGGAAGACACAATATCTACCCACCCGGGAAGAGTGGCAGATGAAGGTGATGGACTATATGGAATTAGCGGAAATGACTGGCAGAATCCGAGACCTGGGAGAAGAGTTGGTGTAAGAAGATTGGAAGAAATTTAAAGACTACCTGCAGAAACACTGTAAAATTAATGAATGTTAAAATGATGTTGGATTGAAAATAAGTGGCATTAGCAACAAAGTTAAAAAGAGTATGCAAAAATGAATTGATAATGGGTGAAAACATAGAGTTATAATATGTTAAGATATAGAGTTAAGATAAATGAAAGAGGGCAAGGATTTGCTGATTTGATTATATTAATGGGAATACAAAAAGGGGAGGTGTGAGGAGGTCAAAGAAACAAGCTAATGAGTTTAAAGTTATAAAAAATGGATTTGTTTTAACTTTCCCCCCTATTTTTCTTGTTTTCTGTATTTTGTATTTTTGTCTGAGAGTTTTTTTCTTTTTTTGTTTTACTATGTATTTCTGTATTTATGACTTTGTAAAATCTTAATAAATATTATTATAAATAAATAAATAAATAAATATAAAATTATGGAATTGTAGAGTTGGAAGGGACCCCGAGGGCTCTCTAGTCCAACCCCCTGCAGTGCAGGGAGATGCGGGTGGCAAAACAGCAGATAGTTGAAGTATGGAAATTGCTCTCAAGTGATGACCACCAACTTGGATGGAGAAGATGAGATAATTGCACAGAGGTAATGGGTATCAGTAGCTGCTGGCTCTGACTCCACAGCCAGAGGCAACAAAGCTTCTGAATGTCAGTCGCTGGAAACTGCAGGTGGAGAGAGATCTCTTGAACTTGGATTCCACTTGTAGGCTTCCTAGGGGAATCTGGCTGGCCATGGTGTGAACCAAATGCTGGGCCATTGGCAGGGTAGGGCGAATTTGGACTGGTTTAGAAATAGGCTGATCAAATGCCACATCCGTATCTGTATTGGCAGCGATAATTCGGCTAATTTTCAAGCCCAGGGAGGTTGCGTTCACCCATCATGACTATAAACCCCTCGCTGGTACTCGCCCTGGTGTTACTGAGCTCTATTGACAGGGAGAGAATCGGCTGCGGCAACATCAGCCAACAAAGGTCAACATATCCCAGCTTTCTCCAAAGGGATGAGAAAAATCCCTTTTTCTCTCCTCCTCTCTCTCTCTCCTTGCAGCTGTGGGCTACTGACATTTCTATCCTTAGAAAGGTCAACCATCGCCGCACTGAAGACTCGCCGCCTCCCACTGTAAAAGCAACATTTTAGTCCCGTCTTTCACAAGGGGACGTCTTGGGGGCAAGGATGCTAATGTTTTGTCCTATGGTACCCATTGATGCAGCGAAGGAGCGGGGCTGAGAGCACCCCACCCCTCTTCCCTGCTGTCACAGCAAGGACGAAATCCAATGCCAACAACATTTAATTTATTCTGGCCCCAAAGATAGTAACAGGAAGGGAAAGTGGTAAGGGGAAGGTGGGGGGGGGGAGAGAGAGAGGAAAGCGCGCGCACACGGTGTAACCTTATGACATCTGTGGCACACTGTCAAGAACACAAAATGGCTCAATGGGGCTATTTTTAATAACGGGTCGGCACATCGCCCTATAAGTGTCAGATACCGCTTTTGAGGATCTAACACAGAAGTCACCTCTACAGGGGAGCAAGAGGAGTGCAGGAGGGGGACACTGTGCTGTTCTGAAATTTTATTCTTCTCTCCATCGTCCATGCAATCCTTCTCCAGCAGTTAATAAGAAAGGGAACTGCATTCAAAAATGATCTGGACAGAGAGAAATACCCTGTGAAATTCTAATGAATGGGATGTGGTTAGTTGCGCTCACCTTAGTTAGGAGATGGCCAGCGTCCTGCAGCCTTTCTAGGCACTCAACATTTTGCAGCCTTCCTGGGTGCCAATTTTTCTGACGACCCCATGACATCCTTGGTTGGTCTTTTCTGCACGGGCTCGAAGCCAAGAGGCTGCCTATGGCTGTTATATTGCTATATTTAAGTAGTATTTTTATTTTGCCGGTGCGTGAAGGTTTTTTTTTTTTTAATAAGGTGTAAAAGAAGGACTTCCCTTAAATGCAAGCTCTGTGAGTACACCAGTCTCAGGTATTTGGTAGCTATTGCCAAAGACACCA
The DNA here is from genome assembly GCF_964252035.2 of Podarcis erhardii. NCBI lineage: Eukaryota > Metazoa > Chordata > Lepidosauria > Squamata > Lacertidae > Podarcis > Podarcis erhardii. The sequence continues at coordinate 47,396,712 of NC_138503.1, read as the reverse complement.
TGAGTAATATCCTCCCATGAGTCTTTCTCAGTTCAGGACACACGAGTAGCCAGGGAGGCTCCAGAGCATTGGGGAAATGTTTAATGGAAAGAAACTCATGTAAACCTACACCACCCTCCGCTGCCTTGCAACACTAATGTAAGCTCAACTCCACACCTGCCAGAACTACAAAGACATTCTAATGCACCTCTTCTGTGGTGAGGAAGCTTCTTTTGTGGCATTAGAATCCTCTTTTGAGAAACTGGATGAGAGGTATAGCACAATATCCAGATCTATGTGCATGGTGCGTTTCTGAGAAATTTCTGGGGAAATGTGCAGTGTGAGATTTGGTACAAAATCCAGTTTACTAAGAAACTTGGCAAGCCCAAGAGGCTCAGTAGGTCGGCAGTTCAAATCCCCACGATGGGGTGAGCTCCCGTTGTTCTGTCCCAGCTCCTGCCAACCTACCAGTGCAAGTAGATAAATAGTTACTGCTCTGGTGGGAAGGTAAATGACATTTCCATGCACTCTGGTTCCCATCACGGTGTTCTGTTGCGCCAGAAGTGGTTTAGTCCTGCTGGCCACATGACCCGGAAAGCTGTCTGGGGACAAACACCAGCTACTTCAGCCTGAAAAGCGAGATGAGCGCTGCAATCCCTGTTTAGGAAAGGTATTTTTAATCTTTGTTGGAAGCCACCCAGAGTGGCTTGGGAAACCCAGCCAGATGGGCAGGGTACAAATAATAAATTATTATTATTATTATTATCGCCTTTGACTGGACTTAACCATCCAAGGGTCCTTTACCTTACCTTTTACTTCACTAAGAAACTTAGTCTTCATTTTTTGAGAAAGGTTTCTCGTTTCATATTTCTTTGAAAGTAAGTGGGAAATACCTGTGGAACTCTCAGAGGTCAGAGTAGTGAGTAAATTAGATTTCTAGTAGCGACAAACTGAATGTTCTCCAGGTTCTCTTCAGCTCTATAATCTTACCTCATTAGGGTGCGATAAGTCCCATGCCAAGCCTTCCCCGAGTGAACATCCAGCTCAGCTTTGAGGCGCAGCTCGCTCCTGCAAGAGGAAATGACATTAAATTGGTCCAAAAAGAAAAGCCAAACACACAGGTCTGCTTCCAGCCTGCCATAAATCCTGAAATGGTGATGTGGAGCCTGAGGGTCTTTTGAGGCATCTCACAAATGCCTCAAAAGGAAGTGACTAGGGAGTAACTACATGGCAAGCGCGATTTAATTGGCCCATAAACTCTGAGCTCCCAAGGGGTGAGGCTTTGTACAGCTGTGACTTGGGCCCATCTGGCCCTCAGCTATATTGGTTTGGGCTCTGGCAACCTGGAGAACTGAAATCTCTTGAAAATGTTGATGCCCTCAAAGGTCAGAAGAGGCAAGGGACCCTCCATTTTTTGTTTTGTTTTTCCTGATGCCAAAGCAATACCACATTCCTCAACAACTGCACTCAAAGGTTGTACAGTGGTACCTCGGGTTACAGATGCTTCAGGTTACAGACTCCACTAACCCAGAAATAGTATCTTGGGTTAAGAACTTTGCTTCAGGATGAGAACAGAAATCGTGCGGCGGTGGTGCAGTGGCAGCGGGAGGCCCCATTAGCTAAAGTGGTACCTCCGGTTGAGAACAGTTTCAGGTTAAGAAGAGACCTCCAGAATGAATTAAGTTCTTAACCTGAGGTACGACTGTACAGCGCCTAAATGTAAGCTGGGTCAGGAAGAACATCCGAGCTCTAGAGTTCATGACTGGGCAGAAGCCAAGACACTGACCCAATCCTTGACACACAAACTCCTGAGCTATGCATTTGAAGAGCAGGGTGGGTTTCGATTCCGTTCTTAGACTGAGGTAAAGTTCTCAAACATTGACACTACTTCCAGTTTTGCAGAGTTCGTAAACCAAATCGTTCGTAAACAGGACTGTTCTTAAACTGAGGTAGCACTGTACTGACTTTGCAAGCCAGGGCAATCAGCCTTTTTGTGCAAATTTCTCCAAATGTACACATTTTTTGCATGCCATTTTTCCTCGTATAGTGCATTCCTGTATGTTATTTTCACTATGTAGTTTGTTTTATGCATGCTTTTCCTTAATACAGTGAAACTTTGCTTCAGGGTGAGAACAGAAATCACGCGGTGGCAGCAGGAGGCCCCATTAGCTAAAGTGGTACCTCAGGTTAAGAACAGTTTCAGGTTAAGAACGGACCTCCAGAACAAATTAAGTTCTTAACCCGAGGTACCACTGTATAAGCCAATGACCTATCTCTCCAGGGAAAAAAAAAAGCTGTCCAGATAATGGGCGACAAAATCAGAGCCAGTCCTGTGATTTACCACCCGCTCAAGCATGGTGCTAAATGTGCTAAAAGGCAGCGCATGAGGTAGAACACTCCATGGGCAAAGCCCTCCAAGGAAAAACTGGAAAGGTCAAAATCCAGCAGACTTTATGTTGCACTTGCAAAGCAGTGCATTCCATGCGCAGTGCTGGTCCACAGCCAAAGCGTGGTGAAAGGAAGTCTAAGATACATAACAAAGGTGCTGAGGAATTGTGTCAGTCACTGATTCACTAAGAGAACACGATAGGTGGTGAATGAGGTCAAATTCACTTGGAGCCAATTTTGGGATGACTTTGAGTGGGGAAACACTCAAATAGGGCAGGAGTTTTTTGTCTGTTTGCTTAAGGGCTGGAAATCTCATCCATTTCCTTTCCCAATTTTACAGGCACAACTTCCCGAAAGCCAACTATAGCCCTGAGTTCTCTGGAGATGTGATGGAGCCCAAGCCCAGTGGAAGATACCTGAGAGTCCTCTTGTAGACCTTGGCCCAATAGCAAGAACCAGTCTATCTGGAAAAGTGTGCAGAGTGAAGTTAAGATAAACCAAAAATTACAAAATTATCCAGTAGCACCTTGGAGACCAACTTAGTTTGTTCTGGATATAAGCTTTCGTGTGCATGCAGACTTCTTCAGATACACATGAAAGCTTATACCCAGAACAAACTTAGTTGGTCTCTAAGGTGGCGGTGTGGGTTAAACCACAGAACCTAGAACTTGCCAATCAGAAGGTCGGCAGTTCGAATCCCCATGACGGAGTGAGCTCCCGTTGCTCGGTCCCTGCTCCTGCCAACCTAGCAGTTCAAAAGCACATCGAAGTACAAGTAGATAAATAGGTACCGCTCTGACGGGAAGGTAAACGGCTTTTCCTTGTGCTGCTCTGGTTCGCCAGAAGTGGCTTAGTCATGCTGGCCACATGACCCAGAAGCTGTACGCCGGCTCCCTCGGTGAATAAAGTGAGATGAGCGCCGCAACCTCAGAGTCGGCCACAACTGGACCTAATGGTCAGGGGTTCCTTTACCTTTACTTTTTAAGGTGCTACCACTGGAGAAGGAAGAGGAGTGCAGGGGGAGCCCACTGCCCCCGGCAGCGTGATCCCGGTGGGGTGCCATCACAGCTGCCCCCCCCGCCTGCGCTGGGTGCCACGCCCCCAGGGTGCGCATCACACCCCTGAGAGCGGCACGCCACACCATGACCCCAGGACGCGCATCATGCCCCACCCCGCCTGCTCTCCGCTCCCGGTGTCAGAGCATGAAGCTCTGCTACTGGGTGCTACTGGACAATTTTTTAATTTTTTATTTATTTTGACTGTGTCAGACCAACACGGCTACCTACCTGAATTAAGATAAACCAGTTAAACTGGGCTGCTGGCCTTTGACAGAAGCACCTGTTGGTGGTGCCTGTGTGACTTGAGCACACTTTGCAGCATGCGCGCGCAGAATGCACATGTTGCCATTGGATATTGAGGGGGCCCATCCCCATCCTTGAAAAATTAGATGATGCCCCTAATGCTGCCTAAGCCTGCAGATCTAACTCCACTTACTTGAGGGTAACTTATTCGAATTCAATAGGGCTTACTTCTGAATAGGCATGGTTAGTAATCACCTCTCCTCTTTTGCTGATGACTGATCTTGAGTCCCCTGCCTGGTTTTACCTATCCCCTGGCCCTTTTGATTCTTGCATGCTGCCAGAGCCATTGTTCATGAGCCTGAGCTCCAGGTCTCTCGAGCCAGACCCTAGATTTGCTTCCAGATCTGGTGGGCATGTTCTAGATCACACTGACATCCTAATTTGCTCAACTCACATGTGTATTCACATACACAAATAGGATGCATGGTTTGTGTTAAGCAAAACAACACCCTTGTTTGCTGCTCGGGGAAGAGGCTGCTGAATGTTGAGGGCTGTATACCAGCTTCTTAAGAGCCTGCAAGTGTCCCTATTTTCCAGGGACAGTCACAGATTTACAGAAACTGTCTGGTTTCTGATTTGATCCCGGAATGCCCCGCGCTTCCTTAGGACGTACATGACTATTTTCATCGGAGAAATGTTGGAGGGTATGTGGGACGTCCCTGTTTTCATCAGAGAAATGTTGGAGGAGGTAGCTCTATTTTCATCAGAGAAATGTTGGAGGATACGGCTTCTGGAGCACTTGGCCAGACAAGCAGCTCACTCCCAGATCCTGGAAACTTGCCAACCTGGAGGCTGGCCCTTGCTGCAGTCAGAGAGATCATCCACTTCCATAGCACACATTTGTAACAGCAGCAGCCCAGAAATGATCAAAGCACACAATTTGCAAAATAGTCCTAGAAGATAACTTGATCTGATGGCTACAGATCAAATGCATTTGTCAAATTCAGCGGAGGGTCATAGCTCAGATGCTTCATTCCGACCCCGACGGAACCTTGCTGATTGCACAGCAGTGCATAATTTATTAATTTAAAGCATGTAGCAAGCTGCCATAATATAGTATTTTGATTAACATAACGGCTCTTGCAGCTACAATTTCGAATTTAACTGAACACATTATAATAACCTTTGTTTTTGCTGCTGCTTCTTTTTTTGCAAAAAACAAACAAGCAAAAAAACACAACCCACAATAATTTGAAAGGTTATTAAGCCCATTGCAGGAAACACTTTCACTTATTAGATGGCTAATGTGCACGGTTAGTCACTTGGCGTGTGAAGTAAGCCATTGTGGAAAATAGTCTGTGATTGATTCAGTGGAATTGCTTTTGAGCCTCTTAGTCATGCATGAGAAGGTTGATGTTCTTTCTAGATTTAGCCATCCAGATTCGTTCTTGGCGGTGGGAGATGGGAGGGACTAGCAATAGATCTGCTTGTGTTTGGAATCTCTCAGACAGGGAAAAACAGAGAGAAATTATGCAATATCCCCAGCAATTATGAATCAAAACTTTGCTTAACTATGGCAGTGGGGAACAATAACACATCCACACCATAGGCTACACATTGACAGGTGGGTGGAGCCACCCACCTGCCAATCACATGACACCATTGTGACATCAGGGGACAACTTCAAAGGGGCTTGCTGTCGGTACCAAACAGCTAACACACGTTAAAATATTCATTATTGGGGGGAATTCTTTCTTTTGTCTTGAATTTAATTCTCTATTGCTTTAGTACTAGACCCCAAGTTCTAGTACTGTACTTTGAAGGGAGAAGAGAAAATAAACAAACTTACACTCATTCTTCCCATTCATTTTTTCTGCCACATGTATAGTGTTCTATATAAACCTCTATCCAGTTTCTCTATGCACACTTTCCTGGGAAGAAGCTCCACTGAGTTCAATGAGATAGTAGACATGAATGGAATAGTACCAAGATGGTCAAGGGACTAGAAACCAAGCCTTACGACAAACGGTTGAAGGATCTGGGTATGTTTAGTCTGGAAAATAGGAGGCTGAGAGGAGATATGATAGCCATCTTCAAATATCTCAAGGGCTGTCAAGTGGGAGAAGGAACAAGGTTGTTTTCTCCTGCGCTGGAGGGTAGGCCCCGAACCAACAACAACAACAGCAACAACAACAAATTTTATTTATACCCCGCCCTCCCCATCCAGGACCGGGCTCAAGGCGGCTAACACCAGGTAAAAACAATTGATTAAAATACGACTTAAAAGCAAGATTAAGTACAACATTAAAATGCAGCCTCATTTCAGTAGAAACTCAAACCAAAAACTTTTGGGGGATGAAAAGGTCAAATCTTCACCAAGGCCAACTATCAGACTGGTGCTACATGGGCCAGAAAAAAGCCAGGGAAGTCCCCAAATAGGAGTTCCATCGCAGAAGGAGAAAGGAAAAAGGAAAGAGGAGAAGGGGATCAAGTTGATTCCAAGCCAAAGGCCAGATGGAACAACTCTGTCCCTCAGACCCTGCAGAAAGAAGGGCTTTCAAGTTGCAAGAAAACAGATTCCACCTAAACATCAGGGGAAACCTTTGGACAGTAAGAGCTGTTCAACAGTGGAACAGACTCCCTCAGGAGGTTGTGGGCTCTCATTCACTGGAGGTTTCTAAGCAGAGGTTGGATGGCCATCTGTCATGGATGCTTGAGTTGAGATTCCTGCATTGCAGGGGGTTGGACTCAAAAGCACCTGGGTCTGCTTTTGACCTTTAAAGCCCTTCACAGCCTAGGACCCTCATAGCTACGGGACCGCCTCTCCCGGTATGCCCCACGGAGAGCCTCAAGGTCCATAAATAGCAACACCCTAGTGGTCCCGGGCCCCAAGGAAGTTAGATTGGCTTCAACCAGAGCCAGGGCCTTTTCAACTCTGGCCCCGGCCTGGTGGAACGCTCTGCCTCATGAGACCAGGGCCCTGCAGGATCTGATTTGTTTCCGCAGGGCCTGTAAGACAGAGTTGTTCTGCCTGGCCTTTGGCTTGGAGCCAATTTGATTCCCTCCCTCTCTTTCTTTTTTCCTTTCCTTCTCCTCCTGCGATGAGGCTACATTTTAATATTTTAATGTTTCAATATTTTAATGTTGTATTTAAATTTTGTTTTTAAGTTGTAATCATTCAACTTGCTTTTATTATTGCTAGTAAGCCGCTCTGAGCCCGGCCTTGGCTGGGGAGGCCGGGGTATATTTTGAACACTACAGTTCTATGATTCTATGATTCTATTCTATGTTAGTGTGCATGAAAACTTGACACAACAACGAGTTCCAGTACTCTGGACTGTCAGCAAGGCATTTCTTCTCCCTGCCCTGAAATCTACAGCCCATCATTTTTACAAGATGATCCCAGTATCTAATATTACGTGAGTTTGTGCCTTTTCTAAGAAGAGCCTCATTAGCCCATCATCTTGATCTCCCACTGGCCAACCACATGTCCATAAGAAGCCTGAAAGCAAGTCCTGGAGTACATGAGGACCTCTTGGGATGTTCAGCTACTGATACTGAAAGTCATACTGCCTCCAGCAGTGGAGGTAAAATATAGTAGTCATTGATAGCCTTACCCTCCATGGAATTGTTGAATCGTTTTCTCAAACCATCCGAGTTGTTGGTCGGCATTACGTCAATTGCATATACTCGCCAAGATTTTGCTTCCCATTTCTGAAATTCCAGGTTTGGAGAAAGAGAATATCCAAGAATATCCAGGCAGATAATGGTAACTTATGTGTCAGGGAACTGCCATCGGAGAGACAGGTGGTGGACAGGCTACAGGAGAATAGGAGAGAATCTGCAGTAGAAGAGGGAACCAGCAGGGGGAGTGCAGGAGTCACAGCGGAGGGGAGGCTCTGGGATGCTTCCAGTGAGAGTAGTGGAGAGGTAACGGGACCCCCGTTGGGAACGCCCACCCTTCGCCGGAAACTGTCACGCAGAGAGTCTCGAAAGCGCATGTCTGTCAAAGAGCTTTTATGTTGGCGTAAATTCCGTAGACGCCCACTGTCAGATTCTACCAGCGACTGACGGAGTCATGCTTTGGGGGCTCCGTTAGTGCATCGGTTTCGATGACCAGCCAAACCCCAGAGGGATCAAGCTTTTACGCACAAGCAGCTCACTATCCCATCACAGCAATCTGACAGTCTTTGAAAGCAGCTTGTGCAAGCAGAAGGCATCATGAGCGAACCATCCGGAACCGGAGGAGCAGGAGCGGGAGCTGGCGCAGATCCAAGCCTGGAACAAAGGTACAGGGCGTTGGAGGTCCAGCTGGCACTGCAAACGGCGAGGCTCGAGGAGAGGAGGGCTCAAGATGCAGATAAGGGGAAGACCACCCCACTTGCCAGACGGGTGCCTGGACTGGTGCAGAAATTTGGGGGGGATCCCCGGAACTATCAAGCCTTTAGGACAGAGATGCAATATGCTCTCAATCTACTGTTTGATGACTTCCCCGACGAGAACTCTAGAGTGGCGTACGTGATTGGCCATCTAGAGGGAGGGGCGAGGGACTGGGTTCGGCCCCTGATGGCAGGCAATAATGAAATCTTAAAGGACACAATGAAGTTTTTCCGCGCCATGGACTTGATGTTTTCCAGCGAGATCGAGCAGGGAGTGGTGCGCAGGCAGTTAATGGCGTGTAAACAGGAGAGCCGATCTGTTCAGCCCGGACACTGAGATCCAGCGCCGAGGGCCTTCTGGCGGTTCCCTCATTGCGAGAAGTGAGGTTACAGGGAACCAGACAGAGGGCCTTCTCGGTAGTGGCGCCCGCCCTGTGGAACGCCCTCCCATCAGATGTCAAAGAGATAAAGAATTACCTGACGTTCAGAAGACATCTTAAGGCAGCCCTGTTCAGGGATGTTTTTAATATGTAATGCTGTATTGTTTTTAATACTGATTGGGAGCCGCCCAGAGTGGCTGGGGAAACTCAGCCAGATGGGCGGGGTATAAATAATAAATTATTATTATTATTATTATTATTATGTACGTGAGTACTGGACTGAGTTCACCATGCTGATTCATAGACTTGGGTGGGACCTTGCTAGTGAACCTATTCAAATGCTGTTTGAAGAAGGTCTCTCTCCGGCAGTGAAAGATGAACTTTCCCGGGCGCCTAGGGCGGAGTCTATGGATCAGCTGACTAAATCAGCGCTGTCCATTGGAGCACGCCAGGAAGCTAGAGCTATGGAAAAGCGGGAAGGAAAGGGGGAACGTTGGAAGGACTTCCGCATTCCAGAGATTCCGGAGCAGCCTTTCCCGCCAGCAGAGCCGATGGAACTTGGAACAGCGCGCGCGCGCGCAGTTTCAAACACCAGTGAAGGGCGGAAGAAGGAGGGAAAGAGCGGCAAGAGATGCTATCTCTGCCAACAGCCAGGTCACTTTGCCAGAGTCTGTCCGCAAAGGAAGGAATGGCAAGGGATGGCGGGAACTGTTGGGGGGAAGGAGGAAGAAGAAATCACGGAGCCAGTAAAAGCCAACGCCTGGTTGCCAACATCAGGGCACAGCAGCCAGGCGAGGGAGTAATGAATGTGCCCACGCCGGAACCTCCAAGACCAGCGCTTGTGATAGAGGTGTTGCTGGAACTGGCAAACGGACACCCACTGAAGATAAAGGCGCTATTGGATTCAGGTAGCTCATGTAATTTCATGAGCAAAGAGTTTGCAGCTGCACACCAAATACAGACTATCCCATTGAGTAAGCCTTTGCAGGTTACCACGATTGATGGGAGGGAGCTGTTGGGAGGAGAAGTGAGCCAACAGACTGTACCAATGATAATGAGGGTGGCACGACACACCGAACTGATAGCGTTTAACGTAGCCACCTTGGGAGGAGCTCCTATTATCTTGGGTATGAGCTGGCTGGCGCTACACGATCCGCTAGTAGGCTGGCATCAGAGAGTGGTTTCCTTTGGATCAGCACATTGCCTAGAACACTGCAAGGAGGGAGAGGCTCAGGCAGGCGCCAGGGGCACTCTAGCAGGGATGGAAGTGATGGACAAAGGGAGGGTGCCACCACAATACGCTGACTTGCTTGACGTATTCAGCGAAAAGGAAGCAGATAAGCTGCCCCCGCACAGACCCTTTGATTGTCAAATTACCTTACTCCCAGGAGCACAATTGCCAGTGGGCAAGCTGTATGCAATGTCAGACAGTGAGATGCAGGAGTTAAGGGAGTTCATTGACAAGAATCTCAAGCGAGGTTTCATCAGAGAGTCACGAGCGGTGGGGGGCAGCCCAGTGTTCTTTGTGGACAAAAAAAACACGGGCAAGCCCAGGCTTGTATGTGATTTCAGGGCCCTAAATGCAGTGTCAGAACCAGTGACTTTCCCTATGCCCAGAATTGATGACATTCTAACACGGGTGAGAAAAGGGAAAATTTTTACCAAGCTGGACCTTAGGGGGGCATATAACTTGATACGTGTGAGAAAGGGGGATGAGTGGAAGACCACTATGTTCACCCCCTTGGGGGCCTTTGAGTACACCGTTATGCCTTTCGGATTACAAGGGGGCTCCGCCTGTTTTCAATCATTCATGAATCACGTCCTGGGGCCACTGCTCTACAAGAACTGCGTAGCGTTCTTAGATGACGTTCTGGTGTACTCAGACAATGAGGAGCAGCATGTGCGAGATGTAAGAGAGGTACTGAGCAAGCTGCGAGAAAACCGGCTGTGGGTGAAACTGGAGAAGTGTCAGTTTCATACCAAGGAGGTGGAATTCCTGGGGTACCGGTTGTCTGACAAGGGATTGGCCATGGATCCCAGCAAGGTTCAAGCGGTACTGGAATGGAAAACACCAAAGACCAAGAAGGACGTGCAAAGGTTCCTGGGCTTCGGAAACTTCTATAGGAAGTTCATCAAAAACTTTGCCCATTTAACAGCGCCCATCACGGATTGTCTTAGTAGCAAAAAGAAATTTGTTTGGACGGGAGAAGCGCAACAAGCGTTCGAACGCTTAAAGCAGGCGTTTGCGTCGGAAGAGCAACTCTTGCACGTGGATCTACAACAACCAATGAGAGTGGAGACTGACGCGTCAGACCGAGCGGTGGGGGCCGTTCTTCTCCAGCCGGGAAAAGATACGTCTGAATGGAGACCGTGTGCATTCTTCTCGCGGAAGTTGAACAAATCAGAGAGGAACTACACAGTGTACGACCGAGAACTGCTCGCCATTCATGAAGCATTCCGGAAATGGCGGCACTTGCTGATTGGGGCGCAGCACAAGGTTCAAGTCCGAACTGATAGAGGGTACGGAGAACGATGAATACGCCCAAGAGAAACTCAGAGAGCTCCGGAGGACAGAGGAGAACACAGGGGGGTTCGAAGAAAAGAACGGGGCGTTGTATTACAAAGGGGCACTGTACATACCCGACGGGGAACTGAGGGGCAAAGTACTCAAGCAGTTGCATGACAGCCCCACAGCGGGACATTTTGGACAGCACAAAACCATGTGGTTGGTTACCAGGGAGTTTTGGTGGCCCAAGGTGAGGGAGGACGTACGGGAATATGTCAGGGGTTGCGACAGGTGCCAGCGAGCGAAAGGAGAGAGGGTGGCGCCAGCGGGGCTATTACAACCCTTACCCACGCCCGAAAGGCCATGGGAGGCAGTATCCATAGATTTTATGACGGACCTGCCAAAATCCAAAGGCAAAACAGCTGTCATGGTGGTGGTAGATCAATTAACCAAGATGTGTCATTTTATAGCTTGTTCACATGCAGTCACAGCGGAGGAAACCGCCAAGTTGTGTGTAGAACATATTTTCAAGTTGCATGGCGCCCCCTTGAGGGTGGTCAGCGACAGAGGGAAACAATTTACTTCCAGGTTCTAGAGGAAACTTATGAGCTTACTGCAAGTAGAACTCAATTTCTCAACTGCCCGGCACCCAGAAACCAATGGGCAAGCGGAAAGGGCAAATGGGGTTTTACAACAATACCTGAGGTGTTATGTAAAAGACAGAGAAAATGATTGGGTGGATAAGTTACCTCTAGCAGAATTTGCCTACAACAACGCGGAGAACGTGTCCACAGGGATGAGTCCCTTCCTGGCAAATTATGGGTGTCACCCCCTGGCATTCCCAGGAGAGGGAGGGGAGAGGTGGAGCGTGCCGGCGGCGGAATATTTTTTTGAAGAGATGGAGGCGATCCACCGTCAGCTTCAACTTAACTTAGAGAAAGCCAAGGAAGAATATAAGAAGCAAGCAGACAGAAATAGGAGGGAAGGTGAAACTATAAGGGTGGGGGACCGGGTGTGGTTGTCCACCCAAGGGCTACCGTTCAAGGGCGGGAGTAAGAAATTGAGGCCCAAAAGATTGGGACCCTTTGAGGTCATACAGCAGGTCAACCCAGTGGCATTCAAACTCAGGCTGCCCAGTCACATGAAATTACACCCAGTATTTCACAGGTCATTACTGTCGCCGTACCGAGAGGGACGCGAGTGGGGGGAGCGTGAGAGAGAGGCCACCCAAACGCCCGTGATAGAAGAGAGAGAGCGCGACATGAACGTGGCAGGAATCATTGATTCCAGGTGGAAGGGGAATCAGGTGGAATATCTGGTAGAATGGGAGGGGGAAGCAGAGTCGGAAAACACTTGGGTACCAGCAGAGGTAGTCAATGACGAGGTTTTAATAGAAACATTTCATCAGCGTTTCCCAAGAAAACCGCAACCCGTGGCTCGATTTAGAAGGGAACACTTTGGGACCACCGATGAGGAAGGAGAGTTTGAAGGGTTCCCAGAGTCAGGGGTGGGTGAAGAAGCCGACTCCGACGAAGAAGAGGAAGACGGGGAGAGAGACGGTACGCCGTGGCTGGAAGTGTTAGAATCCTCGGACGACGAGGAGAGTTCCTTCAGGGGCTTTCCGCCCTCACCGCCAGTGGGAGAGGAGGCGGGAGGGGGTGAAGGGGGCCCTGGGGGGGAGGTGGATGTCAGGGAACTGCCATCGGAGAGACAGGTGGTGGACAGGCTACAGGAGAATAGGAGAGAATCTGCAGTAGAAGAGGGAACCAGCAGGGGGAGTGCAGGAGTCACAGCGGAGGGGAGGCTCTGGGATGCTTCCAGTGAGAGTAGTGGAGAGGTAACGGGACCCCCGTTGGGAACGCCCACCCTTCGCCGGAAACTGTCACGCAGAGAGTCTCGAAAGCGCATGTCTGTCAAAGAGCTTTTATGTTGGCGTAAATTCCGTAGACGCCCACTGTCAGATTCTACCAGCGACTGACGGAGTCATGCTTTGGGGGCTCCGTTAGTGCATCGGTTTGGATGACCAGCCAAACCCCAGAGGGATCAAGCTTTTACGCACAAACAGCTCACTATCCCATCACATTATGTCATGGCTTAGCTAAGAAATTCATTAGGTGTAATGGTTCTAGGGGTTGCTCGTGTGTAAACTGGTGCCACACCTGGCTGGGTTGCCTGAGTGAACCTTTTCCGTCCAGACAGCCACTCGCCCGTGGCTGTCTCAATCACTGGCAGAATCCGTCAGTGGGCATTTCTTGAACTTCTTCCAGCAAAGAAGCTCTTTGACGCCTAGTCTCCGCCTACTCTCCCTGCGTGAAAGCCTTCTGCGCAAGGAGGGTGTGGGCAGCGGAGGACCCGTGCTCTCCCCGTTGGTCCCTGGCGAGGAGTCATGGGACCACCTCGCCGATTCCCCCATCTGCCCCCCTTCTCCACTGGTGCTACGCTGATTTCCTTCCCCAGAAGATGGGCTGCTTCTCCCCATCCCGGGACGCTCTCCAGAAACCCTCTGGAGCCCTCTCTCTCCCTCTGGCTCCAATGGCAGTTCCCTGACATCCACCTCCACCCCAGGACCCCCTCCACCCCGGCGCGATTTTCCGATACAACCTCCTCCTTTTCCTCGGCCAACGATGCAGGGAATCCCCTGAAGGAGCTGTCATCATCCTCTGAGGATTCAAAACCAGCCTCCCACCCGCTCAGATCTCTTCCCGCAGGTTGAATCTCCCAGTCTGATTCTTCTCCCTCTGACACCTCCCTTCCCTCCTCTTCGGAGGCAGGAAAACCCACAAAGTCCCCTTTGTCGTCTGTGGGTCCAAATTCTTCCTCCCAGAATCTAGCTAGTGGTTTTGGCTTATCCGGGAACAAACTGTGGAATTCTTCCACCAGATACCCATCATTGATTGATTCAGCAGGGACCCACGTGTTTTCCGACCTGGGTTCTCCCTCCCAAGCTACCATGTACTCCACCTGGCAACCGCGCCACCTTGAATCGAGTATTTCCTCCCTCCCTCCCGCCCCTCCCTGTACGGTGAAAGTAGGGACCTATGGAACACCGGATGTATCTTCATGCTGTCAGGCAACTGGAGTTTGAATGCCACTGGGTTCACCTGCTGTATTACCTCAAAAGGCCCCAGCCGCCTCGGCTGCAACTTCTGGCACCCTCCCTTTAGGGGTAACCCTTGGGTTGACAACCACACCCGGTCTCCCACCCATATGGCCTCCCCCTCCCAACGGTGCTTGTCCGCCTGCCTCTTGTAAGCTTCCTTGGCCCGTTCCAAGTTCATCTTGAGTTGCTGGTGCAAGGCCTCCATCTCTTCTGCAAACTGCTCTGCCGCGGGTACACTCCATCCTTCCTCCCCCCTCCCCGGGAAGGCCCTGGGGTGACACCCATAATTGGCCATGAACGGACTCATTCCCGTGGACACATGTTCGGCGTTATAGTACGCAAATTCAGCCAAAGCTAATTTCTCTACCCAGTCGTTCTGTCTCTCGCTGACGTAGCAGCGTAGGTATTGCTGGAGTATACCGTTCGCTCCTTCTGCTTGTCCGTTGGTTTCTGGGTGCCTCGCCGTCGAGAAGCTCACCTCGACCTGTAGCAAGCTCATGAGCTTCCTCCAGAACCTGGAAGTAAATTGTTTCCTGCGATCCGAGATGACCCTCGAGGGAGCCCCATGCAGTCTGAAAATGTGATCCACAAACAACCTGGCTGTCTCCTCTGCCGTTGCCGTGTGTGAGCAAGCTATGAAATGGCACATTTTTGTCAGTAGACAAAAAGCACTACCATGACTGCTGTCTTCCCCCTTGACTTGGGCAAATCTGTCATAAAATCAATGGACACCACCTCCCAGGGCCTTCCCGGTGTAGGCAAGGGTTCCCTCTCCCCCTTTGCCCTCTGGCATTGGTCACACCCTCGTACATATTCTCGTACGTCTTCCCTCACCTTTGGCCACCAGAACTGCCTGGTGATGAGCAGCATGGTCTTGTGCTGTCCAAAGTGTCCAGCTGTTGGGTTGTCATGGAGTTGTTTAAGTACCTTCCCCCTCAAGGTCTCCCCCGGTACATACAGTGCCCCCTTATAGTACAGTAGCCCTTCCTTTTCCTCAAACCCTCCATTGTCTTCCCTTCTGTCCCGGAGTTCCCTGATTTTTGCTTGAGCGAACGCGTCGTCTCTAGTAAGCCCTGCCAGTTCTCGTTTCCCAACCAACGCTCCCCCACACACCCACCGGTCCTCGGGAAACACGTGTCGGGTCTCTGGTGGTCCCTCTCCTTCCATGTACTCCGGTTTCCGGGAGAGAGCATCTGCTCTTACGTTTTCCTCTCCCGGCACGTATCTGATCTCGAAGGAAATCTTGGCGAACTCCTGGGCCCATCAAATCTGTCTCTGGTTGAGCACTCGCGCGGTCCGCCAGTATTCCAAGTTCTTGTGGCCTGTACAGACCTGGATCTTGTGCCGCGCCCCTATCAATAGATGTCTCCACTTCTGCGCAAGGAGGGTGTGGGCAGCGGAGGACCCGTGCTCTCCCCGCTGGTCCCCGGCGAGGAGTCATGGGACCGCCTCGCCGATTCCCCCATCTACCCCCCTTCTCCACTTTTGCTATGCTGATTTCCTTCCCCAGAAGATGGGCTGCTTCTCCCCATCCCAGGACGCTCTCCAGAATCCCTCTGGAGCCCTCTCTCTCCCTCTGGCTCCGATGGCACTTCCCTGACATTAGGCTATGAGGCTACTTGGGGAAAAAGCAAGCTTGCTTCCTACTCATTGATTTGTCCCTTCCTTGAATATTAATTACCATGCTGTGCTTGTCCCTCGGTATATTTTAGGACTGCAATTTATCTCCTTACACAGGAGCACACAGACAAATCTGGATGTTTCTATAATTGGCCTGGGACTCTGCAAGGTGAAAAGGGCTTGTTTCAAGGCCCCTCCCCTAAATCTTTGAACTCCAACAGGAGTCCCATTCATTGCTTTGGGATATAGATAAATCTCTCTCTCTCTGGCAATGGATTGTGCATTCTGCAAGGTTGAGGGCAGCGTTGGAGGCAAACAATTGGTGGGTTGAGCAGGGTGACGGGTGAGCAAGCTCAGCTTGTGGTGGGGGATGGGGGCAGAGTGGGAAAGCAAGAGAGGCAGATGACAAACTAGCTGGGCTTCCAGTGAGTGGTGGTGGAAGAAGAAGAAGAAGAAGAGTTTGGATTTGATATCCCGCTTTATCGCTACCCGAAGGAGTCTCAAAACGGCTAACATTCTCCTTTCCCTTCCTCCCCCACAACAAACACTCTGTGAGGTGAGTGGGGCTGAGAGACTTCAGAGAAGTGTGACTAGCCCAAGGTCACCCAGCAGCTGCATGTGGAGGAGCGGGGAAGCGAACCCGATTCACCAGATTACGAGTCTATTGCTCTTAACCACTACACCACACTGGTGGAGGACTTGAAGCAGGCTAGTGAGCCAGGCTTGCAGCAATGGCATACCCACCAAGTGTCCCCAAAAAGGAGAGACTTGCTCCTTTTTCATGTAAGATCTCAGTGGCCATTTTGGGTGCTGAGATTTCACATGCTCTCCTGCAAAAAAGCACTTTTCAGGGGGCAAGAGCAGTGCCATATTTGTGTATAAGCTAAACAAGCTATAGCTTAGCGCCCCACTGCCTTGGGGGCCCCCAAAAAAATTAAAGGAAAAAACACTGGATGTACATTTCCAAAATATAAGATAAAATAAAATCTACATACAGCAACAGTGTTTTGTGTTGTGTATGGACCTATTAGGTCCATAAATTACCATATAGCATATATTCAACAACAAAAAACCAGAGACAATTTGTTGTTGACAAAGGACAGCTGGACATAGAAAGGGCCCCATTACCTTCAGCAGCTTAGTGCCTCATTAAACCTAAATCCGGCCCTGGACGAGAGCATGGTGTGGGTCACATGACTCACCCAGGAAGATGCGCATCCTGGCATTTGATCTGCAAAAGTTGGACAACATGCAGTGGGTGGGTTGAGCAAGAGAGGGGAATGACAGCTTGGTTGAGTGGGTGGAGGATGGAATAGGTGAGAGAGCTGGGTTTATGGAAAGTGGGGTGAGTCAATTGAGAGAGGTATCATGGAGGCTGGGGCAGAGCAGTTGAGCAAGCCTTTTATTTATTTAGACAGATGCATTGTTAATTTAGTCCTGGGCCTATCAGATCCCTCTCCAAGATCTCCAGTTAGCTCCCTCTGTGGTATCGGGTCTAGAAACATTTTTCTCTGAGATTGCTTTTGAGGAAGGAGTGTTGTTGTTTTTTACTCTCATGCTGCGATGACTGGCTGTGGTGTATTGAAATTAATCAAACGGTGAAGTAGGATTTGCAGTGCTTTTATTGTTGCTGTTACAATCGCATTGTTCTGTATTGATATGGTTTTAAATAGTTTTAAATGCTTTAAGCTGCCATGAAAAGATATTGTGTTTCAAACAGTGGTTAACAAACGCATTGGACAAATAAACACAGCAAACTTGGAGAGGTTCTACTACACAGAATGCATTTGTCAAACTGTGTTGGTGTTCCTCTTAAGAGGAGGAAGAAAGTTGCATCCTGGATGAATTAAGCAAGGAGGCTGTGGTGCATCGTATCTCCAGGGAACCAGCCATGTCTATTATCAACATGGACACAAGCTGAAGATGGGGGGTAAAAATGACTAGCAGATCTTGATAAATATACACTGGTGATTTCTTGGGCCACATCAGCCCATCTCCTCTGTGCCCTTTTCCTTCTCAGGCACAGAAACAAAGTCATGGGGAGTGGAGGAGGGAAGTAAGGGAGATATAAGAGGAAACTTCATTACTAAGTACCGAGTAAGAAATATATTTGAAAAACATCAGATGTTGGAAGAGAGATCCTGTTTGCAGAAGTGGGCAATCAGATGGCTACGGGGAGCTTACAAGCAAAGTACCCTCCCTTGCTGCAGTTTGGAGGTAAACGTGGAGGTTAGCAATCTTCTTTCAGAAACTTGTCTGACATCTTTTCATATTCCCATTTCCCATCATACTTCAATGTAAGAAGTAGGGTTGTGCATTGTATTCAGCCGAGGCCCGAAGCTCGAGCTGAGTTGAGACATCCGCAAACTGCTACAGGTTGGTCTGGGTGACCCAGAGTATGGGGGGGGGGAGCACAGAGGGAAGTCAGGAAGTGAGATCATTGAATCATCAAATTTTAAAGTCAGAAGGGGCCTTGAGGGTCATCTAGTCCAACCCCCTGCAATGCAGGAATCTTTTGCCCAAGATGGGGCTCAAACCCACAACCCTGAGATCAAGGGTCTTATGCTCTACCAACTGAGCTATCCTCAGGCAGGAAGGAGAGAGAGGTGTGAGGATAGACCTTGTGAGGAGGCCAGGACCTACTGAATCAGGCCAATGGCCCATCTATTGTCATGCACTGGGGAGCGGGTACATGATGTGGGGGGTGGGAGGAGAAGGAGATTCACACAAGCTGCCTTCTCTTTACCCTCCCAGCTGCCCAACCTGGACAGTTTTGTATCATTCTGGGTGGAACCAGTTCGGCCCTGGGTGATAGGAGGCTGCCTCAACCCAATTCGGCCAAATCCCTGTTGATTTGAATCTGCCCGATATGGGATCTGGCTGGATCCAGTGCACAGTCCTAGGTAGGATATGTCATGTGGTCACACACCCTGCAGATCTGCTATTCAGACTGTGACCTTCCATATGTGTCCTAAAAGGTAAAGGTAAAGGGACCCCTGACCATTAGGTCCAGTCGTAGCCGACTCTGGGGTTGCGGCACTCATCTCTCTTTATTGGCCGAGGGAGCCGGTGTACAGCTTCTGGGTCATGTGGCCAGCATGACAAAGCCGCTTCTGGCGAGCCAGAGCAGCGCACGGAAACACCGTTTACCTTCCCGCCGGAGTGGTACCTATTTATCTACTTGCACTTTGACGTGCTTTCGAACTGCTAGGTGGGCAGGAGCTGGGACCAAGCAACGGGAGCTCACCCCATCGCGGGGATTCGAACCGCCGAGCTTCTGATTGGCAAGTTCTAGGCTCTGTGGTTTAACCACAGCGCCACCTGCATCCCTATATGTGTCCTAACATCTAGCTCAATGCTTTCTGCACCAGACTTCATAGTTTCTTCTCACTTTTGGACTACAGCCCCCCATCATTTCCAACTATTGACCATGCTAGCTGGGAGAGCTGAGAGTTTGAGCCCAACAGCTTCTGAGGGATGACAGGTTCCCCTCCCCGGTTTTTTAGAATGAAGGCAAATGAACCCAAAATAGCAGGACTATTTTAGGTTCAGTTTGTAGTGCACAGCGGAGACTTAAGAGAGCCCTCCTCCTCCTCTGTTGCAGAAGCAGAAAGTGAAAAGCAATCATCTGTTTTTGTAGAAGAGCCACCAGAGAGTTGTTACTCTGCAGAACTGACAAAGCCTGGCAGGTACCATGGGGAATGCAAATGAGGATAACGGCACTGTGACGCAGTGAGGCCAGCGCGACAGAACGTGAGACGGTGGAGATTATGAAATCGGGCAACTCAGATTTTCAAGGCTTTGTTGAATGCACGATGTTATCACTTGGTACTCCATAGGAGATAAAACATGAGCTGCGTTTAAAGACGTCGTGGGAGATGAGATAATATCTACTTTGTATATATTAAAGGCTGCTCAGCAAGCCAGGGAATATGAATATATATATATATATATATATATATATATATATATATATATATATGCTGAAAGAACTGGGGCAAAGAACAAACCAAGGCACAGATGTTGTTGAGATGCCTACACAATACGGAAAACTTCAGGGGTAGGAGAAGGCATTTAAAGAAAATGAAAACAAAAAAAAAATTATACACAGCAGGAAACAATTTATTTTCCATCAACGAATGATTCTCAAATGGCTCTCAGAGATACGAATCACATGAACACAAGCTGGCCGATAACACGAATACAGTTTTGTCATGTAAGGCTGGGCACATTCTCAAGCCATTCTATTGCCAAAGAGGAACTTGAAATTTTTAGCAATGAGTAAATTCCCCCATCCTCAATTCAGATTAGGTACTGGCAATTATGATCCACAATGGAGAACATGCCTTTTATTTATTTTTCTCCAAGTGTTTTTACCTTTGCCTTTGCAGCTTCTATCTCTCCCAAGTCTCCCACCCCAACTGTGAGCCCAACTTCCCTCACCTGGTGTCTTCCCTTATGGTGGTGGATCAAATGGCAACAGGAAGGACAATCCCCCCCCCCCAAAAAAAGAAGAACACACACACACACCTCTTGAGCAAACAGGGGGTTCTGGAAAATTTAATTTTCTCAGGATGTCCAGACCTGGATGAGATTCCCCAGGATTCCTAGGTCACTGCCATAGGGTTGTTCATTCCAGGTTCCAGGGAGAGGAAAGAAATATTCCCCTTCTTTCTACTGCTGGATGGGCAGGCTCAAATGAACCCTGCTCACATCCAGAGCTCATTGGAGAAAGTTGCTCTCTGTGATGCTAACTTCCTTTGCTACTTTGCCATGCCCCATGGGCTCCTCCTTGGGACCAGAAAAAGACAGCTTTATAAAACAGAGACTCCAGTCTCTTTCCTTGATTTTTGTCTGTTTACTTCCTGGCTCTCTGGTTGTTGTTGTTCCTCCTCTTCCTTCTCTGTTTCATGTTCACTCATACATTCTTTCTGTTTTCCTTTCCAGTCCATCCACTATCATTCTCTCATCTCCACCTTCTGCTTGACACCAGGCTCCTGACCTGCCTTCACCCAACGCTCTCCTTCTCTCTTGTGGTCTTTGATTCATCCTCAGCCTCTGTTGTCATCTCTCCCACTCCTCCTTCCTTTTTTGTATGTTGGTTCATTAGCTCCGGTTACCGATTCTCCTTCTGGGGACACCTGCCATCTCACCTTTGTTCTCTGTTTTGACTGAGCTGCTCTGCTTCCTCAGCAAGCTCTTCCGCAACATTTGATAATTGAACTATGGATTTCACTCTTGCAAGAGGCAATTACAGCCACCAAGATGAATGGTGTAAAAAGAGGCTTGACATATCAATGCAGAAGACTATTGATGGCTACTAGCCATCATGGCAATGCCATACCTCCACGGTCAGAGTATGGTTACCAGGCGTCCCTGTTTCCTGGGGACAGTCCCCGGATTTACAAATCTCTCCCCAGACAAAATCCATCAATGGAATGCCCCTGGATTTCATTTAATGTCCCCGGATTTATATTTTAGGGACGTGGGTGGTGCTGTGGGTTAAACCACAGAGCCTAGGACTTGCCGATCAGAAGGTTGGCGGTTCGAATCCCTGCAGTGGGGTGAGCTCTCGTTGCTCAGCTCTGCTCCTGCCAACCTAGCAGTTCGAAAGCACGTCAAAGTGCAAGTAGATAAATAGGTACCGCTCTGGCGGGAAGGTAAACGGCGTTTCCATGCGCTGCTCTGGTTCGCCAAGAAGCGGCTTAGTCATGCTGGCCACATGACCCAGAAGCTGTATGCCAGCTCCCTTGGCCAGTAAAGCGAGATGAGCGCCACAACCCCAGAGTCGGTCATGACTGGACCTAATGGTCAGGGGTCCCCCTTTACCTTTATTTATATTTTAAGTGTTGTAGATTTATTAGTAGGGAATGAATGTTGCATGATTGGTTCAGCGGCACAAGACACATCATATGGGGACTTTCGGTGGGGCAAAATGGCGGGCGCCACAGCAGCGAGCAGCTCCTGAAGCCAGCCAGAGGCAACTGCGCTACCAGGCTGGCTCCGGGCTGCTGAGGCCACCCCTGCTGCCACCACTGCGGAGGGGGAACCGGGGACACCTGGTGCGTCAACTGGGGGGGGGTGCTGCCCACCCCCCAATGACCCAAATCGAGCCAGGACCGAGAGTGCCCAGCCACCCGGCTGACTCGCCAGTGGTGCTCTAGGGCCAGGAAAACCCTGGAGCCGATGCAGGGAGAAGGAAAGGAGGAGAAGGAAGAAAGAAAAGGAGGAAGGAGGAAAAAGAGGGGAGCCCCGACCTTGCCACACTGCTGCCACTGCCGCCACTGAGGAGGAGAAGTAGGAGAGCACCAGGAGGGCAAGGACACATGCCCAGGCCCGACCCAAGCCTACTCCATGGCAGCTAGCACTCCAAGAGAGCAGAGGAAGGTCACACGACAGAGGAGACCACAGACGAGATTAATTCTTATTTTTATTTTTTTAAAAAACAACTACTTTTTTTTCCTCTTTAAAAAAAAAAGTGTCCCCAGATTCTTTGAAAAAAAATCTGGTAACCTTAGGTCAGAGGCAATAATGCTTCTGAATATGAGTTACTGGAGAACACAAGAGAAGAGAGTTCTCTTATGCTCAAATCCTGCTTTGAGGCTTCCCATGGACATCTGGTCGCCCAGTGCAAGAGCAGAATGCATGGACAAGGTGGGTCATTGTCCTCATTCAGCAGGATTTTCTTACATTTCTCTCTCACTTCTGGCTCAACTGACACATCTTCCAGCTGTACTGCCAACACCTCAGCAGGCCAGCAGTGATGCCTCCCAGACCTCTCCTCACACCACTCTACAGTCTAGCAGCCCTATTTTTAAACTTGTTGAAGTGATCTGAGCATCTTCAAAGGTGAACAACATCTCTTTTTTAAAAAAATAAATTTTTATTAAGATTTTAAAGATTACAGAAACAAAAGAGAAAATAGTAACAATCAAAGACAAAAAGAAAAAACAATACATTATAAAAAAGAAACAAGTCAAACATCACTTACTTACATTCACTTATTTCCTTGACCTCCTCACACCTCCCGTTTTTGTATTCTAATTCAATTTGTTATTTCAGCAAATCCTTCCAACCTTATTTTTATCTTAATACTTTGTCTTAATATACTATAATTTTACACTCTCTCTTTCTCCAATCATTTTTACTTAATCCTTTATGTCATTTCCACTAAAAACACATAATTTTCTTTTCCCAACATCTTTCTAGGAATCCTTAATTTTACAATATTTTTGAAGATAAACTTTAATTTTTTTCAAATCTTCTTCCACCGACTCTTCTCCTTGGTCCCGGATTCTGCCAGTCATCTCAGCCAGTTCCATGTACTCCATCACCTTCATCTGCCATTCTTCCCGGGTGGGTAGATCTTGTGTTTTCCAAAACTTTGCAATGAGTATTCTTGCTGCTGTTGTGCCGTACATAAAAAAAGTTCTATCCTCCTTTCGCACCAATTGGCCGACCATGCCCAAGAGAAAGGCCTCTGGTTTCTAAAGGTGAACAACATCTCACAGTGATCCAAATATGGAATCCTTAAGCTCTAGTGGAGCTATTTGTAATTACAGTCTGCATTTGACTATGTTCTACTCACAATTGTTGGCATCCGCCTGTCTTGAGAGACAATGGAGTGCACCTCAGTGGGGATGAAGTCAAGTTGCTGTAGAATCACAGCTGCCTCCCACCTTGAAGTGACCTCTCTAGGGCACAAGCCTGGGCAGTGTGTATGGGGGTTCTAGGCTGCCCAGACGACAAGACCCCTCTCTTGGCCTCACTATCATGGGCCAAAGGAAAGCAGAGCAAGACATTTGCCACCAGCTTGGCTGCAGAATCTGCCAGGAGGAAGCAAACAAGGAGCTACCTAACTGCTTTAGAGACTCCACTCCAGATTTGTGCAGGGTTTAGTCCATAGCCTATTCTTCTCTCAAGGCAGCGGGTAACTACTCAGAGTAGACCCACTGAAATCAATGAGCCTAACCTAGCCATATCTGCTAATTTCAATGGATCCACTCCCCTGGATAAAACCCTCCCAACATAGATTTGAGCCAGTCCAAACCACAGAGAAGACCTGGAAACCAGGATTTAAAATCAAGACTTGAACCATCGGAACAAGGCAAGCTCATTTGAGACCAGATTGCAAAGATCCTATTACGGAGTGTTTGAAGTATATTTGGTATTAACTTGGTTAATGTGAAACAGGCAGTGCAGAAACGCTTCCTAATGCAAACTGGGATAGAAAATCAATTGTAATTATAGAAGTCTGTGGGTATCTTGTTATCTTCTCCGTGTGATTCCTGTTGATTTGTTGATGTTTAAAATTACATCTACATTTCAGAAAGGGGGGGGGGGGGAGAGGCTTTGTGAAAAGAGAGCCAAAGTTCTCGTCTGGGTGAGCAAGACAATAAAATAAAATAAAATGAGGTGAGGCGAGGTGACAACTAGCTGACCCCATCCTTTACAAACAGGCAACTGTGTCTTTCACAATTGCATGGGAAAGAATCTATAAAGCTAAGGTCCCCTTTGGAGCAATGCTGCTCTTGAAGCTTTACATGGAGGGAAAGATGGTAGCTGAGTGGTAGAACATCTGTTTGCATGCAGAAGACCTCTGTTTCAATCCACAGCATGTCCAGTATGACCCTGACCTAGAAAACCTGGCAATCCACTGTCAGCCAGTACAGACAATAAAAAGCTAGAGGAACCAATGGTCAAACTCAGTAAAATATAGGCATATCCCTATATTCCTAGTATCAAGTGCAAGGAGGGAGAAACCAAAGCAAGTGGGGACTATTCGCCTCGATGTGATATATGATTAGGGATGCGGGTGGCGCTGTGATCTAAACCACAGAGCCTAGGGCTTGCCGATCGGAAGGTTGGCAGTTTGAATCCCCGTGGTAGACAGGGTGAGCTCCTGTTGCTCTGTCCCCGCTCCTGCCCACCTAGCAGTTCAAAAGCACGTCAAAGTACAAGTAGATAAATAGGTACCGCTCTGGCGGAAAGGTAAGCAGCGTTTTGCTGCACTGCTCTGGTTAGTCATTCTGGCCACATGACTCGGAAGCTGTACGCCGGCTCCCTCAGCCAGTAAAGCGAGATGAGCACCACAACTCCGGAGTCGGCCAAAACTGGGCCTAATGGTCAGGGGTCCCTTTACCTGTACTTTACCTTAATATGCTACAGTTCCCAGGATTCTTTTGGGGGGAGTCAGGATTCTTAAAGTGGTAGAAGAGGGCTTGAAATGTTTGATATGGATGTGACTATATATAACCAGCTCCTGTTGCTCGGTCCCCGCTCCTGCCCACCTAGCAGTTCAAAAGCACGTCAAAGTACAAGTAGATAAATAGGTACCGCTCCAGCGGGAAGATAAACGGCGTTTCCGTGCGCTGCTCTGGTTCACCAAAAGCAGCTTTGTCATGCTGGCCACATAACCCGGAAGCTGTATGTCAGCTCCCTCGGCCAATAAAGTGAGATGAGCGCCGCAACCCCAGAGTCGGCCACGACTGGACCTAACAGTCAGGGGTCCCTTTACCCTTTACCCTTCACCTTTAAGCTACTGAAGGCAATGGGGCCCTTTATATGTCCAGCTGTCCTTTGTCAACAACAAATTGTCGCTGTTTCTTGTGTTGACTATATGCTATATGGTAATTTATGGACCTAATAGGTATCTCAAACCATTTGCACATGTTGCCATGCAACCAGTCCATGAAGAATGTAGGCATCCTATATATAGAAATGAGCAAATCAGTGATATTTTAGGGAGCAGGCTAGCAGGTGGGGGCCATTACTTACATCACAGGAGCCTACACAACACAAAACACTGTTGCTGTATGTAGGTTTTATTTTATTTGTTTTTATCTTATATTTTGTTAATAATAATAATAATAATAATAATAATAACAACAACAACAACAACAACAACAACAACAATAAATTTTATTTATACCCTACCCTCCCTGGCCAGAGCCGGGCTCAGGGCAGCTAACACTAGTAAAATTACGGTAAAAACATAATAGGGAAAAAAACAAACCAATTTAAAATACAGGTTAAAATGCAGTTTAAAATGCAGCCTCATTTTAAAAGCAGCCCATAGATCAAAACCATAAGGGGAGGGAAACATAAGGGTCAGACTGAGTCCAAACCAAAGGCCAGGTGGAACACCCCCGTCTTCCAGGCCCTGCGGAAAGATGTCAAGTCCCGCAGGGCCCTAGTCTCTTGTGACAGACTGTTCCACCAAGTCGGGGCCAGTACTGAAAAGGCCCTGGCCCTAGTTGAGACTGGATGAGTACATCCAATTTTGTTTCCTTTGATTTTTTGGAGGTGCCCCAAGAGAGTGGGGCCGTAAGCTATAGCTTGTTTAACTTATACGTAAATCCGGCACTGTCTAGTTCCCACAGTGGCCAAACAGCCTCCTGGGGGAAGCCTGAGAGTACCCGTACTCTCCCCACGAGCTGGTATTCAGAGACATATTGCCTGTGGCAGTGGAGGTGGAACCTGGCTATTGGGGCTACCAGCCATTGATAGTTTTATCCTCCATACTTGGGCAATGAGCACCAGACCCTGATGATTTGCAAGGCTCAAAGCCCCATTAAAGCAGCCATTGTCCATTTCAAAATTCCTTTTGTGCACACACTCGCGTGTGAACAGCAAGCTGCTTTGGCACCAGTAAATAATCCAAAGAGCTCAGGCAAGGAGCAGGCAGTAGCTCATCCATCTCTAAGCAGCACAGGGAAACACAAAAGCTGCTGAAACAAGAGAAGAAATATGCTGGAAAAGATAAGATAGATGTTTCTTCTGGTTAATGAATCTGCAGAAAGAAAGAGGGTGGAATCTGAAGCAGAGAAGGAGTCCAGTGAGAAAGGATAAGGTGTTCTTTATTTTGTTTTATGGGATGTATTGAAGCTCCGGTGAATGAACTCAACACACCTAAAAATACACCTGTAAATTTTGTAGCAAGCAGATAAAAGCTGGCCCAACTCTTGCCTACATGTGTGTCTTTGAAAAGAATGAGAGCTGTGCAAGAGCATGGCTGCACCTCCATGAGCTGTGCAAGAGGACAGCTGCAATGCGATAAGTCCCAAAGGTGAGCAAGGGTCCAAGAGCAAATCTCACAAGCAGAGGTTCATGAAACAGAGTTCTTTGGGTTTCTTTGGGTTTTCCAATCTTCTCTAAATGTATGTTCTTCTTGTTCTCTTATTCTATATGTTAAGTCTGCAAACTGTGCATATTCTGTCAACTTAAGTTGCCACTCTTTTTTGGTTGGGACCTCACTTGTTTTCCATTTTTGGGCTAATGAAACACGGGCCGCAGTAGTGGCATACATAAATAATTTTTTTTGAAACCTGGGAATTTCACTCTGAATTATCCCCAACAGAAAGGACTCTGGTTTTTTTTTTGGGGGGGGGATACTTTTAAACATTTTTTTCAATTCATTATGGATCATTTCTGAAATATACTCAGAGTCAAGGGTGGATTTCATGCTCTTTATTCAGCTCATAGTGGTGAGGAGGAATGAATGTCCCCTCAAAGTATCTGCTTTATATACATTATTTACACAATGGGCTGCACGTGTTTGGCTAATTCCGGAATTCTCCTGTAGGCCAATCAGGTTGTGGATTCACTTCCATCTGGAGCATGATTGGGTGGTTCCTGCCAACAAATCATACTGCTGCATTGTTCTAGGACCAATCCGACTGCTGCATTCTGAATCCTATTGTTCTAGGACCAATCAGACTGCTGCATTTTGGATCCTATTGTTTTAGAACCAATCAGACTGCTGCATTTTGGATCCTAGTCAACTCAGTACATAACAATTTCCCAATGCTCTTTTACTCTTTTACAGGTCCTAGAATCCTGCAACATCTAGAGGGCCCCAACGTAGACAACTAAGTTCTTCTCAACGTGGATCTATTGAAATTAATTGACCTACGCCAATTAAGCCTGGTCATTTCAATTGGCCTGAGAGTATGGCTGATGGTTGGGTGTGAACCCCTGTTCCTAAACTGGGCATACGGGGGCGCTTGTGGGCCCTCCCCCCAACATCTGGTCATCAGACAATACCTCTCATCTCCAGATGAGGGCCAGGCAAGCCTTAAAGGCTCCTGACAGATTTGGTAACCCATCCTCATTACGAACCGTCCCTTGGCAGCCTGAAAATGTAATCAGCTTGCAGATCAGCTCTGTCTCTGTCTATTTAGGCGACGTGTTTTCTTGCTGCCATTTGCCGTGCTGCAGCTGTCAAATATCATCTCTATCCTGGCTCAAGTACGCCAGAACGTCAATGCCAAGGCCCTCTCTGGGAAAGCAGCAAGCCTCTTTCTGCCTCTCCAAAGGCTACGGTGTCTGCATTTTGGTTCTGTCGGGAGCTGGTCAGAGCACTTGGACTCATTGAGCATTCGACACACATATAAAGAAAGTGTGCTTGCCTGTTTGGGTGAAATGTGGCATATTGAATGTGGACTGCTAAATAGGACCTCCATGTTCAGACATAGTATGCCTCAGAATGCCAGCTGCTGGGTATTCAAAGAACAGGGAAACTTTGTAATCCTCGTGCCTCCCCCCCCTTATGCTTCTCAGCACCATTCAGCTTCCCAGTAATAATAATAGCAATAATAATTTTATTATTTATACCCCGCCCATCTGGCTGGGTTTCCCCAGCTACTTTGGGCGGCTTACAACATATAAAAAATTGTAAAAACATGAGGCACTAAAAATTTCCTGATACAGGGCTGCCTTCAGGTGTCTTCTAAAAGTCAGAGAGTTGTTTATTAGCCATCAGCAGTGGTGGTGCTGTACTGCAGGGAGAGATCGGGAAAATGGCTCCTTGCTTTGGCAAGATGCCACAATGGCAGAGAGAATAAGGTAACCAGGATTTTCTCCCAAAATCCCTGGTTCAAGCTCTTTGCCACTCTGCAAACACAATCAGCATTTTAAACAGCAGCAGGTAAAGAGAAAGTCGCTAATTTCCCTTGACTTCTGTATTATTTAATTTCAGCTAAATTAAACATAAATGCCTTCAGAAGTCCCATCAAAAAAGGAGAGTCCTTCTGTTAGGCTTTCTTAAGTCCCTCCTGTATGCATGAATGCACACATCTCTCTGCTGTTTTATGGATAAAATATAATTCCTCACTGTTGATAAAATGTCTAGCACTCAGGTTTAACAAAAGGATTCAGATTAGCGTTAGGGCCAAGTGCTCATCCATTTTTATCTATCTGTGTGGAACCTGATGCTTTCAATGAGACAAAATCTTCATCTTAATTAATGGGATTCTACTCTGTGTTGATCCTGTTCTATGTCATTCCCACCCCACCCTCACTTTGTAGCTGCTTCTGCACAATTTTCCCCCACATTGGAGCTTCTGAGAGTGATGTCAACCAATCAAGGGTCATGCCATGAACATAAAGGTTGGCAAAATTATGGCCCAATGGAAACGCATTTCCATCTTCGGTGGTTCTGTCCTAAAATGAATTATTTCTGCGTTAAAGATTTTCAAAGAAATTGGGCAAATTACAAAATTAAGAGACTGTTGTTGTTGTTGTTTAGTCGTTTAGTCGTGTCCGACTCTTCGTGACCCCATGGACCAGAGAACGCCAGGCACTCCTGTCTTCTCCTGCCTCCCGCAGTTTGGTCAGGCTCATGTTTGTAGCTTCGAGAACACTGTCCAACCACCTCATCCTCTGTCGTCCCCTTCTCCTTGTGCCCTCCATCTTTCCCAACATCAGGGTCTTTTCCAGGGAGTCTTCTCTTCTCATGAGGTGGCCAAAGTATTGGAGCCTCAACTTCACTATCTGTCCTTCCAGTGAGCACTCTGGGCTGATTTCCTTAAGAATGGATAGGTTTGAGCTTCTTGCAGTCCATGGGACTCTCAAGAGTCTCCACCAGCACCATAATTCAAAAGCATCAATTCTTCGGTGATCAGCCTTCTTGATGGTCCAGCTCTCACTTCCATACATCACTACTGGGAAAACCATAGCTTTAACTATACGGACCTTTGTTGGCAAGGTGATGTCTCTGCTTTTTAAGATGCTGTCTAGGTTTGCCATTGCCTTTCTGCCAAGGAGCAGGCGTCTTTTAATTTCGTGACTGCTGTCACCATCTGCAGTGATCACGGAGCCCAAGAAAGTAAAATCTCTCACTGCCTCCATTTCTTCCCCTTCTATTTGCCAGGAGGTGATGGGACCAGTGGCCGTGATCTTTGTGTTTTTTTTATGTTGAGCTTCAGATCATATTTTGCGCTCTCCTCTTTCACCCCCATTAAAAGGTTCTTTAATTCCTCCTCACTTTCTGCCATCAAGGTTGTGTCATCTGCATATCTGAGGTTGTTGATATTTCTTCTGCCGATCTTAATTCTGGCTTGGGATTCATCCAGCCCAGCCTTTCGCATGATGAATGATAGGGGGTAATTAAGAGATTATCCCATATCATATACTTACTGGTTTTTTTACCAGTTTATGATGATTCAACTCTGACGCCAATGTACTAATTTCATTATTGCTAGCAACATTGACTATTGTTAAATGCTAGAGATTCCTGGGTGCAGGCCTGATGAAGGACTGGCATGAACAAATGTGGCAGCTTGCTCTTATGTCATGGAATTTGTCATAAGAAAAAACTGCTCCTTTCCCCCTTATGGGGTATCCAAGAGCCCATACAGAGCCCTTATGTAGGTTTTCTATCAGTAGAAGAAAATAACAGAGGCCAACCAGAGAATATTGAAAAGCAAAGCAGCTAGTAAGCCTGATCTTTGTTAACTTTTGCAACAGGGTCCTCACTCACCCCACACAGGAAGGGAGGAGAGGAACCCATAACATTGGTGTGCAAGCTATTATAGAGACTTTTGAAATTGCCTACCCTGTAGTTAAAGGCCACCCCACAAAACACCAAAACATCATACATACATCACAGAAAGAGGTGGTCCCCAGCAGAAATTTGAGTGTGTTGCTTCTCTCCTGTCTGCCAGGCTACCTGATAATGCCTTGTCTGATTGCCTTTTCTGGGTAGCCTGGCCATTCCTCAGAGATGGTAAATACTGGTACTTAGTTCTTGAATCTCGCAGGCATATTGATAGTGTGCTCAGCTTAACAGATACTTGCCAGGCTGTATTTACAAGGAGGTGTAAATCCCTCCAGTCCAAAGACTTTTCCCATTTCCTTCCTCCTTGCAGAGAAATATTTGGGGTCAATCTGGGAGAGTCAAAATGGCTTCAGGATTGTTCTCCTGTACTATTTCAGACATGTTTGTGTTTGCCATGAACTATATATATATATATATATATATATATATATATATATATATGACTTTAGAATTCCTATAACACAATTAAGAAACAGAACCACTCAACACACATCTGTAAAGTTTTATGAACTTGGCTTATTTTCATGTAACATGCAGCTATTCTTGAATAAGGATCCCTACTCTCCTTTGACTCAGTCATCTCTTGACAGGCACCTTTGGTTTATAGCTTTGGACTTGAGATGTATTACTGGAATACATTACTGGAACTACCTTCTCAATTGTTGGTATATAGCATTGTTTTATTGTCATCTGTAAAATAAAAATTAATAAAAAGTGTGTGAGAGAGGGGGAGGGAGGGAGGGAGGGAAGGAGATCATTCCCTGAATTGGATGAAATTAATACACTAAGTAGCCAATCAGATTTACGCGCTTGCTGGCATAGAACAAACAACACTAGGTAAGAAAACAGTTCTTCCTGAACTGGTCACATGAATGATCCTAGCAAATCAGAGACCAGACATTGTCTATCACAATATCACTAAAGTCAAACAAATCTTATTCAGGGCAATGCAAACACCTTAGGCAAACACCTTCATCCCCTTTTACAGCAATCTCTGAATAAAATCGCCAAAAGGGCAGGTGTCTTTTGATAGTGGTGGAATTGTTTGCGAAGATCTTCTCTCTCCAGCTGAGCCCTAATTTATTTATCCTTTGATGTCAGCATCAGTATAAAGCGAGTTGCCTACATCAAGAGACTCCCAAGATATGCAAAAGAGGAAAAAAAAGAAAAAGAAACCAGACTCAGCGTTTTTTAGCATTTATTTTACAAGCAAAGGAAAGACCGGTGCTTTATATTCATTATAGCACAGCAAATCTTTCTGTTCATTTTTGCAATTTGCACAGGAGCCAAACACAAACGTAAAAAGTCTGTGGGAAACATGGAAACGACTGTAAACTGCCTGTAAACCTGCAAAAACATTTGTTCGGGCTCAGCTGTTATGCAGACCCAATACAAAATTTCTGACGCTGGGCAGGTTGGGGTGGGGGGAATTAGAGGCAGCCATCACATAAACAGCTCAAGGATGGTGCGGTGTGGATAGTCCCAGAGCCAAGAAGCGAAGAGGGTGTCTTCTCATCCATTACAATTTCTGCAGGGTGCCTGGCTGTCGTTTTATTGTTAGCAATTTCTGCCATTATTTTGAAATGAGCTATCATATTTATATGATGTTTTGATGTCTCTGTACCGAAATGACACATTAAATGCATTCTGGTGCCCTGCTTTTAAAGAGTTTGCCCTTCTGCATTACTTTTTTTGTAGGGCTGTATAGTGGTTATGAGGGACGCAGGTGGCGCTGTGGGTTAAACCACAGAGCCTAGGACTTGCCGATCAGAAGGTCGGCGGTTTGTATCCCCATGACAGGGTGAGCTCTTGTTGTTCAGTCCCTGCTCCTGCCAACCTAGCAGTTCAAAAGCACATCAAAGTGCAAGTAGATAAATAGGTACCGCTCCGGCGGGAAGGTAAACGGCGTTTCCGTGCGCTGCTCTGGTTCGCCAGAAGCGGCTTAGTCATGCTGGCCACATGACCCGGAAGCTGTACGCCGGCTCCCTTGGCCAATAAAACGAGATGAGCGCCGCAACCCCAGAGTCGGTCACGACTGGACCTAATGGTCAGGGGTCCCTTTACCTTTACCTTTTATCCGACCCATGGCCTACCAGCTCTGTGCTACTTCTGGTCA
Organism: Podarcis erhardii; assembly: GCF_964252035.2. Taxonomy (NCBI): domain Eukaryota; kingdom Metazoa; phylum Chordata; class Lepidosauria; order Squamata; family Lacertidae; genus Podarcis; species Podarcis erhardii. The sequence continues at coordinate 47,364,104 of NC_138503.1, read as the reverse complement.
GCTTGGCATGAGTCAATCTCCTTCTTGACTGCTCTGGTTGTGGGTATCTTGTTACCTTTTTGCCTCTTTATCTCTTCCTTGTCCCTTATTTGTTTTTTTTTTTGTTGTTGTCTCCCCTCCCTTCTTCCTTCATTAAAATAAAAAATAATAAACCCATTCCCTGGGTGCACATGCTAATGAAATATACTGCTGCATGCCTATGAGTCTATGTTTCCAATTATACTTTCCCCTTCCGAGATAACCTAGATAGGTATATAGAGAAGCAGATAGACCGGTAAGTCAGTTCCTGGATTCCATTTGTTTCATATACCTTTGTCCAAAGCCATGTGTTCTGTGATGACAAGGGGCATTAAAATGCAAAGGAGCAGAAGAATCTACTGTGAAGGGAGATAGGAGTCATAGGCCATTAAAAGCAAACAGGAGAATGGATCATTTGAATGTGCTGAGCTGGGGAGTTTAATGATGTCTGTACTAATTTCTTGGCTGGTCAATTTCAGCTGTCAACAGAATGCTCTGACTGGGAGACTAAACACACACAGAGAGAGACACACAACCACCCAAAACCTGCTGGGTATGTTTATCAGCTTCAGAGGGACAAAATCCTGAGATCTCTCAAATGCCTTGCAGCCAAGGCAGATGTCATGCTACTCTTGTTTTAATAGTGCACATTTATTTCTCATTAAGGGAAATTATTAGTGCTGTGCCGAAAAAATTTACTGTGCTCCTTTTTTAAAAACGCTGTTCTCTCTGCCCCCATCTGCACTATCCATTTAAAGAGCTATGATTCCCAGAGTTCCCGGGAAAAGAGGGATGAGTTATTAAGCCACTCTGGGAATTATAGCTTTCAGGGGGCAATAGAGGTCTCCTAACAACTAATTGTACCCTTAATAAACTACATTTCCCAGGATTCTTTGTGGTGGGGAAATCTTGACTGTTTAAGTCGAATGACGCTGCTTTACTATTAATAATACTGTATTTTTCCATGTATAAGATGCCCCCATGTATAAGACGACCCCTACTATTGGGGACCCTAAATTTAGAAAATGGGCATATGCACTATCTGTGTATATGACCCCCAGATTTTTAACCTTATTTTAAAGTAAAAACACACACCCTAGTCTTATACAAGGGAAAGTGCGGTAATAGATTAAATTTCTATACCACACTATAATCACATGTCTCAGGGCGGTAAATAGACAGGATAAATAGATAGCACAGATGACTGTGGTGTGGTAGTGCTTTAAACATATAGCACAGATGGGGGCCTACTCAAGAGGTATTGAAATTAATGGACCTGGTTTGTGAATTCCAGTGGGTCTACACTGTGCAGGTGTTAGGTTGGAAGCAACCTTTTAAGGAGAACAATATCCTAACACTCGTAACAACTCTCAGCACCCTTCACAAGCCACACATCTCAGGACACTTAGGGGGAAGCCACGAGCCTTTGAAGTGGTACGATACAGCTTTAAATGTACAGTGCAGATGGGGACTTAGTTGATGCTGCCCTATATACCGTTTCAAGTTTTGGGGAGGTAGGCTGTATGCAGAGACCCTCTTAATCCCTAGATCCGGCAAGTGTTGAAATATAAACTAGGCTAGCTCAGCGGCTGAGCAAGCTGATTGGGCGCCTGGAGCGGCGCACGTGCCCTGTGCAAAGGGGTGGGGCCAGCCACCCGCGGGGTGGGGTGAACAGAGGCAAGTTGCTCCACAGGGCCTCCGAGGAGTCTGCCTACCTCCTCCCACTCAGCTGCCCTACAGCTGAGGGGGAGGCAGCAGGCGGACCGTTTGGGGCAGCATGGAGCCTGCAGGCACCCAAGCCACTGCGTCACTCCCAGGAGAGACGCATTGCTAGAGTGCACTGCAGGCCCTGTGGTGAGTGCCGCCCGACATTTTGTCACCCCCCCTCAGTGGTGACACCCGGGGTGCACTGCCCCACCACACACCCCTTCCTCCACCCCTGGGCTAGCTTCCTGTGGAGGTAATCACCAGGGTGATGGGCCATTAGGAGAAACAAAGGAAAGGAGCTCTACATGAGATGGCAACAGACAAAGCCAGAGTTCGGAGTTTGGGAAAACTGGCGTGATGTAAGTCAGAAGAAACAGCAGCAAGCTGGAGAGGGAGTCGGAGCAATGTTTGATTCATGCCTGAATTCAAGGTTGCAGCTATGGGAGAAACAAAACCCTATTGGGGTGATTCTGCTAGGAGCCCCTTTACCGTAGGCACCAGGCTGTATATATGTGTAAATAAACCATATACTGTATCCCAAAGACACCACAGTCTCTGCTATGCCTCATTTCCAAAAGGAAGCGCAAACCCTGGGTAAGTGCCTGGAATCTCACACTGTTCAGAGTTTGGGGTGGCGGGCAAGAATACTTTAATTACAGGTGGTTGTATTTTTATAATTCATTTTATTCTTGTCATTTTGCAGTTGCCTTTTATTTGTTTCTGAACTAAATTGGTATTCTTGAAAAGAAAGGCGGTATAGTACTACTACTGCCGCTGCCAATTTGCAACTATCACATCTCTTCTGATATACAACACAATCAGTGCTATTTTTCTCGAAAAAGAGGTTCTGGAACCTACAATGAATGCCTCCCTCGTTCTCTTATAATGGCAATGGTGTCTACCTGAGAGGTGATGGAACTGAGTACTAGTGAGTTTCCGGGGGGGGGGGGAGGAGTCCTGATCACAATATTTTGTAGCAGGTAATAATAAAAGAGACTCTGTCTTTTGCTTCTCTGCATCTGAAGTAGCCACTGAATTAACAGAAGAAGTTCAGAAGTATTTTGATTCCAGGCACAAACTCTCCTGAGTTTTAATGTACATACACACTCAAGCAAGCATATGGATATTCACAAACACTTTCCATAGGATGAAATGGCTACTTTTGGAAAGATGAATGAAAGATCACGTTTTATTTATGCAAGGATGTAATGTGCAATGCTTTTTTATTATTTAATCACCAGCCAATTTATGACTGCAGGGTACATTTGAGGTCATGCTGATCTCAGCTTTGTCTGCGAGTTTATCTTCAAGTATGTCTTGCTTTAGCGAAAAGTGGTGATATTTTAGATCATTGGTCTTCAACTGTGATTCACAACCAGGTTGTGACCTGACCTATACCAGGTTACGTAAGCAGCTTCACCAGAACTTTGATACATGTTTTTGTGGGTGGTTTTATTTGATGACAAGGAGAAAGCGAGAAAATAAGGAAATTGTGGAGGAAGGAGCGGGGGAGAGAGAAGCTAGACTAGGAAGATCGTTATAACTACTGTAGAGCCAGTGTGGCATAGTGGTTAGAGTGCTGGACTAGGACCTGGGAGACCAGGGTTCGAATCCCAACTTAACTATGAAGCTCTCACTGGAAGCCAGTCTTTGCCCTCTCAGTCTAACTTACCTCACAATGCTTTTGTGGGGGATTAAATGAGGAAAGGGAGAACCATGTGTGCTGTCTTGAGGTCCTTGTAGTGGTTTTAATACTGCTTTAAATGCATTTGCTGTTGTTGCTTTGTGATTTTGAAGTTGTTGTTTTTATTATTATTATTATTATTATTATTATTATTATTATTATTATTATTATTATTATTTTATTTATACCCCACCCATCTGACTGGGTTTTCCCAGTCACTCTGGGCAACTCCCAACAGACTATTAAAAACACGATAAAACATCAAACATTAAAAACTTCCCTAAACAGAGCTGCCTTTAGATGTCTTCTAAAAGTCAGAGAGTTGTTTATTTCCTTGACATCTGATGGGAGGGCGTTCTACAGGGCGGACACCACTACCAAGAAGGCCCTCTGCCTGGTTCCCTGTAACCTCACTTCTTGCAGTGAGGGAGACGCCAGAAGGCCCTCGGAGCTGGACCTCAGTGTCTGGGCTGAACGTTGGGGATGGAGATGCTCCTTCAGGTATACTGGACCGAGGCCGTTCAGGGCTTTCAACACTTTAATTGTGCTTGGAAATGTACTGGGAGCCAATGTAGGTCTTTTAGGACCCGTGTTATATGGTATCGGCGGCCACAACAATTTGCTGTTGTTGTTTTGTGATATCAAAGTCTTTAGCTATCTTATGTGTAACACACCTTGAGATGGTGATTGAGAAGGGGATCAATGAATTAATTGTAACCACAACAACCTGAAGGCACGGGAGGCCATCTCCTTGCTGATGCTAAGCAGGTCTGGTCAGTGCCCAGATGGGTGACTGCCCCTGGCTGGGAACTATATACACATCACCTTGGTTTTTCCGCCAAAAGTGAGGCGGATATCAATGTAAGAAGGGCATAGATATAGATAGGCTTACTAAAACTCATTTGACTTCCTTGGAATGTTCCTCAGATGTTTTGAATCTGCAAATTCATCTCCGATTTGTGCTCTAGGGGGAACAGGATGTCAGCTTAGAGATGGCACAATGTGCCTGGAGTGATTTTTATCCTCTTGTCAAAACTTGTTTTGCTTTTATTTATTTTGCAAAAGAAAAAGAAAAAAAAATCTTCGATGTTTTGCTCAAGCAGGAACCTCCGTTCTTGACCTTTGAAAAATGGCTTTGAGCGAAAGTTTGGAAGCAAAATCTGAAAAAAGGGGGTGGCACAAACCTTTCAGTAACTCATCAGCTCTTTGCCCTTCTCTCACAGGAATCCCTTTAAAGCCAAACTGGTAAATGCAAAAATGACTCCTGGTCTTTGGCTGGACTCACTGAAGTGCTAAGTTACTATGTCTGGGTGGAAATTGAACATGGCTGTAAAGCAAAATAGCATAGCCGCGCATAATGTAACTTTTCATTACTGTTTGAGCGCCAACAGCTTTCCAGCCCAATGCCAGAGGCTCCTGCTCACACCTGATGGATTGGCTGAATAAAAACAACAACCCTTCTCTCTGTCTATAAGAACACCAAAGATAGGCATTTGAATCACAGACATTAGAAGATCAGCTTTATCCTTGTTGAAAGAGCTGGTGGTGGCAAAGAACTGTTGGTTTTACTGCTTAAGGTTCTTCTTTCTCAGCAAGTCTGTAATATATTTGGATTTGAAGTTGTTCTTCCTTGACAGTGGCACAAAATTCTCTCCCCACGCCATTTATTCAAGAAAAGGGGTTTGTACAGATCATAACCCAAAGGTTAGAGCACATAGATTTGACTATTAGAAGACATCTGAAAGCAACCATCTTCAGAGAAGTTTTTAATGGTTGATGTTTTATTGTGTTTTTAATAATTGGTTGGGAGCCACGCAGAGTGGCTGGGGCAACCTAGTCAGATGGGCAGCATATAAATTAAATTAAATTAAATTTTAAATTAAATTATTATTATCTGCTTTGCAACATCCTTCTTTGGCCCAGCTGCACCAACAAGCACAAAACAACCCCTCTGCAGTGACACAAATCCAACTCAATGGTGTAACGCTGGGAAATGTTAATACTTTTCCTACCTGGGCAATTATCTTTCCACAAGGGCCAGCATGGATGCCAAAATCCAGCATCACCTGAGCTCTGCAAATGCAGCTCTCTCCCGATTGAAGTGCAGAGTGTTTGAGGATTGGGACATTCACAAGAAAACCAAAATGCTTGTTTACAAAGCTATTGTACTACCAACCTTACTGTATGCTTGTAAAATGTGGACCCTCATAAACGCCATCTCCAACTCCTCAAAAGATTCCATCAACGGTGTCTCCGAAAAATTCTACACATCACTTGGGAAGACAGGAGAAGCACAGATCACCAGTGTCAAAGTATTGATTCTTCAACATTAACTTTGTTGGACTGGTCATGTTGTACAGATGCCTGATTATTGTCTTCCAAAGCAGCTACTTTACTCCAAACTTAAAATTTGTAAGCGTAATGCTGGTGGTCAACAAAAGAGGCTCAAAGACTCTCTCAAGGCAAATCTAAAAAAATGTAGTATAAACACCAACAACTGGGAAACACTGGCCTGCAAGCGCTCCAGTTGGAGAATAGCCTTTACCAAAGGTGTCATGGGTTTTGAAAACACTTGAACGCAGGACGAAAGGGAGAAACGTGCTAAGAGGAAGGCACGCTTGGCAAACCCTCACCATGATCAACTCCCACCTGGAAACCTATGTCCCCACTGTGGAAGGACATATGGATCCAGAATTGGCCTCCACAGTCACTTACAGACTCACTGTTAAGACCGTGTTCATGGAAGACAATCTTACTCGGCTACAAATGATCACCAAAGAATGAAGAAGAAGTCATGTGCTCTAGCTCACTGGTCTTCAGCGGGTGGATCAGGACCCAATTTCCAAGGTGGTCTCAACAAGAGCACTGCCAACATGCAAATATATGGTAAAAGACTGAGAAGTGGCTCCTCAAATGCATGTTTCGATTCAAAGTGGGTCCTGGGTCTGAAAATTCATTTTTTTCACCTCTTAGCTGGACAGCTCCCCTATATCTTCAGTGATCTGGCTTTAGCCCTTGTTGGGCAGCTCCCTCGCTTTGCTGGCAAGTCCAGAAATCCAGGGCAACAAGCGCTAGTGTGTGGAAGGAGGCACAAATGCTAGCATTAGCAGCATCTAGTTCTGCCCTACTTACCAGAGGTGGGATCACTTTTCAGCACGGAGGGGCCAATTGCGATTGCTGCTGAGCGTTCTTAAGCCAATTCACAGAAGTAGGTAGGACTGTAAGGCCACCTGAGTGGCAAATTGTTCCTCTGCTCATTTTTCTTCTTCTTCTTCCCCTTACTGAGACTAATTAGATGAACCCCCACAGCAAAAACAGACAAGGCAATGAATATCATTCTTAATCCCCTAGCCCTGCTGTCGAGAATTCATCACAACGAGAAGCAGGAGGTTTTGGGTCTGTGCTTTGGCTGCTAAATGATAAAAAAGCATGTCTGCAATGCACCTGTAGTGGGAATCCCATTGGTATGACAAGGAGAAGGAGGTTCTTTTCTTGCAAGCCCTGGTCCCCTGGAGGCTTGAGAAAAGATGCTTTGGCAGGATGCTTTGTCCTCAAAGATGGAGAAGGATCAAGAGTCTTGCAGGAGGAATATCGACAGCTTGGTGTGAACCAGTCTCCTGCAAGAATGCTGAGCAGTGTGGTGTAATGGGTGGGCTTAGATATGGGAGAACTGTTTTAGAGATGATTGAGCATCATGTTTCCTACCCTGAAATGGTCTGAGCCACTGCATGTAGCCCAGAAATTGGATGCCTCAATCCCAGGGGCCAGAAGCAGCCCATCCGACCTCTCTTTCTGGCCCCCAGGGCTTGGCAAAGGTGAGCTGTCCTCTGCACCCTCCTCAAGTACTTTTGCCTCTGTGTGTCCTTCAGCTGTGATAAGGCTTCTTCTTTCCTGGATGGGTGATGAATAGAAAGATGGGCAGAGAGAGATCAGTTTTAGGACCCACTCTATTCTTATCTTTTTTTTTTTTTAAAAAAATAATATTTATTACTTTTAAACACTACAAAAAAGGAAAGAAAAAAGACAAAAGACCAAAAGAAAAAAGAGACAATACAATACAATATAAAAACATTACACAACACTAACACAATAAGCTAAACAAAACAAAACAAAAACAATTTAACACACATCATAGAATTTCAATGTCATATCTTTCATTTACTTGTTTCAATGACCTCCTCACACCTCCCTTTTTGTATTCCACTTCTGTTAATTGTTTCAGCAATTCCTTTCCATCTTTCTCTGTTTTCTGTCCTATATTTATCTTAACATATTCTAACCTTATTTTTCCCTAATACTCTAATAATCTATCTATACTTAATTCCTTATAACATTTCTACTAAAGCCATATAACTTCATTCCAACATTTTTCCAACATTCGTCAATTTTACAATATTTCTATAAATAGTCTTTAAACTTTTTCCAATCTTCTTCCACTGTCTCTTCTCCCTGGTCTCGGATTCTGCCAGTCATTTCTGCCAATTCCATATAGTTCATCAACCTGATAATCTTCTGTCTGATGCTCTTAACTCTTTTCCAAGTCCCTTCTGCAAGTCTTCTTCATATTTATACATGCACTTTACTTTGTCTTCTACTGATCTTATTTTTATTTTCCTTCCTTTGAGGCTGAAGAGTAGATCTCGGGGAAACTCCCACCTAGAGATGATTTTGTTCCTTCTCAACAGGGCAACCAAATCTCTGTAGTTAAACCCAAAATCCAAAAGATATTTTGGGACGTCTTTCAAAATTTCCACTATTGACTGTTGTTCTTCTAGGTTCTTCTGGTAGTTCCAACAGTCTCTTATTTTTTTCTTCTCTTTTTTCCCTCCTCTTCCAAATCTGAAGGCCCTCACAATTTTAATCTCTTCTTGACCCAAGTCCAAGTCCCAAAAATCAACAAATTCCTGCATGATGAAATCCATCAAACTCTCCTTCTCCAGTTCAAGTAGGGCTCTAGTCCTCAAAATCTGATTTTCTTTAAATTCAGTCATAGAAGGCATCGACTTATGGTCATCAAATTGCATCTGTAAGGCTGGGACTCTCTCTCTCTCCAACTGTGTTACTTTAGGTTCAATGGCAACAACTTTCTCCCTAGCCTTCTCCGCAGTTTGCCATGTCAAAGTAGATTCCTGTATCAATTTCTGAATAGTTTCTGTATTGATGTTCACTTTTTGTCCCAAATTATCAACTTTGGTAGTTACCACATCCACCTTCTTGTTAAGCTGTTCCAGTGAGTTACTTATCTTACTTAATGCGACCGCTAAGGCCTCTTCTATCTACATTCTTAACCGATTAAAGGTCAGTCCCAGAGTCTCACAGCTTTTTATCTTGCAGCTGGAAATTCCCCCAGATCAGCTCTTGTAACAGTTTCAAAAGCTTCCTCTAGAGGGAAACAGTTTTTATTTGTATTCGTCCTTTTAGACACAGTTCAAACAATAAACTTAGTTTCAATTTTCAGTTACTTTTACTCCTTTTTAAATGCAGACGGAGACATTGGAAACAATGTATTTCTCTTATTTAACTAACTGTCAGTGAACGTTCTAGTCACGGTCAATGAGCATTCCAAAAGACGTCAGTCTTACTAGCAGCCTGTTTCCAGGTTCGGAGCGGTGGTATTTTAACTTCCTTCACTCTCTCCTGCAAGCATATACAATCCAAAACTTCCCCCCTCTTCTCCTGCTTCCAAGGGGGATTTAATATTTTTTACTGATGGAAATTTAGTCCTTCACAGTAGGCTTTCCAAGACTTTAGCTTGCAGCCTCTTTGCTTCAGTCTATTTACAAAAGGGGAAGGCAGACTTCCTGTTTTGAACCTCCCCGTTTCGGTGCCAAATTAAGACGTTTAAAAATCCAATTCTTCACTCTACTCACGGGTAGTTGCTTTAAGATCAAATTGTCCACAGGAAAAAGTCAGCGCTCTCCGGCAACAGCTATGTGGCTTCACTCCGTGGAAAAAGCACTCAATTCGAAGCACCGCGCCGCTCACCCCACGTCGCTCCGGATCCCCTAAACTGGGTTTCCCCGCGAGTAGGGGAGGCACAAAAGGTGCCAGCCGAATCCCATGTTCACAGGCTTCACCCGCCTGTGATTTTTAGTGGGTTTCCGCCTTCGCCATGGCGGCCAGACCCGAATTTCCACAAAGCAAATTCCTCCCGATCAGAGGAATTCCGCCATTACTGGAGGCGCCAACCCGGAAGTCTAAGGACCCACTCTATTCTTATCATTGTGATTTGTTTTTATGTTGCATTCCAAATGGTTGTGACCTTCTGTCAGGCTTTGGGGAATCAGCACCCTTCCCCCATGGCAGTAGACAAGAGATCAAACGAAAGGAACGCCTTACCATTTAGAATATTTAATAATCACAGTGAGAGAACAAAGAACAGGTCTCCTAGAAATGGCGGTGCTCCCAATTAAGGGACACTCCCTGCTCCGTCCCTATTAATTGACGTCACTCCTATGTTTTGTAATCTGAGTTTGTACCTTCTGCGCTTTCTGTTCTGACACTTTCTGAGCTCTCTGTAAATTTGGAGAAGGGGGTGGATGCTATCCAGAGACTGTGAATCTGTTAATTCTCTCTCTCTGAGTTCTTCTTCTCCTAGTTGTTCCCCATCCAGTATTTCCCAGCTTCTGCCTTCTGAACTATGCCCCTCTGCAAACTACTGTTCCAAATCTATGCTGTCCTCCTGCTCCTGGGAAGATTCAGGATCAGGGGGAGGGGGTGGCTCCCACCATTCTTCCCCAGTGCAGCCCTCCTCAGCATGGTCCCTGACACCTCCCAGGGCCATTAGAGTGGATAATAAGCCAAAATAACAATCATCATGAAACTGTTCAGGTCCAGCACTGAGGGCCTTCTGGCAGTTCCCTCACTGCGAGAAGCCAAGTTACAGGGAACCAGGCAGAGGGCCTTCTCGGTAGTGGCACCCACCCTGTGGAACACCCTCCCACCAGATGTCAAAGAGAACAACAAATACCAGACTTTTAGAAGACGTCTGAAGGCAGCCCTGTTTAGGGAAGCTTTTAATGTTTGATGCATTACTGTATTTTAATATTTTGTTGGAAGCTGCCCAGAGTGGCTGGGGAAGCCCAGCTAGATGGGTGGGGTATAAATAAATTATTATTATTATTATTATTATTATTATTATTATTATTATTGACTTTTGTATGTTGGAATATATACTATTATTGAAAAGGAGAGAGTCACACATTAGAACATAATAATGTAAGAGGATCCTCCTGGGCCAGGGCAATGGCCCATCTAGTCCAGCATCCTGTTCTCTCAGTGGCCAACCAGGCACCCTAGTGGTGAGCCAACAAGCAGAACCCGAACACAAGATCACTCTCCCCTCCTGCAGTTTCTAACAACTGGTTTTTGGAAGCATTGTTGCCCCCAATGGTGGAGGCAGAGCACAGCAATAATGGATAGTAGGCATCAACAGCCTTTTCTTCCATGAATCTGAATAATCTTCTTTTAAAACCATTCAAATTGGTGACCTACCTCCCGGGGGAGTGAGTTCCATAATTAAAAAAAATAACATAATGATATAAATGATATAAATATATCACCCACTTTTGCCACTGACCCCCAACACCTCTGGCACTGAGACGTTTGTCCATGGGGAATTTCATTTTGTTTTTCTTTTTGTTCTTCAAATGTAGTCCACCTTTCTAGGTTCCTACAGTATATGCAAGGCAGTTTACAAGCCAATATACATGACAAAACACAGAGCCAAGATCTCACATCCTATAGTGTTCTGATCCAATGCAAATAAGTCTTAATGAAAAACAGGGCCGTAAAAATAAGCAACTTCAAACGATTAAAACAATATTCAGTAATCCATTTGAAATACAGTGGTACCTTGGTTCTTGAACGGCTTACTTGATGAACAAATTGGCTGTCAAATGCCGAAAACCCGGAAGTAAGTGTTCTGGTTTTCAAAGGTTTTTTGGAAGCCGAATATCCAATGTGGTTGTCAGCTATTGTTTCCAGGGCACCTGTGCCAATCAGAAGCTGTGCCTTGGTTTTTGAATGTTTTGGGAGTCAAATGGACTTCTGGAATGGATTAAGTTCGAGAACCAAGGTTCCACTGTATAATATTGCATGGGAAAATCAATTCTCCAAATCAAAATAAAACCACCCCAACAATGACAGACAGTCATTACTAGAGCATAATCAATTAAAATCACAGCAAAGTCAGAATACATAAAATACCACAGGCATGAAACCCTGAAGAGCTGCAGCCAGTTTGTATAGAAAATACCAAGTTAAATGAACTAGTGGTCTGGCTTGAGATAAGGCACCTCCCTATAGCTGGCAGAAGTTTTCCAGTGTTTTACTTAAGGAGGTCTACCAGCCTTATGGTGCTGGAGGAGACTCTTGAGAGTCCCATGGACTGCAAGAAGATCAAACCTCTCCATTCTGAAGGAAATCAGCCCTGAGTGCTCACTGGAAGGACAGATCCTGAAGCTGAGGCTCCAATACTTTGGCCACCTCATGAGAAGAGAAGACTCCCTGGAAAAGACCCTGATGCTGGGAAAGATGGAGGGCACAAGGAGAAGGGGATGACAGAGGACAAGATGGTGGGACAGTGTTCTCGAAGCTACCAGCATGAGTTTGACCAAACTGCGGGAGGCAGTGGAAGACAGGAGTGCCTGGCGTGCTCTGGTCCAGGGGGTCACGAAGAGTCGGACACGACTAAACGACTCAACAACAACCAGCCTTACCAGAGATGCTGAGGTTTGAACCTGGGACATCCTGCATGTAAAGCACTTGCTCTATCACTGAGCTACAGAAATTATTACAAGAAAGAACTTCGGGTGGTTTAAAAATGAAATTGGTTGATTTATAGCAGAGTTGAAAGCTCAGATCCTGGATCTACTCAGTCCCCACTACCACCCATTTTGTCTCATTCACACATCACTAACTTTGCTTAAAAGAGTAAATAAGACAGGCCCCTTTCCCGTTGCTAAAGAAAAAAAGGTTACTTACTTGCTGTTTCTCCATATTTACAAACATGGCTTTGGATTCTAAGTCTAAATGGTGGTAGCCAGCTTCATGGCTGCTTCATGCAAGAGAGAGAGGAAGAGGTTGGGAGTTTGACAGGAAAACACAAAGCGCATTTGCCTCTTTCTGTTACTCTCAACCTTCTGATTGGAGCCCTGCAAGTTTCTCTCTTTCTCTTCATGACCTCCTGTTCATTTTTGTGGAGCAGAAATGAAGTCACGGGAAATGCTAACTTAGCTTGCACATGCCTTCCCCATTCCTGCTCCTTGTCCCATTCACCGCTTGGCTCTCCTGCTTCTAACGTCCATTTCACATGTTTCTGTTGCTGTCAGTTGAAACTGCTCACTCAGAGAACTCTAAATAGGCTTTATGAGCTGTAGTGCAGAAATCAATATGTGAGTTTGTGCCGGTATCAATGGCAGCCATTTTCAAAAAGACTGCTGTGTGAACAACCAAGCTTTCAAGTCATTTTATCCATCATCTATCCTCTATTCAATGACTTGTGACATAGCCAGGAGCGTCAGGAGCGATCTCTCAAGGTTACTATTGAGCAACGTTGAGGCCTGTTGCCACTGTGGAAACAAGATTCACACACCAGTCTGATCAAGGCTGCAAAATGTCTTGGGCAAGCCCTGGCCTAAAACTGAAGAAAACTGGTTTCTGTTGAAGGTGCCATTCAAGTTCCACCCACCACAATAGACAGAAACAACCAAGGTATGCATCTGTTAGTGTGCAATCCCTTTTGGGTTGGGCTGAGGGTATCTGAAAGACCTCACCTTCCTTTACAAACCTCCCCAGGTGTTTGGCACACAAATGTGGGTTTCCTTCACCACATTTTGCTGAAATGAGATTTGAAGTGTGTTTAGATGCTCCTCCTCCTTCTGAGACAGAAGACAATGGAAGACATTTGGGATTTGTTGAGGGACACCAGAATGTGAGAGACAGGCAAAATCTCCCATGGGTGTTTTGAACACCCCCTAGTGCCCTGGTTTTTGTCACACCACTAACCATTTCTGACAGCAACACTTTCAACCTGAAAACACTCACTGAGCCAGTATTTGGCCCCCCCCATTTTCCTCCCATCTAGGAAATACACATTTCCTTGAAGTGTGCAAGCTGGGTTGGTTATGATGAATTACTGCAGGAATCCAAGAGGCTGTGGAGGCTGACAGTTAGTCAATGGCCCTGCGCGATTGAGCAAAAGCGCCAAATGAAGGGTAGTTCACTTCAGCACAATCCAATCATCCTGTCAGATAACTTGTCCTCCAGGTCACCTACTGGGGCTGGCATTTCAAAAGTCCGGTGTTACTGATGGACTGACTTCTCGGGGTCTCATTGCTGCTCACCCCTCACCCGCCCCACAACAGGGTGGAAATAAACTCACTGACGTCAGGTGGCTGCATTTATTTTCGATTTTGTGCTGGGAAACAGAAACAGTCTGGACACATTACAAATATGATGTTTCTCACGGTCCAAAAAGAAAAGAAAAAGAAGACAAATGGAAAGAGGTTCTGAAAAGGACAACTGAAATGATGAAGGGGATGGAGCAACATTACTTTGAAGTCAGGTCACAATATCTGGGGCTTCTGGTTTAGGTAAAGGTACCCCTGACCATTAGGTCCAGTCGCGGACGACTCGGGGATTCCGCACTCATCTCGCTCTATAGGCCGAGGCAGCCGGCGTTTGTCCGCAGACAGCTTCTGGGTCATGTGGCCAGCATGACTAAGCCACTTCTGGAGAACCAGAGCAGCACATGGAAACGCCATTTACCTTCCCTGCCGGAGTGGTACCTATTTATCTACTTGCACTTTGATGTACTTTCGAACTGCTAGGTTGGCAGGAGCAGGGACCAAGCAACGGGAGCTCACCCCATTGCGGGGATTCAAACTGCCGACCTTCTGATCGGCTTCTGGTTTAGGGAGGGGATAAAGTAAGAAGGGGCATGATAGAGAGGTAGAATAATAGAATTGTAGGGTTGGAAGGAATTCCAAGAGTCATATAGTCTAACTCCCTGCAATGCAGGAATCTCAACTAAAGCATCCATGACATATGGCCACCCATGACAGAAACCTCCACTGAAGGCAAGTCTACCATCTTCCAAGGTCATTCCATTCTCAAGCAGCTCTTCCCACCAGAAAGTTCTTCCTAAAGTTTAATCAATGTCCTTTCTTGCAACTTAAAGCTGTTGGTTCGTGTCCTACCCTCCAGAGCAGGAGAAAACAAGCTTGTTCCCTCTTCCATGTGACAGCCCTTGAGATATTTGAAGATGGCAGTCATTTCACCTTCTCAGTCTCCTCTTCTCCAAGCTAAACATACCCAATCATTTCCCCATAGAGCTTGGTTTTCGGACCCTTGATCACCTTGAATCCATTCTTATATTGAGGCACGCTTTCCCCAATGAAGCCTCCCACCTCCGGTGCCCTTCCACCGTTCAGTTTCTATTTGTAGACCACGGTAAAGTTCTCAGACTGGAACACTATTTCCTGTTTTGCGGAGTTTGTAAACCGAATAGTTCGTAAACAGGGCTATTCGTAAACTGAGGTACCACTGTACTTGGTACTTAGAGACAGAAAACCCAGCATCCTTCAGATGATGCTGAACCATAGCTCCCATTAGCCCCAACTAGCATAGCCAATGGTCAGGAGTGATGAGAGCTGTAGTCCGACAACATTTGGAGGGCATCATGTTGGCTACCTCAGATTTACACAAATGCCCAGCTTCCATTATGGTTACTTAATGAGCAGCAGATTGACAAATCAGTTTCTCAGCTCACCTCTTATCAACCTTTTAAAAGATCACGACTGTGCCTCTTGATCCGTATCCAGTTTTCGCATTACATCACCCGCGTTGGAAAGATGGAGCCAGCTGTGCAGAAATCCTTGATAATTCTCATTCGGTCAAGGCAATTTAGTTAGGCTGCATCTTTATCATTATTAAGAAAATGGGAACAGATAATATATCCATTCAAGATTATGAATTCATTTCATGCAGCTGCTGGGGGAATCTGGATGCTTGAATGTGTGTCTCTTTTCTGGGTCACATAAGTTTGCGTGGCTGCAAAAAGTAATCGCAGGTCTTACTGCAGCCATGCAATAAACACTTACACCTTTGGAGGGCATGATTGACCACTTAAAAAAACAAATGGAAGCAGCCAAGGTGAAATAAGAACCCTAGAACCATAGAATTCTAGAAGCTGGCTCCATCTTCCATATGACAGCCCTTCAGATATTTGAAGATGGCTACCTCATCCCCTCTCAGACTTTTGTTCCCTATATTTAACATACCTAACTCCCTCAACTGTTCCTAACAAGGCTTCATTTCCAGATCCTTGATCAGCTTGGTCACCTTCCTCTGCACACATTCCAGCTTGTCAATATCCTTCATCAACTGTGGTGCCTAAAGCTGGACACAGTACTCCAGATAATCTCTCCCCAAGGCAGAATAGAGGAGTGCTATGATTTCCCTTGATCTGGACAATTCTGTTGATGCAGCCTTGTTGTTGTTGTTTAGTCGTTTAGTCATGTCCGACTCTTCTTGACCCCATGGACCAGAGCACGCCAGGCACTCCTGTCTTCCACTGCCTCCCGCAGTTTGGTCAAACTCATGCTGGTAGCTTCGAGAACACTGTCCAACCATTTCGTCCTCTGTCATCCCCTTCTCCTTGTGCCCTCCATCTTTCCCAGCATCAAGGTCTTTTCCAGGGAGTCTTCTCTTCTCATGAGGTGACCAAAGCATTGGAGCCTCAGCTTCAGGATCTGTCCTTCCAGTGAGCACTCAGGGCTGATTTCCTTCAGAATGGAGAGGTTTGATCTTCTTGCAGTCCATGGGACTCTCAAGAGTCTCCTCCAGCACCATATTGATGGTGATGTAGCCTAGAATTGCTTTAATCTTTTTTTGACCCCTAGAGTCTTTTCACACATATTGCTGTCCCTTATCCCATAATGGTGCCTCTGATTATTTCTGCCTACGTGCAGAACCTTATATTTGCCCCTTTTGAAATTCATTTTGTTACCTTTGACTCAGTTCTCCAATCTGTTAAGATCAGATTGAAAGTAAAATATCTAGGGGTTAATATGACTGCCAAGAACCTAAATTTATTTAAAGATAATTATGAGAAATGTTGGGCAGAAGTGAAAAAAGACTTAGAAATATGGTCAAATTTGAAGCTTTCCTTGTTGGGTCGAATTGCAGCTATAAAGATGAATGTATTGCCAAAAATGTTATTTTTGTTTCAATCACTGCAAATTTTGGACAAGATGGACTGTTTCAAGAAGTGGCAGAAAGATATCTCTAGATTTGTCTGGCAGGGCAAGAAGCCCAGAATAAAATTTAAAATATTAACTGACGCAAAGGAAAGAGGCGGATTTGCCCTGCCAGACATTAAACTTTATTATGAATCAGCAGCATTTTGCTGGCTGAAAGACTGGCTGCTTCTTGAGAACACAGACATTTTGGACTTAGAAGGTTTCAATAATGCTTTTGGGTGGCATGCATATTTGTGGTACGACAAGGTTAAAGCACATAAAGCATTTAAAAACCATATTGTCAGGAAAGCATTGTTTAATGTCTGGATAAGATATAAAGACTTATTGGAAAATAAAACCCCAAGGTGGTTGTCACCAATGGAAGCAAAAGCTTTTAAAAGACTCAATATGGAGGCCAAATGGCCGAAGTATTGGGAAATATTGGAACAAGAAGGAGACAAATTGAAATTGCAGAGTTTCGAGAAATTAAAAGATAAAGTGCAAGACTGGCTTCATTATTTTCAAATAAGAGAGGCCTACAATTCGGACAAAAAAATTGGCTTCCAGGTGGAAAAATCAAAATTGGAAACAGAATTACTAGAACCCAAAACTAAGATACTATCAAGAATGTATAACTTGCTGTTAAAATGGAATACGCAGGATGAAACGGTAAAATCTGCTATGATTAAATGGGCACAAGATATTGGTCATAATATTATGTTTGCGGACTGGGAACAGTTGTGGACCACCGGTATGAAATTTACGGCATGTAATGCCTTAAGAGAGAATATTATGAAAATGATGTACAAGTGGTACATGACCCCAGTCAAGCTTGCAAAAATTTATCATTTGCCCAATAATAAATGTTGGAAATGTAAAGAGACTGAAGGTACATTATTTCACCTTTGGTGGACGTGCCCAAAGATTAAGGCTTTCTGGGAAATTATCTATAATGAAATGAAAGAGGTGTTTAAGTACACCTTCCTGAAGAAACCAGAGGCCTTTCTCCTGGGCATGGTTGGCCAATTGGTGTTAAAGAAGGATAGAACTTTTTTTTATGTACGCTACAGCAGCAGCAAGAATACTCATCGCAAAGTATTGGAAGACTCAAGATCTACCCACCCTGGAAGAATGGCAGATGAAAGTAATGGACTATATGGAATTGGCGGAAATGACTGGCAGAATCCGAGACCTGGGAGAAGAGCTGGTAGAAGAGGACTGGAAGAAATTTAAAGACTATCTACAGAAACAGTGTAAAATTTATGAATGTTAAAATGATGTTGGATTAAAAATAAGTGGTATTAGCGACAAAGTTATAAAGAGTATGCAAAAATGAACTTATGGATGAAAACATTGGAGTTGTGATATGTTAAGATACAAAGTTAAAGATGATAAATGGAAAGAGGGTAAGGATTTGCTGATTTGATTATGTAAATGGGAATACAAAAAGGGGAGGTGTGAGGAGGTCAAGAAAATAAGGATATGAGCTTCAAAGTTAGAAAAAGAATAATGGATTTTTTCTTTCTTTTTTTCTATTTTTATCTATTTTTTGTGTTTTGTGTATTTTTCTGTTTTCTGTTTTTTCTTTTTTCATTGCATTTAGTTAAAATTTCAATAAATATTTATTTTTTTAAAAAAAGAATCCTGATTCTAACTTCTGAGGTATTAACTGCCTTTCCTGGTTTGGTATTATCTCCAAATTTGAGGAGCGTTCCCTCTATTCCTTCATCCAAGACGTTTATAAATATAAGGAACAACACTGGGGCCAGGACAGAACCGTGTCACTTCCTATTAAACTCTGTATAGCAGGAAAAAGTGTTTGCCCACACTCACATTCCTCTTTCTGGCTTCCTTTCCCCCACTATGTATTGTATCATGATTCAGTCTGTAATTGGAGACTCCAGAAAAAGACCATAATTACGTCTCCAGAAAGTAGAATACCGTGTAAACTGAGATAAAATGGTAGGTTGGTGCTGAAAATATGTAACACCTGTAATTTTTCAATGGACGTGGGGCGGGGGATGAGAAACAGACTAGGGCTGGGTTGGGTTTTTTGCCTGTTTGTTTGCTTGCTCCCCATGTTTCCAACACGTTAAATGATGTTGAAACAACTGTTTTTAAAATGTCACATTTGTAAATTCTCTGTGTGCGTGCGTGTTTCTGCAGTTTCAGGATCAAAGTGATTTCCCCAGCATCCCTCCTCAGAGTTTTCAAAACAGGTATTTCTCACATTGGTGTAGCCATCATTTTCATGCAAACCATTTTTGCTGCAAACCTAGGGGGAAGGAAGTCCACCATGTCAGAATGAGGCAGGCGTGAAGGATCTGTTGGGAGAAAAGCTACAATGCTTACAGTGAGCTACCTGAACCAGCTAGGGGCGATAGACAGAAAGGCGACACACCCTTCCCTTGCTTATTCCTTCTTGAGTAACTATCTCAGGATCGTTCCCCGCCCACTCCTAAGACTTTGCTTCATTCCTTCTCCTACTTCAAAGCAGTTAATGTTAGACTTTCCTTTTGCATTAATCTGATGACTCCAATTCAGCTTGTAATCAGAATGGCTTTGTTTTTCATAAACCTTAAGTTTATTTAGTCCTTGACCAACAGTCTTACCAGACTATTTATTTCTGCGCTCATTCCTTGAATTGGCGAGGCTGACTTGGTAAAAGCAAGAAACCAAGCCTTTAGCATCATCAGCTCAGATCTTGTGGAATACTTTGCAAAAAGAGATTTAGGAGGCACTTTTACGTTTCAGCTTTTAAACACCTGCTCAAAACTTTTCCTACTCTGCCAGGCCTATGCAGCCAATTATTTCCTCTGACAGGGAGAATTCGAAACCGGCGGGACCAGAAATTCTTGAAAGATTGGAGTAAATATACAAGTTATCTGAAAGACAATTGTAACCATCTGACTACGCTTGTAGGACTACAAGAATTTTTGTAAGGAGAAGTATATGAAATATTGCAGAAAAGATTTATGAGAATGGATTTCAAGCTATGGATTATTAAAAGTAATAGTTAGGATAACAAATGTAAGATTAAGAGATGAGGTTTGAAAATCATTAGAAGTGGTTGATGGAAGTCTCAGGCTAAAATAGCCAAAATGTTGTATAAGATGAGATGAGATGATATGTTCTGTTTGGAAAATATATGTAAAAACTAATAAAAAGGTATGTTTTTAAAAAAAGAACACATATTTCCTCAATGGCTAATTGATATTTGTTTTTAAATCTTTTATATGGCATTTACTATATGGTTTTAATGTGGGGTTTGTTTGTTTTGAAAACGATTTGGATTTTTTAATAATGAAATAATGGTACATAAATATTTGTATCAGTCAATATATATACCGGCACATACCCTTCAACATCTCGAGTCCCAAAACTGGAATGTGTGTCTGCGTGCCCATGCTTCTCTACTTATCTCAGAGTGGCACTCGCATGGCACCCAAAAATGTGCATGTTGGGGTGCTGCATGAGATCAGACCCCCCAAAACTATGTTTTTTGGGGGGCGGGATCTCAGTGCAAAAAATGGACATAATATTTCCCCCCTGGGATACTTGTGGGGTAACACCCACACAGTCCAGACCCCAACATCATCGTCCTTACTTTGTACTGTCTTGGTGACATAGCCATGTAGCTAAAGCAGATTAGATGAGTCAGCAGAGCATAGAGCACTTAATCTCAGAGTCATGGGTTTGAGCCCCAGATTGGGCAAAATATTCCTGCTTGGCATGGGTTTGGACTAGATGACCTTCATGGTTTCTGATTTATCCCAGAATGTCCTGCTTTTCCTTAGAACATCCCTATTTTCATCGGAGAAATGTTGAAGGTTAAGGAGTTATGCAACCCCTGAGCTAAGGAGATAAGCATGACCTTTAGAAGACATCTAAAAGCAGTCCTATATAGGGAAGTTTTTTTTTTTTTTACTGTTTACTGTTTTATTACTATTTTTATATATTTTGGGAGGTGCCCAGATTGGCTTGGGAAACCAGTCACATGGACAAGGTACAAATAATAAAATTACTACTAATGCTGCTACTGCTATTGAAAAGGATGTCCCCATTTTCAGCAAAGAAATGTTGGAGGGTATTTATATAAACACATTGCATGAGTTGACTCTAACTTTCAGAGTTGCAGAACACGTATTCCCCTGTGTAATATAATTAGATGTGTTTGTCTCCTCGTGACTCATGAAACCCCCTCTGTTGAGCCGGTGTCACTCTGTGTGTGCTCAGATGCAACCTCTTTTATTATTATTTTTCATGTCTCTGGGCAGACCCCAGCCCTGATGGCATAGTGGAACTGATCCCTGGTGACTTTCAAATCACGTGATCCCCTGCGTCTGAGTGACAATTTACAAGAAACATTTTTCATGCAAACATGCACTGCAGAAGCCACCCCCCCACCCCACTGTTGTAGAAGTGCAACTTTTTTAGATGTGCATTTGTTTTTCTAAACAAGTTTGATACATCCCATTTGCATATGGCTGACCTACAGCCCAACAGTCTCAGGGGACCCCCTCCCTAACCCTCCCCCTGTTTTGCCCTCTCTGTGATTAAACAAAGAATAATTAAAGTTAATAAACTTGGAGGAGCATCATGGAATCTACTGGGGGGAGGAATCATTAACGCTGTCCTCTCCTCCACAGCATTCCTTTTTGAGAATGCCAATTAAACATAATAAGTCCAAAAATGCACAAACGGCAGAATCTCTCTTATTACTGTAGGGACCGTTGAGCTCCATCCGACTTCTTAAAAGTTGATTCAGGCTTTTTTCTTTCTTTTTTTTAAGGCAGAACACTTGTGAGTGGAAAAAGCCACATGAATGTCATAAAAAAGGATCATTAGGGCAGGGCCCAGCCCATAGCTGTCAACTTTTCCCATTTTTTAAGGGAAATTCCCTTATTCTGAATAGGATTCCTTGCAAGAAAAGGGAAAAGTTGACTGCTATGACCCAGCCCAAGATATGACATCATCTCACCCAACAGAATGGAGGCAGATGCCAATAGGGACCAAGGAATAGGAACGTAGAGATGCGGCAATTTCTTCCCTATTCCTGTGTTCATTGCAATCAAGTGGCGTTTCCGTTCCACTGCGGTTCGGCTTCCTCAAAAACCTGTATTGTCCCTCTTGCTGTTCACTGTGGCCATGACGAATGGAACCGATGATGTAATCAGTTTCAAAGTATTTCAGCGGAAGAGAAATGTCAAAAACAATGCAGAAAGCGGCAGAATATTAAAACCTCAAATTGAGTGCCTATATGGAGGTCAAGGACCTATAATACTAATATTATAATAATTTATTATTTGTACGCCGCCCATCTGGCTGGGTTTCCCCAGAGACTCTGGGCGGCTTCCAATAAAGACCGAAAGTACACTAAAATAGCACACATTAAAAACTTCCCTGAACAGGGCTGCCTTCAGATGTCTTCTGAATGTCAGGTAGGTGTTTATCTCTTTGACATCTGATGGGAGGGCGTTCCACAGGGCAGGCACCACTACTGAGAAGGCCCTCTGCCTGGTTCCCTGCAACCTCACTTCTCACAGTGAGGCAACCGCCAGAAGCCCCTCGGTGCTGGACCTCAGTGTCCAGGCTGAACAATGGGGGTGGAGACGCTCCTTCAAATATACTGGTCCAAGGCCGTTTAGGGCTTTAAAGGTCAGCACCAACACTCTGAATTGTGCTTGGAAACGTACTGGGATCCAGTGTAGGTCTTTCAGGACCAGTGTTATGTGGTCTCGGCGGCCACTCCCAGTCCCCAGTCTAGCTGCCGCATTCTGGATTAATTGTAGTTTCCAGGTCACCCTCAATGGTAGCCCCACAGAGAGCGCACTGCAGTAGTCCAAGCGGGAGATAACCAGAGCATGCACCATTCTGGTGAGACAGTCCACGGGCAGGTAGGGTCTCAGCCTGCGTACCAGATGGAGCTGGTAAACAGCTGCCCTGGACACAGAATTGACCTGTTCCTCCATGTACATCTGTGAGTCCAAAATGACTCCCAGGTTGTGCATCTGGTCCTTCAGGGACACAGTTACCCCATTCAGGATCAGGGAGTCCTCCACCACACCAGCCTGCCCCCTGTCCCCCAAGAACAGTACTTCTGTCTTGTCAGGATTCAACCTCAGAAGGGCGCCCAACAGAACTGGTGCCAGGATGGGGGCATGGATGTGATGCACCGCTGGTTGATGAAAAGCTCCCTTCCCTTATTCTGGCAGCAGTCCCAAATGAGGGAAGATCACTTCATTCATTCGCAACCTGTGTAAACACGGTCACATGAGAGTGGGATGCACACAAGTGGGTGAGAAGGTAACTGAATGATGTAAATACCCATGACAATGAGTTGATATGTGTTGACAATGCATTGTTACAAAAGTTGGGTGCTTCCCCCACTTTCTGCTGAGCGGTGGCAAGACTCGGGGGGGGGGGGGTTCCAGGCACTCATCCAGGGTATGCGTTCCTTTGGAGAATTGAGACATGGTGAAGACTGTCATAGCTTGAATGAATATGGTCTATTCACCCATTTACACCTTCTGTCTGCATGGAGGGGGTCCAGATCTTACAGCATAGTCATTTCAAGAGGGGCTGGTTCCCCACAGCAGTGCAACCCTGAAGTCCAAGGCATCTCTCCCAGCCAGCCTCCATCCAGCCTTCCCAAGATGGATCCCAGTCTTTCTTTTTCCTTCTTCTTCCCAGCAACCCTTGCTAAAGACACTGTTTTCCTGTCACCTCACACCCAGTTTCCCTAGCAACCTTTCAACCTCCCTGTCTGTGTTCACATCCCAGGGCGGAGGGTGGGGGGAGGACAGTTTTCTTGTATTGCCAATGGATCTCAATGGCCCTGTATCGTTTCTTAATGGCCCTAGCTTAGGCAGGTGGTTTTGCATAGACTAGCTCGAGAATTCCTCTGTTCTTTTTCCCTCCACATCCCAAATAATGCAGATCTACCATTTATTAATTTCTATGGTTTAGGGCAAGCACCCCCAAACTCGGCCCTCCAGATGTTTTGGGACTACAACTCCTATCATCCCTAGCTAACAGAACCAGTGGTCAGGGATGATGGGAATTGTAGTCCCAGAACATCTGGAGGAATGAGATTGGGGGTGCCTGGTTTAGGGGGTCCCCACCCCCTAAAAAATCTACAACAATATTATACTCTCAAGGTTTGCTTTCAACCTTCTTTCTGGTGGATTGGAATGGGGTGGGGGAATGAAATAAAGGACATTTTCAGGGGGAAGTAGACCCCTTTCACTACCCAAAATGGGGAATGATTGTCATGAAAAGAAAAGACAGAAGGAAGGAAGGAAGGAAGGAAGGAAGGAAGGAAGGAAGGAAGGAAGGAAAAAAGAAAGAAAGAAAGAAAGAAAGAAAGAAAGAAAGAAAGAAAGAAAGAAAGAAAGAAAGAAAGAAAGAAAAGTTTGGCTCAGTGCAGTCACAATTAGTGGTGTTTTCCATCATCCTTAACAGAAACCTTAATGGGGAAAAATGGCTGGTGCAACATGCTTGGAAGGAACCGTTGTGTTTTTAATTACCTTGCTGTATCCCAAATGGGCAGCAGCAACTTCAAATGGCTTTCTAATTTGGCTGGGAACAGAGAAAGCCGTTAAGGTTCCTTCAAAAATAGAAGAAGAAAACTGGACAGTAAAAATTAGGTCTGTGCACAGCCTCCCCGTGTTTATCAATTGCTCCTGCCCGAGGCTGCTGGATCAGGCAGACCCTCTCTGTCCCACCCCAGGGACTGCCCACCCCATCTCCTATCCACCCCTGGATGAATTTGGGGTGAGGCTAATGGTCAATGATGGCTTTTAAAGTTCTAATTAAGCATACAGCTGGGTGGGGAGGGAGAAAGAGCAGGCAATGTGTCTCCTTCACATCCACCACCACTGAGAGCAGCAGGGTTCAACTTCAGCATGTTTACATCACATCCGGTGAAGCACAAGATGCTTTCTGGGTCACACCTGACCTAGCTCAGTCAACAAAGCACGAGACTCTTAATCTCAGGGTTGCGGGTTCCAGCCTCAGGTTGGGCAAAAAGATTCTTGCATTGCAGGGGGTTGGACTAACAGGGGTTCCCATACTTGGTTCTCCAGCCACTTTTGGACTATAATTCCTGTCAGGGAACTGCCATCGGAAAGGCAGGCGGTGGAAGGGCTCTCGGACGCTAAGAGAGACTCGGCAGCAGAGGAAGGTACCAGCAGGGGGAGGGAAGGAGCTCAGAGAGAAAGTGAGTCGGAGGGAGGGCTCCGAGAGACTTCTAGTGAAAACAGTGGAGAAGTCTCAGGACCCCCCATAGGTACACCCACTCCTCGCCGGAAACTGTCGCGTCGAGAATCCCGAAGACGCGTTTCCGTTAAGGAACTTTTATGTTGGAGCAGATTCGGCAAACGCCCACTGTCGGATTCTGCCAGCGATTAAGGGAGTCATGTTTAAGGGGCTCCGCTTAAGACAGAGTTTTGAGAACCATGCCCAAGCTCTGAGGGACTAAGCTTTTACGCACAAGCAGCTCATCATCCCATCACAATTCCCATCATTCCTAGCTAGCAGGTCCAGTTGTCAGGGGTGATGGGAACTGTAGTCCAGCTAGACACCCAAGTTTGGGGAACCCTGGACTAGATGATCCTTGTGGTTGCTTCCAACCCTACAGTTCTATGATAACAAGACTACCGAGTCAGAAAGGTCAATCTTGGGGTCGGGCAGGCTCACTGTGCATGCAATACCTCATCCTGCCCTTAGGGGCACTCAAGGGCAGTAGACCCCCTTGGCTTGATAGAAGCCATAGCCCAGGGAGAGCAAAATTTGCTGTGTGATTGCTATCTTCCCTCTGCTTCTCAAGCCCCATTGCTTCTTACATACTGGCTGGGTCTGGCTTCCTTTGCGCCTGTAGGTTCACCAGACAGGGGCTGTGTCTCTGAGGAGATGCAGAGTCAATTTCCCATGTTGCTGAGTCACCACTGCTGGTTCTTTGCTTCTCGGAAGGAGCGGGGCACCGGACCTGATTCCATACTGCAGCAGCACTGATCCTAAGCCATAAGCTGCAATGCAGCTCTGATTTGCATACACTGTATATCTGAATACTGATCAGACAGTGTTGAGGGATCACTTTTAAATAATAGACTAAGCACACAAAGGTTTTCCCAATAGCCGCTATCTTTTCCCTCTTGTAATTAATCTGCACTGAAAGAATATTTTCCACCCCCTTTGCCTAGGTATGTCTTCATTAATTTGGTTCTTATGTTGCAGAAATATATGCACCTTACCCAATTCCTCATCTTATTGGGGTGTGTGTGTGAAATATTTAGAGGTTAAGATATATAGTATTTTATTTAAGCTACTTATATATGGCTTAATTACCAAAGTTTATAAGCAGCGTCCATAAAAGTTTTAAAAGCATACGCTGGACAGCATCAATTAAGACCAACCATTAAAAATAGAAAACTTTCTTAATATGCCTGCAGAAATAGAAACTACTTCTCATGCACTTGAAGTTTAATCTCCATCAGGAGGGGGTTTCACGGAAGTGGGCCCAATGTATTGATAGGGCCATAGGAGGAGACAGAAAACCTCTTTGACCCAGCAGAAGAGATCTTTTTCTCCCCCATCCTGGCAGGCCAAGTTCCACAGATGGATGGACCACTCACCTGTAGATCATATTACAACATATTGATGTTAAGTGATTGACAGATGGGTTGCCCCGCCCACTCATCCCCATTGGCACACAGGAGTGGGGGAGATATTGCCCAAACTGGGTTGAACTCCCCCAGCAGTTCAGTCCTGCTTTCTGCAGGGTTTGGATGTGCAAAGTAGGGACTCTAGATATTGTTCTCTGATATCCTTATATAATTGATATTTGAGATTGTTGTTGAGTCGTTTAGTCGTGTCTGACTCTTCGTGACCCCATGGACCAGAGCACACCAGGCACTCGTGTCTTCCACTGCCTCCTGCAGTTTGGTCAAACTCATGCTGGTAGCTTCGAGAACACTGTCCAACCATCTCGTCCTCTGTCGTCCCCTTCTCCTTGTGCCCTCCATCTTTCCCAACATCAGGGTCTTTTCCAGTGAATCTCTCTTCTCATGAGGTGGCCACAGTCTTGGAGCATCAGCTTCAGGATCTGTCCTTCCAGTGAGCACTCAGGGCTGATTTCCTTCAGAATGGAGAGGTTTGATCTTCTTGCAGTCCATGGGACTCTCAAGAGTCTCCTCCAGCACCATAATTCAAAAGCATCAATTCTTCATCGATCAGCCTATTTGAGATTATAGTGAGTCAAATCCTGCAGTATTGGTTTCCCACCAGCACACAACCCATCTTGGGCTGGTACGCCATAAAATCTCCCCAATTGCACCATCAATTCCATTTGTTCATAATGTAATTGAGTAAAAGCTTTTAGATAGTCTGCTGTCATGAGGAATAGCAAATATTTTTCATATTGATGCTGACATTTTGCTCTCGCTACCCATTTTTATGTTCTTGAGGCTGTGAAAGCAGTTATGTCGGTTTGTACTCCTACTTCCCAAACTCTTTGTTTGCAGATATTTCTAGTAACCCATTCCCATGGCTTCAGTGTCTGTGCAGAGTACCCAAAATTTGTTAGTAGATTTGAATTTTTTTGTTGCCAAAAATTTCATTGAGCATGTGCCCTCTGTAACACTAGAGTTCTTAAAGAGCCTGTTTATTCTGCACCAATAGCTCATTATTCTGATATATATGAAATCTGAGGCCATTTGCATACGGAGCTCTGCCCTAATTTAATAAGCTGGGGTGGATTTAAAAACCCCTATAATCATAAGCAGAGAGTGACTTTGAACTCTTTTGATTTTTGTAAGATCTGCAAAGCCCTAAATTTCTGCGCTAAAATGAACATCAGTCTCACCTCTGCTTTAAACACATTTTGAATTGCACATAATTACCCTGGATATCTGAAACTCAGCAAACTGTTTAGATTTTGTAGACAGGCAACTGAATTTAGTTGGGTTTTTCTTCATTTGTAAAGCCCAGGATCCTGATGCCGAAAAGATTATGCCAATATAAAAATAAAATCTTACCTGCTCTGACTCTTTAAAATTAGAATCATAGAATTGTAGAGGTGGAAAGAACCACAAAGGTTATTTAGTCCAACTACCTGCAATGCAGGAGTCTTTTGTCCACTGTGGGGCTTGAACCCACAACCATGGGATTAAAAATCTCATGCTCTACCAACCTCTGTTTAAATATCTCCAATGAAAGTCCATCACCTTCCACCTCAATTAATAAACCATCAATTCATTTCCCCCCATCTAGCAAAACTACTACAGTGGTACCTCGGGCTAAGAACTTAATTCATTCTGGAGATCCCTTCTTAACCTGAAACTGTTCTTAACCTGAGACACCACTTTAGCTAATGGGGCCTCCCACTGCTGCCACACCACCCCTGCACAATTTCTGTTCTCATCCTGAAGCAAAGTTCTTAACCCGAGGTACTATTTCTGGGTTAGTGGAGTCCATAACTTGAAGTGTCTGTAACCTGAAGCGTCTGTAACCTGAAGCATCTGTAACAAGAGGTACCACTGTATTTAGGATTTGGTATTATAGATGAGCAAAACATTTCCTGAACAGTAAATAATGAACTGCCTTTACACAGCAACACTCTCTTCTTTGAAATCCAGCCGACTAGTTTTATTGCACAGCAAAAATAGCCATCAGAATACAGAATAGCACTAAAAACTTTTTTAAAAATGCATATTGCAGTCTAATGGAACTGCAAATCTTCCAGTTAAGCACGAGCAAATCCAGCTCCGTTGGGAATTTAAGTCCTTTGTTGTGCTGACACACTAGGAATACCACTCTGTGCTGCTTTGGCTGAGGGTGGTTTTTTGTTTTTGTTGTTTTGCACCAAAACATTCCTCTCTTGGTTATCATATAAAACTTTGTTTGGAAGGTGTTTACAGCTGTCTAAGGGAATGGAGGCTTGCAGAGCCTGGGGCACTGAGCTATCACCTGCTGCTGCCAAAGGGGCACACAGCAAGATGATAGACGAGAGTGTGCATTACGACACAGAATCGGTGTGAGGCTTGGAAAGATATCTTGCAATCCCCATCCAACGCTATGCAGAAAAAATAATTCACGCTGCCTGTCATTACGATGCAAGATCCTCTGTTATTTACAGCCTAATTAAGGATTAACATCCGATGCAAGATAAATGCCGTACCAATATAATCTTGCACCTCCCGGCCCCAAAGGATTCTGAATCTGCCTGTGTAACTAAGTGTATTTTGCACAGCCCTGCTGGGCATCTGTGAGTGTCTTCCCAACAGCAAGCATGATTAGTTCCTTTGATTCCCTTTGGATACCTGCAGGGTGTCTGTCTCTCTACCTGCAGGATGACATCTCGTCTTTGCATGCTTCCTATGCACCGCGCAGCCATGAAGAATATCCACATTACCATGCTCTGTAGAAAGCAAACTCCGGATAAAATGCATGGCTTGCTTTTGTCGGGGGAGAAGGAGGGCTGGTTCAGAGGTTTTTTAAGTACCATGGACAGGTAACACTTGGCTTTGGATGGCGGAGCCACTATGCTAGTTTCCCAGGAGGTGGGCTGCTGTGGCTTACCGGGAGGGAGAAGGTGGGGGATGAGGCAATGAGAGGTCATAGAATCATAGAATCATAGAGTTGGAAGAGACCACAAGGGCCATCGAGTCCAACCCCCTGCCAAGCAGGAAACACCATCAGAGCACTCCTGACATATGGTTGTCAAGCCTCTGCTTAAAGACCTCCAAAGAAGGAGACTCCACCACACTCCTTGGCAGCAAATTCCACGGTCGAACAGCTCTTACTGTCAGGAAGTTCTTCCTAATGCTTAGGTGGAATCTTGTTTCTTGTAGTTTGGGACCATTGCTCCGTGTCCGCTTCTCTGGAGCAGCAGAAAACAACCTTTCTCCCTCCTCTATGTGACATCCTTTTATATATTTGAACATGGCTATCATATCACCCCTTAACCTCCTCTTCTCCAGGCTAAACATGCCCAGCTCCCTTAGCCCTTCCTCATAAGGTCATAGTGGTGCAAACACACTAGCAGAACTATTCCAGAGATCCTGTTGGTGGGTTTGCACCTTGTGCCTCTGCTTCCCAGTAAGCAACAAAAGGTAATGAGATTGGCCTGCTATTCCACCTGGCCTTTAATTTGAATTAGTCAGATCCTCTATTCCCTTTTCCCTTTCCTATTCTGTGAAAGTGGTGATAGAACCAGGGCTTTTCCCCCAGCATCCCTCAGGTGGATACCATTGACATTCTAAGACAATGGTGTTCATGGTGAGTTCCTCTTTTTCTAGAAAAATAGCTCTGGATAGAACGTACCCATTGTGGCACTAAATAAAAATAATAATAAAAATTTATTTATATCCTGCCCTCCCCAGCCAAAGCCGGGCTCAGAGCGGCTAACGACAGTAAAATAATGCAACATTCTAAAATCATTTCATTATAAAATTAATTCAAATCAGATTAATGGCAACCATTGGGCTAGGGTTCTGTGA
Organism: Podarcis erhardii; assembly: GCF_964252035.2. NCBI lineage: Eukaryota > Metazoa > Chordata > Lepidosauria > Squamata > Lacertidae > Podarcis > Podarcis erhardii. The sequence continues at coordinate 47,333,952 of NC_138503.1, read as the reverse complement.
GGATTGCCAAAGGAGGGGGTCAGGCTGTGCCTTGGCCAAAGGCCTGGTGGAACAGCTCTGTCTTGCAGGCCCTGTGGAAAGATGTCAAGTCCCGCAGGGCCATAGTCTCTTGTGACAGAGCATTCCACCAGATCGGAGCCACAGCCGAAAAAGCCCTGGCTCTGGTTGAGGCCAGCCTAACCTCTCTGTGGCCTGGGACCTTCAGGATGCTTTTGTTTGAAGACCGTAAGTTCCTCTGTGGGACATACCAGGAGAGGCGGTCCCGTAGGTACAAGGGTCCTAGGCTGTATAGAGCTTTAAAGGTTAAAACCAGCACCTTAAACCTGATCCTGTACTCCACCGGGAGCCAGTGCAGCTGGTATAGCACCGGGTGAATGTGATCTCACAGCAAGGACCCCATAAGGAGTCTCACCGCGGCATTCTGCACCCGCTCGAGTTTCTGGGTCAGTCTCAAGGGCAGCCCCATGTAGAGCGAGTTACAATAATCCAGTCTGGAGGTGACCGTCGCGTGGATCACAGTGGCTAGGTCAGGGCAAGAGAGGCAAGGAGCCAACTGCTTAGATTGATGGAAATGAAAAAATGCCACCTTTGTTATAGCTGCAATCTGCGCCTCCATGGAAAGGGAGGTGTCAAAGATTATACCCAAACTCTTAACGGACGGTGCTGGCACTAATTGCACCCCCGCAAGGGATGGAAGTTGCCCCCCCATCCCATATCATCCCAACCTGTCTCAGATCCTTTGTACTAAGTCCTCCACCCACCCAGTCCGACCCATCAGTAGCCTTGCTCTGACCATATGTTCGAGTCAAGGTATGCCGTTATTTATAAACTTATTTATATGTCCACAGCAAGGCAGCTCGCATATCATAAAAAGACAATGCAGTTTCACATAAAACTCGACAACTTAATGGCAGCAGTACGGAACTGTTTAAAACCTGGGCCAGTTAAAAATAAATAAAAACAGCGGTATAGACCCCAGCAGCTAAGGAAGCTATACATTCTGAAACACTGCTCTAATTTAAGCCCATAAAATGAAGGGAGGCAAGAGAGGAAGAAGGGAAGGTGGATGAAAAGCCAAATCAAGAATCTTGCTCGATGGAACAGCAGGACAGAAGGGAAAGTGGAAGGACGTTTGGTTGGATCTTGGTACATATATTGCAGTCAAAGGCGGAAACAAGTAGTCTGGTGAGACTGCTGGTTGAAAGAACGAAGAGCTGTCAGGTTTACTACTCCTGCCAAGCAAAGCGATTCTGAGGACAAGTTTACATGTGGTCACTATGCAGACAAAGGGCTAAGTAAAGGAAGGCCCAGAGATAACTGGAAGAAGCAGGGAAGAAGGAAGTAAAGCCTGAGGAAACGCTCTAGAGGACGACAAGTGGCTTCTCAAGAAGGAATCATCAGGAGAAGAAGAGAGTTTCTGTCTGCCACCCCTCACTGGCTCAGGTAATATATTTACTTAGAACACTTTTCACCTCCCCTTCTCCATATTCTGGTCTCAGGTTTGTTTCGTTGTTTTACAATGTTCCTTCTATTATTTCTAATGGGAGGGGAAATATAGCTGCCACTTCCAGAGCTGTTGTACATTTCACTCTGTTTCTTTTTTAAAAAAATAATTTTTATTAAGTTTCCATTCACCAAATCAAACATATCATACCAATTAGTCCAAATTATAACAATACAAATCATAAAATTCAAATGTTTTCCAAATTATAAATTTTTGTGGGGGGTACCCATGCTTCAAGATCGGTAGGAGTCCAATCATCTATATTTCTGCTGCTTTAGCATTACAATGATGTTCCGCGTCCCATCTTCTCACTCCTTGTCGTTACTCATTTTCCTTTTCGGTCACCTCCGAGTTTTCTCCACAAGTGAAAGAAACAGTCTTGTTTGTATTTCTGTGTGGACTTTGTAATGCTCTCTCGTAAATCACTCACATAAATCTAATAGTCCAGAAGTTCCGTTCGAGCAGGCATCGCCATCTTGTTCCATTCCGATGAAATACAGTCTAAATGTCCGCTCATTAACTTTCCCAGACCCGCTGCATCATTAATTAGTCTCTCCAGGAGGGTTCTTGCCCTTTCAAATTTACGATCCCATCCTGATAACAGATCGGCAACTTGCCCTCCCTAAGATCATATATCATGCAACGAAGGTCTGCTTGTCCATGTCGGATCTCATTTCTTTCTGCGTCACAAAGAGAGCCTCTCTTCTTTCCAAATCTTTCACAGAATAAAACCTTCAATTCATATTATTTTCCCCACACAGTTTATTTTTAGTCCCACTTGCAATTGGTCGTTATGGCGGTTCTTCTAAGGGGGAGGGTTGTTAGGTAAATCATGTTAAAACAGTAGAAAGTCCCCCCCCTTTCCGTTCCGTTCCACATACCACTATGTCTGCGATTCTTTGATGTTATCTCTATTCCTTCCATCCAGTCTTCATCATTTCAGTGGTGGTATTATTTAGCAGATAAAACACTCCTGACCTCGCTTGAAGCACGTGCGTCTACTTCTCCAATTTTTTTTTACTCTTAATCAATGCAACCAGTTTCGCTCTTGGAAGCAGCGGCGGAGAGTTCCAAAGCCTGCTTGAGAGCTTTCCACCCAGTGCCTCTCACCCCCTCCTCCTTCCGAACTCAGGGGTGATTTATGGCAACAGCGGGCGAAGCAACATCTCCCCAAAACCCAGGGAAGATGAGGGAGACTGATTTACTCCCCTTAATCAGCCTCTAATTACCTTGTGCAGGCTGGATAGATGGTATTGTCAGCCATCTTCCAAGGCGCCCTTAGCGGCCCCCCATTTCACTCTCTGTTTTATTTTATATATATATATATAGTTTTTTATTAATTTCCACAAAAAGAATACATAACACATCACATTTTCAACTTTAACAAATTTTCCAGTTTTGGACTTCCTTCAGCCTCTCTGACAATCATCCAAATTTAATTTTTTAATACACAGTTCTTAAATTCATTATTGCCTTTCGAAAAACCATTTGAAACCTGTTTTTCTTTTTTGCAATATTTATTTAACTTTTACAGAGCTTCTTTAAATGCCACCAATGTTATTTCTCTATCACTTATTCACTCTCTGTTTTAGGGGCATGTCTGGGGAGTAGGACCCTCTGGATGAAACCATTCTTTTTCTTTTTTTTCTTTTTAGGGCCTCAGCATAGTAGTTTATCTTGTTCACATACACTATGCCATAAACTCATATGGAATTGGTTCCAGCAGCTCTGGCTCCTTGCCATTGTTTCTTACAAAGTGGGCTTCTCTTGGAGGAGCAGGTTGGCGTTTTAGTTCAAACCAAATTCCCTTTTCCTTTCCTTCTTTTTTCTTTCTTTCGTTTTCTTTCACACGCTGCAAGAAGCTGTCTCTGCTCTTTGAGTGCTTAATATGCTCAATTCGTACATTAATTCTCTTGGCCAGAATCTTGCCCTTAACTTTCTTGTTCACAATAATGCCCACAGCATGCTGGACCCTCTGGATGAAAGCATTCTTTTGATCTCCCCCCAGGCCACCCCATTTTATCTTCTGCAAGGGCCACTGAGGTTTGTGTGGCAGCTGGGAGGGGCCCTAGGAGGTTGGATCTCCTGCTCCAAGGCCAGACCCACCACCCTCTCTCTCCCACCCCTTTCCCCTACCCTCAAAAGAGGAGATTGGTACTATCCTATGGGCACTGGGACCCCACTCCACCTCATGAAGAACCTAAAGGAGCAAGCCAAACTCCCCGAGTCTGGTTGAGCTTTCTAGAGTGGCAAAACCACAACGACATTTGTTGTCTTTCCATGCATGTTGGCCAGGCCCAATGGTGTGGGGCAGGAAAATTGCTCCAGCAACCTGGAGCTGTTGCTCTGATTGGGCCAGAACCAGCTCTGGTGCTATCATGCCATGGTGGCTGTGCTGGCTTGAGATCCAAGAGATCCCAGGCTGGTTCGGTCCCAGTCGCCCCCCTTCTGAAATCCACATTTGGTGTTTTCTTGTGGCTACCACCTGCAGGGATACCTTTGGTGTGACACTGCTTCAGGTGGAAGGGAGATTTTCACTCTACAGGTAGCCAATGGAGGTCTGCAGAGCTTCACCTAATCCATCACTGCTTCCTGTGGGTAAGTTCCCTAGTTTAACCCTGCTCTGTGTGAAGAGTTTTGTTTTATCTGTCCTGAATTTCCCAACATTCAGCTTCCTTGGATCTCTATGAGTTCTGGCCTCACAAGAAAGGGCGAAAAGCTTTCTACTTTCTCCATTCCAAGCAAAATTTTATAAACTTCAACCATGTCAATTCTCACTTGCGGTTTCTCTAAATCAGGGGTCAGCAAACTTTTTCAGCAGGGGGCTGGTCCACTGTCCCTCAGACCTTGTGGGGGGCTGGACTATATTTTTTTGGGGGGGGGGAGGGAGAACAAATTTCTATGCCCCACAAATAACCCAGAGATGCATTTTAAAGAAAAGGACACATTCTACTCATGTAAAAACACACTGATTCCTGGACTGTCCGTGGGCCAGATTGAGAAGGCGATTGGGCCGGATTCCGCCCCCAGGCCTCAGGTTGCCTACCCATGCTCTAAACTAAAAAGTCCCAAACTACAAATTAGGGGAAAGGGTCCCAAAATCAATAGGATTTCTTTTAAAAAATGAAAAAAATGCTAAGCTGAAACCACCCATGCTTTTTGTGGGAACAGGAATTTGTATTCTGGGAGCCATACAACTGTGATGATACAACTTTGTTCACCTTTTCCCGGTGGGGGGCATTGCGGCTTGGCAGCCAGATCACAACAGTATGCCGGCTTAGGGGCGGAGCATTACCTCATCCTCCCTGCGTCATGCTAGCCGTGTTGTTTTTGCTTGGGTTCTGCTTTTGCTTAGATGGAGGAGAGGTTGCAGCCTTTGTCTGCCCCTCCCCAGTAAGGGTATCCTGTTAAAGGGATCTGGGGTGTGAATTCTGTCTGAAGCCTGGATGTCGGCTAGGGCCATGTCACAGCCCCCACAGGGACCCCTCAGGATGCCCCTGTTTGATGTAAGTCGTAGAGCACAGTGGTTTACCCTTAAGTGGGCTCCCTGCAGATATAGTCAAGATATAGCCTGGCTTTACCCCAATGCCATGGGTAGGCAAACTAAGGCCCGGGGGCCAGATCCGGCCAATTACTTTCTATTTTTTTAAAAAAGATATTTATTAAGGTTTTATATAATAAAACAAACATACAACAACAACAAAAAGATATATCAAAAAGAAAAGATACATCACAAAGAAACAGAAAAAGACAATAAGAACATAAACAAGAAAAAATCCGATTTTTAACTTAATATCTATGTAACCCTCTTTCTTGACTTCCTCGCATCTCCCTTTTTTGTGTTCCCCTTTACACAATCGAGTTCAGCAAATTCTAACCCTCTTTCAGACCTCATTTAAAATTATATATTTCAACCTATTATATCTCCAATTTTTCTTCTCTTTTCAAAATCAATTTTTACCTATTCTTTATAACTTAATCCCTTGTGCCAATTTGTTTAAATTCGACATAATATTACTCTGGTCTTTTCCCCCTTTTCTTTTCTTTTCTTTTTTTTTTTTTTTGCATACTCCTTTTAACTATATCACTGATGCCATATTCTCTTTAAATCCAACATCATTTTAACATTCAAACATTTTACAATGTTTCTGCAAATAGTCTTTGAACTTTTTCCAATCCTCTTCAATCAACTCTTCTCCCAGGTCTCGGATTCTGCCAGTCATTTCTGCCATCTCCATGTAGTCTATCACTTGCATCTGCCATTCTTCCAGGGTGGGCAAATCTTGTGTCTTCCAATACTTTGCGATGAGTATTCTTGCTGCAGTTGTTGCGTACATAAAGAATGTTCTGTCCTTCTTTGGCACCAATTGGCCGACAATGCCCAAGAGGAAGGCCTCTGGTTTCTTAAGGAAGGTATATTTAAATACCTTTTTCAGTTCATTATAGATCATTTCCCAGAAAGCCTTAACCTTTGGGCACGTCCACCAAAGGTGAAAGAATGTTCCCTCAGTTTCTTTACATTTCCAACATTTATTATCAGGCAGATGATAAATTTTTGCAAGCTTGACTGGGGTCATGTACCACCTGTATATCATTTTCATAATATTTTCTCTTAAGGCATTACATGCCGTAAATTTCATACCAGTGGTCCATAACTGTTCCCAGTCAGCAAACATGATGTTATGACCAATATCTTGCACCCACTTAATCATAGCTGATTTGACCGTTTCATCCTGTGTATTCCATTTTAGCAGCAAGTTATACATTCTTGAAAGTAACTTAGTTTTAGGTTCTAACAATTCTGTTTCCAAATTTGATTTTTCCACCTGGAAGCCTGTTTTTTTGTCCAAATTATAGGCCTCTCTAATTTGATAATAATGCAACCAATCTCGCACTTTATCTTTTAGTTTCTCAAAACTCTGCAATCTCAGTGTGTCTCCTTCTTGTTCTAATATCTCCCAATATTTCGGCCATTTGGCCTCCATATTGAGTCTTTTCAGAGCCTTAGCTTCCATAGGTGACAACCACCTTGGGGTCTTGCTTTCCAATAAGTCTTTGTATCTTGTTCAGACATTAAACACTGCTTTCCTGACAATATGATTTTTGAATGCTCTATGAGCTTTAACCTTGTTGTACCACAAATATGCATGCCACCCAAAAACATTATTAAAACCTTCTAAATCCAAAATGTCAGTGTTCTCAAGAAGCAGCCAGTCTTTCAACCAGCAGAATGCTGCTGATTCATAGTAAAGTTTAATGTCTGGCAGGGCAAATCCACCTCTTTCCTTAGCATCAGTTAATATTTTGAATTTTATTCTGGGCTTTTTGCCCTGCCAGACAAATTTGGAAATATCTCTCTGCCACTTCTTGAAACAATCCATCTTGTCCACAATCTGCAACGTTTGAAACAAAAATAACATTTTTGGCAATACATTCATCTTTATAACTGCAATTCCACCCAACAAGGAAAGCTTCAATTTTGACCAAATTTCTAAATCTTTTTTAACTTCTGACCAACATTTCTCATAATTATCTTTAAATAGATTCAAATTTTTTGCTGTCATATTAATCCCTAGGTATTTCACTTTCTTAACCACAATTAAATCTGTCTCATTCTGAAACCTTTCTTTTTCCATTGATGTTAAGTTTTTCTCTAAAACCTTAGTTTTTAACTTGTTTAATTTAAATCCTGCCACATGACCAAATTCTTGAATCAGTTCTAAAACCCTTTTTGTACTAGATTCTGGCTCCTGCAATGTCAAAACCAGGTCATCTGCAAAAGCCCGGCCAATTACTTTCTAAATCTGGCTCACAGACGGTCCAGGAATCAGTGTGTTTTTACATGAGTAGAATATGTCCTCTTATTTGAAATGCATCTCTGGGTTATTTGTGGGGACTGCCTGGTGTTTTTACATGAGTAGAATGTGTGCTTCTACAGTCATACCTCATGTTGCGTTTGCTTCAGGTTGAGCATTTTCAGGCTGCGTCCTGCGGTGTCCCGGAAGTACCGGAAAGGGTTACTTCTGGGTTTTGCTGCTCGCGCATGCGCAGATGCTCAAAATGATGTCACGAGCATGCGCAGAACCAGCGAATCATGACCCATGCACGTGCAGATGTGCAGGCACAGGTTGCATTCTGCTCAGGTTGTGAACGGGGCTCTGGAACGGATCCCGTTCGCAACCAGAGGTACCACTGTATTTAAAATGCATCTGTGATGGCCTGGGAATCCAATTCAGAGGCTGAACCAGAGGAATCCCAGCCTGCACAGGAGTCCCCGCCTCCAGGGCCGGCTGAACTGGGGCAGGGCCTTGATTCTGAAGCGCCTGCACCTGTGCCGGATCCTCAGGAGCAGGAACCAGGTGAATCCACTCTGGCTCCAGAGGTGGTTGAGGACTCAGTGCCTGCAGGTGAGCCTCCCCCTGGGCCCAGTAACCCTTCAGCCTCTCCTGAACTGCAGAGGCTCAGGGCAGAGAGGCAAAGGGAACTGGTTTCTCCCAGGAGGAGTGCTCGCCTTAAGGCCAGGAGAGGCGGGTCTCCTGGGGGCCGGGACCGCCCCTGGCCTCAGAGAAGATAAAGGCCAGTCAGCCCGGTCCCAGGTTGTGGGAGCAACGTCGTTGATGAGCTGTTTCGGCCAGCATCCAGTCCTGTTTCCCCAGAGTTCCTGTCCTTGCCCGGCTTCCCGCTGTGGACCCCGCTTCACCCGAGGAGGACTGTCTGCCGACCCTCAACTCAGGTCCTGGACCTCCCCCCCCCCCCAGGACCAGCACAGCATCTCTGGGTTATTTGTGGGGCATAGGAATTTGTTCATTCCCCCCCCAAAAAAAATATTCTGCCCCCCCCTGAAGGCCTGAGGGACAGTGGACCGGCCCCCTGCTGAAAAAGTTTGATGACCCCTGGGCCCCTAAGCCAAACCGCTCACATCTGTAACCAATACAGTTGTGGCCGGTTTGAACCCATAAACCAAAATACTTCGCGTCCGTGTGCTTTATTATTCGCCTAGGAACTTTGTGGCTCAGGTGCCTTAGCACGCAACAAATACACATATACACATACAACTTTGGTGATAGTGATCAATCAGGAAGAGTTGACAGGTTTTTATTCAGGGAGCGGCTGGCATATGTTTTCTCTTTGGACATTTAAAAACCCCTCTCCAGATAGTACATTGCTTTAGTAGGGTTATTAAATTTGCCATTTTGGGTCAATGGGAGTCATTCGCAATCTGGTCAGATTCCTAGACACTGTTAGCAAGGATGCTGAATGCATTCTGAAGCAGATGCATGCCAAGTCTATTTTTAACAGCTACCTTGGGCTGAGCGACAGAGTTAATATACCTGCTATTGGACAATCAGACCATGAGCTATGAGGTAGTCTTGGTGCAATGGTGTTGCAATCATCAGAGGTCCACGTTGGATGTTTTCATTTGGCGGGAGTTCTTTCCATATATTGTGGACTGCTGGGAAATTTTCAGAGACAGCTGCTGGCTGTGCCATATCACATCTTTTCCAGACAGGGTTCCCAAAGTTGGAAGGGACCCCCAGGAATTCATCCCCCCTGAAATGCAGGAATCACAGCTAAGTTATCCCTGGCACGTGGCCACCATAACTCTATTTAAAACCTCCAGTGGAGTGAATTTTAAGAATGGGGAGGGAAATGAGAAACCCGGAGAACTGAAATGGATAGATTTGAACAACCCAGTGGGTTTTCATGGGCCTGTAGCCTAAGCATTCCTTCTTCCAAGCCCTCTCCCCTCCTCCCCTGCAACATTTTCATGAACTCTGAGCACATCCTGCTGACACTGAAATTTTAGTGCCTTGGTGGGGACGTGACCATGAACAGATCACCTGGGGACTAAGGAGTGTGGCCTTGCTTCAGTTCCCAGCTCCTTTGACTGTCACCTGACTGATTTTTTTGAATATTATTTTTTTTTGTACTGTACCCACAACTGAAAGCAAGTAAGAGGATAAAGAGTGTCTGAATGCTGGAACTCAGCAGAAAAGAGAGAAAAGGACTCTCTCTCTCTCTCTCTCTCTCTCTCTCTGTGTGTGTGTGTGTGTGTACATGTGTGCCTTCCAATGTTTGCAGTTCATCCAGGCTGCATAGAACCAAATAGAATGCAAAATTAAATAGGGAATCCTGCTTACACTGTGTATTGGAGGAAAGGGAATTTGGGCTCCCATCTGCATGCAAACCCAGTGACTCTGCAGTCCTTAATACATAAAGCAAAGCACACCTATCTTTCGAAATTTGCACCTCTTTGAATTTTAGGACGCAGTCCTCCAACAACAACAACAAATGCACACCGGAGAAAAACCACAGAAAGTTGCCTTACTCCAGGACAGACCGTTGATCCATCTAGCTCAGCGCTATCTGTACTGGCTGGCAGCAGCTCTCCATGGGTTCAAGCAGGGTGTATTTCCCCAGCCCTACCTGGAGTTGCTAAGGATTGAACCTGGGTCTTTCTTCATGCAGAACAAATGCTCTTATAAATGAGCTGTGGCCTTTCCCCTGTGGCCATCCATATCCTCCAACATGCTGGGAGAGTTTTAGCAATGTTAGGGCTGCCATACATCTAGATTTTCCTGTAAATTTCCGGGATTTCAAATGCGGAATTGATGTCTGGGGGAATTTCTGAAAGGCAGTGCTTTGTCCTTTAGTCCTGGATCTTAGGCAAGCAAAAACAAACTAACAAAAAAACTCAACAACTTTTAGATTTCCTAAAAAAAGCTGAACAATTTTGGTGGTTTCCTAAAAGCTCAACAATTCGGGGGTTTTTGAAATATGGCAGCCCTAAGTGCAACATTGGACGTGGGTGGCGCTGTGGGCAAAAGCCTCAGTGCCTAGGACTTGCCGATCGAAAGGTCGGCGGTTCGAATCCCCACGGTGGGGTGCGCTCCCGTTGCTCGGTCCCAGCGCCTGCCAACCTAGCAGTTCAAAAGCACCCCCGGGTGCAAGTAGATAAATAGGGACCGCTTACTGGCGGGAAGGTAAACGGTGTTTCCGTGTGCTGCGCTGGCTCGCCAGATGCAGCTTTGTCACGCTGGCCACGTGACCCGGAAGTGTCTGCGGACAGCGCTGGCCCCCGGCCTCTTAAGTGAGATGGGCGCACAACCCTAGAGTCGGACACGACTGGCCCGTACGGGCAGGGGTACCTTTACCTTTACCTTTAAGTGCAACATTATTATTTTTTCTTTTACCCAATCAGTATTTATTGATGTTTCCAATGATTTTTAATGGAACACCTGTTCATTTTACCCTTATATGTTGTCCTCTGCCTTTCTGTATTTTTACGAAGATGTGAATTATAAATTTTGTAAATAAATAATTAAATGTGCCACACCAGGTTTGCCAGGCTGGCGGTTCACATGGTTACAATCATCTGCTGGTGTGTATGGCCTGTGTGAACCCGCCCGCCTCCCCAGCAATGTAGCGTAGTGACAACACCTTGAAATTCCATCAAGATTTTATTAAAAGGTCTTGATGGCAAAGGAGCCGCGGTGTTTGTACATCAATGTATAGGAGTTTTAAGGTGGTGCTAACCAGATCATTGCAATAATTCACACCTCTTTTATTTCATCAGGTGGTTCATCATGGTCTCCATCGGCACCATTGTCGAGAACTTCCACCTCGAACTCAGGTTGCGGTTCTTCTGGAAACCCATTTACCTCTTTCCATATGGAGTACTTCATATCCCAGAGAGCTTCCACCATGTCCCAGATGACTGCTTTTTCTTCTTGGAGGTCTTGGTCATTATCCCTCAAAGCTATATACTCTTCCCAGAGGGCCATTTTGTCTTTGGATATGGCCATGTCCTCTTCCCAGAAGGTTTTGTCCTTCTTCCAAAATGCCTTGCACTCCTTCCAGAAGGCGTTGTTCTTCTCTTCAATGGCTTCTATCTTCTCTTGGAGGGATTTGTTCTTCTCACGCATGCCTTTGTTGGCTTCCTGGAACTCCTTGTTCTTAATCTGGAAGGCTTTGACAGCTTCTCGGAATGATTCGTTCCTTTCCTCCAAGGTGACAATCTCCTCTTCTGTTGTCTTGATTCTCTGCTGGAGTGCCTCAATCTTCTCCTGAAAGGTCTTCACCTGGTCCTGAATTTCCTTCTTTTTGGTCTGGAAGGCCTTGATCTCAGCCATGAAAACCCTGCTCTCCTCTAAGAAGTTCTTGATCTCATCCATGAAGCCCTTGTTCTTCATCTTGAAGGCATGGATCTCCTCCCACAAAGCCTTGGTTTTGTTATCTTCTCGGAAAGTCTGGATCTCCCTTCGCAGGCGTTGACATTTCTTCCAGAATATCCTGATTTCCTCTTGAAGTGCATTTTTCTGTTCTCTCAGTTGGCGATATACGAACTGGCTCTTCAAGGATCTGGGGATATGGTTCATATGGTGCCAGCTCTCCCGCTTTGCAGAAATGTCATTGCTGTTGCCCTCCAGATAATCTGCACGGTTAAGAGTGACATCCAAATGTTTCTCCCCGTCCTCCATCTGATCACAGCTGTGTACAGAGAAATACAAGAGTGAGTAGCCTAGAAGGGGAGGTTGCGTTGCCCACTGACAAAGTCAGAAAACTGCCAACTCCTGAGCCTGACTCAGAGGATACAAACTCGGAGGAGACCGAGTCACCATAAGGAACCTTACCTTCCGGCTTGGAAACTGGAAACTTGGTTGCGGAGGAGGACCCCACCACCAGCCCCAGTTCACACTAGGTGGGGAGCAATTGAGGTTCTCCAATCTCAGACCCTGATGAGTCCCAGGGTCCATTTGTGCAGCCATCACCCCAGGGTTTGGTTCACCACTCCAAATGCAGGACCTTCTCAAGCCAGCCATTTCAGGAGGAAAGATCATGAAAGGGGAAGCCAGTGTTAAGGGCTGGTGCACAATGTATTCCAATGCATTGCTGGACCTTCCTGCTGCTGGCCACTGTGAGAACAGGCTGCTGGGTCCCTTCCAACCCTACAACTCCATGATTCTATGAAAAATGAGATTAGAGAAATCCACGGAGGATGAAGCCATCAGTGTCTACTACTGATGGAAGCTATGTCACCTCCTTTATCAAAGGCAGCATATATCTGAATACCAGTTTCTTGAGATCAGAAGCAAGAGAGTGCTCTTTGCACTCATGTACTGCTTTTGGGTTTCCCAGAGGCATCTGGTTGGCAACTGTGGGAGACTTGATCCTGAACTAGATAAATCTGATGCAGCTGGGCTCCCTTGATAAAGCCTTGGTGGCTTTGAATAACAGAAAAGAGAGAAAAGAACTGTCAAGATGTGCCTTAAATCCCCCCCCCCCAAAATAAGTAAGCCTGGGATGTCCACTAACCTGCACCTCCTCCTCCTGCTATGATGAAGACCCCTTTGTTAAGAACTTCATCGCCATAGCAGCCTGAGAATACTAACAAAACAATGCCAGAACTTCTGCAGATCTTCTGGTTCCGTCATTAGAATGCCAAGGTTGTAGCTGATGAAAATGGAACATGGGAAGCTTATTTTAGCTTATCTGCAGTCACACCATTGGTCAATCCAGCTCTGTATTGTATACACTTACTTTCAGGTGATCCCCAGGGAGACACCATGGATTGAAGCTGGGATCTCCTGCATGCAAAGTGGAAGCTCTGCCACTGAGATGCAGGATCCTTCTACAAGGGTGGATTTTTAAGAGACCAAAGGTAGCACCACCATGAATGTGGAGAAGTGGCTGCATCAGGTATCAGAGAGCCAGTGTGGTGTAGTGGTTAAGAGCAGTGGACTCGTAATCTGGTGAACCGGGTTCGCTTCCCCGCTCCTCCACATACAGCTGCTGGGTGACCTTGAGCCAGTCATACTTCTCTGAAGTCTCTCAGCCTCACTCACCTCACAGAGTGTTTGTTCTCGGGGAGGAAGGGAAAGGAGAATGTTAGCCGCTTTGAGACTCCCTAGGGTAGTGATAAAGCGGGATATCAAATCCAAATTCTTCTTCTTCTTCAGATGTTGGTGGAGTTTTTGCAGTGGGCAGAATGGGAAACCATAACAGGGTCACTAGCCATGGGTGGGCTTCAACCCTACAGCTGTGCAACCAAGAGTTTGGCACCTGCTTGCTTGGAACCATGTGTCTCCCTCAGGGACACCATGAGCCTAATTTATGAAAATGGGTTCATTTTGCAGAACCAGTGCTGGATTTACATATAAACTAAACAAGCTATAGCTTAGGGCCCCACTCTCTTGGAGGCTCCCCCAAAAAATTAAAGGAAAAAAACTGAATGTACATTTCCAAAATATAAGATGAAAAACAAACTAAAACCTTCATACATGTCAGGGGCTCAGGAGCAGAGGCACAGGGAAGAGGGGAAATGGAGAGCGAAGGGGAAGAATCCGAGGGGAGCGTAGGAGAAGAGGACAGTGGTCCGAGGGATTCCATGAGCCTCTCCAGCGAATCGGAAGATTCACAGAAGGGGGCGCCAGTGGCCAGGGGCAGGGGGTTCCCAGGGGGAACGCCCCAGGAGCAAGGGGGCAGCAGGGATTCTCAGAGCAGTAGTTGGAAATCAGGACCAGCTTCCCCACCAGAGCAGAGTGGGGGGGAAGGGTCCCAAGTATCGGGGTCAGTGCATTCCCCAACAGGAAGAGAAGACGAGGCAGGGCTGACCACGCCTCCATCGGAGAGTCGGGCAATGGAGGGGAGGTCAGATCCGGCCAGTGTCCCGGAAGAGGGAAGCAGTGACAGAAGTAGTGTAACGGTTAGGAGAAAGGTCACTGGGTTGGCACAAGAGGCAAGTTCAAATGTACAGGAGCGCGGGACAGCAGAGAATGAGGATTGGGAACCGGGTCCTAAAGCCCGCCGGAGGCAGGGGGAGGAGCTAAGCGACTCAGCGTCGGAAGAGTCCAGAAAGGGCAATACCCCAGCGGGCAGGAGGACCCAGAGGAGGAGAGAGCAGCGGAAAAGGTGGAGCAGGGCTAGGATCTTAAACTGGTGTCAGAGGGGAGGAGACTCAGACGGGACTTCGCCGATCTAGGGGTTAAGACGTAGGGCTGCACGCTGTGGCTTTGAAATGGAAACTGAACTTCAATAAAGACTTTTATACATTACCACAGCCTAGCGTTGGTCCTCTGTGAGCTGGGACCTAGAGGCAGCACTGACAATACAGCAATAGTGTTTTGTGTTGTGTAGGCTCCTATGATGTAAGTAATGAGCCCCACCTGCTAGACTGCTTCCTAAAGTATCACTGGTTTGCTCATTTCTATATATAGGGTGCCTATGTTTTGTAAGATTGAGGGGACAAGAAGATGATGACAGAGGGTAAGATTGTTGGACAGTGTTATAGAAGCGACCAACATGCATTTGACGAAACTCTGGGAGGCAGTGGAAGACAGGAATGCCTGGCGTGCTCTGGTCCATGGGGTTACATAGAGTCGGACACGACTAATCAACTAAACAACAAAACATTTTGCATGGACTGCTTGCATGGCAACATGTGCAAATGACTTTAGATGCCTATTAGGTCCATAAATTGCCATATAGCATATATTCGACACACACACAAAAAGCAGCAATTTGTTGTTGACAAAGGACAGCTGGACATATAATGGGCCCCATTACCTTCAGTAGTTTAGGGCCACATCAAACCTAAATCCAGCCCTGTGCAGAACCCATCGGAAATTCTTTTAACCAGAATGTCAATCTAAGTTATGTGAAAGGAACAAAGCTTAATCATTGGATAACAATGGCCATTCTTGTGGAATTTGTCAGTAGATTTGATGCCAGGAGTGGGGGACGATTTCCCACCCAAGTACTGTTTTCTGTTGTGGGAAACTTCCTATGGGCCTCATGCCAGTGGTGGGTGGAGCCAGGGGAAGAAGTGGGTGGAGCAACAATTGTGAATCTACAGTAGGACAGAGGCAGAAGTAGGCACAGCAACAAGTGGGACTTCAAATCCTCCAAGTGTCCCTATTTTCCAGGGACGTCCCTGATTTAGAGAAATTAACCCAGTTTCTGATTTGATCGTGGAATTTCCTGCTTTTCCTTAGGGCGTCCCTATTTTCCTTGGAGAAATGATGGAGGGTATGAAGTTATGCAACCCCTGAGCCAAGGAGATAAGTAACTATATGTGATCTACCCACACTGGAAGAATGGCAGATGCAACTGATAGACTACATGGAACTGGCCGAGATGACTGGCAGAATCCGAGACCTGGGAGAGGAGACGGTAGAAGAAGACTGGAAAAAATTTAAGATTTACTTGCAAAAATATTGTAAAATGTATGAATGTTAAGCAGGATGCTTGATTATAAACAACTTGGCACCATTGAAACAGATGAAGTGAACTATGAAGATAAGTCAAATTCAAGAAAAAACAAATTTTTAGATAATTATTAGGCTAAGTTTAATTTTTTAAGGAGTGAAATAAACGTATCTAAAATTTGAGATATAACATTGGAAAATTAGATAGTAAGGATGGAGATAAGGTGATAAATTGCTGGTTTAATTTTTATAATTTGGAACGCAGGAGCAGGAGATGTGAGGAAGTCCAAAGGAGATAAGAAAATATGTTATGATATGTAATATTTTTGCTTGCCTTTTTATATTGTAATCAAAAAACCCTCAATAAATATTATATATATAAAAAAGATAAGTAACTATATGTGGTGTTTGCCTCCTAGGCGGGTCATAAGGAAAGGGTTAAATGCATGTGATGTGATTGGCCAGAGAGAAACTGATAGGAGGAGTTAGAGTGAGAGTCGGAGCTGTGTGGAAGTTGGTTGGGAATTGGAAGTTGAAGAAGGAAGAGGGAGGTTAAGTCTGTGGGTTGGTCGAGTTGTGTGGTGAGGGAGTGAGAGGAATTGTTAGGTGGAGTCAGATAGATACCGTAGTTGGAATAATCGGTTTGAAGTTGTTAGGAATGCATAGGACAGTTTAGGAACTAAGATGAAGAAACTGCCAAGAAAAATTAACTGAAACCATAAGCTTGTTCATGCCTATAAATAAACTTGATTATTTGTTAATGTTAACAACTGTCTGGACTCCGTATGTACCCGTGAGAAACGGGTTGGTGGCAGTGAAGAAAGCAATCACAGTGGTGGCACAGGGTCAATAGACTGTCAAACGTCCGGGGACCCTGTGTGATCGCCACACTATACAACCTTTAGAAGACATCTGAAGGCAGCCCCGTATAGGGAGGTTTTAAAATGTTTGATTATGTTTTTATATATATATATATATATATATATATATATATATATATATATATGCAGGTTTTGGTGTCCTCGGGTGTCTTCCCGTGTAAAAGTTGGGGTGTCTAGGCGACGTTTCGACGAGGTCTCACTCGTCATCTTCAGGCTGGTGCTTTCGGCTTCTTGTTACTGGAACAGAGCAGGATCTCAGTGTTTGAGTTCCTATAAATACTGTAGAGGGGGTGTGGTGTATAGCCTCCAATGTTCTGGGCAGAGAGGAAGTTCCCAGGCTAGTGTGCCTTTTCTTCTTTTGTTCCTTAATTACTTGAGAGATATCTTGAGTGATTTCTTGAGTGATATCCTGAGTACCACTTAGGTGGGTCATTAGGTGTGGATTAGTTGCTAGAGTCTTTGTGTCTTGACCTCTTGAACTTTGTGAAGAGTTTTCATGAGAAGATGGCTGTACTGTACTTAGTTGTGCTCTGGCTTGGCTTCGTGTATAGGGGCGAGCTGTGGTTTTGTGGCTTGTGTCAGCCAGATCTGTGTAGGGATTGCAGGGGGGTGCAGCATCCGGAGGTGCCACCATGGATTGGCTACTGGATGGTGTCTGTAATTCATCTGTGGAGAGGGTCTGGGTTTGGGTCTGGTGTGGTTGATTGGTGTTGGCGTTCTGTGTGCCTCTGGATCTGGTGTCAGTTTTTGTGGGGAGGGCTAATTTCCAGATGTCTGGCAAGCGGGATGTGTCGTCACGCTTGTTCATGTTGTGAGGGTGTTTCTCTATCTCGATGGCTTCCATGATTATTCTCTTGTGGTGATGTTCCGTGTTAAAGAGCAATTTGGAATCTGCAAAATTAATTTCGTGTCCTGTTTCTTTCATGTGTTGGAAAAGAGAGGAAGTTTTTTCTTCTTTTTTGACGGCATTCTTGTGTTCTGCGATACGTGCATTTATTCGTCTGTTTGTTTGTCCAATGTACGTGGCTGGGCAGACTTTGCAGGGTATTTCATAGATCCCTTGGTTTTCCAACTGGATTTTATCCTTGGGGTTTCTATGAAATACCCTGCAAAGTCTGCCCAGCCACGTACATTGGACAAACAAACAGACGAATAAATGCACGTATCGCAGAACACAAGAATGCCGTCAAAAAAGAAGAAAAAACTTCCTCTCTTTTCCAACACATGAAAGAAACAGGACACGAAATTAATTTTGCAGATTCCAAATTGCTCTTTAACACGGAACATCACCACAAGAGAATAATCATGGAAGCCATCGAGATAGAGAAACACCCTCACAACATGAACAAGCGTGACGACACATCCCGCTTGCCAGACATCTGGAAATTAGCCCTCCCCACAAAAACTGACACCAGATCCAGAGGCACACAGAACGCCAACACCAATCAACCACACCAGACCCAAACCCAGACCCTCTCCACAGATGAATTACAGACACCATCCAGTAGCCAATCCATGGTGGCACCTCCGGATGCTGCACCCCCCTGCAATCCCTACACAGATCTGGCTGACACAAGCCACAAAACCACAGCTCGCCCCTATACACGAAGCCAAGCCAGAGCACAACTAAGTACAGTACAGCCATCTTCTCATGAAAACTCTTCACAAAGTTCAAGAGGTCAAGACACAAAGACTTTAGCAACTAATCCACACCTAATGACCCACCTAAGTGGTACTCAGGATATCACTCAAGAAATCACTCAAGATATCTCTCAAGTAATTAAGGAACAAAAGAAGAAAAGGCACACTAGCCTGGGAACTTCCTCTCTGCCCAGAACATTGGAGGCTATACACCACACCCCCTCTACAGTATTTATAGGAACTCAAACACTGAGATCCTGCTCTGTTCCAGTAACAAGAAGCCGAAAGCACCAGCCTGAAGATGACGAGTGAGACCTCGTCGAAACGTCGCCTAGACACCCCAACTTTTACACGGGAAGACACCCGAGGACACCAAAACCTGCATTCCTGTACCCGTGAAAATCTACGAAAGCATATATATATATATATATATATATATATGCAGGTTTTGGTGTCCTCGGGTGTCTTCCCGTGTAAAAGTTGGGGTGTCTAGGCGACGTTTCGACGAGGTCTCACTCGTCATCTGCCTGAAGATGACGAGTGAGACCTCGTCGAAACGTCGCCTAGACACCCCAACTTTTACACGGGAAGACACCCGAGGACACCAAAACCTGCATTCCTGTACCCGTGAAAATCTACGAAAGCATATATATATATATATATATATATATATATATGTTGGAAGCTGCCCAGAGTGGCTGAGTCAAGCCAGTCAAATGGGTGGGGTATAAATAATAAAATTATGATGGGATGTCCCTATTTTCATCAGAGAAAGGTTGGAGGGTATGGGACTGTAAAGTAGGCTACAATTTAGCCACACCAAAAGCCAGAGGTTTCTGCACACACACACAGACAGAGAATATGTCTCTATCTTCCATTCAGGCAAGCAAGAGGTATTACATAAATATAGCAATACACTCCGGCTAGGAATAAAGCACTCAAAGAGAATATGAAGCGGGGTTGGTGAGAGGTATGGTCTGTCTCAAGGCAAATCTAAAAAAATGTAGTATAAACACTGACAACTGGGAAATACTGACCTGGGAGGCTCCAGTTGGAGAACAGCCTTTACCAAAGGTGTCATGGGCTTTGAAGACGCTCGAACTCAGGACGCAAGGGAGAAATGTGCAAGGAGGAAGGCACTCTTGGCAAATCCACATCGTGATCAGCTCCTGCCAGGAAACCAATGTCCCCACTGTGGAAGGATGTGTGGATCCAGAATTGGCCTCCACAGTCACTTATGGACTCATTGTTAAAACCGTGTTTATGGAAGACAATCTTACTCAGCTACGAGTGACAACCAAAGAACCAGAAGGTCTGCAGAGAGTTCTGAGGACCACCATTTAGCACCTGGAACTAAGGTTCTCCATGCCTGGATGATTAAAAGGTGCTGAGCGTTGACAGAAGACTCCTTTTCTTCTCTCGGAATTACAGTTTCTACAGTGGTTTAGCAGTCAATACCTCTTCCTGGGGAACTCTGGGAATTGTAGCTCTGGGAAGGAAACAGGAGTCTCCAAATAACTCTCGACACCTTTTAATAAACTATACTTCCCAGGGTTCCTTGTGGGAAGCCATGGCTGTTCAAAGTGGTATGGTACTGCTTTAAATGTTCAGTGCAGATGGAGCCTGAGTATAAATAATGAGGGATAAATTACATTGTTGTGTGCATAATTCTGTGGATGAGATTTATTATACAGATAGCAATGGGTGGCGGATACATCATGCTATAGGAAAAAATAACAGAGGAGCCCTGCTGGAGGAAACCAAAAGCTCATCTAATCCTGCATTCTCCTTCCTCAGTGGCCAATCAAAAAACCTTCAGGGTGCACCAGCAGGTTTTATAGAGAAATAACTCTTTTCCACTTCTACCCCACCACCACCAACCCACGTTACAGGTATTCAGTAGCATTCTGACCCTGAATGTAAGCACTCAGTTTAGCGATCATGGCTGTCTCCTTTGTGGCTTTGACTAACCTAGTTTCAAAGCAATCTAAGCTAGAGGCCATTAAGTACCTCTTGTGCGAGTGGATTTCATAAAGTAATTCTGCATTATGTGAACAAATGCTCTGGCCTTTTGTCTGCCCAGATTCCGCCACCCCACAGCTTTGCAGAATGACTGCAAGTTCTGGAATTATAAAGAAGGGAGGGGGAAAATCTATGCTTAAAATCTCCCTTTTGTGCGGGAACATGTTAAATTTTATAAATCTCAGAACTGGCTCCCCTTACAAGCAGGCATATTTGGCCCCTGTTAAAGTGAGCTGCTTCAAGCGGTCCATTCTGTTTTCTTTTTCTCAAATACAGCAGCATAACGGAAAATATAGAGGAGGGGAAACTCACACAGCTCGAATTCATACACATTTCCAAATAAAACCACATTTTAAAGTGTCTCTATTTGTCTCTATTGCCAAATAGGTTACTATTCTCCTGCAAAGTCCTTTGTGGGTCCACAGCCCCTCAAAAAACTCAGAGTGAATGAGTTAAGTTTTTCAGAGGCTGCAATGGACAAAGCCTTATGAAGCCAGATGGTCATGGAATATGATGAGGGCTCCTTCCACTCTGGTGCTATGACAGTAGTTTATACCTCGCCCATCCGGCTAGGTTTCCCAAGCCACTCTGGGCGGCTTCCAACAAAATATTAAAAATATATTAAAGCACCAGTCATTAAGAACTTCCCTAAACAGGGCTGCCTTCAGATGTCTTCTAAACGTCAGGTGGTTGTTTATTTCCTTGACATCTGACTGAAGGGTGTTCCACAGGGTAGGTGCCACCACCGAGAAGGCCCTCTGCCTGGTTCCCTGTGCTGGACCAGTACAACCTAAGCAGGCAGCCACCAACAGATGGCTAACAATAGATTTGCTATGAAGGTTCAAATTCTTTTCCCAAAACACATTCAAATAAGCAGGTCATAGAGTGATCCTCTGTCCAATGATTGTCCTGATTTCTGGTGTCCCTCAGAATTTACTCACAGGAGTGCAATCCCACCACCTATGATGACAAAACCCTCTGGAGTTGTACCCCCTCCAACAAAGGGAGGATGTGGTCTTGGAGTTTCAATTCAGGTAGACCGGAGTCAAAAACCACCTGTGAAAAACTTTTAATGAATTTCCACGTACATTAGCTGACACCATCTTGTTTAGATGACCAGATTTTTTTGTCCACTGCAAGGGATCAATTGAGGGCTGATCCAGAGATTTATTTTGCAATGGACATACTAATAGCTCCCACAGAACCTTTCTTCCCACTGGTCCATCTCCTTCTTCCAAAGTGCCATCTCAGCTGTCCAGCTGTCCAGCTCTTCTTTCCAAAGCTCTGGTTCCTCTTTCAAAACATTCCTGATGCTCTCAAAGAGATCTGTGACCTTCTTCCAGAGCTTCATGTTTCGCTCCCACAAAATGGTGTTTCGTCCATCTGTGCGCTTGGAGAGCTCCCTCTTCTTTTGCCAAAATGCCACCAGCTTCTCTTTCCTGAACTTGTTTTCCTTCTTGAGCCTCTCAATGGCATCATCCAGAGCCTTCTCCTTGCTCTTAAAGTCTTCAGTCTCCTTATCCATCAGGTCCATTTGGCTCCAGAGTGAACACTTGCGATTCCTCAAAAAGAGAGATTTGCATTGACATTGACATACGCAATTCCCACTCCCCCAATACAGATCTAGAACTAGTTACTGAAATTTAAATAGAAAAAACAAAATAAATTCATCATTGCATTTTACCTATTGCATTTATATCCTATCCTTCTCAAGGTTCCTTATCTATGCTCAAGAAAGAAAGAAAAAAAGGTAATGGACAGTTAAATCCAGTCAAAGCAAACTATAGGGTGCAGTACTCATCTCACTTTCAGGCCAAGGGAGTCTGCATTTGTCCACAGACAGCTTTCCGGGTTATGTGTCCAGCATGACTAAACTGCTTCTGGTGCAATGGAACACCGTGATGGAAACCAGAGTGCACAGAAATGCCGTTTACCTCCCCGCCGCAGCGGTACCTATCTATCTACTTGCACTGGAGTGCTTTCGAACTGCTAGGTTGGCAGGATCTGGGACAGAACAACGGGAGCTCACCCCATTGCAGGGATTCGAACCACCAACCTTCTGATTGGCAAGCCCAGGAGGCTCAGTGGTTTACACCACAGTGCCACCTGCATCCCCCTATGTTCAAGTACAGCTGTGGTGGCTAACCTTTTTTTGATTAGAAAGCCACATAACAGCCCACTTGAATAGTTTCAACCAGGCATCCCCAACCTTCGGCCCTTCCGATGTTTTGGCCTACAACTCCCATCATGCCTGACCACTGGTCCTGTTAGCTAGGGATGATGGGAGTTGTAGGCCAAAACATCTGGAGGGCCACAGGTTGGGGATGCCTGGTTTCAATCAACAACCTCTTTGCAAAGGCAAAGAGGAATGAAGTCCTGCTACGAGCAGCCAGATCCACAACAGCTGCTGGGAGAGTGGGGCTGGCCCTTCCTTGGACTTCATGGGGGTGGGATCATCATCTCACACCCCACACCAAACACCAGCTGCAACACTATACTCGAATAAATATAACCTGTTCACACCTGCTAGGGCCTCTTGAGTCTTCCTTATGGCTGTGTTGACAAGTGACTCTTGGAAGCAGGGTGTTTGAAGATCACAGATCAGAGGCTCCAGGTGTCATCTATGTCAGCCTGGTGACAGGCTGTGTCATAGTAGGTCACTGGTAACTCAGCGCTGGAGCACTGTCCCCTGTTGGCCAAAAGGATAGTGCCCCAAAACCACCCAGGGACTTTGGGAGCCCAGTGTTTTTTCTGGAGCTGCCTCACCCTATGTCAGGCACTAGGCAGAAGACTGGGAGAAAACAGTAAAGACCTGATGAAGAGAGCACAGCAGAGGTTATATTTTCTGAGAATCCTCCGGAAAAATAATCTCTCAAAGGACCTGTTGATGGCATTTTACCATTCTACTGTTGAGAGTGTATTAACTGATGGTCTGTGTGTGTGGTTTGAGAACTGCACGGTCAGGGGGAAAACAATGTTGTCCAGGGTTGTAAAGACTGCGGAGAGAATAATTGGGTGGACTCTTCCCACCTTGGATCAAATCTATGCTTCCAGGTGTCATAAGAAAGCTGCAGACATAGTGCAGGATAGTACACACCCCAGAAATGATCTCTTTCAGCTTCTACCTTCTGGGAAAAGGTACATGGTTATAAAGACTAGGACTAGCTGCCTGAGAAACAGTTTTTATCCAGATGTGATTTTGGTTTTAAATGCAGTGTAAGGTAGTCTATGTGAGAGTATATTGTATTAAATTATGGGGTATCAGAGTTTTTAGGGGGTTAACCAGGCTGGGATAGCTGGGATAGCAGGCTTGTTGGTTTTTGAATGTCTGATGTAGATTTTTTCAATTTTGTTGTTCTGTATGGGACAATGACAATAATGATTATCGTATTGAATGGTGGAGATCACCTCCCCAGTCTGACTCTTCCAGAGGAGAAGAAGACAGTTTAGGTTTACAACAGAGGTTTGAGGGAGGTCACAGCTCAGAGGCAGATGAGGGGGAAAGTTGGGGAACAGAGAGGAGGAGGAGGAGGAGGAGGAGGAGGAGGAGGAGGAAGCACTAGGGGGACAACAGCTGATGGACATAGTGTTTTTAGAAAGCATTCCAGACCCTCCATCTCCCAGAACCTAGCGAGCCTTGAAAGTAGGAGAGCAAAGAGCTCAAAGGCAGAGGGCTGCAACAAAATAGAGCACCCGTGGTAGAGAGGTTGAGCTTGATGAATGAGGAAGTGGAAGAGATGGGGTGGGTGGGTGTGGAGATTCACTTGAGACAATGCCATTATCCAAGAGGCTGGGTTTTATAGCCTCTCTCTGTAAATACTGAATAAAAAGCGGGCGGTAAGACCAATCCTTGTCTGTGTATGTTACTGGGCAACTGGCCCTGGGAGTAGCTGACAGGAGCCTGGCATTCTATAAGCCAGTGATAGGGAACACCCAAGTTGGAGGACTAAACCTCTCTGTCTGGCTCTCAGGGCTGTCCCAAGGCCACACACCTCACCGACTTTGCTTTCCACCCTCCTGAGTATTTTTGTCTAGCTAGGAGGCATCCTTGAATGCTGACAATGCCTCTTGTTTGCTGGATGGAAGGTAGATAGAAGAAGAAGAAGAAGAAGAAGAAGAAGAAGAAGAAGAAGAAGAAGAGGAGGAGGAGGAGGAGGAGGAGGAGGAGGAGGAGGAGGAGGAGTTTGGATTTGATATCCTGCTTTATCACTATCCTAAGGAGTCTCAAAGCGGCTAACATTCTCTTTTCCCTTCCTCCCCCACAACAAACACTCTGTGAGGTGAGTGGGGCTGAGAGACTTCGGAGAAGCGTGACTAGCCCAAGGTCACCCAGCAGCTGCATGTGGAGGAGCGGGGACGCGAACCCGGTTCACCAGATTACGAGACTACCACTCTTAACCACTACACCACACTGGCTCTGTGGTGGGCGCATGTAGAAGCTGGCCTACTATGCAAAGGGGGGAAAACTGGCTTTTGTTGCCCTGCCCATGTGGCCTCTAGAAGGTTGCCCAAAAGGGATTCCAACCCTTGCTCTGGAAAAAGTTCCCTACCCTTCCTTCATAATACTAGAACTTATGGACATTCAATGTTGGAAGATTCAGGGGAGATAAAAGAAAGTAAAGCTTTATTGCAGGGCAGAGATAAACTATGGAACTCTCTGCCGCAGGAGGCAGCAATGGAGACCAACTTGGATGGCTTCAAAAGAGGAAGGGACAAATTCATGGAGGAGAAGACTATCCATGGCTACTAGCCAGGATGACTACACTGTGCCTCCACAGTTGGAGACAGAAATGCTTCTGAATGCCAGTTGCTAGAAACTGCCAGATGGGAGAGTGCTCTTGGGTCCTGCTTACTGGCTCCCTACTAGGGCATCTGGTTGGCCACTGTGAGAAAAGGATGCTGGACTAGATGGGCCATTGGCCTGATCCAGCAGGCTCTTCTTACCTTGGGGAACATCAGCAGTTTTTAGCTAAGCATCCCAATACAGTGAGTGGTACCTCGGGTTAAGAACTTAATTCGTTCTTGAGGTCTGTTCTTAACCTGAAACTGTTCTTAACCTGAAGCACCACTTTAGCTAATGGGGTCTCCTGCTACTGCTGCGCCGCAACCACATGATTTCTGTTCTCATCCTGAAGCAAAGTTCTTAACCCAAGATACTATTCGTGGAGTGTGTAACCTGAAGTGTCTGTAACCTGAGGTGTCTGTAACCCAAGGTACCACTGTACCTTACTGAGTTGGACAATGGTAGTGAAGGGGAGGGGGGGAAAGTAGACGCAGCACTGGGCAGGGCGGAGAGGTTTAACACTCCAAATTCAACCCACTGCAATTCCCGGACTGCAATTCCTGCATTGCAGGGGTTGGATTAGATGGTCCTTAGGTTCACGTCCAACTCTGCAATTCTTCTGTAATTCTATGTATGCGACTGCCCACCAATAGAATTATCCAGGTGTTATGTACTGAGCTGAATTCTAGAACAATAGGATCCAGAATGCAGCAGTCTGATTAGTCCACAGGAGCCACCCAATCCAGCAGCTGATTCCAGCTCGGGGTGGAAGGGAATCAGCGACCTGATTGGCCTGCAGGAGCAGCCAATCAAGCTTCTGGAGGAAGTGAATCTGCAACCTGATTGGCCTACAGGAGCAGTCTGGAATTAGCCAATCACGCAGGGCCCATTGTGTAAATAATGTATATATAGCTAGACGTTTTGGGGATAGTTTCATTCATTGCTACTATGAGCTGAATAAAGAGCATGAAATTCACACTCGACTCTAAGTATATTTCACAGGCAACTTATCAAAACAAAGAAACATCACACAGTGTTTGAAAGTACTGTAATAAAAACAATAAAAGAAGGATTAAAGCACTCAACAACATAAAAGTTTCCTTCTGGCACAGGCAAACACCTGGCAACTGAACTTAAAGCTAGGCTAGAATATAATTAATTAAAAAAGATGTTTAGATATACCTTTCCCAAAAAAACTGAAGCATTTCTGCTAGGTTTGATGGAAGATAGACCAAAGACTATTTATGCACACCACAGTAGCAGCGAGAACTTTAATGGCTCAAAAGTGGAAGTTACAGGAGTTACCAACGATAGTGGAGTGGCAGGTGAAGATGATGGATTTTGCAGAATTGGCCAAGCTGACCTGCAGGGATTCGAGACCAGGAGTAAATTTATGGTATATTTGAATAATAAGTGCAAAATAATTGCAAAAATTTGAAGACACTAGCAGGATTGAAATAAATCCTACAAGGTGGACAATAGAGTTAAAGAGCTAAAATGTGAGATAGGACTTGAAAGCGGAAAACCTGCTGAAGGGAGGGAGGGAAGTCATAGGCTTGGCAGAGCAGAAAGGAATTGTGTATGTCATTGTATTGTTGAAAATATTGTTTAAGGAGAAAAATTATATCTGTAGCTAGGATAGAAGAGCTAAAGTATAAGATTTGATTAAAATCAGCTTAAACCAGTGAAGGCCAAGGGTTCGTTTTATAACGCAAGGTCAAAGTGTATTGTCAGGATGGGCATTCTGTCTGCATAAGACATTCTGAGATGCTGGAATGCTGATTGGGTGTTGGATAGGAGGGCAATGAAATGAACATTTTATTGCAGGTGATGTGGGTGGAGCTGTGGTCTAAACCCTGAGGCTCTTGGGCTTGCCGATCAGAAGGTCAGTGGTTCAAATCCGCACGACGGGGTGAGCTCCCGCTGCTCTGTTCCTGCTTGTGCCAACCTAGCAGTTCAAAAGCACACCAGAGCAGTGCACACAACTGCTGTTTACCTTCCTGCTGGAGTGGTACCTATTTATCTACTTGCACTTCGTGCTTTCAAACTGCTAGGTTGGCAGGAGCAGGGTCCAAGCAACGGGAGGTCGCCCCATAGTGGGGATTTGAACCGCTGACCTTCTGATCGGCAAGCCCTAGACTCTGTGGTTTAACCCACAGCACCACCCGCATCCCTTTTCTGTAAATACCCTGGAGTAAATTACAGTAATTCACAAGACAGTTATACAGAGCAAATGACTGCAAATCTCGGCTTGCAGGTAAGATGCACAAGGTGTCCCCTGCTGCTTGTTGATGTAACATTTCAGCGATCCTCTTGATCCAGTGTTAACATGTTTATCCGAGCGACCCCCACCCTGGCGTGACATTTATTGCATGCTGGTATCTACTGCTGCTAAACGTTTAGCTCGAAAAGGCTCGTTTGATGCATCTCCACATAGGGCCCTACACTTAACGAGAGCCTGTCACAAGGTGGTTAAGTCCAGCAAATTGACTGATCTTGACAGCTGTCTTGTTCTGTAGCTCTTTTCCCAGGTGTTCCGGGCATGATAACTGGATCTTTGCTTTCACTACAAAAGTAAACTGAATTACAGCAAGAGAGAGAGAGAGAATGAGAGAAAAAGAAACAACATTGGGTGCTGTCCTGGCTATTGGCACTACCATAACCTTTGATCATTAGTACCAAGGCACCAAAATCCATCCCCTTCTATTTTGGCTCAGTGGTAGAATCCATGCTTCACGGGCTGAAGGTCGCAGGTTTAATCCCTGGAAACTCCAGTTAACAACAACAACAATAATAATAATACCCTGCCCACCTGACTGGGTTTCCCCAGCCACTCTGGGCAGCTTACAGAAAAATATTAAAATACAATACAGTGGTACCTCGGGTTATGAACTTAATTCATTCTGGAGGTCCGTTCTTAACCCGAAACCGTTCTTAACCAGAAGCAGCACTTTAGCTAATGGGGCCTCCTGCTGCTGCTGCGCCGCCGCCATGCGATTTCCGTTCTCATCCTGGGGCAAAGTTCTCAACCGGAGGTACTACTTTTGGGTTTGTAAACTGAAGTGTTTGTAACCCGAAGCATTTGTAACCCTAGGTGCCACTGTAATTCATCAAATATTAAAAGCTTACCTAAACAGGGCTGCCTTCAGATGTCTTCTAAACATCTGATAGTTGTTTATTTCCTTGACATCTGGTGGGAGGGTGTTCCACAGGGCGGGTGCCACCACCGAGAAATCCCTCTGCCTGGTTCCCTGTAACTTGGCTTCTCGCAGGGAGGGAACCGCCAGAAGGCCCTCAGCGCTGGACCTCAGTATCTGGGCTGAATGATGTGGGTGGAGATGCTCCTTCAGGTATACTGGGCCGTGGCCATTTAGGGCTTTAAAGGTCAGCACCAACAGTTAAAGCTTGCTGACACCCCTAACCCTAGGGACCCAATACCAGTCAATGTAGACAAGGAGTGGAGAACCTTTGACTCTCCAGCTTGTTGCTGAACTACAAACCACAGAGGCAAAAATGGCCACAGCAACAGATGTGAACCATAGGCTGGTTTCTTTTTGGCACACACCTCTCTTGTCCTCCATCCAGGCAAGCAAAGGGCATTCCCAGTACTCAGGGACACATTCCAGCAGGGCAAAAACACATCTGAGTTGCCAAGCAAGGGCCAGTAATGGGTGTGTTCTGGGCAGAAGGGGTGTGGCTTAGAGAGAGTTCCAAAAGCCCGGTGGAGAAGACTGGAGACTATATTTGGACCCTGGGCTTGGATTGGATAGCCATCTGTCGGGGATTCTTTAACTGCAATTCCTGCAGGAGTTTGGACTAGATGACCCTTGGCAACCCTTCCAGCTTTCCAGTTCTCTGACCCTTTTTACTTCTCAGCCAGAAGCACATTGTCCCTTTGCCTGCCTGTGCAGCCTGATCACAGCCCTTTTCCAGCCAGCCTCGTTCTTCCTTTCTTTCCTTTTTGTAAAAGAAAAAAAAAGGGAGTAAAATCCAATTTACTCAACTAATGAAGGGTACTTCGTGTGGCTTTCTTTGTATTCCCGACGCTTTGCATCGGCAATGGTTTATAAGATGCATCAAAAGGCATTTGCAGGGGCGTAAGGCACTAAATTAAAATCCAGTTGTAAGCAATTTGCTTGCAAATAAGAAATAGCTGCTCCCAGACCTACTTCCCACATTATGAGAAGAAAGGGTATATTGTTTTCTCATGAAGTGAACATCCAGGCAAACGTGTGGCCTCATCCTTCTATTCTTTATCAGCAGAATGCCCATTGTTACAGGGGATTTGAGTACAGGGGTTTATACCTGTACTCTGAGAGCGGGTGGATGAAAAATGTCTCTGTGTGTGCCAGACCTCCCACACTTCGTGTAAGATTCCAAGTATCGGGAATTGGATAGGGAGCAGATTCTTCATTCATTGCAGTTCTATGCTCATTACAACACTGTCTTCATGTGCAGGATTTTAATTCCCCCCTGCCCCCCCCCCACTAATTTGAACATCACCCATTCAGGTAGGTAGCCGTGTTGGTCTGACGCAGTCAAAATATATTTTAAAATGTCCAGTAGCGCCTTAGAGAGCAACTAAGTTTGTTCTTGGTATAAGCTTTCGTGTGCATGCAAACTTCTTCAGATACACTGAAACGAAACAGAAGTCACCAGACCCTTCCACCATTCGGATTCTGTTCGTAGACAGAGGTAAAGTTCTCAAACTGGGACAATGTTTCCGGTTTTGCGGAGTTTGTAAACTGAATCGTTCTTAAACCGGACTGTTCTTAAACCGAGGTACTACTGTATAATATTGATTGTGTTCAAATCTTCCTATTCTCAGTTCTTGATTGTAGAACACAACTATTTTATGATATGATCCTGGAACTTCCGGCTCTTGAGTCCTTCAGAACTGTTCACCAGGCTAGACTTGAATAGCAGATGGTGATGATGATTTAAAAAAAAAAAGAGTAGGCTTCTCTTATGTTCTTAATGACCAGCTATTTCCAGAAACACTTTTTAAAAAAAAATTAAAAATTCAATGACTCAGCTACATTAGTTAAAAATAAAAATAAAATCTGTTATACATGTGTTATAACCCTGT
This sequence comes from Podarcis erhardii, assembly GCF_964252035.2. NCBI lineage: Eukaryota > Metazoa > Chordata > Lepidosauria > Squamata > Lacertidae > Podarcis > Podarcis erhardii. The sequence continues at coordinate 47,303,825 of NC_138503.1, read as the reverse complement.
GACACCAGATGGCGCTGTAGAGTTGAAACCGGAACTCTATGAAATTTTCCATTGTGAGCTTTAAAACTCCCCACCCCCCCCCAGAAAATTTTCAGAGCGTTTTTAATAGCTATGTCGATGCAGCCCTACCCTAGCTATTCAAGTCTAGTTTGGCAAAGAGGTCTGGAGGACTCAAGTCCTTGCGCATTATTTAGAGAAATTTTGGTTGGCCCAATGCAGTGGTTCTCAAAGGGTGTGTCGTGTGCCACACTGGTGTGGCAGAGAGGATGGCAAGTGCAGGGGTAAGATTAAAGGACAATCAATATTATATTTTTTTGGGGGGGAATGCTTTGTGTTTTTATGTATCTGCCTTGTTTTATACTCTGTGGCTGTCCCGTGATCATATTATAAAGGAGTTGTGTTCTGTGTTATAGCACTGCTGGGCGTTGTTGCGGTTTGTTTTCCAATGTATTCCTTCTCAGTACAAAATCAGGGGTGGAATAATAATAATAATAATAATAATAATAATAATAATAATAATAATAAATTCTTATTTATAACCCGCCCTCCGTGGCCAGAGCCGGGCTCAGGGCTGCTAACACCAGTAAAATTACAATAAAAACATAATGGGGGGGGGGCAATTTAAGATACAGGTTAAAAATACAATTTAAAATGCAGCCTCATTTTAATATAGGCCCATAGATCAAACCCAGAAGGGGAGGGAAACATAAGGGTCAGACTGAGTCCAAACCAAAAGCCAGGTGGAACAGCTCCGTCTTGCAGGCCCTGCGGAAAGATGTCAAGTCCTGCAGGGCCCTGGTCTCTTGTGACAGAGTGTTCCACCAAGTCGGGGCCAGTACTGAAAAGGCCCTGGCCCTAGTTGAGACCAATCTAACCACCTTGCGACTTGGGACCTCCAAAGTGTTGTCATTTGTGGACCTTAAGGTCCTCTGCGGGGCATACCAGGAGAGGCGGTCCCATAGGTACAAGGGTCCTAGGCCGCATAGGGCTTTCAAGGTCAAAACCAGCACCTTAAACCTGACCCTGTACTCCACCGGGAGCCAGTGCAGTTGGTAAAGCACTGGATGAATGTGATCCCATAGCAAGAACCCCGTAAGGAGCCTCGCTGCGGCATTCTGCACCAGCTGGAGTTTCAGATTTTTATTCTGAAAGTGTGGCTCAGAGAAAAAAGTTGGAGAACCGTTAATGAAAGGTTTACCTTGATATGGAATATGGTTTTTTTCTCCTCCTCCTCCTCCTCCTGGGCCAACACAGCTACTTTTCTGTTTCCAGGTATGCTTAGTCACTGCCCTTGGTGAGCAGCTGCCGACGGGGCATGTTTAACTCCTTTGATTGCGTTTTTAGGACATGAAAACCTTGTTCAGATCAGCTTAGCAGGAGTCCAGGGGGAAATCTGGATCCAGAAGGGAAATGTTTCTCCTGCTTCTGGCGATAGCTTGATCATGGAAATCTGCAAAAGATGCACTGCCATAAAGAGACCTTGATAGAGAAGGAAAGGAGAAGGGGACAGCGGCACAGGGATTTCTCCTCTCTGATACCACACAGAGAGCTGCTGTCAGTCAGTGTTGACTGGGGTGGGGTGGGGGTGGGAAAAAGGTAAAGGGACCCCTGACCGTTAGGTCCAGTCGTGACTGACTCTGGGGTTGCAGCACTCATCTCGCTTTACTGGCCGAGGGAGCCAGCATACAGCTTCCGGGTCATGTGGCCAGCATGACTAAGCCGCTTCTGGCAAACCAGAGCAGTGCACGGAAATGCCGTTTACCTTCCCGCTGGAGTGGTACCTATTTATCTACTTGCACTGGTGTGCTTTCGAACTGCTAGGTTGGCAGGAGCTGGGGCCGAGCAACGGGAGCTCAACCCGTTGCGGGGATTTGAACTGCTGACCCTCCGATCAGCAAGCCCTAGGCTCAGTGGTTTAGACCACAGCGCCACCTGCATCTACACATCTTACATGTTCTTAAATAAAGCACTAGAACTGGCTGTTCTGATGTTTTTGACATCCTGCACCCAACCACTCCAGTATGCCCTCCTTTGGGCCTGTGGTTCTAGACAGGCTCGAAGAGCAGCTGCCAGTCAGTGTGGACGGCACTGAACCAGACAGACCAGTGGGTCTTGCTCACTGAAAAGGCAGCTTGCCATGCTCCTTGTCAGTCATTCCCTTCATTGAGACACTCTCATTTCTAACAAATATTGAAAGGCTTGAGAGATGAACATCTGTCAACATTTAAGAACTGGCAACTGCAACAGATCTGATTTAGAAGACATCCAGGCTTCCACTGTGTAGGCTGTCAGAAATAAATTAAAAGGGGGAGGGGGGAGTCAGGGAGGGGGAGCAGGATGAGTTCCGTGCCCACATCTGAGAATTGTGGAACAATTAGAGACTATTGAGCTAAATGGGAATAGTGGAAGCTGATCCGTTTGGGAGAATGGGATCCTACCCACCCAACGATGGATAATATAATAATATGATAATATGATAATAATTTATTATTTATACGTCGCCCATCTGGCTGGGTTTCCCCAGCCACTTTGGGCAGCTCCCAGCAGAATATTAAAGATAGATAGATAGATAGATAGATAGATAGATAGATAGATAGATAGATTCTTTATTGTCATTACACAAGTGCAACATTGCACAAGTGCAACGAAATTGGATGCCATCCCTTAAAAACAACAAAAGCAAAACAACAACAACAACCAAACAAACCACATTCCAGCCACACCCACACCCACACCCATCAAACTCCCAGGTCACACTATCGAAAAAGCACAATAAAACTAAAAGCACAATAAAACATCAAACATTAAGAACCTCCCTAAACAGGGCTGCCTTCAGATGTTTTCTAAAAGTCAGGTACAGTGGTACCTTGGGTTAAGTACTTAATTCATTCCGGAGGTCCATTCTTAACCTGAAACTGTTCTTAACCTGAAGCACCACTTTAGCTAATGGCTCCTCCCGCTGCCGCTGCGCCGCCAGAGCACAATTTCTGTTCTCATCCTGAAGCAAAGTTCTTAACCTGAAGCACTATTTCTGGGTTAGCGGAGTCTGTAACCTGAAGCATATGTAACCTGAAGTGTATGTCACCTGAGGTACCACTGTAGTTGTTTATTTCCTTGACATCTGATGGGAGGGCGCCACTGAGAAGGCCCTTTGCCTGGAGGACTTTGGGCTTTCAAATTTCAGTGCTGCCCTCTGCAATGCCAAAATTTGGCACCCCCTGCCTCTCGCCTTCCATTCCACATCATTGTTGCAGCTCCCCCCCCCCCCGAGGCACTCTTTCAGCTTGGTTCAGCGTCCGTTGCAGGCAAACCAGTTGCGCTCCCCTAAATTTGCCTCTGCCACCAACTTCAGTCTCCCCTCAGTCTACCTTCCTACTTGCAAGCAGTCCATGGGGTGCCCCTGCCAGCTTCCCCCTCCTTAGGACTCAGCTACATTAGTCAAAATAAAACATTATACATGCGTTATAACACTGCGACACCAGGTGGCGCTGTAGAGCTGAAATCGGAACTCTATAAAATTTTCCATTGTTAGCTTTAAAACATTTTTTTCCCCCAGAGCGTTTTCAGAGCAATATATATATATCTGTGTAGATGCAGCCTTAGTCTCAGTGTTGCCTTTGGAAAAAGTCAGCAGGCAGAAGGATGGACACAAAAATGAGAATGTCGTGAACCGCCCTGATATCTGCAAATGAAAGGTGGGTTCTACAAGGCCCAATACAGTGGTGCCCCGCTAGACGAAAGGGTTTTCCGTTTTGGAGGCGCTTCGCAAAACGAATTTCCCTATGGGCTTGCTTCGCAAGACGAAAATGTCTTGCAAGTTCCTGCGGGGGTTTTCCCCTCCCCCCCCTTTTCCTAAGCCCTAAGCCGCTTATCAGCTGATCCGCTAAAAGCCGCTAAACTGCTAATAGCGCTAATCCGCTAAGCTGTCAATGGGCTTGCTTCGCAAGACGACAAAACCGCTATACGAAGAGCCTCACGGAACGGATTAATTTCGTCTTGCGAGGCACCACTGTACTTCATTTGTTCCGCAGGTCCGTTCTTAACCTGAAATTGTTCTTAACCTGAAGCACCACTTTAGCTAATAGGACCTCCTGCTGCTGTCGAGCCGACGGAGCACGATTTCTGTTCTCATCCTGAAGCAAAGTTCTTAACCCAAGGTACTATTTCTGGGTTAGCGGAGTCTGTAACCTGAAGCGTCTGTAACGTGAAGCGTCTGTAACCCGAGGTACCACTGTAGGAGGGTTTGCAGACTGTGTCATGTCACAGAGGGGAACTGTAGCTCTAAGGATGTGTCCCCTAATTACTCTCAGTGTCCTTACGCAGGTGACGCTGTGGTCTAAACCACTGAGCTTAGGTCTTGCTGATCGGAAGGACGGCGGTTCGAATCCCCACGACGGAGTGAGCTCCCGTTGCTCGGTCCCTGCTCCTGCCAACCTAGCAGTTCAAAAACACATCAAAGTGCAAGTAGATAAATAGGTACCGCTCCGGCGGGAAGGTAAGCAGCGTTTTCCTGCGCTGCTCTGGTTAGTCATTCTGGCCACATGACTCAGAAGCTGTACGCCAGCTCCCTCGGCCAGTAAAGCGAGATGAGCGCCACAACCGCAGAGTCGGCCAAAACTGGGCCTAATGGTCAGGGGTCCCTTTACCTGTACTTTACCTTAATATGCTACAGTTCCCAGGATTCTTTTGGGGGGAGCCAGGATTCTTAAAGTGGTAGAAGAGGGCTTGAAATGTTTGATATGGATGTGACTATATATAACCACACTGTAAACACATCAGAACAAACGCTCAATAAAGACTGGGCATAGTGTGGTCAAATGCTCAATGAGCAGGTCATGTGGAGGAGACCTTTGTTCTCCTCAGTGGACTTCAGATCAATGCATGGGCTTTAGAACTGTCTGCAGCTATTGCGGAAGACATCTAAGAACAAAACCTCCATGTTCAGATGCAGTCTACCTAAAAGGATCAGGTAGAAAATGATGGAGAAAACTTTTCTCCTCCTGGACTAGGCAGTCCAATGGACTGATTCATTATAAAACAGCTTCTGTCATACCTGAAGCTACGCTTTCCCAACTGTGTATCACAATAGAGGAAGACCAGGATTAGGAAGACAAACTGGGGACTGGAGGACAAGCACTTTGGATGTGTCTGTAGAATTGCTTGCTTCCCTCCATCAAATCTCCTCTTGGTCCGACTCATGCTGTGGCCAATTAAAGACGATCTTTGTCTCCCTGGAAGAAATTGTGCAGCCTAACCTTTTAGCTTGAAATAGCAAATCAATAAGGTACTTTTCAATGCTCGGACCCGATGGAACGTTGCCAAGGAAGAACACACGCCATGTGGCATTTTAGAGAATTTCTCTTTTTGGGCCAGGAATTTGCAGTGTTTGTGCCATCCGGGATTATATGTGCTAACTGAAGTCGTTCTCCAAGTGCCACTCCTTTATGCTGACAAAATCATGCCAACTTCAGGCAGGAGGGAAGAATCCTCAGGCTTGGGGGAGCCTCAAGTTTTCCAGAAGTACAAGAAATCCTCGGGGGGGGGGAATATACCCCAATGCATGGGTGGAAAACTCAGGCCCCAGGGACCAAATGCGACCCTCCAGATCTTTTTATATGGCCCTTGGGAGCCTCTGCAATTCAAAACCACTCTTCCTCCTGATTCTGCTTGGCATTCTCCTTTAGAATTTTTAACTGCGCTGGAAAGCAAAAACTCTTGATTGTACCTCTTTCTTATCTGGAGAGAGGGTAGAGAGGGAGTGTGCTTAGAAACCAATCTACTGAGAAAAGGTAAAATGTGTGATCCTTGACCCCCACCTCTTTTGCCTCGGGCCTTGCCCGCCACTGACATATGATACCCCCCCCCCCGGAAGGTGGCCCGGAAGTGAGTGGCTAAAAAATGTTCCCCACCCCCGCCTAATGGCCCAATGAAGGATAAGGAGACTGAGGGATCAGTGGCTATGGGATGCTGGTTGAGTGTTTGGAACAGCGACAGAAAATGAGGGCAGGAGCCATGGACAAGGGCACGGGTCAGGAACCCTTTTCAGCAGGGGGCCAGTCCACCATCCCTCAGACCATGTGGTGGGCCGGACTATCTATCTATCTATCTATCTATCTATCTATCTATCTATCTATCTATCTATCTATATTGGGGGGGGGGAATGAACGAATTCCTATGCCCCACAAATAACCCAGAGATGCATTTTAAATAAAAGGACACATTCTACTCATGTAAAAACATGCTGGTTCCCGGACTGTCCGCAGGCTGGATTTAGAAGGCGATTGGGACAGATCCAGCCCCCGAGCCTTAGTTTGCCTACCCCTGGATAAGGGCATGACAAGGGCTGGAACCCTGAAGAGAAGCGCTTCACCTACTGCAACATTTCGCGGCAGACCCACTTGTTAACGGAACAATTAACCGTGAGATACAGTTCCTTGGCTAGTCAAGAAGGCTTTTTAGCCAGAGGGTGGGAGGAGGGGGGCATTCTTTGCTTCACTGCAGCTTTACAATTCTATAGGAAACATCCCCCACCTCTGCAAAAATAAATAAATAATAATAATGTGCTGAGTGTACCGTAATTTCACATCTCTCTCTTTCTCCAAAAAATATTCTGTCCGGACTTCAAAACACAGACTTAACCAACAATATCCCACGATAGCAGTCAACACTTTGTACAGAGAAGGCAAAAGGGGGGGGGGGAGGCACACTTTCATTGCTTCATTGACTTGTTTGTGAAAGCTCAGAGCCCCTGTTGCTGGAATCTGCGTTCTGCGCTCTGGAGGGAAATCAAAACATGCTTCCCTTTGCAATGTGCTTTTCCGTCTGAGTTTACTTGCCATTACCCCTTGCAGCAGAAGGGAGAAGTGGTTGATCAGAGTATATTTGTGGGAAGAAAAGAGGGAGATGTACCCTGCTCTAAGGCCTCACTCCTGTTTCCCAGCTCCAGAGATAATTGACTCTGAACGAGGTCTACACATTTATTCATAAAACAGCAGCAGACCTCATTTGCATCACAAGAAGCCCTGCAAGAAACTAACCATAGTTCCCCCCCCCTCTCTCTCTCTCTCCCTCCCTCCCTCCCTCCCTCCCTCCCTCCCTTCCCCTTCCTACTGCCCCTGCTCTTGTTGCTGGCCAACTCCACTTGCACCTCACCTCCTCCCTTTACACCTCACCCAAACCTCCATCTCCTCACAGCTCCTTCAAGTCCCCCCCCCCCGCAAATATCCTCCTAGTTCCTCTGTGTTCCTCCATCTCTGCTTTATTTAAATCTCTGCTGTTGTGTAAAACAGCCATTTTAAAACCCACCTTCACCTTTGCTTCCCCTGCCTGACCACACAAATCTAGGATTGTAATGTGGCACTACAAATCCTCCAGTGGGGGCTGCGTGATGACAGTCCTACATTTTTAATATATATAGGGATACACACACACATACACGCAAAACTTATTCTATAGACCTGTTGCACGCTCTCTCCCTCTCTCTTAAAGGGAAGATATTCCATTTTGTTCCTGGGAAGACTCTCCTTTGCCTCTAAGACTTGTGCATGATGAAGGCCATTATTCAGTGGAAATTGTGGATTTGAATCTCTGCTCATGTATGAAGCTCATCAAGTGGTCACGGTGCGATTCCTATGTTGTTATTGTTGTTGTTTAGTCATTTAGTCGTGTCCGACTAACTGTGACTCCATGGACCAGAGCACGCCAGGCACTGCCTCCCGCAGTTTGGTCAAACTCATGCTGGTAGATTCAAAAACACTGTCCAACCATCTCATCCTCTGTCATCCTCTTCTCCTTGTGCCCTCCATCTTTCCCAACCTCAGTGTCTTTTCCAGGCAGTCTTCTCTTCTCATGAGGTGGCCAAAGTATTGGAGCCTCAGTTTCACGATCTGTCCTTCCAGTGAGCACTCAGGGCTGAACAAAAGGGAACAAGTGAAGGGGATCATAATAAAGTTGTGTCAACCCAAACAAATGATAGGTGATAGATTCTAGATGGACAAAACAATGTCTATCCTACAACTCATCATTATCATAGGGGATTCGCTGCCACAAGATGTAGTGATGGCTTTGGTGGGGGGTTGGATACATTCATGGAGGGGTACTAAATGTTACAATTCCCACACACACTGCCCTCTGAGCTCTCTTGGACAGAAAGAATAGGGATGCCATAAAGAAATACATTGCTATCTGCAGTCTGCAGAACATCAAGCATTGATGTTTAAAGCCATGTCTACATTAGCTGCTGAAAAGGAATGGCTTGCTAAGGAAATAAGGAGAGGGCGCGGGGGGGGGGGGGGAGAGGGAAAAAAAAAACAGGGCTGCACAGTTTGCATCTTGCTGAGGTCAGCAACTCCAGAGCCTTGCCAGAGACCCACCAAATTGGATTAACACATCCTTTTGCAATGCCTCTCCACTGAACTCAGAATCAAGGCCCCTTGGAGATCTCCCCTCCCTTTTGCTCGGATATATAGAGTTCTGGTGACATGATTTATTTGGTGGCCATGCAGAGAGGAAAATAACAGGCTTCCCAAGAAAATGGGGATTTGATTTCCCCTTTGGTCAGGCTGCAGTTTTGTCAGCTTTCTCTCTTAAAAATTATTATTTTTTATCCCTGAGCTGTTTTTCCCTGTAACGCCAAGGTTGTTCACTCTTCAGGGCTGTAATAAGACACTTAACTTCAGCTGCACATAAGTTCTCGACAGTTTAATACCTACAGACTGAGCTGCTGTGAATCTTTGGGGCTCAATTACTGTGCACGGTGTAGAACCAAACTGGTAAGAGGCAGCCTCTAAAATGGGGGCAACTTGTCTGACCTCTCTCAAGAGGCACTTCCCCCATGTTCAGCTTCAAAGTCTTCTTCTTGGGCTATACTTGTTGCCCCCAAACCCTCTCCAAGAGACCAATAACCAGCATTCCTGTTAAAAGCTGACTCCTGTGTTAAGTGCCACACTCTTTTTTTTAAAGCGCCTCTTTCCTCCTCTAAGTCAGGTTGCAATCCTGTACCCACTTACCTGAGTGCAATTAATTCCCAGCGGGGCTTCCTTTTGAACAGGCCTGGACAGAGCTGAGATGAAAACGAAGCTAATTTTCATTTCTGTTAAGGCCGTTGGCAAAGCAAATTTGGTGCCCTTCCCTTTGCAAATTCATAATGTGTAAATTTAATTGGGGTAATAAAGAAGATCATAATACTTTGCATAAGCATGAGGGACAGATGCAAAGCTCTATTGTGTACATCAGCAAATATAAATAGATCCTCTGTCCCTTCTGATTCCCTTGTGATGGAATGTTCCGATGGAGCTGATGCGATTCTTCTGAAGCGTTCATAAATTGTACTTCCTTGTAAGAGTCCCTTATATAATACCCAAGCAATGCCAATTTAGCTGGAGTGGAACATTTAAACAGCTGGGGAAATATGAAACAAATGCATAGCAAATGAATTCATTAGGACTGGCACTATTAGGACAAATTCATTATGATTAGCATCCTTGAAAGGAACGTCTAAAGATGGGGCATTTTTTTTAAAAAAAGGAAGATGAGAGACAATGTAATCGGCGTGCCCCAGCGGCACCCCGTCCTCCATCTCTGCGGCTATTTGATTGATTGACACCACCCTTTTAAAGGATGCTGTGGTTGCTTTGGTAGGATCAAAGAGACGTTCATGGTGGCCAGCTCACAAGAGTGGAGCCTTTGAAGATTCATCAAAGAATGTGAAAAGAAATATTGTACAGTGGTACCTCGGGTTAAGAACTTAATTTGTTCTGGAGGTCCGTTCTTAACCTGAAACTGTTCTTAACCTGAGGTACCACTTTAGCCTATGGGGCCTCCTGCTGCTGCTGCACGATTTCTGTTCTCATCCTGAAGCAAAGTTCTTAACCTGAGGTACTATTTCTGGGTTAGCGGAGTCTGTAACCTGAAGCGTCTGTAACATGAAGCATCTGTAACCCGAGGTACAAGTTCCATCCCAGAGACCAAGAGAAGCAGCTCCACTCCACTCTGACCCTGGAGTAACACTAAAGCAGAGGTGACTTTGAGTAAGACAGGTAGTGGTGACTGATCAACCCCACAGCTTTCAAGTTCTGCAGTCACATAATCCATGAATGTAATCAAATGAAAGCAGCAAAAAGACAGCTCGGATGGAGCCCATATGGGTTCAATTGTGATTTTAATAGTTAGAAGTAAGGAGCGGGATACGCAAAGAAAAAAAATCATGCATATATTTAGAGTTCTTGCCTCCAGCCCCTTTGCCCCCGAAGCTCCTTGTAGCTTCCTTGGGTACCACTGTATGCTTAAGAAAAGAGGATGGGACTTTGGTAGAAATACAGGTGCCTACAAGAAGATAAGAAGATAAAACAAAATAAAATAAAAAAATTCCTTCCAGTAGCACCTTAAAGACCAACTAAGTTAGTTCTAGGTATGAGCTTTCATGTGCATGCACACTTCTTCAGATACACGAAAGCTCATACCTAGAACTAACTTAGTTGGTCTTTAAGGTGCTACTGGAAGGATTTTTTTTATTTTGTTTTGACTATGGCAGACCAACAACGGCTACCCATCTGTAATAAGAAGATAAGAATGTCCCATCTACTCCAGCATCCTGTTCTCACAGTGGCCAACCAGATGCCTGCGGGAAATCAGCAAGCAGGATTTGAGCATAAGAGCCCTCTCCCTTCCTGTGGTTTCCACCTACTGGTATTCATAAAAAATACCACCTCTGTCAGGCATCAGAGGAGCCACCCCTCCCCCCACAGTACATTGCCAGGAATGGATAAGACAAGGAAAGTTCTTACCAATGCATTTCATTCAGTATTCACAGACAGAGGCTTAGAAATGCAGCCTCTTGTAATGGTGTTGCTCCGAGTGAAACCCCCTCCCCTCTGTCTCTCCCACTTCCTCATCGGTCATTCCTATGGGTGCTGCTGGAAAGTGCCTTTTGCCTTTGAGCCCTTTGCTCTCCTACTTTCAAGGATTGCAGGGTCCTGGGATGCTTTCTAAAGACACCGAGTCCACCAGCTGTCTCTCCCCTGGTGCTGCTTCTTCCTCCCATTATCTCCAGGCTTTTCCCCTCATCTGCCTCCGAGCTGTGACCTCCCTCAAACCCCTGTTGTAATTCTGAACGGTCTCCTTCTTCTCTGGAAGCGTCAGGCTGGGGAGGCAGCCTCCACCACTCCTCCTCTGTCCAGTCCCTGACAACCTCAGACTGTGGAGGCAGAACACAGCCATCATGGCTCGAAGCCGTCACTAGCCTTTTCCTCCAGGACTTTGTCTTAGCTCTCTAGTTGGGACTATATGGGCTATTGGCCTGATCTGCCAGGCTCTTCTTATGCTTTCAATGCTTCTGAACACCAGTTGCTGGAAACCAGGAGTGCTCTTGTGCTTAGGCCCTGCTTGTGGGTTCCCCCTCAGTCATCTGGTTGGCCACTATGAGAACAGGATGCTGGACTAGATGGGTATTGAGGACAGGCAGAGTGAAGTGACAGAGCTAGAGCGCATCTAGCCACTGTCTCCAGCATTCAAAGAGATAAGCGGCTCTCAATGAGCTGTCCAGGGTCCTTAAACCTCTGTATTTGGCACACTTTGCTCTTGGCTTGTACAGTGGTACCTCGGGTTAAGAACTTAATTTGTTCTGGAGGTCCATTCTTAACCTGAGGTACCACTTTAGCTAATGGGGCCTCCCGCTGCTGCTGCGCGATTTCTGTTCTCATCCTGAAGCAAAGTTCTTAACCCAAGGTACTATTTCTGGGTGAGCAGAGTCTGTAACCTGAAGCATCTGTAACCCAAGGTACCACTGTATTATGGCTGAGGGACTCGTGGCCTCCCAAATACTTCAACTCCCTCCACCCCATATCATTTGGCCATGCTGGCTGGGACAGATGGGAGTTGGTCCAACACCATCTATCCCACCCCCACCCCCACATATGACATGTTTGCTTCCTTTCCTCAAGATGTCCTGAGCCTTCCCCTGTATTTACATTCTGGAACTTGGTAAAAAGGTAAAAGGTAAAGGATCCCTGGATGGTTAAGTCCAGTCAAAGGCGACTATGGGGTTGCAGTGCTCATCTTGCTTTCAGGCAGAGGGAGCTGGAGTTTGTCCACAGACAGCTTTCTGGGTCATGTGGCCAGCAGGACTAAACCACTTCTGGTGCAATGGAACACCGTGATGGAAACCAGAGTGCGAGACACGCCATTTACCTTCCCACCACAGTGGTACCTATTTATCTACTTGCACTGGCGTGCTTTCATAGAATCATAGAATCATAGAGTTGGAAGAGACCACAAGTGCCATCGAGTCCAACCCCCTGCCAACTTCTAGGTTGGCAGCAGCTGGGACAGAGCAATGAGAGTTCAGCTGGTCATGAGGATTTGAACCGCCAACCTTCCAATCGGCAAGCCCAAGAGGCTCAGTGGTTTAGATCACAGCACCGTCTGCATCACCTGGATCACGGATTGGTCACTGCCTGCTCTGGTGGTCCCTATTCTCTTATTGTGTTTTTAATATTCAGTTGGGAGCTGCCCAGAGTGGCTGGGGAAACCCAGCCAGATGAGAGGGGTATTAATAATAATAATAATAATAATAATAATAATAATAATAATAATTATCAACCACCTTCAGAATGCTGGCTGTACCATTTGCTTCTTACTGGTTCTGCTTCGGACATGGAAATGACTTGTAGGTTTAGGAGCATGGAAATCTACCTTTTATGGAGTCAAACCATTGTCCACCCTGCTCAGGGTTGTCTACAACGGTTTCAGGAAGAGGACTTTTCCAGTGCTACTTGGAGATGCCAGGGATTGAACCTAGGACCCTCTGCATAAAAGGCAGGTGTTCTGCCACTGAGCTACACCAAGCTGCCATTCCTTATTCTCATACGCTCAACCAACATCAGCAACATGTTGTTTCTTGGAAGTTGACCCTGAAAGAGGCAGGTTTCCTGGACAAGTTTCCACAAAGCAGTTCCAAATTATTCAGGAATGTGTCAAATGCACGCTACTTTGTGGTGCAATTGTCCCGCATGAATTATATGGTTGTCTGCATTATGCAAAAGTGCCATAAATTTTGGGCCTCCTGCAGCTAACTGGGCAAAGCCTTCCCTTTAATTAGAGTGGAAAGGAGCGAACCATGGTGGATTTATGGGCAAAACATCAAGTTATTCAAGTGCTTCTGCCAATAATGGTGTTGTGGCGTTAAGCTAGAAACCAATCAGAGGTGAGGCTCATGCACCAAAAGGGTCACATGACTGAGCCCCAAAATATAGGATGATTAGCAGAGGGTTGGAAACCTTCAATTCATTCAGTGGGTAGATTATTCAACTCAGTTGATTTAGTTGATTACTTGGGGAGAACATATTGTAGAAAGTTTATTTATTTATATAAGTATTTATATAGAATGCTCTGTCATAAATGTGTGTTATTTACCACAATAAAACATAAAACCATACAACAGGAACCATTAAAAAAAGTCAAAAATAGACATCAATTAACCAATGTGGATGGATGTATTATTAATTGCCTGCCTAGGCCTGATGGAATATAAAAGTTTCCAGCAGGCATTAATGATTTTAACACTTCCTGGGTTAAGTTAGCTATAGAGTTAAGATCAGAATTGTTTGTTTTCAGGTGAGTTCGTCCACAATAGGGGGGGGGGGATGTTTTCACTACCACTAGCAATTAGCAGTTGCTGATTTTGGATCAGTTGTTGCCAAAATCTCATGGGGAGGTAGCTTTTTGAGCTGTTGCACATTGTAAGGAAATGTTTTATTTTGTTTTTTTTTTTTAAAAAAAAATCAGGTCCTTACAATTTGGAATGGCTCACAAAGACACCTGTATGGAAAATGCACCTGGAAAACAAAATGTATATTGAGGAGTTAGGGATCTGACATAGTTACTCTTCCTGCCTCTGTTCCTTCCCCCTCCCTCCCTCGTTAAGTTTTTTGATGGTTTGAGAACAGTCTTGAATGTCCTGAGAATGTTGGGAGGAGGTGAAGCCCCCCCCCCCCAGCTGTCTTAATCAGTTTTGGAGGATAGTGCTGGGAGGAGCTGTTTTTACGTTTAAACTAAACAAGCTATAGCTTAGGGCCCCACTCTCTTGGGGGCCCCCAAAAAAATTTAAAGGAAAAAACAACTGGATGTACATTTCCAAAATTGTATTTCAGTTCAACAATTACTTTGATAAAATACATATTTTGTTATGTGCAAATGGCTTTAGATACCTATTAGGTCCATAAATTACAATATAGCATATATTCAACACAAAAAACAGGGACAATTTGTTGTTGACAAAGGACAGCTGGACATATAAAGGGCCCCATTACCCTCAGTTGCTTAGGGCCTCGTCAAACCTAAATCAGGCTCTGGTGCTGGGTACCTTCTTTGATGTAGGACATTGCTTTGAGAAATTGAGGCACTGGGAGGGGGTGGCTAATAAATGATCTGCACGTAGCCAGTCTTGAAAGCCACACAGGCTATCTCTAAAACTGGATGGTTTGGGGCAGAATTTCTTTGAAGCTGGTGCACAGACTGATTGGCTGTGGGGCCATGCAAACTGAGGCTACCTGGGGAAGTCACTTCGCTGCTTTTTGAGGTCTTCCAAGTGGCAGATTGAAGTGTGTAAGATGCTGATGTGGTTGCTCGAGAGCAAACAGGCAAGACTCCGATCTATCTTTTCCAGGTTTTATTCTTAGTGCAAACTATTTACAGTGAAGAGCATTGTAAGTTCATGTCTGGCTCAATTGCTAGCAGAATCTGGGAGTGGTCGGTCTTTGTACCTCCCCCAGCATAACAGTCTCATGACCCCCCAACCTTGTCCGCCCGAAACCTACTGCGCAGAATGGGCGCTGGCAAAAGGGCACAGTGGTACCTCAGGTTACGTATGCTTCAGGTTACAGACTCTGCTAACCCAGAAATAGTACCTCAGGTTAAGAACTTTGCTTCAGGATGAGAACAGAAATTGTGCTCCGCTGGCGCAGCAGCAGCAGGAGGCCCCATTAGCTAAAGTGGTGCTTCAGGTTAAGAAGAGTTTCAGGTTAAGAACGGACCTCCAGAACGAATTAAGTACTTAACCCGAGGTACCACTGTACTTTCCTCTTTCCTCCTCTCCTGTTTGCTCAGGCTCGGTGTTGAGGCTCTCCCTAGCATCCCCTGGTCACTGCGTCTCCTCTCCACTGGAGGTGGGGGTTTCCTCCTCGCCGGAGGAGGAACTACTTCACAAGATTTTTGGAGGTTCCCTATAACACAACTGCCCTTCCACCTCTCGCCTCTGAGCTGCCCTTCCACCTCTCGCCTCTCGTTCCTTGACAAAGTGCTTGCTTGGTATATATATATTGCTTGCTGTTGAGGATAAAACCTTTAATCTTCTCACTCTGTTGTGTATTTTGTATTGCTTCTGAATCTCATTTTAAAAGAACGCCTTGCATTTGGCAAAAGACAACACCTCTTAGTGTGATTTTTTTCTACCATGCAACTCTGCTTAAGCACAATTTGAGTAATATGTTAAAAGGCAGGTGGGCTCTACCCAACAAGCACTACAACAATGACATTGCTGTATTTTAAATTTTGGGTATCTGGCTTGCTGGGAAGAGAAATCACTCTCTTTCATTGCCTCGATCAATGTTTCTAGGTCTCGATGACATGGCGATCGTCAGGAGGCAAACTTCCTGACGAATCTTTTCAATTCTGAAGCTTTGCCTGGCTCTATACTCTAGGTACCTGACCTGCTGCATCAGCCAGTCCCTCTCTGCTCAGCAAGCAACATCAAAGCCTTGCCGAAACAGTGCATGTTTCCCTCTCTTCCCCACGAGAAACCTTCTAACAATAAAACTAGCTCCCCCCTGCCCTTGTGCACGATGATGCAGAACTTCAAAGTCAACCCACTCCTTTAAAATCCCCCAGCCTCATTCCTTGTCTCTGCAGAGGGGTGGGGACTGCTCTGCTCCTTTTAATGGAGGGGGAAGCATCAGGCCCCCATGGGAAGGCACTCATGGATCAGTCTCAGTGTGAAACAACCAGCCTGGAAAAACACACACACACTGAAATATGAGTATATGAAATATGACTCTTTAATTAACAGAGATGAACAACTTTTCTCATCGCAGGGCGGTTTGGAAAATAAGACATTTTTTAAAGGCAGAAAATAATAGAATTATAGAGCTGGAAGGTACCCCATGAGTCATCTTGTTGTTTAGTCATTTAGTTGTGTCCGACTCTTTGTGACCCCATGGACCAGAGCACGCCAGGCACTCCTGTCTTCCACTGCCTCCCGCAGTTTGGTCAGACTCATGCTGGTAGCTGCGAGAACACTGTCCAACCATCTCATCC
Source organism: Podarcis erhardii (assembly GCF_964252035.2). Taxonomy (NCBI): domain Eukaryota; kingdom Metazoa; phylum Chordata; class Lepidosauria; order Squamata; family Lacertidae; genus Podarcis; species Podarcis erhardii. Next base: position 47,287,517 of record NC_138503.1, on the reverse strand, counting down.
TCTGTCATCCCCTTCTCCTTGTGCCCTCCATCTTTCCCAACATCAGGGTGTTTTCCAGGGAGTCTTCTCAGGAGGTGGCCAAAGTATTGGAGCCTCAGCTTCAGGATCTGTCCTTCCAGTGAGCACTCAGGGCTGATTTCCTTAAGAATGGATGGGTTTGATCTTCTTGCAGTCCATGGGACACTCAAGAGTCTTCTCCAGCACCAGAATCCAAAAGCATCAATTCTTCGGTGATCAGCCTTCTTTATGGTCTAGCTCTCACTTCATGAGTCATCTAACCCCCTACAATCACAGCTAAAATGAACTCCAGACAGATGGCCACTCAACTTCTGCATTAAAACTTCCAAGGAAGGAGACAGCCCACCACTTTCCATGCAACTTTGTGCCACTGTCAAACAGCTCTTCCTATCAGAAAGCTCTTTCTAATGTTCAGTCACAAATAGCTCAGAAATAGCTTGGCTTTTTTCAGAAACGAATAATAAATTTAATAATTTTTTATTTATACCCCGCCCTTCCTGGTTCAGAAAACTGGGCTCAGGGCAGATAACAACAAATTTTAAACACTTAATTGATGCAACAACAACAACAACAAAAACAGCATAAAATACAGTATAAAACGTGAATAACAATAAATTCATAATTCAAAAATCAATTTAGGGGGAAAATCCATACAATAAACATTAGAGAATCACCAGGGCTAGTTGGCTAAATTAGTCCTATTTGGGCCAGGGAGGAGACCAGGGGAGAATTAGCTGTGGGATCCCAGAACAGGTAATCTTCATAAAAAGGGGAGAGGAAGGGAAGGAAGGGGAATAAAAGATCAGGCTAAGTTCAAATTGAAAGCCAGGTGGAATAGCTCTGTCTTACAGGCCCTGCAGAAGGAAGTTAAATCCTGCAGGGCCCTGGACAGAGCACTCCACCAGGTCGGAGCCATCACTGAGAAGGCCCTGGGCCTGGTAGAGGATAATCTGACTTCCTTAGGGCCCGGGACCAAGGTCCTTTGCGGGGCAGACCAGGAGAGGCAGTCCTGTAAATATGAGGCAGCACCCCTCCCTTCTCCCAGCAGCAGAGCGAGCAGGGGCAGGATCCTCCGCGGGGCCTCCAAGGAGTCAGCCTGCCTCCTCCCACTCAGCCGCCCTACAGCTGGGGGGGAGGGGAGGCAGCAGGAGGACCATTTGGGTAGCGTGGAGCCTGCGTGCGCCAAAGCCACCGTGTCTCTCCCAGGAGAGACGCGTGGCTTGGGCGCACTGCAGGCCCCACAGTGAGTGCTGCCTGGCATTTTGTCACCCCCCTCAGTGGTGACACCCGGACGACCCACCCCCACTGCAACCCCTTCCTCCGCCCCTGCCATCTCCCTTCTCACATGCCTTGAGCTTCACCAAATGTGTTAATATTAGTGTATACAGCCCTAATATGGTTCCTCTTCATCCTGGAGAAGAGTGACTAGTGGGGTGCCACAGAGTTCTGTCTTGGGCCCGGTCTTATTCAACATCTTTATCAACGACTTGGATGATGGACTCAAGGGCATCCTGATCAAATTTGCAGATGACACCAAACTGGGAGGGGTGGCTAACACCCCAGAGGACAGGATCACACTTCAAAATGACCTTGACAGATTAGAGAACTGGGCCAAAACAAACAAGATGAATTTTAACAGGGAGAAATGTAAAGTATTGCACTTGGGCAAAAAAAAAAATGAGAGGCACAAATACAAGATGGGTGACACCTGGCTTGAGAGCAGTACATGTGAAAAGGATCTAGGAGTCTTGGTTGACCACAAACTTGACATGAGCCAACAGTGTGACGCGGCAGCTAAAAAAGCCAATGCAATTCTGGGCTGCATCAATAGGAGTATAGCATCTATAGCAGTAGATCAAGGGAAATAATAGTGCCACTGTATTCTGCTCTGGTCAGACCTCACCTGGAGTACTGTGTCCAGTTCTGGGCACCACAGTTCAAGAAGGACACGGACAAACTGGAACGTGTCCAGAGGAGGGCAACCAAAATGGTCAAAGGCCTGGAAACGATGCCTTATGAGGAACGGCTAAGGGAGCTGGGCATGTTTAGCCTGGAGGAGGTTAAGGGGTGATATGATAGCCATGTTGAAATATATAAAAGGATGTCACATAGAGGAGGGAGAAAGGTTGTTTTCTGCTGCTCCAGAGAAGCGGACACGGAGCAATGGTTCCAAACTACAAGAAAGAAGATTCCACCTAAACATTAGGAAGAACTTCCTGACAGTAAGAGCTGTTTGACAGTGGAATTTGCTGCCAAGGAGTGTGGTGGAGTCTCCTTCTTTGGAGGTCTTTAAGCAGAGGCTTGACAACCATATGTCAGGAGTGCTCTGATGGTGTTTCCTGCTTGGCAGGGGGTTGGACTCGATGGCCCTTGTGGTCTCTTCCAACTCTATGATTCTATGATTCTATGATTCTAATATAATGTGTGTGTGTGTGTGTGTGTGTGTGTGTATACAATTAGTATAAAACCCCTAACAACTTGGAGACCAGTTTCCTTGTGAGATTGTCTTACTCCGTACATGCCCACTGGACCACTTCGAACTCTGAAACTGGTAACCTTATAGGTACCACATAATTCTCAATTCTGTGCTTCTAAGAAATGGCTCTTTTAGTGTGGCAGCATCCACACTTTGGAACTCCCTGCCTATTGACATCAGGTAGGTGCTTTTGCTACATTGATGAAAAAATCCAACAGCCTACCCAGATATCCAGCATGCTAATGTGCAAGGTTTTTTGTTTTGTTTTAGTTTATTGCTGGTTTTGCTTTTTTTTTTTAAATGTTGTTTTAATTCTTTTTGGCAGGGATTTGATTTTTTAAATCTTTTCACAAACTGCTTTGAAGGGGCATGTCAGGGAACTGCCATCGGAGGAACAGGTGGTGGAAAGGCTCCAGGAGAATAGGAGAGATTCTGCAGCAGAAGAAGGAACCAGTAGGGGGAGAGCAGGAGCTCCGGCGGAAGGGGAGTCGGAGGGGAGGCTCTGGGATACTTCCAGTGAGAATAGTGAAGAGGTAACAAGACCCCCCTTAGGAACTCCCACCCTTTGCCGGAAACTGTCACGCAGAGAGTCCAGGAGGCGCATGTCCGTCAAACAGCTTTTATGCTGGAGTAAGTTCCGTAGACGCCCACTGTCAGATTCTACCAGCGACTGACGGAGTCATGCTTTGGGGGCTCCGTTAGTGACTCGGTTTGGTTGACCAGCCAAACCCCAGAGGGATCAAGCTTTTACGCACAAGCAGCTCATTATCCCATCACAGGGCATGTGCTTTTACGATCAGGGGGTATGCAAATGTTATTAGATAACGATGGTGCTTTTTTCTAAAAAAAAAGTTTATGGGTACTCTCATTTTGGCTGCTCCCCCTCCCCCTCACTCCCTCCCTCCACTCCCAGCCCCCTCCCAATCCTTGGATGAGGGACTCAATGTGGTGGTGCTGAGAGGATGGGAAGGCCTCCGGCAATGGCGACAGTGGGATTAGCTTGAGTGAGGAGGGGCAAGTGCTTCCTGGCTGGCTCTAGCCCGGCAAGAGGAGGAGGAGGAGGAGCCATGGGCGGAGCAAGGGGGCAGGCCACCCCATGTGTCACCACTGAGGAAGGTGGCAGAATGCCGGGTGGCACTCACACGGGGCCTGCAGCACACCCGAGCCACGCGTCTCTCCTGGAAGAGACGTGTGGCTCAGGCGCACACAGGCTCTGCCCTGCCCAAACGGGTCAGCCCACTGCCTCCTTCCCCCACCAGCTGTACGGCTGCTGAGTGAGAGGACACAGGGACATTCTGAAGGCCTCTGAAAGCACCCCAGGCACTCAAGTGGTTTTCTCTATCACTGGGAGGAGTGCCGTTGCCTCCAGTGTGGCCGCCCCAGACTCCCCTCCCTGGACACTGGCAGGGAGAATGATGGAGCTCCAGTCCATGCTGCTACTGCACAGATAGCTGGCATGTCGGTCCGTCCATCAGCCGGTTGGGGCAACACAAAATGTTTAGGAGTACGTGTCCCCCTGTGTCCCCCCAGAAAAAGGTACTGGATAGCAACAATAATACCGATGGGCTTTTGGTGTCCTTATCACCTGTAAGGGAAGCAGAGGAAGGGCAATATCTCAAAATCTCCAGCCCTAAGTTGCCTTGTTCGGTTTCACTACAGATAGGCATGTGCCAGAGATGGAGGAGAGGTTTTTGAACACTAGAGTGAAGGTCTGTGACGAAGACAAACTGGCCAGAGGATGTTTTGAATCTGCCATTCACAGAGTGGTGAAAACTGTGCCTGTCGCAGAGTGTGGCGTGTGCATGCATGTGCAAGGGTGTGTGGAGGGAGGCATGCGGAAATGTCACCAGCATTTCCCTCTGGAAGATTTAAAGGTCGAGTCAGGGCCAGCAAGAGAACTTTGTACAGCAAACCATCGCATTTGCTCAGTACCTTTCTCAGCCGAACCCCACACTTCCCTGTGTTGCCTGTGACCCCTTTTCTAGGTTAATGCTCAGATCCAACAGAAAGTGATGGAGAGAGAAAGGTCAGTCCTTGGCATTTCAGTTTTCCCCGCCCGCCCTGTGCCTCGCTTTGGTTCTTTCCTTTCAGTGAGGAGGAAAGCATTCGAAGAAGAGGAAAACTCTATTCCTGACACATGGGCCAAGTCCTGCTAGGTGCAACTCAGTCTCTGACGAACAAAGCTACTTCAGAGGCTCGTCGTGAGCCAGGAGGACATTTGTGTCACTGACCTCAAACGCAACATTTTCAGCAACGAAAGGTCACAGTGGAATTGCTGAACTAGGATTCCACCAGCAGCTGTGATTCTTTCCCATTCAAACTCTGAATTTTTCACAAGCTCTGGGTATAGAATCATAGAATGGTAGAGTTGGAAGGGACCACAATGGTTATCTAGCACAACCCTCTGCAATCCAGGAATCTTTTGCACGGGGTTCAAATCCTTGTTGAAAAAATTGTAGTGTTCAAAGAGGCCGTGAGGGTCATCTATGCCAACCCCCTGCAATGCAGGAATCTTTCACCCAATGTGGGGCTGGAACCCACAACCCTGGGATTGAGAAACTCATGCTCTACCAACTGAGCTGTATTGCAGGAGTGAAGCTGGCCTCTTCAGAACACTGTGGTCTTTTGCATGTTTGGGTTCTGTATGATACAGAGATAAGTAGATGCAGCAATAAACCAGTTGCTGTTGAAGATGCCACAAGGCTCTGTGAAGCTTCCCACCACACCCCAAGAAATGTATATGCCCAGATGTTGCATTAGACACATCCATAAAGAGAAGGCCCTGGATTAAAAATTCGGCATCCCATTAGTGGCATATACTCATAGGATTGTTGCTCTCATTAAAAGTGAATGTGATTGCTGCCACTGCTAAGTGACAAACTCACACTTCAAATTGGACCTCTACGCCAGCTGCCCCATCTCAGCAGTTTCTTGGCTGCTTTTGGGATTTGGAACTGAGTCTCATCAGCAGTCTTGTGAAATTCCTGCTGCTGGCAGGGTTGGGTTTGTCTCACCCACCCCTTGGAGGAAAGGAGACTCAAGGCAAGTGGACAGCAAACTTTTTCAGCAGGGGGCCGGTCCACTGTCCCTCAGACCTTGGGGGGGGGCTGGACTATACTTGGGGGGGGGATGAACAGATTCCTATGCCCCACAAATAACCCAGAGATGCATTTTAAATAAAAGGACACATTCTACTCATGCAAAAACATGCTGATTTCCGGACCGTCCGCAGGTCGGATTTAGAAGGCGATTGGGCCAGATCCGGCCCCCGGGCCCTAGTTTGCCTACCCATGCTTTAGATCCTGTAACAATAGATTCTAAAGAATAATGGTAACTTGTAGGGATATCCTGGGCCCAAGATCTCAGTAGCAGGGCCGTCTTTAGCATATGCGGCACTGGGGTGCAAAGATCCACCCAGTGCTCCCAATTTTTTGGGGGGGAGGGGCAGCTCAAGGTTGTTGAGCATTTAAGGAGGGGAGCAGCAAAAACCGCTAACATGAAAAAAGGGGAGCAGCAATAACTCCGTCTTTCCATTTTTGCAATCATGCGAAAATGAAAGACACCATTGGGGGCGCCGCCAGATACGTTGATTCTCCAGCTCTTCCGCAAAAGAGAACAGAAATGACCCATCAACTGCAATCACCCAGGGATCGTGGTTAAAGCTTGGGCTGCTTCAGAGCCAGTGTGGTGTAGTGGTTGAGAGCGGTAGATTCGTAATCTGGGGAACCGGGTTCGCTTCCCTGCTCCTCCACATGCAGCTGCTGGGTGACCTTGGGCCAGTCACACTTCTCTGAAGTCTCTCAGCCCTACTCACCTCACAGAGTGTTTGTTGTGGGGGAGGAAGGGAAAGGAGAATGTTAGCCACTTTGAGACTCCTTAGTGTAGTGATAAAGTGGGATATCAAATCCAAACTCCTCCTCCTCCTCCTCCTCCTCCTCCTCTTCTTCTTCTTCTTCTTCTTCTTCTTCTTCTTCTTCTTCTTCAGTGGTGGGCACCCCCCCCCCCAGAATAAAGACGGCTCTGCTCAGTAGCATAACTGGGGAAGATCTTAGATTCTGGAGAGCTGCCACCATTCAGAGTTGTCAGTATGCTGTTAGTTGGATCATTTTTCTGTCTTACTATGACTCTCATGTACCTTCCAACATTTCTCTAATGAAAATAGGGACATCATCATCATCATCATCATCGTTCTATTTATACCCTGGCCATCTGACTGGGTTGCTCCAGCTACTCTGGATGGCTTCCAACATCTGTAAAACATAATAAAACATTAAAACTTTTTTTTTTAATTCCCTATAGATGGCTCTGGGATCAGATAACTCCACACCTTCCAACATTCCTCTGTTGAAAATAGGGACACCCTACCATACCCTGCAATATTCCTCCAGTGAAAATAGGGGTGTCTTAAAGGAAAAGCAGGACATTCCAGGATCAAAACAGAAACTGAGACGGTTCTGTAAATCCGGGACTGTCATTGGACAATAGGGACACTTTGAAGGTCTGCACTCATGGACACAATCACCATGCAAGACTCACAGATACAAGCAGCATGCTGCACCTTCAAAGCTTTTCACGGTTGAGATATCCCTTCCTTCTGCATCAAATACTTATTTATGAGAGGCATGATCCCACAGTGAAGTCCTCTCAGACAAAAGGCTCTGTTGCCCATGTGGTGTTTACAGTAGAACTGCCTGGTAAGTTTAACCCAAATCTTACAATTTCATCTTCCCCTCCAGCGATAAATCCCATTCAGCGGCTCATGAACGTCTGCTAATTTTTTATCTTCCAAAAAATGTATTGGATACCGCAGATCTGAAAGAGATTTCTCCTGGTGATTAAGATTAATGGGAGTGTTTTCTCAGTTTCAAATTATCAGATTTATTATCTGCTTCAGGTAATGTTCAGCAACAGTATATCTTTTTCCCCCCTTTTCCCTCTTCATTTTGCAGCGAGAGTGTGTGTGCTACAGTCCTTTGGCAGCAGAGCATTCAATAATCGGGAAAGTCTGTTAATTAAAAAGAAGAAATACTTTGACACCATACTACAGTATTTAAAATGCCACGCATTCCCTACATTTAACTGCAATCAGCCAAATTGACTTTGCAGCTTCATAATTGCACTAAATTAATCTCTTATTTCATTTGCTGCACAACCAAAGGTTTTAGTCTGACTGCATGTTAAATCTAAGTAATTTTCTAATTATAGGAGGGGGTGATGGGAAGCTCTTTATTAACACTGGTAGTGGTTGCAAGCTTACATGCCTTTGAAAATACAGGTGAGGTTTAGGTAGAGGGAGACTGATGAATAATTGAGCCAAAATATAGCACAGCTGTGTCGTTTTAAAAAGGCAAGGGTTGTAAATGCCGCCCCCTATGTTTCTGGCTGCATGTAATTCATTCTCATATATACTGATGTATCAACCTAAGTAGCTGCCTTATACTTGAGTCAATTGGTCCATCTAACCAGTATTGTCTACACGGACTGGCAGCAACTCTCCAGGGTTTCAGGCAGGGGACATTGCATGACCAGGCGGTGACAGCCCCAGCCCCCAGGGATCATAAGGAAGGAATAAAGACTCTGACGTTATATGGACTTAAAATTAGGCCACAACTTTATTAAACTTCCGAATGTAGGAAGGCCTTGGCTTAGGTCTTGGGCATGTATCCCTCCCAGCCCCCCAGCTGGGGGGAATTGGGGCTCATCAGGGTAAATGGAATATGGGGGTGTTCTGCGAGACGTAAGTGTAGGCAGGCAGCCAAGCCCATATCCCAGTTTAGTGTTTTATACAGAGGTCATTCCAAAGCTGTCTGTTGCTTCTTTCATTGATATTTTAGAGCTCACCCCCTATCTAAAGGCCTTCTGCTGCTGATAAGCTGAAGAACCAGGGATGGTGCGAGACGCATATTGGGCAGTAGTATGTGTCATGGGCCAGGTGACATCTTCACCTACGGAACTGTCTTGGGGCGAGATGCAGCCCTCAACCTTATTTCATTTCATAGAATCATAGAATTGTAGAGCTGAAGGGGCTGCAAGGATCAACTAGTTCAATCCCCTGCAATTCAGGAATCACAGCTCATGAATCCCTGGCACATGACCAATCAATGTCTGCTTAAAAGCCTCCAATGAAGAAGAGTCCACCACCTTCTGAGGTGGTCCATTCCACTGTTGAACATCTCTTGCCATCAGAAAGTTCTTCCTGATGTTGAGCCAGAATCTCCTTTCTTGCCATTTGAATCCATTTGTTCAGGTCCTACCCTCCAGAGCAACAGAAAGCAAGCTTTCTCTGTCTTCCATGTGGCAACTCTTCATATATCCGAAGATGGCTATCCTATCATCTCTTAGTCTCCTCTTCTCCAGGCTAAACATACAGCAACTTCCTCAGCTGTTCCTCCTAAGACATTGTTTCCAGACCCTTGATCATCTTTGTCACCTTTCTCTGTGCATGTTCTAGTTTGTGAATATCCTTCTTAAACTGTGGTGGCTTTTCACAGTGTGAAGATGCAGTGGAGCCTTGGTTCTCAAACACCAAAAACACGGAAGTAAGTGTTCCGATTCTCAAACATTTTTTGGAAGCTGGACATTTGATGCGGCCGTCGGCTATTGTTTCTGGGGCACCTGCACCAATCAGAAGCTGCACCTTGGTTTTCGAACATTTCGGAAGTCAAACGGACTTGCAGAACAGATTAAGTTAGGCACTTTAGTTTTTGCTATTTATTTTGCGTTTTTGTTTTTGAGGCTTTCTTGGTTTGTTTTTGCGACTGTGTGGACCCCAGTTCAGCTACTGATTGATTGATTGATTGATTGTGTGACTGCAGAAATGGATAAAAGCCAAACAATTACTAGCATAAAGCCAAACAATGACTAGCGGTCCCGGCACACAGGTGACCCGCCTCTCCTCCTGGGAGAAACCAGTTCCATTCGCCTCTCTGCCCTGAGCCTCTGCAGTTCAGGAGAGGCTGAAGGGTTACTGGACCCAGGGGGAGACTCACCTGTAGGCACTGAGTCCTCAACCACCTCCGGAGCCAGAGTGGAATCACCTGGTGCCTGCTCCTGAGGATCCGGCACAGGTGCAGGCGCTTCAGAATCAAGGCCCTGCCCCAGCTCAGCCGGCCCTGGAGGCGGGGACTCCTGTGCAGGCTGGGATTCCTCCGGTTCAGCCTCTGAATCGGATTCCCAGGCCATCACAAAAAGTCTGGAATGGATTAATCCGTTTTGCATTACTTTCTATGGCAAAGCGTGCACTGGTTTTGGAATGGACTTCCAGAATGGATTAAGTTTGAGAACCAAGGTACCACTGTATTGGACTAGATTGCCCATTGTTTGGTGGCAGCAAAGCTCCTCTTACATTCTGACTCAACCTTTTGACTCCATCCATCAGCCCCTGGTTCTCCCTTGGTTCTGCTCTGGTAATCTCAGTCTGTGCAAAACATTTGCTGAAATTTGCCAGTCCTCAACACGGTGTACTTTCTTCTAGCCTTGTTCTCATCTTATTCTTTCTCTCCCTCCCCCTTTTATATCTGAAATAGTCTTGAAATATTGAGACAGATGGAAGGGCACCTGCAATGTGGTGATATGAAGCACACTTCAGGTGTTTGATATCTCCCCAGCCAAGTTTTCAGTCATGGTTGGCCAACGTCCTTTTGCTCCTTGACTTTGTGTAAAAATGCCAAGAATTGTAAAGGGGAGGAAAAGATTCACAGGGTGCTGTGCAAGATGGGATGCCGGCAGCAATTCACCCTCATGTTCAAGAGAGCTTACAGACTATGTGGGTCAGAGGTGGCAGGCTGCGAATGGCAACCACTGAACCCAAAACAATGGGTGGCTTGACTTTTAAATAAACTATGGAAATATTATGGCAAATAAGGTATGTTGTGGAGGTAACGCTCCACTTTGCAAAGGCAAACCTCGCACCAGACATGCAACAGTATGTCAAGGAGCGTTGTGCCTGCTCTCCCTGACCTTTTGCCTTCTTGGCTAGAAAATAGGGTTTTCCCCCTGACCTTTTGCCCTCTCACAATTTGTTTGTTAGACATAACGCTTGGCTGGAGCATGACCGGAGACGCAGACGTAATCAAGTATCGGGGGGAACATTTTAGGGAAACACCTGCTGACACGTGTATTTGCTAACACTGGAAATGTGCTTAGATGGAAATACGTTAGGTTCAGGGTGGTTTCACTACTGTTTCCAATTGTTGACTTCTGCTAATAAAAGGAGCCTCGGCAGTGCTAGCCGGCAGCTTGCTTGGAGCTTGCTTGCCAGCGTGCTTCTGCACAGCTCACCTGCATCCAACCTCCTGTCGTCTCCGCTATTCCTACAGTATGTCCTCTATGCAGCCAGAGAAACAGAAATGACTCAAATGTGGTTCAGAGGCAAACAATGGGATGGCTCATTATCTTCATGGAGGATGAAGCTATCAATGGCTACCAGCCACAATGGCTATGTCCTGCCTTCCATGGCAGGAGGCACCAGTGTTTCTGAATACCAGTTTCTAGAAACCTCAGAAGTGGAGACAGCTCTTGTGCATGAGTACTACTTGTAAGCATCTGGTTGGCCACTGTGAGAAGAGGGTGCTGGATTTGATGGGTGTGGCGATCACACAGGGCCCCGGACGTTGAACGGTCTATTGATCCCGGTGCCACCACTGTGCCACCACTCGCTTCCCCGCTGCTACCAACCAGTTACTCTCTGGTAAAACACTGAGTCCAGACAGTTGTTAAAAGTGAACCAAAAAAACCAACAAGTTTATTTTACAGACATTAACAAGTTTATGGTTTCTCCGATAATATTCCTGTCAGTATCTTAACTTTAGTTTCTTTACCGGCCTATACCTTCCTAATACCTTCTGACTGATTATCTAACTCCTCTTAACAAATTCTCACACTGTCTCACACCAGACTAGCCCAACCCACAGACTTATCTTCCCTCTCTTGTCTAACTCCAGACTGTCTTCTCCACCCTAACTCTAACTCTCCCCCCCCAAAAAAAAAACCCCCTCTGTGCTTAAACCTTATACACAGTTAACTCTGCCCCCTGGGTTCCCATTGGTTAGTCATTTTACCATTTGTTAACCCTTTCCCTATGAATCCAGTATGATGTCACACACCTAGGAGGGAAAACGCCACACTGGGCCACTGGCCTGATCTAGGAGACTCCTGTTATGTTCTTGGCTGAGTCCTGCAAGACCTTCTAGCTTCTTTCCACCTGGCTGGGGAGGGCAAGACCCTTATTGACTGACTGACTGATAAATAAAAGAATGTCTATTCATCCTCTATCCAGGCCAGCAAAATGAATGACCACAGTTCAAGGACGCATTCTAGACGAGCAAAAAAGAACTCCAAACCACTCAAGGAGGGCATGGAACACGACTGGAAACAGTCATCACCTGGAGAGGATCTCAAGTGCCAGAAAGAGAGGTTTAGAGGGCCACATTTGGCCTAAGCTCCCCCACTCCTGTTTTACTACATCATCTGCTGCTTTGAGGGAACAAAACTATAAAACGAATTAGTCTGCAATCCGAGTCTGCCAGCATCGCACACAGTTCCCCCCCATTCATGGCACAGTTTTCTCCACCAAAGTCCTCTGAAGGTCAATGGAATGATTTGTTGTTCCTTACACTCAGTGAGAGCAGAAGCAGCCGGAATGAAAATAAGTCCTCCTTTGATCCTCCCCCTCTTATCTATCTTATTGTCAGTGCAAGCGCATTTCAGAAACCATCCCCTGGCAGTCAAACTTTTAATAAGTCCTCTTCTCTATCCACCGTGCCTTTCAGCAGTCAGTCTTCCAGAACAGGCTGACTTGTGGATTTGGGTCCCCGCTAGTAATACACATATAAGCATGCTTGCATTTGGTGTTGCATGAAAGATGGTGTCGCGTGGCGAGTTCCTGTCCCCCCCCCCAGTGGAAATAATGACACATGACACAATCATTAAGGTTAATGGGCTAAATAAGGCCATGACTTTATTGGTTACAGGTGAAGAATGGTATTGGCTTAGGCATTGGTCCTAAACGACTATATCCAACTTCAGCCCATCCGCTTGAAGTCCGGGAAGGGTTAACCACCAGTAGGGGGAGTCCTGCTGATGCACATCAACTAGGAACTCCCCTGGGGTCACCACTAGGGGGCGTGCCGTAGGCCCTCACCTTCATAGGCTTCGGACAGGGCCACGCCCCCTGGAATCCTTTATCGGACTCCCCTTCAATATGTGGGGCAGGCAATGGCGCTTCCTCCCCTACAATACCAATGCCTAACCGCCAATACCAAGAAAGCTATGACGATTTGCTACGAGGTAGATGAAAACCAAGTGGCTGGTGCCAATTTGTCAAGTGGAAAAATTCCTACCAGGCTCCTAAACGGTGACCAACCAAGGTCCATAGCAAGGTCAAAGAGCGAAAACCTTATAGGGCGAGAGGGTGGGAAAAGCAGGAACAGCTGGCAGGTGGGAAAGAGGGAGATCCCCGGCCACGTCCTGCTTTAAATAAGGCAGGCCACACCCTCAGAGCCAACTGATTGGCTGGCCAGGAGGTGATGCAACTGGGAATCCCCCCAATTGCGTGGTGGGGCCGTGAAGCCCGTGACTCCACCTCCTCAATGTGTGCTGCTGAGCTGCCAGTTCAAATCTCACCTGGGATCTTAACTCACCAGGAGGCCTTAGGCAAACCACATTTACCCAGCTCCACTTTTCCAGTGTGGGCTGAATAACTGCATTGGTGCACTTTGCAGGGTATCTGAGATACATGAGAAAAGACTCTGACTGTATCAGACTGAGGATCCATCTAGTCTTTCCACAGAGGCCCACCAGCTGCCAGTTCAGATCTCACCCTGGCTCTCAATTTTCCACCCTGGCTCTCAGTTTTCTTATGAGTGATAATGTGACAGAGTCCAACCCCCCTGCAATGTAGAAATCTTAACTAGATCATACATGACAGATGGTCATCTGACCTCTAACAAAACACCACTCAAACCATGCAGACAATACCCAACAGTGTGAAGTAGGCGGAAATCACATGACCCAGGTCAATTAGTGTCACCCCCCCCCCAAAAAAAAACACCCCTACTCAGTCACCTCAAATAAGGAAGCCAGCAGAGCCCAAACTGGAAAATGGGTGGGAAGCTCAGTGAGCAGAACTAGGAATACACATTATGGAACGTTGGGTGTGGGTTAGCACTATAAAATACTGGTTGCATTGCCATTTTCAATGCCAGCCTTCGAGTCTACTTTCTGACTTCCATACTTAAGGACTCTTATAGATCCAGATAGTTCCACGTCTTACATAGCAAAATCAGATCTATTGGTATTGACTTGGAACTCTGGTATAATTCAAGTGTGCGATATTCAAACCAGATTAAGGGACATTGAAAAACAAAACATCAAGTCGGCCGTAAATCAAATTTGCTCCCCCAAGTTCTAGGTCTTAAATACAACAGATAGCAGGGTCACGTTTATTTGAAAATTAACAATTCCAGTCCAATGCAGGGTCTTCATCTTAGCCTGACTGAATGCTTTCCCCTCAGCTTTTGTTAAGGGCAGATATTAAAACATCCCCAGAAATGATAGGCATTTTGGATGTTCTTTGAATGTGCCGGACACAATAGAATATGTTATTTTCTACTGTCCATTGTACAACCAGCTACACAAACGTGTACTATCCCCTTTTATTGGGGTAGTTCAACATTGCAGCACAATGAAAATATCAGATTCCTATCTGTCTGACATTAACCCAGAAGTAACTGCAAGGGTGGCGAAGTTTTTATTAATAGTAGTATCTCTTAGTGGTGAATGGCGCTATTTAGCGGGAAGAAACTCCAATGAAAATCCTCGTTATTACATATTTTACATGGCTGTTTATTTGTATATATTTTAAAATTTCATATATGGATGGTTTATGATGGCCTACATTTGTAATGCCTAATAAAGGTTTGGAGAAGTAAGAGTGTCTCAATGAGAAGATGGGAGAGCATGGTCTCAAGGAGTCTTAAATAGGCTGATCTCCACTTCTCCCCTATAGGACAAATTGTCCCATGTGTTTGCCCACATTACCCCTGTGGGAGAGTCCATCTCTCCTCTTCTTGCAGGGGAGGAGGGTGTGAAAAATGCATCCCTGCCCCCGCCTCATTAAAAGGAAGGAACAGAATTATAATCTTGGTCGCCCTTCTCTGCACAGGTTCCAGCTTGTCAATACTCTTCATATCTGTAGCTAAGGGGAGTGGGTAGTGTTATGGTCTAAACCACTGAGCCTCTTGGGCTTGCTGATCGGAAGGTCGGCAGTTTGAATCCCCGTGACAGGGTGAGCTCCCGTTGCTCTGTCCCAGCTCCTGCCAACCTAGCAGTTCAAAAGCACGCCTGTGCAAGTAGATAAATAGGTACTGCTGTGGTGGGAAGGTAAGTGGCATTTACATGTGCTCTGGTTTCCGTTGCACCAGAAGCAGTTTAGTCATGCTGGCCACATGACCCGGAAAGCTGTCTGCGGACAAGCGCCAGCTCCCTCGGCCTGAAAGTGAGATGAACCCTGCAACCCCATAGTCGCCTTTGACTGGACTTAATTGTCCAGGGGTTCTTTGCCTTTGCCTTTATCTGTAGCTCTTTTGGTTCAGCTGAGGACGAAGGTTTCTGTTCTTCTGAATTTGTGTGCCCTTCTTTTCTGCAGTGACGCTAAGCAAGAGGCTTTCACTTTCGTGCATGATCAATGCCGCCCCTGTTGGCTTCCCTGGCTGTTCAGCTAGAAGGTAAGAGATTATTCCAGAACATCAGTTCCATTACAGATCACTGCCATTCCAGAGTTCAGAGGGAAAACGTCCGTCATAATTATGTTATCCAGATCATTATTGCTCTAATAACTACAGAACAGCAGGCCTCCCAGGTTGTTAGCTGAACATTTTACCAAGTAATACTGGGGCAAGAGTAAACATTTGCTTGAGATCTTTGTGGGGGCATGTAGTGCAGCCTCTGCCATTTATCCAGATGGTAAATGGAACAACCAAAATTGGTTTAGGTCTACTCAGAGGTCTATCGAAAGAGAGGGGGCAGTCTGGCAGTGAAGAAGGGGCAGAGGGAGGTGCACAGGTGGCCTTCATGAGTCTCCTTTTCTTGCTCCTTCCCCCTTCCACCTGATGGATGGGGGCAAGCATACATTATGCTTTTGGTATACCAGCTGCGTGGCAAGTCCCCCTCCCCCCTTGGGAAATAAAGACACAGGACACGGTATTTTAAGGTTAATGGGCGTAAAAGGCCACAACTTTAATGTTTGCAGGAATTGAGCGGAATTGGCTTAGGCATTGGTCCTATCAACTAACCGGCTTCAGCCTGATTGCATGAAGGCCGGTAAGGGTTAACCACCAGTGGGGGGAGTCCTGCTGATGTACATCAACTAGGAGCTCCCCCAGGGTCACCGCTCGGGGTGTGTGCCTTAGGTCCACACCTCCATAGGCTTCGGATAGGGCAACGCCCCCCGGAATGCTTTACCTGACTACCCTTTGCTTTGGGGGAAGGTGATGGTGCTCCCTTCCCCCCTAATTTGCATAACAATACCCCTACCAATGTCTAACCGCCAATGCCGAGGAAGTTGTGATGATTTGCTACGAGGTAGGCGAAAAACCAAATGGCTGGTGCCAATTTGCCAAGTGGAAAAAATTCCTACCAGGCCCCTTGATGGCGACCAACCAAAGTCCATAGCAATGTCAGAGAGCTAAACCTAAGGGTGGGCAGGGTGGGAAACCAGAGCAGCTGGAACAGGGAAGAGAGGAAAATCCTCAGGCGCACCGGCCCAAAATACCCTAGGCCACGCCTCCCAGGCCAGCCGATTGTCTGGTCAGGGATATGACGCACCCGAGGATTCCCTCATTCTCGAGGGGGCTGTGAGCCAGCCCCTGCGTGCGTGGGGAGGGCATGGGCCCGCAACCCCACCTCCTCTCCAGTTCGGAAGTGGCTTTGCTGAAAACCACAATGCTTGAAATGTGTGTTGTGGCTATGAGCAATGCAACACAGAAAGAGAATGGCAGGGTGGGGGAGAAAGCAAAGGTGTTATTGATCAAAAGACAAAGCTAACACTAATCTGACTGTAGGCTGTGAAGGGGAGAGGATTTGTACTTCACTATCCCCATAAATCTTCCTCCATACTTCCTTCTCCGTGAAGAAAACATCCATCAATCGGAGTAGGTGGATAGGTGCTGATCTGGCCTCTTGGTGGCCATTTGTCTTCCAACAGCATCCATTTACCCCTTGGCATCTTCAAGGCATTAAAAGTCTGCACAGGGAGTGGTCCCTGGTGCCTGTTGAAAATATCAAGGGCAAGGGAGCGTTTCCAAGTGAAAAGCAGCAGGCGGAAGTCAAAAAAACTGGAATGCAGCCATCATCAATTGCAACGATATTTAATTATCCATGCAAAGGCAGCACAGATGCTTGGCCTGTGCAAAGCCCCCTGGTTCAGTCCTTGGCATCTCCAGTGATCAAGGCTGATGAGGACCTGTGGCTTGCCTGTATTGGAAAGCCACTGCTGGTAGGAGTTGAGAGCACTGGGAGAGATCAGTAGGAAGGGATGCTTCAAAGTCCCAGGGCAATGTTCTATTCTGGTAGGGGGCCACAGGGAAAACTGGGCCTAAGAAGAGCCTTCTGGGTGAAGCTAATGGCCCATCTCATCCAGCGTCCCGTTTTCATAGTGGGCAGCCAGATACCCTCCAAAAGAAGCCCGCAAACCGGACACTGATCACTGTGATGGCCTGGGACTTGGGCTCGAACTTGGAACCAGAGGAGTCTCAGTCCGTACCAGATCCTTTGCCTCATGCGGCATCTGAACCTAATCTGGGGCCTGATTCTGAAGACCCCAGTCTGCAGAGCACCAGCTGGGCCGAGTCAGGGGTCTGAGTCTGCCTTGGCTCTAGATGCGGGGATTACCTTGTTGCCTTCAGCTGGGCCATCACTTACAGTTGCTCCACTACCAGTTGGGTCAGGAGAGGCTGAGGCGGCCTCTGGGTCTAGTAACCCACTGACATCTCCCAAGCTGCAAAGACCAAGGTCTGAGAGAAGGAGGGACCTGAGTACTCGCAGGAAGAGTGCTCGCCTTTGGGTGAGACAGGGAGGTGAGTCGCCAGGGGATCAGGACCGGCTGTTACCCCGACAGAGATAAAAGGCTGTTGGACCCTGCCCCAGGTGTGGGAGCAACATTGCTGTTTGCCAGAACCTGCCTGAGACTGTGACCTTGCCTCATGTCCTGCTTGGCCCTATCGGACTGACTCCTTGCGGAACCCTTGGATTTGGGACTGGACCTGAACCACATTGCTCGGGTTACCCCCGGGCCCAGCACAATCACTAGAACAACTCTCTCCCATACTGCAGCTTCCAGCAACTGGTATTCAGAGGCGTTGAGGCCTCCAGCTGCAGATGGAGAACTTGGCCATTGTGGCTAGTAGCCATTGATAGCCCTCTCCTTCATGAAATTGCCAATCCTCTTTTTATAGCATCCAGGCTGGTGGCCATCACTGTCCTCTGTGAGAGTAAGTTCCATAGTCTAACTGAGCACCGTGGGAAGAAGGACTTTTGTTTATCGCTCCCCAATCTTCTAGCATTCGGTTTCATTTTATGTCCATAAGTCCTATTGTTATGCGAGAGGGAGAGAAATTTCATTCCACCCACTCCTGCCTCTAGGCTGGATCTTCCTAGTTGATGGGGAGATAACTCTAGTAGGGGGCATGACTGCGGCTGGTTCAGGCTGTTCTCTCTCTCTTCTCCTGGGATTTCTGGCATAGACAGGGATCTCTCAGAACAGACTATTTGACTCTACCCCAACTTCAAGTTCAGCACTCACATCCCATTCCCCTTTCTCCAGCCGAAAAGGAGGAGGACTCCCAGAACGGTGGTCTCAAAGAAATCTCTCTCTCTGTGTGTATATATACTTTACTGAAAAATAAGTATAAAATTATATGTGCACATGGTAAAATAAGACATGGAAAGAATAAAATAAAATGGCACCCTCGTAAAAAAATAACAAAAGAAACCTTATAAACATTACATGATTGTTCTTGTAGTTAACCTAAACTTAACCTAATACAGTGGTACCTTGGGTTAAGAACTTAATTCGTTCTGGAGGTCCATCCGTTCTTAACCTGAGACTGTTCTTAACCTGAAGCACCACTTTAGCTAATGGGGCCTCCCACTGTCGTTGCGCCGCTGCCGTGTGATTTCTGTTCTCATCCTGAAGCAAAGTTCTTAACCCGAGGTACTATTTCTGGGTCAGCGGAGTCTGTAATCTGAAGCGTATGTAACACGAAGCGTCTGTAACATGAGGTACCACTGTAAACAAGTTATTCTCCTTGGCTGCTTAGGAAAGCTGGAGACCAATGTGCATGAAATCCCCCAGGTACAGTGTTTATTTTTTTTAAAAAATGAATTCCAAATATTGTTAGATTTGTCCATGACAAGTCTACATTTGTACACAATTTGTTCACATGTTGTGAATTTCACCAACAGACCAGGATCAGAAGACTGCCATTGGCCTGAAAACTGGAGGGGGGGGGTCAACATATAATTAATAAATAAACAAACCCAGTGTTACATAAAGCTCAGACAGAAGGAAACGGGAAAACTCTGATTTATTATGCAATTCTCAGAAGGATAGGGGGGGATCATTCTGTTCACCTTCCCTGACCTTTTTATTTTTCAGTCCATCTTTTAATTTATTTCTGACAGGACACACAATGGAAGTCTGGGTGCCTTCTAAATCAGATCCGTAGCAGTCGCCAGCTCTTAAATTTTGACAGATGCTCATCCCTCAACCTTTCAAAATTTGTTAGAATTAGGAGCGTCTCAATGAAGGCAATTACTGACAAGGTCAGGAAACTCACCAAGATAATGTCACTGAAGCCGACTGTGACCAGGCAGAAGGGATGGCTCTGGTCTCCTCCAACATTTGGCAAGTAGCCAGTGTTAATTTCTACTTAACCCTTCACAGAAGACATCGGGTGTGCCTTTCATCTCCTACATCACTATGATGGGAGAGAACGCACTCTGATCTGCAGATATCCACTGAGAACAAGCTGACTTTGATGGGAAAGAGTAGTTTTTTGGCAGGGTTGGAGAGGTATCCAGAAAGCACAAAAGAAAAGAAAAGAAAGATTGGCTGGCTTTGTTACAAAGGTATAATAATATATATTTTCTTTCTTTTTAAAACTCTTTCCATGAAGAAATGTGCCGTGCTATAAGTGGTTTAGGAGACTGTGTCCTTTTAAATGATGATGGGGAGGTTACTGGTGCTTTTCGTGGTGCAGATTTGTCTTGTCTAGACAGGCAGAAAAGAAACTGCAAATCAATTTCAGGTTTTATTAGACGGAATGTAATTCTACATCAGTCACATTTGGGCCTGTAGCCAAAAAGAGATTTCTATGAATAATTTTAGAAAGGATTTCAGATGGGTGAGATCAGAGTTGGCTGCTTGAGGGGGGGGGGCAACTATTATAGGAAAGAAAGGAAAGCTTTTGGTGAATTAAAAAGTGGGGGGGGGAGAGTGCAGGTTCCTTGTTAAGTATGGCTTTTATCATCTATCTCTTCATTCAAACTTGATCCATAGAGTTCTTTGGTGCCCGGTGTCTGTCATAACTCCTGACTCTCAGCGTGGACACTGACACTGAGTTAAGTCAAGGAGTGCAAACAGAATACAGAAGATGTAGGATACGGAAGATTAAACATAAAGCGTGTTCTCCCTATAATGAGAGCACGGGTTGCGGTGTGGGCTGCCAGCCCAGCCCTCGGTTGCCGGGCAGGTTAATGGCTATTGCCTGGTGCAACAATTGGCTGACCGGGTTGCTGGGGCAAATTGCATGTAGCAAATTGGTGGGTGGGACCATAGTCTTTAAATATTGGGGCACTCTGCTTTTGCTTTCTCTTTTGCAGAGTGCATCGGATCACCCGCCCGCCCGCCCTGAGTTCCAGTTGACCTTGCTTTGCCTGTCATGGGGTCATCTGCCTTGGTGCAGGGGCCTAGTAGGAATTTTGCCATTTGGCTGATTGGCTGGTGCCACTTGGTTTTTGCCTACTGCCTAGCAAATCGTCACAACTTTTAAGGTTGTGGTTAGGCATTGGTTATAAAAAGCTGGTGGTGGAGGGGTCAGGATAGGCTGTGCCTGCCCCTCCAATGGTGCTGGAAGGGAATTCTGTTAAAGGAATCCTGGGGCTTGCCATGATTTCGTCCAGTCCCTGAAATGGGACCAGGGCCGGCAAGCCTTGGGGAGCTGGTTGGGTGAGCGGTGAGGGACTGACGCTCAGCTCAATTGATCCCCAACATTGTCTTTCCCTTCACTGGCTTCCGAGGGAGTTCGGAATGTCAGTTCTGTCCCAGGTGGGGGGCAGATAGTCATAACCAATGTCTAAGCAACCACTCACAGATTTTGTATTTTAATAAAGTTGTGGCCAAAATAGTGCCCAAAAACCTTAAACTTAAATTACGTGTGATGTGTGAATTATTTTGAGGGGTGGCTTGGGGACCTACACATGCAACATGTCATTCTTGGATAGCTGGGCGTCATGTAGAGAACACAGGGAACTTCCTTATCCTGAGTCACAGCGGTCGTCCATTGAGCTCAGTATTGTCCACACTGGCTAGCTGCAGCATTTCCCCCTTCTCTCATAATCCTAGAACCAGGCGTCACCCAATGAAGCTGGATGTTGGAAGATTCAGGAGGTGATGATCAGGGCCGTCTTTAGCATACGTGGCACCGGGGTGCAAAAACTCTGCTCTGCTCGACAGCAGCTGTTGGCTGGCCTGGCTCTTCAGTCAGCGGACTCCAAATCTCGGCCCTGGACTCTTGGCCTGGTGCCCCTGAGAGCCTGGTGCCCGGGTGCCCCACACCCCTAGCGCCTATGGGTAAGCCAACCCTGGTGGTGATAGCCACCAAACTTCAAAACCGCATTAGACACATTCATGGATGAGAGGGCTATCAGTGATGGCCACACTGCCACTTCAGTTGCATAGCCTGTTCAGAAGGGATCAGACTCTCCACTGAAAGAGGAGGTGCATTTTCGGGGCTTCCCTTTGTTGCCAATTCAGACCCAGGTGCAGAGCAAGCCCTAATACAACACCGGTCCTGAAAGACCTACACTGGCTCCCAGTACGTTTCTGAGCACAATTCAAAGTGTTGGTGTTGACCTTTAAAGCCCTGAACGGCCTTGGTCCTGTATACCTGAAGGAGCGTTTCCACCCCTATTGTTCAGCCCAGACACTGAGGTCCACCTCCAAGGGCCTTCTGGTGGTTCCCTCATTGCAAGAAGTGAAGCTACAGGGAACCAGGCAGAGGGCCTTCTCAGTAGTGCACCCTGTGGAACACCCTCCCATCAGATGTCAAGGAAATAAACAACTCTCTGACTCTTAGAAGACATCTGAAGGCAGCTCTGTTTAGGGAAGTTTTTAATGTTTGAAGTTTTATTCTGTTTTTAATGTTCTGTTGAAAGCAGCCCAGAGTGTGGGGTATAAATAATAAATTGTCATCATCATCATTACAATTTTTTCATTTCCATATGCAATATAACATTGCAATTAAAAATTAAAACTGCAACTTCCCTTCCGCCCTTCCCTGGCTTCCTCCCATTATCCTTTAGCACTGCATTTTCTGATTTCTCCAGATCTTCTCTTTCTCATTTCATCTCCATATATTTTAAACTGCTGAATTTATTCTAAACCTGCTAACGTTTTAACCTGCTTGCAGTGGTTCTTCATATATACTGCAATCCGCTTTAAATCCTCTTTCCTTTTTCTCTTTAATACCATCCCTGGAGATTCCTGGATCAGGAGTGTCTGGTCACATCAACCCAAAGCCAGGGTGTATTCCAGGGGTGGCCACCATGGCACCTTACAGATGTTGGACTACAACTCCCATCAGCTCCTGCAGGCATGGCCAGTGGTCAGGGATGATGAGAGTTGAAGTCCAAGAACATCTAGAGGGGCACCATGGACTGTGGGTGGTGTAGAATTTTCAAGTGCATTGGATTCACCATGGCAGATTTGTGCCATGTACATGGGTCAACGCACGACAGAGGTGTCAGTGTGAACGCACCCTGCATTGCATTATCAAGGTTCTGCTTGCTTCCCCAACCTTTCTGCTGCGAAAAGGTCAAACCACCTTAATGCTGGAGGGAGGCCTTTGCTGGTCTCCGAGATTTAATTTCACGTCGGCAATTCTACTCAATTCCCATGCTAATCTATCTGCTCAGTGAGCTGAGAATGAATGGATGGACGACACTTCAGTCCCTTTGCCAAGTTTCCCATCAGCTTTTGCCGGGATGCAAATGTGTTGGCAGAGAAAAATGATGATCTGTGGAGGCAATGTGTAGAGAGCTCTCATCAAATCTTCTTTCTTCTTTGCAACGAAGGTGTGTGAAGGAGTCCCTCAGAGATAGACCCAGAGGTGAGAAGAGTCAGCAGCGGCTGGCCATTGGGGCCAGACTCTCAATGGAAGCAATTCCTGCTTTTCAAAACTGCAGCCCATTCTCATTGCAAAGGTCTCAAGCCTTGCAATGTTTCCCATTGAAAATAGAGGCATGCCTATTATGGCTGCTAGTATATAGTACCATCCTTGTACATGGCTCTGAATACAGTTAGAATAAGACATCTACCCCAAACTACTACTACAGCTGCTATTTACATTTATCCCTCATGCAGCTCAGAGTGATATACATAGGTATCCGCTTCCCCATTCTCTCCTCAAAACAACCCTGTGAGCAGTGCCGGATTTATGTATAAGCTAAACAAGCTATAGCTTAGGGCCCCACTCTCTTGGGGGCCCAAAAAAAATTTAAAGGAACAAAACCTGGATGTACATTTCCAAAAGACAAGTTAAAAAACAAATAAAATAAAACCTACATACAGCAAGAGTGTTTTGTGTCGTGTAGGCTCCTGTGATGTAAGTAATGGGCCCCCAATCATTTTAAGTTAGAGCTTAATAATTATTTCACTATTAATATACTTCTTCTTAATTGTATTTCAGTTCAATGATTACTTTGATAAAATACATATTTTGTTATGTGCAAATGGCTTTAGATACCTATTAGGTTCATAAACTACCATAGAACACATATTCAACACAAAAAACAGCAATAATTTGTTGTTGACAAAGGACAGCTGGACATAGAAAGTGCCCCATTACCTTCAGTAGCTTTGGGCCTCACCAAACTTTGGGCCCTGCCTGTGAGGTAGGTTAGGCTGAGAGTGAGTGACTGGCCCAAAATCACCCACTGAACTTTATAGCTGAGTGGGGAATTGAACCCTAGTCTCCCAAGTCTTACTCTAAGCACTACGCCACAAAGTGTAGTGCCTGTACAAGAGAGGATAGGCCATTAAACCAGACTGAAACTGCAGCACAGATAGGCTTGTGCCAGCGCCAGCAAGTTGACTCCTCGCTCATTTCCCTTTGCCTTTGCAGCCCGAGTTCCATGCGTTGATGATTGCTAGTCATGGAGGATATGATGGGTGCAGTCAGGTGCGTAATAAACAGAAAGTCAAGCAAAGAACAGAAACTTATAGGCCACAAGGTTGACTTTGTCCTCCCTGCCAAAGATGTGTTGTCTTCCCTTGACAACAGCATGGTTAGCTTGTCAAAATTTCATACATCAATGTTGTTCTCCTTTTCAAAAAGATGCATCAAGAATGCATATTCAGAACATCCTGTTTTGTTTCAACAGAGGACTGCTTGGGAGCATGGTATTTCAAGGCACTGAAATCAGCTAGGGATGGAGAAGAAATTTGACTTGGTACACATTTAAAGGAGAATCTGTTTAATTTGCAATTTCTGAAACAATAGGCGAACTGCAACACAGCCTTCCTTTCAAAGTTGACCTTCTCTTAATTTTGTGATGCAGTTCTCCAACCAAAGTTAAGGTAAAGGTAAAGGGACCCCTGACCATTAGGTCCAGTCGTGACCGACTCTGGAGTTGCGGTGCTCATCTCGCTTTATTGGCCAAGGGAGCCGGTGTACAGCTTCCAGGTCATGTGACCAGCATGACTAAGCCACTTCTGGCAAACCAGAGCAGCACACGGAAATGCCATTTACCTTCCCGCCGGAGCGGTACCTATTTATCTACTTGCACTTTGATGTGCTTTCAAACTGCTAGGTCAGCAGGAGCAGGGATCAAGCAACGGGAGCTCACCCCATCGCAGGGATTCGAACCGCCGACCTTCTGATTGGCAAGTCCTAGGCTCTGTGGTTTAACCCACAGTGCCACCTGCGAAGTTACTCATCACAAATAGGATACCACTGGGCAGAATGAGGCAGCTGCTTCAGGTGTGTGCCTGTGTTCTGAAGACTGCTTTGCACCCCTTTAGCTAGCCTGCTGCTTTCTGGTATGGTGGAGGGTGTGGAAGTAAAATTCAGTTGCCAGTCCGACCAGTTTTTGGATATGGAGAAGGGCTTTAGCTCAGGGGTAGATCATCTAGCTTGAAGGCAGAAGGTTCCACATTCAATCCCTGGCATTTCCAAAGAGGGGCCCCCATCTGAAACCATAGAGAGACTATGTCAGTGTCAAGGAGCTGTCAGGCAAGCACAGGTTGTCCACAGGGCAGGAAGAACGTGGGGCATGAAAAGCAATTGACTTTTATTCACAGAAAGCAACAACACAGCAGAGTTACTCTAGCTCGATTCATTCATCTTGAGATGTTGCTGAACCTGACCACTTGCCCTGGCTACCTCCTCTAGCCTCTGGCACCAGATCCCTCCCAAGCAGACGGAGACTGCGGAGAGGGGTTGAGCTCCTTGTCTGAGCCTGCCTGGCCCATTGCTCAGCAACGTGCAGGACTCTCCTTGAACATGGTGTAAGAGGGGTGGGGGAGGAGGGCCACCAGAACTGGGACTGAGCAGCAGCTGGGTCGCAAGGGCAACCTCTGACTCCGCTCTGCCTGAGTCTGCGCTCACACTGTGACTCTCAACCTCTAACCCTGCCCTCCTTCTCCTGACTCCCCACTTGATTGCTCAAACCCCCTGTTTCTAGCACCTCCCAGCTTGTCCCTTATGCAAACTGCTCTTCAGTGTCAAACCACCATGGTCTGGGGTCTAAGTGTGTTGGTCCCATGGGTTACCCGAGAGGTGAGGTCCAAGTCCGGTCCGTGGTCAAAGGTGCAATGTGGAGGCAGTCCGTAGTAGCTGCAGGGCAGGGAGTCGGGTGAAGTCAGGAACAGGCTTGCAAGCAGGGAGCCAAGGCAGGTTAGGAGCTCAGGCAGGGAAGCAGGACAGGGTTCAGGCAGGAACTAGCAACCAACAATGTTGCTCCCACAACTTGGGACTGGGGCTGGCCAGCTTTTTTCTGCCCCAAGGCATAGGGTGGCCCCGATCCTCTGGTGACTCGCCTCTCCTGGCCTGGAGGCCCTCCTGGCCTGGAGCACTCCTCCTGTGGGAACTTAGTTCCCTCCGCCTCTCTGCCCTGAGCCTCTGCAGCTCAGGAGAGGCTGGAGGGTTACTGGACCCAGAGGCAACCCCAGCTTCCTCTGACGGGGCTGAGAGTGGAGCACCTGCAGGCAATGGGTCCTCCATCACTTCAGGAGCCAGAGCAGACTCAGCTGATTCCTGCACCTGAGGATCCAGCACAGGTGAGGACCCTTTGGGCTCATGCCCCAGCCCTGGCTCAGCTGGTTCTGGAGGCGGGGAATCCTGTGCAGGCTGGGATCCCTCAGGTTCAGCATCTGAGTCTGAATCCCAAGCCATCACACTAAGTCGTCATCGTCTTCTTCTTCTGCTGCTGCTGCTGCTTCTGCTTTTGTTTCTGCTTCTGCTTCTTCCTCTGTCCTCCCTGGAGTCCCACCACTCTTCCTCATCCAGCCAGTCCCTGACAGTCAGTTAGTATAGACAATACAGAGCTTGATGGATCAATGATTTGACTCACTATGGGGCAGCTTCCTGTGGAATGGAGGAAGGCACCATCTGTTTGGCCACAGGCCCCCCATCTCTGTGAAAAGCAGGCCTGTATCCCTTCGGCCTCTTTGTCATCTTTCTGCTATTGACTGCCCACAATCATTGTCACCTTCTACCATGTTGGGAAAGTTTGGAAAACTCAGCAGTGGCCAGAGGATTGGAGAAGATCAGTCTACATCCCAATCCCAAAGAAGGGCAGTGCCAAAGAATGCTCCAACTACCGCACAATTTCACTCATTTCACACACTAGCAAGGTTATGCTTAAAATTCTACAAGGAAGGCTCAAGCAGTATGTGGACCGAGAACTCCCAGAAGTGCAAGCTGGATTTAGAAGAGGCAGAGGAACATGCGCTGGATTATGGAGAAAGCTAGAGAGTTCCAGAAAGACATCTACTTCTGCTTCATTGACTATGCAAAAGCCTTTGACTGTGTCGACCACAGCAAACTATGGCAAGCTCTTAAAGAAATGGGAGTGCCTGATCACCTCATCTGTCTCCTGAGAAATCTCTATGTGGGATAAGAAGCTACAGTTAGAACTGGATATGGAACAACTGATTGGTTCAAAATTGGGAAAGGAGTACGACAAGGCTGTATATTGTCTCCCTGCTTATTTAACTTATATGCAGAATTCATCATGCGAAAGGCTGGGCTGGATGAATCCCAAGCCAGAATTAAGATTGCCGGAAGAAATATCAACAACCTCAGATATGCAGATGACACAACATTGATGGCAGAAAGTGAGGAGGAATTAAAGAACCTTTTATTGAGGGTGAAAGAGGAAAGCGCAAAATATGGTCTGAAGCTCAACATCAAAAAAACGAAGATCATGGCCACTGGTCCCATCACCTCCTGGCAAATAGAAGGAGAAGAAATGGAGGCAGTGAGAGATTTTACTTTCTTGGGCTCCATGATCACTGCAGATGGTGACAGCAGCCACGAAATTAAGAGACGCCTGCTTCTTGGGAGGAAAGCAATGACAAACCTAGACAGCATCTTAAAAAGTAGAGACATCACCTTGCCAACAAAGGTCCGTATAGTAAAAGCTATGGTTTTCCCAGTAGTGATGTATGGAAGTGAGAGCTGGACCATAAAGAAGGCAGATCGCCGAAGAATTGATGCTTTTGAATTAGGGTGCTGGAGGAGACTCTTGAGAGTCCCATGGACTGCAAGAAGAACAAACCGATCCATTCTTAAGGAAATCAGCCCTGAGTGCTCACTGGAAGGACAGATCATGAAGCTGAGGCTCCAGTACTTTGGCCACCTCATGAGAAGAGAAGACTCCCTGGAAAAGACCCTGATGTTGGGAAAGATGGAGGGCACAAGGAGAAGGGGATGACAGAGGACGAGATGGTTGGATAGTGTCTTCGAAGCTACAAACATGAGTCTGACCAAACTGCGGGAGGCAGTGGAAGACAGAAGTGCCTGGCGTGCTCTGGTCCAGGGGGTCACGAAGAGTCGGACACGACTAAACGACTAAACAACAACAACAAACCATGTTGGGTCCAGACAAACACCAGGAAATGGTTCGTTTTGAGGGCCTAACTGGCCCATTTAGAAATCTACCATTTTCATTTGCTTGTGTCTCATTGAATTGGGTCGTTCCTAACCAAGTCACATGCAAGGACCCACCAATTGGGCCTCTGAGGCCTCAACAGAGAGTTTTGTCTTACAAGTCGTCTGTCAATTATGCCAGCAGGGCCTGGGGATTAGTTGTTGAAATTACTGCTTGATATCTCTGTGGCTAGATAATAAGGGAGCAACTTTTCCTAGACAAAGAGCATTCTAATTGGTTTCTACAATCTCATTTGAGTGTATGGCACGAATATTAATAATGTGAGGGGAAAAGGAAGGTTAAATAAGGTTTTGCTCACGCCAAAAAGCGATAGTCCAAAAATCCAGAAAGCTTGAAAGAGTGACGGGAAGTACAAACAGATGGCATTTGAATCCTTCCCTTTAGGGGGAAATTGTCATTCTTGACAATCCACATTGAACAGCTTCCGTGTTTAGGATCGAGACAAGAACAAAACATTTTTATTTTATTTTTTGCCTTCTTGCAGTGGCAGGAACTAAGAGCCCAGAGCATTGCTTTGGGAGACATTTATAGGCTCTGATAGATTTCCAGAAACGCAAAAGTATTTTAGTAGCTTGTCTTTATTTCTGTCAAAAGAAATCTGAAGCAAATGCCACACAATATTTGGCCAGCACATGACATTTCAGAGCTCACCCTTATTGTAAGCTTAAACTCATGTGAGACAAAGGCAATTGATGCTATCAGGAATGATCTTGGAGTTGGGGAGGGGAGAGAAGGCCAATTAAAGAAAGACGCTCTCTAAATCAATTGCTTTCCAATATATATATATATATATATATGAAATTTAATGGACACAATAGAGGCAAACAGAATGGGTTGGAAAAGGTCTTCACAAGTCCATTTTCTAACACAAAAAAATCAACATTCTAGGTTGGGGCTATAAATCATTTCCACTGTGTGTGGTTTTTTTTACCAAAAAAAAAATGTTATTGATTTTAAGTTTTGCAACCAATATCCCTTGGGCTCAGTATAAAGGAAATAATATTAAAAACTCAAATACATCAAACATCCAAGTACTTCGTTGGATTGGTTTTTGCTGACACAGGTCTATTCATCTTAGATGAGGTAGAATCAAGACTGAACTTGAAATGGCCACATAAAAAAATAAAAAAATAAAAAATGCATTGGGGAAGCTGACAAAAAACCTTTTTCTTCACATGCTTAAAATACACATTTTGAAGGGGAGAACTGAAAAATGGTGTAAAGTTAGGGGGCTGGACTTCATTTCTCTAGAGCTAGTCATTCATTCATTCATTCAATTTGTTTATATCCCACTTTCTTTCCTTCATGGAGCACAAGGAAGCGTCTATAGTTCTCCTGCTCCCCATTTTATCCTCCCAACAACCTTGTGAGGTAGCTTAGGCCGGGAGGCAGTGAGCGGCTTCCAAGGTCACCCAGTGAGAGCTTCAAGGCTGAGTGGGGATTTGAACTCTTGTCTCCCAGATCCTAGTCTGACACACTAACCACTACGCCACATTGGCTCTATATTCCGCCCGTCCTCTGAAAGGAGCCCCAGGTGGCAAACACACATGTAATAAATAAAACAATTAAAACATGTTGTTTATTGGCTGTATGTTGCGTGGTGAGTTCTCCCCCCCCCCCCGTGGAAATAAAGACACATGACATAATTATTTAAGGTTAATGGGCTAAATATGGCCACAACTTTATTGGTTACAGGCGATGAGCGGTATTGACTTAGACATTGGTCCTAACCGACTATATCCAGCTTCAGCCTGTTTGTTTGAAGTTTGGGAAGGGTTAACCACCAGTAGGGGGAGTCCTGCTGATGCACATCAGCTAGGAACTCCCCCGGGATCACTGCTAGGGGGTGTGCCTTAGGCCCTCACCTCCCTAGGCTTTGGACAGCGCCACCCCCCCCCCACGGAATCCTTTATCGGACTACCCTTCAATATGTGAGGCAGGCGATGGCGCTTCCTCCCCTCTTCCATCTACAGAACAATACCAATGCCTAACCGCCAATACCAAGGAAGTTGTGACAATTTTCTATGAGGTAGGCAAAAACCAAGTGGCTGGTGCCAATTTGCCAAGTGGAAAAAATTCCTACCAGGCCCCTCAACGGCAACCAACTGAGGTCCATAGCAAGGTGAAAGATGAAAACCTTAAAGGGTGGGAGGGTGGGAAACCGGGGCAGCTGGAGGTGGCAAAAGAGGGAGATTCCCCGGCTGCGCCTGCATTAAATAGGGCAGGCCACATACCCCGAGCCAGCCGATTGGCTGTCCAGGGGACGACGTGGCCGGGGATTCCCTCAATCGCACGGAGGCTGAGAGTCAGCCACCACGCGTATGGTGGGGTATGCAGCCCGCAACACCATCTCTTCTGAAGTTGGAAGTGGCTTTGCTTTAAACTGTTTTTTTAATATCGTGTTATGATGTTGTAACGTGCCCTGGGGCCTTAGGGTGAAGGGAGGGTGACAAGCAAGCAAGGACTACAATTCTATTATTCTAAGACTTCCTCGTTCCAACAGGCTTTTGGGAATTGACTGCTTTTAATCAAAGGGCTGGTGCTGTGCTCAGTTGGTAGAGCATGAGACTCTTAATCTCAAGTTCGTGGGTTTTGAGCTCCACGTTGAGTGAAAGATTCCTGCATTGCAACGAGTTGGAATAGATTGTCCTCATGGTGTTTTCCAGCTCTACTATTCTCTCTCTCTCTCTCTCTCTCTCTCTGTGTGTGTGTGTGTGAGAGAGAGAGAGAGAGAGAGAGAGATTCTATCTTTTTTAAAAAAATGATTTCCCTGTTTTTAGTGGTTCTTATATTTATCCGTCAGCCATCCTATCAGTGGTAAAGATGGAGGAATAAATATCTAATAATAACAACAACTCTTGTTTTTGTTGTCGTTTAGTCGTTTAGTCGTATCTGACTCTTTGTGACCCCATGGACCAGAGCATGCCAGGCACTCCTGTCTTCCACTGCCTCCCGCAGTTTGGTCAAACTCATGCTGGTAGCTTCGAGAACACTATCCAACCATCTCGTCCTCTGTCCTCCCCTTCTCCTTGGGCCCTCCATCTTTCCCAGCATCAGGGTCTTTTCCAGGGAGTCTTCTCTTCTCATGAGGTGGCCAAAGTATTGGAGCCTCAGCTTCAGGATCTGTCCTTCCAGTGAGCACTCAGGGCTGATTTCCATGAGAATGGAGAGGTTTGATCTTCTTGCAGTCCATGGGACTCACAAGAGTCTCCTCCAGCACCATAATTCAAAAGCATCAATTCTTCAGCAATCAGCCTTCTTTATGGTCCAGCTCTCACTTCCATACAACAACTCTACTATAAACTAATACTTTTAAACCCACGATTTTCTAGGTATCATGCAACCAAAGGAGAAAAACAACCAGTTGCATATTTATTTCTGGGAAGGGATCCCACAGAGTCGTTTGTCATAACCCCCAGAATCATTTGTTGTAAGATTTGTTCGCGAAATCCCACCGTGCCCCTAAGAGAGTGGCCCCTGCTCTTTTGAATCCATCATTTGTTATGAATCCATTCACTTTGTTGCCATTCGCATGATGCCTGCTTCCCTTCCTCTCTTCCGATGGAGCGCCTGACTCTGTCCTTTTGGAAAACACAGCGAGTCTTCAGTATCAGGAGCCGAGCAGATGTCAGAAGACTAACATGACAGAAATCCTTGTGCAAATATTGGCAAACTCGTCCCGTATTGATGTTCCGGCTAAACAAAGGATGAGAAATATCACCTGTCAACTCCTCGAGGTAGAGCCAGAAATAAATAAAGAAATCAAAATATGTTTGCTTGGTAGGTTCATTCTGGAGATTTCAACCTTTAATCAACAGTACTCATAGAATCATAGAATCATAGAGTTGGAAGAGACCACAAGGGCCATCGAGTCCAACTCCCTGCCAAGCAGGAAACACCATCAGAGCACTCCTGACATATGGTTGTCAAGCCTCTGCTTAAAGACCTCCAAAGAAGGAGACTCCACCACACTCCTTGGCAGCAAATTCCACTGTCAAACAGCTCTTACTGTCAGGAAGTTCTTCCTAATGTTTAGGTGGAATCTTCTTTCTTGTAGTTTGGAACCATTGCTCCGTGTCCGCTTCTCTGGAGCAGCAGAAAACAACCTTTCTCCCTCCTCTATGTGACATCCTTTTATATATTTCAACATGGCTATCATATCACCCCTTAACCTCCTCTTCTCCAGGCTAAACATGCCCAGCTCCCTTAGCCGTTCCTCATAAGGCATCGTTTCCAGGCCTTTGACCATTTTGGTTGCCCTCCTCTGGACACGTTCCAGTTTGTCAGTGTCCTTCTTGAACTGTGGTGCCCAGAACTGGACACAGTACTCCAGGTGAGGTCTGACCAGAGCAGAATACAGTGGCACTATTACTTCCCTTGATCTACTGCTCTCAAGCCAGGTGTCACCCATCTTTTATTTCTGCCTCTCATTTTTTTTGCCCAAGTGCAATACTTTACATTTCTCCCTGTTAAAATTCATCTTGTTTGTTTTGGCCCAGTTCTCTAATCTGTCAAGGTCGTTTTGAAGTGTGAGCCTGTCCTCTGGGGTGTTAGCCACCCCTCCCAGTTTGGTGTCATCTGCAAATTTGATCAGGATGCCCTTGAGTCCATCATCCAAGTCGTTGATAAAGATGTTGAATAAGACCGGGCCCCTTTTCCAATTTTTGTACACATCCTTTTTTAATCTTAACTCAGTTAAAAGTTCTTTAGATAGCCACCCTGGCTTCTTTAGGCACCTTCCATGTTTCCGACTCATTGGTATTGCCTGAAGTTGTGCTTTTACGATCTCCCTCTTAACAAACTCCCAGCCATCATGAACTCCCTTTCCTTTTAGTATTACTGTCCATGGGATCTCACCCAGCACTTCCCTAAGTTTTATGAAGTCGGCTTTCTTAAAGTCAAGAAATTGAGTCCTAGTATGCTTGGCTGCTCCTTTCCGCAGTATAGTAAACTTCAGAAGAGCATGATCACTCGCGCCTAATGATCCTTCCACTTCTACCCCACTAACCAGGTCATCAACACTGGTTAGGACCAGATCTAAAATGGCTGCTCCTCTTGTTGCTTCTCCCACTTTCTGGACAACGAAGTTGTCTGCAAGGCCAGTGAGGAATCTGTTTGACCTTATGCTCTTGGCTGAGTTTGACATCCAACAAATATCCAGGTAATTGAAGTCCCCCATTACTACTATCTCCCTTCCTTTTGCATGCTTGGCCATCTGTTCCAGGAAGGCATCATCTATGTCCTCCGTTTGGCTTGGGGATCTATAGTAAACTCCCACAATGAGGTCCCTGTTATTCTTCTCTCCCTTAATTTTGACCCAAATGCTCTCACTTTGGCTTTGAGGTTCTAAATCTTGGATCTCTTCACAGGTATACACATCCCTGACATATAACGCCACTCCTCCTCCTTTTTTGTCTGGTCTCTTTCTCTGAAATAGATTGTATTCCTCCATTATTACATTCCAATCGCGGGACTTATCCCACCAGGTTTCAGTGATGCCTATTATGTCATATTTAGTTTGCTGTACCAAGAGCTCATCTTGTTTATTTCCCATGCTTTGCACATTAGTGTACAGACATTGAAGTCCATTAATCATTCCCCCGTGTCTCTTATTTAAGGATTTTTTCCTCCCACCACTAGGTCTGCGTGCTGTTTGCTCCATTTGGTCTATGACATTTGGATGATCATCTTCATCAATTGATAGACTCCTACCTTCAGGAGATAACTGAGAGGGAGCTGAACATATATATGCAATGCAGTGAAGCACAGGACCATCCTGTGCATCAGTACATGGGCGCCATCAGTAAAACACAGCACAGGTACAAAATATTATGATTAGTAATAATAATAATTAGCCACCCTTCACCCTCAGGTCCCAGGGCAAGTTGCACCCTTAAAACACAATATTAAAAACAACTTACAGTTGCAAAAAGAAATGCAATAAAGTAGGTTCTAAAAATTTGCACTTCAAGTATCAAAAGCCAGGGTAAAGAAGTTTGGAAACAACAGCAATTACCAACAGTAGAAGAATGGCAACAGAAGGTAATGGAATATGAATAAATAACTAGATTAATGGGGGAAATTTGACAACAGGGCGATGAAACATTTCAAAAAGAATGGGAAAAATTTATGTCATACATAGGAAGGATAAGGTGAAATAGTGAAACCAGTAGAACTGAAATAAACCTCATAATGTGAAATACAAAGAAAATTTCTGGATAAAGAAAATAATAAAAAGTAAAATGTATGGTGTGATTAATCTAACCAATGGTAGTTGTAAATGAATACAGACAGACAATAAGAATTGAATATACAGGAGGATTTATTTGGCTATAGACACTCTGTGGACAAATACGAAAGAAGAACAATAATATACAAAACAGATGAAGACAATGCAGAAAATGTAGATGTGATATAAAAAGCCAGAAGAAGGAAGGAAGGAAGGAAGTCAGCTCTTAGGAGCAAATATAAATGTAAAATGTAATACAATATGTATATGTGGAGTATGTAAAGGAAAACCAATAAAGAATATTATTGGGGGTCTTCAGCATTTGCTAGAAGCTATGCAATGAATGTGCCAGGCACACCTCTCTGGGGTGGGAATTCCACAGTTTAGGGGCCACCACAGGGAATGCCCTCTCCTGGGCTGCCACCACCCAGAGTGTCAGGCATGGAGTATCTTCTCCTCTCCTGGTAGCCTGTTTTTTTATTCAGTCATCTGGTTGCAAGGCAAAAGGCTACTCTGAGTCCCTCCTTTTCCGTCCCGACAACATCCTGGAAACCTACAGGAAGTCACAGGAGCCACATCCCTCCGCATTCTCTGTTCTTGAATGTGGAGGGACTGACGAGCCCTTGGACTAGGAGGGTCTCCCAGAATCTTCAGGGAGGTCTCTGCTGGCTGCTCACTCACTTCTCCCTCCTCCTAAACTACCTCTTAACTAGGCATTTCCTCATTCAGCTGTACATCATCCCTGTCTCCCTTTCCTCCTGAGACTCCCTTTCCTCTCCCTCCTCTTCTGAGACGAGTTGATCAGACTGAATGCACATTTCCCATTCCTCCTGTTCAGCCCAGTTCCTGACACAGAGCCTCTGAGAGAGGAGGAATCTCCAAGAGGATCCCCTCTACTGATTTCAGCACCCAAGCGAGCATGTAGGGAACAAAGGGACCAAATCCTAGGGGCCAAGGTAACAACAACAACAGCATCAGCAGCAGCAACAACAACAACAATTTATTATTTATACCCCACCCATCTGGCTGGGTTTCCCCAGCCACTTTGGGCGGCTTCCAACAAAATATTACAATACAATAGTGCGTCAAACATTAAAAGTTTCCCTAAACGGGGCTGCCTTCAGATGTCTTCTAAAAGTCTGGTAGTAGTTGTTCTCTTTGACATCTGGTGGGAGGGCATTCCACAGGGCGGGGGCCACTACCGAGAAGGCTCTCTGCCTGGTTCCCTGTAACTTCACTTCTCACAGTGAGGGAACCGCCAGAAGGCCCTCGGTGCTGGACCTTAGTGTCTGGGTTGAACGATGGGGGTGGAGACGCTACTTCAGGTATACTGGGCCAAAGCCATTTAGGGCGTTAAAGGTCATCACCAATACTTTGAATTGTGTCCGGTCCCTTTGCTCACCCAATAAAATATTTGAGGGGGCCAGACCCCTCAAAAGTTGATGGGCATTGACATTCAAATAGTGTGCGTCTTGTGATCATTTATTTTATTCAAGTTGGCACCCCTGGTAAGGAAGGTGGCAATTTTTCGGATATTTGTGGTCTGAGTTGTTTAGGGCTTTAACCACTAATGCAAGCACCTTCAACTGAGTCCAGGAATGAACTGGCAACCAGTGTGACTGTTTTGAAATGGTGGTTATGTGAGATCTGAAGCGAACCTGAGCCAGTAAACAGAGTGCTTCATTTTGGACCAACCGAAGTTTCCATGTTGTCTTCAAGGGCAGCCCCACATGCATCACATTGCAATAATCCATAGTAGAAGTTACCAGAGCATGGAATACAATGTATACCTGAGTAAAATATGCTCCTTGGAGATGGCAAACGAAGTGAATTGGGATGGATGACTCTCTCAATCTCCATTTGCCTTCATACCCGCAAAGAAGGCTCATGAGACAAAGCCTTGGAATAAGGGTTATATTTATTAATCTAGGATCCTGGAAGAA
This sequence comes from Podarcis erhardii, assembly GCF_964252035.2. Classification (NCBI taxonomy): domain Eukaryota; kingdom Metazoa; phylum Chordata; class Lepidosauria; order Squamata; family Lacertidae; genus Podarcis; species Podarcis erhardii. Next base: position 47,251,399 of record NC_138503.1, on the reverse strand, counting down.
CTGCAGAGGAAATTAACCAAATTCATAAAGGCTTAACAGGTGAGGGTTTCAATGAACTCTGGCTTAAAAAAAATGGAAATTGTAGAACACATACAAAGTACACATTTCTTGAAAAGAGACACAAAACTGCATCCCTCCAGACTCCTGGACATAAGATGTGGCTGTGGCTCCCTAGCTAAGGATTAGGAAGAAATGCCTTCCTCCTCACTAGGTGAGCTTTTGGGTATGAACCCTGTGCACTCAGGGCCCAATGTCCAGTGTTCACCTAAATGTTCATGTCAGGCCCAAAGGGCACCCCTCATATGGGCCTGGGCTGTGGTATCAGCAGCCTTTCCTCTTCCTTGCTTGCTTTCCAGCAGCTGCTACAAGCTGCCCAAAGGATGAGGCTGACAGTGGTAGCTGTGGTGACACAAAAGTCACTGCTGCAATCACCACTTGAGACAAGCACTGGCTCATCTTTGTCCCTGAGCTTGGTGGCGGCAACATTGGCAGGGGAAAGAAGGGCATTTGTGCTCAGTCCAGGGGTAACCCGTGAACGCGGTCCAGCTCCGGTCCTGAATCCAAGGGTTCCACGAGGAGTCAGTCTGACAGGGCCAAGACAGGACACAAGGCAGGAAACCAGGCAAGGTCAGGCACAGGGTCTGAGGCAGGTTCTGGCAAGCAGCAATGTTGCTCCTGCAACCTGGGGCGGGGTCCAGCAGCCTTTTATCTCTGTCAGGGTAACGACCAGTCCTGATCCCCCGGTGACTCACCTCCCTATCTCGCCCAAAGGTGAGCACTCCTCCTGCGAGTACTCAGGTCTCTTCTTCTCTAAGACCTCAGTCTCTGCGGCTCAGGAGATGTCGGTGGGTTACTAGACCCAGAGGCCGCCTCAGCCTCTCCTGACCCAACCAGTAGTGGAGCAACTGTAAGTGATGGCCCAGCTGGAGGCAACAAAGTAATCCCTGCATCTGGAGTCAGAGCAGGCTCAGGCTCAGGCCCCTGACTCAGCCCAGCTGGTGCTTGTTGCAGGGGAACCTGTGCAGACTGGGGCTCTTCAGAATCAGGCCCCAGATTAGGTTCAGCTGCCGTCTGAGGCAAAGGGTCTGGTGAGGACTGAGACTTCTCTGGCTCCGAGTCTGAGCCCAAGTCCCAGGTCATCACAGCATTCCAGGATCAGATCAGAAGCTGAGATGGCTTTCGTAATTCCGGGGCTGTCCCTAGAAAATCAGGACACTTGGAGTGTATGGGAGGATGAGCTCGGGGAGAGAGAAGCTAATAAAACCAGGCTCCAACCCCTTCCCCAATAGCCTGAGGTCTCACATGGTCACACTGCTACCCCTCCCTTTGGGAGCACAACTCGTAAGAGGCTGAAGGCAAACATGTCTACAATTCTATGATTCTATGTCCCCTCTGTAAGAGCAGGAATGACATTCTCTCAAATCCCCATTTGTTCCAATCTTAATAAGGCCGTAGCCAAGTTTAATCAGAAATTTGCTGTGCATTTTGCCAGATAACCACATTTTTAATGCAAATTCGCCTCATGTGCACATTTTTGCAAGCAATTTCCCCCAGTATGGTGTGCATCTATATGTCATTTTCACTAGTTTATGAATCTTCACACACACTTTCCCATAATATATTCATTTTTGCAGCCTTTTTTTTTTTTGGTGGGGGGCAGTTTGAGGAATAGCAACATTGGGAGGAGTGTGAATCTCATTGAAGGACATCTACATTTTGGTTCATTTATCCTTCTGGGAAGTGTGGATGAAGTAGGAGGGCCTAAAAATGTGAACTGAACTGAACTTCTCTCCCCTGGTCCAATTGCTATCATGGAGTGTCAGGCGGGACAAGCTCATCAACATCCGAATGCTGTAAAACGAAAACTTTGTTCTAATGTCCCTTTCTTCCTCTTCTTGGCTACGTTAGCAATTTACTCTGGTAGTATGTAAGGGTGTGTGTGTGTGTGTGTGTGTAGCCTCTTGATACAAAGATACAGAATTATGGGAATGTGTTTGAACAATATGATATGGCCGCACTGGGAGATGTTATGTGTGGCTAAACTGTGATGCTGGAAGTCTTTGCCAAAGACAATGAAGCAATCTGATTTCCTTCCAAAATGAGGGAGGGGATGAGGAATGAAATAAGTTTGTGTGTCTGTGTGTTGTAGGGGAAGGAAATCTTATTGATTTACGATCTGCTGCACATCCCATTATCAAGGTCCTGGTTTAAGAAAATTCCAAAATTTGACATCCATCCACTGTACGACAATGCGAGGACTACTTCTGGAAATGCCGCCCAGGGAACGAGGCATAAATCCAAGTGTTATCTCCATAAAAGGACTATTGAATTACATGGCACAATAGGGACATAAATATATAACTGCTTTGCAGAATATGGCTGGAAAGGGAGCCCCGAAGCACTCCTTGCACAATGGCAGAACATTACTTTAAATGCATCACCAGAAAGCAGAGGATGGGAAATGAATCACGCCACCCTGTTTTTGCCCCGTAAGACTGTAAGGCAAGTCCTGCTGGATTAAGCCAATGCCCCGTCTAGTCCAGCATCCTGTTCTCACAGCGGCCAACCAGATGCCCATGGGGAATGCACAAACAGGACCTGAGCACCATAGCCCCCTCCCCACATGTGGCTTCCAGCAACAGTTATTCAGAAGCACCGCTGCTGCCTGCCATGGAGGCAGTAATATCCAAGGCAGCACGATGACCAAGTACAACAATGCAATGTCAATATAAACTCTTTATATAATCCATACAGAGCGTTGAACAGTATGAAATATGTGAAATATGCACTCTCTGCAAAACAGAAATCTTATAAATATCTGAAAGTCACAAAATATGCACTCTTGACGGATTCTCTTGGAAACATAGAACCAAATAAACATAAGTCTTATAAGTCTCTGAAAGTCTTTATGGACTATGCAAGTCTCTGAAAGAAGCAATGGGTCATATTCATAAAAATAATGTGGTTTTCAGAGATGTTGAGAAAGAAAAGGAATGGAATTAGTAAAAAACTTTTGGGAAATAAGGGAATGGATTTGCTGATTGGATAATGAAATTAGAATACAAAACGGGAGGTATGAGGAAGTCGGGGAAATTAGGTTGAGAAAATAAGGTTTGAAATTATACTTGTTGTCTTTTGTTTGTGTTTGTTCTTATTGTTGTTGTTTGTATTTGTATGTTCTTATTGGAAATTTTAATAAATATTATTTTTTTTAAAAAAAGAAGCAATGGGTCATATTCTTATCTGGTTGAAAACAAGCCATAAAGCTTTATTTTGTGACGCCCAACGCTACCAAAGTGGTCCGCAAACAGACGTAGCAAACAGTGATTCCGGATATACCAACTGTTTCGTGGAATTCTTCTTCAGCACAGCAGAAGGATGCAGAAATGCTTCATAAACCCATCTATATGGTGAATGGAATTGTATATCAACAATTGCTATGGGGCAGTGGTCATAAAGTTATGGAGGCAGAGCATGAAGCCATCAAGAGTCTCATCCTCCATGCATTGATGTAACCCTCCTTTAAAGCCATCCAAGTTGCTGGCCATCACTGGTCCCTGTAGGAGCGAGTTCCATAGTTTAACCACATCACTCCCCAGCAACTCTAGATAGGGATGGCGGAGACTTCCTGTCTGAAACCACGGAGAGCTGCTGCCAGTCAGTACAGATAATTGGGTCATGGGTGGCGCTGTGGTATAAACCACTGAGCCTCTTGCGCTTGCCAATCAGAAGGTCGTGGTTTGAATCCCTATGACAGAGTGAGCTCCCGTTGCTCTGTCCCAGCTCCTGCCAACCTAGCAGTTTGAAAGCACAGCAGTGCAAGTAGATGAATAGGTACCCCTGCGGCAGGAATGGAAACGGCATTTCTGTATACTCTGGTTTCCGTCACAATCTTCCATTGCACCAGAAGCGCTTTAGTCATGCTGCCCACATGACCCAGAAAGCTGTCTGTGAACAAACACCGGCTCCCTTGGCCTGAAGTGAGATGTGCACCACAACCCCATAGTCGCCTTTGAGTGGACTTAACTGTCCAGGGGCCCTTTACCTTTACTTTTTTACAGGTAATATTGAGCTAAATAGACCAATAGTCTGGCTCTGTATCCTATGATATAGAGATGATGCTGTGTTTGGACTTTACTGGTAATAGTATTGCACATCTGTTGAAGCATATTTATTGTTAAACTGCTTTAAAATAAATAAAAAAAACCCAGCACCAACTTAAAATGCCACAACAGATACAAGCAGAAAGGCCATAAACAGCTTTCCAGTAGAAGAAGAGTTTGGATTTGATATCCCACTTTATCACTACCCGAAGGAGTCTCAAAGTGGCTAACATTCTCCTTTCTCTTCCTCCCCCACAACAAACACTCTGTGAGGTGAGTGGGGCTGAGAGACTTCAGAGAAGTGTGACTGGCCCAAGGTCACCCAGCAGCTGCATGTGGAGGAGCGGAGACGCGAACCCGGTTCACCAGATTACGAGTCTACCACTCTTAACCACTACACCACGCTGGCTCTCCGGTGTATTGTGTTCTAGACTTCACCACTTCAGAGTTTGTGGAATAGAGATGTAACATTTTTAAATACTACCCTACAATGTAAGGTTGGAAGATCCCTTCCCATATAACCCATCCAGATGGATGGGGTATAAATGATAAAAATATTATTATAAATGTTATAAACTTTGGCTCTGGGAAACAACAATTAACTTAGCCTCCCTGACATATTTCTTCTGTATGTGTAGGAAGCTATAGGTATTTAAAGATTAGCTCCTGCACCACCTGCAATCTTAATTGGTACATTCCAATAAGTGTTTCCCCACATGGTTTCCTGGTTGGGCAGAACTGACAGGTTCCCGATTATTTTCATTAAAATAAAATAAAAAGACATACAGAATGTAAACAGCCAAAGTTGGAGTTTCTTCAGAATACATTTTTCTTATTAGGGAAAATGATACCTTCCACCAGGCAAATTAGTACAGAAGTGATATTAAAAATGTCACGTCTTTAATGAGGATGTTGAATTGTGGCACATCATAAGCACTGTTACAATTTGTGAATAAGATTAAAAAGAGGAGGGGGGACACCTTTGATGTAATGCTATTACCCTGAGTACTTGAAAGTGATCAAATTATGATCCATCAAAGGAAGAAATGGTTAGAACTCCATAGCAGAGAGAAAGAGAGAGAGGGGTGCACATCTACACACTTCAAATGAGCATGAAGATTGCTCATTTTAATAATTCACACTTCCTCATTCCAATCTAACAGAAGGTCCACTGAAACCTGTGAAGTGCTTGAAGAAATTAAATGGACCAAACAATCTGAAATCGCTTCCCCCAAGCCTACAATGATTACACTTCTTTTGATCACTAGTTCGAAAGTATGCTCCTTGCTCCAGAAACAATAGCACGGTCAACTCCATTCTGTTGGACAGTGGAGAAGTTGCTCTGTCAACAAAGTGGGGGTGGATGCAAGATTTGATGGGAATGGGAGAGTTCCTGCTTGAGTGGAGCTCGGTGGGTGCTGATTAGAGCCTCATGACTGCAGACTCTGTGAACGGTGGGAAATGAGGGCCACACTCATTCCATGAGCACAAAAAAACTGCCCTGATATTGTTGATTTGTTAAGCGAAACGGGGTGTGCAGCAGATTGTGCAAGAACTAACCAGGTATCACATTACCGCCACCACAACTACAGTGTAATTCAGATTGCTACGTTAGTGGGAGGCCATCATGCAATTCTTCCTGTTTTTAAGAGAGCTGGTGAGCAGGATAAACATTTGTTGGAAATGCAGGGAGGCTGAAGGCACATGGATCCAAATGTGGTGGAACTGTAAAAAGGTCAGACAATTTTGGGAAATGATTTACAACGAGCTTAAGAAAATGTTCAAATGCTCCTTCCCTAAAAAAAACCACCTGAAGCCTTCCTGCTAGGAATTATGGGTAAAGAAATCCCCAAAAAGTTCAGAAGAGTCTTTATGTATGTTACAGTTGCTGCCAGAATTCTAATTGCAAAAGGCTGGAAGGGAGAGGATATTCCATCTAAATTGGATTGGCAAAACAAGATAAGAGAGTTTGCTGAACTGGCAAGATTATCAGCAAGGTTAAAAGACATTACAGATGAAAAATTTATCAGAGAGTGGGCTATATACAGAGTATATATCCATTCTGAAGGAAATCAGCCCTGAGTGCTCACTGGAAGGACAGATCCTGAAGCTGAGGCACCAATACTTTCGCCACCTCATGAGAAGAGAAGACTCCCTGGAAAAGACCCTGATGCTGGGAAGGATTGAGGACACAAGGAGAAGGGGACAGCAGAGGACGAGATGGTTGGACAGTGTTCTTGAAGCTACCAGCATGAGTTTGACCAAACTGCGGGAGGCAGTGGAAGACAGGAGTGCCTGGCGTTCTCTGGTCCATGGGGTCAAGAAGAGTCAGACACAACTAAATGACTAAACAACAACAGCAACATGTAAAAGAACACTGTCAAAAGATCGATCCATTGGCAGGTCTTGATTGAGCTTTGCTGCGTAAGTAGGATAATTTTATAAAATAAAATTTATAGTAAGTCAAATAACATGGAGAAAGTAAAGTTTAAGCGTGTATTTAAGGAACTTAATTAGGGAATGCAAGGGGAAGATCGGAGGTCTTGTCAAATTTAACCACAAATGGATATAGAAAGCAAGTACAGTGGTACCTCGGGTTAAGTACTTAATTCGTTCTGGAGGTCTGTTCTTAACCTAAAACTGTTCTTAACCTGAAGCACCACTTTAGCTAATGAGGCCTCCTGCTGCTGCCACGCCGCCAGAGCATGATTTCTGTTCTTATCATGAAGCAAAGTTCTTAACCTGAAGCACTATTTCTGGGTTAGCGGAGTCTGTAACCTGAAGCGTCTGTTACCTGAAGCGTATGTAACCCGAGGTACCACTGTATTAGTTAAAGAATGATTTTTTTTTCTTATTTTGCCTATAACATCCATTGTATATTTCTGTTATAAAGTTTTCAACCAATAAAACATTTAAAAACTGGAAAAAGAGAAGAGCTGGTGAGCCAGGCATGATGGACTCGCTGTTCATATTTGGTTGTCCTCCTCTGCATATGTTCCAGCTTTTCAATAGCCTTCTCAAACCATGGTGCCCAGAACTGGACACTTCTCCAGGTGTAGTCTGACAAAGGCAGAATAGAGTGGTACTATAACTTCCCTAGGTCCAAAGGTCCGTAAAGTTCCCAGAGATCGGTATAGTTAAAGCCATGGTTTTCCCAGTAGTGATGTATGGAAGTGAGAGCTGGACCATAAAGAAGGCTGATCGCCAAAGAATCGATGCTTTTGAATTATGGTGCTGGAGGAGACTCTTGAGAGTCCCATGGACTGCAAGAAGATCAAACCTATCCATTCTTAAGGGAATCAGCCCTGAGTGCTCACTGGAAGGACAGATCCTGAAGCTGAGGCTCCAAGACTTTGGCCACCTCATGAGAAGAGAAGACTCCCTGGAAAAGATCCTGATGTTGGGAAAGATGGAGGGCACAAGGAGAAGGGGACCACAGAGGACGAGATGGTTGGACAGTGTTCTCAAAGCTACCAGCATGAGTTTGTCCAAACTGCGGGAGGCAGTAGAAGACAGGGGTGCCTGGTGTGCTCTGGTCCATGGGGTCATGAAGAGTCAGACACGACTAAACGACTAAACAACAACAACAACATAACTTCCCTTGGTTGTAACATAAGACATATGTTGATGCAGCCTAGAACTGCTTGACTGAAATGTACTGCAGTTTTGTAACAATTCCCACCTCACTTTTACCAACATCAAACAATGATTCCCTTGCATGTCCCCTGTATCTATATTTGTTTTCTCTTTCGCCTCCAATGCTTTTTCTTCTGCAATCTCATTCATTAAAGAGCAAATGAAGCTGTCGTAATCGAGGGTGATCCCCGATTACAATAAATTTATTTTGACACAACCTTTAATAAATTGAAAAGAGGAAGTGCCGAAAAAAGCAGCCTGATCTACATCTCTCTGGTAAAGTATCCTCATCTCCTTTGACATCTGCACATTCCTGTTTGCATCAAAAGTCAATGTTTTTCAACTCTGCAGGAAGCTGTTTAGCATAGAGTCAGCAAATTCACTTTAGATGTGACTTTGCTACCAAAAGCTGCCATTTGGAGAATAAGGAAATTGAACATTATAGCTTGAATGAGGCCAACTGAGGGCGAAGAGGAGATTACAAAATTTTATATTGTTTTCCGTAGTTTGTATGGCAAAAGGCTAAGATGAAAGTAGGGTTTTGCTCTAGATAACACTGCTGGTGCCTCCCACAACTCCTGCCTCCCACTGTAAAATAGGGTAAAGGTTCCCCTAATATAGATATTTCTCTGTGCAATATACAGATATTTGCCAATAATTTTTCCTGAACCTGATGCATTTTTGTTTGCTGTTTGCAGGGAAATATAGGTTTTTAATGCCTACTTTAGCCTTGTATATTCAGTTTCATATACATTACTTGCATGGGGAACTGTGTTGAAATATTCAGAGAAGTGCAAATTTTGAAGGATTGTGTTTTGATTCATTTCAGCAAGCTTGAATTAAGTAGGTTCTCCTTTAAATGCAAATAGCATTGAATTTCTTCCCCACCCCTAATCACGATCCATTCGTTCATGTTCTGACTGCTTCATGTGGAAGCAGCAGTGTTGTGCTGTCGTTGTTTTAGGGGTGCAAATGGCACAAAACAAGATGAAAGAACAAGATTGGATGAAGCTACATACAGTGGTTCCTTGGTTTTCAAACTTGATCCATTCTAGAAGTTCGTTCCAAAACCAAAGCGTTCCAAAACCAAGGCGTGCTTTCCCATAGAAAGTAATGCAAAACAGATTAATTTGTTCCAGACTTTTAAAAACAACCCCTAAAACAGCAATTTAACATGAATTTTACTATCTAGTGAGACCACTGATCCATAAAATGAAAGCAATAATCAATGTACTGTACTATAAAATAAATAAGACAGTATTGTGGATGATAAAAATTAAAATTATTATTTTTTCTGACTTGTACTGATGATAGCCATTTTTTGAATGGGGGGCTTTTATCCATTTCCGAAGTCACACAATCAATCAGTCAATCAATCAATCAATCAATCAATCAATCAATCAATCAGTAGCTTAACTGGGTTCCACAGAGTCACAAAAACAAACTGAAAAAGCCTAAAAAACAAAAATGCAAAATAAATAGCAAAAACAAAAGTGCCAAACTTAATCTGTCCCGGAAGTCCGTTTGACTTCTGAAATGTTTGAAAACCAAGGTGCAGCTTCTGATTGGTGCAGGCACCCCGGAAACAATAGCTGACAGCCGCATTGGACGTTTGGCTTCCGAAAACGTTTGAAAACCAGAACACTTACTTCCGGGTTCCTGGTGTTTGAGAACCAAGGCATTTGAGTACCAAGGTGTTTGAGAACCAAGGTACCACTGTATTTGCAAATCCATAGCATTTTTTTTTGGGGGGGGGAGGGAGGTTTCCATAAGCCAAAGGCAGTTAAAGAGCTAACATCAGTCCTTGCAAAGGAGGCCTGAGCAATGGCTTTTCTGCCTCCCTGCTCATCATTGCTTGAGACTGTGGGATGTGTCCCAGCATTAACTCAATTCAAGGTACTTTCTCAGTCAGCTGACTCAGCTGACAGATTTGGGAACACAACTCTCCTTGCCTGAGAGCATGCCTTTTGTCCTGACCTCATGTGAGGAGCAGCTGTGAGAGTGTGGGTGTTGGCAGGAGGGAATCCACTGCTATGTGTGTCCAGCTTATGAAATATTAGGGATGGGTAGGGGTCTCTTCCTTCTCAGAAAATGTCATAATTCTTCCACTACCCCCACCAAGAAAAGTCCAAGCTTGGATGCAGCTGTCTTGATCTTCCACACTAAATTCACAATGCTGCATTTTGATGTGAAGGTATTTAATTGTGTGTGTGTGTGTGTGTGTGTGTGTGTGTGTGTGTGTGTGTGTGTTTTCCAATTGGAGGTTTCCTGTACTGGGATTCTATTATTATTATTATTATTATTACTACTACTACTACTACATTTATTTATTTATTTATTTATTTATTTATTTATTTATTGCATTTTCAAAATTACCATACATAAACATATGCATATATCTTCTTCAGTTCCTATTAATTATATCTACTATATTTTTACTTACATACAGAGCTGGATTTAGGTTTGATAAGGCTACTGAAGGTAATGGGGCCCTTTATATGTCCAGCTGTCCTTTGTCAACAACAAATTGTCACTTTTTTTGTGTGTGTTGAATATATGCTCTATGGTAATTTATGGACCTAATAGGTATCTAAAGCCATTTGCACATAACAAAATATCTATTTTTTCAAAGTAATTGTTGAACTGAAATGCAATTAAGAAGAAGTGTATATATATATATTTTTATAAATATTTATTGAAGTTTTTGAATACAAATACACAAATAATAAACAATCTTACTTCCAACACAACGTAGTTTCATCAATTATTTGGACTCCCTCACGTCTCCCGCTCCCATTTACATCGTTAAAAGGTTTTTCCAAGCAAATTATCAACTTGTTTACGGTCTTATATCCACTCATTTAAATATAATCTAGCAATTCTCAAAAAAAATTTATGTTTTCTTTAATCTCACTTATCATCGAGTTCAAATCTAGTTTAGTGGTGGCCAATTTTTTATAATCTAGCATCCTTCTTAGCATTCAACCAAGTTACAATGTTTTTGTAAATACATCTTAAATTTCTTCCAATCTTCTTCAATCCTCTCTTCTCCCAGGTCTCGGATTCTGCCAGTCATCTCGGCCAGTTGCATATAGTCCATCAGCTGCATCTGCCACTCTTCCAGTGTGGGTAGATCTTGAGTTTTCCAGTTTTTAGCAATGAGTATCCTTGCTGCCGTTGTTGCATACATAAAGAATGTTCGGTCCTTCTTTAGCACCTTCTGGCCGACAATACCCAGGAGGAAGGCCTCTGGTTTCTTAATGAAGGTATACTTAAATACCTTTTTCAGTTCATTATATATCATTTCCCAGAAGGCCTTCACCTTAGGGCATGTCCACCAGAGGTGAAAGAATGTTCCTTCATTTTCTTTACATTTCCAACATTTATTATCAGACGAATGGTATATTTTGGCAAGTTTAACAGGGGTCATGTACCATCTATATATCATTTTCATTACATTTTCCTTCAGAGCATTACAAGCGGTGAAGTTCAACCCAGTGGTCCATAACCTTTCCCAGTCCTCAAACATGATGTTGTGCCCAATGTCCTGTGCCCACTTTATCATAGCCGATTTAACCATTTCGTCTTGTGTATTCCACTTTAGCAGCAAGTTATACATTATAGATAGTACCTTAGTCTTTGGTTCTAACAATTCTGTTTCTAATTTCGATTTCTCCACCTGGAACCCTAACTTTTTGTCATTTTAAAAAACTTCTTTAATCTGAGCGTAATGTAACCAGTCTCGCACTTTATCCTTCATTTTCTCCAAACTCTGCAATTTCCAATTGTCTCCATCTTTTTCTAATATTTCCCAATATTTTGGCCATTTGGCCTCCATATTGGGTCTTTTTCGGGCCTTAGCTTCCAGAGGCGAAAGCCACCTTGGAGTCTTGTTTTGCAATAAGTCTTTGTATTTTGTCCAAGAAGAAGTATATTTTTTGGGCCCCCCAAGAGAGTGGCGCCCTAAGCTATAGCTTGTTTAGCTTATACGTAAATCCAGTACTGCTTACATACATTGAATTTTCCCTTTCAAAGTACTATGACAGTCACCAAAGAACATTTCCCACCATAAATTTATTTTCTCCAAGTCGACTTCCTCCCCACTTCCTTACAGCTTCTTCATACTCCCTTTTCTCTGAACTGTGTTGTTTTCCACTCTTTTATTGTCGTTAAAAAGAATGATTCTTCTCTGAATAATTTCTCCTTTTGTGAAATTTATTTTCAGCACCTCTTAATTTTTTATTTTTTTTTACCTACTAGAAACCATGCTTGTGTAAATATATTTCAAGACATTCCCTTTGGTTCGATTGATCCCTTATTGCCTCTGCCATTCTAGCTAATTCCATATATTCACACACTTTGTATTGCCACTCTTCCTTAGTTAGCATTATATCGCCTTTCCAGTTTTTTTGCTATTAATATTCTGGCTGCCCCTGTACTGGGATTCTTAATTGCTGTGTCAGAGAGCCATGTTGCTGAAGGAGAACATTTTTTCATTTAAGCAAAAAGGCTCTCAGGAGGTGAAGCTTTATTCAGGCATTAACCAAGCTTCGTGCTACAGTAAGCCAGCCTAGACTGTCTTACAAGACAATATTGCAGCACAAGCCAAGCACAGTATTCTGGTGGGAGAATTTCAGCGGCATGAAAATCAGCCCTCAACAACTTATGAGAGGAATGGCTGGCCTGCGATACTCCAGATGTGCAACAATAGTGCCATGTTGGCTACCCCGAACTAAGGCTGTATCCACACAGCAGTTTATCCCATTTCCTTGATGTTTCCCTGACTGTCCCACACTATACTTGAGCTTTCACACAACATAAAAGTCACTTTTAGAAAAATAAAAACTACAGTGCATGCCTAGCATTCGTTCCTATGTTATTTCATTCCAGGAAAAAAATCCATTCACAGCTCTCTTAACCCAGAAAATTGCAGGAATGAAGTCACAAAATTCAAGGTGATATACAGTGGTACCTCGGGTTAAGTACTTAATTCGTTCCGGAGGTCTGTTCTTATCCTGAAACTATTCTTAACCTCAAGCACCACTTTAGCTAATGGGGCCTCCTGCTGCCGCTGCGCTGCCGTCGCACAATTTCTGTTCTTATCCTAAAGCAAAGTTCTCAACCTGAGGTAATATTTCTGGGTCAGCGGAGTCTATAACCTGAAGCGTATGTAACCTGAAGCGTATGTGTCAGAGCTGCCTCTAGGTCCCAGCTCACAGAGGACCAACGCCAGGCTGATGTTATGTACAAAAGTCTTTATTGAAGTTTAATTTCCATTTCAAAGCCAGAGCGTGCAGCCCTACGTCTAGACTCTAGATCGGCGAAGTCCCGTCTGAGTCTCCGCCCCTTCCACACCAGTTTAAGATCCTAGCCCTGCTCCACCTCCTGCGCTGCTCTCTTCTCCTCTGGGTCCTCCTGACCTCTGGGGCATTGCCCTTTCTGGACTCTTCTGACGCTGAGTTGCTTAGCTCCTCCCCCTGCCTCCGGCATGCTTTAGGACCCGGTTCCCAATCCTCACTCTCTGCTGTCCCGCGCTCCTGTACATTTGAACTTGCTTCTCGCGCCAACCCAGTGACCTTTCTCCTAACCGTTACACTACTTCTATCACTGCTTCCCTCTCCCGTGACACTGGCCGGATCTGACCTCCCTTCCATTGTCCGACTCTCCGAGGGAGGCGTGTTAGACTCTGCCTCGTCTCCTTTCCCTGGTGGGGAAAGCACTGGCCCCGATGCCTGGGACTCTTCCCCCCCACTCTGCTCCGGTGGGGAAGCTGGTCCTGATTTCCAACTACTGCTCTGGGAGTCCCTGCTGCCCCCTTGCTCCTGGGGCGTTCCCCTTGGGACCCCCCTGCCCCTGGCCACTGGCGCTCCCTTCTGTGAATCTTCCGATTCGCTGGAGAGGCTCATGGAATCCCTCGGACCACTGTCCCCTCCTACGCTCCCTTCAGATTCCTCCCCCTCGCTCTCCATCTCCCATCTTCCCTGTGCCTCAGCTCCTGAGCCCCTGACAGTATGTAACCCGAGGTACCGCTGTACTGGCATACAGTTCTTTTCTGACATTTTCCTGATGGAATCATGGGGGAACAGAAGCAGGCATATGAAGAAATGGCGGGGAAGAAGTGATGTTGTCCAGTAATGTTTGTTGTTGTATCACACCACGCCCACTGGTGTAAACGAAATGTGTCGTGACTGTGACATATTACTATATAGGTCAAAAAGCCATCGTTCCATCATGCAACAGGTATTGCAGTGTGAAAGGGACATTACAAAATTGGGTGGAGGTTCTAGCATTATAATCAGGAAAACTAACAGGACCAATAAACAACGGAACAGTTCTATCATAAGGTACACAAGCAAAATTGCAACAACATAAATTAATATTCTGAGTTTAGTGAAATACAGGCCTCAAGGTCAGCAGGGCTTGCTAGGTGGTGGTATGCAGATGGATTTTCTGGCCTCCCCCCATCTCCAGGTTTTCAGAACATAATCTGACTACACAAGATAACAATCAAACTTGAGGAACCGAAAAGAGAAGGTGGCAAAATCTGGCGCCGTTTGACTATCAGCACATTTCCTTCTCTCTCTCTCTCTCTCTCTCTCTCCCTCTCCCTCTCCCTCTCCCTCTCCCTCTCCCTCTCCCTCTCCCTCTCCCTCTCTCTCTCTCCTTCTGGGCATTGGCTATTTCAGTAGCTGCAAGAATGGAGGGCACCTCGAGGGTCTCCTTTAAAAAGCCCAGCTGAATTCAGGCAGAGCATCTCAGCTGGTCAGAGGACCAGAGGATAATTACGGCACCATTTGATGCTACTGGCTGGCTGGAATTGTGACTCATTGAACCAGCCCTTGTGCAGCTAGGAGGAGAGAGAATAAAAGAAGGGTTGTTTTTCTCCATCATCCAATATCTGTAAGTTGATTCTGGATAATGACATTGAACTGGAGCAAAGGCATTGGCCATGCAAACATTGCTGTGAATATTTACATATGTTCACATGAACCTGCCTTTGTCATAACTTGTGACCTGGGACTCTTGTAGTCTGTGGCAGAGCATTCTGGAGAGAATGACCAACATCTTATTCAGTGCCATCCTAGCCAGAAAATACAGACCTACCATTATCCTCTGAGTCAGAGGATGGTTCCAATGACGTAACCAGTCTCTCCAGCTTTGCAGAAATCAAAGGCTGTAAAACAATACAAAGGTCCTTTAATCTGGCACCTGGTCTGGTCAGCCTACATAAAGTTTCAGTTGGCTTCAGCTCCTTGCAGAAAGAACATGTCCTGTAGCTACCTTTCTAGTGGTCTTTGGAGCTGTCCATGGTACTGTTCCTGACTGCTTGACTGAACTCATGAATGAGTCCTATCCATTGAGTTGGATAGCCTTATACTGGGCCCATTGTTCCACATACCTAAAAACTATTTTAGGGTGGTAGGAGATACTCTAATGTACTCAGTGGCTTGCCAGATCATCATTCACCTCAATATTTCTGTATCACAGAAGCCAGTGGAGTCAGGAAGTAGCATCCTCGCAATTAAAAAAAGATAAGAGAAAGGATGGTGGCTGCCACTTGGCAGTGAGGTCTCTCTTCTTGTTTTCCAACAATTCCTTTGGAACTATGGAAGAAGAAGAAGAAGAAGAAGAAGAAGAAGAAGAAGAAGAAGAAGAAGAAGAAGAATAGTAGTAGTAGTAGTAGTAGTTTGGATTTGATATCCTGCTTTATCACTATCCGAAGGAGTCTTAAAGCGGCCAGTGTGGTGTAGTGGTTAAGAGCGGTAGTCTCGTAATCTGGTGAACCGGGTTCGCTTCCCCGCTCCTCCACATGCAGCTGCTGGGTGACCTTGGGCCAGTCACACTTCTCTGAAGTCTCTCAGCCCCGCTCACCTCACAGAGTGTTTGTTGTGGGGGAGGAAGGGAAAGGAGAATGTTAGCCGCTTTGAGACTCCTGAAGGGGAGTGAAAGGCGGGATATCAAATCCAAACTCTTCTTCTACTCTTCTTCTAACAGTGTAAGGCAGGATCCTATGTTCCTTTAAATGGGTAGGCAAACTAAGGCCCAGGAGCCAGATGTGTTTTCACATGAGTAGAATGTGTGCTTTTATTTAAAATGCATCTCTGGGTTATTTGTGCGGCATAGGAATTCATTCTCCCCCCCCCCCCAAAAAGAAATAATATAGTCTAGCCCCCAACAAGGGACAGTGGACCAGCTCCCTGCTGAAAAAGTTTGCTGACCCCCCTGCTTTAAATGCATGTGAACCAGACCATTGCTCCATAAAGCCCAACACTCTCCCAATGCATGTGAGAGTGTTGGTTTTGATCTAGCTGCAGAGACCTCACTTCCTCTGTCTTTGCCTACCCCCCACTCTGAACTGCATAGAAGCTTGGACTTGCTACTTCTGTGTTTTTCTGTTCAAAAAGAGAAGAAGAAAAAACATGGAAAATAAGCATCTTTGGAATCTGTTTTTATAAACACTGATACTTCTCAGGTTTCAGAAAATCTAAACAATTCCTTTCCTGTCCCAGCATCCAGAATCCCAGATAGGAAACAGAGCAACCCCTACCTCAAATTGGTGCATTTCCCCATTTCTAACTGCAAAATTATACAATCCATGTGGTTTGGCACCTGAAAGTTGGCTGAACGGATATCATTCCGTTTTTGAGAGAGGTTTATATCATCCAAGTTCAAGAGCACTAACTCACAGCTGCAAGAAGTCCACATGGGTTTTCCACCTGCCATCTCTTGTCAGTTTGAAAACCCCGAATCCCCAATGAACTGGGGTTGAAAACAGCATGTCTAAGGAGCCTCCTTCAGACACATTTCATTCTCTCCCCCACAAAGGAAAAGCCTTCCTCCATATGCCTTGTTTGTTGTATTGGAAGTTCTGTTTCAGAGGAGGGTGGAGCAGAGATTTGCCTCCATAGTGTATTAAAATGAGATCACATTTTTTAAAAAATAAAAGAACATAAAATTAAATTTTTAAAACATTATTTTAAAAAGGAAGTGAGATCATTGTGCAAGGAAATTGCAAAAAATATTCTTGTTTCCCCCTAAATGTAGCAGAGGCTCCTCTGTGTATAACAAAAGGAGGCTGCATTTAGGCTCATATTTGTGCATAGTGTGCTAGTGTGCTGCAAGGGTTATCATGTTGGGCTAGAATCTGGGAGACCAAAGTCCCCACTCAGCCATGGAGCCCACTGAGCAGCTTTTGGCCAGTTGGTATCTCTTACTTAGCCTGACCTACCTCACAAGGTTGTTGTGAGGATTAAATGAAGAGGGGAAGAAGTCTGCATGCCACCCAGAACTCCTTTGGGGAATGGTGGGATAGAAATGTAATAATAAATAAATAGAAGGTTTTAATAATAATTAAATGCAGGGGCCAAATTTGGCTTCCCAGCTACCTCTATCTGTTCCTCAGGGCTCTGCCTAAACCATGTCCCTCCCCAGGTCACACTCTTCACCAGCTGTATTGCATGCCCTTCTCAAGTGCTTTTGCCTGACTGGAACCTGTCCTTGAATTTTTACAATGATTCTTCCATGCCTGGTTGGATGTATAAAGGTAAAGGGACCCCAACCGTTAAGTCCAGTCATGGACAACTCTGGGGTTGTGGCACTCATCTTGCGTTTTTGGCCGAAGGAGCTGGTGTTTGCCTGCAGACAGTTTTTGGGTCATGTGGCCAGCATGACTAAGCTGCTTCTGGTGAACCAGAGCAGCGCACGGAAACGCCGTTTACCTTCCCCTCGGAGCGGTACCTATTTATCTACTTGCACTTAGACGTGCTTTTGAACTGCTAGCTTGGCAGGAGCTGGGACCGAGCAACGAGAGCTCACACCATCTTGGGGATTCGAACCACTGACCTTCTGATTGGCAAGCCCTAGGCTTTGTGGTTCAGACCACAGCACTACCCGTGTCACAGGTTGGATGTATACAAGGCTCTTAATTATACTGTAAGAGTCACATCCATTGCTCCACTTGTTTTGGCCCCTTGCCCCACCCACCACTGGCAAGTGGCCCCCAGAAGATTATCCACAATGGAATGTGGCCCCTGGCCCTGGGAAAAAAACATTCACTGTGCATTCTTAAACTAGATTAATTTATCAATTAAAGCAGTTAAAGTTTTGGAGCCCTGGTTACAAGATCTGGGAAGAGAAAGGCCAGCTACTGCAGAACTAGGAAGTCAGGACTGAGCTAACTGTTGTTTAGTCAATTCCAAGACTGATATTTTAAACCCTCTGTGGGTTACTTCTATGTTTTCAAGAGACCCGCAGAAGAAGGAAAAGTCAAGGAGAATGAAAGTCTTGTTTTCTCTTTTAAGGGAGCTGCCGAGATTGTGTGCATAAAACAAAAGAGAACAAAATGTGGTCTGAGTCAGCTCATAAATGTTTTAGAGGCAAGGTAGCTCTCTGGCTATTAAACCTCAAGAATGGAGGGCCAACAATCCATCAGGTTAAAAAGAGGGGTGGGAACAGAGGCAGGAAGAAGATGCTGCAGTGAAGAGAAAGGGGAGAGATATTCAGACCAGAAACTGGCATCACAAAACCTGTTGATTGTCCCCCACACCCATGAAGGAAATGGCCGAAAGGTTATGTTTATTAAATACTAATGGGGAGTGCCCAGGGCTCCCTTGGGATTTTGAAATGAATAGTGGTATTTGTGAGTTTGCACCTGGCATGCCAAAAATTGGGTGAAGTCATGCCAAAGTCACATTTTGGTCTGCTGTCTTGATTCTACATGGTGCCAGTCATTCAGACTTCAGTGAAGACCCTTGAAAACTCTTGTTTCCCTTGAAAACTCTGGTCAGGAAGTTCATAGGGTGTGGATGGAGACACAGTAAGGTAAAGGGACCCCTGACCATTAGGTCCAGTCGTGGCCGACTCTGGGGTTGCGATGCTCATCTCGCTTTACTGGCTGAGGGAGCCAACGTTTGTCCGCAAACAGTTTTTCCGGGTCATGTGGCCAGCATGACTAAGCCGCTTCTGGCAAACCAGAGCAGCGCACGGAAACGTTGTTTATCTTCTCGCCGGAGTGGTACTTATTTATCTACTTGCACTTTGACATGCTTTCGAACTGCTAGGTTGGCAGGAGCAGGGACTGAGCAACGGGAGCTCACCCCGTGGCGGGGATTTGAACCGCTGACCTTCTGATCAGCAAGTCCTAGGCTCTGTGGTTTAACCCACAGCGCCACCCGTGTCCCGATGGAGACACAGTATCTCTAAACAAAAACCTTTCCCCTCCCCGGAAATGGAGAGTTTCAATCCTGCGGGGTGTAGCTTCACAAGATATTATTATAGTTCTGGGACATGTGTAGAGCCCCAACAGATGGTAAAAATAAAGAAAGTAAGTGTTGGAAATGTAAATCAGCAGAAGGGACATTTTTTCATCTGTGGTGGGATTGCAAAATTGTTAAGAAGTACTGGGAAATGATTTATAATGAATTGAAGAAGATGTTTAAAATAACATTTGTTAAAAAAACAGAAGCTTTCCTACTAGGTATTAGAGGAGTGGGTATACCAAGACTGCAAAAAGACTTATTTAAGTATGCAACGACTTCCGCACAGATCTTATTAGCACAACATTGGAAAGAAGAAAGTGACCTAGCTAAAGAACAAAATAAAAATAAAAATAAAAATAAACAAATTCCTTCCAGTAGCACCTTAGAGACCAACTAAGTTAGTTATTGGGATGAGCTTTCGTGTACATGCAGACTTCTTCAGCTAAAGAAGATTGGCAAGTGAAATTAATGGAATATGCCGAAACGGCAAAATTGACTTTGAAATTAAGAGGAAGAGATGGCAATGAATTTAATGAAGATTGGAAGGACTTTTTTGCATGTATGCAGAAGCAATGTCTTGCCAACAAAGGTCCGTATAGTAAAAGCTATGGTTTTCCCAGTAGTGATGTATGGAAGTGAGAGCTGGACCATAAAGAAGGCTGACCGCCGAAGAATTGATGCTTTTGAATTATGGTGCTGGAGGAGACTCTTGAGAGTCCCATGGACTGCGAGAAGATCAAATCTATCCATTCTTAAGGAAGTCAGCCCTGAGTGCTCACTGGAAGGACAGATCCTGAAGCTGAGGCTCCAATACTTTGGCCACCTCATGAGAAGAGAAGACTCCCTGGAAAAGACCCTGATGTTGGGAAAGATGGAGGGCACAAGGAGAATGGGACGACAGAGGACGAGATGGTTGGACAGTGTCTTCGAAGCTACAAACATGAGTCTGACCAAACTGCGGGAGGCAGTGGAAGAAAGAAGTGCCTGGCGTGCTCTGGTCCATGGGGTCACGAAGAGTCGGACACGACTAAACGACTAAACAACAACAACAACAAAGAAGCAATGTACACAGGTTACTACATTAGCAGGATTTTTAAAAGACTTCTAAAATACATTATGACTTTAATGTAATAAAATACATTATAATTTAAAAAGGACATGCAGTATGATGATAAACAATGGAACCAGGGAATAGGGGGAAGTCAACTCTATTCCCCCCATGTTTGAATATGTATTGTTTTTATTATATTTATTTTATTATTATTATTATTATTATTATTATTATTATTATTATTATTATTATTAGTTTTTGGAAAATTAATAAAAGAATATTTTTAAAAAACAGAGTTCCAACAGACGGATGCTTCTCAGTAACCACAGCTCCTCCCCTCCCCTCTCTACTATCAGAAGAAGGGGGGAAATCCACTCTATTGACAATGCATGTCCGTTTGCCTTTTTTTCCATCCCAGATTGTTTTACAAATCTTCTCCCTCCATTTGTCAACATCCAACAGTTAAGGGTACCGTGCAACTTTTAGTGCTGAGGAAATTGAAAGTGTATGGGGGGGGGGTTGCCACAAAAATAGGAAAAGTAGAAAATGAGAGGCAATGGCTTTTGAGTGCTACCTGTACTCAGAGTACCTTTTGCAGATCTAAAGCAATGAAAATAAGAGGAAACATACTAGTTGTCAAGGCGCATTTTTCTTTTGGAATCAGCTACATTAGAATGAGTTTTTAAGGATGATCAGTCTGAACACCCAGGGCAGGGAGGAGAGTCCATCAGCTAAAGCGAATGTGCTTTCAATCCAACTGCTGATTAGATTCCTAGGTCAAGAATACCATATTGTTACAAGATTTGGGTGCCTGCCCCTCTCTCTGCAAGTGCCCATGGGCTGACAGGCATCCGCACGAGGTCTGTGCTCCTTTGGAGAATGGAAGACACGGTAAAGACTGTCATGGCTTTAAGAAATATGGTTCATGACCCTGTTTACACATTCAGTCTTCATGGAGGAAGTCCCAATCTTATTGCATGGTCATTCTAAGAGGCAGCAGAAGAGGCTGCCTGCAGCCAGCGTCTCCCAAGATGGATCTCAGATCCACCTCCTCCTCTTCTTCTTCTTCCTCCCCAAAACCCTTTTCCTGTCCCCTCAAACATACACCCCATCACCTTGGTAACATCACACTCCCCAATGGCCCATCAAGACCTTTTGTCACATTAACAGGTTTGCTCTTCACTAAGCCTGCCAGAGTGGTTTGCATAAGCCAGCCCAGGAATTCCCAGAATTCCTCCTTTAAAAAGCTCAACAACTTTGGGCCATCTCCCCTCCTTTTTCTTTAAATTTAGTCCCACAAAATAGGGGTGTCTTATACATGGGGGCGTCTTATATACAAAAAAATATGGTATATAAAAACAAAACAAAATATTAAACATTTAAAAACTTCCTTATACAGGGCTGCCTTCAGAGGTCTTCTAAAGATTGTATAGTTACTTATCTCCTTGGTTCGGGGGTTGCATAACTCCATAGCCTCCAACGTTTCCCTGATGAAAATAGGGATGTCCTACCATACCTTCCAACATTTCTTCACTGTAATAGGGACATCCTAAAGAAAAGTGGGATCAAATTCCAGAATCAAATCAGAAACTGGGACGGCTTCTATAAATCCAGGACTGTCCCTGAAAAATAGGGACACTTGGAGGGTCTGCATCTTCTACCACTGACTTTGTGCCCTTGGTGAGTGGGCAAACCTTCAGGTGTCTCCCTCTGACAAAAAACAATTAGAAAATCCCAGGATGTGTTGTGTTGCCAGGAATGCCCCCCTCCCATCAAAGGGTCTGCTGAAGAGGAAGGTTCTGCCATCACTAGATCTGCTCCATCACCCACCTGCCCAGGGCCAAGTCTTCTGTGCTGGCTTGACTCCCAGATAGCTCCTTCCTGGCCCTCTGCCATGTTAGCTTTCAACAGGCCAGAAGCAGAGACCGCAGATGCTTGCTTCCTCATGGGGAACTCATGCAAGACATCTGAGTTTTGGGGGCTCTCCAGCACCACGCGGGTCCACTCTCCTCTCCTCTTTGGCCAGGTGGCAGCTTCTGCTCTCCTTGCCCTTGGTGACCACTGCTGTGGAAGTTTTTGGGGACAGCAGCTGAGTCTTCCAGGCTGGATGCCCAAAACTTGGGCAGTTCTCTGCGTCCATTTAATGCTCTGCATTGATTTGTTTAGTTGTGTTTGACTCTCCATGACCCCATGAACCAGAGCATGCCTGGGAAACTCTCACTTTCTTCTCAAAGCTTCTCCTTTTTTATGTCCATGGAGTTTTCTTGGCAAAATACTGGAGTGGATTGCCAGTTCCTTCTCCAGGTGGATCACATTTAGTCTAAACCCTCGGCTATGAGCTATCCATCTTGGGTGGCCCTGCATGGCATAGCTCACAGCTTCTCTGAGTTATTCAAGCCCCTTCGCCACGACAAGGCAGTGATCCATGAAGGGGAATGCTCTGCATGTACAACAGCAAATCTATGTGCAATGTGCAAGGAAGCAAACAGGGCAAAAGTGCCCTAAGTCTCCAGCACTCTGGCACCCAAATCCAGCCAGTGCAACCCCTAGAACATTATGGGGAGCATGCAACAAAGATAGTAGATAACAGATAGACAAAACACGAGGGAGCCCAACACTTTGGATCAGCCCATAATAATAATAATAATAAATTTTATTTATACCCCGCCCTCCCCAGCCAAGACCGGACTCAGAGCGGCTAACACCAAGTATAAAAACAATTGATTAAAATACAACTTAAAAACAAGATTAAAATACAACATTAAAATCCAGCCTCATTTCAGTAGAAACTCAAATCAAAAACTTTGGGGATGAAAACATCAAATCTTCACCAAGGCCAACTATCAAGACTGGTCCTCCGTGGGCCAGAAAAAAACCAGGGAAGTCCCCAAATATGTGACTGTAATTGTGGGGCACCGGAATTGTTGCATCACATAATTTTTGACTGTGCTTTTCACCTACCGGCCAGGAGCAAGTTTCTTGCTCAATATCTTAAGGGAATTGCCGATGATACGATTGAAGCCAAACTGAGATATCTACTAATTGATGATGACCCCCTAAAATCACTCATGGTTGCCAGATTCTTGATCAGCGTCCTATCCCAAAAGAAGAGAAACGGTCTCCTGTGTGGTTCGGATAACCCCTTTAAACCATGATCTATGTTTTAGGTGATATCACCATTGTTTTAAACCATGATCTATGTTTTAGGCGATATCACCATTGATATCCTTGATTAATTTATGAGCAGAGGGTGATGTATAGGTTACAAATTTATTGTAATGTATGATGGTGGTCTTTGTCTTTGTTTTTGTTTTGCTTCGGTTCCTGTTTGTCTTTTGTAAGTTTTGGCGATTTTAAAATTGGAGGTTTAAGTATAATATGTTGGTATGGGAAACTGTTGTGTAATGGGCCAATGGCCGTAATAATGATCAATCAATCAATCAATCAATCAATCAATCCCCAAATAGGAGTTCCATCACAGAAGGAGAAAGGAAAAAGGAAAGAAGGGGAGGGGATCAAGTTGAGTCCAAGCCAAAGGCCAGGCGGAACAACTTTGTCTTACAGGCCCTGCAGAAAGAAATCAGATCCTGCAGGCTCAAAGGCTCATCTAGTCTAGCATCCTATTTCCTGCAGAGCTAATCACTTGCTAGTGGAAAGTCTGCAAACAGGACCGAAGTGTCATAGCACCCTCCCTATTTCCCAGAAACTGATATTCAGAAGCATGCTGACTCCAACAGTGGAGGTAGAACAATTTATCTATAGATAGATACATAGAGAAATAGATAAATCTGTCTATAGATAGAGAAAAAGAGAATTATTATTTATTTATTTATTTATTTATTTATTTATTTATTTATTTATTTATTTCTATCCCACCCATCTGGCTGGGTTTCCCCAGCCACTCTGGGCAGCTCCCAACAGAATATGAAAAACATGATAAAACATCAAACATTAAAAACTTCCCTAAACAGGGCTGCCTTCAGATTTCTTCTAAAAGTCAGATAGTTGTTTATTTCCTTGACATCTGATGGGAGGGCGCCACCACCGAGACTGCCCTCTGCCTGGTTCCCTGTAATCTCACTTCTCTCAGCGAGGGAACTGTCAGAAGGCCCTCGGCGCTGGACCTCAGTGTCCGGGCTGAACGAGAGGGGTGGAGACGCTCCTTCAGGCATACTGGGCCGAGGCCATTGAGGGCTTCAAAGGTAAGCACCAACACTTTGAATTGTGCTCAGAAACTTACTGAGAACCAATGTAGGTGTTACATGGTCTCGGCGGCCACTCCCAGCCACCAGTCTAGCTCCCGCATTCTGGATTAATCGTATATTGCACTATATATTTAAAGAAGTATCACACTACTTTGAACAGTCATGCCCCCCCCCAAAGACACCCCGGAAGTTGTAGTGTGTTAAGGATGCTGAGAGCTGTTGTTAGGAGACCCGCCTATTCTGTTCTCAGAGCCACTATCCTCAGAGATCTCTTGGAAGAGGGACTAATTCTTAAACTATGAGCATTGTAGCTGGGTGAGGGAAACGGGGTATCTCCTAACAACTTTCAGCATGCGTAATGAAACCACCTTGTGTATAATACTATACACTCCAAGTGTTCCTATTTTCCAGGGACAGTCCCAGATTTAGAGAAGCTGTCCCGGTTCCTATTTTGATCCCAGAATGTCCTGCTTTTCCTTAGGTAAAGGTAAAGGGACCCCTGCCCATTAGGTCCAATCGCAGATGACTCTGGGGTTGCAGCGCCCATCTCGCTTTATTGGCCGAGGAAGCCAGCGTACAGCTTCCGGGTCATGTGGCCAGCATGACTAAGCAGCTTCTGGCAAACCGGAGCAGTGCACGGAAAAGCCAGTTACCTTCCCGATGGAGCGGTACCTATTTATCTACTTGCACTTTGACGTGCTTTGAACTGCTAGGTTGGGTTGGCAGGAGCTGGGATCGAACAACAGGAGCTCACCTCATCGTGGGGATTCGAACCGCCGACCTTCTGATCAGCAAGCCCAAGAGGCTCAGTGGTTTAGACCACAGCGCTACCCACATCCCCCTTTCCTTTGGACATCCCTATTTTCATTGGAGAAATGTTGGAGGGTTTGGAGTTATATGACCCCTGAGCCCAGGAGAGAAGTCACTATAGAAGTTTAAGAAGACATCTGAAGGCAGCCCTGTATAGGGAGGATTTATTTTTTAATGTTTTGTTATGCTTTTTATGTATGTTGGGAGCCACCCAGAGTGGCTGGGGCAAGCCAGTCAGATGGGCAGGGTATAAATTATTATTATGGAACAGGACGTTTCTATTATCATTGGAAAAATGCAGTAGGTTATGTAGCAATATAGAAAAGTGATATACAAATTAAAAGTGAAATGAAACAAAATGCTGACTGGGACCTTTTATGGGACTCCTATGATATCCTGGTGAGTACACCTTAAGCCTGGGATGGGGGTGGGGGCGCAATCTCCGGGGACAGAGGGGAAGCGCCGCGTGCCTTCCCCTCTGTCCCTGGACCTGTTTTAAAGCAAGGGAAGGGGCAGCGGGGAGAATCACTTCTCCCCGTTGCCGCCCCTTGGTTCCAAAGGGGTCCGGGGACAGAGGGGAAGGCGCGTCTCCCCGGAGATTGCGGGGCTGGCAACGGGGAGAAGCGATCTTCTCCCCGCCGCCCCGTGCTTCAAAAGAGGTCCGGGGACAGCGGGGAAGATGCGCTGTGCTGCGCTTCCCTGCTATCCCCGGAGCTTGCGGGGCAAGCTTCGTTTTGCGAAGCAAGCCCATAGGGAGATGCGTCTTGCGAAGCGGCTAAGAAAACGAAAAACTCCTTCGTCTAGCGAGTTTTTTGTCTTCCGAGGCATTCGTCTTGCGGGGCACCACTGTATGTCAATCCTGCTAGTGTCTCGACCTCTTTACAATTCTCCTTTAAATATTCAATAAATTTACTCCAATTATTTTGGTATCTTTGGTCTTCCTGGTCCCGGATCCTTTCTGACAATTTGGAAAGTTCTGCGTATTCTGTCAACTTCACCTGCCACTCCCCACTTGTTTGTTTGCTCAGCCGCCTCCTTCCCATCCCCTCCCTCCCTGCCTGCCTGCATGACTCCTCAAGCAGCCCAGGATCACGGGGCTGTCAAAACGAAGTGGCAAAAAGTGGCAAAACTACCCCCATTCCCCCAACGGCTCGTGGTAGGTGGGAGTCATGGGCGGGCGGTGTGCTGAATGTCACCCCCCTCGAAGATGACACCCGGGACGCTCCGCCGCCACCGCACCCACCTTGCTCCACCCCACTAGTTGGGATGGGGCTCATTGATGACCCCAATACCTAACAGGGCAGAAAATGTAGGAGGAATCCTGCAAAGTGTCCTCCTTTTCCTCAGTAGGGGAGGGTGAGGTGGGGTTGAGAAAAAGAGAAATCTCAGAAGTCTTCGAAGAACTGTTGGCTCAGCTGCAGTGTTAACAGCCCCTGCTACTTGGGTACATATCATAAAAGGCGGCTAATTGAATGGAATAAGAACAGCTTCCGTGGAGAATTTCTTTCACTTATTTGAAGGATGCATCTCAGAAGAAATTAGAAATTTTAATGGGGAAGAAGAAATGATGCTGCGTTACTTAAACTTCTCTGTTCTCATCGTAATGGCTCCCAGCTGCCATCTGTACTGTTGCTTGTAAGTTCCGATGTGGAGATGCATATACAAAAGAACTCAAAAAAGGAAAGAGTGGGGGGGGGACCTTTATCATCTTCCCAGATGCATTGATGATGGGTTTTTATCCTGCAAACTATGGAAGCATGAAATAAGAAAACAATCAGCAATTGTTCCAACCTCACAACACTCCTCCCTGTCCTGCCACTGCGAAAAAAGCTCCCCAAAATAAGCCCAGCTGATGAGAGGAAAAGTGAACGGCAAGAGGAAAGAATGGGGATGTGAAACACCTCTGGAATGATTCCGAGGCACTAAGCAACAAGGATTATATATTTTTTAAAAAAACAGTTTTATTTATTTATTACCTGTCAAATCTCATCCTTCTGCAAACACCACCCCCCCATTTTAAAACAGCGCTTTAAAAACCCGTCTTGCTAAAACATACTGAGCTTTCCCCTCAAATACACACATGGCCACCTGGGAATACACATTTGGGGGAAAGAGAGGCATATGTGGTTGCAGTGGCTGTTCATTGAAAGAGGTAGAGAAGAAGGCAGGGAGAACATTTCCATTGAAGGTTTCCATAGAGCAGTTTCCCCAGCCTGGTGCCTTCCTTTTTTTTCCAAATTTTTTTATTAAATTTTTCCATAAAAACTCCAATCATACCAATTTCCACATCACATATTTTAACTTATTTGACCTCCCTCAACTTCTCTGACAATCATTCGTAATTAAAATCCTCTCTTCACATTCCTTAATTTTAGTATTGCCTTTAAATACTATATTTCTATCCTTTTTACTTTCTTACAATATTCCTTATACTTTCACAAAGCTTCTTTAAAACACACTAGCGTTGTATATTCCTCACATACAGTTTCCAAGTACTCTGTAAATTTTCCCCAGTCCTCAAAAAACTTATAATCCTTTTGGAATCTAATTTTTTCAGTTAGTTTATCCAGTTCTGCATACTCTGTTAATTTTGTTCTCCATTCTTCCAAGGTCGGTACTTCTTCTTGTTTCCATTTTTGGGCCATCAATGTTCTTGCTGCTGTTATTGCATACTGAAAAAGTTTACAGTCCCTTCTATTTATATCCATTCTTGTTATTCCCAGCAAAAAGGTTTCTGGTTTCTTAGCAAAGCTATATTTCAGCATTTTCTTTAGTTCATTATATATCATCTCCCAGAACCCCCTTACTTTCTTACAGTCCCACCACATATGCATAAATGTACCTTCTTTCTCTTTACATTTCCAACATTTGTTACAAGTTTTGTACATTTTTGCTAGTTTTACTGGTGTCATATACCATCTATATACCATTTTCATAGTATTTTCTTTTAATGTGGTGCATGCTGTAAACTTCAAGTTTTCATTCCATATTTTTTGCCAGTCATCCATATCTATGGATGTGTTATATCCTAAATCTCTGGCCCATTGAATCATTACCGCTTTTACTTCCTCATCTATTGTGTGCCATTCCAACAAAATTTTGTACATTTTTGAAATTATCTTACAATCATTATTAACTATTTCTGTTTGAAATTTTGACTCTTTTTCTCTATACCTTTTTTCTTTTTCATCCTTTTTAAACATTTCACTTATCTGATAGTAGTGCAACCAATCAAAAACTTGTTCTTTTACTTGTTCATATGGTTTCAATCTCCATTTCCCTCCTTCTTTCACCACCAAGTCTCCGTAGGTGACCCATTCACTTCTCATGTTAGTTTTTTTGACACCTATAACCTCTAATGGGGATAACCAATGTGGGACCCCCATTTCTAATATATTTTTGTATCTGTCCCAAATTTCCATTAGGGATCTCCGGAAGATATGGTTTTCAAACGATTTATAACCTTTTTTCTTTCCTTTCCAAAGATACGCATGCCACCCAAATCTGTTATCAAATCCTTCCAAGTCCTGGAGCTTTGTATTTTTAAGTTTTATCCATTCTTTTAACCAGCAAAGAAAAGCCTGGTGCCTTCCTTATGTTTTAGACTACGATTCCCGTCCTCCCTGAACATTGGCCGTGCTAGCTGGCGGTGATGACATCCAACATATCTGGAGTGTACCAGATTAGAGGAATCCACCACCAGTTTGCATCCGGTGCTGGATTTGGCACTTCTGCACATGTGCAAAACACGGTTTAGTGTTTCTGCGCATGCGTGAGCGCCAAGACCCGGATGTAACCTGTGCCAGTACTTCCAGGTTTGGCACGGTGTGCAATCCGAAAACGCACAACCTGAAGGGTCTGTATTATTACTATTATTATTATTTCTATGCCGCCCTTCATCAGAGGATCACAGAGCAGTTTGCAATATAAAAATATATTGTCTATATTCAGGATAGGTAAAATAAAGTGCTTCTTCATGCAGTAAAGGTAAGGTAAAGGTAAAGGACCCCTGGACAGTTAAGTCCTGCCAAAGGTGGCTATGGGGTTGCGGCGCTCATCTCGCTTCCAGGCTGAGGGAGCCGGCGTTTGTCCACAGACAGCTTTCCAGGTCAGCATGCCTAAACCCCTTCTGGTGCAACAGGACACCATGATGTAAACCAAAGCGGACAGAAACGCCATTTACCTTCCTGCCACAAAGGTACCTATTTATCTATTTGCACTGGCATGCTTTTGAATTGCTAGGTTGGCAGGAGCTGGGACAGAGCAACGGGAGCTCACCCCTTCGCATGGATTCGAACCGCCAACCTTCTGATTGGCAAGCCCAAGAGGCTCAGTGGTTTAGACCACAGCGCCACCCGCGTCCCTCCCCTTTTTCATGCGGTACATAGTTAAACTATTGAATCCTCTCACATAGGAGGCAGTGACAGCCACCAAGCTGGGTGGCTTTCAAAGAGAAGCAGACAGATTCCTGGCTGCTAACCATGATGGCTCTGTTTTGCCTCCAGAGTTGGAGGTAGCAATGCTTCAGTTGCTGGAATCCACAGGAGGGGAGAGTAGGCTTCTGCATGTGTACAGCTTGCAGGTTCCCCATTTGGGCATCTGGTTGGGCACTGTGAGAACACGAAGCAGGACTGGATGAGCCACTGGCCTGATCCAGCAGGCTCTTCTCATGTTCTTATGTTCTTATATTACACAATGAATGAAGTTGAGGACTTCATACATTTCTTTTTCTACTGCCCTATTTATGAGCTAATAAGAACTAAGCTCCTCCTCTTGATCCCGTCCACCATCACATCCAAGGAAGACTGTTTGAAATCGCTTCTTGTGGACGCAAATCCCCAAGTTACACGTGGGGTGGCAATCTTTATAGTGCAGGCCTTGAAACTCAGGGCTACTCTGACGGGGTAGTGCGTCCTAGACCTGGTCCTGTCTTAATTCTTTTATTACCTTTTTAACCTAATGTCCCGAGCCTATTTTGGGGCCATTATATGCTTTATATACATTCACATTCTAGATTCCCAGCGCTGGCAACTGAATCTTTACATTATTGTCTTAGGGTAATTTAAATGTCATAACCCCAGCAACATCGCTCTGAATTTTGTGTGGTTGTTTGTCTCTAGCATATTTATTTATTTATTTATTTATTTATTTATTTATTTATTTATTTATTTATTTATTTATTTATTTATCCTGCTATGGCTGTATGCTAATGCAATAAAGGTTTGATTGATTGATTGATATTACTGTTTGAAAGGGAAGGGTGTTAGGAATTGGGAGGTGTGTGTTCTGTACCGCACTTAGCACACAGGATTCCCCAGCAGCAAAGTGTGACCCAGATCTCAAGCCTAGTTGGCAGTGGCGTAGCAAGGTCAGGTGGTACCCGGGGTGGAAAATTTCTTGTCAACCTCCGTTCCCCCATTGAAAACTAGTTGGACTCCCAAGAGACTGCGATCTACTCACAGTATAAAAAGACTGGCTGTGATCTATCCATTGTCATTGCCAGGAGTTGTTCAGCTTTATTGGGGAGAGGTTTGGCCAAAGTTGTCGAGCTTATTTGGGGATTGCCGGGTTTGGGTCCTGAGTTGAGAGAGCTTCTGCTTCTCTCCTCCCCCCCCCCTCCACTTGTTTGTTTGTCTGAAGAAAATTTATTGCTCAGATAAGCCTTGGCATCCAGCCCGCTTTGGCTGCACAGCTACCAGGCAGGCCTCCGGACTTCAAAGGCCACATTCCAAAGGCTCTGAGCAACAGCAGAGTTCAGCAGCGGTAAGAGAAAGCTGCAAAAACTTCTTCAGTGCTTAAATAAAGTCCACTCAGGATCTTAGCAGCTAAAAGCAGTTTTATTTACAACAGACTATCCATTATCTATCACAGCGAACAGCATCATGAAAACACGTCCTCTCTCCTCAAAAGCGAAAGTAGAGAGAAAAGAACAAAGGCTGGAGACTCTCGGAAATGACGCAGAATCTCTTCCCCCCCCACCCCACTGGTAGGCAGGGCGTACACTCTGAGCTGTTTAACCCTGTAAGCTCAGGTTCTCTTCACAGTTTGCTCTTTTTTTCAAGTAAATTTTTATTGTTTTCCTTACATATTCTTTTCCAACAAACCATATTAATGCCATACATTCCCTTTGACTCTGCCCAGTCGCGACTCCCCTCCCTCCCTGCAATTGGTATATTTAACCCCTTTCTATCGCTCACCTCATTCTCACAATAGTACTATTATACATTGAAGGTATTATGTCAATCCTGCTAGTGTCTGGACCTCTTTACAATTCTCCTTTAAATATTCAATAAATTTACTCCAATTATTTTGGTATCTTTGGTCTTCCTGGTCCCGGATCCTCTCTGACAATTTGGCAAGTACTGCGTATTCTGTCAACTTCACCTGCCACTCCCCACTTGTTTGTTTGCTCAGCCGCCTCCTTCCCATCCCCTCCCTGCCTGCCTGCATGACTCCTCAAGCAGCCCAGGATCACGGGGCTGTCAAAACAAAGTGGCAAAAGTGGCAAAACTACCCCTATTCCCCCGACGGCTCGTGGTAGGTGGGAGTCATGGGCGGGTGGTGTGCTGAATGTCACCCCCCTCGAAGATGACACCTGGGACGCTCCGCCGCCACCGCACCCACCTTGCTCCACCCCACTAGTTGGGATGGGAAAGTTAACTGGTGCAGTTCTGGAAACTCTTGACCTTTTTACCATAAGGGAGGCATGGATTTGCCCTCTGGTCCTGAGTTCCCCCACTTCCGCATTCAACATTTTCCCTGCTGCTTCTTGATCCGTGCCTGGCCTTCTCTGTTCTACCGATCTAAAAATAAAAACACAGTTTTGCTCTCTGCTGCACTGGCATCAGCGAGAGCTTTTCTACTATACAGAACCATGGATTTATGAATGCCTGCTTTCAGAGTAGGGGGAACCTATATCAGCTCTGAGCAATGCACCAGCAGTACTATCTGGGATTCTTAAGTAGTGCATGTAGGCATTTATTTCATATTACGCTTGATCCATCTCTGCTAGAGCTGCCCCAGTTTGCTGCACCGTCTACCAAACAAGACACAGTGTTAGCTACAAAAGCTTCTATCATCCTTTCTAACAAATGATGACCCTTAGTATAATAGAATGTCTTACAAGCTCCCAGGAAATGGGCAGGTGAAGTTTTCATTTCCTCCAAAATGGGTATGTCGGGAGGTGTTTTCATACACACACACACACACACACAAAATCCCCTGGTACTTTAATGAGCAAGTTATAACCACAAGGACCCTTTTGAGCAGCTGGGATGGCAAACATCACTACTCTGGTCTCACTGTAATTGCAAGATCAACAGTACTGCTTACAGTAAGTTTCAGATTCAGACAGCGACCTTCTGAAACTTACTTTGGATAATGAATTAAGAGTGATAATGAGTGCATTAAGTAGAGGATTTTTTTCTTTTAATTGCTAGCTTCATGGGGAAAGAAGAGGAGAACTCATGAACTACATTTATGTAGATGTTAAAGAAGAAGAGGAGGAGGAGTTTGGATTTGATATCCCACTTTATCACTACCCGAAGGAGTCTCAAAGCGGCTGACATTCTCCTTTCCCTTCCTCCTCCACAACAAACACTCTGTGAGGTGAGTGGGGCTGAGAGACTTCAGAGAAGTGTGACTAGCCCAAGGTCACCCAGCAGCTGCATGTGGAGGAGCGGAGACGCGAACCCGGTTCACCAGATTACGAGTCCACCGCTCTAAACCACTACACCACACTGGCTCTCAGTAGTGGGACTGAAAATACCCCCTAACAGGAGGGAGTTGTCTCATCTTGGGTTTTAAGCATGGGGAGATGAGGAGGAAGGCTACTGAGGTTCTAAGTTCAGTATGCTGGCTTATTTTTTGTTTTCCACATTTATTAATTAGTGAATTAATAAAAAAAAAAGTTTAAAATGCAGAAGATGTTTAAATCACAGTGCTCTATGCACACACTCCACAAACAACCACACATATATGGCATTATTCTATTGCTATCACTAACATTGCAGAAACCAGGAGCACTGGGAAATTGCATTTTCCAAGTCTCCCAATCCCTGACCTGCAGCTGTATCAGCACGCCAAACATCAGAGAAGGAAGAAAGAAGCCTGTTCCCTGTCTTCCACCCTTTGCCACCTCCAGAGTAGCAATCCAAGTAAGACAGGGGGTGGAAGGGATGGCCGCAGGGTGGTCTATGGGAGTCCAAAGGAGCCCTGAGCATTGAGAGAAAGGTTTGTTCATAACACAAAGAGCTGAAGTCATTGCTTTACTTGTGTGTAAAGTGCTCACTCAAGAATAAGCAATCCCTGATCCTCTTTCACTGGCAACAGCTATAATTACAGTGTATGTGTGGAATTAAACACAACCACATGAATGATACCAGTCACATTTGCTTGATCTCCCTTCCTGACTGCAGATGAACGCCCGAACTGTGGCAATTTTTGCTTCCTTTTCTGTTTTTGGCAGAATTCTCTGGCATCCACAGCCACAGCACAAACCTAAACATGTCTACACTGGTCCTGAAAGACCTACATTGGCTCCCAGTATGTTTCCAAGCACAATTCAAAGTGTTGGTGCTGACCTTTAAAGCCCTAAACAGCCTTGGACCAGTATACTTGAAGGAGCGTCTCCATCCCCATCGTTCAGCCCGGATACTGAGGTCCAGTGCCGAGGGCTTTCTAGCAGTTCCCTCCCTGTGAGAAGTGAGGTTACAGGGAACCAGGCAGAGGGCCTTCTTGGTGGTGGTGCCCGCCCTGTGGAACGCCCTCCCATCAGATGTGTCCATTAAACTTTGATTAGTTTAATGTTAAGTAAACGTCAAGTGCGCTTCCAACACCATAAGTCTTATCTCAGCAGAGAATTTCGTGCAGCGGCTGAAGGAGGCAGGAGAGTCAGTACCTTTTATAAATGAAGAATCCTGGAGCAAGCACTGTGGAACTCAGGGAAAAAACTTTATTCACAAAAGCAAAAAAACCCAACCCTGGCGATAAAGCACACATGCTTTTATCTCCGGCATAAAGGAAAACTTTACTCTAAACTTAACTCATATCAGCAAACACGCCCATGGCCACAAACTGAGTCTGCGAGTCAGGTCAAGGGGGAAAGAGAGAAACACGGGTGAACTGACTATTTATACAGACCAACTCACATTCCTGGATGCTTAATGACTTTCAGCTGCTCAGTGATTAGAGCGACTTGTTACCTCTTAACCCTTTAGTACCAACAAGATGTCAAGGAAATAAACAACTATCTGACTTTTAGAAGACATCTGAAGGCAGCCCTGTTTAGGGAAGTTTTTAATGTTTGATGTTTTATTGTGTTTTTAATATTCTGTTGGGAGGTGCCCAGAGTGGCTGGGGAAACCCAGACAGATGGGCCAGCTATAAATAATAAAGTTGTTGTTGTTGTTGTTACTCAATTCTGCTTAATTAAATGAGGCTTACTCCTGGGTAAGTGGGCTTACAATTGTGACATTGCTCCTTGGTTTATTGTAAACCACCTTGAAATCAATTGATACAGGGTGGCACATAGTTTAAAATAAAAACACTGAATTTCAATTGGATCATCTTCCAGGTGCCGGTATACAGGATTCCTGCAAAGTTGCAAATTCTGTGCAATGATTCTGCATTTGACTGTTACATAGCAGCTGTCAATTGGTGAGGTTTTCTATCTGATGCCTTTAGAAATCTAAACCTTCCATAGTTGCGACCTCATCTAAATCTCTCAGATTTGACAATTGCAAGTCAGAATGTCACATTCCAAATTCAGTTCTTTGTGCTGGAAATCTGAATGGCGACATGTGTAGATGCTGCAAGCTGTGACCATGTGCAAAGTTCAAGAGTAGGCCAGAACCCGGCCTCTTCTGCAAGGAGCTTTCAAATCCACTAACTCAGGCTGATGTGTTCCCTATAGATTGGCTTAGAGTCACTGGGTCCAATCAGCAACATCACCTCATACTTCCATCTGCTAATTTGGATTACAGTAACATTGCTATTACCACTCCTGGCAATATTAATTATTTTGTGACCCAGATCCTTCTTCCACTGGCTCTGCTCAACAGCATGCATGCCGGGGGCAATGATGACTGTTGTTCTATCAATAGTTGAATGTTTATGAGTGGGAAAGGTTGGCAGACATACAACACAATCCTCACCTCAGAAGTAGGAAACAACAACCAGGTCCTTTTCAGTTTCTCTCCATTGCTTATTTTTCTAATCTTAAGTTCCATTCACCATTGCATCAGTTTGCAAATAGATTTGTAGATTTGGAAGGGACCCCAAGAATTATCTAGTCTGACCCACTTCGGTGCAGGAATAATCTGCATATGAGAGTCCATTTCTCCTAGGATGCACATTCTCTAAATACCGTTTTATTGAAATGTACACACTTTTGCAAGCCATTTTCTCTACTATAATGCATTTTTGGATGCTTTTTTCACTTATACATGCATGTTTGAATGCATATGTTATTGGAAATCTTTACTGAAAAATTCAGAAATACTCAGATTTCAAAGGCCTTTCGATTAGTGTGTTCTTTAAGGGAATTATTATCTGTGGCTTCCAACAGATTATACAAAAACACAGCAGAACATCACACATTAAAAGCTTCCCGATACAAGGCTGCCTTCAGATGTCTGCGGAAGGTTGCATAATGATTTATCTCTTTGCAAATTAGAAGTGCAAATTAGAAAGATTTGCATTAAAATGAGAACTGAACCGAGGGTTTTCTCCAACTAAGTCCTACTCAGAGTAGAGCCACTGAAATCAATGAACCTAAGTTTGTCAACTATAGTGTATACAACCCCAAATTTCTCTTCCATCCCCACTCAGTATTGATACCTACTGAATTCAGTAGTGCTTACTTCCAGTTAAGTGGAGTAAGGACTGCAGCACTAACTGAACTTGCTTTTCAGCTGTTCTAAACTGATATAGGGCAGATCCACACCATACGTTTAAAACACATCCCAATGCACATTTAAAGCACAAGACTCCCCCTCCCAAAAGAATACTGGGAACTGTAGTTCACAGTGCCAGATTTATGTTCAGTGGTACCTCGGGTTACATATGCTTCAGGTTACATATGCTTCAGGTTACAGACTCTGCTAACCCAGAAATAGTGCTTCAGGTTAAGAACTTTGCTTCAGAATGAGAACAGAAATCGTGCTCCGGCGGTGCGGCAGCAGCAGGAGGCCCCATTAGCTAAAGTGGTGCTTCAGGTGAAGAACAGTTTCAGGTTAAGTACGGACCTCCGGAACGAATTAAGTACTTAACCCAAGGTACCACTGTATAAGCTAAACAATCTATAGCTTAGGGCCCCACTCTCTTGCCCCCCCCAATGGAAAAAAACCCTGGATGTACATTTCCAAAATATAAGATAACAAGCAAATAAAATAAAACCTACATACAGTTAGAGCTTAACAATTATGTCACTAGTAATATACTTCTTCTTAATTGTATTTCACTATTAATATACTTCTTCACTGTATTTCAGTTCAACAATTACTTTGATAAAATACATATTTTGTTATGTGCAAATGGCTTTAGATACCTATTAGGTCCATAAATTACTATATAGCATATATTCAAGACAAAAAAACAGTGACAATTTGTTGTTGACAAAGGACAACTGGACATATAAAGGGCCCCATTACCTTCTTAGGGCCTCTTCAAACCTCAATCCAGCCCTGGTAGTTCATTAGGGGTTCTGGGAATTGTAGCATATCCTGTGGGAGGAAACAACAATTCCCAGAATACTTCAAGGTGAAGCCACGTGATTTAAAGGTTCACACAACCCTTGTCCTAAGATTCAGTCTTTCTAATATCCCACCCACATCCAAGAATTTTCATTTGCATCAGCAAAACAGGTTATCTCTCCCAAATATAAATCATTGTTGCTTTATTACTTGGTATAATTTGATTCTCAGCGAGGCTAATGAAAATCTCCCTCGGTTAAAGGGCTGCATGCAAGGTTGAGCTGCCCAGCATTAATCTCAAAATATTAAGAGGTGTCGAAATGCATCTTAATTGCACATGATGATTTGTACCACTATTTTTTTTTAAAAAAAAGAAAGAAATGTAGAACAGAGTGGATGAATATTCATCATGCAGACATGCGATGACAAAATGATCAGAGCTCTCTTTGAAAGGCTCATCTTAATTTCCTTTTTTCCCTTTCCACGCTGCATAGAGACCTTACACGTTTGTTTAACAAATGATACCACTGACTTCTGCAGACATACAATGATTTGCAATGCAAGACCAGAACTGGCCTAAGGCATTGATCTAATGCCAGGGGTAGGTAGGTGGGTGAGAATCCAATTGTATGGCTGTCTCCCACTGGCTGGTATCTCAGAAGCTCCTGTCCTGACTATCCTGAATGAGGTTCGGGATTTTTCAAAGAGCATCTCCGCTCCCCACCTGCGCTATGTATCAACAGGCTGCCTTTGCAAGACATCTCCATTTCAAAAACAGTTTGACATGCGATGTGGAAAGTTGCTGTACTTCAAGGATACCTTCTCGACTGAAGGTTCAGTCTTCTTGAGTAGTATTTTCATACCAGTTGCTGGAAGGGGGAGGGGAGAGGGCTCTTGTGCTTGGATCCTGTTTATGGGTTTCCCAGAGTCATCTGGTTGGCCACAGTTGAGATAAAAGATGCTGGACTATATGGGCCATTGGCCTGACCCAGCTCGTGGTCTTAAATCTTGGCTTCTAATGCACTTAATAATCTATTAATAATAATTTATTACTTATGCCCTGCCCCTCTGGCCGAGCCTCCCCAGCCACTCTGGGCGGCTTCCCACAGGATATTAAAAACACAGTAAAACATCAAACGCTAAAAACTTCCATAAACAGGGCTGCCTTCAGATGTCTTCTAAAAGTGAGATAGTTCTTTATTTCCTTGACATATGATGGGAGGGTGTTCCACAGGGCGGGCGCCACTACCAAGAAGGCCCTCTGCCTGGTTCCCTGTAACCTCACTTCCCTGGAACCGCCAGAAGGCCCTCGGAGCTGGACCTCAGTGTCCAGGCTGAACGATGGGGGTGGAGATGCTCCTTCAAGTATACTGGGCCGAGGCCATTTAGGGCTTTAAAGGTCAGCACCAACACTTTGAATTGTGCTTGGAAACGTAACGGGATCCAATGTAGGTCTTTCAGGACTGGTGTTATGTGGTCTCGGTGGCCACTCCCAGTCCCCAGTCTAGCTGCTGCATTCTGGATTAGTTGTAGCTTCCGGGTCACCTTCAAAGGTAGCCCCATATAGAACGCATTGCAGTAGTCCAAGCAGGCGATAAACAGAGCATGCACCACTCTGGCGAATCAGTCCGTGGGCAGGTAGGGTCTCAGCCTGCATATCAGATGGAGCTGGTTGACAGCTGCCCTGGACACAGAATTGACCTGCACCTCCATGGACAGCTGTGAGTTCAAAATGACTCCCAGGCTGTGCACCTGGTCCTTCAGGGGCACAGTTACCCCATGTAAGACCAGGGAGTCCTCCACACCAGCCCGCCCCCTCTCCCCCCAAACAGTACTTCCGCCTTGTCAGGATTCAACCTTAATCTGTAAGTCACTGTCCATCCTCCAACTACCTCCAGACACTTCAGACTGTTGCCCATAACCCAATAAGCGAAGGTGAAAAGAAAGAACTTTCACATCATTGTGGGAATAAGCTTCTCTTCACCAGGTGCCTCAAAGCTTCATAAGAATGTCTGAAGAGCGCTGCTGAATCAGAGCGAAAGTCAGATGCTCCCAGGAAGACTGCAAACAGGGCATGAATACAGCAACCCTCCAAGTTTAGTGCTCTGCGTGTGGACATGAAGGTTCTATTCCTATAACCAGGCCAATTCAGAGGCCTGGGGAGCCAGGTTCTAACTTTTGAGTTTCCTATCCATAATAATCATTAATAATAATAATAATAATAATAATAATAATAATAATAATAATAAAAAAAAAAATATGGCAACCCCCCCCAAAAAAAACAGCGAGACATAATCTGACTTTTTAATTTTTTTAAAAAATCTCTCTTTTTTAGCCCTTTTCTATGCAAATGCGCTAATTATTGAGGGGGTGTGATCTCACTTTCATGCAGTGTCACAGCTGACATTCAGCATATAACAAAATCTACATCAGAAAAAAAAGTCTTTTACCAAATGGCATCTCTTAATTGCTTAAATTTGCATCTCCGAGCCGAGGGAGTTTGTCACAATTTGGTCCGCTGCATATAAAAACAAAACTTATCAAATGCCAAAAAAATAACAAGTTTCTAAATTTGAGGCGGGGGGGGGGGGCCTTTAAGTTTGAGGACCTGGACCAAATGGCCCTCCTTGGCTCGGCTCTGATTGGTCCTGCCTACAGTCCATAAATAATAAGAAGAGATCTCTTGGAATTCAAGTAGCCCAGCCTCCTGCTTCTTACAAGGGCCAGTCATATGCCTCTCGGAAGCTCACAAGGAAGGTAGGAAGGTAATAGACCTCTCCCACAGCTGCTCCCCAGAAACTGATATCTGGGGTTACCCCCCTTTTTTTAACCCACTGGTCTCATTTGATTATCCTGATTTTGCATGGCATTGCATGAAGTCAACAGCTGTTTCCTAGGATTATAGTTGATTTATAATGAGTTGAAAAAAAATGTTTAAAATAACATTTGTAAGAAAAACCAGAGGCTTTTCTATTAGGAATCTTAGGTGCAGAGATACCAAAGGAGCAGAAACAATGACAGCAGCACGGATACTACTGGCCCAGAGATGGAAAGAAGATAAAGTCCCGACCAGAGACGAATGGTTGATGAAGATGGTGGACTATGACCGGGGAAATCAGAAACCAGGAAGAGAAGAACTTTAAGAAGGAATGGGGGAAAATTATAATGTATTTAAGAGAACACTGTAAACAACTAAAAACTTTGGCTTGTAATGTACTAAAAATTATGATTAAAATGTTTTCTCCTGAATTTTAATTTGCAATGTAAAACTTAATTAAAAAAGGATTTCAAAAACAAATATATTTGCCTTATACCACTCCCGGTCACAAACAAATATACCACTCCCAGTCCCTCCCAGCCCTGCCTGAAGATGCTGAGGACTGAACCATAGACCTTCTTCACTCAAGTCAGTTGTTCTTCTGCTGCGATTGATGAGAGTTGTAGTCCAACAACATATGGAGATCCACAGGTTCCTCACCTCTGGAATAAGGTGATAACCCATGCAGAAAAGGTGAGCTTTCCGAGTGGGATTTGATGGAAGAGGGAGGTAGCTCCATGCTCTTGGTTAATGGTTGGAATGGCTGGAGATCAAACCTACAGACCACTGCTCCCAGTTGTCTAATGAACAATATGGTGCAAGTACAAATGGTTTCTCACCCTTTATGGATGGTTACTGTGACGGAGATGAATTTAGGTCTAAGTAGCAGCTTTTAAATTATGTTGATGGATGGCGGATGATGGATGCTGGTGTTGCCATAATAAAATTAGGACTGCTCAACAGTTAATAATTTTTATCTGATTAATCATCAGCCTTTCATCATTTAATTACTCTGTAGGGTTGGGCCAAAACACCCTTCTCAAATTTCACAGCCGCACAGGGTGTAAAATTGGAAGAGGGTGTTCAGTTTTGAGACTCACCAGATATACCAGAGCATCACTCTGACCAGCCAGTGGACACCTTCCTTCTGCTCCTCCTGCCAAAGATGGCAGCTGACAGCAAATAAAGAACTCTGGTGCTTCCCCCTCAAAAGCAAAAACTGTACCCCACTCCATGAAATACAAAGAAGAGAAATTGGCTGCTCCTGCTTTAAGGATCTGCATATCATATCCTCCAGCATTTCTCCAATGCAAATGGATGGATGTCCTAAGGAAAAGCAGGACATTTCAGGAGCAAATCAGAAACTGGGATGGCTTCTGTAAATCTGGGACTGTCCCTGGGAAACAAGGACACTTGGAGGACCTGGCATATTAAGAAAGCCACTTTCGCCTTAGGGAGGAGGTGGGGTTTCAGGCTTCACGGCTCCTTCCACATGCCCAGGG
This sequence comes from Podarcis erhardii, assembly GCF_964252035.2. Taxonomy (NCBI): domain Eukaryota; kingdom Metazoa; phylum Chordata; class Lepidosauria; order Squamata; family Lacertidae; genus Podarcis; species Podarcis erhardii. Next base: position 47,210,323 of record NC_138503.1, on the reverse strand, counting down.
GGTGGGAGGCCAGCCCCTGCATGATTGGGGGATTCCTGGCTGCGTCACCCCCTGGTCGGCCAATCGTCTTGCTTTGGGGGTGTGGCCTGCCCCTTTAAAGGCAGGACACAGCCTGGGATCTCCCTCTTTTAGATGGAAAAAGGGGAGGTAGCGCTATCACCTACCCCGCATTTTGAAGGGTAGTCCGCTAAAGGATTCTGGGGGGCGTGGCCCTGTCCGAAGCCTAGGGAGGTTAGGGCCTAAGGCACACCCCCTATTGGTCACCCTGGGGGAGCTCCTATTTGATGTGCATCAGCAGGACTCCCCCTACTGGTGGTTAACTTTTCCCAGACTTCCAGCGGATGGGCTGGAGTCAGATATAGTCAGTTAGGTCCAATGCCTAAGTCAATACCGCTCATCACCTGTAACCAATAAAGTTGTTGCCTTTTTTAGCCCATTAACCTTAATAATTGTGTCATGTGTCATTATTTCTACATGGGGGGCCCGGGAACTCACCACGCAACATGAGAAGATAAGAATAGCCTGCTGGATCAGGCCAAGGTCCCATCTAGTCCAGCATCCTGCTCTCACAGTGGCCAGCAGGATGCCTGTGAGAAACCAGGGAGCAGAACATGACCACAGCAGCACCCCCCCCATGGTTTCCTGTAACTGGTATTCAGAAGCTTCTGTTTTTGACGCTCAAGAAGAAGAATCAAAGAATCTTTGAAAGGGACCTAAGGGTCATCTAGTTCAAGCCCCTGCAATGTAGGAATCTCAGCTAAATCATCCATGACAGATGACCATCCAACCTCTGCTTAAACATCTCCGAGCAAGGAGAGTCCACCACCTCTCGTGGGAGTCTGTTCCACTGCTGAACAGCTCTTACTGTCAGAAAGTTTTTCTGAATGTTTAGTTGGAATCTCCATTCCTGTATCTTGAAGCCATGGCCTCCAGTCCTTCCTTCCAGGGCAGGAGAAAACAGGCACGCTCCCTCTTCCATGTGACAGCCCATCTTATTTGAAGATGGTTACCCTATCTCCTCTCACTCTCCTCTTTTCCAGGCTAAACATACCCAGCTCCTTCAAGTGCTACTCATAAGTAGGGGTTTTCATTATTATTTTAAGTGGTTTTTTTAATTGGTTTTTGATATTGTGTTTTACTGTTGCAACCTCCCTTGGGCCTTAGGGTGAGGAGCAGCTAAATGCAAATAATCATAATAATCCCCAAATAGAACTGCCTTTATGTGCCACCAAAGGAAGTAAAAGAACTCTGGAGTTAATAAACAGAAATGACCAGTGAGCATTAGAAATAGACACCAGCTTTTCTATTTCCTTCCATTCATTCCTTCTAACAAAAATGCTCCAGCTCCAGAGAATTGGAGACACTCAAGCGATTTCCATGGAGTGTGACTCAACTTGTTTCTGCACGATATCCTGCACTGGCTGGGTTTGGCTCTCCCTCAAGGTGGAACCTGGTAGGGTGACCCCAATTAAGTGTTTTGTGAGCCTCTGAACCTTTCCTTCCAATTATTCCTCTCGGCAAAGTGTTTAGAAATTTGATTATCTAATTACACAAGAAGGTCTTGGCAATGCAAATGTTAATGAGGAATATTAAATCAATTTGAAGCTCTATTAGCATTAAATAGGGATACTTCTCTCTAGAGCTCCCCTGCACACACTCTCTCACAAACACAAACACTCCAGTGGGCTTAGGGGAATACAGTTGCCTTAACTCGTCATCTTCAATGTACCACCCATTGACACCACCACCCCAGCATGCAATAACCCACTTCCGATTTCAGAAGCTCTTGCCTCCTAAGTGGTGTCCAGGGGTAGAGCTATCAGTCCTCAGGGAATGTGCAGGCGACCTTGGAACGAACAGCTCGCGGAAGAACCCCGACCAAACCTAAGAGGAGGCGTGTAGTGGTGATAGGGGATTCCCTACTGAGGGGAACAGAAGCAGTGATCTGTGGGCCTGACAAGATGTCTCGGGAAGTGTGCTGTCTCCCCGGGGCTAAGATCCAAGATGTAACTGAACGACTGCAAGGAATCATAAAACCCACTGACAAATACCCCTTCCTCTTGGTTCATGTGGGAACCAATGACACTGCAAGCAATAGCCTCCAGAAGATCAAAAGAGACTATGAGGCTGTGGGCAGGAAATTGAAGCAATTAAATGCACAAATTGTCATCTCATCTGTCCTCCCAGTTGAACGACGTGGCCCAGGGAGAGAGGGAAAAATAGTGGAAGTGAACAGCTGGCTTCGCAAATGGTGTAAACAGGAACGGTTTGGATTCTTAGATCACGGACTGCAGTTTCTTGAAGATGGACTTCTGGCAAGCGATGGGCTGCACCTCACAACGGTTGGGAGGAATGTTTTTGCCAAAAATCTCAGAAACCTCATCAGGAGGGCTTTAAACTGACTAACGTGGGGGAGGGAGGCAGTGCTCCTGAAGGTAGGAGTCTATCAATTGATGAAGATGATCATCCAAATGTCATAGACCAAATGGAGCAAACAGCACACAGACCTAGTGGTGGGAGGAAAAAATCCTTAAATAAGAGACAGGGGGAATGATTAATGGACTTCAATGTCTGTACACTAATGCACAAAGCATGGGTAATAAACAAGATGAGCTTGAGCTCTTGGTACAGCAAACTAAATATGACATAATAGGCATCACTGAAACCTGGTGGGATAAGTCCCACGACTGGAATGTAATAATGGAGGGATACAATCTATTTCAGAGAAACAGACCAGACAAGAAAGGAGGAGGAGTGGCGTTATATGTCAGGGATGTGTATACCTGTGAAGAGATCCAAGATTTAGAACCTCAAAGCCAAAGTGAGAGCATTTGGGTCAAAATTAAGGGAGAGAAGAATAACAGGGACCTCATTGTGGGAGTTTACTATAGATCCCCAAGCCAAACGGAGGACATAGATGATGCCTTCCTGGAACAGATGGCCAAGCATGCAAAAGGAAGGGAGATAGTAGTAATGGGGGACTTCAATTACCCGGATATTTGCTGGATGTCAAACTCAGCCAAGAGCATAAGGTCAAACAGATTCCTCACTGGCCTTGCAGACAACTTCATTGTCCAGAAAGTGGGAGAAGCAACAAGAGGAACAGCCATTTTAGATCTGGTCCTAACCAATGTTGATGACCTGGTTAGTGGGGTAGGAGTGGAAGGATCATTAGGTGCGAGTGATCATGCTCTTCTGAAGTTTACTATACAGTGGAAAGGAGCAGCCAAGCATACTAGGACTCAATTTCTTGACTTTAGGAAAGCCGACTTCATAAAACTTAGGGAAGTGCTGGGTGAGATCCCATGGACAGTAATACTAAAAGGAAAGGGAGTTCATGATGGCTGGGAGTTTGTTAAGAGGGAGATAGTAAAAGCACAACTTCAGGCAATACCAATGAGACGGAAACATGGAAGGTGCCTAAAGAAGCCAGGGTGGCTATCTAAAGAACTTTTAACTGAGTTAAGATTAAAAAAGGATGTGTACAAAAAATGGAAAAGGGGGGAAACCACCAAAGAGAAATTCAAACAAATAGCCAGCACGTGTAGACACAAAGTCAGAAAAGCTAAAGCACAGAATGAACTCAGGCTTGCTAGAGAGGTTAAAAGCAACAAAAAAGGCTTTTATGGGTATGTTCGTACCAAAGGGAAGAAGAAAGAAACAGTGGGGTCACTCAGAGGAGAAGATGGTGAAATGCAAACAGGGGACACAGAAAGGGCTGAACTCCTCAATGCCTTCTTTGCCTCAGTCTTCTCCGATAAAGAAAACAATGCCCGACCTGAAGAATTTGGAGCAAATGATTCAGCAGAGGAAACACAGCCCAGAATAACTAAGGAGATAGTACAAGAATACTTGGCTAGTTTAGATGTATTCAAGTCTCCAGGGCCAGATGAACTGCATCCAAGAGTATTAAAAGAACTGGCAGATGTGATCTCAGAACCACTGGCAGTCATCTTTGAGAATTCCTGGAGAACAGGCGAAGTCCCGGCAGACTGGAGGAGGGCAAATGTTGTCCCTATTTTCAAAAAGGGGGAAAGAGAGGACCCAAATAATTACCGCCCAGTCAGTCTGACATCAATACCAGGGAAGATTCTGGAGCAGATCATTAAGCAAACAGTCTGTGAGCACCTAGAAAGGAATACTGTGATCACCAATAGTCAGCATGGATTTCTGAAAAATAAGTCATGTCAGACTAACCTGATCTCATTTTTTGACAGAATTACAAGCCTGGTAGATGAAGGGAACGCAGTGGATGTAGCCTACCTTGATTTCAGCAAGGCATTTGACAAGGTGCCCCATGATATTCTTGTAAAGAATCTGGTAAAATGCAGACTTGACTATGCTACCACTCAGTGGATTTGTAACTGGCTGTCTGACCGAACCCAAAGGGTGCTCATCAATGGTTCCTCTTCATCCTGGAGAAGAGTGACTAGTGGGGTGCCACAGGGTTCTGTCTTGCGCCCGGTCTTATTCAACATCTTTATCAACGACTTGGATGATGGACTCAAGGGCATCCTGATCAAATTTGCAGATGACACCAAACTGGGAAGGGTGGCTAACACCCCAGAGGACAGGATCACACTTCAAAACGACCTTGACAGATTAGAGAACTGGGCCAAAACAAACAAGATGAATTTTAATAGGGAGAAATGTAAAGTATTGCACTTGGGCAAAAAAAATGAGAGGCACAAATACAAGATGGATGACACTGGGCTTGAGAGCAGTACATGTGAAAAGGATCTAGGAGTCTTGGTTGACCACAAACTTGACATGAGCCAACAGTGTGACGCGGCAGCTAAAAAAGCCAATGCAATTCTGGGCTGCATCAATAGGAGTATTGCATCTAGATCAAGGGAAGTAATAGTGCCACTGTATTCTGCTCTGGTCAGACCTCACCTGGAGTACTGTGTCCAGTTCTGGGCACCACAGTTCAAGAAGGACACTGACAAACTGGAACGTGCCCAGAGGAGGGCAACCAAAATGGTCAAAGGCCTGGAAACGATGCCTTACGAGGAACGGCTAAGGGAGCTGGGCATGTTTAGCCTAGAGAAGAGGAGGTTAAGGGGTGATATGATAGCCATGTTCAAATATATAAAAGGATGTCACATAGAGGAGGGAGAAAGGTTGTTTTCTGCTGCTCCAGAGAAGCGGACACGGAGCAATGGTTCCAAACTACAAGAAAGAAGATTCCACCTAAACATTAGGAAGAACTTCCTGACAGTAAGAGCTGTTCGACAGTGGAATTTGCTGCCAAGGAGTGTGGTGGAGTCTCCTTCTTTGGAGGTCTTTAAGCAGAGGCTTGACAACCATATGTCAGGAGTGCTCTGATGGTGTTTCCTGCTTGGCAGGGGATTGGACTCGATGGCCCTTGTGGTCTCTTCCAACTCTATGATTCTATGATTCTATGATTCATTGGATTTCTGATTCCAGTGGGGGGAAGCGGCTGTAGCTCAGTGGTGGAACATCTGTTTTGCATACAGAAGGTCCCATTACAACTCCCAATACGGCTGGAGAGTCTGAAAACCTGGAGAGCAGTTGGCAATCAGTGGTGGCTGGTGCCCATTGAGATTGGTTGGCTAGAAGGCTGGTAGACCAATGGTAGGTGGCAGCAGAGTCAATAACAGGTGGAACCAACTAATTCTAGACTTCTCTCTATCCTCCTCCTTGCCAGACTCTGTGAAAGGGCAACATGGAAACTTAGGAGGAGAAAGCTGATGTCAGGAGTTCAGCCTACACTCGAGTAGGACCCTGGCAGAGACACATGCCTGACTGGTATGTTCCCTCCCTCCTGGTCGACCATTTGGGAGCTTCAAAAGCTTTCTTCAGCCCGAACATCACAGCGACCGATTCCAACACACACCGGCACACTTAGGGATCTGCAGAGTTTGCGCAGTTGCATAACAGACCTCAGCAACTCAGCATTTTGGCTAATCTACTTTATTTACATATAAACACACACAGAGCACTGCAACATGGCTCCCTCTCTCTCTAGCATCAGACAGCAAAAAGAAAAAGAACAAAGGGAAACTGCCAAGATCCTTTAACAATTTGGAGGAAAATTTAGATTTAATAGACATCTGGAGATACAAACACCCAATAGAGAAGCAATTCACCTTCTTTTCAGAGCCACATAAGAGCTGGGGCAGAATTGATCAAATCTGGGTTTCAAGGGAACTTACATTAAGAACTTTAAAGTGTGAAATCCAACCTAGAACCCTCTCTCATCATAATCCGATAGTTTTTGAAATAAAAGGCACATCACAGGACGGGTTCAGATGGAGAATGAATGAATATTTACTGGAGAGTGAAGATGTTGTTGAAAAAGCCAAAGCCACCTTAAAAGATTATTTCAGCCTGAATCCCTAATAAAGAAACAAGTATAGATATAGTCTGGGACGCCAGCAAGGCGGTTTTAAGAGGGTTTTTTATTCAGCAAAACAGCTATAAGAGGAAAGTAAGAGAACAAAAGAAAGAGGAAATTCTTAGTCAGCTAAGAGAATGTGAGAAAAAATTAACAACAAATCCGAAAGATGAACAAAACATACAAATAATAAAAATGTTACAAACACAGTATTCAATGTTAACAAGTCAAGAAATTGAATGGAAAATTAAGTTAATGAAACAAAAATATTTCGAGTCAGTTAACAAAACAGGTAAACTATTAGCTTGGCAATTGCGAAGAAGGCAAAAACAAAATGTGATAAACAAGATAAAAATAGAGGAGCAATTGATAGAAGACCCAAAAGAAATAAAGGAAAAATTCCTCAAATTCTATGAGAAATTGTACAAAAAGGAAGACGAAGAGACAACCCGAATAGAAAAATATCTAGAAGATTACAGTGGGAAGACTATAACAGAGGAAGAAAGAATTCAATTAAATAAATCCATAAAAGCAGAAGAGATCCGAGAAGCGATAAGGAAGATGAAACCAGGGAAAGCCCCAGGACCGGACGGATTGTCAGCTAAATATTATAAAGTATTAGAAAACCAACTAACGCCAGTGCTATGTGATATCATGAACAACATATTAAGAGGAGGAAGGGCACCAGAGACATGGAAAGAGGCTCACATTACGATGATCCCTAAACTGGACACGGATAAATTAAATATTTAAAACTACAGACCCATATCACTATTAAATAACGATTATAAAATCTTCGTGGAGGTGATGGCAAGCAGACTTAAAAAATGTCTAGTAAATCTAATACATAAGGATCAAGCAGGATTCCTTCCAAATAGGTTACTTAAAGATAATGTAAGGCATACCATAAACATCATTGAATATTTGGAATGTAAGAACAAAGTACCTGCGGCGCTGATTTTCATCGATGCTGAGAAGGCATTCGACAATGTTTCATGGCAGTTCCTACTAAAAAGTATGGAGAAAGCAGGGCTAGAGGGCGAGTTTATGGAAGGAATAAAAGCAATTTATTCGAACCAATCTGCTAAACTGATTATAAACAACAATCTAACAAATTCATTTAAAATTGAAAAAGGAACAAGACAGGGATGCCCTCTATCCCCGCTTTTATTCATTATGGTACTAGAGGTAATCACGAATAAAATAAGAGTAACACCAGAGATTTGAGGGATCAAAATAGGAACGAAAGAATACAAACTAAAAGCGTATGCAGATGATCTGATGTTATCCCTAGAAAATCCGCAAAAAAGTGTTAGTAAGGCCTTGGAGATGTTAGAAGAATTTGGCAAGCTATCCGGTTTTAAATTAAATAAATTAAATTATTTTTGTTCCAAAATATCCCAGTGATTAGAGGCTCCAAAATGTTTACAGATTGGCAAAAAAACTCTTTTGAAATTTATATGGCAAGGGAAAAGACCGAGAATTAGATTTAAACTACCTACAGATTGGAAAGAAAGAGGGGGATTCTCGGTGCCTAATCTGAAATTATACTTCGAGGCCTCCTGCCACTGTTGGATCAAAGATTGGATTAATTTGGAAAACACTGACCTGCTAGACCTAGAAGGCTTCAACAACAGATTCAGTTGGCATGCCTATTTGTGGCTAAATAAAGAAAAGGTACACAAAGGTTTTTCAAACCATATTATCAGAGGGCCACTATATGAAGTTTGGGAGAAAAATAAAAAACTTTTAGAATGGAAAACACCCTGGTGGTTATCGCCAATCGACATTTTAACTACCAAAAAAGCAAATATGGAAGGAGAAAGATTGACCTATGAAGACCTACTGATAAGATCAGAAAGCGGATGGAAGATGAGAACATATGAGGAGTTGAAAGACAAGTTAACAGGCTGGCTGCAATTCCATCAAATAAATGCAGCATGGAAGGAAGACAAAAAAAGTAGGGATAAATGAGAAAAAATCTAAATTTCAGATAGAAATAATTGAAGGTAAATCCAAGTTATTATCCAAAATGTATAACATATTATTAGAATGGGACACCAAAGATGAAGAAATAAAGGAGGTCATGACAAAATGGGCAATGGATTTGGGACACAATATAGAATATGATAAGTGGTTGAAATTATGGACTAGTGGAATGAAATTCACGGCATGTGTCACACTCAGAGAAAATTTGGAAAAGATGATGTATAGGTGGTACATCACACCGGCAAAATTAGGGAAAATGTATAAAACAGGAAATAAGGCCTGCTGGAAGTGTAAAATCAAAGAAGGCAATTTCTACCATATGTGGTGGACATGCGAAGAAATGAAGAAATTCTGGGAACTTATTTATAATGAGTTAAAAAAAATATTTAAATACACTTTCCCCAAAAGACCAGAGGCCTTCCTACTAGGAATAATTGGGGATGAAATTAAAAAAGAAGATAAGACATTATTCCAGTATGCTACAGTTGCGGCTAGAATATTAATTGCACAAAATTGGAAAAGTCCAAACACCCCAGCGATCAGAGATTGGCAAATAAAATTATTCGAATTTCTTGAATTAGCAAAAATGACACAAAAAATCAGAAACCAAAAAAATACAAAGTTTATTAGTGACTGGAATAAATTTATGGTATACATTGAAGGGAATTATAGAAACTTAAAAACTATAGCAGGTTTGATATAGATCTTACGATGCGTAAACCATTAACAATTAATAGCTGCTGGAAAAAGAAAGTATTTTTATTAAAAAGCCCGAAATCGGGAGGGAAGGAGGTCAATAGGTGTGTAGAGGAAAGATTTAAATATTTAAAGATATAAAGATTTAAGTAAGAAGACAAAGAACTGTAACGGAAACTGATGTTATTTTTGTGTTATGTTTGGATATCTCTTTTGAAATTGTTGGTTTGTTTTTTCTTTTGGTTATTTAAGTGAAATTCAATAAAAAAAAATGGAAAAAAAAAATGAAGATGGTTACCCTATCTCCTCTCACTCTCCTCTCACTTTTCCAGGCTAAACATACCCAGCTCCTTCAAGTGCTACTCATAAGTAGGGGTTTTCATTATTATTTTAAGTGGTTTATAATTGGTTTTTGATATTGTGTTTTACTGTTGCAACCTCCCTTGGGCCTTAGGGTGAGGAGCAGCTAAATGCAAATAATCATAATAATCCCCAAATAGAACTGCCTTTATGTGCCACCAAAGGAAGGCAGTGCCCTTGTTTCCTCCACTGTTGACAATACTGAGCTAGGTAAGTCAATGGTGTGTCTCAGTATAAGGTAGCTGCCTAAGGTCCTTTGATTCTATTATGTCGAGAGCCAGTGTGGTGTAGTGGTTAAGAGCGGTAGTCTCGTAATCTGGGGAACCGGCTTCGCGTCTCCGCTCCTCCACATGCAGCTGCTGGGTGACCTTGGGCTAGTCACACTTCTTTGAAGTCTCTCAGCCCCACTCACCTCACAGAGTGTTTGTTGTGGGGGAGGAAGGGAAAGGAGAATGTTAGCCGCTTTGAGACTCCTTAAAGGGAGTGAAAGGCGGGATATCAAATCCAAACTCTTCTTCTTCTTCTTCTTGATCCTGTATGATGTGCCCTGGCTGTCACTTAGCTTTGGGACTCAATTCAAGAAGCTGGCATTTGATTAACCTGTAAAATCCACCATCCTACTAAGCAAAGACACTCCGGTCCTTACAGCCTTCCTCCATAGAGGGGCTGCTGAAGCTCATGGAAGATTTTGGTTGTCCTTTTCTTCACCCAGGTGTTTTTGTCCAACAAGATGTTGGACTGGATGGGCCTCCCCTTATGTTTCTGTGAGGGGGAAGTGTGTGGCCTCCCGATGCACTAAAATGAACTAAACAAACAATAATAAGCTAGAACTAACCCACCACTAAAGGTTTCCTTCCTCGTGCATAAAGCATGTGGGTGGATGTGGAGCTGTAGGTACCACATCATTTGACACACTAATTATGCAGCAACTGAGAAAATCCAGTAGGCCTTAATGGCTGTTTTTGCTGATGGCAGAATCGTTTAAGCATCTCCTGATTTCTGTTGCTGTTCTTCTAGTTTAGTGGCTGATTAAGCCCAGGAGCAATATTGTACAGGAGTCCTGGCTTTGTTCTCATTTGTGTTCTCTCTCCTTAACACTTGTTGTTTCATTAGTTCACAATCGCAGTGATGAACTTCCCCACCATCCCTGGGTACCACCCGTTTCCAACATCCTACTCCTCTTTCAGGATTGTAGTAGAACATGAAAGTTAATGTTTAAGGGGGGAAGGACATAAGAAGAACTCTGCTGGATCAATTCAATGGCCCATCTAGCCCTGTGTCCTTGCAGTGGCCAACCAGATGCCTGTGGGACTGAGCAGGAAGCACCTCAAACATCTCAGAGTGCAGGAGGAGACAAGGTGTTGCCTTCCTGATCTTGTTGGGTTCCAGCTCCCATAAGTTCCAGTTATGGTCAGGGATGTGGAAGCTGTAGTCCAGTTCTAAAGACTCTCCTCCCTGCAAGAGAAGGGAGTGGTTGTGGCCGGGAGCCAGACTCCACCTCAAGCAGGGGGCATTTGCCCGCTGCCTCCCACTCACCTGGCTGGCGCCCACGCCCACACCCTCGGCCAGGCACCCAACCAGGTGCCTTCAAGAGGGTGTGTACAGCAGCCTAAATTGCTGCGGCGCCAACCTCCAGCCCTCACTTTTTGTCATCCCGTCGCGAGTCACCCACCCTCCACTCCCTTAGAGCAGGGTTTCCAGTTTTCTTTTGGCCTTGCTATGGACCTTAGGTTGGTCGCCCTGGTTGTCCGGGGGGCCTGGTAGGAATTTTTCCATTTGGCATTAGGCTTTTTGGTTTTTTCGCCTACCTCGTAGCAATCGTCACAACTTTCTTGGTATTGGTGGGTAGGTTAGGCATTGGAATAATGTGTTGTGGTGTCGAAGGGCTAGGTGTGGCCATCGCCTGCACCTTCAATTTTTGGGTATTCTGTTAAAGGAATCCGGCGGTCGTGTATTCTGTCCGATGCCTGCTTGGCGGGAGGCCATGGCACGACCCTCGGTGACATCAGGGGTGAGCCTATAGTTGGATTAGCATCAACAGGCTCCACCTACTGGTGAATAAACCCCCTTTGTTTTTTAGACTCACCCTTCTCCGAGTGGGTGGAGTCAGCTGACGTAATCCAATGCCTAAGCCAATACCTTTTCACTTGCTGTAATCAATAAAGTTGTGGCCTTTTCTTGCCCATTAACCTTATATCACGTGTCCTTGTGTTTCATTCCACTGCGCGGGGTTCGGGTCCTCAAACCACAACTGGAAGTCACCATATTGCCCACCCCTACTGCAGTGCGTAAGATGATACATGGTGTGAAGAAAGTAGATAGGGAGAAGTTTTTCTCCATCTCCCAGAATGCTAGAACTTTGGGTCATCCAGTGATATGGAATAGTGAGATGTTAGTGTCGGCATGCAGAGGGCTGCAAGGCCAGCTGGCTAGCCCCAGCTGGGTCATCTCCTTCCAGCCGTCCCACTGTGTAGACCCACCAGCCTCTGCTCTGACGTAAACCAGCAACCCAGGCTCCAAAGCCAGGGCACACTATGTCAGCAGAGCGAACTGCGCACACAGAATAGGCGTGAGCCTTGTGGAAGCATACTACAACTACGGATTTATTAATCATAAATCAGGACAAAGAAACATGTCGTCTCTCTCTTTCTCTTCTCAGAGAGACAGGGAAAAGCAAAAGCTATACACACAACGGAAGTTCCCAGCAAGCTGTGCTGGTATGTAAACAGACATGTGACATGCAACAGTTCCATGTCTGCAACTAAAGGTGGAGTGGAATTTTCCAACAGTTAGAGCATCAGAAGAGCCCTGCTTGATCAGACCAAAGCAGGCCCATCTAGTCCAGCATCCTGGTTCTCACAATGGCCAACCAGATGCCTATGGTAAGACAGCAAGCAGGACCTGAGCACAACAGCTACTGTCCACACTCATGATTCCTGCCAACAGGCATTCAAGGCAAAATGTGACAGTAGAGGTGGAATTAGACCCTATTAGGCTAGGAGGCTCTGATAGCTGTATCTTTCTCCATGAGCATGTTTAATTCTCCTTTAAAGCTGTCCAAGTTGGTGGCCACAACTACATCTTGTCTTGAGAGAGTCAGGAGAGAGAAAAGGAAGGACTTCTTCCTCACAAGGCATAGTTAAAGAAATTGACCCGAAGTCAGGGCTGCCTCAAGGAGCAAAGTGGCAAGAGAGTGCTCCATTCTGAGTCAAAGAGCATCACACACAAGGCTAGGCAAGTGATTCCTCCTCACTTCTGAAGAAGCAAGTCCTAAAAAGCACCTCTACAATACTTTGAGTTTGTTGGAGGAAATGAAAAGTACAAATGGAACGAATGAATGCCCTGCCCTTGCACTAAAAATGCAGTAAGGAATAAGTTGCTACCATTCACAGCACCCAGAATTGATTGTCTAAGGTGGCTGCTCCACTCTACCTATTCCAAGGGCCGGCCTTGAGTGCAATATGGGACACAGCTGGTGGTATTTGTGAGAAAACCCCAGCTTTCACTCCAGACCCTGGGGTCAGAAGAGGAGTGCAGTGCCTGTAGAGGCACCCACGTTTTCCAGCAATACACAAGCTGTCTCTACCCATCCTAATGATGAGTCTTACGGTAGTAACCAGCATAATAGGCACTCAATGAAAATGACCTCAATGCATGCAGCTCTAGCAAGATATACTCAGCCTCCTGTAGGATGGATTATGTTGTGAGTGAAGGGGAGGGAGTCGTTGGCCCCCTTCATGGTTCCAGCAATTATAAAACACAAAGGAGCAGGGGGCAAGCAAAATTCTGACTTTGAAACCAAGGGACCTCCTGCTATCGACTTTCTTTCTGATCCCCAGGTGATTAATCATGGGTCTGCAACCTTGGGGATTTGCAGGCAAAAGAGAAACAATTTGCATCTTTTCAGAATAATTTGCCCTTCCTTTTGATTGAATTGGAAGACTTTAAACCCCATGAGAAACAAGACAGGCAACCGCTGGACATCCACAGAAGATGAGGCGAAGGTAGAGTCTGCCCATCCACCCCCTACCATAACACAATATTTAAAAGTTTCCTTAAGTGGAAGGATCTAACCCATTTATTTATATTCCAGTCTCATCCTTCAGTAGTGCTGCAAGGAAGCAGAGGTCCAGCTCATGCACTTCAGGACCACGGAGAGTTCCCCAGATCAGCAGGGGTGGGACCAATCAAATCCAAAATTCAGTGGAGTCCTTAAAGGGCACCTCCGCTCTTATGGAGCTGTTTGCTTGCCTCCCACTGAGCTGAAAATGCCACTGCACTGTGGCTGTGAAAGTGGGACAGCCTTTTCAGAAATATGCTTAAGGGTTTAAACATTTTTTCCCCCCAAAGGAATCTATCAGATGGGAGGCTTATAGTGACGAGCAGCAGACGTGCTTTATGGTTAGTTAGTTTATTGCATTTAAAGCCCACCTTTTTCCTCCAAGGAGCTCAAGGTGCCATATGTTGTCTGTCCCCCCTCCCCAATTAAGCCCCACAACAACCCTGTGAGGTAGTTTAGGCTGAGAGGCAGTGACCAAGCCAGTGAGCTTCATGGCCTTGGAACATCTTGGAGCCAACAGATGGAAGTGGAAATAGCGGCAGGGCTACCAGCCTTGTCAGTAAATAAAGGATTTTGTGCTGCTTATTTTGAGCAGTCGATGTTGCAAAGGGTGCAGCTTTAATGACCCACACAAAGGGAGGCAGATGGGATGGAAAAGAGCCAACAGTTCCCCCACAAAGATGGGAAGGAGACGGCCATTCTCTGAGTGCATATGCCCAAGTCATATGCTATTCTTCCTTGAGAAAAGCAAAGACATGCGACTGGGGACAACCGTGGCAGCCAGAGAGGGGAGAGAGGAAAAACTTGCTTGATAGGAACAGAGGAAGCTCCCTTATGCTGAGCCAGAACATTGATCCATGTAGCTCAGTATCGTCTTGGCAGCAGCTCTCTCCAGGGTTTCAGGCAGGGAATTCCCCCAGCCTTACCTGGAGAGGCTCAGTTTTGAACCAGAGAAGGGCCAAACAGACAGCGCAGCAGTCCTTTTTCTGGTGGAATGCTCCAGTCGGAATACCGTGCCTTTGCTCAGGCTGCTACTGCCTGCTAGCCGGTGATATGTGCCCCTTTATTTATGTGTGCCTCCCATATGGGGAGTTAAGGAAAGAGTGATGGGGGTATCCTGCTACTGTTGCCCACCAGCCAAGTGAATCTGGTGATGGATGCTTCCTTTGCTCCACAGAGGGGCTTTTCTGATTGGGGAGGAGGATGCTCCAAGTAGGTGTGTGTGTGTGTGTGTGTGTGTGTGTGTGTGTGTGTGGTGTGTGTAATGGTGAGATGTAGGTATGTGTGGTTTTGGGGAGAGATACAGTGGTACCTCTGGTTGCGAACGGGATCTGTTCCAGAGGCCCGTTCGCAACATGAAAAGCCCACAACCTGAAGCGCCATATCTGCGCAGGTGCGCGGCGTGATTTGGCATTTGTGCGCATGCGCAAAGCGCAATTTAGCGCTTCTGTGCATGCGCAAGTGGTGGAACCTGGAAGGAACCCTTTCCGGTACTTCCAGGTTGCCACGAGACACAACCTGAAAGAAAATAACATGAAGCAAATATAACATGAGGTATGACTGTATATTTGCTGGAGGGAGGGAAGAAGCTGTATATTCTTTGTATTGTCTATGTGCACATGGCAGAAATGGAGGTGCCTGGATATATGGTCTTGTGGGAGAGGTGCCCTTGGGAAGAGGGGGCAAGATTGATTAAACATTAGGAAGAACTTCCTGACAGTAAGAGCTGTTCGACAGTGGAATTTGCTGCCAAGGAGTGTGGTGGAGTCTCCTTCTTTGGAGGTCTTTAAGCAGAGGCTTGACAACCATATGTCAGGAGTGCTCTGATGGTGTTTCCTGCTTGGCAGGCGGTTGGACTCGGTAGCCCTTGTGGTCTCTTCCAACTCTATGATTCTATGATTCTATCATTCTATGATGTGTCTGTGTGTGAAAGAAAGAAGGAGAGAGAAGGAGGTATGTATGCATGGGGGGTGAGAGAGGGAAAGATGCATCTGGAAACAGAGGAGGAGGGAGGCATATATCTGTAGTTGCGCATACAGTAGTATCTCGGGTTACAGACGCTTCAGGTTACAGACTCCGCTAACCCAGAAATAGTACCTCGGATTAAGAACTTTGCTTCAGGATGAGAACAGAAATCGTACTCAGGCGGCACGGCGGCAGCAGGAGGCCCCATTAGCTAAAGTGGTGCTTCAGGTTAAGAACAGTTTCAGGTTAAGAACGAACCTCCGGAACGAATTAAGTACTTAACCCGAGGTACCACTGTATATGAAGTGTGCAATAGTCAGAGTAATGCACAGATGTCTGTGGTCTTTAAGTGCATGGTGAGCACTCTCTGTGTGCACAAAAGAGAGTTCAGCAGCCTCAGCTTTTGTAGCTGGAGTCAGCCAGGGCTCTGCCCTACCAAGCCAGGTGGAAAAGGGACTGCAAGGCAGGGGTCAGGTCTTCTGGGACTCACAGCCAGGGGTGCCAGTTTGAATATGGTATGTGTGTGTGTGTGTGCGCGCGCGCAGGTAAGGTCCACCCCACATAATCAATCACAAGATGCACACACCATTTGAATGGCAATACACATGAACTTTAGGGCCCCAGTGGCTACCTCAAATATTTTATTGGGAGGGCTGAATAGACCTCAGCCCCTAGGAGTTGGCTCCTATGCTCAGCCTTCCTTTAGAGAAGTGCATGAACCCCTATATTCCTCTTTAACACAGATGAACAGGATGCTTCCCTCCCTTTCTCACCCAATGCTCTCTAAATAAGCAAATCTCCTGGGATGCCAAAGTGTGTAAATGCTTGCATTATTAATCCTGCACTGAAAAGCTCCTCCCCACCCCCTCCAAAAAAAATACAACCCTTTCTCCCTGCTTCACTCTGTCTCCCAAATAGACTGCTCAATGATTTCAACTTTATTTTGAAATTATCAGGAGTAATTCTAATGCTGCAACCCAACTACAAATGGAGGCAAGTTGCCCATGGCAATGTCAGATGGGATTCCATCATGCTGAAGGTCGTGGTGTTAATATGCTCTGACAGTTCCTTCCATTACAGATTTTCTCCCCCACTCCAGCCGCTTCTACCTCTCCGGTCTACAGGCATCTGTGCAATGCAGTCAGTCAGTCTGAGCAGTCAGTGTTTGCAGCCGCGGCGGGCACACCTGTCATTGCCGGGCCTTCCATGTAGATCCATCACAACACTTCCCTGAAGAACTCCCCTGGCATTCTCTTCGGTCCTCCTCTTAGTTCTTCGTTAGCACAGGCCTCTAAACTGGTTCCTCAGCCATTCCATTGGGGATGCTCTCAGACTGGATTTCAGAATCCTCAGCTTCCTTCCCGGACTACATTTCCCAGGGTTCTTTTGGGGATGAGAGCCACACAGCTGTGGCACCCACCCACAAAGAAACACTCCTAGGCACAAACAAGTGGAAATATTTTAAGTGCATTAATGCTTCTGAATGCCAGTTGCTGGAAACCATAGGAAGGGAGAGTGTTGCTCTCATGCTCAGGTCCCACGTGGGTTTCCTACAGACATCTGGGTAGCTGGTGGGAGAACAAGATGATGAACTAGGTGGGCCAATGGCCTGACCCAGCAAACTCATGTTAAAAGCTGTATCTGTGGGGAGTGCATGGACACAGCTCCCACATGTATATCTATCATGGACTGGACAGAAGGGGCAGGGGCAAAGGAAGGAGAACCAGCACCCGGTGTGGGGTGTCGGGCAGGACAAACTGCCCGGCACATGCACGTGGTACATACGGCGGTGGGATATTCTGCTCACGGCTGCAGCGGTGGCGGAGGGATTCTCTGCTTGTGGCTGCAGTGATGGTGGAGGGATCCTGTCACCGTCCATATGGCGCTCGAATGGCGCAGTGCATGTGCATACGTAGTGGCGCATGCGCATGTGCCCCCAAACGATTTGCCGATGGCACTGCTCAAGCGCCATACTGACGGCAGCAGAGGGTGCAGCTGCAAGTGGAGGATCCTCCGCATGCTGCTGTGGCAGCGTGATGGCGGCGCTCGGGGGTGGGGTTACCCTCAGAATGTCACCCCCTCAAAGATGCCCCTGGGGCAGCCTGCCCCCTTCCTCCATCACTGAGAAGGGGGAGGCTGGGAATCGTCCCCTCTTCCTCTTTAGCTTCCCTCAGAGGAGAAGGAGGAGTGAGGAAGATCACCCCCCCTTTCTCCAGTAGTTTCAAGAGAAGAGGGAGGCAGGACTAAATTGCAGCAGAACTCAAAGCTGCCAAGTTGTGAGGTACTAGGAGAAGGAGGGGGAGAATTGCCAGCAGAGATGTCCTTGGAAAGCATAGAAGCGTCACCATCCCCTTGTATGCACCGCTCACTTAGAATTCAAGAGGAAAGGGCTCAAAGACTCAAAGGGCTCAAAGACGTAGGGCCCCCGTAGGGCCACAGGCTATTGCTGGGGAAAGAAGGGGAGTAGATCAAAATGAGCAACGTCACTATGGAGTTAAGGACTTGATTCTTTGTCTTGCACCACGAGAACTGAATAAAACCATAAATACGAACTTTCATGCTTCTTCCTTGATACTGCTGGGGGAGGATAGAACCCCCCAAGCCTGACAATATCTGGCAACGTCAGACCCTCCAAGTGTCCCTATTTTTCTTCCATATTAATATTCCATCCAGTGCTTTGGGGGCCTTTGGACCAAAAACCCCACCTCTGTATAAACAAAGAGTAACCACAATGATACAAAATAAAATGGAGCAGAGCAGTGAAGCAGCTTCAATAGCACAGGCCACAATAGAATATGCCCTCTCATTCCCCACAATGGTGGAAATGCTGATATATTTCAATTTAATTAAGTGATTAGTCGCTTTAAAGGGAGATGATAAATCAACTCAGAATTCTTTAATTGGTTGACAATCCCTCTCTTTCGTCTTTGCCACTTGGTAATTTTCACTTTAAGTGAGGGTCTTGCATTTACAGAAATGTATGGAGATTCTTGTGAGACGCGGGTGGTGCTGTGGGTTAAAACACAGAGCCTGGCACTTGCCGATCAGAAGGTCAGCGGTTCGAATCCCCATGACGGGGTGAGCTCCCTGCTCGGTCCCTGCTCCTGCCAACCTAGCAGTTTGAAAGCACGTCAAAGTGCAAGTAGATAAATAGGTACCCTTTACCTTTACCTTATGGAGATTCTTTAAGCTAGCACTGTGCCAAAACCTGTCCTCCAAATTCTCAGAGGTTTTCTTCCCCATATGAAAGGTTCTTTGGTAGCCTGAGAGCAGCAGAACATAGGAAGTTGCCTTATCAGACCAGTGGTCCACCTAACAGCAGGTGTTCTCTTCAGGGTTTCAGACAGGGTGGACAATCAATAAACACACAGGACGTAACCGGCTGTAAAGGTAAAGGAAAAGGGACCCCTGACCATTAGGTCCAGTTGTGGCCGACTCTGGGGTTGCGGTGCTCATCTCACTTTATTGGCCAAGGGAGCCGGCGTACAGCTTCCAGGTCATGTGGCCAGCATGACTAAGCCACTTCTGGCGAACCAGAGCAGCACACGGAAATGCCGTTTACCTTCCCGCCGGAGCGATACCTATTTATCTATTTGCACTTTGACGTGCTTTTGAACTGCTAGGTTGGCAGGAGCTGGGACCGAGCAATGGGAGCTCACCCTGTCATTGGGATTCGAACTGCCGACCTTCTGATCGGCAAGTCCTAGGCTCTGTGGTTTAACCCACGGCTCCACCCGCATCCCGTAACCAGCTGAACTATTGAATAAATAAGGTATACTATTCATTGTATCAAATTGTAGATTTCAATGGAAGTTTCAAAACGTTAGCCTTGTTTCGCCATATGACAGGATAGTGGATCTTATAGTATAGTAGTGGTTGCAGTCACTCTATGCTATAAGATCCACTATCCTGTAATATTACATATGAGCCTGTACTACTGATGAAGCCTAGGATGGTGAAACAAGACAATATTCCAGAAATCCTTGTCTTAGACTCTGTGAAAGGATTCTGTGGAACTGTAACAACCCTTCATGTGGATTATTGGACTCTATGAACAGACAGGTAGAAGAGACACTTATACATGTATGGACCTTATGCATGAACTGACTAGAGAATGAACTGATCTACTGGATCTTCTGCTTTTTTCATTGAACGTTATGAAACTCCCATTGAAATCTACAATTTGATACAATGAATAGTATACCTTATTTATTTAAAAGTACAGCCGGTTACGTCTTGTGTGTTTATTGAGTATGTTTTATGTAACCACAGGTTTGTTGTTGTTGTTGTCTGTTTAGTGTGTGGAAGCATTGCTTTGTTTATTGTTTGAGTATTGCTAATGTTGTTGGAGCAGGTGTGTCATTTCTGTTTTTCCACAAGACGTACGAAATATTAGCATATTATGCAAGCTCCCATTTTCCTCCGAGGCACTATGTGTGTGCATACATTTTTCTTTCTTATATATAAGTTGCTTGGAGACCTTTGGTTTACAAGCAACTAATAAGTTTAATAAATAAGTAGAAGTAAACCAATCGATCAATAAGCATTTCCCATGGTGCCCTTTAGCTGAAAAACACTTCTTGCTCCTTAAATGCTGCTACCTTTTCCCTGAGCTCGAAGTAAACATGGAGAGGAAGCGAGGAGTTTAACCTAGAATAATGGTTTAATTTCAAAAACTAACACATTGCTTTCTTCCAATAATCCATGCAACACAATGAGTAATTTTGCATTCTGCCTTCTCGGTGGTTGACTTCATTGTGCTTTGCACGGTCCAGTAACCGCTGCAATTAGAGGGGACTGCAGATCCTCTGCCAGCAGGTTTGTGGCTCAGTACTAGGTAGATGCAAAGGGGGGAAAGGCTCCTTTGAACAAGCTTCCGGAGATTGCTACAGCCACTGTGGCTTTATTCTTTAATTAAGGCAGGGCTGTGGACGCAACCATGCTCCCTAGCACACTTAAGAAGTGTGACATGCTTCTCTTAGTGTGAGCAGAGCTGAGCCAGGAGATGAAGGGGAGAGCTTAGGGGAGAACAGGCAGAAAGAACAGGTGAGGTTCAGAAGAAGATCGGAGAGGGGAACGTCAACCCTTCATTGTAGTTCATGTGTAGGTAGGGTTGCCATGTGTCCTCTTTTTCCTGGACACATCCTCTTTTTCAAGGGTAACATCTGAGACACATTGCATTTATTTGCTTCTAAACCACAGAGCCTAGGGCTTGCTGATCAGAAAGTTGGCGGTTCGAATCCCTGCGATGGGGTGAGCTCCCGTTGCTGGGTCCCTGCTCCTGCCAACCTAGCAGTTTGAAAGCTCATCAAAGTGCAAGTAGATAAATAGGTACCACTCCAGCGGGAAGGTAAACTGTGTTTCTGTGCGCTGCTCTGATTCGCCAGAAGCGGCTTAGTTATGCTGACCACATGACCCGGAAGCTGTATGTGGGCTCCCTCGGCCAGAGGTCCAGAGTCGTCCGTGACTGGACCTAATGGTCAGGGGTCCCTTTACCTTTAATGGCCGTCATAGTGTCCTCTTGTTTTGCTCTTCAAAATATGTCAACCCTGCGCATAGGTAACATCAAGGCTGGATAACTGCAATAGGCCCCTTGTGGAGCTGCCCTTGGGCTTGTTCAGAAGCTCCAGCTGGTGCAGAATGTGGGGGCCAGATTGCTGGTGGGAGCATCTGGCTCACACCATGCGATGACACCATTGTTAAAACAGCTGCACTGACTCCTCATCTACTATTGCAGGTATTAATATCGTGCAGCTTGAAGCAATAGGAAGATCAAAAAGCGATGGAGCTCCTAACAGTGCCTAGGACATTCCGGCTGAAGGCTAACCTCTTTGCCCTGGCTTTTGACACGTGAGGTGTTTATTTTCAGGGCTTATCTTATTTCAGTGATTGTAAGTTGCTTTAAATTGGTTTTAATTTTGTGTTTTAATTGTGTGACCCACTCTGGTACCTCAGGGTGAAGGACGGCAACAAAAATGGTGACATTCCACAAACACTAGATTTCTCCTCAAATTGGGTGCATTTGTCCAGAAAAAAAGCCCAGAGAAGCATATGCTAAACACGTAAAACAGATATTCAAATGATCTTTTCTTTTTTTGTGCCTTATTTTGTTTCCACGGATTGTCATTTTTTAAATTTTTATTACAGCAAGGGGTCTCAGAAGCTAGAATTGGCCTAGGCCTCTCTGGACCTCTGAGAGGGCTGCTGGGTGTGTGTGTTTGCAAAATAACCTTTTCCCAACTCACTTTGGAGAGCTTTCCCCCTTGAGGTCTCTAGTGTTCAGAGGAGGAAGCCATCAGCAAACGAGCAGAACTAGGGAGAGAAGGCATGTTCAAACTCTAGGAAATATACGGGCGCGGGCAATCTCTAGGAAATATACGGTGGCGGGCAATCGCATTCTGTAGCCCAGCTCAGCTGGCAGGGCTCAGGGTCTGAAGTGAAGCTGGGACCGCTGGTTGGATTGTAACACCTACATCCCTCACCCCATACACACCCCAATAAACGTTTGAGCGAATTCCCTTTGCTTCAGTTCCTGCTCAGATTCACACCGCATCTGATTAACGTTTTGGGTGTCTTTGAGTGCATTTGCTTAACTGCTTTTGAGGTCAGCTGATTTGAACAGCTGGAAATGCAGTGTAACGTACAGACAGATGAAATAAGACCATAAAAGAAAGTCACCACTCAATGCCACAATAGTAATCAAAGGTATGGATAGTTCTGTTTGCTGTCCCCTGCCACTTAAGGGTCTCGGCCACCTTTCCACTAGGTGGTAGCACATCAACACATATATCCTCGAGGTGTTCTCATTTAAAGCTACCAACTGTATACTCTTAATTAGAAACAGCAGGGATGGGAGATTTCCATAGGTGAACAAACACATTGCTTGCTTGGGCGTCTCTGTTCTACCTTCCTTGTATTAACATAAGGTGGGAAGCCAGCTGTGATCGGTGGGATTGGCCGTCTGCCTCCACAAATCCTAGAATAAGTTGGCCAGCCAAGTAAATCTGCTGCAGATTTCTCTCCAGTATTCCTGGAGCATGAAACAGGAGCATCAAACTAAGAGGCTGGTGTAGGCTTCCAAAAAATCTATCTTGATCAGCAATCTCTCCACCATCTCTCACCATCAGCCATGCTGGCTGGGGCTGAAGGGAATTGTGGTCTCACAACACCTGGAGGGTCACAGGTTCCCTCACCTATGATTGAGACCTCCTAGAGTTATCTCTGCTCAGATAAGACCCCATTACCTGCTTTGGCTTCTGTATTATATATGATTATACAAGGAAATGCAATCTGGAAGGCATAAGACAGGGGTAGGCAACCTAAGGCCCGGGGGCTGGATGCAGCCCAATTGCCTTCTAAATCCGGCCCGCAGATGGTCCAGGAATCAGTGTGTTTTTACATGAGTAGAACGTGTCCTTTTATTTAAAATGCATCTCTGAGTTATTTGTGGGGCATAGGAATTCATTCATTTCCCCCCCAAAAAATATAGTCCGGCCCACCACATGGTCTGAGGGACGGTGGACTGGCCCACAGCTGAAAAAGGTTGCTGATCCCTGGCATAAGAGATCAGATAGGTAGGTAAAAGATCAATTTGAATCTGAGTTAGTTGGGGATGGATAGATGACAAACTTGGACTGAGAGACAATTCAACAGGTTAGCCAAAAGCTGTTGCATTCTGTCTGGATTCATGACCCTCCTCTCCCATCCAGCACAGAAGATGTATCCTTCCTTCCATGCTTTGCATTTAATGACATAGTAAAATTTTCACTAGTCTGGCCACCTGTTTTCATAGCTGAGATGTGGTGAACTGCTAGTCAGTGGACCAGGTCCAGTCCTCCAAATGAGAGTTTGTTGGACAGGCTGCCTCTCGAGACAAGATGTAGCATCAGAGGGAGCAGTGGGTAAAATAACTTCCTCTCCATTCTTCAGATCCATTGTCTGAAGAGCATAAAGAGCACAATTTTACTCCCCATCACTCTGGGCAGGGAGAAAATGACATAGTCTTAACTATGCACTATGCAAAGTCTTTCCTTTATTGCAGAGTTGGAAAAGGTTCAGAAGAGGGCAAGCAAAATGTTAAAGAAGATGGAGCAACTCCCCATTGCGGCATTTGGGACTTCTTCACTTAGACAAAAGGCACGTAAGATGTGAGATGATAAACGTTTATAAAATAATGCATGAAAGTAAAGAAAAGTTTCCCCCATCTTGTAACACTAGACTTGTGGACGTCCAATGAAGCTGATTGTTGGAAGTTTCAGGACAGGTAAATGTACTTCATTCAGCGCATAGTTAAACTATGGAACTCCCTCCCACATGAGGCAGTGATGGCCACCAAGTTGGATGGCTTGAAAAGAGGATTAGACAAATTCATGGAGAAAAGGGCTATCAGTGGCTGCTAGCCATGGTGATGAATATTCTCTGCCTCCACAGTTGGAGGCAGCAATGCTTCGGAATACCAGTTGGTGGAAAACATAGGAGGGGAGAGGGATAATAAGTTTGTGCAGATATGGGGCCAGAGAATCAAAATGGAGAGGTGGAAACTGAACATACCAAGGGCAGAATTTCCTTATAGTGGCCAGGTTGTTCTGATGCTCACTATCTTTTAGACGTTGACCAATTAGACTGTTTGCTTTAGTGGGGCCCAAAGTGAGTAGGTGTTGTGGGGATAGGCCACAAGAGTGAAGTTTTTGATAGACGGTTTTAAGCCAGGCACTTTCATGGGAGTCTTGAAGTACTAGGGATAGTAAACCAGGGGGATTTGAGTTTAGAAGGAGCCAGAAGTTAAGAGTTCTTTGCCAAGTCTGTACTTCTACTGAAGGGAGACTTCCCTCCAGTCTCAATGATGTGTTTGGGACGCATGGCGGTACAGAAAAAAAATCTGCCTTAGAAACTTTGATTGAACAGCTTCCAAAGTCCTAAGGTGGTTACCAGTCCAAATTTCCTTTTCTGTGTATACGGTAATGTTTTACTGTTGCTGTGGCCATTGGCTAATGCGAATAAAGTTTTATCTATATATCTAGGAGGGGAGAGGGCTCGTGCTCAGGTTTTCCACAGGCATCTGGTTGGTCACTCTGGAAATAAGATACAGGGCCACTGGCTTGATCCAGCAGGCTCATCTTACATTTTCATGCTATGTTCCATTTCTCTGTTCTGACTCTCCCTCCACACAGTTTCATTGGATGGCCCCAGATTGTAGTGTCATTGTAGGCAAGACCAGAATTAGATTGCACCCAGCACTAAGCATTTCCCAATAAACCGTGCAAAACTGGGGGGGGGGGGGAATTGGCACGCCTTCGCTGGCTTGGCATACTTGATGCAAGTTGCAGAATCCTGTTGATGCAAAGGTGCAGGATTTAATGCAATGCATCCACTTTATGCTGGTGGTGCATTGCAGTTATTTTCCTGGATTTTTCAGCATGGATTGCAAACACTGTTTGCTTCTATGACGGGAAAGGGCCATAACTCAGTAGCAGAACATCTGCCTTGCCAAATCTGGTGCACAGCCCTATTTCTGCTGTGGTTTTTCTCCGTTTCCTGCCATCTCTAGTCTCTGCCCCCTGTGATTTGCAACGAAATCCCTTGTCTTAATTCACTGTGTTGTGAAGATTTGTCTCATCCTTTTCTTTATGAGCGCACACTGGGATCACCTTTCTCTCCCCATATCTCCAAGACTCCTTCATGCTCAGCTTCCCTTTCACACCCGCTTTCCCTCAACATCCATAAGAAGTTCAGCCTTCCCTTTGAATTTTTTGTTCCTTTGGGGAACTGCCGTTTCCCATCACATCTCCAGAAGGTACAACTTGGGAGTCTTCTCTCCCAGATAAACCTTCATCAGATCTCTGAAAGTTTCGTGCCACAGTCCAAGGACACGACACAGTCAACATGGCTTTGAGCTTGGGCCACAGCATGTGCAGAGAAAGAGAGGGGGGTGCTCAAAGTTTCCTCTTCACAAGTCTTCCTAAGCAGCTGCTAGTCTATAAGAGATCAAGGGAATCTAGTGAGCACACTTCAGAAAGGAAAAAATCTATCTTGTCTTCTTCTCCCTCACCCTTACAACTGGAAGATAAGTTTCTATGTCATGCTAGAGGCTAACATTTCAGAATTCCTACACCTTAAAACACACACACACACACACACACACACTTGATGCCTGAAGATGAACAAATCTAGCAAAATCCAACACTTGGGACAGTAGATATAAAACATTGTACTCAGGCTCAGGGAATCTGGGGGTGCCTCCAGACTGATGTTGTGTTGTGGGTGTATTCTGCAACGTGTCATTGACTCAAAAACACCAGCAAATTTATTCTACTTTATAATAATAATAATTATTATTTATTATTTATACCCCGCCCATCTGGCTGCCCCCCTCAGCCACTCTGGGAGGCTATCAACAGAATATTAAAACACAATAGTCTATTAAACATTAAAAGCTTCCCTAAACAGGGCTGCCTTCAGATGTCTTCTAAAAGTCAGGTAGTTGTTGTTCTCTTTGACATCTGGTGGGAGGGTGTTCCACAGGGCGGGCGCCACTACCAAGAAGGCCTTCTGCCTGGTTCCCTGTAACCTCACTTCTCGCAATGAGGGAACCGCCAGAAGGCCCTCGGAGCTGGACTTCAGTGTCTGGGCAGAACAATGAGGGTGGAGACGCTCCTTCAGGTCATATTCACACCATACATTTAAAGCATGATGATACCATTTTTCACAGAATGATAGAATTGTAGATTTTTAAGAGACTCAAAGGGTCTTTTTCTCAAACCTCCTGCACAATGCAGCAATCACAGCTAAAGAATCCCTGACAGATGGCCATCCAACCTCTGCTTCAAGACCTCCAGTGCAGAAGAGCCTGTTCCACTGTCAAACACCTCTTACCATCCAAAGGTTCTTCCTAATCTTTAGTTGGAATCTCCTTTCTCGCCATTTGATTCCATAGGTTCAGGTCCCACCCTCTGGAGCAGCAGAAAACAAGCTTGTTCCATCTTCCATGTGACAGCCCTTCAGATCACTGGGGAACAAAATTTTTGTTGCATTGACACCTGCAGTTGTTTTAACCTAATTTCAATGTGCTGATTTCATATCTGAAGTTAGTTTTGTTCCTTAAGCTCTAGGTTTTTTTGTGATTTTTTTGCAATTCGTGTTTTTCACTTTTCACCATAATCTTTGTTTTTCACAATGCAAGAATTCGGTATTTTATTAAACACATAGCCAAAGCAGTACAATATGAGTATAAATGTGACTTATATAGCATTGAACATGACATGTATAGCATTGAAAACGACATGTACATCTATGTACAGTTGGAGGTATGCAAAACAATGTATTCCCTTGGGATACACAGTATACTGAGGAACAATATTTTTTTTCATTTTCTTTTGCATGAGATTTTTCGACTATTCTTATATGTTCCTTTAATGTGGATTTCAAATCTGAAATCGATTTTCGTGTACATGCTATAGTTATCTTTCAATTTCCGACTTTTGCCAATGTCATATTTACACTGGGGATAAGTGGACACTGACACGTTGATCTACCCTAACCACATGGTAATTAGTGTTTTGCAAACTTAATTTTTCTTTATTTTTACAGTTTTGTAACCTAAATATTTGTATTTTTCAGATCGGACCATGGCTTCTTCAAGTAGACAAAGCTTGAAGTTTCAATCACCTGCTATCATAAGGAGGTAGACTTCACCCACCTGCCAAAGAGGCTCATGGAAAGTGGGCTGCTTCTAGGTGCAGCCCTCTAGCAGAATTTTCCCACCCAATGCTCTAGACTACATACGCAACATTTAGCATAAATAGGGACAGGGGTCTGATCTCCTCCCACACATGCACTTTTGTGGTTTGAAATTAGCATTTGTTTGGCCAGGGACCCTGGATCCAAAAGGCTTTCAAACTCTGGGCTTCATTTGAATTCTGAAATGTCTCATGCTTAAATCACCCCGCTCAGATGCAATACTTTCACTTTCGGGAACGGCTCGAGAAGCCAACGTGCGTTTGACATTCTCTTGTAAATTATGGCTTTCTTAAAGTGTCTTTTCGAGGGGAAGCTGACTCATGTTAAATTGTTCTGCGCCGCAAAGGAAGCCATATCTCTTGTTAAAATGCTGAGTTTTTAAAGCAGAGCACAAAGTATTTAATGGGGCCTAGTCCAAAGAATTATCCCCATCACGATTAAGATGCATGGTGTTGGACTAGTACTGTTTTGGGGGGACACGAGGCGGGCGGGTGTGGAGGACTCCCTGGTCCTGAATGGGGTAACTGTGCCCCTGAAGGACCAGGTGCGCAGCCTGGGAGTCATTTTGGACTCGCAGCTGTCCATGAAGTTGCAGATCAATTCTGTGTCCAGGGTAGCTGTCTACCAGCTCCACCTGGTATGCAGGCTGAGACCCTACCTGCCTGTGGACTGTCTCACCTGAGTGGTGCATGCTTTCTGAACACAATTCAAAGTGTTGGTGCTGACCTTTAAAGCCCTAAACGGCCCCGATCCTGTATACCTGAAGGAGTGTCTCCACCCCCATTCTTCTGCCCGGACACTGAGGTCCAGCGCCGAGGGCCTTCCCTGCAAGAAGTTACAGGGAACCAGGCAGAGGGCCTTCTTGGTAGTGGCACCCGCCCTGTGGAATGCCCTCCCTACAGATGTCAAAGAGAACAACTACCAGACTTTTAGAAGACATCTGGAGGCAGTCTTGTTTAGGGAAGCTTTTAATGTTTGATGCATTACTGTGTTTTGGAAATTTTATTTACAACATAACACAACCCCCCACCCCCAACACAGAAATCCAGCCCCTGTAAAGCCAGCAGAGCAAGAGCTGCGGAGATGCTCTCTGCAGCTCTTGCTTTGAAGCAGGAAAAGTGAGAGCTGCGCAGAGCATGTCAGCAGATCTTGCTCTGCTTGCTTTACAGTGGGCGATGGACGGGAGCCATGGCTCCGGCGGCGGAGGCATCCCTCAGCTCACGACTGCAGCGGCAGCTGAGGGATCCCTCTGCCGTCCAGTGCATTTGCTCCATAAGACGCACAGACATTTCCCCTTACTTTTTAGGAGGAAAAAAGCGCGTCTTATGAAGTGAAAAATACAGTAACTCTACTTACTCTGTGTGATTTATTGCTGGCCTGCTCGTGTCACCCATCTTTCAGGGTTGTGATGAGACTAACACGGATGGCAGCAGTGCTTTTTTATTTATATTAAGGTGTTGGTACTCACCCTGAAGTTGTTATAGTAAGTGCCACACTTTTAACACTTGGGAAAAAGAAGGTGCCAGTACTATTTACCCTTGAGTACCCACTGAGGGAGTCATGTATGCTGCCTTGATCTCCTTGTAAGAAGGGCAAGATATCAAACAAACAAACAATACCCGCAAGACCTTTCAACTTGCTTTTTTTAAAGGGTTTATATAGCAGATTTAAAAGCTTGGAAGCTAGAGCTGGTGTGATGGCCTGGGAATCCGATTCAGAGGCTGAACCGGAGGAATCCCAGGCTGCACAGGAGTCCCTGCCTCCAGGACCGGCTGAACTGGGGCAGGGCCTTGATTCTGAAGCGCCTGCACCTGTGCCGGATCCTCAGGAGCAGGAACCAGGTGAATCCACTCTGGCTCCAGAGGTGGTTGAGGACTCAGTGCCTACAGGTGAGTCTCCCCCTGGGCCCAGTAACCCTTCAGCCTCTCCTGAACTGCAGAGGCTCAGGGCAGACAGGCGAAGGGAACTGGTTTCTCCCAGGAGGAGTGCTCACCTTAAGGCCAGGAGAGGCGGGTCTCCTGGGGGCCGGGGCCGCCCCTGGCCTCAGAGAAGATAAAGGCCAGTCAGCCCGGTCCCAGGTTGCAGGAGCAACGTCGTTGATGAGCTGTTTCGGCCAGCATCCAGTCCTGTTCCCCCAGAGTTCCTGTCCTTGCACGGCTTCCCTCTGTGGACCCCGCTTCGCCTGAGGAGGACTGTCTGCTGACCCTCAACTCAGGCCCTGGACCTCGCCCCCCGGTAACCTCCCCCCTGGACCAGCACAGCTACCCAGTCACATCCCCACCCCCCACCCCCATTAAATCTCATTGCTTAAAAGAGCAAATAAACCACAGAGAGCCCAATGGGATTGATAGGGCAGAAGACAGGGGCGGAGGAAGAGGTGTGTGGTAGGGGCGGATCGCCCTGGGTGTCACCACTAAGGGGGTAACAAAATGCCAGGCGGCATTCACTGCGGGGCCTGCAGCGCACCCAAGCCACACATCTCTCCTGGGAGTGACGCGGCGGCTTGGCGCCCGCAGGCCCCACACTGCCCAAATGGTCCGCCTGCCGCCTCCCCCTCAGCTGTGAGGTAGGGTTACCAGACGTCCCCGGTTCCCAGGGACAGTCCCCGGATTTGCAAATCTGTTGCCAGACAAATTCCGTCCCCGGAATGTCTCCAGATTTGCAAATCTGTCCCCAGGAAACGTGTCAGTGGCAGCCTCAGCAGCCTGCAGCCAGCCAGAGACAACTGGGCTACCAGGCTGGCCGCTCCTGGGCAACGGCCGCCCCCCTGTGACTCCCGAGCCTCCCCTGATCTGTCAAAACAAAGGGGGAAGGGGGAAGGAGATTGGGGAAGGTGCACCATTGCCCAGTTTTTTTTAAAAAAAAATATCTGCGCATTTCTGTTTCACAGGATGCAAAAGAAGGTCTTTGCACCTTTATACAATATGCATGTGTGCTTGGGCCCAGGGTCTTTTGCCTCACCATCCCCACTACTGACTCCCTGTTGCTACTCAGCTTCAAAAATGAAAAAAAGTGTCCCCGGATTCATTGAAAAAAATCTGGTAAACATACTGTAGGGCAGCTGAGTGAGAGGAGGCAGGCAGACTCCTCGGAGGCCCTGCAGAACGTCCTTCCCCAGCTGGCCTCGCCCCGTAGGTGGCTGGCCCTGCCCCTGGGCACAGGGTATGCGTGCCACCCCAGGTGCCAGATCGGCTTGCTCCGCTGCTGGCAGAAGGGACAGAGGAGGACTCAGGAGAAGGACCCAGAACCAATAACAGGCAGAGGCAACTCATTCTACTTTTGCCCCTACCACACTCTTCCCTGCTGAATTCCACACAAGGGCGACTCTGAGACTATAGTTCCAGTTACAGATAGGTAGCCGTGTTGGTCTGCCATGGTCAAAACAAAATAAAAAAATTCCTTCCAGTAGCACCTTAAAGACCAACTGAGTTAGTTCTAGGTATGAGCTTTCGTGTGCATGCACACTTCTTCAGATACACACGAAAGCTCATACCTAGAACTAACTCAGTTGGTCTTTAAGGTGCTACTGGAAGGAATTTTTTTATTTTGTTCTGAGACTATAGCAGAGGAGAAAGCTGACAGGGAGTGCATGTAACAAAGGTTGCATGTAACAAAGCAGGTGGGCTTAGATGATAATAATAATAATAATAATAATAATAATAATAATGTATTATTTATACTCCGCCCATCTGGCTGGGTTTCCCCAGTCACTCTGGGCGGCTTCCAACACAATATTAAAATACAGTATGCCTCAAACATTAAAAGCTTCCCTAAAGAGGGCTGCCTTCAGATGTCGTCTAAAAGTCTGGTAGTTGTTCTTCTCTTTGACATCTGGTGGGAGGGCATTCCACAGGGCGGGCACCACCACCAAGAAAGCCCTCTGCCTGGTTCCCTATAACCTCACTTCTCTCAGGGAGGGAACCGCCAGAAGGCCCTCAGAGCTGGACCTAAGTGTCTGGGCAGAATGATGGAGGTGGAGATTCTTAGAGGAATCAAGGCTGAGGTTGGAGGGGCAATCGTTCATTCACCCTCAGTGGACCAGTTTCCACTGAGAAAAGATGCTCAGCTCAGGGGGTCAGTTGCCAAGGGGGACTGACTCTCTGGTGCCACCCACTGGTCAAGTGAACAACTGCTATTCATGTAAGACAGTGGTGGCCAGACTTGACCCTCCAGCTGCTTTTGGACTACAACTCCCATCATCCCTAGCTAACAGGACCAGTGGTCAGGTATGATGGGAATTGTAGTCCCAACACAGCCGGAGGGCCAAATTTGGCCATCACTGATGTAAGAGTATCAGCAAGTGAAGATGAGCAGTCTTGGATTGGATACAAATGCCGACATTTTGCACATTCTGGCCTTGAATAACTGGGTGGCCCTTGGGGCTGTGCAGAGTGAATCTGGGAGCCACAAGCTGGAGCCACAGGGTGGACCAGCACACACAGCTACTGGTGAGGGGTGTAGCCTGGTATGTGCATGGTCCAGGTAGAGGCCCAGGGGCCAGATATAGAAAACTGGAGGGCCACACTCAGCCTGCAGTCCTGAGATTTCTATTGTGGGGGGGGGGGATGCTTTGCAAAAGAATTGACATATTTATGCCGAGAGAGTGGGAGAGAGCAATTTAAACCACAAATTAATCTGTTCTGCCATAATTGCGGCTAAACTCGAATGGGATGGATACAGAAGAAAAGAACAATTGGTCCTGAAGTGTTTGCTAGCTGCAGGGTGCCTCCAACTGCAGGGAGAGGGCTGCAGAGAACCACAGAGGTGGCCTGAATTGCAATCAGCATCCACATTCGGTGCAAGTTAATTACTAATGAGCTTGGTGGGGGAGGCTTTCCTCCCCCTTGGTCTGAATCACAGGTGTGGCTTGTTTTGTTCCTTTGTCTTAGCACCGTTTACTCCCCCCAACCCTGCTCAACCTTGTAAATTCCCAGAAACAGGGGAGAAAAATGAGGCCTCCCCCAGGAAGCAGAAATTATGATGACAAGACAAGTGAGGTTCCCTGCCCAGATGAGACTGCAATTTTGAGAGGGGCTGGAAAGATCAAGGCTAATGAGGCTACAGGTACATGTGCTCTGTTAACAGTGATGCTTGAAACTCACCCCTCAAACCCAAAGAGAAAAATGTTGTATCCTTGTCTATTTCTATAAAATATTGCATTCTTGCATTCGCATTGTGTAGGGATGATGGCATGCAAATATGTGTGTAGCGTGAGAAATTCACGCAAAACTGCTGATGCGTTTTCATGAGATTCTTCTTCTTCTTGCAATGTATGTAGAAATGCCGAGAAGTGAGCTTGAGACTGGGAGAAAAAAAAATGTGAATCCAGAATTGACAGATTTTCCCAACACAAAGCAACTTTTTTCATCAGAATGTTATCGGATTTTAAACGTAAAGGCTCATCATGACTTAAAATGGGGTGGGGGGGATCTATGGCCCACCAGATGGACTACAACTCCCATCATCCCTGACTATTGGTCACACTGGCTGGGGCTGATGGGAGTTGGAGTCCAACAGCATTTGGCAGGCACCAGGTTCCTGACCCTCATTTAAAATATGCCACTCAGTGATGATGCGGTGAGCTCCATTAAAGGCAGAAGGGTGTCATTACAAGAAAATATGTATATGTAGAAATGTACTGCATGAATTTGATATCAGAGTTCTAGGAAATACAGATATCAAACTTGAGATAGCTGGGGTGGGGGGAAGCATGTGCTTTTCATCTTTTCCCTGAACTTAGCATAGATAAATATTTCCGATGTGCAAATCAATAAATCTTGCTGAACTTTCTGCTAGGCAAACTTGCCAGGCCACTCAGTGACTGTCTTCTTAATTAGGGTTCTCTTCCTCAATTCCCACTTTAGCAAGGCAATATCCACTCATGATCCCAGCCCAAAACATACTGTGTCCAGTTCTGGGCACCACAGTTCAAGAAGGACACTGACAAACTAGAACGTGTCCAGAGGAGGGCAACCAAAATGGTCAAAGGCCTGGAAGCGACGCCTTATGAAGAACGGCTAAGGGAGCTGGGCATGTTTAGCCTGGAGAAGAGGAGGTCAAGGGGTGATATGATAGCCATATATATAAATATATATATATAATATATATAAAATATATAAAAGGATGTCACATAGAGGAGGGAGAAAGGTTGTTTTCTGCTGCTCCAGAGAAGCGGACACGGAGCAATGGATCCAAACTACAAGAAAGAAGATTCCACCTAAACATTAGGAAGAACTTCCTGACAGTAAGAGCTGTTCGACAGTGGAATTTGCTGCCAAGGAGTGTGGTGGAGTCTCCTTCTTTGGAGGTCTTTAAGCAGAGGCTTGACAACCATATGTCAGGAGTGCTCTGATGGTGTTTCCTGCTTGGCAGGGGGTTGGACTCGAGGGCCCTTGTGGTCTCTTCCAACTCTATGATTCTATGATATCATGAAAATGTATTGGTTTACAGTCATACCTTGGGTTACAGACGCTTTGGGCTGCACGATTTTGGGTTGCGCACCATGCCAAACCCGGAAGTACCGGAACGGGTTACTTCCGGGTTTCAGCGCTTGCGCATGCACAGAAGCACTAAATCATGCTTTGTGCATCTGCAGAAGTGCCAAATCTCAACCTGCGTGAGCTGCGGATGCTGCGGGTTGCAAACGTGCTTGGATCACGTTCGCAACCCGAGCGTCCTCTGTACTTTGTTGCTTTGAAAACAAACAAATCCTCTTGGATCAATGCAAAGAGGAGCTTCAGCACCGGGGATTAAGACATGGGATTGGGTGATGTGGGGAGATGCGCTGAATGCAATGTTGCCGGCACATTTCCATAAATATTTCAGGCGACGAATGCCATAAAAGTCAGTCTAGGCAGTGCAATAAAAATTAAGCATTTAGACTTGGGGAAATTGGCAAAGGAAAGGAGAGTCTCTTTTATCTGTCTCAGCTGATATGCGTCAGACTGCAATAAGAGCTGTTGGTATTGTACACAGGGGTGGAGGAAGTGGGGGGCGGTGGGGGTGATATGCCCCGGGTGTCAACACTGAGGGGGGGGTGACAAAATGCTGGGTGGCACTCACTGGGGGGCCTGCAGTGCGCCCAAGCCACACGTCTCTCCTGGGAGTGATGTGGTGGTTTGGGCGGCTGCAGGCTCTGTGCTGCCCCAAATGGTCTGCCCGCCATCTCCCCCTCAGCTGTAGGGTGGCTGAGTGGGAGGGGCAGACATACTCCTCGGAGCCCCACAAAACATCCTGCCCCGGCTCGCCCCACCCCTGTGCGCAGGGCATGTGTGCCACCCCAGGTGCCCGGTCGGCTTGCTCTGCCGCTGTTTGTACAGTGGTACCTCAGGTTACATACGCTTCAGGTTACAGACTCCGCTGACCCAGAAATATTACCTCGGGTTAAGAACTTTGCTTCAGGATGAGAACAGAAATTGTGCAGCAGCAGTGCGGTGGCAGAGGGAGGCCCCATTAGCTAAAGTGGTGCTTCAGGTTAAGAACAGTTTCAGGTTAAGAACAGACCTCCAGAACGAATTAAGTACTTAACCCGAGGTACCACTGTACATTGTTAGATTTGGGCTTTGGACGGACTTGGCCCCAGAGGACAGCCAGGTTAGGCATCAGCCAAGACCCTTGAGACTCAAAAGGGCCTCTCACAAGACTAGACCAGCTTGCCTTGCTTGCTTACTGCAGGGCCTGGCAACAACAACAACAACAACAGCAACAACAACAACAACAACAACAACAACAATATATTTATACCCCACCCATCTGGCTGGGTTTCCCCAGCCACTCTGGGCGGCTTCCAACATAATATTAAAATACAATAGTTTATTAAACATTAAAAGCTTCCCTAAACAGGGCTGCCTTCAGATGTCTTCTAAAAGTCTGGTAGTTGTTTTTCTCTTTGACTTCTGGTTGGAGGGCGTTCCACAGGGTGGGTCCCACTACCGAGAAGGCCCTCTGCCTGGTTCCCTGTAACTTCTTGCAGTGAGGGAACCGCCAGAAGGCCCTCGGCACTGGACCTCAGTGTCCAGGCAAAATGACAGGGGTGGAGATGCTCCTTCAGGTACACTGGACCAAGGCCGTTTAGGGCTTTAAAGGTCAGCAGCAACAGCAGCAACAGTCACCTGCCCGTGTGCTTCCACTTCCCTGTTACCTCACCCCATGCATGGGCCAGAGGTTCCTTCTCAAGGATTTGAGGAGAAGGTGGCTAGTAATATGCTTTCATTTCTGCTGCAGTTCCCTGCCATGACTAGAAAGGGCTGTTAAACTGAAGAATGTTCAGAGCATCCGTGTGGTAAATAAATCTCTCCCCCAATTAGGATACTTCATTTGTCAACATTTTCTCCGGTTTGGTGACTAAGGCAGAATTTTTAAGGTGTGCCTGCAATTAATTTTGTGAAATGCCTTGTCTGGAAAATAAGAAGCGGAGAGCGGATATCAGGAAAATACAGGCACAGAACAGATTTGCTTGGGGGTGAACACCTCATTACTTGAGTATACCTGAAGGAGCATCTCCACCCCTGTCATTCAGCCCGGACACTGAGCTCCAGCGCCGAGGGCCTTCTGACGGTTCCATAACTGAGAGAAGTGAAGTTACAGGGAACCAGGCAGAGGGCCTTCTCGGTGGTGGCACCCGCCCTGTGGAACGCCCTCCCATCAGATGTCAAGGAGATAAACAACTATTTGACTTTTAGGAGACATCTGAAGGCAGCCCTGTTCAGGGAAGTTTTCAATATTTGATGGATTATTGTTACAGACGCTTCAGGTTACAGACTCCGCTAACCCAGAAATAGTACCTCAGGTTAAGAACTTTACTTCAGGATGAGAACAGAAATCGCACGACAGCAGCTGCGGGAGGCCCCATTAGCTAAAGTGGTACCTCAGGTTAAGAACAGTTTCAGGTTAAGAACAGACCTCCAGAACAAATTAAGTTCTTAACCTGAGGTATCACTGTAATCTTAGAATGGAGATGGTTGTGGCTAACAGGACTTCTGAATCTGCCATTACACTTCTCATAAGTGGGACACCTCCACCTAATTCTACCACCTATCCTATATTAAGGATTCTATACTGGATATTCTGAACCGAACCCAGAACATAAGGGCAAAATCTGATTGGATTTTGGGGTAAGGTAAAGGTAAAGGGACCCCTGACCATTAGGTTCAGTCCTGACCAACTCTGGGGTTGCGGCGCTCATCTCGCTTTATTGGCCAAGGGAGCCGGTGTACAGCTTCCGGGTCATGTGGCCAGCATGACTGAGCCGCTTCTGCCGAACCAGAGCAGCGCACGGAAACGCCGTTTACCTTCCCGTCAGAGCGGTACCTATTTATCTACTTGCACTTTGACGTGCTTTCGAACTGCTGGGTTGGCAAGAGCTGTGACTGAGCAACGGGAGCTCACCCGGTTGCGGGGATTCAAACCTTCTGATCGGCAAGTCCTAGGCTCTGTGGTTTAACCCACAGTGCCACCTGGGTCCCTGATTTTGGGGTAGATATTCAAAAAAACAAAAGAAAAAAAAACCCTCAACAAGCAACAATTGTCATAGTGGTTTAAATGTCATTCCAGGTAACTCTTTCCCAGGGAACTCTGGGAATTGTAGCTCTGTGAAAGGAATAGGGGCCTCCTAACAGCTCTCTGCACCCTTAAGAAACTACAGCTCCCAGAATTCTTTGGGGGAAGCCATGGCCATTTAAAGTGGTGTCGCAGCATAAATGTATGCTGCGAATGTGGCCAAGGTTTAAACACTTACTGCATCTTTCCTCAAACCGGTACAACTCAACCCCGCTTCCTCCTTGACCATTGGCCCTGTCAGCTGGGGCTGATGAAAGTTGGAGTTCAACAACGTTTGAATCGCAATAGCTTGGATATGGCTAGCTTACAGTACATACCAATTTCTCCCAGACAACATCAGGCTTTTGTGGAATGAAAAGAGAAGGAAGAAAAATGGGCTAATTTTGAATACGTTCCTATCAGTTTTTTTAAAAAAAGCTTTTACATTTCCAGACAAATGAAGCCATTTAAGTTGCACATAATGAGCATTAGGGAAAGAAAGAATCCTGCATTTCATTTTCCTGTGGTGGGGGAACACTTATTAAAATTTGTGATGTATTTTAATTATCTTCTAATTAAAGGCAGATTTGCATTTTAATACATGCCCAGACGACTGAATGGCATATGTATTTCCTTTTTAGAATATTGTTATTAGTCCAGAAATATTTGTGGAGCTTTGGCACCAATGTTATCAGAACCGTTCCTTCTGCAAGATCTTAATAAACCTGTTAATGTACAGCTTGATGTTTCTTTTATTGAATCCTAAAATAACCTCTTGAAAATACATCATGCACCTACAATTTCTAAGTTCCATATGTGTAAGACAGACCTGACCCCCAGCATCACAGTCTAATAGACATGGCACAAAAGGAAAAAGCAATGGGGAGGGCAGAGGAAAGTATGAACCGGAGCAGCTTCTCCTTTACTGGCTGATGGAAGGGACAGATTGTGTGTTTGTTTGCTATTTAGGCTTTTATCAGTTGTGTTGGTTGCAATTGGTTTTAGTGCTCATATTCAGTTTGTAAGTTGCTTTGGGACAATTTTGTGAAGAAAGTGACTAATAAATATGAACAACAACAAAACAAGGTGGACTCCCCTTTGCCACAATGTTCTTCCTGGAGCTAAAGGGTAGGGATGGGGGATAAATTTAATTTTCTCTCCATTTAAAAAAGAAAACCCTAATTCATACTTCTCAAACTTATTAGCAAACTGAAATGGAGCTATCCTTTCAAATCTGTGCTTCTATGATATGGTTTGAAATATTGTTATGCTGAAACTGCTAATAACTTTTTATTATTATTAAGTAATCTGTGCTTCTCCAAATTGGGTGATGCAGTCCTCCAGTCAAAACGACATGTGCAATAAGTGAATACATTTGGGGGCCTTGTGCACAGATAACTGTGTATTAGTGAAAATAACATACAAAGGGCATTCTGTTGAAGAAATTGCTGTGAAAACTGTGTGTAGCAGTCAAAACTACATACACACAGTTTATTCTGGGAGAAATTTGCACAAAAATGCTGATGAAATCTCACACAGATCCCTGTCCTCCCTGCCAAAGATATGATGATGATGATGATGATGATGATGATGATGATGCTAATTTATTATTTATTATTTATACCCCGCCCATCTGGCTGAGTTTCCCCGGCCACTCTGGGTGGCTCCCAATCAAGTGTTAAAAACAACACAGCATTAAATATTAAAAACTTCCCTAAACAGGGCTGCCTTCAGATGTCTTTTAAAGATAAGATAGCTGCTTATTTCCTTCACATCTGATGGGAGGGCGTTCCACAGGGCAGGCGCCACTACCGAGAAGGTCCTCTGTCTGGTTCCCTGTAACCTCACTTCTCACAATGAGGCAACCGCCAGAAGGCCCTCGGAGCTGGACCTCCGTGTACGGGCTGAATGATGGGGTGGAAACGCTCCTTCAGGTATACAGGGCTGAGGCCATTTAGGGCTTTAAAGGTCAGCACCAACACTTTGAATTGTGCTCAGAAACATACTGGGAGCCAATGCAGATCTCTCAGGACCGGTGTTATGTGGTCCCAGCGGCCACTCCCAGTCACCAGTCTAGCTGCCGCATTCCGGATTAGTTGTAGTTTCCGGGTCACCTTCAAAGGTAGCCCCATGGAGAGCGCATTGCAGTAGTCCAAGCGGGAGATAACCAGAGCATGCACCACTCTGGTGAGACAGTCTGTAGGCAGGTAGGGTCTCAGCCTGTGTACCAGGTGGAGCTGGTAGACAGCCGCTCTGGACACAGAATTAACCCTAAGATAGGTTTAGCAAAGTTCTGTGGAAATGTGGAGAACTGGAATTTAAGGTTGGGGGGGGGTGACAAACCTAAATGGGCAGATTCATCCATCCTCCTTACTGAAGGGCACTGTCTTCCAGTAACTGTGTGACGGCAGAGGCCAGAGGTTGCCTCTCTCCACCTCTCCTGTCCCAGGTAACTGGGAGCTGGAGCAGTTAATAGCCTTTAATTAAAAATGGCCTATGATTAAAAAAGGGGTTGGGCATGGTGAAAGGCTTTTCAGTGATGCTTTGGATGACTGCTAGCCTGGCTACATTCCCAGCCAGCAGCCAATCTCTTTAAAATTCAATTGCTTAGCAAGGTCAAAATGGCAAAAGAGGAAGACGGGGACTTGGGACTTGAAATCAAATCACGAAGGAGATGAATCCCATCTCACATGCGAGGTTTTCTAGGCAGCACTCCACCATTAATCTTTCCTCATATCAAAATTCCACCCCTGCGAAGCTCGGATACAAAAAAAGAAAAGAAAAGGAAAAAAAACCTCCCTGTATTTTGTAAAAAATAATAATAATGTAATGGAGAAAAAATGACATTGAGAATCAGAGCACTTTCACAGTCCTGGCCTGACTCTGCACAGGAATCCCAAGGCATTTGCATGAGCCAAGAACCCTCTCAGCAGCACCAGTGATTTCATCAACCCACATTTGCATGCCAAGCCCAGGCACAACCGTCGGGGGGGGGGGGGTAGGGTACACCCGCCATTGTTGCTACTGACAATGGACTATAGTTCGGTGTTAGTGTTCGCCTTTAGCAAACAGCAAGTCTCAATCCTCAGCATCTCTAAGTGAGGCTGGTAAAGTCTCCTGCCTTCAACTCTGGAGCATAGCTGTCAACGTTTCCCCATTTTAAAGGGAAATTCCCTTATTCCGAATAGGATTCCTCACAAGAAAAGGGGAAAGTTGACAGCTATGCCCTGGAGAGATGCTGCCAGTCAGTGTAGGAAATATTGAACTGGATGGACTGAAGGTCTAGCTCTGCAGAAGGCAGCTTCCGCTGTGCACAGTTCCAATGGTTTTCCTGAGCCAAAACCAGCCCCTTCAGTCAATAGGCACAATCTAAGAAGTAAAAAAAAAAGCAGACACATCACCTTGCCGACAAAGGTCTGTATAGTTAATGCTATGGTTTTCCCAGTAGTGATGTATGGAAGGGAGAGCTGGACCATAAAGAAGAATTGATGCTTTTGAATTATGGTGCTGGAGGAGACTCTTGAGAGTCCCATGGACTGCAAGAAGATCAAACGTATCCATTCTTAAGGAAATCAGCCCTGAGTGCTCACTGGAAGGACAGATCCTGAAGCTGAGCCTCCAATACTTTGGCCACCTCATGAGAAGAGAAGACTCCCTGGAAAAGACCCTGATGTTGGGAAAGATGGAGGGCAGAAGGAGAAGTGGACAGCAGAGGACGAGATGGTTGGACGGTGTTCACAAAGCTACCAGCATGAGTTTGACCAAACTGTGGGAGGCAGTGGAAGACAGAAGTGCCTGGCGTGCTCTGGTCCATGGGGTCACGAAGAGTCAGACACGACTAAACGACTAAACAACAAGAAGAAGTCAAAGAGCCATAGCTCAATAGAAGAGTATCCATTTTGCTTGTGTGGAAGATCCTGGGTTAAGTCCAAGTGATTGGGAGATGCCCTTGGCTGAATTCACGGAGAGGTGCTGCCAGTCTGTGTAGACAATACTGCGCCAGTGATTCTGACTCAGAATAAGGCAGTTTTCTACGTTCCTCACTCATTTAATCCAAGTCAACTCAAAATGTATCACAAGCATCAAAATTCCCCATAATTGCTACAGACAGCAACTTACTGAGGGTGAAACGTTAAGCCTCCATCCTATAATGTAATGTAGTGGGTTTCACTGTGACGACAGTGAAGCTTACAATATCTTAGGCATGGACATCTGAGTGATCCCCACAGAATGATCAGAATGATGACAATAAACAAGAAGCCTGGACCCCAAGCAATTGGGTTTTCCGTAACAATTTTTTTGTAAGAGAGGTTGGGTGGCCATCTGCCATTGATGCTTTAGTTGAGATTGCTGCATTGCAGGGAGGGTTGGACTAAAAGACCCTTAGGGATCCTTCCAACTCCCTTTTCGAGGGGTGGGGGTGGGAATGTCACCCAAAATCCCCCCAAAAGAATTCAAAGAAGGGACACCTCATATGCCACAATGTGTCCCTGCTGCCACAGACTCTCCAGTGTTGCATAGAACATTTTCCTGTGACCTTAAAGGGAAGAGAATGCTGCTGCCCAGGACTGAACTGCTGAGAGTCTGAGGGCCCTGCTCTGCCTCTCTCCACCTGCCTTGGAGCGTGGCCTGGCAGGCTCCATAAAGGACTGCTGCTGCGGTTGCTCAACAGAAAGGGCTCCTTTTAAAAAAAATAATGTTTTTTATCTATGTCATTTTAGATCGTTGTTGATATTAAAGTGTTTTCAGTTTTAGATTTTATGATTTATGTGGAAATGGTTTTCCATTTGGTTGTGTACCTTTGGATGTGTTTTGTTTATTGTTTATGCCTTTTGTTATGCTGGTAATTATGTAAACCTTGTCATGTTGTAAGCCGCTTTGAACATTGTTTTAACTATGGAAAGGCGGCATACAGTGGTACCTCGGGTTACAGACGCTTCAGGTTACAGGCACTTCAGGTTACAGACTCCACTAACCCAGGAATAGTACCTCAGGTTAAGAACTTTGCTTCAGGATGAGAACAAAAATCGTGCTCCAGCGGTGCAGCAGCAGTGGGAGGCCCCATTAGCTAAAGGGGTGCTTCAGGTTAAGAACAGTTTCAGGTTAAGAACGGACCTCCAGAACGAATTACGTTCTTAACCCAAGGTAAAAAGGTAAAGGTAAAGGTACCCCTGACCAACAGGTCCAGTCGTGACCGACTCTGGGGTTGTGCACTCATCTTGCTCAAGAGGCCGGGAGCCGGCGCTTGTCCGAAGACAGCTTCCAGGTCACGTGGCCAGCGTGACTAAGCCGCAGCTGGCGAGCCAGCACCAGCGCAGCACACGGAAATGCCGTTTACCTTCCCGCTGGAGAGCGGTCCCTATTTATCTACTCGCACTTTGAGGTGCTTTCGAACTGCTAGGAGCAGGAGCTGGGACCGAGCAACGGGAGCTAACCCCGTTGTGGGGATTCGAACCACCGACCTTTTGATCAGCAAGTCCTAGGCTCTGTGGTTTAACCCACAGCGCCACCCGCATCCCAATTAACCCAAGGTACCACTGTACAAATAAAATGATGGTGGTGGTGGTGGTGGTGGTGGTGGTGATGATGATGATGAGAATAGATTTATTAAGCAAACCAATCCATGATGCTAAACACATGTATTCAGTGTAGAGTGGTCCTCATTGGGAGAAGGCAAGGAGGCCAACAGCAGTTGCTACCAAATGGTTAGTGGAGCTAGGTAAAGGTAAAGGGACCCCTGACCATTAGGTCCAGTCGTGGCCGACTCTGGGGTTGCGGCACTCATCTCACTTTATTGGCCGAGGGAGCCAGCTCACAGCTTCCAGGTCATGTGGCCAGCATAACTAAGCCGCTTCTGGCAAACCAGAGCAGCACATGGAAACACCGTTTACCTTCCCACCAGAGCGATACATATTTATCTACTTGCACTTTGACATGTTTTCGAACTGCTAGGTTGGCAGGAGCAGGGACCAAGCAATGGGAGCTCACCCTGTAGCGGGGATTTGAACCACTGACCTTCTGATCAGCAAGTCCTAGGTTCTGTGGTTTAACCCATCGAAGTAATTCTGGTTTTGGGGGTGGGCTGGAGCTGGCTGAGGGCAGACTGAATTAAGAGGGGCAGTATCTTACTTGTCCTAATGGCAAAAACCTCCACTGTGTATGTTATAGACAACTGGTTCTGCCTGGGAACCAATGAGCCTGCAATTGTGCCAAAGGCAGCTGTCAAACACAAGTCAGTGTGCCAGGAGAGACTGTCATTGCCCAGACCAGCGGTAGTCCGAACAGAAAGTCGTAAGAGCCCTTCTGGTTAGGGAGAGTCGGTTGCAAGTCTGGTTGGATGGAGTTACTCCAGAATGCGTTCAAGCCAAGAAAGGTGGCAGGCAAGGGAAGGTTAGCCAAGGGCAGTCTGAGCATGGTGGGGCATAGGATTGTTATAAGAATTTTAAGGTCATATATATATATATTAATAACTGTATGTATAAACCACATGTTTGAAACCCCATAGAAAAGCTCCTAAACAAATTGACCTCAAATATTTCTCTGCAAGGTCAAAGTGGGAAACCTCCCCATTGTCTCTTTCCTCACAAATCCTGTCCTCACAAATCCTGTCCTCACAAATCCTGTCTTAAGGGCACATTCAAGATATGAACAGGGTGTGAGCCTGTGACCTGTGACCTCAATTCAGGAATTAAGTAGTTATAATAACAAAAGAGTGGCCAAAACCCAGATAATGCAATCAGGTAACTTGCCAGACAGGAGATAAACAACACACTCAGATTTCTGTTGTAGACCGCACACCTTTGTTCAGGGTCCTCCTCCTCCTCCTCTCTCCTGCGTGTGGGAGAGCACCCTGTTGCAACAGTTAATAAAGATCAGGCTTACTAGCTGCTTTGCTTCTCAATAGTCTCTGGTTGGCCTCTGTTATTTTCTCCTACTGATAGAGAACCTACAAAAGGATTCTGTATGGGCTCTTGGGTACCCCATAAGGGAAAAGGAGCAGTTTTTTTCTTATATCAGGATCCTAGAATTGTAAAACTTGCAAGGAACCCCAAAGGTAAATCTAGTCCAACTCCCTGCAGTTCAGGAATCTCAACTAAATCTCTGTTTGCCCTGATGGACTGGCTACCACTTGGATATAAGGCAACTGCCTTTGCTCCTATCATCACTGAACTATGTCCCTCCTCCAAATAGGACTCTTAAGTTAATAGCATATTTATTTATTGCAATTCATACCTCATTACTTCAAGCTGGAAGAGAAATCTTTCCGAGGTGAGGCTTCTTATGCCTTTTCCCTTTTAATGATGGGCAGCAACGGAGGCCACCCAGTGACTCTTTGGCTAAATGGGAATTTGAATCACAGCCCAAGGTCAACACCCTCTTAGTCGGCTCTGCTCAATTTATTTTTCCTATAAGGAGATAAGACACTTTCATGCACAACTATAAACCAGGATTACTCGAAACTTTTTTTATGAGTCTGATCACATATTTTTACAGTCACTGTTCTATGTCAAATAACCTTCAAAACCTGTTTCCCCTCTTCCTCAAATGTGTATTGGCAAAATCAATCCAAACGAGCACAGCTGTAAGTATAAAGATTTACTGTTCATTAT
Organism: Podarcis erhardii; assembly: GCF_964252035.2. Taxonomy (NCBI): domain Eukaryota; kingdom Metazoa; phylum Chordata; class Lepidosauria; order Squamata; family Lacertidae; genus Podarcis; species Podarcis erhardii. Next base: position 47,166,009 of record NC_138503.1, on the reverse strand, counting down.
AAAAGCTACTTTATATTCTCCTGGAATTTCAGCAGCCATCCTCCCAGGGCCCAGCTGCCCTGCCAAGATCTTTGCTCAGTAAGCAAGCAAGCAACCAACCAACCATCTGAATTTTCCCTTTCAGATTTGTTTTGTAGCTATCAGCCTTTTCACACCCGCACAAGCCGGAATGGGGAAGGAAATGTGTTTGGTTCACCTTTTAATGCAAGCTTATCTAATCCATACTTCCTCAGCCGAGAGACAACTATCTTTCAAGATCCAAATATTGCAATCCAGTTCTTCAACCCCCCCAAAAATTGCACACATAAATTTATATGCTGGGAAGGGTACATAAACATATGTATCATTACGTGCTACCCCAATCTCCAAGCAGTGAGAGATTGCAGGGGTTCCAGTGCTCACCCAGGGCTAGGGTTCCTTGAAGCGTGGGTCAATGGACACTGTGGTGTCTTTAGAAGATATGGTATGGCTTATGCAACCTGGATGAAGGGGCTCGTAGCATAGGACGGATGGGAAACAAGATCCCATAGATCTTGTTTCCTCATCTGGCTTCTAGGAGAACCCCAAATACCAGCACAGAGCAACACATGTCTCTCTGTCCTCCAGTTTTCAACTCACCACATATGTTCTTTTACCCTAGTCTTCCTGTGGCAAAATGGGTTGACGCATCTGGCTGTTCACCAGAAGGTTGGTGATTTGTTAACCAGGAGGTTCATGGTTTGAGCCCACCCAGGGATGATTGTGGGCAGAATTTCTGCATTGCAGGGGCTTGGACTAGGTGACCCTCAGGGTCCCTTCCAACTCTAGATGTCTATGATTTTGTGCTTCTACCAACCAGGCTTCTACCAGCCAGTGTTTTGCTGTAGCTCTAGCTCACTTTGTGATGCTGATGACTGGCATTTTACTGGCCAGCCAAAAGCATGACCTTAATAAAGGAACTGGTCTGGCAGGTTCTGCATCCTTTTGGACTAGATTCTAACCCTTCCTGGAGGCAGGATCACAGGCCTGGAAAGGATCCAAGAATATCGCCCAAACTGACCTACCCCAAAAAACCAAAAACATTGACACTTGTGAGATCAAGATGTGATCATTACCCATGAGACCTTAACCAATATATTTGATAATTTTCAGACTCCATTTCTTTTGGCACTAATCAATGGAGAATGGTTGGGGGGGGGGGAAGGATAAATTTTAGCAGAGGACTAATTTCAAGCTTCTCAGGGGCTCTGGGTAGTTAGTGCTCTTGGAAACATGATGTGATGTGCCACTCTGTATGCCCTCCTTGAAAGCTTGTGAAACCTTGTCTAGGGGAGCCCTAGGGATGACAAAGGGCTGTTTACATATGGGGCGATAGATGGCTCCACAAGCTTGAAAGTTGGTTCAGATACCAGAGAGGAATGGCAAGATAAGCTAATGGACTATGCTGGAATGGCGAAGCTAACTGGAAAACTTCTGCAGAAATAAAATTTATTATACAGTGGTATAGAATCATAGAATCATAGAGTTGGAAGAGACCACAAGGGCCATTGAGTCCAACCCCCTGCCAAGCAGGAAACACCATCAGAGGTACTTAATTCATTCCGGAGGTCTGTACTTAACCTGAAACTGTTCTTAACCTGAAGCACCACTTTAGCTAATGGGGCCTCCTGCTGCTGCCGCACTGCCGGAGCATGATTTCTGTTCTCATCCTGAAGCAAAGTTCTTAACCTGAAGCACTATTTCTGGGTTAGCGGAGTCTGTAACCTGAAGCGTATGTAACCTGAGGTACCACTGTATGTGTTAATACAAATGGAAGGCAAGAACTCTGTAGCTGTTGATATGAGACTAAGATCAGGACTGAATGTAATTGGATTAATCAAGATTTCGGAAGCAGGAAGAAATAAGAACTTTGCACCCCAAAACCCAGCACACGGGAAGTCACACAAATTGTATAATTGGCTTTATATATAACTGATATATATTTGGATATGAATTGTAATTTGACACTGATAAAATGTGGCTGTTATTGGATTTTAGTAATTGAAAATTAATAAAAATTATTTAATAATAATAAATAAGGAAAACTCAGGAACCAAGAGGAGAAAAAGGATGGGGGGAAATTATGTTATTTAGGAGACAGCAAAATGCAGATGGAAACATTAGCAGGATCTTAATCTCACATGTAATGTAACAATAACCATGGATAATATGGATTGATACAAAATATAGATTATGGATTAATATGCAGTTGTATATGTTGATAATAAGACCCATGGAGGGGGTGGGGGAAGCCACAAGATTCAGAGTAATCTCTGAATATATGAATAAGCATTTGGATTGTTATAATTTTGTATCTGTAAAATAAAATAAAAAAGATTTTTTAAAAAATTCCACCAAAACACACAGATACAAAAAGAGGGAAAAAAGAAAGTTGGTTCAGATAGTTAGGAAAAGTGGCTGAACTTTCACTGTACCTCCTAACAGATTTCTCTCCCCCCCCCCTTCCCATTCCAAATGTCAGGAAATGATCTGGACCCCGCACTGGAAATCTGTGGACCATAAACAGTGCTCTCCAAATTGTACGCTTCATGGAAGTGTAGAGATTCTCATAATCCTCTTGATAGGGTTTCCTTGGCATGGTCACCTAGCCCTGTTTGCCAAGGCTGTGTAAAACAAGGCTTCTCTCGGCGCTCTGACATTGCAAGAGCCTCTGCCAGCTCAAGCGCATTGTCCTTCACCTTGTGCTGTTGACAGAGCTTAAATATCAAATATATTTGTGGATGAAGAAGGCTTTGTGAACTTCCTGCTTGGTTTTGTCTGGAGGCCATGCTTGGCTTGCCTGCCCGCTTCCTTTGCACTTTTGAAGCCCCGGTTTCTCTTCCCAAACACGCATCTCAAGAGTCCGTTTCTGGCTAGCTGCTGCTTCTGACATTTGACCAGTGCCAGAACTCTTGGATCTGCAGAAATGGCACAGTATCCGTTAGCAGGGCAAGACAAAGAGGAAAGGGACAGACCTCTGGAAGGCTTGGGAGGAGGGTGTGCAGCGCTGTGATAGCTGGGTGTGGGCATTTAAATTTAGGATGTTCCTAAGTAGGTATCTGAAGTTTGACCTGGAAGCTCCTATGAAACGTTGGATGTAATCCATAGGAGCAGTCAAATGCAACGTTCCTGATTTCCCTAGAGTTGTCAACCTTTTTTAAGGGGGGGGGACCCCAAAGTTGCTGACCTTTTTTAGGAAAGGCTGCTCCCACCTTTGCACTCCGGGCATCGGCTCCCACGGCGGGATCATGGTGTGGGACTGGGCAGCTGGGTGTGATGGGGGTGGCACAGGACATGGGCAAGGGTCTCGTCCGAGCAGGGACAGGCGAAGCGAGCTGGGCCATCTGCGTAGCCGCAGCAGAGAAACGTGCTCACTCAGCCACAGTCTCGCAGTCCTTACTTGGGGAGGAAGGTGTTGGGATGTGTCCAAGGGAACAAGGGCAATTTGCAGGCCCCCAGCTGGCTCCAGCCCACCGGACGGCAGCCGGATGAACTCCGGTCATTGGAACAGCATCAAACAGCGACTCACAGCTTCAGAAGCCTTCAGACACTTGAGCATGCCTTAATCATCAGAGTGAATAACACGCAACAGAAGTGGCAGACAGAGGCATATGTAAAGCATATTTACAAGCAGTTTCTTCAGCATAGTTCAGGACCCAAAAAGATGTCTGCTCTCCTTCATGTCTAAGAGCAAGAAGCACAAGGCAAAAGCTATACACAAACGGAGGTTCCCAGCAAGCTGTGCTGGAATGTAAACAGTCATGTGACATACAGCAAACCACATATCTGTTCCTCTTAGGTGAAACGGAACATCAATATTCCTAACAGAAGGGGGGGGAGAGAGAGCGTGACTGGGAGGGGATTTGACAGGGGAAGGAAACATAGTTCATGTGGAGGAGTGCAGAGGTGGTGGGGGCAGTGGGAGGAGACAGGCTCCGTGCAAGGAGAGAGGGGTGCTGGGGGCAGCAGTTGAAGTGTGTAGCCTTGTGTGGGGATCTTTCAAGGTAGAGTGGACAGAGGGAGTGATGGTAGATTCACGTTTATTATGCACAGAGCTTGAGGGATATGCAAAACTAACAAAAAAATCACATGAAAAGGACAACAAAGACTTTAAAAGAGAATGGGGACCATTTACAACAGATACGAAGAGGCAACATAAAGCAGTGGACTCATTGGCAGGGTTTGAGTAAACGATCACAACTGGATACAAGAAAAAAATAAGACTATATGTGTTGAGAAAATTTTGGGGAAACAACACGCAGGGCGAACAATATGGAAATAAAACAAAACGGGAGTATGGGGGAAGTCCAGGGGAGGAGGGTCAAAATATGAAAAATTGTTAAAGATATATTGTTAGAAGTATACTGTACATGAAAAAATCAATAAAAAATGTTTTTTAAAAAATGCAAGCACACACCACACAGCCGAGGAGGTTGTGTGAGCCAGCGTAGAGAGCTCCAGACTGCAGGAGCTTTCCCACCTCCCACGGGCGCTGGAGGCGTGCAGGCACCAAGCCCCCGCTCCACCTTGCTTACCTCCCCGCTCTCCCGTCCCCGGACTCTGCCCAGACTCTCCGCCTGGCGCCCTCCACTGCTTGGTGCCCTGGCTCGCTGCGCCACTACGCCCAGTGGTAAAGACGTCCCTGAAGTCCACCAATGTCTCTGAGTCGTGATGGCCATTACCTCCAGGATCAGAGACCGATTGCTTCTGAATACCAGTTGCTGTGGATTGCAAGTGGGGAAGTGCTGCTACACTCATGTGGGCAATGGCTGTAGCTCAGTGGCAGAGCATTGGCCTTGCATGCAGAAGGTCGCAGGCTCAATGCCTGGTATCTCCAGGTAGGGCAGAGAGACAATCTTATCTGAAAATCCCAGGGAGAGCTATTGCCATTCTGTGTAGACTGAACTGACTCAATATAAGGCAGCTTCTTATGACCCAATGTCCTGCTTCTGGTCTTCCCAGAGGCACCTGGGTGGCCATCAGTGTGCACTTGTACACTATATTTCCCACGGTGCTGCGTAAAGGAGAAAATCCATTAGTTTGGGGTGGGTTTTGGTTCTAACGGTACCCGCTGACGATATGCAGCAAGCTTTCCCCATTTGTTTGTGTTAGTCAGGTAATTGCTTGCAAATACATTTTCTGGTAACTGTGCTATAATTTGTAATAAGATGGAATAATTGCCATGAATGTGGGATTCTGTAACAACTGTTTTTCAGGAAACTGCTTTCCTTTAAAACAACCCACACGGTTTATAGACATGCTTAATTGGTAGGATTAACCTGACAAGTGCCTGAGAGCTCCCTCTGTTCCACAAATGGGGTGGGGACGCTGGTGGAAGCAATTTATATACTCAACATCCCCCTGCATTAGTACTTGGGAGAGAGATGGAGTGTGTGTTTTCCTCCAGTGTGAGTAGCCCCAGCTCTGTGTGTGGCTGACCCATGTAGGGAAGCTGCCAGACTTGGAGTATCTTCCAAGTATTGAAATATTTTTGAGCTCTGGGTCAGTTCCACCTATCCAGGCTGGCCATTGGGCCTTCCTAGTAGACAGGAAGAGCTATAAAGCACTTCCTCCTTGAGATGGAGCTTTGCCTGATCAAGAATGGCCTTTCAGGTTGCAATATGCTTTGACATACTTTTCACCTCTGATTCCAAGTCCAGTCCATTGGCTCTTGGCTACTAGATGTTGTCCCTTGGCTTCATCCCTCAACTCATTCTATTGACTCCATCCCTCATCTTCTAGCACCGTCCCATGGCCCCTTCCATTGGCTCCTGGCTCCATCCTTCAGTTCCATTGCTTGGCTTCTGGGACCTTCCTTTGACTTTTTCCATTGGCTCCCGGCTCAGTTTCTCAGATCCATCCCTTGAATCCACCCCTTAGCTTATGGTTTCCCTGGACTTCATCTCTTGTCTCTTGGCTCCATCCCTCATCTCCATCCATTGGCTCCTGGCTCCACCCCTCAGTGAGGAGAGCACTGTTTTGCTGAGGTCCCATTTGTGAGCTTCCCATGAGCATCTGGTTGGTCACTAAGAGAAAAATCCAGGCTAGATTTAGCTTTGTTCCAAAGGGACTCTTCTTATTAGGTGTGGTTTGACAACTTGTGGAGCCAATGATATGATGCAGCAGCAGGGGGCAAAACCCACCCTATAATAGGCTGCATCAACAGAAGTATAGTGTTTAGCTTAAGGGAAGTAATAGCGCCAATCTATTCTGCCTTGGTCAAACCCCACCTGGAGATCTGCAAGGGTGGGCCTTGGTAATATGGCACCCTGTGCAAGGCCAAAATTTGATGCCCCACTTCCCAGCCCCTCGTGCTGCCTTCTCAAAGCTGTGTAAAGGAATTGTGGGGCTTTGAGAAAGAAGTGTGAGGCTCTGGCAGGGTACTAGAGTCCTCATTCCTACTTCCCAAAGCTGGGCAAGCACTAACTAGGCTTTGAGAAAGAGGAAGGAGCTGTCTAGGACCCTGAAAGAGACCTCACACCTCCTTCCCAAAGCCCTGCACTTATAAGGCTTTGAAAAGGAGGTGAGGAGGTGCCCCCTTGGTCCATGTGCTCTGTGCAGATGAACCAGCCACACTGCCCCAAACCTGCCTCTGAGTTCTGTGTCTTATTCTGAGCACCATAGTTTAAGAAGGATATTGACAAGCCGCAATGTGTGCAGAGGAGTGTGACCAAGACGATCAAGGGTCTGGAAACCAAGCCCCATGAGAAAAAGTTGAGGGAGTTGGATATGTTTAACTTGGAGAAGATGGGACTGAGAGGTGAATATGGGACCCATCTTCAAATATCTGAATGGCTGTTTCATGGAAGAAGGAGCAAGCTTCCCCCCACTGCTGTTCCAGAGGGTAGGACCCAGACCAATGGATTCAAATGATGAGAATCCAACTAAAGACCAGGAAGAACTTTCTGATGGTAAGGGCTATTTGACAATTCACTCCTGCAGAAGGTGGTGGCGTCTCCTTCACAGGAGGTTTCTAAACAGAGGTTGAATGACCACTTGCCAGGGATGTTTTAGTTGAGATGCTTGCATGGCACATGACCAGATGACCCTCAAGGTCCCCTTCAATTCTACAATTCTATGATTCTGTGACACACACAGCAACCTATCTGTTTTTCAGCCTAGCCCTAAGCCAGTTGCCATTCATTCTCCTGTTTACTGTCCTTCCCCATGAGACCCTCGCAGAGCAGATTTGAGATTCGCAACACGTTAATTCCTCTTTAACCAATTGACTCTCCGGCTTCTCTACACACCGATTTCCACGGGAAGCAACAGAACTTTCTATCAAACAAATTAGTGTAATTTTCAGAGGCATGAAATTGCCAGATGACATGAAATCAGAGTTACAGGGTGAAGGAATGAATCAAAACCTCAATGACGCTAATTGGAGAATGACACATTAGCTGCTTCATTTGATGTCCTTTCACCATTAGAGATTTCTGAGGCCAGCAACCTTGATTGGCATGTACCATTTTGCAGGGGGCGGGGTGTTTTCCCAGTTAATTACAACCACAGAGGTTCAAATGAAAAGTAGGAGAAAAATTCATTGAGCAAAGAGAAACATCACCATTGATTGAATTACGAGAGTTGCAAGGTAGTCCTTCCTTTCTTTCTCATATTAATAGAGTCAGCAGTCATTCAACAAACTGATGGTCAGTAGCATCTGGACCGAGAAGATGAAATCATTTATTCAACACTGATCTAGGAAATTCTCTGCCATGTATATGAAGATGATAAGTAGTTAATATGCACTTTGAAAGAGGGAGTTGAGGGACTCCATCTAGAAGGAACGTTACAGCAATTTTGAGGACCAACCTCATTTTTTGTGATTGCAAGTTGTTTTAAACTGTTTTTCATAGAATCATAGAATTGTAGAGTTAAAAGGGATCCCGAGTGTCATCTAGTCCAACTCCCTGCAATGCAAGAATATGCAACCATCCTATACGGAGATCAAACCAGCAACCTTGGTGTTATAAGCACCATGGTTTAACCAACTGAGCTATCTAGGAGCATTGTGTATTGATTGTTGCAACCCACCCTAGGACCTTAGGGTGAAGGATGGCGAATAAATAATAACAAGTAGTAGCAGAAGCCTTCCTCAATGAAAGGTACTGGCTACCTGGTAAAGTAACTTCCACCATTTTTCTATCACATTTTCATCTCCATTGTATAAGCACATTTGCATACACTTTGCATGATTTGCCCTGCAAAGAGCAATGCAACATCCCATCAACAATTCAAACTCTCAACTATCAGGCATTGCTCACATATGTTCAAGCCTAACTTTAAATCAGGGATGCGGGTGGTGCTGTGGTCTAAACCACAGAGCCTAGGACTTGTCAATCAGAAAGTCGGCGGTTCAAATTCCCGTGACGGGGTGAGCTCCCGTTGCTCAGTCCCTGCTCCTGCCAACCTAGCAGTTTGAAAGCACATCAAAGTGCAAGTAGATAAATAGGTACCGCTCTGGTGGGAAGGTAAATGACGTTTCCGTGCGCTGCTCTGGTTCGCCAGAAGCGGCTTTGTCATGCTGGCCACATGACCCGGAAGCTGTACGCTGGCTCCCTCGGCCAGTAAAGTGAGATGAACACCGCAACCCCAGGGTCGTCCGTGACTGGATCTAATGGTCAAGGGTCCCTTTACCTTTACCTTTAACTTTAAATCACAAGGGCTAGGAACTTGGGATGTTGTTTTTTTTTTTAGAAAAAAAACACCCTCATATACACACAGAACAACAAATGCACCACTTACAGAAGACAACTCTACACTATTATTTGTGCAATGTGGTTGTAAAATAAACACAAAGCTCACCTTGTGCACTGCAACCTTTACATAACATGCTGAAGGACGCACTTTTGAATCACGGCATTTATTCCTTTACGAACGACTTCATGTTTGCTAGCTGTATTAATCACATCTCCATTCACCATGGAGCCACCTGGGGCTTCCCCTCGATGTGCCTAAAGTCTATTTTTCTGTTCTCTCTCGACAAGGAAGACAGGCATCTTGTCAAAGAGAAATGTGTGTGCTTGAGTGTAGGTCCCCTGCTCACTTAGTGCCCCCAAGCCACAGAGATTTATTTATGCAAAGTTTTAGCATTTTCTTCCCGGTTTGGATTTCAGTATTTGCATGTTCTGCCCTGTCAATGTCTTCTTGTTTTGATCATGCTCAGTCGCTGTGAGGACACATCCCTCTGAAAGGGACTCAGTGAGTCATCAGCTCATGTTTTGATCTCTGCTCCATCTCAGAGAGTGGCAATAAAAACAACAAGACAGAAACCTCATATGGATGTGGAAAGCTGGCTTGTATGGACTCGTGCTATTGGTTCACCTGGCACAGGAGCTACTGCGCTGTCCCTTCCCCAACCTGGCACTTTCCATATGTTATTGGACTACAACTCCAGTCCTCCTTGACGATTGACCATGCTGCCTGAGTCTGATGGGTAGTGGAGATCAACAACATGGAGAGGGCACCAGGGTGGGGAAGGCCGATATAGAGTGAGATAGAAGCATCCTTTTCCATTTTGCCCAGCCCAAAACATTCTCTCTATTGTTCCCACCATGATTGAAAGCACTTGCAATTCAAAACTGGTAGCTAAGCTTCCTTTATTCCCCATCCCATTAAATCCATGGACAAACTATGGAATTTGCATCCACATAGGGCTTGCCAATCAGATGGTCAACGGTTCGAATCCCCACGACAGGGTGAGCTCCCATTTCTCGGTCCCTGCTCCTGCCAACCTAGCAGTTTGAAAGCACATCAAAGTGTAAGTAGATAAATAGGTAACACTCCGGCAGGAAGGTAAACGGCATTTCCATGTGCTGCTCTGGTTCGCCAGAAGCGGCTTAGTCATGCTGGCCACATGACCCAGAAGCTGTACACCGGCTCCCTCGGTCAGTAAAGTGAGATGAGCACCGCAACACCAGAGTCATCCACGACTGGACTTAACTGTCAGGGGTCCCTTTACCTTACCTTTTAGGGCAGTCATGGCCATCAGTTTGGATGGGTTTAAAAGGGAATTTGACAACAGATGGAGGAGACCCCCATCAATGGCAACTACCCACATCAGCTATGTTCTCCCTCCCTTGCCGGAGGTAATATGTGCCTCTGGATACCAGTTTCTGGGAGTCACAAGTTGGGAAAGGTGCTGTTGAACTCAGGTCCAGCTTGCAGGCTTCCCAAATACTTCTGTTTGGCCACGATGAGCATATGTTGCTGGACCAGATGGGATTGATCCAGCAATATTCTTATTGTATCCACAACAAAGCAATGCAATTGCAATTTATTCCTTATAACCACATATATCCATTTACAATCCTCATTATAAATTATCCATAAAAATATTTATCCTCCTATCTTACCTCCTGCTACCAACTCATTTAAAGAGCTTGGCTTTAAATCAGCTCGCAATAAATACTTCAAATTTAACGATTCATTAACGTAGGCCAATTCGTTACTTTCTGAACAAGGGTCCTCTTTGCTATAAGATTAAAAGAATTTGTCCAAACAATGCATGTTAAAATAAGAATAGTCTTTTGCTGTGCTGTTAACTCCTAATGGTTTTCTATGACCTTGCAAATCAGAGCTGCTTGACTGTAGCTTAGTGGCTGATCTGTGACTGCAATAGTAAAGATGGATTGATGGAACTTAAGTCGAGTCTTCTGTATCTTCCCCCTCCCTCTTATTCAGCTAGCAAGTTAAGTCAGGCCAACTCACCATCCCCACCCCCCAACCCAAGTCTAGTGGTAGCCAAAAGCACACCACAAACCATCAGAAGACCACTCTGCCTTTCCTCATTTAGCTATGGAAATTTAAGCACAAACTCCATCACTTTCACACTGAAAAGTGTGCGTGGGGGGGGGTATTTGGATAGGCAAAGTCATTAAGTGGAATTGTTTTTTGGTAGGCAGGGTTTGTGTGTGTTCTCTTAAGCTAATGCAGTGTGGAATGGGAAGGGTCACAGCTCAGGGGTAGAACATCTGTTATGCATGCAGGAGGCTGCAGGTATGATCCCCAATGGCATCTCTAGATAGATTATGTGCTCAGGTCCAATGCCAGATTCTACAGAGAAAACAGAGACCAGCATGGCTGGTCCAAGGTTTCAGGACCATGGACAACTCCAAGTGAGCAAGTTGCTCCAACAATGTTGGGAGCAGACTGGGCCCCTTTAAGTTAAAGTTACCAGATTTTTTTCAAAGAATCCAGGGACACTTTTTTTAAAAAAAATGAGGGGGGGGGGGGTTATTTAAAAAAGTTTTTCTTTTTCTGTTTTTTTAAAAAGAAGTAATATCTTCTCTCCTGTGAGCTGTTGGCAGGGTGGCTGGGCGCTCTCGCTCCCGGCTCAATTTGGGTTGCGGGGAGGGGTCAGCGGTTCCCCCAGTTGACATGCCAGGCATCCCCGGTTCCCCCCTTGGCAGTGGCATCAGCAGCAGTCTCAGCAGCCCAGAGCCAGCCTGATAGCACAGTTCGCTCTGGCTGGCTTCAGGAGCTGTTAGCTGCCATGGCGCCTGCCATTCTGCCTCACCGGAAGTTCCCATATGATGTGTCTTGTGCTGTTGAACCAATCACACAACATTCATTCCCCACTAATAAATCTACAACACTTAAAATATAAATCCAGAGACATTAAATGAAATCCGGGGACATTCTGGGGACAGATTTTGTCCGGGGACAGATTTGTAAATCTGGGGACTGTCCCCAGGAAAAGGGGATATCTGGTAACCATACTTTAAGTCTCTGTCTCCGGACTCTACTTCCTAAATGAGAAGTTCAGAGCCTCAAAGGGCCAACCCTCTGGCTGAAGAATGACACTCTTTTTCTGTTCCGTAGGCTCTCTCATTGAGTGCTCCTAGTTGTACCAGATGGGTGGTGTGGAGTGGGAGGCATCTGTTTTTTCAGCTTCAGAGGAAGTGCCTATGAAGGTCTAGCCTCTAGCCCTATAGGCCTTGGTGGTCTGAGAGGTTCAGCTTCAGGTACAATGGTATCCCAATGCTCAGCATTCAGCTCTGAGTCCTGAACTTGGCCTGGCTCACCATACGATGCCCCTGCAGCCTCCAACACCATGTCCAGATCACTGCTAGATTCTGGAGTCGTAACAGTAAGGGGTCCCTCCCCAAAACCTGGAGAGCTGTTGCCAGTGTAAGCGACACAGAGCTGGATGGACGAGGACACTGGCTCAGTATGAGGCAGCTTCCTATGTCCTTATTGATTCCAAAATCTGTGCATCAAGCCCATTTTCAGTCCAATGGCTGTTTCCCCTCATTATCCCCCAGGTCTGAGGCTCTCTGCTCTTGCTGCAAATGTACTAATATGCAGAAGAAAACCTCCTCTTCTTGATCTGCCTCCCTTCCTTTATTCAGAAACTCCAGTGAGAAATTCTTAAAAACTGGAACCTAAACAGACCCAGCCTGCACTTTCTAGAAGGGCTTAATCGTGCAGCTAAGTCATTTAGCAGCACAAAGCAAAATGGGATGCGCTTTTTCATGAAATAATCATGTAAAAGATAATTTGCTGCGAGATGCAGAAAAGACATCAGCATTGTCTAATCTGTGTCAGCTCGGATGCTTTAATAATATTGCATTAAATGACCCAGAGCTTCTCTTCCTGTAGGATAGTGGTGCCTTATCGCTTACGTCCAGGAGGTTTGTTTTTCTGATTTATGCCTTGACACCCACATGCGATCCTTCCCGTTACAGCGGTTCAGCTCCTGGGCATCTGTGGAAAGCATATACTGCTGTCATAACAAGAGCACAGCATCTGATAGTCTCCATACAGTCTGACAGCTCCTCCCAGGGAAATGACTTTAAAAGGGGTCATATATTTACTCCCACCCCAAAGAACATCCCCTCAAAGTCTGGGTATTATTCACACTCAAATGGAGTGAACTTCCTTCCTCTGGGAAGGAGGGAGAGGCACAAAATGATGGTGCTTAAGAATAAAGCTGCTAGATCAGCCAATTAAGCCCAGCAGTGTCCAATGAGAGGCCTCTGGGAAGCCCATGAGAGGAGCTTTGGGGCTTCCTATTGGAGCATCTGATTGGCCAATGAGAAAACTGGGTGGGATTCTGGGAAAATATTTATAACAAACTGAAAAAGATGTTTAGATCTTCACTCGAAAAGAAATCGGAATCCTTCCTCCTAGGGATCATGTCAGAAGAAATCAAAGAAATGGTCAGACCAATATTTATGTATGTGACTACGGCAGCAAGGTTATTAATTGCCAAAAATCGGGAAAGCAGCAGTGTCCCAACAAAAACAGACTGGCTATCTAAAATGATGGAATGCTTTCATATTGCCGAATTAACAGGGAGGATTAGAGGAGACATGGTGCAAAAAGTTAACAAGGAGTGGGCTATCTTTAGGGAATACATCAAAATCTATGTGGTAAAGGTAGAACTTTTGACAGACACTGACTGAATCCAGAAAAAGAGTAGAATGAAAGGAGAGTAAAGTTGAGATGGAGGAAGAGATCAAAGAAACAATGAAATGAGTTTAAGTTAATTGGAAAAATAAATTAGTGTAATAAGAACGGGTGGCTCTGTGGGCTTGCCAATCAGAAGGTTGGCAGTTCGAATCCCCATGACTGGATGAGCTCCCGTTGCTCTGTCCCAGCTCCTGCCAACCTAGAAGTTCGAAAGCATGCCAGTGTAAGTAGATAAATAGGTAATGCTGTGGTGGGAAGGTAAATGGCATTTCTGTGCACTCTGGTTTCCATCACAGTGTCCTGTTGCACCAGAAGAGGTTTAGTCATGCTGGCCACATGACCCAGAAAGCTGTCTGCAGACAAATGTTGGCTCCCTCAGCCTGAAAGTGAGATGAGTGCTGCAACCCAATAGTCATCTTTGACTGGACTTAACCATCCAGGGGTCCTTTACCTTTACATTTTAGCTTATGTGCTGATGAAATACTTTCTTTTGTCCATCCTGAATCTTTCAACATTCAACTTCACTGGATGCCCATGAGTTCTAGTGTTAGGAAAGATGGGTAGAAATCTTCTCCTACTCCTTCTTCGACCAGGTGGATCCAGAAACCAACCTCAGATGGAGTCAGTCTGGGACAGGCATAGGGAAACTCTGGCCCTCCAGATGTTTAGGACTACAATTCTCATCATCATCATATTGTTCTGCCCGGATGCTAAGGTCCAGCGCCGAGGGCCTTCTGGCGGTTCCCTCATTGCGAGAAGTGAGGCTACAGGGAACCAGGCAGAGGGCCTTCTCAGTAGTGGCGCCCACCCTGTGGAACGCCCTCCCATCAGATGTCAAAGAGATAAACAATTACCTGACATTCAGAAGACATCTTAAGGCAGCCCTATTCAGGGAAGTTTTTAATATGCAACGCTGTACTGTTTTTAACACTTGATTGGGAGCCACCCAGAGTGGCTGGGGAAACTCAGCCAGATGGGCGGGGTATAAATAATATATTATTATTATTATTATTATTATTATTATTATTATTATTATCCCTGACCACTGGTCCTATTAGCTAGGGATGATGGGAATTGCAGTCCCAAACATCTGGAGGGCTGGAGTTTGCCTATGCCTGGTCTGGGACGTCAGAGTATTTCACTAAACCCATCTGTTCAAAAGTTGAACAAATGAGGGGATTGCATCCAGATCGAGCCATTCTTGATGGTCATCTGAATGGATCAGCTCTCAGCTTCATTGTGTTCTAGTGTTATAAACCTATACTATCCTATAAACCTAAACTGTGTCTCCACTTAAGTCATCTTTCACTGCACACCCTACTGGAGAGTCAAGAAAAGCCAATATCTTCTTCTGCCTGGACAGGTGAGAATTTATGAGTACCTGTTGGGCACATGGAATAAAGATGGATGTTCAGCATCACACACACTATCATTTTGCATGCAGGATACAGCCTTGGCTGTCAAACCCACTGATCAATCAATAACCTATTATGTCATGAAAATGAATACCGCCTGTGTGCCTTATTAATTAGAATGTCTGGTGAGGCGTTGGACCGTCAATAAGAGAGAGGCCTCTCCTTGTTCCAAACTCTGCAAAACACTCCCCTTGTAAGACTTCCACTTTATTTTAGTTTTGATTCATGGTCCTGCTTCAAATAGATCAAAATGCAGCAAATGAAAAATTGATCACCTTCTTCCCTGTTCTTTTTCTGGCCGTATGAGCTGCTCCTTGACATTTACATCACAGAAGCTAAAAGGGGAAGAGCTCTATTAATAAACAGATATGGAAGTCTCTGGCCTGAAAGGCTCAATGCCCTTCTTGAAAAAGGGCCCCTAATGATTCACATAAGTGAAGGCATCTGTATTTCTCTTCCTCTGCTGACCGTATGTTAAGGATCTTCATTCAAAGAACAGCTCTGGCTCACAGCCAGCTTTGGAAAGCAGATCGCTGAGCGGGCAGAATTTAAATTAGAAATAATTATTGCTGATGGTAGGATAGTGCGGGGGGGGGGGGAGTGTTGGGTTTTTTTTAAGGGTTGTTTTTTTTTTTTTTTTTTTTGGAGTCAGCTTCTAGGTGAGACTGCAAATATGACAATGAGACCACGGCATGGAACTGCAAGAAATGTATATGAGGCTAAGCCTTTATCCAGCTGTGTGTATTGTACTAGAATGCATCAAATTCTGCTCTGTTGACCAGGCAAGGAAACTTGGCATCCCCTCCAACATTTTTCTGATGAAAATAGGGACATCCTAAGGAAAAGTGGGACATTCCAGGATCAAATCAGAAACTGGGGTGGCTTCTGTAAATTCTTCTTTCTTTCTTTCTTTCTTTCTTTCTTTCTTTCTTTCTTTCTTTCCTTCCTTCCTTCCTTCCTTCCTTCCTTCCTTCCTTCCTTCCTTCCTTCCTTCCTTCCTTCCTTCCTTCTTGCTTTTTTTCCTTCCAGAATACTCACTACTGGACTGGGGAAAATTTAAAGAGACATTTATTTGTCCCTAACCTTTGCAAATTTTTCACTAAAAGCCATTTTAGGGGAGATAAGATGTCCCAAATTGTTTTTGAATTTCAAAGGGCAGAAGGAGCAGTGCACAAAAGAGGGCAGTTGCTGAGTGACAGCATTGATTAACAAAACTCAGAGAGCGTTATGAAATCTGTCCTCTTTGCATTGCAAAAGAGAACCCATTACTTCATTCTACACTTTTCTAGCTCTGCTTCATGCTACAGTTTTAAGCCACGGGCAGGAGTGATAAACAAGAATCTCAGCATTTACTGATCTCCCATTGCTGGCATTGCTGTAGCTTACTGGCAAAAAGAGGATCAAGGTGAGGGCATGGTTGACATGGTGACAAGACTAGTAGGTGCCCTAGATTGGCTCATAGCTGTCAACCGTCCCTTATTTGGCAGGACAGTCCCTTATCCCAGCGCCATGTCCCGCTGCTGTCCCTTATTGATGATGTCCCTTAAATTTCTTGGGTTTCAAAAGAAGCAGCTCCTCTCCCTCCCTCCCTGCCGGCCAAGGTGGAGGGAGGCTCCAACTGTGTTGCTTGGCTGTGTTGCTCACCCAGTAAGGAGTCTAAGAACGACTGGGAGGTGGAGCTTGCATGCCTTGTGCCGATCAAATTGGCCGCGTTGCCTGGGGACTCGCCTTTGCTCAGCGCTTCCCAGCGGAGAGGTGACGTGGTTTTCCTTGCTGCATCCCCTTTGCCAGGTTGCTGCGCTGTGGGAACCACCACTTGAGGCTTCGTTTGGCTGCTGGTTGACTAAAATCCCTTATTTTGGCTGCTGATCCCTTATTTTCAAGGCTGCTGGTCCCTTATTTTCAAATCTTTAAGTTGACAGCTATGGATTGGCTCTGCTATTGCGTTTATACTGTGCTAACCTCAATAGGAGATGGGTTAAGAGTCCATGCTCCACTGACTACTACTGGCTACAGGAGTGCTTACACAGAAGGTTGCTCATACACACAGGCCTGGTTCTAATGTAATACTAAACCATCATTCAGAGCAGGCATAGGCAAACTTGGCCCTCCAGAAGTTTTGGGACTACAACTCCCATCCTCCCTAGCTAACATAAGGTTACCAGATTTTTTCCCAACTTTTTTTTAACTTCAATGGATTTTGTATGGGGACTGATTTGTAAATCCGGGGACTGTCCCTGGGAAACAGGGACATCTGGCAACCTTAAGCTAACAGGACCAGTGGTCAGGGATGATGGGAATTGTAGTCTCAAAACATCTGGAGGGCCAAGTTTGCCTAGGCCTGATTTAGAGTTAAAAGAATGAGGCAGTTGCATTTGAGAACAATTCTCAGTTTCCTGTTTCATCTGAATGGTTTGCTAACCATGAACACACACACATATATAATCCTGACCTGCTTTAGGGGTAGGGCCAACTGCTCTTCCAGAGAGAACAGTGGGCTCAATAGAGCTTTGTCTGATCTCACCACCCCACTTAGCCCTAAGCTCCATTGTCAGGCATATCACGAACTGAAAATCCCTGCATCTTATTAATTAAAGGAAACAAAACCGTCCCTGCAACAGGAATTTGCCTTTCCTTTCTCTCCTATTGTTGCAGGCTGAGTACTGGAGTCTGATTAATACACCAAGTTGAGGTCGGGGGATCTCTGAGTATTTCATAAGCCCTCTAGAGCTCTCCTTCCATTACACTGTAAAACTCAGGGCAGAAGCCTCCAGGCAAACTCTTCAACTTCCTTCAGCAGCACTGAATCCTTGGTCCAAAATCTGTAGCCGGTGGCTGAACCTAAAACTGCCAAATTCTCATTATCTGTAGATAAACAGGAATTGGGAGGCAGAGATAATAAGTGAACATGCTGCACTGCAGGCTGAGGATTCAGTCCAGGTGAAACATGTCCAAAACCAGTTATAGTTTCATGGAGACAGGAAAACATGTACATAAGAAGGTGCCTTATACTGACTGTGTGAACCTGTTCTGTGTTGTGGGGATTTTCTTTAGTTTGTTTTGGAGAAATGGGTATCCTGTTGTGGGGGTGTTTTTGATGGTGTCTCTCTCCAACTGGACCCGTAGTTTCCTCTCGTCTTCTAGAATTGACAGGATTACATGGCATACTTGGTTGGCAATGTAATATGGTTCTGTGTTGGGGATTCCATATCCCCCTTCTGAGGGGAGGTGCAGGTATTTGGGGCTTATTCTTGGCTTTTTGTGTGAGAAAATAAATGGGGGGGGGAGGTGTTCTGCCACTTGTGGAGTTGGGTTGGGGAAATTCAGATTGGGAGGGTTTGGAATAAGTAGGTTAGTTTGGGGAGGGCGATCGTTTTGATCATGGCTATTTTGTCTGAGAGGGTGAAGTTGGTGTTGTTCCATTTCCTCAAGTCTCTAGATATGTTGACACAGGGGCTTGTAATTGTGGAGATATAGTTTGTTGAGGTTTCTGGTTATTTGTTCCCCATGGTATCTGAATTTGGTGCAACAGAATTTTATCTTTGTGGATATTGGTGAATTCCTTTTGGATATGTGGTGTGTGTGTGTGTGTGTGTGTGTGTGTGTTGAAGCACATATCTTCAGATCTTGCAAAGTTTACTTGTAGACCCGACACCATTGTGAATGTGTTGAGTTCTTTAGTTAGGGTGGTTGCTGTGTTTACGGCGTCTGGTGTCATGACTATCAGGTCATCTGTGAAGAGCCCTAGTTTGTTGATATCTGGGGCTGCTCTGAGTCGGCTCCAATTTCTAAACAGTTGTTCCCATAATGACCAGCTGACACAGTTCAGGGATGAAATGAGCCCTTCCTATCTCTGCCACTGAGGCGGCCTGATGACCAACCCTTTTTGATAAGCCACAGTGCTAAGGAGAACAAGCTGCAGCAAATACTCATGCAATCCACGTGTTCAGAGGACACTGAGCAAAACAAGCCCCCTAAAAGCAGTGCCGGCTGAAATTCAAGCATCAATGACTTTAGGATCTCACCGAGACGACGAGGAGCAATTACGGAAATTGGAGCAAGGGCATCCGGTGGGAAATGGAAACGCCTTGCATTTCAGGCACAGTCACAGACAAGCGGACATGGAGGTCACCTGAGTGTCGGCCCAAATTAGCTCACCAGAGGCTATTTACATCACCAGGGAGGCAAAAGCCTGATTAAGATCAGAACAAACACCAGAGGACACTGGCCAGACCTGAATGACAGTGAGGAGGGAAACAATAAATGGTGCTGCCATAAGAACATAAGAAGAGACCTGCTGGTTCAGGCCAAAGGTCCATCAAGAGCAGGATCCCATTCCCACAGTGGCCAGCCAGATGCCTATGGAAACCTGCAATCAGGATGTGAACACAAGGGCACTATCCCCTCTTGTGGTTTCCAGCAACAAGCATTCAGAATCATTACTGCCTTGGACCACAGAGGGAGAGGGTCGGGTTGAGGGCACTGGGGAGGAGTTTATAGGGGGCAGCAGCTTCCAAAGTTTTGGGGACCACTACTGTAGACAGTAGGGATGTGGGTGGTGCTGTGGGTTAAACCACAGAGCCTAGGACTTGCCGATCAGAAGGTCGGCGGTTTGAATCCTTGTGACGGGGTGAGCTCCCGTTGTTTGGTCCCTGCTCCTGCCAACCTAGCAGTTCAAAAGCACGTCAAAGTGCAAGTAGATAAATAGGTACCGCTCTGGCAGGAAGATAAACAGCATTTCTGTGCGCTGCTCTGGTTCGCCAGAAGCGGCTTAGTCCTGCTGGCCACATGACCCTCCCTCAGCCAATAAAGCAAGATGAGTGCCGCAATGCCACTACCGAGCTTCAGGAGGAGGTGGGGTTGCGGGCTCTCGACCCCGCCCACACTCCCGCGGGGCTGGCGTCAGCCTCGCGGGAAGCTGGGATTCCCTCTGTAGGTATCCCCGCACGCCAGCCAATCGGCTGGCGGCAGGGGCGGGCCTTCTAGAGGCCACTTAAGGTCGGGGCAGCCCTTGGCTCGCCCCTTTTCTCCTTCGCAGCGGACCCGGTTTTCCCACCCACCCGCCCTTTAGGTTTGCCCTTTGACATTGCTATGGGCTTCGGCTGGTCGCCGCAAGGGGCCGGGTAGGAATTTTTCCATTTGGCTAATTGGCTGTTTTTAGAGCCACTTGGTTTTTTCGCCTACCTCGTAGCAAATTGTCACAACTTCCTAGGTTTTGGCGGTAGGCATTGGCAGGGGTATTGTCATGCAAATGAGATCGGGGGGGAGGAGCGCCATCACCTCCCCCAATGCCTGAAGGGTAGTTCGTTAAAGGACTCCGAGGGGCGACGCCTCGTCCGAAACCTACGGAGGCTAGGGCCTAAAGCGCGCCCCCGAGCGGTAACCCCTCGGGGAGCGCCTAGGGATATGCATCTCGGGTTAGCTCCCCCTGTTGGCGTTTAACCCTTCCCGGTTAGACCGGATAGTCGGATAGGGGCCAATGCCTAATGCCAATACCTCTCTTACCTGTAATCAATAAAGTTGTGGCCATTTTCGCCCATTAACCTAAATACTCGTGTCCTGTGTCTTCATTTATTCCACTTGTGGGGGGGAGGGAATAGCCACGCAACCCCAGAGTCAGTCATGACTGGACCTAATGGTCAGGGGTACCTTTACCTTTACCTTACTGTAGATAGTGCTGAGCTACATGGGCCCAGTCATCAGATGTGGCGTAAGGCAGCCTCTTCTAAGTTTCCTCTTCTGCTCTTGATGGGCCAGAGATGCAAAAGTCCAACCACACATGCAATCTTTTGAGCTGCTTCTTTCATGTCAAGTTCTTCGCACAGCTGAATTCAAAAGAAGGAAAAGCGCCCTGAAAAGCAAACACATACCAGCCCCATCCCAAATATATGGACACACGCACATAGCCCCATTGCAAACTTCAAAAGGTTCAGATTGGGTTCACTTCCTTCTTGGGAAGAGAGGCCGAGGCTTGGTTCTTATTTTATCCCAACGAGTTCTCCTGTCCTTAGTGATAAAGCTGTCCATGTTCAGTGACCTTCTCCAAGTCCCCGCTTTATTGTGCTCACAGAGAAGCAGGCGGGGGGGGGAGGGAGGGGGAGAGAGAGAGAGAGCTAGTGGTTGATGGGTGAAACCTTTGGTAAATATTTTAGAGCCTCTCCAGTGCTTAACAAAGCTTCATAGAGTCATCTCTTCCTCTTACTTTGCCTCCGTCTCCCTGGAGCCTCATGGAAATGTAAGCTCATGGAACGTGTTGTTTGGAGTGCACACATGTGTGATGATTTGGGTCTAAAAATATACATTGACCCAACACAATGCATCACCTTATTGCTTTTGTGGAGGGGAGTTGGGGCTTTTGCAATCAAGACTGGTTGTCTGTCAGAAACTGGTATGTGTGCGTGCACAGAGATTATATGTGTAGGAAAGGATGGGCAGTATGAGAGTTTGATCTAGGCCTACGCAGTGAGTTGTTCAGTTCTAGAAGACATTCCAGAATTGTGACACCTGCCCCAGAAAACCATAATTCATTTATGCAGTTTTACAGAGTAAGAAAAGGATGGATCCTCACTTTTCATCTAAATGTAATGGTGCTGGAAGTTTTACCAGGTGGCACTTCTTGTCCCAGTTTTACAGCCCTACACAAGAACATAGGAAGTTGCTTTATATTGAGTCACACTGTTGGTCCATCTAGTACAGTATTACCTGCACTAACCGGCAGCAGCTCATCAGGTGTCAGGAATGAGCCAGCTCCCAACGAAGGCTTGCAGCCACCTCCCAGCGAAGGTTTGCAGCCAATGGAAGAAAGCAGCCAGGAACAGAGAGAGTTAACTTTCATGCTGGATGAACAGCAGCTAGTGCCAACTCCCCCACCCCTTTGAATGCCGGCTGATAAGGGAATGGCTAAGAGCGGGCAGGAACCCAGACGAAGCTCTTGGGAAGTTCAAACAGGCATGAATAGAGACAGAAGTAGTTTGTTAGAAAGGAGGGAGCTGACCCAATCCCTCCTCAGAGTCGACTAAGGGGAGGGCTGTTAGACTGGAAACAAAGTAAGCATTGGAAGACGCAAAAGTTTGCCATCTTCTGTAGGAACCGGAATGATCTTCAGAAGGGTCATCTCGACGCATGATGTCGGAGGCTGTGTTAAGGCCGTCCGGAGCTATCTGTTTGTTCTGACAATAAATCATCATTTTTAATTAGCTACGCTTACTGTGTTATCAAGCTCAGGGCCGTCTTAACCATAGACACCAGGGGTGCAGGGCACTGGGCTCTCAGGGGCGCCAGGCCGAGAGCGCAGGGCCTGAGAGTTGAAGTCCATGGAAGAACCCGTCAGTTGAAGCACCACTGCAGGTTCTTCTTCTGCGGGCGGCTCTGCGCCACAAGTTCGGGGGTGAGCTCTGCCCTCCTGTGCACCTGGGATTGGTGTAGGACCATGGAGAGGCCCGCCCAGTGCAAGCTGCTTACACCACGAGATGCCCGGCTTCACTCAGTCGACAAAGCTGACGCCTCAGGCTGGTATGTTGCACTGGGCTCCTTATGTTTCCTGTTTTCTTTACCTGAGCAGAGATAAGTGTGGTGTCAGATCCATAAAAAAAAGTTGACAACACTGGGCAACCTGGGGTGGGGGCACCGGGCGGATCATTGTACCCCGGCACTGCATATGCTTAAGACGGCCCTGATCAAGCTGGGAACCTGGACTCCTGACATCAGGGTTTCAGGATGGGCTTCCTCCCAGTCCTACCTGGAGATGCTAGGGAGTAAACCTGGGGTATTCTGCATGCAAGGCAGATGCTCTACCATTCATTTGTGGCCCTTATCCAGAACATTACATCATATTTTATTTATTACATTTATATTCCTTTTTTCTCCAAGGAGCTCAAGGTGGTGAGCATGGTCATCTACCTCCCCATTTTATCCTCACATAAAAAAAACCTGCTGGTACCCCCCCCCCCCGCCTGACCACCCAGCAATTCTCTTATCTTCATGAAGACAGGTTTGGTCTCTACCTCCTGCTTTCATCTCCCACTTTCTGTGACCCTGTCTGAGACTAATAAGCCATCAGAGGGAGCCTAGAGGATCATAGCCTTTTATCAGTTACACCCTTAGTCTCCTGCAGAACTACATCTACCAGGGCAGGAAGATCTCAGCTTATTCAGGTTCAAAGCACAGGGTAGTGGTTAACAGTTGGGCTGGTGTTTTAGTTTACCTACCTTTTCATCTCCTCCATTTCTAGGACTCTGCTTGTAAACATGGCCAATGCATTGTTATCACCACCACCACCATTAAGACTCATTATAAAGGCTCATGGGACTTTCGAGATATCAGGCCATTACCCATTCTGATTCTGTTAGCATTGAAGCGAAGACAAATGTTTGTGCTTGAAGCTATGCAAGGGGGAAAAATGGTTTTAATTTTGGTTTTTTAAAAAACGAATGGACTCCCTTCAAGCCCCAAATTAAACTTGGCAAAGATGACATGTGCTTCGATTGAAAATGCTGACCCCAGAAGACCATGCGGGTAAGTTTTTTAATGTAGCTTAATTCCACGGTTAGAGATTTATGGAAGTTATGAAGCAAAGCTCTGGTGCTTGAGATTAAAAACAGAACAATGTAGCAGGCTGCAGAAGAAGCCGGCGCAGAATACAACTCAAGGCTGAATATTCATCTCATAACAGTGCACCCATACCCACCCTGTTTGTCTGCCCCACCATCTGCATCAGGACTTGATAGAGAGAGAATCTGGCATCCATAGTACTGTGAGCCAAAGGAACTGCAGTGCAAACTGTTTTCTTTGGTAGTTAAATGCTCATGGGTAGTGGTTTGACTCACCCTAACTAGGCTAACTATTGTCCCCCTTAATCAGGAACAGTGACAAAAGGTTAACTGCTTAAGCTTTGATTATGCCTGCACAATTCTAGTATCTATCAGCTCCAACTACTGGCTCAGATTCCACTCAATAGCAGCAGACAGCCCAACTCTGATGAACAATAGAACTTCCTGGGTAATTGTGTCCCCAGACAGTTATTTCTATTGCACAATTAATAAAGAGTTTTGCTGTTGTGTTTTTCCAGCTGACCTAAATGTCTTTCTCACATCCAGCAAACCTGCTTTACTCTTCGAGCCAGGCCAAGTGTCCACAGAGAAGTGCCAGGCAAGGTACAGGGAGAAGCAACCTGGAAGAGAAAACAAGGTTCAGTTACAGGCAGCTTATCAGATTCAGGACCAAGGACAGCTCCCAGGGAAAGCAGGAGTTGCTTCATCAAGGTCCAAAGCTCAACTCTGGTTGAAACTATAGTTGGTTGCACACATTTCCCTCTCCTCTACATTAAAAAAAAAACAAAACAAAAAACCAAGTCCAGCCCCAAGGCTGTGCATTACTTCTGGCAGAAAGGATAGATTACTTAACTCCCTCATTTTTCAACAATTTCTAATGGTTTGTCTCCTCAAACATTCACAGATATATTACACCATGAACACTGGATTCTGGCTGGCATGGCTTCAGCAGTAAGATGGGGAGAGAATCTGTTTCCCATTCCCTTCATCTGAAAAGGCCTTTATTATTGCACCTGAGACTTGGCCCGTCTCTTCAGTCTGGGAGCAGCTGCTTAGCCAGAGGAGCAGAATCTTGGAATGCTTTTAAGCCAAGATTTCTCCGCTGGAGTTTTGTCTCTGGCATTTGCATATCTTACTGTGTCCTCTCCTTTGGGGAGTTCATCATGGGCTTGCAGCCTGCATAATTATTTTGTCTTGAGGCACATATGTTACATCTTTTCTGTGACTTCATATGACTTTGTCGCAAGAGAGGTTGTTCTTTAAAGAATTGTCAAGTCAACCAAGAACACTTCCTGGCTGATTGATTATCTGTCTTTTAACCAGTTAATCCATTAAATTACAAATACTTTTATGTATGACACAGTCAACCCAGCCTGGTGGAAGGGGCCCTTCTCATTTCCTGACATGATCAACAGTTGCTCATTGTGTATGTTTGCAACATAGGGTCTTTGTTATCATTGTACTCTGACTATGGATCTCCCTCCCCTTGAATGTATGGATGGTCACATCACTCATCAGCTTCCATCACCTTATCAAAATACACATGTTTTGAAGGCTCTGTTAAATCTGCTCTGGTGTTTGAGAACTGTGTGTATTGCTGTGTTTGTGCTTTCGAAAAACATCACTTTTCCAGCTTCCTCCTTCAAATTTATGTGCTTTTCCAGCCTCTGATTAATTATAATGGATCCAACTTTGACCCAGATCCTTTGGAAAAAGCAAAGTGGGGGGAAAGGTTACCGCCCCACCTCCCTATGATTGAATGGGGAAAAGAGTGGGGAGGCTCAGAGGCTTTGTGGGTAGCATAGAGAGATAGTGCCATTGTGTTCAGCAATATCACAATAGTGAGTCCTGCACAAGGGGTTGGCATGCAGTGATGATGGGTTCACAGCAGGGTCTCGGTGGAACCCAGTCCCCTCCAGACCCAAGCTAGAGCACAGAGCAATTTCTTAGCCACCCAGATGTCTGGAAAATGGTTGATCCAGGTGTGATAATGCAGCCAATTTGATTGGGTCAACCCAACACAGCTGAGTCTTTTTCTTTTTTAGCTAAAAAAAGTCCACCCACCCCGAATAATTTTTATTAAATTTTTCCAAATATCTTAAACCCAATACAGTGGTACCTCGGGTTAAGTACTTAATTCATTCTGGAGCTCCGTTCTTAACCTGAAACTGTTCTTAACCTGAAGCACCACTTTAGCTAATGGCGCACCACCGGAGCACAATTTCTGTTCTCATCCTGAAGCAATGTTCTTGACCTGAGGTACTATTTCTGGGTTAGTGGAGTCTGTAACCTGAAGCGTATGTAACATGAAGCGTATGTAAGCCGAGGTACCACTGTACAGCTTAACAATATTATTCTCCTTTAAATCAATATCGTATGTGAGTTAACTTCCCTCCACCCCTCTTCTGGTTTCTCTCCATTGCTCTTGCTTAAGCGTGATTACTATATATACATTCTATAAGTGTCTATAATTCCTTGATAAATTTTTGTATTATACTTTAGACATACAGTACATTCCTTATTATATTACAGCATTACATCTTGTGGTCTAACCAAATGTTTGCAATAAACTTTATGAGTTGTATTTCAGTCCTGTGAGTGCTGTTATTTATGTACAGTTTTCTCTAAGTATACCATAAATTTGGACCATTCTTTTTGGAATTTCTCATCGTCCTGCTGTTGGATTCTTCCAGTTAGCCTTGCTATTTCCGCATACTCCAATACTTTCTGTTGCCACTCTTCAGTTGTCAGGATATCGTGTTGTTTCCATCTCTGTGCGAGGAGTAGTCTTCCTGCTGTTGTGGCATACAGAAAGAATTTCTGATCTGATCTTAATGTACTACAAATATTCTGTTTGTGGCATCATATTCTGCTTCGCCTGGTTATGCTCTCTCTCTCCTCTACCCCTGATACTTTTGATTTTTCGAGCTTTTCCCAAACGTGCCTGATGGGACCTGGCAGAGGTGCCAATTTGAGCCGAAGATTGAGGGCACTGATGACACGCCTGTGATGTCAGGAAGTCAGGTGCGTGACATCAGGACAATGGGAGGAGCCAGGGACTGAGTGAAACATTGCAGCAGCACAGCTTCAATGGTCAGCAGCTCCTCCTCTCTCATGCTCAGCCTCCTCCTGCTGCTGCCATTGGCCAGGGCCTGCTTCCCCTGTCTTTCCCTTACGTGGCAGCAGGAGGAGCTGCCAGCCACTGAAGCCACACCATGCTATGCTTGCTTTGCTCTTGGCCTCCTCCACCCCAATTAATGTGAACATTGGGGGGCACCCACCCAAAAACAAGGGGACAAAAGAGCTGGGCTCCTGGGAGTTGGTACCTATGGGACTTGGCAACCTGCATTGCTCATGCGATGTGAAACGAGACTGGTGGTGCACTTTCTGCTGCTTCTGCAAACAATGTGATAATTATAGAATACAAATCGTAGCTCTTAAAAATTAGGATGCTCTGTGTGTGGTCTAATCAGCGGCTTATTTTACAAAGTGACACATGTATAAATCTCTCACCCCAACCCACTCGCAAACCAGCTCCCATTGCATCAGACTGAATCAGCAAAACACGGGATGGGATTAACTAAATCTGCAGATTGAGCCAAGGAGCACTTGAACCCTTGAGCACAAACATGCACAGCTGTGCCCAGCTCTATGTACACACATTGAAAAGAAGGCAGCATCAGGAGACTCTGCCAGGATCAATAAGGTATGCAAATGTTGTCTCTCAGCCTCCCTGCACCAGAACTAGTAAAACAAGCTGCTTAACAAGCAAAATGGAAAGCAAGTCAGCTAGAAAATGTACCTCGTGGCAAGATGAAGTTACTCAGAGAGGAAGTCCATGTGCAGCCTTGCAAATAAACCAAAGGCAGGAGGACATCTGGGGAGGAGCAAGCAGACCAAGAAATGTATGTATGTATGTATGTATGTATGTATGTATGTATGTATGGGACACGGGTGGCACTGTGGGTTAAACCACAGAGCCTAAGGCTTGCCGATCAGGTCGTCAGTGGTTCGAATCCCTGCGACGGGGTGAGCTCCCATTGCTCCTGCCAACCTAGCAGTTTGAAAGCACGTCAAAGTGCAAGTAGATAAATAGGTACAGCTCTGGCGGGAAGGTAAATGGCATTTCCATGCGCTGCTCTGGTTCACCAGAAGCGGCTTAGTCATGCTGGCCACATGACCCGGAAGCTGTACGCCGGCTCCCTCGGCCAATAAAGCAAGATGAGCACCACAACCCCAGAGTCGGCCACGACTGGACCTAATGGTCAGGGGTCCCTTTACCTTTACCTTATGTATCTATATCTATCTATCTATCTATCTATCTATCTATCTATCTCTATCATCTATCTATCTATCAGCACCTACTCTTTGCCCAGCAATATTACAACACAATATAAAAGCAACTTACAAAACTAAGGTGAGTCTTACAAATATGCAAGTATTAAAAAAAATAGGTTAAGGGGTGCATCTTCAGCATTCGCTGGAAGTTGTGCAATGAAGGTGCCAGACACACGTCTATGGGGACTCATGTTCAGCTTGGGGTCTACTAAGTGAAGGAATGATCACCGGGTGTGGAGCACACTTCAACCCGCAGACGAGCCACAGCTGTCTGAACATCATGCCCTCTATCTAACCTTTGCTCTCTTAGTAGTCTGCAGTGCCCTGTCTGTGACCTTTGTCACTTTCAATTAAACATTGTTCAGGGGGAAAGTGACGTGGTGGAAACAGGTGCCAAAATAACTTTGTACCACTCCACGATCTCGTGATTGGAAGATGTGTAAAGGGCACAGTCCAAAATGTATCTGACTGGTTTTGCATATTGTGCTAATAAAAAGAGCCTCTGCAGAGCTAGCTCGCAGCTTGCTTATGCATAACTCACCTGCATTACCAACTCCTGCCTATAGATCCCTTTCACATGTACTGCTGTCAAGTCATGTGGCCCTTGCCCTATATTTGTGCATCTGATGATTCTTCCCTATGTGTAGAACCGTACATTTGTCCCTACTGAGATTCATTTTCTAAAGTTTTTGTCCAGTTCTCCAATCCCTTAAGGTGACTCTGAATCCTGATTCTATCTTCTGAGTTTCTAGATAACCCTCCCAGACTCACCAGGATACCTCTAAAGGGGAGAAGAGGAACAACTCTGACATGCTATTTAAAGCTGTCCAAGATGGTGGCCATCATCACTACACCTAGTGGGAGCAAATTTCATGGTTGAACAATGTGCTGCATGGAGGACTTCTGTTTGTCTCTCCTCATTTAGCTGCACAATACCACGGAGTTCTTGTGTTATGAGAGATGGAGATAAAACGTCTCCCTATCCACTTTCTACATATGGTGCATACAGTGGTGCCTCGCAAGACGAAATTAATTAGTTCCATGAGTCTCTTCGTCTTGCGGTTTTTTCATCTTGCGAAGCACGGCTATAGCGGCTTAGCGGCTTAGCAGCTATTAACGGCTTAGCGGCTTAGCTGCTTTAAGAAAAAGGAAAAAAACTCGCAAGAACTCGCAAGACGTTTCATCTTGCGAAGCAAGCCCATAGGGAAATTTGTCTTGCGAAGCACCTCAAAAAACGGAAAACTCTTTCGTCTTGCGAGGCATTCGTCTTGCGGGACACCACTGTAATTCTAGACCCCTCTATCGTGCCCCCTTACCTTTTCTCTAAACAAAAATGCCCCAGATGTTGCAACCCTCCCTTAAGAATCCCTTCTTCTAACCTGAGTTGCCTGCTTTGTGTGCCTGTTCCCAGGCCTTCCTGCTTCTTCTGGGACAAATGAGAGCTAGTGCTTGCTTGCATCCCCTAGAGTTCTGGTGCTTCTGATGCTGAAAGGATTATTAGTTGGACTTTGCATGACCATTAGTCCAGCAGGAGCAGACAGAGATCCATTGGCCTTTGTGCAACCCTGAATCTACAGGTAGTGCTACCTGTGCAGTGTTGAAATAACTCTCTCTCTTTCTGTCTCTCATTGGGTAGCTGAGAGTGGAAGGTTGGGGTGTTCATGCCTGCAGTGGCAACGTTCAAGGGCAGGGGCAGAAATGAGGTTTTGAATTCTCAAGGGGGAGAGAGGAGCCAGGTGCACTGACAAAGAACATTTCTGCGATGTTCAATGTGTCTTGCATCGAGCAGAATTTTTGCATGTCAACAGAATATCCACCTGGATGAGTTAGCCAGTCATCTCCAGCAACAGCAGCTGCATGAATTTTTCATAAGAACATCAAAGCTGGTGGAGCACCTCACATATGTCTCTCCCCAGCCACACATACACCCAGAACTTCCATGGGTGGGAGTGTTAACACCAGGGTATAGGCAGCCCAAAAACTCAGAGTGAGCGGCAATATGATTTGTGCCAGCAATTTGAGTTAGAAGAGTCCCACAGCATATCTTGATTGAATTCAGTCCCATGCAGACCCAGAGCAAAGAGGCTGATCTAAAGGCAAAGGCAATCACATGCCAGGTTCTAAGAGTCACAGGACATTTTTTAAACCAAGTAAATTAACAGTAAGGCACCCCAAGAAAACATCTGTTTTAAAAGACACTCAGGTCCTGCTTGAAGGTTCCTCAGAGGCATCTGTGTGGCCACTGTGAGAGCAGGATGCTGGACTAGGTGGGCTGTTGGCCTGATCCAGCAGGCTCTTATGTTCTTAAGGCACCACTTGTTGTTTAGTCATTTAGTCGTGTCCGGCTCTTCGTGACCCCGTGGACCAGAGCACGCCAGGCTCTCCTGTCTTCCACAGCCTCCCGCAGTTTGGTCAGACTCATGCTGGTAGCTTCGAGAACACTGTCCAACCATCTCATCCTCTGTCGTCCCCTTCTCCTTGGGCCCTCAATCTTTCCCAACATCAGGGTCTTTTCCAGGGAGTCTTCTCTTCTCTTCTCATGCGGTGGCCAAAGTATTGGAGCCTCAGCTTCAGGATCTGTCCTTCCAGTGAGCACTCAGGGCTGATTTCCTTCAGAATGGAGAGGTCTTCTTGTAGTCCATGGGACTCTCAAGAGTCTCCTCCAGCACCATAATTCAAAGGCATCAATTCTTCGGCGATCAGCCTTCTTTATGGTCCAGCTCTCACTTCTGTACATCACTACTGGAAAACCCAGAGCTTTAAGTATACGGACCTTTGTTGGCAAGGTGATGTCTCTGCTTTTTAAGATGCTGTCTAGGTTTGTCATTGCTTTTCTCCCAAGAAGCAGGCGTCTTTTAATTTCGTAACTGCTGTCACCATCTGCATATGAGGCAAGCTGGAGCAGAGTGACAAGGAAGAAAAACCAGGCAAGGAAACAGGTGGGACTCTCAGCTGGCTCTCGGGTTAATAGGTAACTGGTAGAGCACATGCTTTGTATTCAGGCAGTTCCACCACTGTCATCTCCAGTAAAAGTGGAGAGGGTAGATCAAACAGGAAGTTATGGGAAATACTTCAGCCATAGCTCCTGGCAGTCAAAGTAGAGGGCAGTAGCCAACATGATGTTCTTCAGATGTTTCGGACTACAGATCCCATCATCCCTGATCAGTCATTGGCCAAGCTGGCTGGAGCCGATGGGAGCTGGAATCCCATGCTCAGATACAGAGCTTGAGGAGTCATAGTCTAAATTGGCTGGCAGTGGTTCTTCAAGATTTCAGATGGAGGTCTTTCCCCAGACCCACCTGGATACTGACTCTAGAACCTTAGTATGAAAAACATGTGATTTAATACTAAGGTAAGGCTTTCAGGTATAAGTTGGGTGGTGGCACCACAGACCTCATAGAAAAGAGGAGCTTTGAAGAAGGATCTGAAGGGAGGGAGGGAGGGAGGGAGGGAGGGAGGGAGGGGGAGAGGGAGGGAGGGAGGGAGAGAGAGAGAGAGAGAGAGAGAGAGAGAGAGAGAGAGAGAGAGAGAGAAACGGCAACATGTAAATGTTTTGGAATTGTGTCCCAGGAATAGGGAGCAGCAAAGAGGCGGCGATGTTGTCATTCGAGGGAGAGGGGTTTTTGTTTTCACTGCATTTTAAATCAACCGTATTTAATTCACACTTCCTGGAGCTATATGCAAACCGAAACACACCTACTGTACTCCAAAATTCACACTTCTTGCATTTTATGATGGGGTGTGTCAACTAGAAAAATGGTCAGAGGTGCATAAATTAATGGAAATTGTGCATAAAAATACATATACAGTGGTACCTCAGGTTAAGAACTTAATTCGTTCCGGAGGTCCGTTCTTAACCTGAAACTGTTCTTAACCTGAAGCACCACTTTAGCTAATGGGGCCTCCCGCTGCTGCTGCCACACCACCGCCACACAATTTCTGTTCTCATCCTGAAGCAAAGTTCATAACCCGAGGTACTATTTCTGGATTAGCGGAGTCTGTAACCTGAAGCGTCTGTAACCTGAAGCGTCTGTAACCCGAGGTACCACTGTATTAAGAACACAAGATCAAGCCAGTGGCTCATCTGGCCTAACATCATGTTCTCACAGAAGCCAAGCAGATGCCTGTGGGAAACCCACCAACAGGACCCAAGCGCAGAAGCCCTCTTCCCATCTGAGATTCCAGACAACTGATATTAAGAACCATTATTGCCTTTAACTGTGAAGGCAGAGAATAGCCAACACAGCTAGTGACCACTGATGGACTTCTCCTCCATGAATTTGTCTAATCCTGTTTTAAACCGTCCAAGCTGGTGGACACAATTGCCCCCTTTCCTGGAGGTTTTAAGCAGAGGTTGGAAGGCCATCTGTCATGGATGTTTTAGCTGAGATTCCTGCATTGTAGGGGGTTGGACTAGATGGCCCTTGGGGTCCCTTCCAGCTCTACAATTTTATGATCCCTGCGGGAGCAAGTTCCATAATTTTACTATGTGCTGCATAAATAAATCCTTATTTCTATCTGTCCCGAATCTTCCAGCATTCAGCTTCATTGGATGTCTATGAGTTTAAGTGTTAGGAGAGAGCGAGAAACACTTTTCTCCACGCAATTTCTCCCTACCACGAACCACTTTATAAACTTCTATCATGTCACCCCTTTCTCACCTTTTCTCTAAACTGAAACAGCCTCAAATGTTGTAACCTTTTCTTTCTCCATCCCTTTGATAATTTTGGCTGCCCTTTTCCAAACCTTCTTCCAACTTTACAATATCCTTTTTGAGGGAAGGCGAGTATTGAAAATAACATAAAAAGCACATTAAGTTTGAGAAATTGCTTGCAAAAAATCTCTATGTTAGATAAAAATGCATATTGGGGAAAATGCACACAAAAATATGAATGAATATTCATGAGGATTTTTTTATATATAAAAAGCATAGATGTAGTGAACTGAATGTAACATCAGAAAAAGGATAACTGAAAAAGATAAGTTTGCCCATCTCTGTTTGAGGGTGCAGAATACCTTCAAATGGCTGAAGATGGTGGAACTGGAGGAAGGTCAAATACAGGGATGTTGTTGGTGGGAGTCTGTCTTGAAGGACAATAGAATGCACCTCTGAGGGTGAAGTCAAAAAGCTGGAGAATTGCCATGGCTGCAGAGACTGGTAACTCATAACTGCTGCCTCTCATGTTGATTTTGCTGTGTTACCAGCACTGAGGGGACCTCCCTGAGGCACAAGCCTGAGTGTGTGTGGAGGTCCTGGGCAACCCAGACGACAAGACCTCCATCTCAGCCCTGCTGATGTGGACCAAAGGAATGGAGATCAATATGTTTGGCACCAGCTTGGCTGCAGAAGTTGCCAGGAAAAATTGTACAAGACGCCATCCAGCCATCTTATGGACTCCACTTTGGGTCTGTGTAGGATTTGCTCCTGAGCCTTTTCTTCTCCTGGAGACATCCTGCAAGGCAGTGGGTATGTACTTTTCCTACGGCTTTATTCCCAAAGCATTTATTGAAAATGAGAATACAGTGGTACCTCGGGTTAAGAACTTAATTTATTCTGGAGCTCCGTTCTTAACCTGAAACTGTTCTTAACCTGAGGTACCACTTTAGCTAATGGGGCCTCCAGCTTCTGCAGCACCACTACCGCACAATTTCTGTTCTCATCCTGAAACAAAGTTCTTAACCCGAGATACTATTTCTGGGTTAGTGGAGTCTGTAACCTGAAGCGTCTGTAACCTGAAGCGTCTGTAACTTCAGGTGCCACTGTAGCTGCAAGACAGTGGAGGTTTAGGATCAGAGTTTTCCTTCTGCTAGATGGGCTACTTTCCCAGATTGATAAGCCCCATCTGCCCCTTACTTCCCTCTACAGCACATGCAAAAACCATCTTCTTGACCATTGGACCCACTATTGGTCTTGTCTACTCAATCCACTGGAGCCTGTCTTTGCATGCAGGGGAAATCCATAACTCAGTGAGGGTTTGAGACCCATCGCATACCATCACCTGGCTTAGCCAGCCAGTGAAAGCTATTTCCCAGGGTGTGGCTGCTGTCAGATGCTGACAGCTTCTAGGAGCTACAGGTGAGAGCTGAGTGCATGGTGGGGACCAAAGGTGGACAAGCTACCCCAGAAGGAGCATGACATGTCCTCCACCAGAGGAACTACCCTCACCTATTTAGTGTTTCGCAACTTTCTGACTAGTTGCAGGACCTTAGCCAGACCTAGCAGAGTAAACGCAGAATCCACGGAAGCAATTGGCGACTTGGCTGCAGACAGGATAGATGAAGCAGGAATCAGGAACTTGTAGTTAGGTGTTTATTATATACAGTGGACTATTTACAGGAAGAGAACAGGGATCTTTTGCTAGCTCTCTCTGACACGACTCACAACTCCTACACTCACTGACACACTGAACCACTGAACTCTGAACACTTGAACACATCCCAGTTAGTAGGTCGTTAATTATCACTCCCTTGAGAGAGCTTGACCAGTCAGGGAGCTGTCTCCATACCTCTGTTATCACCAGGCAGACTTACTCCTTCAGATTGCCTTCTGGTTGTCTGCCAAACCTTAATTGACTCTGTGTGAGTAGCTGCACGTACACAGTTTCCCAACAGTGGGGACCAAAGGTGGACAAGCTACCCCAGAAGGAGCATGACATACCCTCCACCAGAGGTACTACCCCTCCCCTAACATCCCATAAATCCCTATGATATCTGTGATATCTGCATTCCCCTAAAATATCTGAATAAACTTGGCCGCCACATCTTATTGCCCTCCCTCCTTTCCATCTCATTTAAAACAACGTTAATATGAAAACTGCAGTGCTATTTAACTTATCACTAAACAAATGTGTTCTACTAAATCTCCATTGACTGAATCATCATCTTGTGTATTACTGCCACTATTTTGAATGTTGATTCTTAAACAAAGCTTCCAGTGCTGCAATTCAGAGCTTGAGTTCTATTGGTGATAATTCACTTTTCGCATCAGCAACAAAGCAACTGAAATATTTAAAATGAAAACAAAAGAAGAGCCACCTTGGTGGACGATTGATAGAACAAAAACGAGCAGACTCGGCTAGAGAAGATCTGATGGTGTGTTTCAGGGAACTGAGTGAGTTCTTGACGGAGCTGCAAATTGAATTGGTATGATTTCCAAAGTCGACGCTTGCAAGCAATCAATTGGGGATAATCTTCAGACCGACATGATAGCTTGTCATCAGAAACAACAGATTATAGAATCAAACACATCCAGCACTTACATTTTTCCCACTTACAGATTGCTATGCAGTGCTGAGCTATAAATGGCTTAGCATTTATTTTATTTTTATTGCACTATGTGGAGATCATACTGAAATGGATGCCTTCATGCTCCGCTTTGAGCTTTTGAGATACAAAATCAGGCTGGCTATTGCTAAAATGCTGGAGGATGAATATTATTATTGCCAGGCCTCTTCAACAGGAGTCCCAGGGCAGGTTAAAACAAAAGGTGGACTTTTGATGTGATCAGTACCTGATACCGTCTGACTCTTGGTCCATCTATCTCAGTATTGCCTTCACTGAATGGCAGCCACTCTCCAGGGCCCCACGGGTCACCTAGTCCAGCCCCCTGCAAATATGAGGTAGAATGAATGGGGTAGATATTTCTTAATAAATCTGGCAAGGGAAAACCCGAGAATAAAATATAAAATACTGATAGACACAAAAGAGAGAGAAGGTTTCTCCCTGCCAGATATGAGATTATATTATGAAGCATCTTGTCTACTGGTTGAATGAATGGTTGCTATTGAAGAATCTGCATATTTTAGATTTGGAAGGTCACGATAATATTTTTGGTAGGCACCTTTATTTGTAGTATGAAAAGGTGAAAGTACATAAAGGTTTCACAAACCATATAATTAGGAAAAATTGTATAGAATATGGGATAAATATAAAAAATTATTGGAAATTAAAACACCACTTTGGCTTTCACCTTTGGAAGCCATAGTAGTGAAAAGGAAAAATATGACGGAAAGTTGGGTGACTTATAGAAATTTGCTAAGAGAGGAGGGTGGAGAATTTAAATTAAAAGGGTTTAGGGATTTACCAGGAATGCTAACAACATGGTTGCAATATAATAATTTGAATGAAATGTTTAAAAGGGATATGAATCAGGGGTTTGGGGAACAACTATCACAATTAGAGAGAGACCTGTTAAACTGTAATGTCTAAAATGTACAAGATGTTATTGGAAAGGGAGACAAAAGATGAACAAGTGAAATCTGCAGTGATGCACTAGGCAATATATATTGGTCATAATATAGAAATGGAAGCATGGGAACAATTATGGAATACGGATATAAAATTTACAGCATGTTGTGTGGCGATACCCCTCCCCCCCAAGTGAAATGAAGACACAGGACACATTATTTAAGGTTAATGGGCATAAAAAAGCCACAACTTTATTGATTACAGAATTGAAAGGTATTGGCCTTAGGCATTGGCTCCTATCGACTACCCGGCATGGTGACCAGGAAGGGTTATCCACCAGCCGTGGGAGTCCTGTTGAAGTACGCCAACTAGGATCCCACGGGTGTCACCGCTCGGGGGCGTGCCGGAGGCCCTCACCTCCCTAGGTTTCGGACAGGGCAACGCCCCCCGGAGTCCTCTACCGGACTACCCTTTTCATTGGGGTAAGGTGATGGCGCTTCCTTCCCCCCTTCATTTGCATAACAATTAACCCCTGCCAATGCCTAACTGCCAATACCGAAGAAGTTGTGACATTTGCTATGAGGTAGGCGAAGAAACCAAAAGGCTGGAATTGCACCAAGTTGGAAAAATTCCTACCAGGCCCCTTGCGGCAACCAACTGAAGTCCATAGCAAGGTCAAAGCTAGCTAAGCCTAAAGGGTGGGTGGGATGGGAAAACCGGCCAGCTGGAACAGGGAAAAGAGGGTGGTCCCCAGGCGTGCTGGCCTTACATGGGCTAGGCCATGCCTCCCCTGCCCGCCGATTGGCGTGCCGGGTTGTGGACATGCCCGGGGATTCCCTCTTCTCGCGGGGGCTAAACCAGCTCCTGCGTGTGTGGGAGGGGGTAACCCGCAACCCCCCTCCTCTTGAGTTCGGAAGTGGCTTTACGGTTTAAGAGAAAATTATTTGAAAATGCTACATAGATAGTATCTAACACCTAGAATATTGGCAAAAATGTATAAATCAAAGTTGAATAAGTGTGGGAAATGTAAAGAGAAAGAAGGCACTTTTTCATATGTGGTGGTCTTGTAATAAGGTTAAAGCTTACTGGGAAATGATATATAATGAACTGAAAAAGATGTTTAAGATATCATTTGTAAACACACACATAGAGAGAAGCTTTGGGAATTATGAAATTAGAACTACCCAAACAGTATAGAAATTTATTTACCGGTATGTATGCGACTATAGGGACGCGGGTGGCGCTGTGGGTAAAACCTCAGTGCCTAGGACTTGCCGATCGTATGGTCGGCGGTTCAAATCCCCGCGGCGGGGTGAGCTCCCGTTGTTCGGTCCCAGCTCCTGCCCACCTAGCAGTTTGAAAGCACTCTTAAGTGCAAGTAGATAAATAGGTACCGCTTTATAGCGGGAAGGTAAACGGCGTTTCCGTGCGCTGCGCTGGTGCTGGCTCGCCAGCTGCAGCTTCGTCACGCTGGCCACGTGACCCGGAAGTGTCTTCAGACAGCGCTGGCTCACGGCCTCTTGAGCGAGATGGGCGCGCAACCCTAGAGTCAGACATGACTGGCCCGTACGGGCAGCGGTACCTTTACCTTTATGCGACTATATCTGCAAGAATGTTATATGGAAGGATGGAGAGGTCCTGAAGAAACAATGGATACAGAAACTAATGGAGTCTGCAGAAATGACAAAATTTACCAAAAGAATAAGAAATCAAGACAACAAACTTTTTAGAAAGGAATGGAAATGGCTTATTGAGTATTTACAAACAAACTGTAAAGAGATCAAGACATTGGCAGGATTATTGTAAAAACCTGCAGATAGATAGATAGATAAGATGTATGTGAGAATAGATGGTAAAAGAATAAGTTAAGGCAAGGAACTGCAGAAATAGAGGGGAGTCTAAATTGAAAGCGTTAAAATTATGGTTAAATGATTGTTGTAATGTCTATGAATGAAAATTATATAATTAAAAAACAAACCAACTAGGGCAGTCTCTGGCAGCAGTCTGAAATCAACAGCAGAAGCTTTTACCACCAACTTTCAAGATCACAAAATGCACTATTAAGATGGTTTCCATGTTCATGTTTTTCCTCCTCTTACTTCCCCATTCAATTTAGGTCATATCTATGCTACAAACCAATGCTACTAACTGGTGCTTTTCGGTAGCACACCCATCAAATAAATGGAGTTTTAGCACCACTCTGACCCAATTACTGGGTGTCATGTTCCTCTAAAAGCAAAAAAATTGAAATCTGTAAGTTGAAGAAGGAAGAGGCTTTTGTTCCGTCGCCTGAGATCAGGTTATAGGCTGAGACAAGATATGCCAAAAACAATAAAGACCAAGCTCAATCTTTCAATTTGAGGCTTCAACACAGAGCAGTAAAAGGAGCAGCAGCAGCAGCAGCAACCTCTAACGCCAATTCCATGAAGTGGTTGTGAAATGGAAGAAGAGCCCAACTGGAAATTAGCCATTTGCGGTTAGGACTCGGTCCGAGCCAGAAGTTCTTCAAAAATAACAGTAATGTCATAGAACTGTAGAATTGGAAGGGACCCTCTGGGTCATGTAGTCCAATCCCTCCAATGCAGGAATCTCAACTAAGGCATCCATGATAGATGGCCATCCATCCTCTGCTTTAAACTTCCAAGGAAAGAGAGTTCACCAACTTCCACGGGACTCCATCCCGCTGTTGAACAGCTCTTACCATCAGAAAGTTCTTCCTGATGTTAACCAGAAGCCTTTTCGTTAAGTATTTTAGGACAAGAGCTGCCGAAAGAAAAACGGACATTATTTATGTATGCTACAACAGCAGCAAGAATTCTAATAGCACAAAACTGGAAGACTGGAGAAGTACCCTCTAAAGAACAATGGCAAGGAAAATTGATGAGCTATGCAGAGTTAGCAAAGTTAATGGACAAACTGTGAGAAAAGGACAACAGGGACTTTGAAAAAGAATGGGAACCTTTTACAATATATTGGCAGAAATGCCAAAAAAACAACTACCATGGACTCATTGGCAGGATTTAAATAAACATTTACAATTTTATTTACATAAAACAAGGAATATAACACTGTGATAACATAGTATTGTATATAAACAGCAGAGCGTATCATTTCATGTAATAAACCAGAAATGGAAGCTGAGGGAAGTCAACAGGGAGGGGGGGTCAACCATCCCTGCAGCAGAAGGTGACTTTAGAGGTGGGAAAGGCAGTGGCATAGCGTGGTTTGACAACGCCCGGGGCTGCACAGAGTGGGTGGGTGGGAAACAGGCAGAGTATGCATGGACATTCAACTGCCTAATGGGGCCCACGTCACCCAGGAGATCGCAGTCACAGAAATAAGAATAAGAGAGTCGTTCCGTTGTCTAGAGAGGTCACTTCCTGGTTTGCATGGAGAAGTCATCTTCAACAGAGTCCAGCGACGGAAGCTAGCAGCTGTGTTGAGGCAGCACCGGGTGTTGAAACTTTGTGCCCTCTAACAATTTTGTGCCTGGGACAACTGCACCTGTGCCCCCACCACAATTAGAGGAAGGGCCCCCATCTTTGCAAGGGGGAGGTCCCAGGTTCAATTCTGGGCATTTATCCAGTTCAAAGTGCCTCAGTTAGCATGCCTGTGGGAGATACTGGAAGGCTACTGCCAGCAAGAAGAGACTGAACTAAGCAAAAGAGATCGCTGGTCTGTTTCAGCAGAATGCCGCTTACTGATGGGCCATAGTTCAGTGGTAAAAAATCTGGTTTGCATTCATGAGGTTCAGTCCACAGAACCTCCAGCGAAGATGATCAAGTAGCAAGGCTAAGCAAGGCCCTCTTCTGCCTATACTGGGTATAATTTTATTTGGTTACATTTATAACCTAAATATCTTCTATCATAGAACTCAAGATAACATATGTGTGGTTCCTGGGCAGTCACCCACTCGGGCACTGACTGGACCCAGACCTGATTAACTTCAGCATCAAGTACCTTCAGAACATTCTCTGGGACCATTTCTATTCCTTTC
The DNA here is from genome assembly GCF_964252035.2 of Podarcis erhardii. Taxonomy (NCBI): domain Eukaryota; kingdom Metazoa; phylum Chordata; class Lepidosauria; order Squamata; family Lacertidae; genus Podarcis; species Podarcis erhardii. The sequence goes on along the minus strand of NC_138503.1, from coordinate 47,126,089 downwards.
TAACTGTCTTTCCTTCAGAGCTGGCGACTGTTCCCTTCAATTCACAGCCATCCCTGTCTCCACCATATGTTTGCTTAACTCATGGTCCAACTGCATCATGAGTTCTGTAGTCTTCTCTGTGCCTGGCTCATCAGAAGGGAGATGGTTTTCTGTTAGCAGCAAGAAGACAGATGCTTGAGTGCAGAAGACTCCAAATTAATATTGTAGAAATGTGTCGTGCTAATTCTTGCAAATGAACACCACTTGTCGAAAGCAGAGAACATTCAGAACTGCCTGCCAGACATCTTGCAGAAGGAATTGGAGGCTGCAGACCTGTAATAGCTGACCTGGATTCCCATTTTTCACAAGTTAGGGCAGCATCTCAACTCGGAAAGAGCAGAGGCATGGTAAGGGTGGGAGGGAAGCAGGAGCAGCTCTTTATGCAGAAGGGAAAGTGCTGGGACAATGTTTCCACCTTTATTGCAATGTCACCAGCTGGAAAGCAAATTAGATGCCTCTTGTACATCCTCATGCATTATGTATTTGTGCTATATAATGCATAAGCATTGCCTCTGCTCTGAAAGCATGCCGGTCTCTCTCCCTTTACATTTTAAACCCAAAAAGAACTAAAATAAAACTAAAATAGTCACACACATTTTTGTTATCTTCTAGCTGTATTGGACGCTTGTGGAACCTATAACATCTAGGTTTGGTGAAAATAGGGACTGAAGAGAAAGGAAGGTGATCTAAAAAAATAAAATACCAGAGGGTTGTTTTGTTGTTTGTTTTTTGCTAAAAAGGATACTTTAGCTGCTTTAAATTTACTGGGGGGAAATGCAGTGGAAATTGATAGTTCATGTTCTCTCTGACTGCTTGGCTGGGAGACATTTCCTTCAACACTAGCTCTTTGGCAGGCTGAGGGGGAGAGGACTGCACCCAACCCTGTCATTCTCCGCTAGTCAACTGCCTGCTATCACCAGTTTAATCAGCTTATCCAGGGATGTGGGCAGCGCTGTGGTCTAAACCACTGAGCCTCTTGGGTTTGCCAATCAGAAGGTTGGTGGTTCAAATTCCCGTTTCCCTGTCCCAGCTCCTGCCAACCTAGCAGTTCGAAAGCATGCCAGTGCAAGTAGATAAATAGGTACCGCTCCGGTGGGAAGGTAAACGGCATTTCCGTGTGCTCTGGCTTCTGTCACAGTCTTCCGTTGTGCCAGAAGTGGTTTAGTCCTGCTGGCCACATGACCCAGAAAGCTGTCTGCGGACAAACGCCGGCTCCTTCAGCCTGAAGCCAGATGAGCGCCACTACCCCATAGTCTCCTTTGACTGGACTTAACCGTCCAGGGGTCCTTTACCTTTTTACCACCAGCTGAGTGACACCTTTGTTTCTCCACTGGTTCAGAGCCCTCCTTCCATTCACCAAAGTGGGGATTTCTGGTGACAGAGAAGGGTCCCGACCACTTTTGCACCTTCATGGGTGGCTCAGAGTTCTGCCTGCCCTCTTGTAACCACCACCTTTGGCCCTAGTCACTATACACATTGAGATTGTGCATGCAACAGGAGCCACTCTGCTCCCTGAGAGAGAGCCTGCATGGTGTAGTGGTTAAGAGCAGTGGACTCGTAATCTGGTGAACCGGGTTCGCTTCCCCGCTCCTCCACATGCAGCTGCTGGGTGACCTTGGGCCAGTCACACTTCTCTGAAGTCTCTCAGTCCCACTCACCTCACAGAGTGTTTGTTGTGGGGGAGGAAGGGAAAGGAGAATGTTAGCTGCTTTGAGAGTCCTTTGGGTAGTGATAAAGCGGGCTATCAGATCCAAACTCCTCCTCCTCCTCCTCCTCCTCTTCTTCTTCTTCTTCAGTCCACAGCTCCCTTGACCAAGTACATTTTTCTGCAGCACCCCTGTGGGACTCAGGAGCCCAATTATGTCACACCTTGCCTGCAGAGTTGGCAGCCCCCCGCCCTTTTTCAAACACCCTCCCTTGTGGACTCCTCTCCTCTCCCCTCTTCTTGGGAGTCCTCCATCAGACTCGTCTCCTCTCCCCTCTTCTTGGGAGTCCTCCAGGCAACCGGGTTCGCTTCCCCGCTCCTCCACATGCAGCTGCTGGGTGACCTTGGGCTCTTCAAACTTCTCTGAAGTCTCTCAGCCTTACTCACCTCACAAAGTGTTTGTTGTGGGGGAGGAAGGGAAAGGAGATTGTTAGCCGCTTTGAGACTCCTTAAGGGGAGCAAATGGCGGGATATTAAGTCCAAACTCTTCTCCTTCTTCCCTAAAGCCTGAAATGGCTACTGGGGAGGGTGAATTAGGGTGGGTTCCTAATAACTGGTCTTTGACATAAGAAAATAAGAAAAGCCTGCTGGATCAGCCAGTGGCCCACCTAGTCCAGCTGTGCTGGGCCCAGGGGTTAACCCAAGCAATGCGGTCCAGGTCTGGTCCTGAATCCAAGGATTCCCTGAGGAGTCAGTCCAACAAGGCCAAGGCAGGAAACCAGGCTAGGTCAGGCACAGGGTAACAGGCAGGTTCCAGCAAGCAGCAATGTTCCTCCTGCAACCTGGGGCAGGGCCCAGCAGCCTTTTATCTCTGACGGGGTAACGGCCGGTCCTGATCGCCTGGTGACTCACCTCCCTGTCTCTCCCGAAGGCGAGCACTCCTCCTGCGAGTACTCAGCTCTCTCCTTCTCTCAGACCTTAGTCTCTGCAGCTCAGGAGACGTCAGTGGGTTACTAGACCCAGAGGCCGCCTCAGCCTCTCCTGACCCAACTGGTAGTGGAGCAGCTGTAAGTGATGGCCCAGCTGAAGGCAACGAGGTAATCCCCACATCTGGAGCCAGGGCAGGCTCAGGCCCCTGACTCAGCCCAGCTGGTGTTTGTTGCAGGGGAACCTGTGCAGTCTGGGGCTCTTCAGAATCAGGCCCCAGACTTGGTTCAGGTGCCACCTGAGGCAGAGGAGCCGGCGTGGACTGAGACTCCTCTGGTTCCAAGTCCGAGCCCGAGTCCCAGGCCATCACAATCACGTGCTCCTGTGGGAGTGAGTTCCATAGTTTATATATGCCCTGCATAAAAAAGGACTTTTAAAAAAATTAAAAAATAAAAATCTGTCCTGAATATCCCAACATTCAGTTTCATTGAGTTCTTGTGTTAGGAGAGAGGGGGAAAAACCTTCCTCTCTCCACTTTCTCCATGCCATGTATAAATGTACAAATATGCATGTAGTATTTTAAGCACAGAGGCGTGTGGCAGTGGCTGGCCATTGAAGCACATAATTGCTTCTTAATGGATGCTCCCCCCCCCCCCATGTTTTTATCTCTTTTTATGATCTGCAATCTGCTTTTGGTCCCTGTCAGGGGGAAAAGGTAGGTATAAATAAATACATAATAGTAATGTAATAATAAATGATTTTCAACATTGCAGTTGTTTTGGACGCCGGGTTCTCTCTGCTTCTTCTTTGTAATTTTGAGCAGCCTTGAATTTCACAAGATCAAGTGAGATGCTGAAACAAAACAGAATCTCTTAAATAAATAAAGAAGAGGAAGACCTGCAGCTCTTCCTGAGTTAGCGATCCTCGCCCCAGAGCTCTAACTAACAGAACACTCTTCTACAGTGGAACTAGATCAAGTGCCTGAAATCCATCAAAAGATCAATAGTCTTTGAGAGCACTCTTGATGACAAGCATCTGGGCTGTAATCTCAGCAGGAAGGATGGCAAAAGGAGAAGGACCAGCTTGCGAGAGAGTTTGCAAAAACTGATATTTGGAGGGAGAGAGAGATTCTGATGAAGCAGAGCTGGATTAATGCATGCTAAGGAAATGTTAGACTAGAGGTGATGGATTGGAGACCCAGAGGCCATATGTATTTCATATTGTCCCTGGTAGACCTTCCTAGACCCCTGGTAGACCCATAGAGATGGGAAACTTTCAGGAGAGGGCAATCAAAATAAAGCTGAATGTAGGAAGATTCATGGCACATAAAAGATAGTATTGTTTTTAAATTCCCCATTTTTGTTAATACCCTGGGGTTGGCTATCTCCTAATAATCTCAGTCATTTTTTGCTAATTCAAGGTATTCTACCAGTTTCTCCTGGTAGAATATGGGGAAATTTATATAGAATATTTAATTAAACATTGTCCACAAGTGAAAACCTGGGCATGCTTTGACTAAACCTCGAGAACACTGTCCAACCATCTCGTCCTCTGTTGTCCCCTTCTCCTTGTGCCCTCAATCTTTCCCAACATCAGGGTCTTTTCCAGGGAGCCTTTTCTTCTCATGAAAGTACTGGAGCCTCAGCTTCAGGATCTGTCCTTCCAGTGAGCACTCAGGGCTGATTTCCTTCAGAATGGATCGGTTTGATCTTCTTGCAGTCCATGGGACTCTCAAGAGTCTCCTCCAGCACCATAATTCAAAAGCATCAATTCTTCGGCCATCAGCCTTCTTTATGGTCCAGCTCTCACTTCCCTACATCACTACTGGGAAAACCATAGCTTTAAGGTAGCATTCCCAGTTAGGACTGGATAGATGTCCCCCAGCCTGGGGCCCTTGTGAGTTGCTTCCAGCTAGTGTGTGTCATCAGCACAGAGTTAGATAGATGGACGGCCTGACTTCGCATAAGGCAGGCAGCATCCTATGTTCCGGTGCTCTGAAGAGAAAGCCCTGGCATGTTTGTGTGGGCGATTTGCTGGCACTCCCGGCTATAGTCATAGATCTTCTCTGTCTCATCAAGATTCCTTTGCACCCCTGGCAGGAGGCCAGTTTCTATTGGATGCTGTTCCAGCAGAAACTGCATCCCTTCAGCTTTTTTTTTTTTCCTGTGCGATTTCTCTCCTTCCCCTCCCTCTCTCCCAAGACTGCCATAAAGAGGAGTCGAGATGGACAGCTTCTATTAAAAAGAAATTCTTTCCGTTGGTGTTGCTCAGCCTTTGACAACCCAACATGATTTATTTTCTTAAGACCAGAAGGAAAATCATCTACAGCCTGGTTTCTCTCTCTCTCTCTCTCTCTCTTTCTCTGTCTTAAAAGCAGTAACTTACTCCTCCGGAAGATATGTATGAAAGCACTATGAAAACAAAAGTCAAATATTTATATATATTTTTAATTTAAGGAAAATAGTTTCCATATGTTGTATCCCCCTCCGCCTGATTCATAATTAGCCTGTTTCACCCACTGGGGTTTTTCCCCACAGATTTCTCTGCTGTCTTTCTTAGCACTGATCCTCAAGGCAGCCAGAAAGCCACCACCCAACATAATTGCAAGAAGAGCAATAGTTTCAAAAGAGCTTTCTTGAAATCAGTCAAAAGGAAAAGAAAGAAGCGCCAATGATCCTAAACAGGAGAATAAAAATAAAACAGCAGAATATCTTCCAAGACTTCGCCAACCAAAATGGGGACATGCCTGTAACAGGCCGGTTTCATCAGACAAAGGCTGGAGGCTGACCGCTATAGCATGTCGCTGAAGGCTCCCCTCTGCCTGAAGGAATGCTGTGTTCAATAGCTTGGGGAGGGTTCAATAGCCTGTTGATTTAACAGATGAGAAGGCATTTTTTCTTTTGTTGAAAAAATATGCTAGAAAAATACAAACCACCTGCAGTACACTATCAAGAGTTGGAAAATATACTCCTGGGGTTGCTTGGTGTGAAATGGGAGGCTGGGTCAGAGCTGGGCTCGTGGGCAACAGTCTGAAGAGAGCCAGGAGGTGGGTGCTAGCCAAGCCACTTCAATAATGGAGACAGAGTCCAGAGACAAAAGACGTGATAACACTTTGTCGAAGAACAGATACACATACACTGAATGAAAACAGTGCATGATTTGTGCAGAGAGGAACAGAGAGGTTTTGGCTTTCCTAGTTCAGGCCTTGTATGTAGCAGGGAGGCATTCAACCAAACATACAGAGGGCACACTCCCTTAGAACTGCACAGCCAATCAGAAAATGTGGTACCTCAGTGAAGAGGCTAACTGATACCTCCACCACCCTCTTCGTTAGATGGCTTATTGGTAATAGAATTAACTCACAATTAACGCACGGAATTACTTCTGCTGTTGCACTTCCAAAGCCAGGTGCCAGGAGATGTGAGACAGAGCCAGGGTCAAGACTGAAGAGACAGCCAGAACTAAAATACAAACCAGGGAGCATCCCTGCTCCCTAAATTCCAGATATAGCATTAAAGTGTAGTACATTGAAATCAAGGGATGCAGGTGGTGCTGTGGGTTAAACCACAGAGCCTAGGGCTTGCTGATCAGAAGGTCATGGTTCAAATCCCCGTGACGGGGTAAGCTCCCATTGCTCGGTCCCTGCTCCTGCCAACCTAGCAGTTCGAAAGCACACCAGTGCAAGTAGATAAATAGGTACTACTCCAGCGAGAAGGTAAATGGCATTTCCGTGTGCTGCTCTGGTTTGCCAGAAGTGGCTTAGTCATGCTGCCCACATGACCCAGAAGCTGTACGCCAGCTCCCTCAGCCAATAAAGTAAGATGAGTGCCGCGACCCCAGAGTCAGTCACGACTGGACATAATGGTCAGGGGTCCCTTTAGCTTTAGCTTTAGCTTTACATTGAAATCAAGACTTACAGAGATGCCATACAGTGAGAATAGATCAAACAAATGTATCATTCCATAGGATCCCATGAGAGCCTAGTGGACGGAAGCCATGTTCAATAGAATGCACATATTCAATAAAAATTAAACCATGCCCTATAGAAAGTTGTGTTTCTCTTTGTGCTGTTGTTAATTTATCAAAAAAATTATGTCCCGTATCTGTGGCAGTCATGCTTCAAAAAGACCTGTGTTAAGCATTTCCCAGTATCTGGCTATAACAAGATTAGCAGGTGTTAACAGGTGTTAACAGGTGAACAGTAAGACCTTTGTTAGTCAAATCTTTACCACCTCCAAAAAAATAAGGCAATGATGGGAGAAATTACAGACAGTGATTTGCAAGGAACAGGCTTCAAAACACTGAAGACAGGTCCAGGCGATCTTTGGAGACACACTGCACTCAGATCTCTCTTATCATTTAAGGAGCAGCACGCAGCCAGAGCCATGCAAAACCAACTGACCAAAAAATGAGCAGCTTTAACCTCTTATGAGGGCTGGACCAAAAGTACCGCTCCCCTATTTATTTGTGGGGTGTGCCCTGAAAATGTTAGAAGAAGAAGAAGAAGAAGAAGAAGAAGAAGAAGAAGAAGAAGAAGAAGAAGAAGAGCGTGCTCAAAAAAAAATTGTCACTCTTTACAAAAAAGCACACCTGCCTTCTTCATTTCCATTGAGCTCTAGCCAATAAGTTATACCCCAGGCAGATCCACAGAAACAAGTGGACCTAATTACAGGTAGGTAGCCGTGTTGGTCTGCTGGTCAAAACAAAACAAAAAATTCTTCCAGTAGCACCTTAGAGACCAACTAAGGTTGTTATTGGTATGAGCTTTCGTGTCTGGAAGGAATTTTTAAAAATGGACCTAAGTTCGTCATCGATGGGATGCAGGTGGCGCTGTGGTCTAAACCACAGAGCCTAGGGCTTGCCGATCAGAAGGTCGGTGGTTCGAATCCCCGTGACGGGGTGAGCTCCCATTGCTCGGTCCCAGCTCCTGCCCCCCTAGCAGTTCGAAAGCACGTCAAAGTGCAAGGAGATAAACAGGTACCACTCCGGCGGGAAGGTAAATGGCTCTGGCTTGCCAGAAGCAGCTTAGTCATGCTGGCCACTTGACCTGGAAGCTGTCTGAGGACAAACGCTGACTCCCCAGGCCAGTAAATCAAGATGAGCGCCTCAACCCCAGAGTCGTCCGCGACTGGACCTAACGGTCAGGGGTCCCTTAACCTTTTAAGTTAATCATGTCCATAGCTTTCAATGGGTCTACTCTGAGTAGGACTGACATTAGGTCCAGCCCGTTGCTCTCTCGTGCTCTCACACTCAGTTGACTTCAGCTGCCCCTCCTAGATATCCCATCACTTGCCCATTGTTGCGTTCCCTTGTGACAGCATCCTAGATGCTGAGAGAATCCTGATTGCTTGGGATCACCCATGTGCAGGGCCGGCCCTGCAATGAGGTAGATGTCTCAGGTGGCAGGTTCTGAGGTGAAGGGAGTGGCCAGAGCTGTGAGTGTCATGCAGCCAGTGCTGCACTCCCTATGCTAGCTTTCTGCCCTCAAGTGCAATGGAAGAGACTTTCCTTTCACCAGGATTGGAATAAGATTTATCTACCAGTCCCACTGGCTTCTGTACTTTTCTTGGAGGAGGGTACTTGTCTTGTCCTTTGCCTCAGGCAGCAAAATCTCCTGAGCAGGCCCTTCCCATGTGACTCATTTGGGGAAAGAAAAAGAAGCAACAAGAGAGGAGACTTAGAATATTTTTTGTGTTTTGCTAAAAAGTAAATATTAACAAAATGTCTGGGGGTGGAAAACGTTCAGACCAGAACTACCAGTTATGCATGACTAGTGATTTTATTTCCTTTATACTGTTAGCCAGCCTAATTCAGTCCAGAGCAACTATTTACCACTGCAATGTGCTGGTGGGAAATCATGAGTTGTATTCGAGAGTCACTCGGCTGGAGGATCTGAATGCAAATTCAGCAAAAGCTGGCATTTGGCATTTTGGAAAATGGAGGAGCTGAGTGTCTTGGGAAAAGAGGACCAAGCTGGTTCAAAAACCTCTTGGATCATTTTTTTTAAAACTACCTCTAAATGCATGTAAGCTCAAGGGGGCATAATTAATGCAGGAAGTTTAGGGACAGGCCATCGGCATCTGTCGGCATCTGCAGAAAATAAAGGCTTGGCACCACTGCCAGGAATGGGGGAACTTAAATAAATGTCATGGCTTGTAACTTCCCAAAAAGAAAAAAAAGGACACAGTTATGGGACAGTGGGAATGAATGTCTAGCTTGTCTACCATATGTGAACTCCGATTAGCACTCTGTAGCTCTCCCAATGGGATTCTATCCCTTTAATATTAAATTACTGCCTCATTGGGAGCCCTCTGGGGCTAGAGTCTGCTTGGTGCAGGTCCAAAGAAGGATGCCCTGAATTAAGGGAAACAGATGCCAAGATGACTCCAAACAGGAGCTGTCTTTGCTCTCGACAAAGAAAAGCCAGGATAAAAAAAGACCAGAAAAAGTATGTTCCTTTTTCTGCTTGCTGGCATGGACGTCACCCAGACTGATGGAAGTTGGGTGAGTCCCAAGTTTTCCTTCCAAAGGGAGGGGACTGCAGCTGAGGAGTGCAACACTTGTTTTGCCTACAGAATGTTCTGAGTTCAATCCTTAGAGGCATCTCCAGTGCCTGTCAGTGCAGACAATATTGAGAAATATGGGCCAATATTTCTCTCCCAAGGCTACAATTCCCAGAGCTCCCTGGGAAGAGGGATTGGTTGCTAAACTGAGGCATCTAACTTAGACTCATGGCATGCATTTATGTGATAAGGGCAACACCCTGCCATTTCTTAGTATTTCTTGCATAGATCAACGCCCTGCCTTTTCTTAGTACTGCCAGGTGGGGAAGGGTGTTGTTCGATTCTAATTTGCTGAATGTTCTCTTACGTGTTATGATGTAAAAAGTCCTATAAATATTTGCTGAGCCCTGCGTTCAGGGCTCAGACTTTAGAAATTATTCCTCTGAGTCAACTTGCTAGAAAGTACCAATTTTTTTGCACCATAACACTCACTTTTTTCCTCCTAGAAAGTAAGGGGAAATGTCTGTGCGTTATGGAGTGTGTTATGGAGGGAATGCCTACGGGTGGAATGCCTACGGATTTTCCTCCTCTAAAAACTATGTGCATGTTATGGTCGGGTGCGTGTTATAGAGCGAAAAATATGGTACTTTACAAGAAGGGGACGTGGGTGGCGCTGTGGGTTAAACCACAGAGCCTAGGGCTTGCCGATCAGAAGGTTGGCGGTTCGAATCCCCGTTGCTCGGTCCCTGCTCCTGCCCACCTAGCAGTTCGAAAGCACATCAAAGTGCAAGTAGATAAATAGGTACTGCTCCAGCAGGAAGGTAAACGGCATTTCCGTGCACTGCTCTGGTTCGCCAGAAGCGGCTTAGTCATGCTGGCCACATGACCCGGAAGCTGTACGCCGGCTCCCTTGGCCAATAAAGTGAGATGAGCGCCGCAACCCTAGAGTTGGCCATGACTTGATCTAATGGTCAGGGGTCCCTTTACCTTTACTTTACAATAAACTTTCTGAGTTTCTCCATTGCTGCGTGGTGTCTCACCTTCAGTCTACAAGATTTGCAACAAAACCACTCTGGGAATTGTAGCTCTGTGAGTGGAACAGGGGTCCCCTAACAACTCAGCACACCCTTAGCAAACTGCAGATTCCAGAATTACTCGGGGGTGGGGGGGAGCGAGCCATGACTGGTATCATAGTGGTTTAAACATATGATGTAAATAAATGTGGCCCAGGGTCCAATTTGGTGTTGCCCTTCGCACGATGAAATTTCTTAAGTCAGCACTGATCTTGTCACCCCCATTTCGGAACGGTCTCTTCTTGGTCTGAGCAAGGTCCAGTGGGAATCTTGATCCATATTTCCCAGCTAATTGCTCTGCCTCTTCCCAAACGTGGGGTCTTTATTTATCACATTGCAAGCCAGCCTCCGTTGCTGATTCAGCACCCGATCCTTTAGCGTCAGCAAGTCAGATTTTACAGCAACCCCACTGGCCGTCACAACTAGCTTAATGCTATTTAATTAGACGCCAATTTGCATAGCTTTGCACTTCATCCAACATTCAGAGACTCTCAGCTGGCATGCTATGATGTGCTTTCCAAACATATACTATGTGGAAATTTGCCCTGAAGAAGAAGAAGAAGAAGAAGAAGAAGAAGAAGAAGAAGAAGAAGACACAGAGACATGCAAAAGTTCAGGGAAAGCTGTCTTATCCCAGGTGTGAGGAACCTTTTTCAGTCTGAGGGCCACACTGCCTTCTGAGCAACTTTCTGAGGGCCACATGGCAGTGGTGGGTGGGGCCAGAGATCAACTCTGTGCTCAGCAAGTTCTTCAAATGAAAGACTCCCTGTCCTTCAGATTTGAACTCAGAAACCAGCTTGAAAATGTGAGAGAGCAAAACGTTCTGCTCTCTATTGCTGTTAATTGCAATTTATTACCTGTCCGTCATTCTAAGGTCCCAGGGCAGGTTCCAGGAATCAAAGCACAATACTAATATGAAAACACAATGCAACTCGATATTAAAAACCGTCTCAAGCAAATTAGAAATAAGGTGGGTTCTAAAAATACAGAACCTCTGCCTCTCATCTGAAGAACTTGCAAGCTTTTCAAGCTGCTGAGGAAGTAGCATTCCACTCCAGAATGCGTCCTCCTCTTTGTTTTGTCCCTTCGGGCTTTATTAAGTCGAAACTAGCAGCTTGAATTGAGCACAATAGCCGGTAGGAAGCCAGTGCAGATCCCATAGAATTGATGCAGTATGATTTCAGCAAGTTGACCTACTTACTGCTTTGGCCGGCACATTCTGCAAAAGTTGAAGCTTCCATATCATCTTCAAAGACAGCCCTGCATAGTGTTGCATCGTAGTGATCTACAGGAAGTTCCTTGGTCCCTGGGGGCCAACCATTCCTCAGGTCTACAACCAACACGAACCCTATTCATGGGCTACTTGTGTGAATGGTGAATCACTTGAGTACTGATGCATGACACTGCACTCCTGACCACCAGATGCTGGTGTTGAGCATGTTGATTGGTCCCACACATAAGACTCACCCTTACTTTCACTAGAAAGCATGTATGCAAGAGGTTTTCTGCTTGTCCCACCACTTTCCACAGGAAGACCCACTGTTTACCGCTGCCTTGGAACAAATTCCATCCACAGAAATCCCGGTTGACATTTCTTCCGATTCAGCTGTAAACAGTGGGTTTTCCCAGGGGAAAGTTACAAGGCAAGTGGAAGAGTGGGCGAGCCCAAAGACTTCCACATTTGAGTGTGGCTGTCTCTCAGGGATAAAAAAAAGGAGGGGGGAAGCCTGCATGTGTAGAAGATGTCTATAGATCCTGGGAGATGGGACCAAGGGTGTAATCCTGCTCCTCAGTACAGTGGTACCTCGGGTTACATACACTTCAGGTTACATACACTTCAGGTTACAGACTCCACTAACCCAGAAATAGTACTTCGGGTTAAGAACTTTGCTTCAGGATGAGAACAGAAATTGCACACCGACGGTATGGCGGCAGCAGGAGGCCCCATTAGCTAAAGTGGTGCTTCAGGTTAAGAACTGTTTCAGGTTAAGAACAGACCTCTGGAACGAATTAAGTACTTAACCCGAGGTACCACTGTACTCATATGATGCTCCCTTCACATGAATAACTCAGGGCAGATCTACACTCATGGTTTTTAATGTTAAGGATGGGTCAAGGAATGGTCTTGATAACGCAGATTGACACACGACATCCTACTTTTTACGTTCATAATGCGTTATTACCTTGCCTAAAACACTGCTCATGTGTCCCCATGTGTCAGGCTTCAGGGAATCCGCTTCCTCCCACCCCCATGGCAGTAGATAAGCAGCACAAAGGGAAAAGAGTCTTCTTACCAGTTAGAAACTTTAATAATCACAGCGAGAGAACAAAGAACCCAACTCCTAGAATGGTGGTGCTCCCAATTAAGGATTCCACCCCCTTACGTCCCTATTAATCCATGTCACTTCTACGTCTTGTAACCCGACCTTGTACCCTCTGTGCTTTGTGTTCTTTCTGTTCTACCACTTTCTGAGCTCTTCTTGACCTTGGGCTGAGCGGAACATTGCTTTCCAGACACAGTGAATCTGTTAACCCTCTCTCTCCCAGCGTTTCTTCTCCTAACTGTTCCCCATCCAGCATTTCCCAGCTTCTGCCTTCTGAACTATGCCCCTCTGCAAACCGCTGTTCCAAATCTATGCTATCCTCCTGCTCCTGGGAAGATTTAAGATCCGGATCCGGATCAGGGGGAGAGGGGCTTCCACCATTTCTTCTCAGTGCAGCCCTCCTCAGCACAGTCCCTGACACTATGTAGCATTTAACCTTTTTTCCCCCTACTTCATTCAGACTCCGACCCCCCCTTCCAATGGTATTTGAGGGGCAGTGTTTGGTTTCAGTAAAGGACACGGAAGGAGGGAGGAAGAATTAAAATGTGACACCAGAGGGCACAGAGCAGAGAAAACAGCAGCAGGGAAAGAAACAAGGTTTTGGAAAATGGTATGGCTGGGTATTACATACATATGGCAGAAAAAACAAGGTCAAAAATGTTTTAATTAACAAGTATGCCCTGTGACGTTTTAGAACGAGATATCTAATATTGTTCTAATAGGCAGAAATACCATTAAACAGGTCAGTGCAGATCCAGCCTCAGTACTCAATGCATGATCAACTATGCTGGGAAAGAAGCGTCAAATACATTTTAATTTAAATGCTAGATAAGGACAACCCAAACAAGCGAGGTGCAGAGAAATTCCCCTGTGGGAATTGCCAACATTATCTGGCCTATTTAAGTTTAAAGAAAAGGTGAGCTGAGCTGTGTACACATGAGGCCTTTAGAGGACATATGAAGCACATTTTCTCCCTCAAAAAATTCTGGGTACTGTAGTTTGTTATGTGTTACGTATTCAGTGGTCTGTGCTTGCCTGAGCTTGAGTCTGGACTAAGGATTCTGAGCCTCTGTGTTCTGATTCAATACATGGTATCCAGTCACAGAACATTTCGGGATTTGGGCCTCTGCCATTGGACCTTAAACTCTGAGTTATGATTCGTAGCTTGGAAGTTTAGACAGCCAATCACGTTGGGGGTTGGAGTGGCTCAGACCTTCAGAAATATATATATATATATATATATATATATATATATATATATATATATATATATATACACACACACACACACACAGTTGCTTTGCCCCTGTTTCCCAGTTCTGTTAGTTTAATAAAGGTTCTTGCCATTATCACTGTGTCTTGCCTCATGGGAACCCACTACACTTCATTATGGGTTGCTGGAAATTGTAACTCTGTGAGGGGTCGACTAACAGTGCCCAGAATCCTTTGCATTTCAAATGAGTTTAATGATATGGGGGGCATGCAGTCAAAGATTCAATAGAGATATGTTCTTCTCACTGTCTCATAATGCAAGAACCCAGAGACACCAAATAAAGCTGGATATTGGAAGAATCAAGACGGGGGGGGGGGGAGGGACATGAAATACTTTCTTAGGTAAAAGTAAAGGGACCCCTGACCATTAGGTCCAGTCGCAGACAGCTCTGGGGTTGCGGCGCTCATCTTGCTTTACTGGCCGAGGGAGCTTCCGGGTCATGTAGCCAGCATGACTAAGCCACTTCTGATGAACCAGAGCAGCGCACGGAAACGCCGTTTACCTTCCCACCAGAGCAGTACCTATTTATCTACTTGCACTTTTATGTGCTTTCAAACTGCTAGGTTGGCAGGAGCAGGGACCGAGCAATTGGAGCTCACCCTGTCGCGGGGATTCGAACCACCGACCTTCTGATTGGCAAGTCCTAGGCTCTGTGGTTTAACCCACAGCGCCACCCACGTCACTTTCTTACACAGCACATATTTAAACTGTGGAACTAGTCCCACAAGAGGCAGGGATGGCCACTAACTTGGACAGCTTTAAAAGTGGATTAGAATAATTTATGGAGGACAACACCATTGATAAATAATATGTATGCAACAACTGCAGCAAGAATACTCATCGCAAAGTATTGGAAGACACAAGATTTGCCCACTCTGAAAGAATGGCAGATGCAAGTGATTGACTATATGGAATTGGCAGAAATGACTGGCAGAATCCGAGACCTGGGAGAAGAGTCAGTAGAAGAGGACTGGAAGAAGTTCAAAGAATATCTCCAAAAACATTGTAAAATGTTTGAATGTTAAAATGATGTTGGATATAAAGATAATAAGGCATCAGTGACATAGTAAAAAGAAATATGTAAAAATGTTTTTTTTAAAAAAGGGTAAGACCAGAGTACTATTATGTCGAAACTAAACATGATATAAGGGACTAAGTTATAAAGAACATGTGATAAATGGATTTAAAAGGAAAGGAAACCAAAGGCATAATAGGTTGAAATGTATAATATTGAATAAGATTGGAAAGAGGGTAGGGAATTGCTGAACTTGATTGTGTAAAGGGGAATACAGAAAAGGGAGATGTGAGGAAGTCAGGAAAGAAGGTTATAAAGACAGTAAGCAAGAAACTAGATTTTTATTTTCTCTCTGTTTTTTTTGTTTTTTTGATTATTATTTTTTAAAAAAATTTGGACTGTGATGTTTTTGATTGTCTTTCTCTTGTTCTTTGATTGTGATACTTGTTTTATTATGCAAATCTTAATAAATGTTATATATATATATAAAAAATACAGTTTAAAACCTGAATAACAATAAATTCAAAAATCAATTAGATAATCCCCAGGGCTAGCGGGCTGAATTGGTCCTACTTGGGCCAGCGAGGAGGCCAGGGAAAAATTAACTATGGGGTCTCAGAGCAGGTGATCTTCATAAAAAGGGAGGGGGAGGGAAGAGAAGGGAAATAAAAGATCAGGCTGAATTCAAATTAAAGGCCAGGCGAAATAGCTCTGTCATACAGGCCTGGCAGAAGGAGGTTAAATCCTGAAGGGCCCTAGTCTCATGGGACAGAGCATTCCACCAGGTCGGAGCCATCACTGAGAAGGCCCTGGCCCTGGTGGAGGATAGTCTGGCTTCCTTAGGGCCTGGGACCTCTAAACTATGGTTATTCGTGGACCTTAAGGTCCTCTGTGGGGCATACCATTGCCTGCTACTAGCTATGATGGCTTCTTCTGAAAACCAGTTTCTGGAAGCCACAGAAGGGGTGATTGCTAATAGCCTCCTTCCACACATGGAGTAGCATGCCTCTGAATGTCAGGTACTGAAAATCACAATTGGGGAGAGTGCTGTTGCCCTCAGGCTTCCAAGCTTCTGATAACCAGCTGGCTGGCCACAGTGAGAACAGGATATTAGCCTAGACAGGCATTTCTTATGTTCTTATGACTGTTTCATCTGTTGTGTTTTCGTTGACCCGCCAGTAAATTCTTCAACTGAATCTGCATAGATTTGCACGAGTCTCAAAATAGTTTTTAAACAAGGCATGCTTATGTCGCAGAAAAGGCCGTCGTAGGAGAGGCTTACCCCTCCTGCAACGGTGCCTGCCAGCTGCAGCCTTTCTAAGTACATTTATATTTAAAATATCTTTTTTAACCAAATGTGTTTGATTAATTACGGATGTGTTTTTAAACAATTTAGGCTGCAATTAGGGCAGTCACGTAGGCATTGCTAAAGAAAAGAGGATGAAAGAGAACACCACATTGCATTACACACACACACACATGCTGATTTAGAAAAAAAAAGAAGAAGCTATAATTTAAATAGAACTTCAGGGCATGTCACCCTAGTGGGGAAGACTATAAGGCTGTGTCTCATGTGCTGGGTCCAAAGTCTGTATATTATGGGAAAGTGTGCATTAAAAAATTGTGTGTGTTCCATACGCAAAAATACCAGGCAGAGGGCCTTCTCGGTGGTGGCGCCCGCCCTATGGAATGCACTCCCATCAGATGTCAAAGAAATAAACAACTACCTGACTTTTAGAAGACATCTCTGGCAGCCCTGTTTAGGGAAGTTTTTAATGTTTGAAGTTTTGTCGTGTTTTTAATATTCTGTTGGGAGCCACTCAAAGTGGCTGAGGAGGACCGGCCAGGTGGGCGGAGTATAAGTATTATTATTATTATTATTATTATTATTATTATTATTATTACATAAAAAAACAAACGTACACTACATTGGCAGGAATGATGCAGAAATGTGGCAGACTCCACTTAAAATTGGGGGGAAGGGGATTGTAGAGTTGGAAAAGGTTCTGAAACCAACCAAAATTAACAAGAGGATGGAGCAACACCCCTGTGAGGAAAGATGGCAGCATTTTAGTTTAGTTTAGTTTAGTTTAGGACTTTTTAGTTTAGAGAGAATATGACTAAGAGGCAAAATGAATGCAGTTTATAAGATTATTCACGGCATGGTAAAAGTGGATAGAGAATTCTTTTTCTCCCTCTCTCTCTCCTTTGGTTTGGACTCAGTCTGACCTTTATGTTTCCCTCCCCTTATGGTTTTGACTTTTAAAAAGAGGCTGCATTTTAAATTGCATTTTAACCTGTATTTTAAATTTCTTTTTCTTTTTCTTTTCTATTTCTTATTATGTTTTTACTGAAATTTTATTGGTGATAGCCACCCTGAGCCCGGCTATGGCCGGGGAGGGCAGGGTATAAATAAAAATTATTATTATTATTATTATTATCATTAACAGTAGAACTTGTGGACATCCAATGAAGCAGAATGTGGGAAGGTTCAAGACGTATAGAAGGACCCAGGAGGCAACGATGGGTCCCAATTTGGATGGCTTCAAAATATGATTAGACAAATTCATGGAGGACAAGGCTATTGATGGCTGAGACTCCAATACTTTGGCCACCTCATGAGAAGAGAAGACTCTCTGGAAAAGACCCTGATGTTGGGAAAGATGGAGGGCACAAGGAGAAGGGGACGACAGAGGACGAGATGGTTGGACAGTGTTCTCGAAGCTACAGACATGAGTCTGACCAAACTGCGGGAGGCAGTGAAAGACAGGAGTGCCTGGCGTGCTCTGGTCCAGGGGGTCACAAAGAGTCAGACATGACTAAATGACTAAACAACAACAATAGCTGTGCTCTGCCTCCACAGCTGCTTCCAAACACCAGTTATTGGGAACCATGGGTGGCACATGAGTGCTCTTGTGCTTGGGCCATGCTTGAGGGTTTGCCATTGGGGCATCTGGCTGGCCACTGTGAGAAGAGAATGGTTGAAGGATCTGGGTATGTTTAGCCTGGAAAAGAGGAGACTTGAGAGGAGATAGGATAGCCATCTTCAAATATCTCAAGGGCCTTCACGTGGGAGATGGCGCAAGCTTGTTTTCTCCTGCTCTGGAGGGTAGAACCTAAACCAATGGATTCAAATGACAAGGAATGAGATTCGGACTAAACATCAGGAAGAACTTTCTGACAGTAGGTGCTGTTAGACAGTGGAACAGTCTCCCTCGGGAGGTTGTGGACTCTCCTTCCTTGGAGGTTTTTAAGCAGAGGTTGGATGGACATCTGTCACAGATGCTTTAGTTGAGATTCCTGCATTGCAGGGGGTTGGACTAGATGACCCTTGAGGTCCCTTCCAACTCTACAGTTCCTATTGGCCTGATCCAATAGACTCTTCTTATGTTTTTATGCTGGGGGAAAATGAGAGAGAAATCAGAATCGTCAGATTTGTTCATCCTTACTGCTTGCATATCACTGCACTGTCAATCCTTCTTTCTTTCTTTTTTTAATTAGCTGACTATGCAATTAAGGGCCACAGTCCTGTGAGAAAGTTTGAGGAATGCCTCACAGGAAAACCAGGGACATGTTTTCCTGAGCAAGTGTCTCTTGTCTGATTCTCTCCACAGACAAAAACAGCCAGACCTTTACAGGCAAAACAAAAGTGTGCTGAGCTCAAAATCAGAAGATTCATCCCATTAAGGCAATCACTTCAAAGCCAGCTAGGCTTGAGATGACACTGCCCTAAAACTGTGCTGTGAAAACACTTTCTTTTCTTTTCTTTTCTTTTCTTTCTTTTCTTTCTTTCTTTTTGCAGATAAGTTTAATCTATTTGAGAAGTTATTGCAATAAAAACATTTTTAAACAAAATCGATGGCTGGCAATAGCTTGGGAAGCAAGAATTATTACATATCTCTCTCTCTCTCTCTCTCTCTCTGTGTGTGTGTGTGTGTGTGTGTGTGTGTGTGTGTGTGTGTGGAATTGAGTTGATTCATTGGAATCTTTAGTTAGATACCAAAACATCATAAAACACTGCCAATGTGTTTTATAAAAATAGAGCGTGGTTCAACCACATTTTAAACTATGCTGATTTCCGTGGGGAAAGGATTTGCAGTTTGTTGTTCAAATCCTTTGTACCGTTTTCCTTAGTGCCTCTGAAGTTTGAAGCCCCTCTAAGTGCATCAAGCTAAATGGGTCTGCTTCTGGCTGGTGCCTGGTCAGGATGCTGTCTGGGAAACACCTGTATGCAAAGAAAGCGTTCAGAACAATGGGGAAATCCTTTTGCGTTAATTCCAGCCAGTGGTGGCTATTGCTCACCGAGACTGGTAGGGAGGAAGGCATGGAGCTGAACAGTAGGTGGCGCCAGAGCAAATAACAGGTTTCTATCCATCATCCTCGTCTCTGCTGAGTTCTGCAAGGGCAACACCAATACTGCAGAGGAAGCTGTCAACCCGGGCTACCCCCAAATGTGGGGACAGCCACATTCACACCATTGCATTTAAAGCGCTATGATGAAACTTTAAACAGTAATGCCTTCCGCTGAAGGATTCTGGTAGTTGTAGTTTCTAAGAGGTGCTGAGAGTTGTTAGGAGACCCCTATTCACCTCCCAAAGGTCCAGTTCTCAGAGTTCTCCATGAAGAGGGATTGATTATTCAACCACTCTGGAAAGTATAGCTCTGGGAGGGGAATAGGGGCCCCACAATGACTCTTGACACCTTGAACAAACTACAGTGCTTCAGATTACAGATGCTTCAGGTTACAGACTCTGCTAACCCAGAAATAGTACCTCGGGTTAAGAACTGTGCTTCAGGATGAGAACAGAAATCACGCTCCAGTGGCCCGGCAGCAGCAGGAGGCCCCATTAGCTAAAGTGGTGCTTCAGGTTAAGAACAGTTTCAGGTTAAGAACGGACCTCCAGAATGAATTAAGTTCTTAACCCGAGGTACCCCTGCACAGCTCCCAGAATTCTTTGGGTGAAACCATGACCTTTGAAAGTGGTGTCACAACACTTTAAATATAACGTGTGAATGTGGTCTGAAGCAGGTGGGGCAGCTCCCTGTTTGCTTTGGTTTCAGTCCAACTGCTCCCCCAAGACCAGGTATTTTAGAACTCCAAAAATTGGGAGAGGCATTTAGAGGAGAAGCAACCTTGGTTTTGATAAGACTAGCAAAGGATGTTCAGGAAGGGCACATCATAGCCTCATTTTTAATCTGCAGCAGTGGCAAAGGAACAGATATATATTTTGCCTTGCAGAGGGGGTGGGAGAAAAGAGCAGGATAATTGTTTCTAATTTTGGTCCCTTCCCGTTCTCCTCCCCCGCCCCCTGCACTTTCTAATAAAACACTCGCACATCTTTATATTTATATAAATATATAAAATATATGTAAGTCCTTCTTACAACTCCTAATGCTCTTCAATGACGGGGATGTCAAAAGACTTGCTGGTGAAACAGGCTGATCCAGCGAAGGCCTTTAATCTGGACCGAAAAGCTTGGCGGGGGCGGCGGGAGGCAGATGGTAATCCGGATCTGGGCTGCCAGTCAGTTGCAAAAAAAAAAAAAAAAAAAGGGGCCTATTATGCGTGGTATACAAACGACGATCGCTGCCCCCAACCTTCCTCCTTCCAAGGGTGAATGAGGAATAGGAGAGAGAGAGAGAGAGAGAGAGAGAGAGAGAGAGAGAGAGAGATCTCCTGTGGTAGCTGAAGGTGGAGGAGTGGCAGAACAAAGGCAACCATCCTTAATTCATCGGAAGCTAGGAAGTGACTACACAGCTAGTGGGTGGAGTGGGGAGCTAAATCATAGCTGTCAAGTGTCCCTTATTTGAAGGGACAGTCCCTTATTCCAGCACCATGTCCCGCTGCTGTCCCTTATTGATGGATGTCCCTTAAATGATGTCCCTTAAATTTCAAAGGAAGCAGCTCCTCTCCCTCCCTCCCTGCCAGCCAGGGAGGAGGGAGGCTCCAACTGTGTTTCTTGGCTGTGTTGCTCACCCAATAAGAAGTCTAAGAAAGACTGGGGGTGGAGCTTGCATGCCTTGTGTGTGGCTAGTTAATGCAAGCTGAGGAGGTTTTTGAATGCTGGACGCAATTTTATTGCTCATGCTGCTGCAAACTTTGCAGTGCAAAGCCAGGCCAGAAAGCCATCTTAAGTTGAGGCTGCATAGGCCTTGTGGTGCATGTGATTCAGATTCTATTCAGTTGAACCTCTGGTTACAAAGTTGGTTGGACAGTGTTCTCGAAGCTACCAGCATGAGTTTGACCAGACTGCAGGAGGACAAGAAGACTGGAGTGCCTGGAACAGGTGACGCTGCAAGTCCCTTATTTTGGCTGCTGGTCCATTATTTTCAAGGCTGCTGGTCCCTTACTGTATTTTCAAATCTGTAAGTTGACAGCTATGAGCTAAATGTGCCACTTTGTCCTTATAGATTTGTCTTACACTATATAAACAAATCATAGACTCATAGAGCTGGTAGCCATCTAGTCCAACCCCCTGCAACCTGTGAGAGCCAGTGTGGTGTAGTGGTTAAGAGGGGTGGACTTGTAATCTGGTGAACCGGGTTCGCTTCCCCGCTCCTCCACATGCAGCTGCTGGGTGACCTTGGGCTAGTCACACTTCTCTGAAGTCTCTCAGTCCCACTCACCTCACAGAGTGTTTGTTGTGGGGGAGGAAGGGAAAGGAGAATGTTAGCTGCTTTGAGAGTCCTTTGGGTAGTGATAAAGCGGGCTATCAGATCCAAACTCCTCCTCCTCCTCCTCCTCCTCCTCCTCCTCCTCTTCTTCTTCTTCTTCAGTCCACAGCTCCCTTGACCAAGTACATTTTTCTGCAGCATCCCTGTGGGACTCAGGAGCCCAATTATGTCACACCTTGCCTGCAGAGTTGGCAGCCCCTCACCCTTTTTCAAACACCCTCCCTTGTGGACTCCTCTCCTCTCCCCTCTTCTTGGGAGTCCTCCATCGGACTCCTCTCCTCTCCCCTCTTCTTGGGAGTCCTCCAGGCAGCCACTGCTGCCACTCCTGGTCTTTCAGCTGCCCCCAATGCCCCAAGGAGAGGCGCCTCTTCACACTGCCCCACAGGGGCCTGGGGCTTGTCTGTCCATTCCCAATAGCAAGGGTTGGAGGACTAGCTGTCTGGGCTCCCTTGCCCACTTGCTTGCTTACTCAGAGGCTGCCTCAGCCCCTGGCACCCAGCACCCCCTGGCCAGCCCCAGAGGCACCATTCACCTGGGGAGCTTGTAGGCAGGGCTGCTGCAACAAACAGCCATGCAAGCCTTTGGGAGGCAGAGACACAAGAGGGCATCAGAGGGAAGGAAAGAGGGTCAGAACTACCAGAACAACTTAGAAGAACAACAGTCAAGAGAGGAATTTTTTAAAGACGTTCTGAAATAACTTTTGGATCTTATGTCTAATTATGGAGATTTGGTTGCCCTGTCGAGAAGGAATAAAATCATCTTTAGGAAGGAGTTTCCCCGAGATCTACTCTTCAGCATCAAAGGAAGGAAAATAAAAATAAGATCAGTAGAAGACAAAGAAAAGTTCCTGTATAAGTACGAAGAAGACTTGCAGAAGGGACTTGGAAAAGAGTTAAGAGCCTCGGACAGAAGATCACCAGGTTGATGGACTATATGGAATTGGCGGAAATGACTGGCAGAATCTGAGACCAGGGAGAAGAGACGGTGGAAGAAGATTGGAAAAAGTTTAAAGACTATTTATAGAAATATTGTAAAATTGACGAATGTTGGAAAAATCTTGGAATGAAGTTATATGGCTTTAGTAGAAATGTTATAAGGAATTAAGTATAGATAGATTATTAGAGTATTAGGGAAAAATAAGGTTAGAATATGTTAAGATAAATATAGGACAGAAAACAGAGAAAGATGGAAAGGAATTGCTGAAACAATTAACAGAAGTGGAATACAAAAAGGGAGGTGTGAGGAGGTCGTTGAAACAAGTAAATGAAAGATATGACATTGAAATTGTATGATGTGTGTTTTAAATTGTTTTTGTTTTGTTTTATTTAGTTTATTGTGTTAGTGTTGTGTTGTGTAATGTTTATACATTGTATTGTATTGTTTTCTTTTTTCTTCTTTTCTCTTTCTCTTTTTTTTGTAGTGTTTAAAAGTAATAAATATATTATTATTATTTTTTTAAAAAAGAGGGACAGAGGCCAGTGTTGCCCGCGGCACCCCTGACTATCATTCGAGGCATGCCAGGGTGTCAAGGCATGCTGATTGAAAACCACTGCCAAATGGGGATCAAACCTGCGACCTTGGTGTTATCATGACTATGCTTCAACCAACTGAGCTACTGTCAGGAGTCCAGGTTCCCAGCTTGATAACACAGTAAGTGTGGGTAATTAAAAAGGAGGATTTACTGCAAAAGCAAACAGATAGCTCCGGTAGCTCTAACAAAGCCTCTGGCAACATTACTCAAGATAACCCTTCTGAAAACACCTTCCAGCGTCGACAGAAGACATTGAACTTATGACCCATATCTCTTGTTTTGCTTCCTATCTAGCAGCCCTCCCATTCGCTGACTCTTCAGACTTAGTGGATCAGCTTCAACTTCTTCCTTTTCTGAGAGGCTGTCTCTGAGTTTGTTTGTGCCTATTTGTGCTTCCTGCGAGCTTTGGCTGTGTTCTAGCCTGCTCTCAGCTACTGCCTGATCAGCCTGCCTGCCAAGGTCAAGAAGAACCGAAGTTTGCAGCTGCCGGCTCTCCCTTGCCTGACTAACATCTAAATCTCTCTGTTTCTGGTTGCTTTCTGCAGTTGGCTGCAAAGCTTCGCTTGGAGCTGGCTCATTCCTGACAGCTATCCTGTGGCAATAGAAACATATACATTAAAATGGGTATAAAAACACAAAGAAAAACCAAAAAGGCAATTCTTTTTTTTTAAACTAGATTAAAACATCTTACCCATTCAAAGGCTTGGTGAAAAATAAATATTTTCACTTGGCACCTAAAGATATTCAATGATGGTGCCAGGTGAGACTTTCTGAAGAGACCATTCCACAAGCGGGGAGCCACTATTGAAAAAGCACGTCCTTGTATTGCCACCCTCTGGACCTTCCATGGAGGGGCCACACAAAGAAGGGCTTCAAATGACCAGCACTTTGAATTGGGCCTGGAATCAATCAATCAATCAATCAACCAACCAACCAACCAATGTCACATGCATTTTCTGGCTCCATCCACCCCTGACATGCAGACCCCTAACCCGCAGAATGGTCAAGATGAGGGAATGCAATTCTTGGGTGGAAAAAGATTATGCATTCCTTCTATAGACTATATTGGACTAGATGGGGCAACAATTTGTTTATAGGAGTTTCACAGAGAGAGAAGAGAGAGATTTGTCATGACAATTTAATCACATGAATTCTCTGGAGTTTTCGGCAATGGGCAATGGTAGTTTTCAAGGCAGCTTTCCTTTTTCTTTTTAAATGGCAGTGTAATGATTGAATCCAAATAACTTGGTTAAATATCAGCTTTTTGCTCTGACCAAGATAAATCTGACAGTGCATAATAGGAAACATAGTGTGTATCTGCCAAAAAATCAGCCCGGGAATCATGCAAGAGATGAAGGAGAGTGATTAATTCTCCAGCGATCATGTAGGGGATTAATTTGCTACCTTAGCTGTCAAAGTTAAAGTTCCTTTGTCAGCAAATTCATTTTCCGAAAGAAGAAATGCCTGCATTTAATATGTAATGTCCAAATATATATCACACTCTGTTGGAGAGAGAGAGAAGGCAGAACAATGAGTTCAGTGCAGAGGCACAGATAACCCTTCTCTAGGGGGGCAGCCTTTTACTCCACTGATGGAGCAACCTGTGAACCCATAGATTCTGTTGGACTTAAAAAAAGGGGGGATTAGACAAATTCATGGAGGCAAGGGCTATTGATGGCTGCTAGGCATGATGACTATGTGCTGCCTCCACAATGGGAAGGAACTGTTAGTTTCTGTTCTTATCACTGTGCAGCTGTGTGGAGTCACAGGACTCTATTTACATTCCAGAGACAGTCCAGACTCTTGGAAGTCTCACGGGAGGGGAGACGGGATGTGATGTTAGTGGTTTCCTGTTTCCTTTGTTCCTTTGTTTCAGTTGCTCTCTGCTTTCATGGAGAGTGGATGTCTTTTCTGTTCTACATAGTTTAGAAATAAAACTCTTTACAATGTAGCCAAACCTTTCGTCTCTTCCCTGTGCTGGGAACCCTGCTGGATAGAATGTGCTTGAGGCCTTATCAAAGGCTCAGGTCATTAAACACGTCGGAGGCGATTTCAAAGGCTCGGATCGGAGGAAGATGAGGCCTTATCAGCTTGGCCGAGCGGAGTTCCGACAGGAACAGCTTCCAATGTGCTTCTGAAACCACAGGAAGTGAGAGTGCTCTTGGGCTCATGTTCTGCTTGCAAACTTCCCAGGGGTACCTGGTTGGTGAGAATAGGATGCTGGACTAGGGGGCCAGTGACCTGATTCAGCAGTTATTTCTTGTGCTCTTATGTTCTTCTAACAAATTAATCAGCAGCAGTAGCATGGCTGGTTTTCCCCCCAACCAAAACTCACTGGAACTCAGTTCTGAAACCACTCAGGTGGGCACCATTGCCATTATAAGAGAACAAGGGAGGTGTTCATGGTGAGTTCTGGCACCTCTTTTCCTAGAAAAATAGCACTGATAAGAATTTGTTGTTGTTTAGTCGTTTAGTCGTGTCCAACTCCTCATGACCCCATGGACCAGAGCACGCCAGGCACTCCTGTCTTCCACTGCCTCCCACAGTTTGGTCAAACTCATGATGGTAGCTTCGAGAACACTGTCCAACCATCTTGTCCTTTGTCGTCCCCTTCTCCTTGTGCCCTCCATCTTTCCCAACATCAGGGTCTTTTCCAGGGAGTCTTCTCTTCTCATGAGGTGGCCAAAGTATTGGAGCCTCAGCTTCACGATCTGTCCTTCCAGTGAGCACTCAGGGCTGATTTCCTTCAGAATGGATGGGTTTGATCTTCTTACAGTCCATGGGACTCACAAGAGTCTCCACCAGCACCATAATTCAAAAGCATCAGTTCTTCGGCGATCAGCCTTCTTTATGGCCCAGCTTTCACTTCCATACATCACTACTGGGAAAACCATAGCTTTTACTATACAGACCTTTGCTGGCAAGGTGATGTCTCTCTTTTTAAGATGCTGTCTAGGTTTGTCATTGCTTTTCTCCCAAGAAGCAGGCATCTTTTAGTTTTGTGACTGCTGTCACCATCTGCAGTGATCATGGAGCCCAATAAAGTAATAATAATAACTTTATTATTTATACACCACCCATCTGCCTGGGTTTAGTCAGCCACTGGCGGAGGGAGAGGGGAGTGAGGGGAGTGGGGTGCAGGCAGCGTGCCACACCCCCAGGACACCCACCAGCCACACCCCCGCTTGCTCTCCGACCCTCGGAGCCGGAGCATGAAGCTCCGCCACAGTAGCCAGCCACTCTGGGCGGCTTCCAGCACATATCAAAACATCAAACATTACAAACTTCTTGATACAGGAAGATGTCTTCTAAAAGTTGTGTGGTTCGTTATCTCCTTGGCATCTGATGGGAGGATGTTTCACAGCGAGGGCACCACTAATGAGAAGGCCCTCTGCTTGTTTCCCTATAGCTTCACTTCTCGAAGTGAGGGAACAGCCAGAAGGCCCTCAGAGCTGGACCTCAGTGTCTGGGCTGAATGATGAGGGTGGAAATTCTCACTATTGCATGCTCAGGCACATGGAGATCATAGAATCATAGAATCATAGAGTTGGAAGAGACCACAAGGGCCATCGAGTCCAACCCCCTGCCAAGCAGGAAACACCATCAGAGCACTCCTGACATATGGTTGTCAAGCCTCTGCTTAAAGACCTCCAAAGAAGGAGACTCCACCACACTCCTTGGCAGCAAATTCCACTGTCGAACAGCTCTTACTGTCAGGAAGTTCTTCCTAATGTTTAGGTGGAATCTTTTTTCTTGTAGTTTGGAGCCATGGCTCCGTGTCCGCTTCTCTGGAGCAGCAGAAAACAACCTTTCTCCCTCCTCTATGTGACATCCTTTTATATATTTGAACATGGCTATCATATCACCCCTTAACCTCCTCTTCTCCAGGCTAAACATGCCCAGCTCCCTTAGCCGTTCCTCATAAGGCATCGTTTCCAGGCCTTTGACCATTTTGGTTGCCCTCCTCTGGACACATTCCAGTTTGTCAGTGTCCTTCTTGAACTGTGGTGCCCAGAACTGGACACAGTACTCCAGGTGAGGTCTGACCAGAGCAGAATACAGTGGCACTATTACTTCCCTTGATCCAAATGCTATACTCCTATTGATGCAGCCCAGATGTTGTATATAACCATAGAAGGAGGTGTGGCTGTGAGGGCACATGGCTGTAAGTATCATGAAGGGACCTTGGACCACTGTATTTGGCACTACGCTACTGGTTGAACCACTCTGGGAGCTGTAGATCAGTAAAAGGGATTGGAATCTCTTGACAACTCTCAGCACCATTAACAAACTGCACTTCCCAGAATTCCCATGACTGTGTAAAGTGGTACAATACTGCTTTAAATCTATAATGCAGATGGGACCCTAGCTGGCTCTGCCACTGACTGGCTCTTCCTCTGCGATCCATTTCCTTTGGCTCCACTTGCTGTTGGCCTCCTCACCTCCCACCCTACCAGTCCCAATGGGGACCAACCTCCCTCGACCTCATCTCCTGAATAACTTGCATGCTCAGGCCAACGGAACTAGCTGTAAGCATGCAGCAAACATTACAGGACATAATGACCTTAATATGGACCCAGATTGCATTTCAGGAGAGAATTCCTATCCTCATTTAAGCTCGGACAAAGTCATATGTCATTGTTTCCTACTTGTCGCTCGGCAAGCAAATTGGCCCTGCCTTTAATTAAACCCCGCTAAATAAAAGAAAAGGAGAAAGAGCGAGTGAGAGCGAGAGAGGAGAAGAGTGAGAGAGCAAGAGAGAGAGAGCTTTTTATTATTGATTTCCAAAGGCAGCCTAGTGTGAAATTTTTGATGTAGTTGTTTTGAGGATTAAAAAGTTGAGCATGAAAATGTATTATTGATTCAGCACTGCAAAGTACAGTATACTGTTCATCTAAGCCATACATTATTGATGAAAGCACTCAACAGTCCTAACCTTTTACTTGATCACGCCGAGGGTTTATTTATTTATTTATATTTCCACAGGCACCAGACCATGTGACAGCTCTTCTCCTCCTCCCGCCCCCTGCTTCCGAACTGCCTTTCACATGCATGTTATGCGCGGGAGATTCCAAGGGTCAGTGGTGCAACTGCAAAGCTATTGGGGGTCTTATGTCACTCAGGTGTCAGGATGGTGGTGGATCTCATTTGGGACATGCGACGGAAGCAAGCTACTCCAAACAGCTCAATTCTCGTAGCATTTATTGATTCGGAAGTAAGTCGAAACTTACTTCCCACTAAGGGTGCAGAGGAGGTCAGCCTGTCATATTGGCCAAGGCATTGCCAAATGATAAGCCTATGGAACAGAAGATACGTCTCTCAGCCTCTCATTGGCTCTAGCTCAACCAGCCATTGGCTTCGAATCCATCAGCTGCTGACCTCCCTACTTTCTATCCTACCAGTGGGACCAGCCTCCACTGACCAGGAATAGTCAGAATGGGCATTGTTCCCTTCTTTTTGGGAGGGAGACTTTGTCTCCTCTCTTCATTGGACTGCAACTCCTAGCACCAGAGTCATCTTTCCCATTGGTCTTGAACCACTAAGACCAATGGCCTCTCGGGGCACCCTAGCGAGTGGGGGAGCTGTGCAGCTTTGCCAGCAGTCTCCCCTTTCCCTGTATGCCCACAGCTATCGCTTTTGCTCTGCTGGCTTCACAGCGAAGCAGGAGGAGGGATGGACAGGAGCAAGTAAAGCGAGAGCCGCTTACATGGCTTCTATCCCGCTTTGTGCTGCTCTCACTTTGCTTGCCCATCCCTCCTCCCGCCTCTCTGTAAAGCAAGCAAAGCACCTGTCCCAGTGTCTCCTCCTCCTCTTCTTGCTCTGGAGTCACTGTGCTTTACAGTGAGGCAGGAGGAGGGATGGGCAAGCAAAGTGAGAACTGTGCAAAGCGGGACAGAAGCCATGTAAGCGGCTCTCGCTTTGCTTGCTTTAAAGCAAGAAAAGCGAGAGCCGCTTACATGCTCTGCACATAATTTTTTTCTTGCTTTCCCCCTCTAAAAACTAGGTGCGTCTTATGGCCAGGTGGGTCATATGGAGCGAAAAATAAGGTATATGGCTGGCGGGTGTGCAGCTTCCTTCCCAAGCCTCTGCAGGAAGAGAGCGATCCATTCAGAGGCTTAGGAGGGAAGCTTTGCGCAGCTTCCCACCCAAGCCTCTGCATCTGCTGAAGACGGCCCTGCTCCCAGTCGTTGTCCTCCTGCTTCCTGGCGAGAGCATGTCCGCCAGCACGTTTTCCTGTTTGATCACCGCGCCACGCCAGGAATTGGGGCGGTGGGGGAGGCAGAGGACATTTTCCACTGCCCCCTCCCTTGTTTTGGAATTGCCGGGGGGGGCGGAAGGATCCTTGCACCACGGTGCCGGATATGCTTAAGACAGCCCTGCCTAGCACAGTGTCCTGGATGGGGCTGATGGGAGTTGTAGTCCATCAATATCTGGAGGGCTCCGGGTTGGTGAAGGTTGGCATCAAGGGTGCCAACTTGAATGAAATATTGTGGAGGCCCAGGTAAGCCCTGCCCCACGTGATCGATCACATGATGCAGTGGACGCACACCATTTGAATGGGAATGCCCATAAACTTTGCGGGAGCCTGGCCCCCTCAAAATTTTTATTTTGATAAAATATTGTTGTGGAGTTGGCTCCTATGGTTGGCATACAGCTTAGGACATGGTGCAGGAACTCAAGGCACCAAGGCACCAAATCAGTGTGGAATGGCCACAGAGGGTTTCTGATGTGGACCAGAGTCACGACATGCTCATTTTGGGTCAAGCTTGGGCTATAAGTCTGGACCAAATATTTTCAAGACACTCTCTCTCTCTCTCTCTCTCTCTCTCTCTCTCTCTCTCTCTCTCTCTCCTCTCTCTCTCTCTCTCTCTCTCTCTCTGTGTGTGTGTGTGTGTAGTTTTATATATATATACAGCTGAAAATGTTTGCAAAACAACACACAAATCCTGAGTAACAATCATAATAATTTTTAAATTGCCCATCTGACTGGGTTGCCCCAAAGCCACTGAGTAATTTTGACTCCATTCTAGTCATTGGGAGAACAGCTTTCTTGATATCAGGACCAAAGACATTCTAGGGCAAGAATGGCTGAACCTGTTAATTTCAGTTCTCTTAGTTTCTCTCTCTCTCTCTCTCTCTCTCTCCCTCTCTCCCTCTCCCTCTCCCTCTCCCTCTCCCTCTCCCCCCCATCTTAAATCTGATTTTCCACATTTCTGCCCCTTTTTTTAAAACAAAAAACGCTCATGAAAATTGATTAGCATTCTTGAAGAATCAAT
Organism: Podarcis erhardii; assembly: GCF_964252035.2. NCBI lineage: Eukaryota > Metazoa > Chordata > Lepidosauria > Squamata > Lacertidae > Podarcis > Podarcis erhardii. The sequence goes on along the minus strand of NC_138503.1, from coordinate 47,095,807 downwards.
CACCTAATGTGTGTACACATTCCTGCAAGCAATTCCCCCTAATATAATACATTTTTTGCATATTTCACTAATGTATTCTTGATGCACACTCTGCCTTAGTGCATCCAGTTTGGGAAACATGACTTGACTGGAGAATGGGATGGCAAAATTTGGAGAAGTGTGAATTTCGAAAGATGGCTGTGTTTCGGTTCATGTATTGTTTCGGAAGCTGCAAATTTGGTAGATTTACCTTTAAATGTGAACCAAAATGAATTTCCTCCCCATCCTTAGTCTAAGGCATCTAACCTTCCATAAGAGCTTTACATAAATGAAGTTCTGCCGCTCTGGATTTGCCAAACCTTTAGTTCTGACGTGCAACAGCAACCTTTTCAGAGGGAATCTTAATGGCCCCCTGCAGACCATTAGGTGCAGCCAGCCACAACGCCTGCATTAACAGAGCTACGTGCGAGAAGCACAGCATTTATGGCCTTGCAGCAGACATAAAAATCTGCCCCGTTAAGTCACATGCATTTATGCTCGGGTTCCTCATTTCCACTGACAAATGTTATTTACAGTGAATCTACATGCATGAACTTTTCAAGTCTGTTTTGGTCCAGTGAGAATTTATGTGTACTGTTTTTATGCACTTAAAAAATAAATAAACCTAAATTGGGGTTGTGGAATGAAGCCTGTGCAACCACTATCTCTTGCTGCCTTGAATTATATTAACTAGGTAAGGAAAAATGACCCCTGGATGATTAAGATCTCTATACATCAGATCAATACTTTCTGCGCTAAGAATGCAAACTGACAATGATACACATTTAACCAGACCCCCCCCCCATCAGTGTGTGGGGAGGCAACTATATTACCCAAAGAGAGGTGCTCTTTGCACCTCTCCTCAACAGATGGAAGGGTGTCCGGACCTGGCATCTAATCAAATGTGCACCAGTTTAAGAGTTTATTTTGATTGAATTTGAATTATGGTGCTGGAGCAGACTCTTGAGTCCCATTGACTGCAAAAAGATCAAACCCATCCATTCTGAAGGAAATCAGCCCTGAGTGCTCACTGGAAGGACAGATCGTGAAGCTGAGGCTCCAATACTTTGGCCACCTCATGAGGAGAGAAGACTCCCTGGAAAAGACCCTGATGTTGGGAAAGATTGAGGGCACAAGGAGTAGGGGACGACAGAGGACGAGATGGTTGGATAGTGTTCGCGAAGCTACCAGCATGAGTTTGACCAAACTGCGGGAGGCAGTGGAAGACAGGAGTGCCTGGCATGCTCTGGTCCATGGGGTCACGAAGAGTCAGACACGACTAAATGACAACAACAACAACATTCAGTACAGGGAAGGCCAATGCTGAGCCAATGCAAATAGGAACAGAGCAATGAGAGCTATCATGTGTTGTGGGAGATTGACTGAGACTTCTGTGGGCACCATAGGAGATCCTGGCATTGCCTGTGGGGCGGCACCCAGATCAAACTCTCCACCTGCCATGGGACAGTCTTTGGGGATTCCTCACTACTGTTTACCATCCTGTCAGTGATAGCCACTGAGGGAAAGAGGCAGGCAGGCTTCATGCAAATTAATCGGTGCCTGCTCTTTAATAGGGCCGGATGAGTCAAATAATTAACTTGCCAATAAAGCATGGAGAGGTTACAAGCTGTGGAGCAGGAAATTTTGTTACCAGTTCCACAGAAGGTTCTCCTGTCAGCCGATGGTGAGAGATGAGTCTCCAGGCTAAAATACCTGCATTTAAAAAAAACAAATAAACAAATAAACAAATAAAATACCTGCATTTTTATTACCTTGTCCAGAACACAGGTAGAATGTTTACTCACTGGATTCCGTTCCCAGTTTGCTGCTTCCATTGAACATGGTGATAAAGATCTCAGTCGGTTAGCTTTCAAGGCCCGAAGTGATTTGTTTCTTTATTTGTTCCATTTATAAATCACTTCCCATGAGACATCTCAAAGTAATTTCCAATATATATCTATATATAAATCTTAAACAGTTACTTATATACAAAGTTAAAACAATTGCATGTATAAAATCCTTATATTCTCTCTGTGTGTATGTGTTCTGTTTAATAATACAGTGGTACCTTGTTTTGTGTCTGGGATCTGTTCTGGAGCCCTGGACGCACGGCGAAAAGGACGCTTGACAAAGTGCCGCTCTGCGCACGCAAGCGGAGCAGTTTGTGTTTCTGCACACGCGAGAAGCGCGATTTAGCACTCTGCGCATGCGCGAGCGGCAAACCCAGAAGTAACCCGTTCCAGTACTTCTCGGTTTGCTGCAGATGTCCGCCGAAATGGATGCTGGATGGGACGAACTTATACAGAGGTACCACCATACAGGCATTTTATTTATATGGCAGAAGGCTTATCCTCTTTGATGCTTTCAAAGTTATCTATCTCCCTATACAGTGGAACCTTGGGTTACGTACCGTCCTCCTTATGAACACTTCAGGTTACGAGCTCTGCTAACCCAGAAGTACCCAGAAGTAGATGTTCCTGGTAGTGAACTTTGCCCCAGGATGAGAACAGAAATCGCACAGCGGTGGCATGGTGGCAGCGGGAGGCCCCATTAGCTAAAGTGGTACCTCAGGTTAAGAACGGTTTCGGGTTAAGAACGGACTTCTGGAATGAATTAAGTTAATAACCCGAGGTACCACTGTACAGTTTAAAAGAACAACAACACATACCCACGTGTCCCTGTTTTCCAGGTACAGTTCTGAATTTTCAGAAACTTTCCCAGTTTCTGATACGATCCTGGAATATTCTGCTTTTCCTTAGAATGTCCCTATTCTCATCAGAGGGATGTTGGAAGGTATGGTAGCACATCCCTATTTCCACCGGAGAAAGGTTGAGTTTGGGGCCCTTTACTTGCACCCCTGTTTTGAGTGTTAATTACTCTGTTTGTGGGGTGGCACAAAATGTGGGGTTTGCAGCACAAAACAGCACAAAACTTGCAAAAACTTTGGCACTTGTTTAGAGTCAAGCAGACAAGGTTGGATCTTTTTGCATTGATTTGTGGCCTCAGTTTGCTTTCCCTATCTCTCGGTTTGGGGAGGCAGCGCAAAACTAGCAAAAAACTTTGGCATCAGTTTTTTGGGGGGGTATCTGGAATTTTGGGGTCACACATTAATGAAGCTGGTCAGTTTGTATGAGGAGAGGTGGTCCGTAAGGTGTTGGTGTCCTTACCCTGGAATTGGACCTAGAAACTGATCAGCAGCCAGAGCAATTGGGCCAGGATTATATGCCCAATTTGTCTTGCCCTGGCGAACAACTTGGCCCAATCAAATTTTGCACCAGCTGAAATGCACCTCTTTATCCCGGCCTTTGACAGTTAAGTCTAATTACAGGACAATATCGGATGTATCTGAAACAAGACACCACAATAGAATATTAAAAACATGGTAAGACATCAAGCATTAAAAACCTCCCTAAAAAGGGCTGCCTTCAGATGTCTTCTAAAAGTCAAATAGTTGTTTATTTCCTTGACATCTGGTGGGAGAGTGTTCCACAGGACGGGCGCCACTACCGAGAAGGCCCTCTGCCTGGTTCCCTGGAACCTCACTCCTTGCAGTGAGGGAAGCGCCAGAAGGCCCTCAGAGCTGGACCTCAGCTGGACCTACTGAGATTTTGACAGTAGGTAAATATATCTCCTTTTGAGGTATTTATTGGCCAAGGGGCATAGGCTTAGAAGCAATCCTATACATGTCACTCAGAAGTAAAGTGATAGGTCAGTGGCCCATTAACTGAATTCCATGCAGAAGGTCGCCAGCATCTCAAGGTAGGGCTGGTGGGGGGGGGGGAGAAGAAACACTGGAAAGTCTTGGCCAGTGAATCCTAAGCTAGATGGACTTCCAATGATCATCTTTCTGTGTTCCTAGGGCTTATTCCCATGTGAGCATGCATACGATTGCATCTTGAATCAGCCCAAAATATCTGATTGGATGACAGCCCTGTGATTAGCTACCCTAACATTCCCTGCCCTCTGATTCAAGAACGCGAGGAGCCAAGCAAGAAGAGGGGGATTTGCCGTGCTCCCATGTTACGGCATTCAGAATGAAAGCCCATCCATCCACCCTCAGCCTTTGCAAAATACTCTCTTGTTTTGCGGCTCTTGACTTTGGCACCACACAAATATGTTTTAGAGGAGCATTTAAAAGCCCTTAAGTCAGTTTTATTACATTGTTAATTATACTCGTGAGCTGGATCGGAAAAGCAGTCCCTGAAGCACTCCATGGGAATGCTAGACATGAAAAGGTGTCAATTTACCGCCAGCCTGAGAGAGTTTTAATGCGTGATTTAATGTGTATAGATTCACAGTTTATATGCAAACACAAATATATGCTTTCCACCCTTTTATACCTGAACGAGCATCTCCACTTCCATCGTTCAGCCCAGACACTGAGGTGCAGCTCCGAGGGCCTTCTGGCAGTTCCCTCACTGTGAGAAGTGAGGTTTCAGGGAACTAGACAGAGGGCCTTCTCAGTAGTGGCGCCCACCCTGTGGAATGCCCTCCCATCAGATGTCAAGCAGATAAACAACTATCTGACCTTTAGAAGATATCTGAAGGCAGATTTTAATGGTTGATGCTTTATTGTGTTTCTAACACAAGTCAGATGGGTTGCATATTGTTGTTTAGTTGTTTAGTCGTGTCCGACTCTTTGTGACCCCATGGACCAGAGCACGTCAGGAACTCTTGTCTTCCACTGCCTCCTGCAGTTTGGTCAAACTCATGCAGGTAGCTTCGAGAACAGTGTCCAGCCATCTCGTCCTCTGTCGTCCCCTTCTCCTTGTGCCCTCCATCTTTCCCATCATCAGAGTCTTTTCCAGGGAGTCTTCTCTTCTCATGAGATGGCCAGAGTATTGGAGCCTCAGCTTCAGGATCTGTTCTTCCAGTGAGCATTCAGGGCTGATTTCCTTCAGAATGGATAGATTTGATCTTCTTCTTCTTCTTCTGGAATCTCAGACTTTGCAGTGGAGCCAATGTGGCCCTCTGAACCTCTCTATTTGGCCCTCTGGACTTCTCAAGGCTATGCTTTCATTATCCTGCTCAATGCCCACCTGGAGTGTTGTAGACAGAGAGATGAGGAGAGATGACAGGGACTGTGCTGAGTCAGACGGCACTGAGAAGGAATGGTGGGGGCCACCACACTGCCCCCATTCTGAATCTTCCCAGGAGCAGGAGGATAATATAGATTTAGAAAAGTGGCTTGCAGAGGGGCACAGTTCAGAAGGCAGAAGCTGGGAAATACTGGATGGGGAACAGCTAGCAGAAGAAACAGTAGAAGAGAGAGGGGCAACAGATTCACATTCTCTGGACAGCATCCACCTCCCTTCTCCAAAGACACAGAGAGTTCAAAGAGTGTTAGAACAGTGGGTACAATCTCAGATTATAAGATGTAGGAGTGACGTATATTAATAGGGACGGAGGGGTGTGTGAGCCTTAATTGGGAGCACTGCCATTCTAGGGAGACACTTTCTGTTGTCTCTTGCTGTGTTTATGAAAGAAACTAACTGGTAAGAATTTCCTCTTGTTTGATCTGCTTATTTACTGCCACGGGGGAGGAAGCCGATTCCCCGAAGCCTGACAAGAGGGTATTTGTAGAAACTTCTGACCTTTGTGTGGCCAGAATGTAGCCTTATTTAGAAAGGTAAGAGCCATCCACCTCCATTGATCTACTCACTTTTGCCTCTGCCCTTACCCTCTATGCCAGTGATGGCCAAACTTGGCCCTCCAGCTGTTTCGTGACTACAACTCCCATCATCCCTAGCTAACAGGACCAGTGGTCAGGGATGATGGGAATTGTAGTCCCAAAACAGCTGGAGGGCCATGTTTGGCCATCACTGCTCTATGGCATGTAGCTCCCAAAAGGTTGCCCACAGGCAGAGAACAGGTTCCCCATGTTTGCTGTAGACCAACAGCTGGGGGGGGGGCAAATCTTTCCAGTCTTAAGAATTAGGTGCCTTAAACTCCATGGGGCTTACTCAAGAGTGAGCATGTTTAGAATTTGGCTCCAAGAAGGTTTGTTTCATTTATTTTTGTGATATACGTCCAGAGTTTTCATACATTGCGATCTCCCCCCCCCCCCCAATGTAGAGTTAAGAGAGAAAATAATAATAGCAATGAACAATTTCATATTTAATTCAAATTATTTAATGAATCCCATATATCAAGGAAGAAGAACCAGCCTGTCACATTTTCTATCAGATTGGGAAGTTGGCCTAATCTTTCTTCTAAAATATTTAAATTATTGCCAGGAGTTGGATAGCTGTACTCTTTAAGTGTTGTGGGAGGTTTTTTTTTTGGGGTGGGGGTGGAGATCAACACTTCCTGGCTTGGTTATTATTATTTTTCATTAACACTTAAAGGAGAAAAATCTGGAATTGACAGTAAGAGCAAATGATAATAAATGAGAGGGAAATAGAAAAGACATGGCAAAGACTGTTGCTCAAAAAATGACCCTGCTCATTATACTTGGACTGAAGAATAATGGAGATGTGTGTGGTCAAATTGAAAATTTCCCATCTGTTCATTATTTTGAAATATATATTGGTATAAATAGAATAGCATTAGGTTTGGGAGTTTTCAGAGTTAGCCAACTAGGGATCTAAGGAACCTCTGGAACAAAAAACCAGGACTCCAAAGATGAGTGATTGTAGGCTGCCTAGTCATAGCTGATCTCAAATTCCAGAGGTGGACCTGGTCTGATCCAGCAGGACTTCTTAATTTTTTACATTAGGTTTTTGAGTGCAGGGTGATGCCAGCATTCACAAAGGATGGGGCAGGGAATCTCAGGAGCAGGGGCTGAATGAGGCCTTCAAAACCTCTCCACTTGGCCCTTAGGACTTTGCCTAGATGATACCCCTCCCCGCGGTTGCCTAGATGATACCCCTCCCCGCGGTTGACCACCTTAGGACTTTGCCTAGATGATACCCCTCCCCGCGGTTGACCACTGCTCCATGTCCTCCTCAAGTGCTTTTGCATGGCTAAACCATGTCCTTCAACTGCAATATGTCTCACTTGCCTAGATGGAGGGATTTGTGATTAAACCTCTGGGGTGGTACTCAACTAAATTTTACTCAGGGTAGGCCCAGAGAAAACAATGCACATGACTCAGTTAGGTCCATGAATTCAGCAGGTCTACTCTGAGTGAAACATTATTTGAATACCACCCAGGTATTTGCACAACTAGAATTTAGCGAAAAGTACAAAGGGAAGTCACATGCGTTGCCCCACTTGCTTTGGCATAAGGCCCCCCAGAGGATTGCCCTCAAGGGAGTGTGGCCCTTGTGCTTCCCTAGCCCTGACGCAGGCAAACCAAAGTTGCATGGAGTCATTCTCACACACTGAAACTGCTGATTACAGATAGGTAGCCGTGTTGGTCTGCCATGGTCAAAACAAAATAAAAAAATTCCTTCCAGTAGCACCTTAAAGACCAACTGAGTTAGTTCTAGGTATGAGCTTTCGTGTGCATGCATGTGTATCTGAAGAAGTGTGCATGCACACGAAAGCTCATACCTAGAACTAACTCAGTTGGTCTTTAAGGTGCTACTGGAAGGAATTTTTTTATTTTGTTTTGAAACTGCTGATGACTGTTTTGGTCCTATATTATAAACAGGCAGCTTTTTTCTGGTGCATCTTTAACAAATTACAGTGGTATGTTGGGTTACAGACGCTTCAGATTACAGACTTTGCTAACCCAGAAATAGTACCTTGGGTTAAGAACTTTGCTTCAGGATAAGAACAGAAATTGTGCAGCAGTGGCACAGCGGCAGCAGGAGGCCCCATTAGCTAAAGTGGTGCTTCAGGTTAAGAACAGTTTTAGGTTAAGAACGGACCTCCAGAACAAATTAAGTTCTTAACCCGAGGTACCACTGTACCTCATTTTCCTTTGAATAGTAGAATTGTAGATTGGAAGGGACTTCAAGCCCAACCCACTGCAATGCAGGAATCTCAGCTAAAGCATCTGTGACAGATGTCCATCTAACCTCTGCTTTAAAACCTCCAAGGAAGCAGAGTCCACCACCTTCCAAGGATCCCCTTACATCTCTTACTGTCAGAAAGTTCTTCCTGATGTTGAGTCGGAATCTCCTTTCTTGTAACTTGAAGCCATCGGTACGAGTCCTACTCTCCAGAGCAGGAGAAAACAAGCTTGCTCCATCTTCCATGTGACAGCCCTTAAGATATTTGAAGATGGCTATCACATCTGCTCTCCATCCCTTCTTTGCCAGCCTAAACATACCCAGCTCCCTCAGCCATTCCTTGATTGAGGACAGTCTGTTGCAATGTAAATAAATAGTAGCATGCATCAAGAATGGGGAAGCTGGTGCCCTCTGGCAGCTTAATGGACTCCTGCTCTCATCAGCCCCAGCCAGCATGGCCAATGGCCAGAATGATGAGCACTGTAGACCAACAACATCTTGGAGGGCTACAGCAGTGATGGTGCAGTGGTACTCACTTGACCTTGCAACAGCTGAGTCTCTGAGTTTCTGAAGGAGAGATGATGGGGAGGTTGTGCTGTGCAATAGCACTGGTTTGGCTCCACCAGAGCATCTTCACAGTGTTGACCTCACCACCTCACACCTTCAACTATCCTTCCTTATCAACAGCTGCAATTCATCTGTTGCAAAGTCAAGTGAGCATCACTGGCCCACCAGGGGTTCTTGGACTACAAAGCCTATCATCTGACCATTACCCATGCTGGATCAGGCTGATGGGAGCTGGTATCCAACAGTGCCAACCTCCCCACCTCCTCCAACTTTACCTGGCAATAAGCAACAGCAACTCTACACTTCCCCTGTTAGGCTACTGGATCCCCAGTCCATGTGGGGGTGAGTCTTCAGAAACATGCCATGGTGCGAGGAATGGGTCTCACAGAGTGAGATGAGAACTGGAGGATTTTACAGAGATGCACCAAGTTCCATCTGTGAAATGACAAAATAGTTGCCATGAACGCCCCCCCCCTCCCTTTGTCTGCCAAACTGCAAGTCGCTCCAACTCCTACTAACTGGAAAGGTGCACAGGTGGGCTTAATTGTCAATTGTGCTGACGGGCTTGTTCATTTGTGGGTTTTTTTGCTCCCGGTTTGCATAATTAGTGCATAACAACACCTGTTCTGCACAAAAGTCTGGGGATAACTTTTGTTCCAGAAAGCGACTCCTTTTTTTGCACATAGAGAGGAATTTGCTGGAGAAACTCTCCAACTCTTACCTTAAATGCTAGAGCTGGCCTTTCTCTTTCTTTCCCCTTGCCTTTTTTCCATCTGTCAGAATATGAAAGCGATGAGGAACCCAAATGTCCCACTAGTTTTGGAAGCAAAGGGCAGATCCACAGCGTACTTTTCAAGCACACCCAACACACACTGAAAGTTCATGACTTTCCCCTCACATAGCAGCAATGCGCAGCCTACTTAATAAACTACAGCTCCCAACTACAGCTTGGAAACAAAGCCTCATGAGGAATGGTTGAGGGAGCCAGGTATTTTCAGCCTGGATAAGAGGAGGCCAAGAGGTGTCGTGATAGTCATCTAAGAAAATACCTGAAGGGACAACACATGAAGGGAACACAGTGGATGTAGCCTACCTTGATTTCAGCAAGGCATTTGACAAGGTGCCCCATGATATTCTTGTAAAGAAGCTGGTAAAATGCAGTCTTAACTATGCTACCACTCAGTGGATTTGTAACTGGCTGACTGACCGAACCCAAAGGGTGCTCATCAATGGTTCCTCTTCATCCTGGAGAAGAGTGACTAGTGGGGTGCCACAGGGTTCTGTCTTGGGCCCGGTCTTATTTAACATCTTTATCAACGACTTGGATGATGGACTCAAGGGCATCCTGATCAAATTTGCATTTGACACCAAACTGGGAGGGGTGGCTAACACCCCAGAGGACAGGATCACACTTCAAAACGACCTTGACAGATTAGAGAACTGGGCCAAAACAAACAAGATGAATTTTAACAGGGAGAAATGTAAAGTATTGCACTTGGGCAAAAAAAAAAAAAAAAATGAGAGGCACAAATACAAGATGGGTGACACCTGGCTTGAGAGCAGTACATGTGAAAAGGATCTAGGAGTCTTGGTTGACCACAAACTTGACATGAGCCAACAGTGTGATGTGGCAGCTAAAGAAGCCAATGCAATTCTGGGCTGCATCAATAGGAGTATAGCATCTAGATTAAGGGAAGTAATTGTGCCACTGTATTCTGCTCTGGTCAGACCTCACCTGGAGTACTGTGTCCAGGTCTGGGCACCACAGTTCAAGAAGGACACTGACAAACTGGAATGTGTCCAGAGGAGGACAACCAAAATGGTCAAAGGCCTGGAAACGATGCCTTATGAGGAACGGCTAAGGGAGCTGGGCAGGTTTAGCCTGGAGAAGAGGAGGTTAAGGGGTGATATGATAGCCATGTTCAAATATATAAAAGGATGTCACATAGAGGAGGGAGAAAGTTTGTTTTCTGCTGCTCCAGAGAAGCGGACATGGAGCAATGGTTCCAAACTACAAGAAAGAAGATTCCACCTAAACATTAGGAAGAACTTCCTGACAGTAAGAGCTGTTTGACAGTGGAATTTGCTGCCAAGGGGTGTGGTGGAGTCTCCTTCTTTGGAGGTCTTTAAGCAGAGGCTTGACAACCATATGTCAGGAGTGCTCTGATGGTGTTTCCTGCTTGGCAGGGGGTTGGACTCGATGGCCCTTGTGGTCTCTTCCAACTCTATGATTCTATGATTCTATGATTCTATGAATCTGAAGCAAGTTTGTTTTCCTCCACTGCAGAGGGAAGGACTCAAACCAATGGATTCAAATGACAAGGTTCAACTAAACATTAGAAAGAACTTTCTGACAGTAAGAACTGTTTGAAAGTAAAATTGACTACTCAGAAGGTGATGGATTATCCTTGGTTGGAGGTTTCTAAGCAGAGGTTGGATGGCCATCTGTCAGGGGTTCTTTAAGCTGTGATTCCTGTCCGCAATTCTATGATTCCCAGGATTCTTTGTGAGAAGCCATGTGCTATAAATGTGCATGTGTGGTGTTGCTGCCCTAACGAAAGCAATTCTGGGAAGCAATAGTCAAGGACTGGGCCAGCAGCCATTTCAATTGTTATTCAAGATCTTTTCCGTTGCACCCTCTGGTCTCCTCTTGGTTGCATCGTTTACAAAGTTCATTGTTTCTTTGATATTAAGAGAACAAGAAGATTTCGGTGAAATGGTGTCTTCTACTCAAGTGGGGTCCCAGGGGGTGCTGGGTTGAAAGCAGGGAGCATCTTGTTGGGGAGTAGGTCTCAAACAGTAGGGACAAGGCAAGTCTCATGGTCCACATCAAATCCAGGGGTAAGATGAAATCCAGTCATTCAGTCAAGGCAGGTGAGGCCAGATCCAAGACAAGGCAAAAGATAGCTGGCAAGGACCTCAGAGAGTTCTTCTTTTAGGAATGTAATGGTGTTGCAAGGCCATCAAAGGGTTCCTATCGCTGCCACCTACTGGCTATCACACTATTAACCCTCAATTATAATTGTTCAGAAAACCTAACATCTTGATAAACTTCCCCCAAAATCTCCAGCGCTGGACCCCAAAGATTTTTGTCCCAAAGGACAACTCCCAAAAACAAATGTACGATGTACAATATGCAAACTGAAATGCACCCATCTTTGAAAATTCACACTTCTCTGAATTTTGCAGAGCACTTCTTCAGCCAGGTAATGTGTACCAAAAAATAAAAAATACAAAAGCTGAATGTGGGCATACAGAGAAATGCATATATTTGGGGAAAGATCATACAAAATCGAACGTTTAGAGGGAATTGCATAGCAGGCATGTGCATATTGGTTGAAACTGCACCAAAACATTATAAATTGGGAGAAATTTGCATCAGCATGGAGATGAATTTTCGTGACGATTCATTTTTTAAAATAGTAATCATCATCATCAACTGCCTTGGGAGTGTGGAAAACTGAATTTAAGTCTGAAAAAAGAGAAGGAAAAACTTAAAGAGACTAAAATTGACAGATTCGCACACCCCCTGCTCAGAGGTTTGGAGGTGGTAGTGCTGAGTTGGTAGAACATAAGAATCTTAACGTCATGGTCATGGGTTCAAGCCCCATATCGGGCGAAAGATTCCTGCATTGCAGGGGGCTGGACTAGATGACTCTCATGGTTCCTGCCAACTCTATAATTCTATGATTCTATGTGCAAAGCATTAAAAGATGGGAGCTACTTCAGTTATGCTCTAATGCACACCAGCATTTGAAATATGGAATCAGATAAGCTGGCAGGTTGGTGCAGAGAAATTTCCCCCCTCCCAGCTGCAACCGTGCCTTCCCTCAGCTTCCTGTCCAAAATGTTGAGCTATTCCTGTGGAGAACGACCAGCCAGCTCAACCATTGGCGATTGGCCAAAAGCACCTGCCTTTCTTCTGCACCAAAGCTATTAATTGCTTATGGACACTGAGCTTTTGACATCTACGTCCAGGAGAGTGGAAATGATTGATGCACTGAGGACCTCAATGAAAGACCATTAATGTTTACTAGCTAGCTGCCCACCAGGTGGGGAGGTTAATCATGCAAGGTTCAGCATGCGCCTGTGTGAGCTCAGGATCTCCGAATGTGCAAACTGGGCAATGGGTGAAAGGAAAAGATTGGGTAAATTTGGCTCTCGATGTCACAACAGCTATTTGCTGAATGGATGTGATGTATGCAAGAGAGTGGCAGGCAAGGACTAGGGAGACCCAGGTTTAAGTTAAGGCTACGTGCGGCTACCATTGAGGGTGACCTGGAAACTACAACTACAGTGGTACCTCAGGATGCGAACGGGATCTGTTCTGTTCCATCCTGAATGGAACATAAGACGCGATGACACGTCTGCGCGTGCATGGGTCGCGTTTTGCTGCTTCCACGCATGCACGTGACGTCATTTTGAGCGTCTGCACATGCATGAGCGGCGAAACCAGGAAGTAACGTGCTCCGTTACGTCCGGGTTGCCGTGGAGAGTAACCCGAAAGCTCTCAACCTGAAGCACATTCAACCTGAGGTCGTACCTCGGGTTGAATATGCTTCAGGTTGAGCATTTTCGGGTTATGCTTTGCGGTGACCCGGAAGTAACGGAGCACATTACTTCGCCACTCGCGCATGTGCAGATGCTCAAAATGATGTCACACGCATGCGTGGAAGCAGCGAATCGTGACCCATGCACACGAAGACACAGGTAGCGTTTGCTTCAGGATGCAAACAGGGCTCCGGAATGAATCCCGTTCGCATCCAGAGGTACCACTGTAATCTAAAATGCAGCAGCTAGACTGGTTACTGGGAGTGGCCACCAAGACCATATAACACCGGTCCTAAAAGACCTAATTGGCTCCTAGTACATTTCCGAGCACAATTCAAAGTGTTGGTGCTGACCTTGAAAGCCCTAAATGGCCTCTGCCCAGTATACCTGAAGGAGTATCTCCATCTCCATCATTCAGCGTGGATTCTGAGGTCCAGCTCTGAGGGCCTTCTGGTGGTTCCCTCACTGCGAGAAGTGAGATTATAGGGAACCAAGCAGAGGGCTTTCTCATTGATGGCGCCCGCCTTGTAGAACGCCCTCCCATCAGATGTCAAGCACATAAACAACTATTTGACTTCTAGAAGACATCTGAAGGCAGCCCTGTTTGGGGAACAAAATAAAAAAATTCCTTCCTGTAGCACCTTAGAGACCAACTAAGATTGTTATTGGTATGAGCACAGAAAAGCTTATACCAATAACAAACTTAGCTGGTCTCTAAGGTGCTACTGGAAGGAATTTTTTTATTTTGTTTCGACTACAGCAGACCAACACGGCTACCTGCCTGTAACTGTTTGGGGAAGTTTTTAATGTTTGATGTTTTATCGTGTTTTTAATATACTGTTGGGAGATGCCCAGAGCTGCTGGGGAAACCCAGCCAGATGGACGGGGTATAAATAATAGATGGTGATGGTGATGATGAACTCAAGAGTGGCTGGTGCCCACGGGACTGCTATTGGCAGGGAGGCCAACATCAGATGGGGCCTGAGCCAATGACAGACAGCTCTGAAACCAATGGCAGGCAGAGCAAGCTAAATTTGCCTTTATCCCTGTTCTCTTTACTGCTGAATTCTACAATGGGCAAATTTAAGATTGGGGGGGGGGGGCTGACAGGCAGTGATGCTTCTATGGTGGGTTGTAAGTAAGAGAAGGAATATCAGTAGGTGTGGCCTGGCTAATAGCAGAGGGAAGTTCATTTCCCCAACTGAAGCAGCTTCCACACTCACACAAACCCTGCAAATAGTCTTATGAAAAGGATTCCTGCTGTTTGATTGAATGTGGCAGTTTCATGGAGGGGGGGGGCTTCCTTGCTCCTATCAGGTGGCAGCTGGCACCTTCTCCGTCCCAAATGTGTGGAACCCATCATCCCCCCATCCAGGGGTTCTAACTTGAATATTTTTTTGGGGGGGGGGAGACAAGTAAGCCATGTCCTGTATAATCAATTGCATGTTGCAGTGCACAGAAACCACTTGAATGGCAATGCCCATAAAATCAGGATGCCCTCAGCCCACTCAAATATTTTAATAGGGATGATGTTGATGATTTGCACACCATCTGAACCAACTTTATGTTTCCAGCAGCTACTGATGTCTGGACGTTCACAAGCAGTGTGCGAAGGTGATTAAATCTATATTGCAGATATCCTGCCTCTGGGTATGGAGGTTCCATGATTGCTTTCAGTGTGATCTATCATTATGCTCTATGGATTTGTTGACTCGTTTTTATTTGTCTTCATCCTAGTAGAGCCTTGTTTGTGAAAATGTTGGCTGTGGCTCTGGTAATTTGACAGAGCCTGCATTAACAATGACTTTGGGGGGAGTCTCATTGTGCCATACTAATTCCGGCTAATTAATTCTGAGCCGCGGCAACGACGCACACACAAAACCCTCTGTTCTACTTACCTGTATATTTCTTTTTTTAAAAAAATCTGCATAACCTGACTTCATTAGATTTGACAGCTATCCCCTTTGATAATATTCTTTACACCACGGATATCACTGTAGACTGCCTGCGCTTGTTACTGCTAACATCTGGCACGAAGCCCTCATTGCACGCCAGCCGAAGCTTCATCCTTTCATTACTCAACATGCCTATAAGAAGGTTATAGACTTATAGTGCAAGTGCTAAATTAACTTCAAGATTGATTAGGCAGTGCAGACACGAATCGGGCTCTTCGTGATCCTACTGTTTCTTGGTGGCTGGGGTCTGGAAACGGCATATGCTTTCAAATCCTCAGGAGCGTCAAAGAAGTGGAGAGACTGAAAGGAAAGAGCTAGCAAAACAACAACACAAAAAACCGATGCCTTTACAATGTGTGAACATGAGCGTGAAAGCACAGGGCGAGAGATGAGGTCTGGTGTCTGTGTGGAGTGTGTGTGTGTGTGTTGTATTTCTTCCTGAAGGGCTTTTCCAGATGGCCTGCTTATTGAGGAGTCAGAAGTTAGGCAAGGTCCACTTTTTGTGGAGCATTTGTTGATTTGCTATTTATTGCGTGACCAGGCGCAACAGCCCCAGCCCCCAGGGAATGTGGGAAAGGAAATAAAGACTCTGACAATGTTACGAAATTGAAATTAGTCCACAACTTTATTAAACTTCCAAATGTAGGAAGACCTTGGCTTAGGCCTTGGGCGTGTATCCCTCCCAGCCCCCCAGCTGGGGAACTGGGGCACATCAGGGTAAATGCGATATGGGGGTGCTCTGCGCAACGTAAGTGTAGGCAGGCAGCTGAGCCCATATCCCCACACCCAGGGTAGTTCACTGACAACCTTTCAGTGTATGGCCAGTGACATCCATTTATATAACCCCTTTAAGAGGGGACCCTGGAATCGCCGCCGCAGGGGGGTGAGTCATCACTTCACACACACACCCCATTACAAGGAAGAAAAGACTAAAGACCACGTTTCCGAGCACAATTCAAAGTGCTGGTCCTGACCTTTAAAGCCCTAAATGGCCTCAGTCCAGTATATCTGAAGGAGCGTCTCCACCCCCATTGTTCTACCCAGACACTGAGGTCCAGCACCGAGGGCCTTCTGGTGGTTCCCTCACTGCGAGAAGCCAAGTTACAGGGAACCAGGCACAGGGCCTTCTTGGTAGTGGCGCCCGCCCTGTGGAACGCCCTCCCATTAGATGTCAAAGAGAAGAACAACTACCAGACTTTTAGAAGACATCTGAAGGCAGCCCTGTTAACCTATTAATGTTTAATAGGTTATTGTATTGTATTTAATAGGTTATTGTATAATATTGTATTGTATATTCTGTTGAAAGCCGCCCAGAGTGTGGAAGGTGGGAAAATCGTGGAAGGGAGATTTTGGGTCGACTTTAGGAAAAAGGTTTAAAATTAACTTAAAATTGGGGGGGGGGGTTAGACTAAATAGATATGAGATTTTAAATAAGTACTTGTTGAGCGGACAAAAATGAAATTATAATACAGAAGGGGGAGGTGCGAGGAGGTCGGGGAAATAAGGTTTAAGAAAGAAAGGGATTGGAATTATACCTGTTTGTTTGTTTGTGTATGTTTTCATGTCTGTTTTTGTTTGTGTGTTTATAATTGGAAACCTCAATAAATATTATATTTTTAAAAAAATGAAAGCCGCCCAGAGTGGCTGGGGAAACCCAGCCAGATGGGCAGGGTATAAATAATGTATGATGATGACGATGATGATGCTTGAGTTGAGATTCCTGCATTGCAGGGGGTTGGACTAGATGACTCTTGGGGTCCCTTCCAATTCTACAATTCTACCATTCTATGCTTGTCCTGCCATCTCCACCACTGAGAGAGAAATAGCGCTGGCATCAGTGCCAATTTCATGTGAGATTTCACCTGATTGGACCACAAGATCTCACACGATTTCAGCTGAAACGGGCACTGATGTTGGCCTTGCTTCTTGAGACAGAGATGGCACAACAGGCAAGGTGCACAAGGGGCTGCTGCCTTGAGGTCTTCTGCCACCTGAGACTGCCACCTCAGTCTGCCTAATGGTAGAGCTGACTGCATTTATATCCCACCATTTTTCTCCAAGGAGCTCAAATGAAACGACGAGCTAGGATCCGTCATAAAAACAATAATAAAAGCAAAGAGAATAACAGCACAAGATAAAACAGTGTAAAATATATTCCATGGTGGGATGCAAGGTTCGTATAGATACAAAATACATAAACATTGCCCGAAAAAAATCATATTTAGTGCCAACCATGACATTGTTTGATCATATAAATCCCGAAAAGCCCCCTCAGAGTTCTTCACATCTGTTTGGGGGCTTAACTCGATGTTAATATGCTTACTTTTTAATGTTAATATTCAATATTGATATTGTCTTAGCCTGCCCTGGGAACTTATGATGAAGAACGAGCATGAAAGCCAACAAATAAAATGAAATCTTCTTTAGGGGAAGAATGGAATGCAGGAAAAAATGCACACAAATCAAACACCAGTTTGAAAAACAAAATGGGGTGGCACAAATCTTCAGCTGAGCGCATGCAGAGCGGAAATTGGAAGCTCCTTCCATTCATAGCAGTGAGGATCAGATGTTCAGAGGCAAAAGTGGGAGATATGTTTCAGTCCCATTCTGGGGTATCCTGGGGAGGAATCTGCATGGTTAATTGCGGCAAAGAGAAGAAAAGAAGGGAAGTTGCCAGGCTAGCTGGTATTAAAAGCCGTCGGACGTCACAAAAAATCAGTTTGCTAATTTCAGATCAGTCTCGCTAATCACGTCCTTAATAAGGCTCTGTGCATAATCTGCCACCGTCAGCATGCCTCTGGTTTCCTCCGGGCCTCGGTGTGAGTCACAGGGCTTCCGCTCCGATTCCTTCCACACCCAGCTCTCCCCGACGACATTGCAGCAGCAGGCCAAGTCCGAAAGGCAAAGGGGCCATGAACGATATCGCAGCGAATGTTGTCGGGCAGCCTCAAAGGCACGGATAGCGCGGCAGAGACAGCTGAAATAAGTGCCTCTTCTCTCTCCCCCTCTTCCACCAAGATCCATTTCAAGAGGAGATTCTGCCTTGGAGGCAATGGGCTGGCTGACTCATCAAAGGGCAAAGTTAATTGGGCAGCCTGCCCCGACTGCCTCTAGTGGCATTGCAGTTCACTGCCACCGTAAATGCTTTATTGGGGAAATTGCGCTCGCTCTTCCTATTCGTGGGTGGGAGCATAAGAACAAAAGTGGATTCCTGTTAGATCTGGTCTGGCAGCTTTCCCCCCCCCCCATGGTTGCCAACCAGATGCTTTCGGGGATAGAGTTGTGCCAATATAGCTCCTCTGTTTATTCATGAGACTTTTAATCTCAGGGTCGTGGGTTTGAGTCTTACCTTAGGTGAAACATTTCTGTGTTGCAGGGGGTTGCACTGGATCACCTGCATGGTCCCTTCCAACTTTACAATTCTATGATGATGATGGTAATAATAATAATAATAATAATAATAATAATAATAATAATAATAATAATTTATTGTTTGTACCCCGCCCATCTGGCTGGGTTTCCATAGCCACTCTGGACGGCTTCCAACAAAATATTTAAAATACAATAAAACATAAAATATTAAAAACTTGCCTAAACAGGGCTGCCTTCAGATGCCTTCTAAAAGTCAGATAGCTGTTTATTTCCTTGATATCTGATGGGAGGGCACCACTACCAAGAAGGCCCTCTGCCTGGTTCCACCTTTTCTTTCAAGAAGCTCAAGGTAGTGTATGTGGTCCTCCCTCTTCTCATTTATGCTACACAACAGCCCCGTGAGGTAGGTTTGGCTGAGAGGCAGCAACTGGCCCGACGTTGCACAGTGAATTTCATGGATGAGTGGGGACTTGAACCCTGGTCTCCCAGGTCCTAGTTCAACCCTCTAGCCACTACTCCACAGAGGCTCTCCATAAAAAGAAAGAGTCTGGTCTAGAGCATCTTTGTGGTGAGTGTGGGATGTAAAACACAGGAGTAGTCAATGACAACATTCCTAGAGTGTACATGTTAGAACATGGGGAGGGATGTCTGTCCAGCAAGCAGGTAAACTTCCTGGGGACGGACTTCCTCCGCATGTCACCAGAGGTGGGTGTGGCCTCACCTGTGCAGGTAATGATAAAAGCACAGGGCAGGCAGCCATTCTCTCTCTTGCCTCTCTCTCATCTTCATCTTCTGAAGGAGCAACATGCCCTCTTGGCTCCCAGCCAAGAGAGGAGATAAGGACTATCTTGCTACAAGATAGATTCTAAGTGTATGTAACCTTTTTAAAGCTGTATGCCTTCTGGGATCATATTGTGAACAGAACGTGAGTAAACTCTTTTATACTTTTATAAAGACTGTGTCGTGTCTTGTATTTTAAGAGGGAACAAAAGGGGAAATTACCAGAGTAATTATTATAGAGGTTCTAGTGAACCTGTGCAAGCGTTACCGTTGCAAACTTAAAGGGGAATGTCATAAACTCTGCTGATATTTTGGGAACTTGTTAGCACAAGTTGGATAAGGATATAATTAGTCAATATATCCTCTCCTGCACCCCAGAACATTCCCACAGTGAGATGGGAAGAAGGGCACATAGCCACTTCCTGGTCTCCTCTGTGAATATTAGCCAGGAATGGGGAGGAGTGGGTGTGTATATCAGGAAGCCCTACCCAGATCCTTCAGTTTGCAGCCACCACCCATCCCACCCGGAAAAATGTGGAATTAATCAGTGAGGAAGAGTAGGAATGTTTTATTCCCATCTATAATCGGCTGGTAGAGTAAGGTGTGATTAATTTTTTTTCAAATTCCAAAAATAAGGTGTGCTGGAAAGTTGTAACGTGACTTGGGAATTCAAAAGATATGTTGGTTCAATTAATATAATTTAGTTTTGACTGGTAAGTAAAATGTGTGTTCAGTTGCATAGGAATCATTAAAAATGATTGACAAGTACTTGCAGTTCTATTATATTATAATTACTTTTATTATGATTATTATTATTTAGCATGACCTGACATTTTCAGAAGGTAAAATTATAATTCTTTACTTTTCAAAGAGCAGGGGTTTTGTGTGTGCTTTTGAATCAAACATAGTTTTACGAAGCTAAATGTTGTCCAGTCACAAAAATAATAGCAGCTTTGAATTTCTCACATCCAAATACATACTTTTAAGACTCCTTCCTAAATAAATTTCCAAACAAAGAGTGTTTCACCCCCTAAAATGACACGTTCTACTGGGAGAGGAGTCATTATCATTTGCCTGTGCCATTTTGTGGAATACAATTGGTGCTGGGAGCTGACTGAATAGGTTGGCTGGTTTGGTCACTTGGCAAGTCTGTGTGGGAGCCTGAGGCACTTTTCAGGTGAAGAGTCATTCTGGAGACTTGCACCCAGGACTGTAGGACCCATGGGGCAATGTATGGCTCACTTTTGAGGCTAACCTGTGCCACTCACTCTGAGCTGGGGTCTCCTAGGGGGCATGAGTCAGGAAGGCCTCCCTCCTCACCTGTCAGAGGTCAGGCTGAGGAGTACTACTCTGATGAGGAATGTTGGGAGCCTCCCCTTCCCCTTGCTCATGGTCAGGATCCTGAAACTCCACAGGAGCAGGGGAGTAGTATTGACCTGGAACAGTGGTTTGCTGAGGGACATACAGTGGTACCTCGGGTTAAGAACTTAATTCTTTCTGGAGGTCCATTCTTAACCTGAAACTGTTCATAACCTGAGGTACCACTTTAGCTAATGGGGCCTCCCACTGCCGCCGCACGATTTCTGTTCTCATCCTGAAGCAAAGTTCTTAACCCAAGGTATTATTTCTGGGTTAGCGTCTGTAACCTGAGGTACCACTGTAGTTCAGAAGACGATCGTTCAGCAGAACTGGCAAGGCCATCTTTCCCATAGGCGCTAGGGGTGCAGGGCACCCGGGCACCGGGCTCTCAAGGGCGCCAGGCCGAGAGTCCGGCACCCGAGAGTTGAGTCCAGGAAAGAGCCCGTCCGTCAGTGGATGTGCCGCAGCAGGCTCTTCTACTGCAGGTGGCTCTCCACCCCAAACGTCCCCGCCCTCCTGCCCAGCGTCTGATGGTTGAGTCATCTTCAAATTCTTAATGTGCCATGGCGCCATGGGACCAAAGCGAGCAGGCGTTCTGGGTCCCCAGATGGGCTTTCACGAGCCGCCCACAGGGGCTTGCCCTTTGGGTGCCTGGTGGCCACTACCCTTAATTTTCCTCCTTCCCTTTCTCTGCCTCCCAAATTTTGGGCAACTTGCTGGAGATGGAGGGTAACATGTGAGCAGGGAGGGCAAGGCTGGTGACAAAGAAATCAGCTCGGCGGAGTCCCTGGCCATTTTATTTGATTTGTAACCCCCTCTCTGTCGCCAACACCCAGCATCCGACTGAGCTCCGGCCGCAGCAGCTCTGTCCAGAAGGCGGGGGGTGCCTCCGGGCAGATTTTTGCACCCTGGTGCCGCATATGCTTAAGACAGTCCTGAGAACTGGGAGGCAAACAACAACAAGAAGAACAGCAAGAGAGAGAGCTAGGTGACTAACTATCACTGGAAAATATACAACCTCTCAGTCCCAAGGCTAGAAGATTAGATAAGGTAGTTTTGCAAAAGGCTCAGTGGTTGAGAGATCGGGTGGCTAGGAGACGAGAGGACGGAAGTGACTAGAGGGAAGTGGGTGGAATATAATAATAACAACAACAACAAATTTTTATTTATACCCCACCCTTCCCAGTTCAAAAACTGGACTCAGGGCAGCTAACAGCAAATTCAAAACACTTTAAAACAATTATAAAAGCAGCATAAAATACAGTATAAAAACATGAATAGCAATAAAATAATAAAAATCAAAAATCAATAAGATGATCCCCAGGGCTAGCTGGCTGAATTGGTCCTACTTAGGCCAGCGAGGAGGCCGGGGGAGAATTAGCTGTGGGTTCTCAGAGCGGGTGATCTTCATGAAAAAGGGAGGGGGAAGGAAGAGAAGGGAAATAAAAGTTCAGGCTGAATTCAAATTAAAGGCCAGGTGGAATAGCTCTGTCTTACAGGCCTGACGGAAGGAGGTTAAATCCTGAAGGGCCCTAGTCTCATGGAACAGAGCATTCCACCAGGTCGGAGCCATCACTGAAAAGACCCTGGCCCTGGTGGAGGATAGTCTGGCTTCCTTAGGGCCTGGGACCTCTAAACTATGGTTATTCATGGACCTTAAGTTCCTTTGCGGAACATACCAGGAGAGGAGCACTTGCACTCCCAGAATGGTCGCTTGTTCTTTTGCTGCATTCATTAAACATTTCTGTTACAGGTAAGAGACTGCTTTCTCTTTGTACTGTTTATCTATGGTCAAAACAGGGGGAAGTCAAGCCCTGCAGCCTGACATGACCTTAAGGGATGCAACCCAGTCAGTCACATCATCATCATCATCATCATCATCATCATCATCATCTGAAAACTGCCAGATGGACCAAAGATCAGACTCTGTGGCCTGTGTTCCTATGGTCTGGATAAAAGCTGTAATGTTTGCATCTGTATAATTTTATTTTATTTTTAATAGCTAATTTGTTCTAGCAAATATGGCTTGCAATGACCCCAGGAAGACCGGCCTGCTTGATCCCACGTTCTGCATTCCTGCAAGCTTCAGCCTGGAGGAAAAGTGCTGAATTGGAGCCAAGAGTAGCATTAGGCACTTTTGTCGAGCTGCCTTGTTCCTCTGTATAATTGATACAGTTAAATATTTGATTCTATTTGTTGTTGCAAATCTCTAAACAAAGCTGGCATTTATGCCGAGTTTGAAGAAGTTAATAGTGACACACACACCAATCTTTCCTCCAAAAGTCTCTACGCCCGATTGGCATCTCTGCCAAGTTTTGCAAAAGCAAATGGCACAAGGATTTCTTTTCCCAAACCCTGCAGGAGCTGGAAAAAACATCCACCAAGGCATCTCTCTCCCTCTCTCCCTTGCACTCAAATGCCTTATCCGCAGCGCTGGGTCTGTTGGGAGACTGGACCGTGAGTTCCCAGTGTGAATTAAGATGCCATTGTGGCTCACGTCTCCAGCCCTCAGAGCTGGGTGACTGGGTGGTGTTTGTGGATGGTACAGGGCTGAATTATTCAGAGCATCCCATTAAAGTTTTATAAATTACTCTGCTTCCGCCGTGACAGTTCCCTTCTGCATTATGCATGTGTCCCAATGCATCGCGAGGGTGCTTCATGAATGGCACAAAGAATGGGCACGATCCAGCCCAGAGTTTGGCTCCTCCTCCTGAGCCCTCTTGACATTGACAGAGAAGCCAAGCACGAGCTTATTTCTCTCCAGTGGGTGCAAAAAAAGGCACTTCTCTCTGGATCATGTGCTAGCTGCCGAACTTTCACGACGTTCAGGCTTCATGCAAGTGCCGACGATGAAAGAAGCTCAGTAAAAAGGTAAAAAGGACCCCTGACAGTTAAATCCAGTCGTGAATGACTCTGGGGTTGCGGCGCTCATCTCACTTTACTGGCTGAGGGAACCAACATTTGTCTGCAGACAGCTTTTCTGGGTCATGTGCCACCATGACTAAGCCATCTCTGGCGAAACCAGAGCAGCACACGGAAACGCCATTTACCTTCCCGCAGTACCTCTTTATCTACCGTACTTTTCGGACCATAACACGCAGTTTTCCCTCCCTAAAAGATAAAGGGAAATGTGTGTGCGTGTTATGGAGCGAATGCAGGCGGGAGGAGCCGCTCTTGCTGCCTTTTCGGCAGCCTCTCCTCTCCTCCTCCGTCGCTGGGAGGGAAGCCGGCACAGCTGAGCACAGCCTGTCTGCCTGCTTGCTGGCTTGTCTACTCTATGGCTTTTCGGCAGCCTCTCCTCTCCTCCTCCGTCGCTGGGAGGGAAGCCGGCACAGCTGAGCACAGCCTGTCTGCCTGCTTGCTGGCTTGTCTACTCTATGGCTTTTCGGCAGCCTCTCCTCTCCTCCTCCGTCGCTGGGAGGGAAGCCGGCACAGCTGAGCACAGCCTGTCTGCCTGCTTGCTGGCTTGTCTACTCTATGGCTTTTCGGCAGCCTCTCCTCTCCTCCTCCGTCGCTGGGAGGGAAGCCGGCACAGCTGAGCACAGCCTGTCTGCCTGCTTGCTGGCTTGTCTACTCTATGGCTTTTCGGCAGCCTCTCCTCTCCTCCTCCGTCGCTGGGAGGGAAGCCGGCAACAGCTGAGCGCATTCAGATTCTCAGTGTCTGCCTGCTCTATGGTTCTCCCTTACACACATGTAAGCGGCTCTGCTTTCTTTACAACGAGCTGGAAGGAGGGACAAAGAGGGCATCCCCTTCCGTCCATCCCCCAGCACCTCACCGGTAAATTCAAACAAAGCGGCTTACAAGGCTCGTGTCCCTGTGTCTCCTCCTCCTCTTTTTGCTCCCGTTCGAGGCAAGGCAGCTGCACAAATGTGAGTTCCCCCTCTCTCTTCCTTCCCTCCCTCCCTTCCTCTTCCAACTTAAAACAATATTGGGGGGCAGCCAGGTAAGCCCCACCTCACATACCACAATGGGGGGTGGGGGATGACTCCCTCAAATATTTAATGGGGTGAAAACATAATGGCACTTGGTGAAGGAGGAAATCGTTGCACAGTCATTCAAAAAATGTGGCATTAGCAATGGTTTGGATGCAAAAGAAGATGAGATTTTATATGAAGATGGCGAAGAAAGTGATGCCAGTGATTGTGAGCAGCTGAACTTCATAGATTCTGACTCTAGCACTGATGAGTTCTTGGGGTTCACAGAAGACTAGAAGAGTACTCGAACCTAAAATTCTCTCTTCATTTGTTAATGACAGTGATGATGGTTCTTAATGCCACTGTTGACTGCTGTTCACTTTACATGGTTGTAATATGATTCTGATATACCGGTTGTTTATTAAATAGTTTAGTACAACATTTGATTCAGAATATTTTTTTTCCTGTTTTCCTCCTCTAAAAACTATGTGCGTGTTATGGTCAGGTGCGTGTTATAGAGCGAAAAATACGGTACTTGCACTTTGACGTGCTTTCAAACTGCTAGGTTGGCAGGAGCAGGGACTGAGCAATGGGAGCTCACCCCGTCGTGGGGATTCAAACCACTGACCTTCTGATTGGCAAGCCCTAGGCTCAGTGGTTTAGACCACAGCACCACCCGTGTTCCAAAGAAGCTCAGTAGGCAAGGCTAATATACATGGTTCCCCTTGCAGGGCCCTGAATGCAAGCCTGGCACAGAGTTTCTCCACTTCATGAACCACCCTAATAACTCCTACGCAGGGGCTATATAATAAATGAAAAGAATCTCCTTGTCAAAAGGAGGAGAGGAAGGTGGAGGAAGTGTCCGGATCAAGGGAAGTAGCAGTACCACTCTATTCTGCCTTGGTCAGGCTACACATAGAGTACTGTGTCTAGTTCTGGGCACCACAATTTAAGGATATTGACAAGCTGGAACATGGGCAGAGGACGGTGGCCCAGATGATCAAGGGTCTGCTAATCAAGCCTTATGAAGAATGGTTGAAGGAGCTTAGCCTGGATAAGAGGAGACTGAGAGGTGACAGGATAGCCCTCTTCAAATATCTAAAGGGCTGTCACATGGAGGATGGAGAAAGCTTATATTCTGCTGCTCTGGGGGGTAGGACTCGAACCAATGTCTTCAAGTTTCAAGAAAGGAGATTCCAACTCAACATTAAGAACTTTCTGGTGGTAAGAGCTGTTTGACAGTAGGATAGACTCCCTCGGAAGGTGGTGGACTCTCCTTCCTTGGAGGTTTCTAAGCAGAGGTTGGATGGCCATCTGTCATGGATGCTTTGGCTAAGATTCTAGCATTGCAGGGGGTTGGACTAGATTGCTCTTGGAGTCCCTTCCAACTATATTACTATGATTCTACAATGACCAACTTGGGTGACTTTAACTGAGGGCTAGGCAAATTCATGGAGGAAAGGGCTATCTGTGGCTACTAGGCTATGCTCTAACTCCACCATCAGAGGCAATAAATGCTTCTGAATACCAGTTGCTGGAAACCACAGTACGTGAGAGGGCTCTTGTGCTCAGATCCTGCTCACAGACTTCCCACAGCCCTCTGGCTCATGGGTAGGCAAACAAAGGCCCGGGGGCTGGATACAGCCCAATTGTCTCCTCAATCTGGCCCGTGGACGGTCTGGGAATCAGCTTGTTTTGACATGAGTAGAATGTGTCCTTTTATTTAAAATGCATCTGTGGGTTATTTGTGGCATCTCTGGGTTATTTGTGGGGCATAGGAATTCGTTCATCCCCCCCCCAAATATATATAGTCCAGCCCTCCACAAGGTCTGAGGGACAGTGGACCGGCCCCCTGCTGAAAAAGTTTGCTGATGCCTGCTCTGGCTGGCCACTGTGAGAACCCAGCGGTGGACATAGATGGGCCTGATCCAACAGGCTCTTCTTCATTACTACCTCTCATGGGTGTAAATGCCACAGTTTATGTGCCGTGCAGAGCCCAACAAAAAGTTCTCCTGCCCAGACCCAAATCGCAGAAGAACTTGCTAAATTGTGCCCTATATTTTTTGGTTAAGACTGTCTTCCGTTTTATTTTAAAATTATATTGGGTCAGATATATTTCACTCCTTTATAGAGCTGGTTTGCCACACACTGAGACAACACAGAGCAGGGACAGAACTCTTTCTCTTTTAAAACAGAGGGATTGTAATATATTCAACATAAATTGTATGGAAATGACAAGAGCTGCTGATTCCAGCTCAACATGAGCTGGGGAGGGGGGAATGACTTTGCAATGCACATTGTTTTGAAGGTAGGAGAAAAGAACTTGGCATTTTAGTTCTACAGAGAAATCCTGACTTCCTCCGCTGGAAAGATGATCTCAGCGCTTATGCAAGCAAATTAGAAGATTGAGGGGAGCTCCTTTCCAGGCAGTTTTGTCGAATCTTCAAGAGCTGCTTGCACTTTTTAACACATGGGATTTGCAAATGATTCCCGTGAGTACAATTTCAGTGTTGGGGGAAAAAGATACACTCCGAGGCTGCATTGACATTTCATCAAGCATGGTGAGATCAAGGAAACAGAATTTGGGGAGGGATATTCACACACTGCAATATTTCACAGATCAAGGGACACTTGTCTGTCACACCTAACATTGAATTAAAATCTGTCTCCCCAAATGCATTGAAATTACAATGCAAACAAAAACTGCCAACTCTGTTTGTTTTCATTTTTGCGTAGCTTTCTAGAATGCAGGTGCAATCCTGTTTTGAACCTCCAGAGCAACCTCCCCAAACCTGGTGACCTCTAGACGTTTTGGATGACAACCTCCATTATGGGGCAACCTCAACTTGGTGGGAGTGGTTATCCAAAACAACCAGAGAGGAACAAGTTGGTGAAGGCTGGCCTAGGTTATATTCAAGGCAAATCTTAAAAAATGTGTATAAACACTGACAACTGGGAAACACTGGCCTGCGAGCACTCCAGTTGGAGAACAGCCTTTCCCAAAGGTGTCATGGGCTTTGAAGACACTTGAACTCAGGACGCAAGGGAGAAACATGCAAGGAGGAAGGCATGCTTAGCAAATCCACACCATGATCAGCTGCCGCCCGGAAACCAATGTCCCCACTGTGGAAGGACGTGTGGATCCAGAATTGGCCTCCACAGTCACTTACGGACTCATTGTTAAAACCGTGTTTATGGAAGACAATTTTACTTGGCTACGAGTGATCACCAAAGAAGAAGAAGACTGGTGAGCATCTCAGGGCACCAAAGAGGTGGTGGGAGTTCCATCTGCAAAATTTATTCAGCTGATTTACCAGAAAAGGGAAACTGAATTTTCAGAGATGGATATTGCCATTATGAGGAAAGGATAGTACATTCCAGATTTTTAATTTAGAGCACTCTTCCTCAACCTGTTGGCCTCCAGATATTTTGGACTCCAACTCCAATCAGCCCCAGCCAGCATGGCCAATGGTGAGAGTGGATGAGAGATGCCACAGCTTCCCTTCCTGAACATGTCTGCAGCATTCTTCTAAATACCAGTTGCTGGGAACTGCAGGGGGACTATAATTCCCTTCATTCTTGGGCATTAACCACACTTGGCCGGTGGTGATGGTCCAAAAGACCAGGAGCACATCAGGTTAGCAAGGCTGTTCCAGAGGAACTGAGCCCTTGTATCATGAACAACTAAGGCTGGTCCACAGCCACCTATTTAATGCACACCCAACACACACATAAAGTACATACCTGTAGCTTTCCCCAAATGCTATGATTAACTGTAGTTTCCTCCTCAAAGAGCTACAATTCCCAGCATTTCATCAGATGCATGAAGGAGACTTACCAGTTGGTCAATATCAACAGTCACTCAGAAAGAAGTGGGGCAACATCTCAATATTCTGCAACACTCTGCTTTTGACCTGAAAGTTGCTGTTCTTCAAGCAAAAGGACTTCATAAGGAGACCCCAGTGTGGAATGGCTCAACCAGGACTTACCCAGCAGTTTGTTTCAATATATTTGGGCCTGAATCAAGACAATGGTGTTTTTGTTTCCCTCCCACTATAGGTGGCGATTCAATCTACATTGCAGAGCTAGAAAGATTGTACTCTTGCCACCAGTTATTGTTCTTGTGACTGGGCATTGGGCATAGCTGTGCCACCCGAGTTAGGAAAGGATCAAACTTGAGAACTTATGCATGCAAATCGCATGTTCTACCACTGATCTATCATCCCATCTTGGGAAAGAGAGCCATGGGGCAATTTTCCAGGAAATTCAAAAAGGGCAGTGATGATCAACCATGTTGAAAATATTCAAAATATTACCTATGCTAATACAGTGGTACCTCGGGTTACATACACTTCAGGTTACATACACTTCAAGTTACACACTTTGCTTACCCAGAAATAGCACCTCGGGTTAAGAACTTTGCTTCAGGATGAGAAAAGAAATCGGGCTCCGGTGGCCCGGCAGCAGCAAAAGGCCCCATTAGCTAAAAGTGGTGCTTCAGGTTAAGAACAGTTTCAGGTTAAGAACGGACCTCCAAAACGAATTAAGTACTTAACCCGAGGTACCACTGTAGTACTTGTTGTGGTTATGGATCTACTGCATTGCCAGGGGGTGGGCTAGATTATTTTTGACCCCCTCCCGACTCTGATTTCATGGACCTGTTCGTGGTTCTGGCTCCACTCAAATCTGAATGCCTAAATGAGCAGAGTTTCTCTGTTACCCAGGGCAGAACCAACACAGAAGCAAGGAGAGTGTTCTTGACCACCTGCCGTAGGTTCCGTGTGGCTCTATTACCTTTAATGGGATTCTTGATTGTCGGAATGCAATGGATGACAATGTTAAGCCAGCACAGCCTGATTAGAATGCTTAGCTTTCTTTTCCTTTTCTCGCCATATGTTCCTATTTGTACTAGAAAGAGGGAAGGAAGAGCTAGGGATCTTCAAAGAAGTTGCAGAACAAATGAGCTGCTTGAGTTATTATTCATCATTAAGGCTGTGCTGAAAGAAGCTCTCCCCAATTCATTTTCTCTCCCAGCCAAAACAGCTATGAAATACATTAAGAGGGAGAGGCTGTTGCCCCAGCTTGCTCTGCTCACTAAACCCCTCACCAACTCCTTTGCCAATCACAATTCTACCGCTCCTGACCAAACCCCCTCCCCTTACACTTCACTCACCCATGAATCCTCTCCCAGCTCACCCCACACTTCCCCACTGACCCCAGTCCCCCCCTCCCAGCTCACCCCTCCCCTCCCAACTCCTCTCACAGATCACCCCTCCCCTTCTCTCCCAGCTCACCCACCCCTCCCCTCCCAGTTCACCCTCTCCCCTCCCAGTTCACCCACTCCTCCCCTCCCAGCTCACCCCCTCCCCACCCCCTCTCACAGATCACCCCTCCCCTTCCCTCCCAGCTCACCCACCCCTCCCCTCCCAGTTCACCCTCTCCCCTCCCAGTTCACCCATTCCTCCCCTCCCAGCTCACCCCACCCTCCCCTCCCAGATCACCCACCCCTCCTCTCACAGATCACCCCTCCCCTTCTCTCCCAGTTCACTCTCCCCTCCCAGATCACCCACCCCTCCTCTAACCACTCACCCCACTCATTCCTTCTCTGTTCACCCCAGTCCCTCCCCTCACAGCTCATTCTAACATCTCTCCTCATAGCTTGTCCCAGCCTCTCCCCACTCTCTCAAGTGCCTCCATCTCCTCTCCCCACTGAACACTGTTCTAGTGTGTGTGTTGTATATTACATACCTAGTTTCAGCTTTGGGGCTGGTGTGGAAATACTCCAGAAGTGTTGACATGGCCGTGACAGAGATGGTTGCATACGCACTGGATTCCTGACCACACCGGAGGGGAGCATTTCTGCCTGTTGTGGAGGAGTGGGTGGGAGATCTTGGAAGGTGGAGGTCATCTTCCTCAGTGCCATTTGGCAATAAAATAAAATAAAAATCCACCGTGCTCTGCCCTGGGCCAATCAGCTCTGGTGGCTGGCCACCAGAGCACTGCCATGAGACATAGAAGGAACCTGAAGAAGTCATGGAGATCCCCAGCCTCTATGTGGCGTAGGAAAGAACTTTGGGTCTGTGAAGTCTATCCATGTGCCCATCACTAATAGAGAGGTCACAGCCAATGTTAGTCCTGCTCAGACCCATTGTGATTAATGACCATGAATAACTTGACTTACTGGAGTTCGTTGGGAACAATCTGAAATCAGTCCATTGCATGAATTGGGCAAAACACCCCCCTTCCTTTGTAAAATGAAAAAAAAATAAAAATACTTTCCTCCCTTTTTCTTCTGGTTGCTCTATTGCTGATTCATACAGCAGACTGATTCCAGTTTTTATCAATCACCAGCCATGTGATTTCACTGGAATTCTGTTTGCCCCCTCCCCCCGTTGCCTTACCTGCCTGGTGCAGAAGCTTTTTATCATTTCCCCCAAGATAGATAAACCTGCTTTTAAAAGTTACTTAATTTCCTGTAGTCCCATCAGGCTGCAGGAAGAAAAAAGTCATTTTCCCCCAAGTTCGTTTTTTTTATTACTTAAAGAAGATTAATTTTGACATTTCTGCTTTTCTTGCGTTGACTATTACCATATCAAAGAACTGCCTTGTGATGACTTGTTCGTGATAAAAAAAAAAAAGCTAGACCTTTTGAAGGCCTGTGTGGTCTTTGTACACTTTCTATTAATTGCTCACAATAGATTGGAATTCAGCCTAATACCGGGTGCTGAATAATGTATTAGGCATCAAGCCAATTAGCATGAAGAAATATTACGAGTTGGGCAAGATCATCCATGACCCACTGATGCCATGGGCTTAGGTGGGTTAATGCCAGTTTCCATCCCGACATTTTGAATTATTGGGCTATGGCTGAGATAAATAGACCAACATTTAGAATCAGAGAATAGGAAGCTGCCTTAGAACATTAGGAGAGATTTGCTGGATCAGGTGAAAGGCCCACCTGGTCCAGCAGTTTCTTCTCATAGTGGCCATCAAGGTGTCCAAGAGAATCCCACAAGCAGAATCTGAGCACTATCACATTCTTCCCACCTGTGACTCCCAGCTTTCTTCTTCTTCTTCTTCTTCTTCTTCTTCGATCATTCATAGCCGAGAAGCTGCTGATTCATGGCATAACACTAGAACTTGGGGCCATGCAATGAAATAGGTTTCAGGACAGGACAAAAGGAAGTCATTCTTCACAAAGAGCATAGTCAGACTAGGGAATTCACTCCCAGAAGATCTAGTGATGGCCACCAACTTCACAGAGGATGAGGCTATTGATGATAACTGGGCATGATGGCTATGTTCTACCTCCATCGTCAAAGGTAGTATGGCTTCTGTTTGTACCAATAGCTGGGAGTCACAGGTGGGAAGTGTGCTATGATACTCAGGTTCTGCTTGTGAGATTCCCATGGGCATCTTGATGGCCACTATGAGAACAGACTATTGGTCTAGGTGGACCTTTGGCTTGATCCAGCAGTGCTCTTTTTATCCTATAAGGCAGCCTCATATGTTCTCATTCTACATATTGTGGAGTTTCCTAGGCATGAAGAAGCTCTCTGCCACAGCCTCTTCCTGCTTACTAAACCCTGTTACCTCTTCAGTTTCCAAAACCTCTTCCTCCCAGTCTGCTGCCTCTTCTCCCTCTGACCACTCATCATTGTCCCATTACCACCACAAAGCAATGCCACCCGCCCATAACTTGGACAGCACTCCAGAGTGATGTCATGGTCAGTGGTATCAAAAGCTGCTGAGAGGTCAAGGAGAATCCACGAGGACACATTTCCCTTGTCTCTGTCCTGACACAGGGGGACCAAAGCAGTTTCTGTACCAAAACCAGGCCTAAACCCTGATTGAAATGCATCTAGAAAATCAGTTTCCTCGAACAGCACTTGGATCTAATCCAGCTGGGATCTACCTATGTCCTTATGCTTGCATGAGGAGGGGGCACCCAGTAGCACCCAGAGGACAGCTCTCTCCGTCTAAAGGAATGTAAGCAAACAGACAGAATGTCTTGAATAATTGTCAACTATTCCATTTCAAGAAGGAAAGAGGAGCTCTGCCAGCATAACCTCCAAGCCATTCTGGAAGAAGAGAAAACAGTTTGCTGCTGCTTCCAGATACTTAGAAACTTAATTCAATTAACGGCTTCCCTAAGCCAATGCTGAAATGCTGCCAAGCTCTGAGGAGCAGTTAAGAAAACCATTGGACGCAATTCGAAAAGGTCATGCAGCTCAGCAAAAGACTTTCGTTAACATCATCCTAATCCATCCCGATGGCCCAAACTGCCATAACACATTTTTAATTTGCTTTCCTTCCACCATTTCTTTTTCCAAAAAAAGAAAAAGAAAAAATCTGATCGAGCTAGAATTGGTGGTGATGTTTGCCTTGAATGGGACCTGGTGGAAGCTATGATGAGGGATGAATACAAGCGAGGAAATGAAGCCAAGCCCTATGAGGTATGGTTGAGGGAGCTGGGTATGTTTAGCCTGGAGAAGAGAAGATTAAGAGGTGATCTGAGAGGTGATCTGATTGTTCTCAGCTGCTCCAGAAAGTAGGACCCATACCAATGGATTCAAATTCCAAGAAAGGAGATTCCGACTAAACATTAGGAAGAACTTCTGGATGGTAAGGGTTGTTTGACAGTGGAGCAGACGACCTCTGAATGTGGTGGACTCTCCTTCATCGGAGGTTTTTAAGCAGAGTTTGGATGGTCAGGTGTCAGGGGTTGTTTGGGTGCAATTCCTGCATTGCAGGGGGTTGAACAAGATGACGCCTGGGGTCTCTTCCAACTCTAGACTACTATGAGTCTATTATTCCAATTAGGTAGGTCCACCTTTAAATATGAACTGAATCAAATTTCTCCCCATAGCCTAAAGGTAAAGGCAAAGAACCCCTGACAGTTAAGTCCAATCGCGAACGACTCTGGGGTTGCGGTGCTCATCTCGCTTTACTGGCTGAGGGAGCCGGTGTTTGTCCGCAGACAGTTCTTCCAGGTCATGTGGCCAGCATGACTAAGCCACTTCTGGTGAAACCAGAGCAGCGCACCGAAATACCGTTTACCTTCCCGCCGGAGCAGTACCTATTTATCTACTTGCACTTTGACGTGCTTTTGAACTGCTAGGTTGGCAGGAGCAGGGACCGAGCAACGGGAGCTCACCCTGTTGCAGGGATTCCAACCACTGACCTTCCAATTGGCAAGCCCAAGTCTCAGTGGTTTACACCACAGTGCTACCCGCACCCCCCCCCCAAGCCTAGCCAGACCCAATTAATATTCTTACTTATTAATAGTGGTTCACTATTATTAGAAAGGATTGGAAAACAACAGTGCAAGAAAACCAGCAATTAAAGTCCTCCCCTTCCTTGGGGGGCAGAAACTGACTTTCTAAAGGGGTTGGTATTGATCATGAACTCCCCATAGTCACATTGAGCAGAAAGCAATTCAAATGGCAGAAACTGACAGGAGGAAACAGCAATTACTTTTGCAATGGTAATTAAGGAACCTTTGTTGAACAGGACTTATTTGTGAGTGAACATTATAGAACAGCACTGCTGTATAATATAGCACTATATTAAGAGCTGTGTGGAAACACTTAATTTCACTTAATTCCTGCTGGCTGTAGAAATGCAATGTTAGCAGCACAAAAAAGGGCTCTAATGTGGAAACAGGATAACTGAAGTTATAACCAATTGACACTTACTCAGAGTTGTCCCATTAAATTATATTTTAAATCATCTCATGTTACTGCTTGATCGGATTGAGCTTGACATTGATAACAGGAAAGGTCCTAGAACAGATAATTCAACAGTCAGTCTGAGAGCATTTAGAAAAGGATTCTGGGATTACTAAAACCCAGCATGGGTTTCTCAAAAATAAGTCGTGCCAGACAAAACATCTTTTTTTCTGAAGGAGTTACAAACTTGGTGGATCAGGGGAATGCTGTGGACATAATGTATCTTGATTTCAGCAAGTTCTATGATTCTATGACTGATTGACACCTCTGATAATGTCTGTTGCTTGCCTAGTTGGAGGATAGAGAAGATCATGTGAGTGTATGTAGAAACTAGCCAACTGTACAAAGATTAAAGTTACAGTAGTTGTTCTGCCCACCATGGACATGTGGCCTTTAGAAGGTTGTCCAGAAGGGAATACGGTCTGAAAGAACTTCCCCATGCATGGTCTGCAGTCTACTCTGCAAAACTATCATGCTATAACCCTACAAAGGGAGTTTTAGTTCACACTGGCTCCCCAAACCAAATGAAGACATACAGTGTGTGGAAAGGATTCAGATTTATTGCATGCAGCTGATCCAGTGTACAGGTCCAGGCAGGGGGAAACTGGGTGACTTCACCCCCAAATGGAGAGTGAACAAAATCCTATCCCATCCCTACCTGCACCCCAGAAAGCAAGTCCCTGTGTTGTGTTTTGCTTTGCAGAGAGAGGGAGAAAGAGAAAGAGGGAAAGAGAGGAGAGGAAAGAGAACTGTGATGGATACATCTAGTCCTGGTGACATCCAGCCAATTCCTGAACATCGCTCTAAGGAAAGAGACGGGCCCACAAATGCAATTTAGGTAATGTTAAATAAATGACTGCATTAAGTCTCCTGGCAAAACATTCTGCTTGATGTGCATAGAGGGAAAATTCTGAGCATTTGAATAAAATGCCTTTCTCTCAAAAGGGATTGAGTTTGAAAATAGGCCACCAATAACCACGACTCATTATGCCAGACACACAAACTGTCAAGGAAACGGCGCTTGCGATTAAAAAGATGCAGAGGCTGTGCAGATACCTGGGAGGGCTTGTGATGGCTTCTTGCTCTCTCTCTCTCTCGCTCTCTCTTTTGGATGGAAATGGCATGAGCTGCGTGCCTTGACCGAGGGAGCCATTCCCATTCATTTCTTTCAGATGTGTGTCTAAATGCCTCCAGCTGGACAGGTACAGTGAAACGACCAGATTCCTCTCTTATCTCCAAGGTACGGTGCTGCTTTTATAATTAGTATTAGGAATCACAACCTTCTGGACCTAAATCCACACACACACACACACACATACACAGGCTAGCAAACTGATAAATCTTGGTTTATACCTGCAGCTGGCAGACAGTCCCAACTGTCAAACGCTTGCGTGATCTCAGCTAAGCAAGGTTGAGCTATAGGGACAAAGCTCATATATTTTCTCCCTCGGTGTCTACCCTGTGAGATCCCACTAATCTCTGTTTTGTTATCACCTATTTGTCCTCTATCTTTTCAGCCATCCGTCCAAAAGCTCACCGCAGCAAGGAAGAGGGAGGGAATGGGGAGGGAGGGGGAGATTGTGGCAGCAAGAAACTCATATTTCTTTCACTTCAATTATTCCTGAGAGCAATGCTTTCTTCTTCTTTTTCTTCTTCTCCTTTTTGAAATGATAGAAAGAAACAGATGGGCAAACTGTTCCCAGAGGGAAATTAAAGATGATTGTATCGCATTAGGCACAGCGAAGCAGGGAGGGGCCCAAGTGTGCACCTGAATTTCGTCATTGCGACATCCTGGCCAGCTTCGATCAGTGAACCAAAATGCATCTGCATTTCTCCTCATTTCCATTTCTCCCTGGATTTCGGAGTTCCAGTGGATGATAACGATAATAATAAGAACATCACTGCTGCTGCTGCTGTTACTGCTACAGCAACCAACCAACAAATGGTGTATTGGTTTAGTGCTTTGAAGTGGTTCAGGGCGCTCCATAAACACGTCAAAAGAACTCTGCTGGATCAGACCAGAGACCTATCGAGTCCACCACCCTGCCCTCACAGTGGTCCACATCATGCTCATGGGAAGCCCCAAACACAAAGCAGGCATGAGCACAATACCACCTCTGGTACTAAAAGTACAGTGGTACCTCAGGTTAAGAACTTAATTCATTCTGGAGGTCTATTCTTAACCTGAAACTGTTCTTAACCTGAATCACCACTTTAGCTAATCGGGCCTCCCTCTGCCACCGCGCCGCCGGAGCACGATTTCTGTTCTCATCCTGAAGCAAAGCTCTTAACCCAAGGTACTATTTCTGGGTTAGCGGAGTTTGTAACCTGAAGCGTATGTAACCTGAAGCGTCTGTAACCCGAGGTACCACTGTAGAGCACAGCCATCATGCCTGCCAAGAGGCATTTTCCATGAAAGCTCTAAAAAGCTTTGGAAGCCACCCACTTTGGCCTTCTTCTTCTTTTGACCCAACCACCCCTTGATCACTCCAACCTCCTACCTCCAGGACCTCCCAGCTCATCCCTTCCCCAGACTCTTCCCTGTTGTCCCACCACCAGGAACCAAAGTCTAAGTCCTCGTCTTCCCTGTCCTTCCTGGGGGGCTCCTGGGTGGGAGTTTTCCCACCACTCCTCCTCATCCAGCCAGCCTCGGACACCCCGCTAGAGGAGAGTCCTGTACATTGCTGAGCAATGGGCTAGACAGGCCCAGAGAAGGATCTCTCCCCCTTTGACGCAGCCTTTGACTGCTTGGGAGGGATCCAGAGTGAGAGGCTATAGGGGAAGGGCGGGGCCGGTGTTCAGCTTCAGCAATGTTTCAGCTGCATTAAGATGAACCAGAGGACTCTGCTGTGTTATTTTTCTGTTAATAAAAAGCTAATTGCATTCTGTGCCTCCTGTGCTTCCGTGCCCTGTGGTTGACCTGGGCATGCTTGACAGCTCCTTGACATCCAGGTAGTGCTGGGAAAGACATCCTTCCTGGAAAAATGGAGAGCTGATGCCAGTCAGCGTAGGTCCCAATTGTCTGATGGCCCTATGTTCTGTGATAGGTTCCTCTGTGACACCTGAATAAGGAGAGGCCCTGCTTTTCCTGTTGATGCCCCCAAATGATCACTTACACTGTTGTGATTTGGGACCATAACCCCCACCCCCACCCCACTCCAGATAACAAGGAAGCTGCTTGGAGAACTGTGAAATGTAGCAATTACCAGATTTCTGCTTAACACATACCTCCCAATTACATTAGCAGCTTACTGCTGTTTGCTCGCTGCCAGCCTAACTGCAGAATCAAGGTATTCATTAGCCACACTCAGACCTTCAAAACGTGTAGAGCAAGCAGCATGGGGTGGAGGAGCAGGGTTTTGGCACAAGGCAACCCACGCAGATTCTACTGAAGATCAGACCAGAGCCGGTGTATGCACAGCTCTCTCTTTCTATCTGATTGGGGACCCTGGGGAGTAAAACAGCCTTCCTGGCAGCATTTAGAGAGCTCATACACATCATAATAGACATCATAATACACATCATAATAGTAGAGTTGGAAAGGACCCATGGGGCATTATTCCAACCCC
Source organism: Podarcis erhardii (assembly GCF_964252035.2). NCBI lineage: Eukaryota > Metazoa > Chordata > Lepidosauria > Squamata > Lacertidae > Podarcis > Podarcis erhardii. The sequence goes on along the minus strand of NC_138503.1, from coordinate 47,058,089 downwards.
CTGCAATGCAGGAATGACAGCTAAAGGTTCCCTCATAGATGGTCATCCAGCCTCCAATGAAGAAGAGACCACCACCTTCTGGCAGAGTCTGTTGCACTGTCAAACAGCTCTCACTATCTAATATTTCTTCCAAATTTCTAGTTGGAATCTTCTTTCTTACCAATTGAATCCATTGGTTTGGGTCTTCACAGCAGGAGAAAACAAGCTTGCTCCATCTCCCATGTGATGGCCCCTTAGATATTTGAAGATGGCCACCTCCTTTCACTCTCCTCTTTTCCGAACTAAACATACCTGAGTCCCTCAACCATTCCTCATAAGGTGTCAGGCTTTGGGGACTCAGCTCCCCACCCCCACCCCCTTTGGCTGTAGATAAGCAGGACAAAGCAAAAAGAGTTGCTTACCATTTAAAGAGTCTTTAATGATCACAGCAAAAAAACAAAGCATCCATTCTCGGGAGGAAGGTGTTCCCAGTTAAGGTTTCCCCCCACTTCCCCCCTAGTCATTTCAGTGCCTTGCAACCTGATCTCGCAACCACTGTGCTTTTTGTGAAGCCACCTTATCCGCTCTACATGACCTTGGACTGATAGGCTGGACACTTTCCAGCGAGAAAGAGTCTGTTTGCTCTCTCTCTCTCTCTTCCAGGTCTTCTTCACTTTGCTGTTCACCCCCTAGTTCAGCGGTTCTCAACCTGTGGATCCCCAGATGTTGTTGGACTACAACTCTCATCATCCCTGAGCTCTGGCCTTTCTAGCTAGGGGTGATGGAAGTTGTAGTTCAACAACATCTGGGGACCCACAGGTTGAGAAAGGCTGTCCTAGTTCATCCCAACTTTTGTCTTCAGAACTATGCCCCTCTGCAAACCACTGTTCCAAATCTATACTGCTCCACTGCTCCTGGGCAGCTTTGGGATCCTGGTCAGAAGCAGGGGGAGGGGGAGGCTCCCACCATTCCTCATCAGAGCAGTACTCTGCAGCCTGGTCTCTGACATAACGCTTGGTTTCCATATCCTTGATCATCTTGGTTGCCCTCCTCTGTATACCTTCCAGCTTATCAATACCCTTCTCAAACTGGGGTGTCCAGAGCTGGAAACAGGACTCCAAGTGGGGTCCTGACAAAGACAGAATAGAGTATTACTATTATACCCTTGTTCTGGACACTATGCTTCATCTCTGAATAACCTTCAACAGAACCTTCATAGGTCGCCTTCCATTACATTCCTCTTTCCTCACGACACATCCAGCAGCAACTTCTACATATGTTGATCTTTTTTTAAACAAAGAACTGTAGGTTCAGCAAAATTAGGGACACTTGAATTCATTTCCCATCTACCCCCAGTTTATTTAGCACAGGAGAGGGGAACAGTGTGTCAGGAGCTCGTCCTACACTCAAGTAGGACCCTGGTGGAGACACATGCCCGACTTGGCATATTTAAAATACATATATATGTGTATTTTTTAAAAAATACAAACTATTTGAAATAGACCAGTGGTTCCCAACCTTTTTTTGGCCATGCCCCACCTAAGCATCTCTAAAATACTGGTGTCCCCCCCCCCCCGGTGACATATAATTCTTATTATTCAGAAAGTGAACTTCTATTCACATGGAGGAAACCTAAAAGGCCATTCACTGTTAATAACTCATTCTTGAATTGCCCCCCCTTAAAAATCGAATTGCCCCCCTGTGTGCCCCACGTTGGGAACCACAGGAATAGACCAATCAATATGGAAAACATGAAATGCAGCTGGTTCGCATAAATTCAGTACAGGCCATCTTGATGGAATAACCAAGTTTCAACCTGGCATCTCTAAAGCATGTTACAGATTTATTTAAGGCATTTATACTCCACCCTTTAGCCAAAAAGGCTCTCAGACTTCCATTCTTATATGAGCATTCCAAACTGTTGCCGTAGCCAAAATTCCTCCACGCAGCGTTGGATGGAGAGCGGTGTCAGACGCCTCTCGCAGAGGTTTGTAATTTCATCTTTAACTCCATTAAAAGCCGGAGATCCCTCAACTTTGTGTCAGGAGTGACTTAAGACACAGTGTTGTCCTCCCTTTGACCCATTCTGCTTTCAGCTTGGTGGATTGATGTCAGTCATGCATTCAGAACTGCAGCCAGCCATCCATCCCAGAGGCATCTGCTCAGCACCCAGGGGAGAGGTCTTCTCCTGTTTTTTTATTTTCCGTTTAAGCCATTCCTGCCTGACTGATGTAATGCTCGGGCTGCAAAGCACTAGTTGGGAAGCAGTTTTGCACTCTCTTAACAGCTGTTGCTCAGCTCCTTCTCCTAGGCTGGGAAGGCCAGCCACAAACACAACTCAAGTTGACGGCATTCAGAACTGCATGCTGCTCATTTCTGAGCTAGTTCCATTTGGAACAGGAGCAGATGGATTTCTGGCAAGGGGTCATCTCCTATTTCCCTTCTCCAGAATCTCCTTCCTCATTCCTCATTCTGAGTGGGGTCACTCAGAGGAGAAGATGGTGAAATGCAAACAGGGGACACAGAAAGGGCTGAACTCCTCAATGCCTTCTTTGCCTCAGTCTTCTCCGATAAAGAAAACAATGCCCGACCTGAAGAATTTGGAGCCAATGATTCAGCCGAGGAAACACAGCCCAGAATAACTAAGGAGATAGTACAAGAATACTTGGCTAGTTTAGATGTATTCAAGTCTCCAGGGCCAGATGAACTGCATCCAAGAGTATTAAAAGAACTGGCAGATGTGATCTCAGAACCACTGGCCGTCATCTTTGAGAATTCCTGGAGAACAGGCGAAGTCCCGGCAGACTGGAGGAGGGCAAATGTTGTCCCTATTTTCAAAAAGGGGAAAAGAGAGGACCCAAATAATTACCGCCCAGTCAGTCTGACATCAATACCAGGGAAGATTCTGGAGCAGATCATTAAGCAAACAGTTTGTGAGCACCTAGAAAGGAATACTGTGATCACCAATAGTCAGCATGGATTTCTGAAAAATAAGTCGTGTCAGACTAACCTGATCTCGTTTTTTGACAGAATAACAACCCTGGTAGATGAAGGGAATGCAGTGGATGTAGCCTACCTTGATTTCAGCAAGGCATTTGACAAGGTGCCCCATGATATTCTTGTAAAGAAGCTGGTAAAATGCGGTCTTGACTATGCTACCACTCAGTGGATTTGTAACTGGCTGACTGACCGAACCCAAAGGGTGCTCATCAATGGTTCCTCTTCATCCTGGAGAAGAGTGACTAGTGGGGTGCCACAGGGTTCTGTCTTGGGCCCGGTCTTATTCAACATCTTTATCAACGACTTGGATGATGGACTCAAGGGCATCCTGATCAAATTTGCAGATGACACCAAACTGGGAGGGGTGGCTAACACCCCAGAGGACAGGATCACACTTCAAAACGACCTTGACAGATTAGAGAACTGGGCCAAAACAAACAAGATGAATTTTAACAGGGAGAAATGTAAAGTATTGCACTTGGGCAAAAAAAAAATGAGAGGCACAAATACAAGATGGGTGACACCTGGCTTGAGAGCAGTACATGTGAAAAGGATCTAGGAGTCTTGGTTGACCACAAACTTGACATGAGCCAACAGTGTGATGCGGCAGCTAAAAAAGCCAATGCAATTCTGGGCTGCATCAATAGGAGTATAGCATCTAGATCAAGGGAAGTAATAGTGCCACTGTATTCTGCTCTGGTCAGACCTCACCTGGAGTACTGTGTCCAGTTCTGGGCACCACAGTTCAAGAAGGACACTGACAAACTGGAACGTGTCCAGAGGAGGGCAACCAAAATGGTCAAAGGCCTGGAAACGATGCCTTATGAGGAACGGCTAAGGGAGCTGGGCATGTTTAGCCTGGAGAAGAGGAGGTTAAGGGGTGATATGATAGCCATGTTCAAATATATAAAAGGATGTCACATAGAGGAGGGAGAAAGGTTGTTTTCTGCTGCTCCAGAGAAGCGGACACGGAGCAATGGTTCCAAACTACAAGAACAAAGATTCCACCTAAACATTAGGAAGAACTTCCTGACAGTAAGAGCTGTTCAACAGTGGAATTTGCTGCCAAGGAGTGTGGTGGAGTCTCCTTCTTTGGAGGTCTTTAAGCAGAGGCTTGACAACCATATGTCAGGAGTGCTCTGATGGTGTTTCCTGCTTGGCAGGGGGTTGGACTCGATGGCCCTTGTGGTCTCTTCCAACTCTATGATTCTATGATTCTATGATTCCACCCCATCCATCTTTCTGATAGCCCCCCTGACCAAACCTCTTTCATCTTCAAATATTTATTCCTGTGGTTGCCTCATCTGTCTGTTGTACATCATCAACCTCACAATTCTCTGCTTGCTTCTTCTCAGCTTTCAAACATGACAATGTCTCTGGCACCCTCCAAACATCTTCTCTCGACCTGGGCACCTCCATGTGGCTTCCATTATATTGGTCTCTGTCTTCAAGATACTTGAGCGTGCAACAGATCCTGCCTTCCATTAATGATTAACACCCCCACCTGTAAAAAGAAAAGAAAAGAGGGACTCCTGGGCTCCCAGGACTGCTGCTGCCAGCACTGCAGCAGAGAGGAATCGGGGGTGCCTGGGGCATCTATCAAAGGAGCCAAAACACACACCCCCCACAACCTTGATTGAGCCGGGAAGGCACCCGGCCAGCCCAGAGGAGCTCCAAAACCAGGAGGACAGTGGAGCTAACATGAAGGGGGAGAAAGAAACGGGGAAAGAGGAAGAAAAAGAAAAAGAAAAAGAAAAAGAAAAAGAAAAAGAAAAAGAAAAAGAAAAAGAAAAAGAAAAAGAAAAAGAAAAAGAGGAGGGTGGTGGGTCTGAATCAATGGGGGGGGAGAGTACAAATAGCAATTTTTCACAGCAACTGTAGACACAAATCCATAAGTGCTGGTGGTATCTGGACCAGGTGGAGCCATAGGTGGTTCGATGTACAGTCATACCTCGGGTTACAGATGCATTACATGTAAATGCATTACAGGTTGCATTTTTTCAGGTTACAGACCCACTGAAACCTGGAAGTACCGGAACAGGTTACTTCCAGGTTTCAGGGGTCGCACATGCACAGAAGCGCTAAAATCACACTTCACACATGCGCAGAAGTGCCAAATTGCAACCCATGCGTGCGCAGACGCGCTGCTGCGGGTTGCAAACGCTGCGGGTTGTGAACGTGCATCCTGCATGGATCATGTTTGCAACCCAAGCGTCCACTGTACCTAAACCCAGCCTGAGGGAATGCGTATTCTCCAGATTGGGACCCTGAGATCAGTTGTCAGAGTGTGAATTTAAGAAATGTAGCAGATTGGATAGAAAGGTCTACTCTGCTGATTAGACAAGGGCAGACAGCCACTTATGCTAGGCCTAGCCAAACCAAAGCTTCCTTTGGTCTTCCAGTGGTGGCAGCGAATGTTGTTATTCTATCTTATTGCCCACCCTTCACCCTAAGGTCTCAGGGCAGGTTACGATCATTTAAAATACAGGTTCAAACAGTTCTGAAACTTGCAGTTAAAAAAACACAGCCACAAATAAAACAGGGTGGGCCCAGAAAATATTCATCTCAGGTGTCAAAAGCAGGGTTAAAAGGTGCATCTTCGGCAGTTCCCCAAAAACTGTATCATAAAGGAGACAGGCACACCTCTCTCCTGGAGAGAGCAAGCTTGTTTTCTCCTACTCTAGAGGGCAGGATTTGAAGCAACAGACTCAAGAAAGGAGGTACAGTGGTACCTCGGATTAAGAACTTAATTCATTCCGGAGGTCTGTTTTTAACCTGAAACTGTTCTTAACCTGAGGTACCACTTTAGCTAATGGGGCCTCCCGCTGCCGCCGCGCTGCCAGAGCATGATTTCTGTTCTCATCCTGAAGCAAAGTTCTTAACCTGAGGTACTATTTCTGGGTTAGCGGAGTCTGTAACCTGAAGCGTATGTAACCCGAGGTACCACTGTACCAACTAAACATCAGGAAGAACTTTCTGACAGTAAGAGCTGCTCAACAGTGGGAGATTGTGCACTCTCCTTCACTGGAAGTTTTAAAGCAGAGCTTGGATGGCCCCCACCCAGGAGGACTCCCCTGCTGAGTGCCTGAGGACCCTGATCCTGCCACTCACCACCTGGCCTAGGGTGGGGCCTGACAGGCTCCATAAAGGACTGCCACCACCGCTGCTGTTGGGCAGAGAGGGCTCCATTTTTTTTGTGTGGGGTTTTTTGGTTGTTGTTTTTTTAATTGCTGCTATTTTTTTACCTATGTCATTTTAAACTGTGATATTAAGGCACAAGGAGAAGGGGACGACAGAGGATGAGATGGTTGGACAGTGTTCTCGAAGCTACTAACATGAGTTTGACCAAACTGCGGGAGGCAGTGGAAGACAGGAGTGCCTGGCATGCTCTGGTCCATGGAGTCACGAAGAGTCAGACATGACTAAATGACTAAACAACAACAATCAATGCTGTTTTCTTAGTTTTAGATTTGGATTTATGTGCGAAAAAAATTCCATTTGGTTGTGCATTTTTGGATGTGGTTTATTTATTGTTTATGACTTTTGTAATTATGTAAATCTTGTCATGTTTTAAGCTGCCTTGAGCATTGTTTTCAACTGTGGAAAGGTGGCATACAAATAATAATAATAAAATGATGATCTGCCATAGATGCTTTAGTTGAGATTCCTGCATTGCAGGGGATTGGACTAGACGACGCTTGGGTCCCTTCCAACTCTACAATTCTGTGATTCTAGGTCCTAGTCCAGCACCCTAGCCACCACACCACACCAAGGTCCCACCTGAAGCCTCTAACCAGCTTTTAATTTGACCTACATGACAGTAACCCCTCAAGACGCCTGCTAGATTCTGGCTTGGCAGAAGAAAATTTATGACAGCCATCAGCTGATGCTTCTCTTGAGTGGAGCGTTTGTAGGGAAGTGGGGGTCTTCTCTGGCAGCATCACAGTGACATTGAGAAGGACGAGGCTTTTCTGCCATTAGCAACAGCTCGATTGTATTTCCCCACATGGCTTCGTCTCCACTTGCTGCAGCGATCCATTTAAAGAGCATGTAGGTTCGACAAGACCTATTAGCTGGAGAGCTCTCCACACTTCCCATCGGGATTCAGACTTGGATTTCAGCACATGTGTGAGACGGATATATATTTGCCAACAAGAACAAAATGCCGAGGAACAACACACATCAAATCTTCCTTTTTATTTGACATTATCTGCAGGTGGAGACAAAACAGCTGGCATATCTCTCTCAGTAAGAATACTGCACAACACCAGTGCATTTCACGTGTTTCATTACTGGTGGGCATTTACTGATCAGTAGTGGTAAGAACCACAGGGTTGCGGGTGGCGCTGTGGGTTAAACCACAGAGCCTAGGACTGGCCGATCAGAAGGTTGGCGGTTTGAATCCCCACAACGGGGTGAGCTCCCGTTGCTTCGTCGCAGCTCCTGCCAACCTAGCAGTTTGAAAGCACGTCAAAGTGCAAGTAGATAAATTGGTATCACTCCAGCGGGAAGGTAAACAGCGTTTCCGTGCACTGCTCTGGTTCACCAGAAGTGGCTTAGTCATGCTGGCCACATGACCCGGAAGCTGTACGCTGGCTCCCTCGGCCAATAAAGCAAGATGAGCACCGCAACCCCAGAGTCGTCCACGACTGGACCTAATTGTTAGGGGTCCCTTTACCCTAGTGGTAAGAACATAAGAAGAGACGGCAGGATCAGGCCAATGGACTCATCTAGTCCACCATCCTCTTCTCATAGTGGCCAACCAGATCCCCATGGGAAACCCACCACCAGGTTCTGAGCAGAAGACCACTCTCCCCTCCTGTGTTTTGTCCAGCAACTGGCTTCCAGAAGCATTGCTTCCTTCAACTGTGGAGACAGAGCACAGCCATCATGGCTAGTCCCCTTCAATAGCCCCCTCTGCCATGAATTTGTCTAATCCTCTTTCAAAGCCATCTAAGCTGAAGGAGCATTTCCACCCCCATCGTTCTGCCCGGACACTGAGGTCCAGTGCCGAGGGCCTTCTGGCGGTTCCCTCACTGCGAGAAGCCAAGTTACAGGGAACCAGACAGAGGGCCTTCTTGGTAGTGGCACCTGCCCTATGGAATGTCCTCCTACCAGATGTCAAAGAGAACAACAACTATCAGACTTTTAGACAACATCTGAAGGCAGCCCTGTTTAGGTAAGCTTTTAATGTTTGATGTATTACAGTATTTTAATATTTTGTTGGAAGCCACCCAGAGTGGCTGGGTAAACCCAGCCAGATGGGCGGGTATAAATATTTATTATTATTATTATTATTATTATTATTATTATTATTATTATTATGTTGGTGGCCATCATTGCCTCCTGTGGAAGTGAGTTCCATAATTTAATTCTGCACTGCATCCAGAAGGACACCCTTTTTTTCTGTCCTGAATGTGCCATTGGATGTCCACAAAGTTGAGTGTTGTGGGAGAAGGAGAAAGACTATTCTCTTTCCCCTTTCTCCATGTAGTTTATATCCTACCCTTCCTCCCTGCCCTAAGACATATCCAAGCCTGATATGCCAGAGGGTTCGCTCTTTAAGAACCTACAGTTGTCCACCAAAGGGTCAGAGCCTAGAAATGGTGGACTGGAGGCAGAGGCTCAAAAGGCTTCAATTCATTTCCAACTCTTGTTGCTACACATTGCTCACTAGGAGCTCTCCATTGTGCTGAAATAACAACCCCGCCTTTTCATTTTGTCCAGTGGGTTCCTCCATAAGGCCAGACCAGGAAAGAACCAAAATTCTGTGAAGGCCCTACATTTCTGGTGATACAATAAAGCAATGGGATAAGGGTAATTCTTTCATCTCTGACCATATGGTCCATCCAGCCATTTCATCCCTTATCCTTCCTTTCCATATCTTGTCATCAAACATCAACTCAGTGGTGCACCAAGTCAAATAAGTTCAGTTTCAACTCCAAGGAAGTTATATACCCAGTTCAACAGCACAGAAAAGCCCCCTAATCGGATTAACATACAGCACTTGATACTCTCATGATAATTTCCAATTAAGCACCGTCAGGCAGAGATATTGCCTGCTACCGAAAGGACGTTAATTAGCTAAGACCTGTCAGGGAATGATTCATGAGTCTTTCATTCCTTTCTGCTCATATTCTAAATTTACATACCCTCCAACTTTTCACAAATGAAAATAGGGACACTCTATCCTCATGCCAAGGATTGCTCTCCTCTGATCATACTGCTGCTGTGCTGAAACCTGTCCTCCAATTTCCAAGGTGTTATTACCTGTTTCCATCCTTCTGTCTCGTTAACACAGTGCTTCCTTCAGAATTTCAGTGGGTGTGGGGTTGAGCATTCCTTGTTGTTGTGTGCATGCCTTTCTTTCCACTAAACATTTTTTCAGTGCTTTGCAGCCTCCCCAGCTGCCCATTGTTTCCTGATAAAAAAGGGGGGGAGAGAAGGCTTTCAGGGGTAATTGCTTCATTATGTCTTCCCCTGAGCTTTAATTGAAACGCAGAAAGCTGGGGATACTATCTACTTAGGAATGTGCAAGCAATCCAACCAAATTCCAAAATGAACCAACCCAATTTTGGACAAATCAGGACCCCTCCTGATTGGGTTGAGCCGGGTCCACACAGAGTGATCCAAAACAGAAAACTCTTTCAGAGCCAGTATCCAAAGTGCTGTGGTAGGAGGGAAGCTGGACTTTGCTCACCAGCTGTTCAGGGCTAGAATCTTACCAAACACTTATCAAACATAGTGCAAGAAAAAAACAAATTTTAAGGTGGCTGGCGCAAGAAAACCTGGACCTACCTGTCTGAAGTTTGGTGAGACTAATCTCCTCTTGAGATTGAGGGGGTACTCTGTCTCCAGGTTACATGCACTTATGTAGCACAACAAGAAAGTTATGGATGCTTTACTTTTATAAAAATGCAAACTAGAGTGACTTGTCTGAAATTCGCCAGTTAATCACCTCTGGAGGGGCTACCAGATTTCCAAATTCTATTCACCTATGCGGGGGATGTTGAAGGCTATGGCTGCTTTGGTTTCCAAATGCAAGTGAGTTGGAGTACCAAAGATCGATATTTCTTGATCACAATATGGATTTGGGGTCCTGATTGGATTGTATCATGTCCAGATCCATCAAGGTCCCATCCAAATCACTGAATCAGCCCCCAAATTGGATAAGGCAGGCCCTTTTACAGCCTTATTTGCTACTGAGCACTCGAGATTGGTGCGCTTACTACCGGTAATTTTGTTTTTAAGGTAAATCTCTTTGACATACGGGACACGGGTGGCGCTGTGGGTTAAACCACAGAGCCTAGGACTTGCCAACCAGAAGGTCGGCAGTTCGAATCCCCGCGACGGGGTGAGCTCCCGTTGCTTGGTCCCTGCTCCTGCCAACCTAGCAGTTTGAAAGCATACCAGTACAAGTAGATAAATAGGTACCGCTCCAGCGGGAAGGTAAACGGTGTTTCCATGCGCTGCTCTGGTTCGCCAGAAGCGGCTTAGTCATGCTGGCCACATGACCTGGAAGCTGTACGCTGGCTCCCTCGGCCAATAAAGCAAGATGAGCACCGCAACCCCAGAGTCGGCCACGAATCGACCTAATGGTCAGGGGTCCCTTTACCTTTACCTTTGACATAAAAACTGAACATAAAACAACAACAACAACACCATCACCATCATTTATTATTTATACCCTGCCCATCTGGCTGGGTTTCCCTAGCCACTCTAGGCTGCTTCCAACAAAATATTAAAAATACAATAAAACATCAGACATTAAAAACTTCCCTAAATGGGGCCGCCTTCAGATGTCTTCTAAAAGTGAGGTAGTTGTTTATTTCCTTGACATCTGATGGGAGGGCGTTCCACAGGATAGGAATGAATGGCTCTCAAGCACACAGGAGGCAGTTTCCAGGAAGCATGGACACGTGGGAAGAATGTAGAATGGAGCCCTTGGTGAGATGATTTGCAGAATGAGAGAACCCCCACCAAACCCCTCAGCCAATCCTTGCACCTGCCCCCATGATAATTTCACTATTCGCTGATCTCTTGTCTGATAATTTTCAAACCAATTTTCTTATTAGTTGAGCAGGGAATGGTTAGAAAGTTGATAAGAGCGTAAGATGAGCTTTGCTGGATCCAACCAAAGGACAATCTGGTTCAGCATTCCATTCATACAGTGGTTAACCAGATGTTTCCAGAAAGTCCATACACAGCAGGATATGAGCACAATAGCTCTCTCTGCACATGACCCATAGCAATCGGGATTCAGGATCAAAGGCAGGAAACCTCTGGAGATAGTATATAGCCACCATCATAGAAGAAGAAGAAGAGAAGAGGAGTTTGGATTTGATATCCCACTTTATCACTACCCTAAGGAGTCTCAAAGCAGCTAACAATCTCCTTTCCCTTCCTCCCCCACAACAAACACTCTGTGGGGTGAGTGGGGCTGAGAGACTTCAAAGAAGTGTGGCTAGCCCAAGGTCACCAAGCAGCTGCATGTGGAAGAGCAGGGAAGCGAACCCAGTTCACCAGATTATGAGTCCACCGCTCTTAACCACTACACCACACTGGCTCTGATAGGCTTATCCTCCATGATTTTGCCTAATGCCCTAGAATCATAGAGTTGGAAGAGACCACAAGGTCCATCGAGTCCAACCCCTGCCAAGCAGGAAACACCATCAGAGCACTCCTGACATATGGTTGTCAAGCCTCTGCTTAAAGACCTCCAAAGAAGGAGACTCCACCACACTCCTTGGCAGCAAATTCCACTGTTGAACAGCTCTTACTGTCAGGAAGTTCTTCCTAATGTTTAGGTGGAATCTTTGTTCTTGTAGTTTGGAACCATTGCTCCGTGTCCGCTTCTCTGGAGCAGCAGAAAACAACCTTTCTCCCTCCTCTATGTGACATCCTTTTATATATTTGAACATGGCTATCATATCACCCCTTAACCTCCTCTTCTCCAGGCTAAACATGCCCAGCTCCCTTAGCCGTTCCTCATAAGGCATCATTTCCAGGCCTTTGACCATTTTGGTTGCCCTCCTCTGGACACGTTCCAGTTTGTCAGTGTCCTTCTTGAACTGTGGTGCCCAGAACTGGACACAGTACTCCAGGTGAGGTCTGACCAGAGCAGAATACAGTGGCACTATTACTTCCCTTGATCTAGATGCTATACTCCTATTGATGCAGCCCAGAATTGCATTGGCTTTTTTAGCTGCCGTGTCACACTGTTGGCTCATGTCAAGTTTGTGGTCAACCAAGACTCCTAGATCCTTTTCACATGTACTGCTCTCAAGCCAGGTGTCACCCATCTTGTATGATGTCCAGATTGGTGGCCATTGCACCTTCGCTACTACGTTCAAGTTCACTGGTGACTCCAGGTTCTAATATTATGAGGAACATGGGAAGCTGCCTTATACTGAGTCAGATCTCAGGTCATTCTAGCTGAATATTGTCTACACTGACTGGCAGCAGCTATACAGTGTTCCAAGCAGAGGACATTCCCATTCCTATCTGGCGATGCCATGGATTAAACCTGAGATTTCTGCAGACAAGGCAACCGCTTTGAGTCCCCCCCCCCCCTTTAAAATATAAAGCGGTATAGAATGAAATGAATAATAATAATAATACCGCAGAGCTACAGGCGAAAACATCTCCCTATACGCTTTTTTCCACATATTGCATAATTATAAACATCCCAAAATGGCAGAATAGGGACAGCAATTTTCTTGGAGAAGTTTATCAGAAAATTGGGGCTGTGCTTCCTAAATAGGATGTCTGTGATGTTAGTTCGTGAGCTTGGCATATTAAAAGGAATATTAAATCAGTGATGGACTGTAGAATGTTACAGGGGTGGGGGAGAAAATTGATATAAATTAGTTCCATAGGTGCCAGCAGCATTAAATTTGAGGAGTAATCTTCAGTTGTACATTCCACTAATTAGGAAATGCACACAATATTAAATTGACTATAGAACCCATTAAAACATTATGAATAGAGGCTAACCATATCAGGACAGAGGTATGTGTGAAGCAATCGCAGATTAATGAGTTAGGGGGCTTGGGGAAGGGGTTTATTGAGGTTATCATTAGGAGGGGGAATACAAAAATTCAATTTCAATCATATAAGAGCAAATATCACTGACTTGCAAATCAGTATTGTATCTTTCTTTGAATGCATTATTTGCAGTACAGAATTTTGCGTCACAATTTTGCTTTGTCCTTAGGTATGGGAGAGGGAACAGCTTGATGGCATCACTCCCTGCAGAGTTTGGGAAGATGTACTGGGGGGGGGGGAGAGAGAAAGAGAGAGAGATGTCCTGCTTCTAGAAGATATCTCTAGCCATTTCTTTAGCTCCTCAAAGGACAGCCATTCAAACCCATCAATGACAATCCACACAGCAAAAAATGCAATTTGCCAGACTAGGCATGTCCAAAAGGATTGATCCACTTAGCAGTCTCTTTTTCACTCAGCACCTGGGTTCCCATTTGTGGGCATGTTACTCAGAACCCCAACACAATTGTTTCCAAAAACTTCCTCCTGGGATTCCCTACAACGCCCAGACACACTTCAGCCTCCCAGATGTACAGATCAGTGGTTAAAACAGAACACTAGAATTCACGGCTAGGCGTAAGTCAAGACCAGGGGCCAGCAAACTTTTTCAGCAGGGGGCCGGTCCACTGTCCCTCAGACCTTGTGGGGGGCCAGGCCATATTTGGGGGGGGGATTAACAAATTCCTATGCCCCACAAATAACCCAGAGATGCATTTTAAATAAAAGCACACATTCTACTCATGTAAAAACACGCTGATTCACGGACTGTCCACGGGCCGGATCCGGCCCCTGGGCCCTAGTTTGCCTACCCATGGTCAAGACGCTGGCCCACAACCTGAGCTCCACTTCTGAAAAGCAGGGCAGGCACAGCCAAGCCACAGGACTGGGTGTCGGGGACCATGCTGAGGAAAGCTTCTCTGAGGAGGAATGGTAGGAGCCTCCCCCTTCCCCTACTCCTGATCAGGATCCTGAATCTTCCCAGGTGAACAGTATAGACTTGGAACAGTGGTTTGCAGAGGGACATAGTTCAGAAGGCAGAAGCCGGGAAATACTGGATGGAGAAGGAGCACTGGGAGAGAGAGAGTTAACAGATTCACTGTTTCTGGAAAGCGTTCATCCTCTCAGCCCAAGGTCAAGAAGAGCTGATAAGGTGGTAGCGCAGAAAACACAGTGGTTACGAGATCAGGTTACAAGATGCGCTAGTGAAGGAGGTGAATAGGAAGGAAATGGGTGGACCCCTTAACTGGGAGCACCGCCGTTCCTAGGAATGGATTCTTTGTTCTCTCACTATGATCATTAAAGTTTCTATCTAGTAAGAAGTCTCCTTTCCTTGGTTCTGTTTATCTACAGCCAAAGGGTGAGGAAGCCTCTTCCCTGGGTAGACTGAGTCTGCTCATGCGAGCACAACTGATGTTGCATCCATCAGGTGGAGGCTATATGTTCACTGTCTGATCTAAGCTCCAGTGCTCCTTGTGACTGGGGAGCATCCCACTTGCAAGAGGTGGAGCTGGGGCCAATTCGGGTGGTTCTCCCTCAATGTTTGGGAGATCTGATGATACCTAGGCAGGGTTACCTCCTTGACAACCAACTCAGCCCCCTCCTCAACTTCCAAATGAACACCCACAAGACTGCTGGGAACCTCTCCAGGCAACTATTCCACACTGTCGTCTCATTCCTCCTCTGCCTCTGACCGGTCCTGCCAAGATATCTCCATGGGGCTCACGACACTGCAAAGTCTTCTGTCTGTCCAAAATAGGGATGCAAGGGGAATTTGTTCAGTCTGCATTATAACACAAGCACACCAAATTCACCCTTCCCAAACTGATGCATGAAGCAAAAGAGGGTATCTTTTGAATTTGGCACTTCTCCGCATTTTGTGATGCAATTCTCCAATTGAATGATGTGGACAACAAAATAAAAGAAGAGAAGAGAGCATATATGAGGGGTAAGCGCACCTGGGGAGAAAAGAAAAAGAAGCAGCTCAACAACTTTGTCCAGATTTTCAATTTTGGGAATATGGCAAACATGGGTGGCGCTGTGGGTTAAACCGCAGAGCCTAGGACTTGCTGATCAGAAGGTCAGCGGTTCGAATCCCTGAGACGGGGTAAGCTCCCGTTGCTCGGTCCCTGCTCCTGCCAACCTAGCAGTTTGAAAGCACGTCAAAGTGCAAGTAGATAAATAGGTACCGCTCCGGTGGGAAGGTAAACGGCGTTTCCGTGCAATGCTCTGGTTCGCCAGAAGCAGCTTAGTCATGCTGGCCACATGACCTGGAAGCTGTACGCTGGCTCCCTCAGTTAGTAAAGCAAGATGAGTGCTGCAACCCCAGAGTTGGCCATGACTGGACCTAATGGTCAGGGGTCCCTTTACCTTTACCTTTTTAAGTTCTAACCATTTTTTAAAAGAAAGAAATCACTTAAAATTAAAAAAACTAATACAGCATAACTTAAACTTAATTATAATGACTCCAAACTACCATGACCAAGATTTTCTGAAAAAGATTCTATGACCCATATTCCCAATAACCTATAAAGCTTTTACAGCCAGCAATGAAGATATTATACATTCATTACCACTGCTGGCCATCTGCAATCTCTGGGGCGAAACGAAATAAATTACCTGTAAAGTACATTAACATTATTCAAATTCACTTCTCCCCTTTCCACCCCCTTCCAGCAATTGATCACAACAACAGCGGTTTTGTTCTAGACAAGTAAGCTTGGGCACCCACCTCATGAGATCAGCACACTTTTGCAGCGCAAGATGTGATGATTAAGGAATCGCGGAATTCTGGGAAACTTGCCTGGAAACCTTTTATTCTGTGGAAAGCCACCTTCCATTGAGGGGAACTTTCCAGGGGCTGCATGCTCCTGGCAGGCAGGGCCAAAGACAGAAGTGGGTGGAGCCATGTTGGCATTCCGTGTTTTAGCCAGGCAAAAACAACCAAAGAAGGCAACATCAGTGGAGGCACAGCAAAGCCGTTGTGGGTAGCCTAGCAAAACAGGAATGTGCCACCCTCTGCACCCCACTTCTGCTTCCATAAGAATGCCCCCCCCCCACTCAGTGATAGCCATGGCATTCTGCATGGTGTTGGTGCTCATCTTTTTCCACCCCAGAGCTGGGGAGGGAGAGCAGCAGTGCTGCATGAAGGAACACCGCAGCTTTTGCTGAACTCGACAGGGACTGGGGCATTCTGCAAGGCATCCAAAATCATCTCAATCAATGAAATAAATAAATGCTTCTGTCTTGTTTTCACTAGGTTTATTTTTTAGGTCTGCTTTCCTCTCTAAATTGCATTTTTTGGGCCAGTGTTCCTCCGCCTGTCAAAGAGCTGCATTGCAAAACTGGGAGCGCTGCAGATTTCAAAGGGCGGCACCCAAATTTGGTTTGAAAATTTGGCAGGTTTGCCTTAAATGCAAACTGAACCAAATTTCTGTGTCTGCATCCCTAGCTGCTTCTGATTGCCTTCTGACCGGATGCTAAGTTACATGAGCCAGTGGCATCATCCAGCAGGGCTTTACTCATGTTCAAAAGACTTTCCTTCGGATCTTGCCCTGCTTCCTCTGTGGCCTTAGCTTTCTGCCCTGCTGCCACTGCTGTCGGCAAAGTGGTACTGGCATCACTGCCATTTTCCAGTAAGATGTCATCAAGCTCTCGTGAGATCTCATTCCCACCCACCCTCAGTATTTGAGTCTCACTGGACAACTTGGTCCCCGGTTGAGAGGGCTGGGAAGGAATCCCCCCCCCCAACACCAGTTGACCCTGGGCTGTGTTTTTTCCTGCCTTGCTTCATTATGTTTTTGTTGTTGTTTCGTCATTTAGTCATGTCAGGAAGGCATTAAACATCTTGACACAATTTTGGGCAGGAATGACATTAGGCAGGGTAAGGGGTCTCCTAATAATAATAATAATAATAATAATAATAATAATAATAATAGTGATGTATGGAAGTGAGAGCTGGACCATAAAGAAGGCTGATTGCCAAAGATTTGATGCTTTTGAATTATGGTGCTGGAGGAGACTCTTGAGAGTCCCATGGACTGCAAGAAGATGAAACGTATCCATTCTTAAGGAAATCAGCCCTGAGTGCTCACTGGAAGGACAGATCCTGAAGCTGAGGCTCCAATACTTTGGCCACCTCATGAGGAGAGAAGACTTCCTGGAAAAGACCCAGATGTTTGGAAAGATGGAGGGCACAAGGAGAAGGGGACGACAGAGGACGAGATGGTTGGACAGTGTTCTCGAAGCTACCAGCATGAGTTTGACCAAACTGTGGGAGGCAGTGGAAGACAGGAGTGCCTGGCGTGCCATGGTCCATGGGGTCACGAAGAGTCAGACACGACTAAACAACAACAACAATTATTTGTACCCCGCCCATCTGGCTGGGTTTCCCCAGCCACTCTGGGTAGCTTCTAACAAAGATTAAAAATACATTAAAATGTCACACATTAAAAGCTTCCCTGAACAGGGCTGCCTTCAGATGTCTTCTGAATGTCAGGTAGTTGTTTATCTCTTTGACATCTGATGGGAGGGTGTTCCACAGGGCAGGTGCCACTACCGAGAAGGCCCTCTTCCTGGTTCCCTGTAGCTTTGCTTCTCACAATGAGGGAACCGCCAGAAGGCCCTCGGCACTGGACCTCAACATCCAGGCAGAACGATGGGGGTGGCCTTGGGAAAGAAAACTCTCTTGGGAGAGTTTTGACTCAAGGCATGCCCTCAGCTCAGATAAGACTGCTTCCTGGCTGGAATCGCTTCCCACAGTTGCCCAGAGAAAACATGTTTTGCACCATGCTGGGGCTTCAAGCTGGTTGACTCCCAAGGGGGGGGGTTGGATGCACCCCAACCCTGAACAGAATGCTATTAAGGAATTGTTCCTTGCCCTGGTGCCATGCCAAACCCCCTCTTACCTGCTGTTTAGTCAACAGAGTTGTGGCCTGATTTCACCCAAGACTGGTGCCCAGCTTGATTTATTTCCACCGCACTCATGAGGCACAGGGAGGCACCCTGCCTTGCCAATGATTTGATGTGTGTCTAGCAAATGACAACGAATCTGGTGTACATAAAACCCTACTAATGAAAACGTGGGCCCATTTTCTCCTGACCTTAAGTCTGACCAGTAGACTTGATTAAAATCTGCACATTAAAAGGAAGAGGAGGAGAAGAAGAAGAAGCCTACATTCAGGACAATTGAGTCACAATGGGGAGAATTATACAGCAACTCCGTTTTATCATGCTCCCATATGGCAAGAAACAGCTTTTCTCCACTATTAGTTATCTGCTATTTAGAGCATCAAGAAGACTTAGTTGAATCTCTGTCCAGATTAAGGGGGATTTGAGTTGTGGTGATAGCCTTTAAAGAGAAACAGCTGGCTGGCACAAGACTTTAGCACTAATAGAATTTGGCCAACAAGGAAGAATCTGGGTTTCCTCGCTTCCAGTATGCTCCTGCCTCAAGGAAAAAAATATGATTTTCTTTCTGTCTCCGTGCTGTAAATTCTTGGGTTATTCTGCATGAGACTGACACAGCTGTCTTTTGGGAAATTCCACTCAAAATGTATTCTATTCTTTGAGCTCCACCAAAGATGGAAACATTTGCATTTTCCAATTAAAACATCTAGCACCTGAAACTATTGACTCTGTGTTGCCATGAACTTAGCCATCTGGAGTGCCCTGAATGAGCGGCTAAAGATTTCAGCGATTGAGGCATAATGGTCCTTAAAGACCTGGAGTTTTATCCTTTGATAGCTGGAGAACTCTTCCCAGCTTTTGAAATGCAATGTACATCAGTGTTTGGGAAGGTGGCACTGCTGAGACACTGGAGGAGCACACACACACAGAGAGAGAGAAGTTTGCTCTCAGAGTTATAAAGGGAAAAAAGAGAGCAGAAGTTTTAGGAACATGGGAAGCTGCCTTATAGTGAGGACGCAGCTACATTAGTCAAAAAACAGTAATTTGAATTTATTATAAGCAAGCACCACCAGATGGCACCAGAGAGCAGGAAATTTTTATATGCAATATTCCACAGGGGTTTTTTTTCTTCCTTTTTTCTAACTTCTGACTTATTTGTAGCAATTTTTCCTGTGTATAGATCCACCCTGAGTCAGAGCACTGGTCTATGTAGCTCAGTATTGTCTACACTGACTGGCAGTAGCTCTCCAATGTGTCAGGTGCACCAGGGATTGAACCTGCAGCCTTTCGCTTAGGTAATCTGAGTTGCAGCCTTGCAGGGTCTGCAACAACTACTGAGAGAGTAGCTGATGCAGGACAGGGTGGTTTTGCTGCCTGCTGTAGGGACCACTTGCTTCCAACAGCCTCTGCTTGTATATTTGTAAATAGAACAGAAGAGTCAAATCAGCGTTAGAGGCTGAGCTAGATGGGATCTCCTTCAAAGACAAAGGATAGCCTCCCCCTAGTTCTTAGTGCATGCTGGGGGCAGGAGATGTTGTCTTCCCGCTATTAGGAATTTTGAAGCAACCACTGTAAAGGAACGTGTAAAAACAGGAGCAATTTTTATTTCCTTCCGGAAGGAGAAATTAAACTGAGATGTTAGACCATATTCATTACTTCTTTTCATTTAAGGTTGGGAGTTAGTCTTTCCTCCTCGTGATATAGGATCAATAATTTTGCATTATTCTTTCTCTGCTCCTAACTCACTATTTCTTTGTTATATAAAAGAGAAAACACAGACGTACACACTTTAGACAGCTTGTTCCCTTCTTCAACAAGGCTTAAAATGCTGGATAAATTCACCCTCAACAAACAAATACCAAGTTGTGAGCTCAGCATTTTGTTCCCATTATGGCAAGTGTTGCCATCTGCCAATGCTGTGATTTGCAAAAGATTTCATTTATGGGGGGAGGGGGGAGACCCACAGTGCCAACCTCTGTCACTCACCCCTTGCCCCCAGAAACTGTGACTTTCAGTGAGCGTATTACAGTAATCCTGTCTGTTTCTGATGAGAAGTTTGATAAGAGGATATGAGCCTGCATGTCTGAGTCAGAGGATTTTTTTAAAAAAACAGGGAACATAATGCTTGGTACTCATTACTATCCTTAGATGCTTAATAGAATCAAAAGACCAAAAGTCCTAAGCCGGCCTTCCCCAAACTGGTGTTCTCCAGATGTTTAGGACAGCAGCTTCCACCATCCACAGTTAGAACATCCAAGCTGGTGGGGCTGATAGGAGTTGCAGCCCAATGGAATCTTGGGAAAGGACGCAAGTTGGAGAAGGCTAATGGAAGGCATGGAAGGAGATTGACAGTAAACACAGCAAGCCTTCTGTTTCCTCTGAGAGGCTCTTCCAAACTCAATGGAGGATCAGGGCATCAATGGCAACTAAACTAGATGAGCCATTGGCTTGATCCAGAAGGCTCTTCTCCTAAAAGACAAATCAATATTTCATTTAGTGTTCTCTTCATCTTCTTTGGCGATCACTCATAGCTGAGCAAGATTGTCTTCCCTAAACATGGTTTTAACATTGAGTCTCTAAGTGACTGCAGAGGCCAATTCTGGATCCACGCGTCCTTCCACAGTGGGGAAATTGGTTTCTAGGTAGGAGTTGATCATGGTGTGGATTTGCCAAGCGTGCCTTCCTCTTAGCACATTTCTTCCTGAGTTCAAGCATCTTCAAAGCACATGACACCTTTGGTAAAGGCTGTTTTCCAGTTGATGTGCTCGCAGGCCCGTGTTTCCCAGTTGTCAGTGTTTATACTACATTTTTTTAGATTTGCCTTGAGAGAGTTGGAGATGGCGTTTATAAGTGGTCCGTGTTTCACAAGCATACAGTAAGGTAAGGTAAGATCTTTTTAGAAGTGCCATTTGGGGTTCAGCAAGTTATCATTTGCTCAATATGTGAGACAATGGTATCCCAGAACCATGTGTATTGTATTTTAATTATCATTATATTTCTTAAACTTGTGTACCGTCTTTCATCCATAGATCTCAGGGTGGTTCACAGCATAAAAATACATGCCCAAAAACTGTGGTTCCATGATGTCAAAATTAGGAAATAAAAAAATAAATAAATGTAAAAATAGCAGTTGCCTTATATACCGTATTTTTTGCTCTATAAGACTCACTTTTCCCCTCCTAAAAAGTAAGGGGAAATGTGTGTGCGTCTTACAGAGCAAATGCAGGCTGCGCAGCTATCACAGAAGTCAGAACAGCAAGAGGGATTGCTGCTTTCACTGCGCAGTGATTCCCTCCTGCTGTTCTGGCTTCTGAGATTTCTGAGATTCAGAATATTTTTTTTCTTGTTTTCCTCCTCCAAACACTAGGTGTGTCTTGTGGTCTGGTGCATCTTATAGAGCGAAAAATACGGCAATTCCCCCACCCACCCACCATGTAAACCCTACAAATCAGGGGTGAGGGACATGTGGCCCTCCAAATTGGGCTGGGTTCCATCCTCCAACAGCCATTGTCAGCTGGCCAAAGGTCAGGGATGAAGGGAATTGCGGCCCCACAGAATTTGGACCATCCCAGCTCCCTATCCCTGCTTTAAAGGAAAATAGCCTGCTAGCTGTTTCCCAAATCTTCCAGAGCCTACTGTATATTGAAACTGCTCCCATCTCTCCTCTGCTCCTCCTGCTTTTCAATATGCACCCGTTCTGGCTTTCTTTCGCTGATTTGTTATCTTAATTAATGGCAGTTTTGCAGAGGGCCAAGACTGGGATTGCAGTGATTAATTACACACTCTTACTTAACGCTCTAGTTGAACTGGCTAAGTAAAAATAGACAACAATGTGGAAAGGCAGGCAACTCTTTTTTAAAAAACCAAGGTAAAGAAAGGTTAGAATTAAATAGCTATAGCTTTCCTTTCCTTTCCTTCTTTTTTGTTTGCCGAGTAGCAATACATGGAAGATTTGAGGTCGTTTGTCTGCGGTTTTCAAACAGTGAATGCATGGGAGATATTCTAATGAGTTATGCTGTAGGACAAATTCCCCCACCCCCAAAGCAATGTCAGTAAGATAGAAATGCACTTCTGACCTCTCCCTCAACCCTGAATTTATGTTCTCCAGACTTCCCATATGCCTTCTCACCTTTTTAAAAATATTTTTTATTAAATTTTCTGTTTTACAATTTCAAATACACATTTTAACATCCTTAAGATATCAAGGGCTTCCCTTCTTCTCTTTCCATGGTTCATTTTACATATCTTAAATCCCTGCATATTTTACAAAAAACTATACCCAACGGTTTTCCATTATTGGATCCATCAAAACTTATTTACACTGTTGAATTTATCTTAATGCTTTCTCACTTTCCATCTGACCACAGATATAGCCTTGATTTCCCCCTTACAACAGCCATGAAGAATAGGGCACTGTTATCATCCTAGTGTTGCAGAACTGGCACAGAGGGAGGGAGGGAGGGAGGGAGGGAGGGAGGGAGGGAGGGAGGGAGAGAGAGAGAGAGAGAGAGAGAGAGAGAGAGAGAGAGAGACTTGCCAAGGCCACATGATAGACTCATTCATGGCAAGACCTTAACTGGAATTTTGCTGGTCTCTGTTAGGAGCTGCTGAAATCTGTGCATGGCTGCCCCATGTGGTGAATCACTGAAACACAGCTGACAGCCTGACTCCAGCCTGACTCCAGTCAGATTCCACCCACCAAGGCTGTCCTCCTTGGGAGGAAGGTTTATAGAAAGTCTTCCTGTTGCAGTTGAGCCTTTGTCAAGCCTGGAGGTTTTCTTAAGTTCTGGGGTGTTTCTGAACCCCATAGCCATCTGACCAAAGCTCAGGGGCTTGTCTTTTTCTTGCCTCTCAACCATGCCTCCTGGTTTTCTCTGGGGTCCTAACTACTGGCTGGTCTCATGGCTTCTAGTTCCTGACATCCCCCAGACTACCACCAATGATCCAGCCCTGACAGCCTATTTGCCTCTCTGCCAGTATCTCCATTGAGTTTGTCACCAAACTCCTTTCCCAACCACGTGTTGGCTTTATAGTGCTTCCCTGTTGTCTGTGTGGGCATAGGAAGCCGCCTCATACTGTGCCAGACTACTGGTCCATCTAGCCTAGTGCTATCAGCTCTGACTGGCAGCAGCTCTCCGGGGCTCAGAGAAAGACAGGACTTTCTGCTCACCAGCTACCTAAGGAAGTGATAGACTATCTGCTTTACATGCAGGAGGTCCCAGGTTCAGTACCTGGAATCATAAAGCAGGACTGGGAGAGACCAAATCACTCTCTGAAGAGCCTCCCCTCTCATTGAAACACCACTCTAAAAGGTAAAGGGACCCCTGACCATTAGGTCCAGTAGTGACCGACTCTGGGGTTGTGGTGCTCATCTCGCTTTATTGGCCAAGGGAGCTGGCGTACAGCTTCCAGGTCATGTGGCCAGCATGACAAAGCTGCTTCCGGCGAACCATAGCAGCGCACAGAAACACCTTTTACCTTCCCGCCAGAGTGGTACCTATTTAACTATTGACAGAAGAGGCCTTAGTGGTTGTATTATGTAAGATAAGTGACTCACTGCAACAGCTTCACAAAAAGGTGGATGTGGTAACTACCAAAATTGACAATTTGGGGCAAAAAGTGAACACCAATATAGAAACTATTCAGAAACTGACACAGGAATCTACTTTGACATGGCAAACTGCGGAGAGGGCTAGGGAGAAAGTTATTGCCGTTGAACCTAAAGTAACACAATTGGAGAGAGAGAGAGTCCCAGCCTTACAGATGCAATCTGATGACCAAAAGTTGATGCCTGCTATGATTGAATTTAAAGAAAATCAGATTTCGAGGATCAGAGCCCTACCTGAACTGGAGAAGGAAAGTTTGATAGATTTCCTTACACAGGAATTTGATGACTTTTGGGACCGGGACTTGGGTCAAGAAGAGATTAAAACTGTGAGGGCTCTCGGACTTGGAAGAGGAGGGAAAAAAGAGAAGAACAAAATAAGAGACTGTTGGAAATACCAGAGGAACTCAGAAGAACAACAGTCAAGAGTGGAAATTTTGAAAGATGTCCTGAAATACCTTTCGGATCTGAGATTTAACTACGGAGATTTGGTGGGGCACTGTAGAGAAGGAATAAAATCATCTTTAGGTGGGAGTTTCCCCAAGATCTACTCTTCAGCCTCAAAGGAAGGAAAATGAAAATAAGATCAGTGGAAGACAAAGTAAAGTTCATGTATAAGTATGAAGAAGACTCGCAGAAGGGACTTGGAAAAGAGTTAAGAGCATCGGACAGAAGATCACCAGGTTGATGGACTATAGGGAATTGGCGGATATGACTGGCAGAATCCGGGACCAGGGAGAAGAGTCGGTGGAAGAAGATTGGAAAAAGTTTAAAGACTATTTATAAAAATATTGTAAAATTAATGAGTGTTAGAAAAATGTTGGAAAGGAGCTATATGGCTTTAGTAGAAATGTTACAAGGAATTAAGTACAAATAGATTATTAGAGTATTAAAGGGAAAATAAAGTTAAAATATGTTAAGACAATTATATATTAAAGGGAAAAATAAGGTTAGAATATGTTAAGATAAATTACAGGACAGAAAACAGAGGAAGATGGAAAGGAATTGCTGAAACAGTTAAAGTGGAATACAAAAAGGGAGGTGTGAGGAGGTCATTGAAACAAGTAAATGAAAGTTAAGATACTGAACTTATTAGATGTGTTTTAAATTGTGTTTGTTTGGTTTTGTTAATTTAATGTTTGGGGGTTGGTGTTGTGTGGTGTTTTTGTTTTTGTATTGTATTGTATTGTATTGTTTAATTCTTTGTCTTTCTTTTGCAGTCTTTAAAATGTTAATAAATATTATTTTTTTAAAAAAAACCTATTTATCTACTTGCACATTTGACATGCTTTCAAACTGCTAGGTTGGCAGGAGCTGAAACCAAGCAATGGGAGCTCACCCCGTGGCGGGGATTCGAACCACCGACCTTCTGATTGGCAAGTCCTAGGCTATGTGGTTTAACCCACAGCGCCACCCACGTCCCTCACTGATGTTTAAATGGAAAGTGGGAAGTACATCAGAGAGCGGTTTGTCAAATCTTCCACCCACACCTTGCTTGCTCACATGCTTGCCTGCTGTTCAGGAGTTGCAAACTGTAGCATGACAACAGCCTTACAATTTTATTATATAGTGAGATTTTATTTGTTTGCGTATCCTCATTCTCTCCCCATCCCCCGTCCCCAAATTACTGGGCCTGAGGCCATATAATAAAATTTCTATTGTATTGTATTTTTTCAGGTAAAAAAACCACACCAGAACTTTCAGGAAGCACAATACTGGACTAAGAACTGAGTTCTGATCGGGTCATGTCACATGAGAACTTGCAACTCTCAAATTCTTCTAGCATCCCCGCTTTTAACTAGGACTGAGAGGGAGCTCAAAAGTTTTCAGTATTAAATTTAAAGGGGAGACCAGCAGGATGAAAAGAAAAAAGTTCACACATGTTACGCAATGGCAAAACTAGAAAATTCACTGGTGAGGGCTCAGCCCATCCAACCTTGATTGCAACAAATAATATGTCAAAAAAAACGAAGATCATGGCCACTGGTCCCATCACCTCCTGGCAAATGGAAGGGGAAGAAATGGAGGCAGTGAGAGATTTGACTTTCTTGGGCTCCATGATCACTGCAGATGGTGACAGCAGCCACGAAATTAAAATACTCCTGCTTCTTGGGAGAAAAGCGATGGCAAACCTAGACAGCATCTTAAAAAGCAGAGACATCACCTTGCCAACAAAGGTCCGTATAGTTAAAGCTATGGTTTTCCCAGTAGTGATGTATGGAAGTGAGAGCTGGACCATAAAGAAGGCTGATTGCTGAAGAATTGATGCTTTTGAATTATGGTGCTGGAGGAGACTCTTGAGAGTCCCATGGACTGCAAGAAGATCAAACCTCTCCATTCTGAAGGAAATCAGCCCTGAGTGCTCACTGGAAGGACAGATCCTGAAGCTGAGGCTCCAATACTTTGGCCACCTCATGAAAAGAGAAGACTCCCTGGAAAAGACCCTGATGCTGGCAAAGATGGATGGCACAAGGAGAAGGGGACGACAGAGGATGAGATGGTGGGACAGTGTTCTCGAAGCTACCAGCATGAGTTTGACCAAACTGCAGGAGGCAGTGAAAGACAGGAGTGCCTGGCGTGCTCTGGTCCAGGGGGTCACGAAGAGTCAGACACGACAAAACGACTAAATCACAACAACAAAAAACAAAGAAACAGTGGGGTCATTCAGAGGAGAAGATGGTGAAATGCAAACAAGGGACACAGAAAGGGCTGAACTCCTCAATGCCTTCTTTGCCTCAGTCTTCTCTGATAAAGAAAACAATGCCCGACCTGAAGAATTTGGAGCAAATGATTCAGCAGAGGAAACACAGCCCAGAATAACTAAGGAGATAGTACAAGAATACTTGGCTAGTTTAGATGTATTCAAGTCTGCAGGGCCAGATGAACTGCATCCAAGAGTATTAAAAGAACTGGCAGATGTGATCTCAGATCCACTGGCAGTCATCTTTGAGAGTTCCTGGAGAACAGGCGAAGCCCTGGCAGACTGGAGGAGGGCAAATGTTGTCCCTATTTTCAAAAAGGGGAAAAGAGAGGACCCAAATAATTACCGCCCAGTCAGTCTGACATCAATAACAGGGAAGATTCTGGAGCAGATCATTAAGCAAATAGTCTGTGAGCACCTAGAAATGAATGCTGTGATCACCAATAGTCAGCATGGATTTCTGAAAAATAAGTCATGTCAGACTAACCTGATCTCATTTTTTGACAGAATTACAAGCCCGGTAGATGAAGGGAACGCAGTGGATGTAGCCTACCTTGATCTCAGCAAGGCATTTGACAAGGTGCCCCATGATATTCTTGTAAAGAAGCTGGTAAAATGCGGTCTTGACTATGCTACCACTCAGTGGATTTGTAACTGGCTGACTGACCGAACCCAAAGACCGAACATCAATGGTTCCTCTTCATCCTGGAGAAGAGTGACTAGTGGGGTGCCACAGGGTTCTGTCTTGGGCCCGGTCTTATTCAACATCTTTATCAACGACTTGGATGATGGACTCAAGGGCATCCTGGTCAAATTTGCAGATGACACCAAACTGGGAGGGGTGGCTAACACCCCAGAGGACAGGATCACACTTCAAAACGACCTTGACAGATTAGAGAACTGGGCCAAAACAAACAAGATGAATTTTAACAGGGAGAAATGTAAAGTATTGCACTTGGGCAAAAAAAATGAGAGGCACAAATACAAGATGGGTGACACCTGGCTTGAGAGCAGTACATGTGAAAAGGATCTAGGAGTCTTGGTTGACCACAAACTTGACATGAGCCAACAGTGTGACGCGGCAGCTAAAAAAGCCAATGCAATTCTGGGCTGCATCAATAGGAGTATAGCATCTAGATCAAGGGAAGTAATAGTGCCACTGTATTCTGCTCTGGTCAGACCTCACCTGGAGTACTGTGTCCAGTTCTGGGCACCACAGTTCAAGAAGGACACTGACAAACTGGAACGTGTCCAGAGGAGGGCAACCAAAATGGTCAAAGGCCTGGAAACGATGCCTTATGAGGAACGGCTAAGGGAGCTGGGCATGTTTAGCCTGGAGAAGAGGAGGTTAAGGGGTGATATGATAGCCATGTTCAAATATATAAAAGGATGTCACATAGAGGAGGGAGAAAGGTTGTTTTCTGCTGCTCCAGAGAAGCGGACACGGAGCAATGGATCCAAACTACAAGAAAGAGGATTCCACCTAAACATTAGGAAGAACTTTCTGACAGTAAGAGCTGTTCGACAGTGGAATTTGCTGCCGAGGAGTGTGGTGGAGTCTCCTTCTTTGGAGGTCTTTAAGCAGAGGCTTGACAACCATATGTCAGGAGTGCTCTGATGGTGTTTCCTGCTTGGCAGGGGGTTGAACTCGATGGCCCTTGTGGTCTCTTCCAACTCTATGATTCTATTATTCTATGATTCTATGAAAATATGTCACCCTCTGACGTCCTTCCATCGCAATTTATCCCAATTTTATCTGGCTCCATCTTCCCAAGCGAACCCACAAATCTGGGATGGGGAACATCTATGATCCTGCAGGTGACATTGGACTCTAACTCCCACCACCCCTGCTCATTTGCTGTGCTAGCTGGAGCTGATGGGAGCTGAGAGTCCAATGGCCGGGCCAGAGGTTCTCCACCCCTGCTCTGTGCAGAGGGAAAGAGAAAGAGCTTGCCTCCCCAACCAGGTGATTTTGTTGGACATTTTGCCAGACTGTTAATATAAGACCATAGAAACTGACAACATAGGAGGATGTCTCCCTCATGCACTACTTCCACAAAATGAACGTTGCACCAAAGGTAGAAAATTAGTGATGCTTCACCTGTCTTCCTCTTTTGTTTGCTCTGTTGCAATAACAAAGACCAGATGTCATTGCTCCCTCTGGACAAATCCGTTGTGTTAGTCTTTGTTAACAGCCTTGGAAATTGCAAAGCTATGGATGAAGCAAAATGTTACTCCTAGCGCTCTCCTTTCTTGATTACTTTCCTGGGAAAGAGTTGGTAGAAGGAAAATAAAGACAAATGATTATCACCAAAGCAGCAGGGAAGGTGAAAAATATGAACCAGTGGCCATAAGACCCACACCCCTTGTTATCATCTGTGAAACAAGTTCTTCATGTATCTAGTCTTTATCTGCCTTTCCATTGTGTTTTCCTAAATTGGCAAGTGGGAATCAGCTCTTTGGTAGACTTCCTGTAGGACCATTCTCCTATAGTCCTTGTTTAGGGATGCGGGTGGCGCTGTGGTCTAAACCACTGGGCCTCTTGGGCTTGCCGATTGGAAGGTCAGTGGTTCGAATCCACACAATGGGGTGGGCTCCCGTTGCTCTATCCCAGCTCCTGCCAACCTAGCAGTTCCAAAGCACGCCAGTGCAAGTAAATAAATATTTTTTTAAAATATTTTTTTATTAATTTTCCAATTTTAAAACAAAACGACATACAAACATCAACAAACAAAAACAAACACACAAATATAATTTCATAACCTCATTTTCATAAACCTTCTTTCTCGGACTTCCCCATACCTCACCCTTTTTGCATCCTTATTTTACAGTTTTTCAGCAACCCTTTACTCCAATTAATTAAAACTTATTATCTTTCTCAATTTCATCTTAATTCATCAGACAGTTTCAGCTGTAATTCTGCATCTTCCTTTCCCTTGACATTTTAGCACTCATCAATATTATAACAGTTCTTAAGATAAACTTTAAACTTCTTCCAATCTTCCTCCACCGTCTCTTTCTCTTGGTCACGGATTCTGCCAGTCATTTTTGCCAATCCCATAAAGTCAATCACTTTCGTCTGCCATTCTTCCAGTGTAGGTAGTTCTTGTGTCTTCCAATACTTTACTAGAAGGATCCTTGCTGCTGTAGTGGCGTACATAAAAAAAATCTTATCCTTCCTTGACACCAATTGGCCGACCATGCCCAAGAGAAATGCCTCTGGTTTCTTATGAAAGGTACATTTAAGTACCTTCTTAATTTCATTATAGATCATTTCCCAAAAGGCTTTAATCTTTGGGCAGGTCCACCAAAGGTGGAAGAAGGTGCCTTCAGTCTCATTACATTTCCAACATTTATTATTGGGCAAATGATAAATCTTCGCAAGCTTGACTGGGGTCATGTACCACCTGTA
Source organism: Podarcis erhardii (assembly GCF_964252035.2). NCBI lineage: Eukaryota > Metazoa > Chordata > Lepidosauria > Squamata > Lacertidae > Podarcis > Podarcis erhardii. Next base: position 47,028,443 of record NC_138503.1, on the reverse strand, counting down.
AATCATTTTCATAATATTTTCTCTTAAGGCATTACATGCCGTAAATTTAATACCGGTGGTCCATAACTGTTCCCAGTCAGCAAACATAATGTCATGACCAATGTCCTGTGCCCATTTAATCATAGCTGACTTGACTGTCTCATCTATTGCATTCCACTTCAGCAACAAATTATACATTCTTGATAACAGTGCAAGTAAATAAATAAGTACCACTGTGACAGGAAGGAAAACAGCATTTCCATGCACTCTGGTTTCCATCACAGTGTTGCATTGTGCCAGAAGTGGTTTAGTCATGCTGGCCACATGACCCAGAAAACTGGTACAAACGTTTGTCTGTGGACAAATGCCGGCTCCCTCAGCCTGAAAGTGAGATGAGCACCGCAACCCCAGAGTTGCCTTTGACTGGACTTAACTGTCCAGGGGTCCTATACCTTTTTACCTTACCTAGTCCTTGTTTCCTGTTCCTTCTAACTGGAGGTGATGGAGCCTGGGACATTCTGCATGCAAGGCAAGCACTCAGCTACCAGGTCCAGAGTTTCTTAGTTGTGAAGGTGAACCTTAAAAGAGTCACAAAACCTTTCCGGAAACCGGCACAATTATATGAAGGTTAATACAGTTCAAGCTTGAGTCAGAGTTGCTGAACTGGCAGAAAAGTCCTGGCAGTGTTTTCCCAGCTTACTTTTTACATATATAAGCTGAACTCGACCAAAACCACAAAGTCCCTAGTGGTGATTCCCCCCCCCCCCCCGCCTCTGCAAACGAAGGATCTGTCCGATTTGATCAAGGGGTTGCTATCTTGTATGAGTTTCCTAATGAGGAAGCGCAGCGAATATATGGACTTGCCTGAAGATTTTTATTTTTATTTAATTACAATAGACAGAAGACAATTGCATAATGCAGCCAGCCAAGACGAGAGGTTTGGAGTGTAACATATTCCAAAGGTAAAATATTTATCCAAGATCAAATAAGAACAGGGTGCATCTTTTGACAGCTCTTGTTAAGATGCACAGTGACACAACAGAAGGAAGCAAGAAGGAAGCTGCAGGAATCCTAGTATGTGTTAGGGAACTTTCACCCTTTCAACAGCATTGTCAATTGTAACTTAACTGCCCTGCAGGAAAGAAGAGAGTTTAGACTCAGATCTGGCTACAGTTTAACGTGTAAAAAATTCAGGAGCTGGCAATGGCAATGAGACATTCTTGCTGGTGCAGGTAGCTTCCTTTCCAGAACCTGTCCCTTTGGCTATATAGTCCAGGAGTGCAAGCACATGATGCAGGCATAACTGGACTGCACCAATTCATACTGCAGGTGAGGGGGGAGAGGGGGAGAGAGTGGATTTTTCTCTGTTGTGCTCCCCCAGACCAAAAATCCCTCCCTTTGTGTAGGAAAGGAAGGCTGAAATCCTTCTCTATGGCATGTTCATTTCCTATGGGTGTAACATCCTTTATATAGGAAGCAGAAGAGCATTCCATCCCCACAATCTGTTCCAAAGTGGTGAAATCCAGCTTCATCACATGGCTCTGATATTTGTGTAGCTTGGCTTGCAGAACTGCAGGGCCAGAAGGCATATAAGACATCTCAGGATACACATTTGCAGCCAGATAGCACTAAGGAGTAGGCTGGCAATACCTACAAGGGATTTGTGAAGCTTCCAAGAGGCACTGTATAGACTGGATTCCATTCTTCCTAGCCCAACGCAATGAATCTCCGTGTAAAATCAGTCTCCGTTTTGAAGTTCAGCCAGCTGCAGTTGTGCCATCATACTTATAAATTAGCAATTTCTTTCTTCAGTTACAAACTCTGCGTGTTTGGTTTCTGCACATCGACGTTTTGCTTTGCAGCTGCATTGCATCATTTTAAGGGCTGAATACCAGTCACTGAAGAACAACAGCGGCAAAAGTCTGTTTCTTCTTTTCCCAACATGTGGACTTCCTGGAGGCAAGTGATTGGTCACTGTGAGGAATAGGATGCTGGACTGATGGACTTTTGGTCTGAACCAGCAGGGCTCTGTTGATGTCCAATTAAGTAGTACTCTTATGCATGCATATTTCACTCAACGGTCCCCATGCAAAATGGACTTTGTAATATTAAGGCTGTACCAAAAGCTATGGTAGCCTTGATAGTTGGATGACTCCAGGGTTTGAACCAGAAATCTCATGGCCTTCAGACTGAAGCCTCTTGGTGCAAGAAAAGAAATAGGTATAGAAAGGAAAATTCCTGGATGCCAAGATCAAAGTTCGGGGCAAGTACTCTTGGATGAGAGAATCTCAGCAGAGATTTAAAGCCACAAAATATGCAGCAAAGTAGCACATGGAAATATAGGCTGTTAGATCCATAAAATAAACCCTTGTGAGTTCAAAAACTTCTCTCTTTGCCCAGCACAAGAAAAGACCAGGTGTTTGGTAAGTTAAAAATTGGCTTACTTACAAACCCTGCAAATGTCTGATTTATGTGCTTTTCCATACAACATTCAGAAAAAGTTGTCCAGGCAGTAAAATTTGGCATAGTTACAGTGGAGGAAGTTCCTAAATTATTGGTATAAGAACACAAGAATGGCTTGTGAGAGCCATTCAGTCTGAACTTGGAGCAACACCTCAGACCACCTCACATGTTGAGATAGTAAGGTAGATTGAGGAGGAACAAAGGCTTGATTACCTACTCCCTCCCAAGGTGAGCTAAGCCTGGCAGGACAGCTTACTCTGTGGTCTTAACCCCTTCACACATTAATTAGACTTAAGCTTGTTGTTAATGTGAGACTGTTTATCCCACAAAGCCTAGCCAAGTGAGCCACTTGGAGGGGTCTATGCTGAGACCTTAGACCCCTCTTACATTTCCATTCCAGATCAGAATGGGGTCATGCAAAATAACCAGGGTGGCGCTATGGTCTAAACCACTGAGCCTCTTGGCCTTGTCGATCAGAAGGTCAGCAGTTCGAATCCCCATGACAGGGTGAGCTCCTGTTACTGTGTCCCAGCACTTGCCAACCTAGCAGTTCAAAAGCATGCCAGTGTGCAAATAGACAAATATGTACCACTGCAGTGGGAAGGTAAGTGGCGTTTCCATGCGCTCTGGTTTCTGTCACGGTGTTCCATTGAGCCAGAAGCGGTTTAGTCATCCTGGCCATGTGACCTGGAAAGTTGTCTGAGGACAAACGCTGGCTCCCTCGGCCTGAAAGCAAGATGAGCGCCACAACCCTATAGTTGCCTTTGACTAGACTTAACGGTCCAGGGGTCCTTTACCTCTACCATGCAAAATAGGCCCCTTTATTTCATGAGCAGTATGAAGTCTTTGGACTTGGCCAAGCCTGGTTGTAAACACCAGGTCTTCTGCTCTTGTTGGGTAAACCTTGGGCATCCAAGAAAATGCTGTTAGACTACAACTCCCATTATCATTTATTGTCGGTCCCAAGGCTGAGGGAAGGCTATCCTACAAGCTGCATGCCAGGCCTTGACGATCCCACCAGCTCCCGAGGCAGACATGCAGATGAGCCTCAATTAGAGAATACCCTGAAGGTCTAGACTGAGGATACATATGACTGCCCACAGGACGGATCCATCTTTAGATTGCAAATTGGATTTATGTTCAAGCAGAGACACAGCCAGCAAGCCAGCGAGTCATGGGAGCAGGCATTTCTGTTAGCCAGGTTTGTGTTAAATGGATTTATGCCCATCCGAAATAATCGAGCAGCTGACTCCCTTTTTGCTAATGTATGAAAAAAATCTGTCAAAAGCCTATTGTGGAGTTCTCCAGAGGAAACAGATGAATAAGAGAAAACATAATAAATAATAATAATAAATTTTATTTATATCCCACCCTCCCCAGCCGAAGCTGGGCTCAGGGCGGCTAACAACAATAAAACAGTACAAATGTACAGCACAAACAACACTCTAAAACCATTCATTATAAAATTAATTAAATTCAAGCCACTGGCCACCATTGGGCCAGAGCTCCGCGAAGATTGCCAAGGGAGGGAGTCAGGCTGTGCCCTGATCAAAGGCCTGGCGGAACAGCTCTGTCTTGCAGGCCCTGCGGAAAGATGTCAAGTCCCGCAGGGCCCTAGTCTCTTGTGACAGAGTGTTCCACCAGGTCAGAGCCACAGCCGAAAAAGCCCTGGCTCTAGTTGAGGCCAGCCTAACTTCTCTGTGGCCTGGGACCTTCAAGATGTTTTTATTTGAAGACCTTAAGTTTCTCTGTGGGGCATACCAGGAGAGGCGGTCCCGTAGGTGTATTTGAAAAACATGTATTTGAAAGGACGACAATTACCCAACCACAAAGAACAATGGCGGATTTTTTGGGGGAGGGGGGAGGGGACGAGGTAGAATGTGAGACATACAGAACTGTAATGGAAAATTGCTCTGGAACTGATTAAATGCCAGCTGAAAACTGTACCGAGTGATCTTATCAGGTTCAATTGAGTCTCAGACATTCAAAGAGAAAGTGGGTTCGGGGAAGACTTTCAATCATTCCTAAGTGTTTGGCTGCGCCTCAGAGTTTATGATCAAGTTTTTCAAAGGCACACGTGCAAAAATATAATGTCCCGGCGCTTCTTTCTTCCTTTCTTTCACCGGGTTGTTAAATCCGAGGTTACAAAAGGGAAATGGCTGTTTTGCAAAGACTGTCGCAGCTGTGTGCGTTTCTTTGCATACGGAGAAAAATACGAACGGTGCCTGGAGTCTGTAGATGCTTGACAGCTGAGACAATCAGCGCGAGAAGATTGCCTCGGCACTGTCAAATGCAGCAAGAGGCAACAACTTCGACAAATATTGTGCCTTCTCATGTTCTTGTACCTTACTCATCAGGAGGGTGCGGGTGAATCCTCTTGTTGCTGCCGGCCCAATGCAGAGAGGATCTCGCGGAGGGTTCCACACCTGCAAGCTGATCTACTGGCAAATATCCATTGACGACTGTCAAATACAGGATATGGAAACTTCTTTCAGTGCAACATGTGGTCTGAGGGACACACTCCCTTCTTTTCAACATGCCAGTGGTGGGCAAGGCCACAGGCAGGGGTGCCATCCAGGAGCAGGTGGGGGGCCAAGCCCCCCCCAAAATTAAAGGGGGGCTGGGCCCCCTCAATATTCCACAGCCAGGTGGGCTCTGTCAGGCCTTCCTGAGGCAGCGATGGGCTCTGTTGGGCCTATCTGTAGCTGCAACCAATGCTGTTGGTGTTCCCGAAGCTGCATGGACCCACTGGTGCCCTCTCATGGCTGTGGCGGGCCCTATTGGGCCCCTTCCCATCATCTCATAGTTCTACCTTCATAGAAGCAGGATCACAAGAACTGGAATTGACTCAGGGCTTCAAGCAGACTGCCCTCCCCAAAATACTCATAACAATATTATTTTCTGATTGCTGGATTGCTTTCTTGATCGGTGTGTATACTGCTTTGTGATCATATACGGTGAAAAGCAGTTTATAAACACTGGAGATTTTAAGAAAATGTGCAGGCCCCTGCCCCAAGGACACTGCAATATAGAAAGCAAAGCAACCTAAGGGAAATAACAGGAAGTCCAGCCGGAGGAGGCCCTTGTGGCTTTATGTTCCAGGTGTAGGAGAACGGGGTGTGTCTGATGCTAGCAGGACATACTGCCTGTGGCTCAATGAGACAGTCATCCCATTCGGGGTCACATATTTTGACTTGCTTCCACGGCACACACAAACACACACATGCACATGATTTGCTAAAAGGCAGCCTTGCTTTTCCACAGCCCAAACTGCATTATGGGGGAAAGGGGCTATAAAGCATACTTCCCTTGCATCCAGCAGGCTGGCTTTTGCTGTCGCATCATGGCTTATGTGTGTGTGTTGTTCTGCATTTGGATCAAAACTGCAAAAGCACGAAAAACCGGCAGCTCTTGAAAATTACGTCTGCACCAAGTAGTTTCTGATTATACTGCATTTCCTTATGGCAAGTTGCACAGGGTTCCAAAGCAGTGCATGGTGCAGCCCTCCCAACACGCCGCCCCCCTCGTCTTTGTTTTGTCTTTCTTTGTTTTTATGTAACATGCTCTAAATAAAATGTGCTCTGCAGCAGCAGCTTGTATTGCCGGGAGCTGAGAGCAAATGACAGGGGACGTCGGCCTCCAGAATTCACGCTGCACTTGTTCCTTTCCCCCATTGGAAGCATCTGCTCTGAGCCACTGAGCAAAGAGAGACAGGAGATCTCATCGAGACTCATGCCCAAGGGGGCAGTCTCAAGATAGGAGCTTGGGGGTGAGTGGGTGGGAGTGGACTCTCCCCTCACAAGCCACAACACAGAATGTTGCTGAATAAAAATGGATCTTTGTAGTTCTACTTGTGTATCTGTAGCCACTTTGCCTTTCTGCATCCAACGTTGTTTGCTTAGCTGAAGTAAAGGTAAAAGGTAAAGGACGACTCTGGGGTTGCAGCGCTCATCTCGCTTTCAGGCCAAGGGAGCCGGTGTTGTCCGCAGACAGCTTTCCAGCTCATGTGGCCAGCAGGACTAAACCGCTTCTGCACAACGGAACACCGTGATGGAAACCAGAGTGTATGGAAATGCTGCAGCGGTACCTATTTATCTACTTGCACTGGCGTGCTTTTGAACTGCTAGGTTGGCAGAAGCTAGGACAGAGCAACGGGAGCTCACTCCATTGCAGGGATTCGAACCACCGACCTTCAGATCAGCAAACCCAAGAGGCTCAGTGGTTTAGACCACAGCGCCACCCACGTCCCTACTTAGCTGAAGTACAGCCATAACATCAGACACTCCAAGTGTCCCTCCCTATTTTCCAGGGACATCCCTGATTCAGAGAAGCCGACCCAGTTTTTTATTTGATCCTGGAATGTCCTGCTTTTTCTTAGGATGTCCCTATTCAAGAAACATTGAAGGATATGTAATTATCCAAACCCCAAGCCGTCTGAAGGCAATCCTGTATAGGGAAGTTAGGTTTTTTTTAATGTTTAATGTTTTATTCTGTTTTTACATATGTGGGAAGCCGCCCAGAGTGGCTGGGGCAACCCAGTAAGATGTGTGGGATATAAATAGTAAAATTATCATTATGGAATGGGACGTCCCTATTTTTATTGGAGAAGTGAGAACTGCACTTGAACCCTTAAGGAATGTTTTAGACAGAAATGCCTATACATGGTATGGTAATACAATCTTTCTTACCTTGACCATCACACAACTGGCCAAAACCTGTTTGAACTGCTTATACCTGCCTAGTGTGCTTCTACCTGCTTTTTTGCCAATACAGTATGTAGTATTCTGGACCTGTGCCAGGTATTTGTGTAGCCTTGTGTATAAGAGATTAACATTGCCCAAAGCTCTTGGTCAGTCCTCTTGGAGCAATAGGCCGGGGAACTGACCACTCAGCACTGTTTTAGAAATAAAGTCTAGCTGTGCCTACTCTTGTTCCTGACTCCCCAGCTCTTGGTGGGTAATTGGGTTCTGCCTATCCAGGGAACAAACAAAGGGCATATTTTTGCAACAATGTGCAGCTGCTGGCAACAGACTGATCCTGTCTTCAGAAGCATTTAGGAAGATGAGGAGCAGAAGAAGAGACCCTTTACTGAGGCAACCAATTGGGTCTATCCACTGAATATGGTCTACACTGACAGACAGTGGTTCTCCTAGATTTCAGACCAGGGTCTCTCCAAGCCATGCACAGCAGATGTTCTACCACCAAGCTATGGTCTTTCCTCATGCATCTTTTGGGTTTGCAAGGGGCAAGGATCTCCTAAATTTCCTGGGGGCCAGTTTCTCCCCATAATTTCTGAAATTAGCAAATGTGGGGTTTGACGTCAAGCCAGCTTGGGAGCTGGGCTTGGAGAGGTGCCATGCAAGAACAAAGGGAAGTGATAGCAGCGTCATTACCCTGGCAAATGGCGAGACATTCAGCATTGGACAAGAAAGGAGGAGCTGCCAGGATCATATGACATGGGGTGTCACCCCAGGAAAAGCTGCCTTTGGGCAGGAGGCTTGTGAAGCAGTTTGCCAGGGTGACAAGAGGATGCTGGAAGTGGAAGGGGAGGACTTGTTTTCTGCAAAGGCTGCTGGGAAGTGAAAAAAAGGAGGTAGGGAGAACGTGCAACGCTGGCTGGAAGAGGTTCCACTGAGAGACTGGCTGATGCTTTGGACGCAAGCTTGCGGCAGCTATGAGATGGTCAACGAGAGACACTGTGCAAATAAACCATACTTCCAGGACACTGCAGAGCCACCGTGCCTTGACTTTCCAACAGAAACACGACCTTTGGTGAGCACCAAGACCCCTGGAATCTCTTGCTACCACTCAGCAGAGTCTGGGGTGTTGTGTGACACCAGAAATATAGGAAGCAATCTTATACAGAGTTAAAGGTAAAAGTAAAGGGACTCCTGGCCATTAGGTCCAGTTGTGGCCGACTCTGGGGTTGCGGTGCTCATCTTGCTTTATTGGCCAAGGGAGCTGACGTACAGCTTCCAGGTCATGTGGCTAGCATGACTAAGCCGCTTCTGGCGAACCAGAGCAGCGCATGGAAATGCCGTTTACCTTCCCACCGGAGAGGTACCTATTTATCTACTTGCACTTTGACATGCTTTCGAACTGCTAGGTTGGCAGGAGCAGGGACCGAGCAACGGGAGCTCACCCCGTTGTGGGGATTCGAACTGCCGACCTTCTGATCAGCAAGTCCTAGGCTCTGTGGTTTAACCCACAGCGCCACCCGCGTCCCTTTCTAAACAGAGTTAGTCAATCCCAAATTGGCCAGACTTGGTTTAGGATTTGGGATTGGGCTGGAGTGGGTACACAGCCCTAATTGATCCAGATTTGCCTATCTTTGGGATGGAGAAAGAGATGTGTGTAGGGTTGGAGAAAGGTGTATGTTTGACATCTGGAAGCCCTGAGGCTTAGCTACAAAGCGAGACAGCAAGAGTACGTGTTTACATGCTTAATGTGCTCTGCTGGGATCTCAAACTAGGGACTTTGGCTGTGGTACCTAGCATGCCTGTCCTTGGATAGCTATAGAGAACTGAAGGCAGGTGGAACTGCTGGCTGGCTGGCTACTCCACCACCACAGATGGTTAGAAGGTGGCACGACGCTTCAAACACAGCAGGGACACAAAGAGTAAACGGGGCCCTACCAGACTTTATAAAGCTTTGCTGATTAGCCTGGCTCCCGGGCAGGAACTATTGGGACTGCCTGCTTGGACCAGCCATCTCCACGCCACCCCATGCACTAACAGATGGAAACTTAGAGCAGGTGTAGACAATGTGTGTCTCTCATATGTTTTTGGATTCCCAACTCTTGCAGCCCCAATCCTCAGGGATCATGGGATTTGGTGTCCAGCAATATCTGGAAGACCACAGGTTCCAAAGTCCCAGAACAAGGGATCAAGAATTAAAAGGACAGAAGAGCATCTCTTTTGTGTCAGGCCAATGGTCCATCTAGTCCAATGCCCTGTTTTCCACTGTGACCAACCAGATGCCCAAATGGGAAGTTCACAACCAGGAGATGAAGGCAAGTCCTTTCTTTGACTGATGTGTCCCTGCATTTGCCTCTTTTTTTATTCTTTTCATTTATTCAATTTATATGTGTCAGTCTGCCCTCAGCCTGCCTTCACCTACCTGCCTTCTTATTTACCACCAGCCCAGGGGGTGGTTGCCCCCTGTAGAACTTAGCAGGGAAGAGGATTGGGGGCAAAGGTCTGCCTGTCATTGGTTTTAGTGCCATCTACAATTGGTCCCTCTGCCTTTTACGTCACTCTTCCATTTTCCCATCTACCTCTTGTTTTATTTTCTTTACATTTGCCCTCCATAACAAAGGACCGGAGTAGTTTATTCTCCAGTTTGAGGTTGTGTCAGGGCAAAAGGCTCTTCCCATGGTACCTCCACAGTCCATTCCAGAATTTCCTCTTCCCCACCCACCACACTACCAACGTTAGCGCTCTGATGTCAGTTGTCAAGAATTGTGGGATATGCCACCTTGAAGTGGGTGAGAAATCAAGCGCCAGATCTCTCTCTCTCCAAGAGTGGAGATCACTCACTCATTGCCTTTGCAGAGGGAAACCCAATGTTTCCCATGGCAACCGAATGGAATTCCCTCCCAGGGGCCAGAGGATTACAGGATATAACACTTGTTTGGATGGAGAACTAATGAAACCCATTGTGTTTTTCTTTATTCTTCCTTTTTACAGCATGACTCCAAGCCATTTTTTATATACATCCTCCGACTTTTGTATACTTTTTGTATCAGTATTATTTATTTGGTAACAGCTTGCAGTGTCTAAAACAATTCTTCCAGAGAGGGAGCAGAATATGGTAATAGTTTACGTATTTCTGCTAATTTTCTCTCTTTCTCATCTATTCTACCCTCTTGAATTAGTAGTTTACAGTGGAGACTTTTGCATTCTCTTAACACTGACAATGATTTAGAAATCTTGGGAGTGAGTTCCGTTGCTCATGATGGGACTTCTCTTCCGAGCAAACATTTGATTGATGTTTTTTCTTGTTTATGACATTTATCAAGCCAGCCAGAGAACATCAAGTTATCTGGGTAGCTTACAATAAATAAGGATAAAGTCAATTTAAGTACAAAATGGGACATGAAACCATAAAATCAAAAGCAGCATGAATGTGTAGAAGATAACTTTAAAACAACAACGTATTTCCCTTACAAAGACCTCAGATTTTAAAATTTGAGTTTTAATAGGTTTGCCAGATGAGGAGCATACTGGACCCTGAGATTTCAGGGGCCAAACCTGAAACCCCGGAGCAGGCCCTGGTGATGTCATCAGATGGGCCCTGGAGATGGAGGTTAATTGGGAGAGGGGAGCTGAAGAAGCAGATGCCCCAGGGTGTCTATACTATAATTTGCAGCCAGCTCTTGTCAGGCTGAAGTTTGTAAGCTGTCCTACACCGGCCACCTGGAGGGGGCCAAGCAGACCTGGAGACTTCGAGTCAGACTTGGAGGTCTGGCAATCCTAAACTTCAACTATCAAAACTATTCAGTGGCTGGATGTATATGCTGCCAATTCCTGGTCAAGTAACCATTCATTTTATCGTTTCATCCTCCAAATTATAACTATTACATTTTTTTACAAGCCACCTTGAGATTTAGATATTTCTTCCCTCTTCCAATACAGAGAACCTTTCATTAAGGATTCGTGGAGAATATCCGGAGGAGGAAGGAAAGGAAGGCCTCAGAAAAATGAAAGTTCTCTCTCTCCACAGATCATTCCCTCTTATGTCTGCTACAGTGAGGGCCGCACAAAAGGGATTCTGGAGATTTGCTCTCTTGTATCCACAGTTAGGGTTTTACATCTTTCAAAATGCTTGGCCAAGATTGCACAATGCTTCTCTCCAGTCTGGGCAGGGCATGAAAGGAAGTGAGTGCACATAGCTTTTCCTAGCCCACACAGTACCCCACCCCCGGGAGTACAGAAAGAACAGGCTATATCCCAGTGGGAGAACATCTGCTACGCATGCAGAAGGTCCCTGGTTCATTCTCCCCAAGGAACTGCCTCACCCCATATATTGCTGCTCAGAAATGGTACTCCTCAGATGAGGAATTCCCGAGAGTACTACTTGCCATAGTGGGGGTTCTGAGCTCTCCACAGAATGCCTGAGACAAAGCAACACAGAATGGTCAATTCCCCATTTCTGATCTAACGAAGGCTGCACTCATGTGGCAGTTAATTCCTTTTCCCTAACTGCTAATTCCCACATTATAATTGAGCTTTCACACAACATAAAAGCCGCTTCCAGAAAATGAATGGAATATAGTGCATGTTTAGTTCTGAGTTATTCGATTTTGGGGAAGGGTGTGTGGAATTGCAGCCCCCTTAACCCAGAAAATGTATATTGCTGCGTATTGCCAAGTCAAAATCGTTATTGTGGTGTGATTTCAAAACCGATTTTGGCCAATACCTTGAAAAATCACAGCACTAAAGCAGACCATAAAATTCATGATACGGCCGTACCTTGGTTCTCGGATGGGATCTGTTCCAGAAGTCCGTTCGACTTCCAAAATCCAAGGCGTGGCAGGAGCTTCCTCTACTCAATCGGAAGCCACGCTGGATTTTTGGCTTCCCGAAAACGTTTGCAAACCAGAACACTCACTTCCAGGTTTGTGGCATTTGGGAGCCAAAACATTCAAGACACAAGGCATTCAAGAACCAAGGTATGACTGTATTACCATGCATAAATGACTGAAAAAAAGAGAAAGGCATGGGGCTGCAGACCCCCTGGGTGCATTCTGTGGACCTCTAACTGGGAACCACTTGTTTATTCTGCTTCCTGACATTTTCTGTTATTTTCCGTGTTATATTTGAGCTTTCACACACTCTAAAAGCCACTTCTGGGAGTCTAGTGGAATCTGGTGGAAATTCAGCACTAGAAATGCTAATTGCTTAAAAAAAAAAAAAATCTTTGCAATCTCATTAGTCCAGAAAATTGTGGGAGCAAAGTGACAAAAATTGGGGAGCTGTACTGGTTCTTTCCTGCTGTTTTCATGGGGGAATCAGGGGTGTGGGGAGACAGAAGCACACACGTGCAGAATTGTTGAGGGCATAGCGATGTTGTCCATTGACACTGGTTGTTGTGTCACATTACACCCACCAGTACGAATGAAATTTAGCACAACATGGTGGCATATCAGTCAAAAAGCCACAGTTCCATGATACAAGCTACTGCGGCGTGAAAGGAACATTAGAATATGAGAGGCACCAGCATTATAATAGGAAAAATTAAGGAAATATTCCCCACATCTGGTTGCACCCAAAGAACACATTTTGAAAACCACTATACTAATGAACAGAGGGAAGCAAAATGACAGAGGTTTTCTTTTTTCCCATTTTCATATCAATTGGCAGAAATTATCTTTATTAGAAAAATGAAATTTTCATGTATTTACATTTTGTACATCTTGTTATACTTGGCACATGTGTTTTCTCTCACAGGTATATACATTTCAATATACGCAAACATTCACGTCTTCCCCGCTCTCTTCCTATCTTCCATCTCTCTCTCTCTCTCTCTTTCTCTCTCTCTCTCTCTCTCTCTTTCTTTTCCCCCTCCTACATATTTAACAAAAATGAAAAATACAATACACCTTGAAGACAACCATGTTCATTATATACTCTCCCCACCCCCCTTTTCTATCATCAAAAGTTTGAAGCAAACATTTGTGGGTTTTTGTTTTGTTTTTTTGTAGATATGTCTGAAAAATATTATTTATACAGTATTAGCACTTAAGTCATGCATTTGGATTTAAATATGCTGGAGGGGTAAACGACTGTTTAGACAGAACAGGTCAACAGAGAAACAAACAAACAAATGGGAAAAAAAGATTCCTGGGTCACAAATTACTTGCATCCCACTGTGTTATCAGGACATCATATCCAACTACCAGTTTTAAAGAAGTCTCTAAGAGTGTGTACGGACGTAACTTGTGTATTTGGTGACTCTTGAGTGTGTATGTGCACGTCTTAAAATTGTTGAGCTTGGTTTTTCAATGATTCAAAACCTCAAGTGTTCTCGATGAACATCCCAGTGCTCCATTTCTGATGGTGCGTTCACACAATACAGGTTCGGTTACTGGACAAAGTCAGTGCTAGGTTTTGACTTCCATTGGTGAACCCCCATCACAAATGGACAGCTGTGTTCAGAACCTCCATATCAACTTGCTCTGCTCAACAGAGATCTATTAAGGGCCTCTTCATACATTAAGATTTTTAATATATATATATATGGGGGGGGGGGTTGACACCCATGGCTGCAATCCTATCACCACAGGGAGGGAATCTAAAGGGGCCTAGGATAAACCATGTCAGAGCCCTTCTCCTTGCTACTGTGGCCATAAGATGTTGGGGCCAAGGAGACCAAATCCGAGGTGATTTGAGGATGTTCAGGGGGGAATCAGGAAAAAGCACAGAACTGAGAGATCCACAACCTTCTCAACATCCCAGGGGGGAACCCAAACTGGGGGTATAGGGCAGCTGAGGAGTTAGCCTAAATCTTTCCCACAGGAGGAGGGCTGCAGAGAAAAACCATAGGAGCACAAAAGCACTTCTCTGACCTCATTTCTGCCCTGCCAATGAAAGTCTGGAAAAGCTTTGGCTATGGTGATTAATCCACCTTCAAATCTGCACCATGAAAGAAGGACAGTGAAGGCTAAGCTCTGTTTTAAAAGTTACAGCTCCATGGGGTGGGAGGAATTGTGATGTGAATGAGGCAAACAGGTGCTTGGAAAGTTGGATCTCATGCAGGAACGTTCACGGGGAGAAAAGGATTTACAGAAGCTGCTGCTGTATAACCTCCCCCACAAAAGCCCCATATCCATAGACAAAGCTGACAGCTATTAATGTCCTGTTTTCTTATCTCCAAAACAAAAAATGCAATCACTCTTGAAAATACAATGCATCACAACTGCATTAAACACTATGTAGACAACACAGTTGGGACATAGCCACACTTAACTCTCATCTGCACTTTCCAGGCAGATGCTCCATGCTTTCAAGCTCCATGAGTGAGCACCCTTTATTTGCTCTGGAGTTTTCCCCATGAAAACCTGCTCTTTAAAGTTCAATCGGAGCAAACAGCACTCGGTGGAAAACCCAAATTGCTGTTTGCTCTGATTGAGCGCTAAAGAGCATGTCTTCATAGGGAAAGCACGCTTGGAGAAGTCTTTGCAGGGAAAGGGTGCTTGGGCATGGAGCTTTAAAATGGAAAGAGTGGGGGGAAGCTGACTGAGATAAGCCCTCAGTGCAGCAGGTATTGTAAGAAAGCTTAAACCACGGCACCCCCAGTGGGTCCTATTATGCATGTTGGAGGAAGCAATCTTATTAATAAATGTGTAAATTCAGCAGAATACATCCTGGAAGACCCGTTTAGAGCCACAAGGAGATCACCTGATGTCAATGCTCTGTGCATTAAGAGTATAAATTGTAATCACATATGGTATGATACGTTGGCATCTGAATGTATAACTCGCAAGGAACTACAAAATGGGGGAGCTGACTGGCAGCTCTTTGTGATTTGATTTCCTCATCACACTGTGCAATTTGCATTTGCAATTTGGCAAGCACCAGCTTCTGTGTACAGTCATGATGACTTGTATTTTGATCTTTTTTATGGAAATAAAATCAAGCTTTTAACGCATTTGCGCATGTATGAGAAGC
This sequence comes from Podarcis erhardii, assembly GCF_964252035.2. Classification (NCBI taxonomy): domain Eukaryota; kingdom Metazoa; phylum Chordata; class Lepidosauria; order Squamata; family Lacertidae; genus Podarcis; species Podarcis erhardii. Next base: position 47,013,330 of record NC_138503.1, on the reverse strand, counting down.
AATGCATTTATATTGGAAGACCTTGTATGCAAATAGATTTGTATCAATCTTATCTGGGGAGGTGCCCTCCCCTTTTTCCATTTTGTGTGTCCATATTTACAGTGCAATCTACAGGTGTCTGCACTAGATCTGGACAAAACAGTCAATGCTGCTGTTTCTCTTTTTCCTATCTTAAATTCAGTTCACCCCATTTTAAAATAACTCATCTGCATTTTTAGAGCACATTTCTCCTCCTATGTATGATTTGGCATGCATTTTTCCCTAAAAGGTTCCTGCCCACCCCAGTAATCTTTAAGGGGATCCTGATTCTCTGGGGGAAATCCACCAGTAAATGCTGCTCACTTCAGTGGCATTAATGCCAAAGAAACCCATGGTAGATTGTGTCCAAAGAAATATTGGCAGCAATGTCATTGCAGAGCATCCTGAAGGTTTTAGAGACTTGATCTAGGCATACTTGCATGCTTTCAGCTCTATACCCTGCCCTGATCTCCCTCCTTTCCTCTTTTGGATGAAAATTGAGTCAAATCTCTCCCATCCCAACTATCATCAAGCTATAGCCAGTCCTTATACTGGCCACAACCACAATAGCTGAGCTGGAGGTGCAATTCTGCCTCCCATTTTTGTTGGGGTTTTTGCAGGAGATCAAATCAGTGGGCTTTGTGCCCGTTGGATAGTATAAAAGGTGGGCACTATTAGCAATTTCGCTTTGCCCATGGAACAGTCAAGAGTAAAGCATGGTTGATTTATCTGGATCTAACTACTGAATGAATTCTTTGGCTTACAGGCATATAAGTTCTGCATCAAATTGCTAGAGCATGTGAGCTTCTGGGATCGAAACAGGCACAAACTGGTACAACATCCTGGCAAAACATGGCACCCAACATCATCATTGGTTTGGGAATCGTCTCTTGACTGGTCACCATCCGAGGGGGTGAAAAACCACATTAGGGGTGTTCACACATTACATTGGAACCTTGTACCTATGTATTCAAAGAATGCAGCTATACACTCATGCCATTATTCAAATGTAATGTTCAGCAAGCATACACAACAGTTGTGCATCCCAAATCCACAAGTGAGCACATTTTCATGCAAACACCTGTGTATGGTGTAATGTGTGAACATACCTATTCAGGTTTTGTACATTAGAGAAGAACTGGTTTCTGGGATGTGCATGTTCTTTTCAAGACAATGGCATCTCACCAACAAGCATTGGGAAGAGTAGGAAAGTAACTTGTGAAGTTAGACTTCTAGTTGGAGGTGATCTATTCACCTCCACCAGATCCTCACCACCCACAGCATCTAAGCACAACCCTTATGGAAGGACTACCTGTTCATCCATATGGGAGATTTTAGGAATCGTGGCCAACAGTCATAAGCACAACCCAAAACTCCTGCATCATATTTGATATCTCCCCCATCCCCACATTAGGTTTGGCCGTCCACATTGAATGGTTTTTGTTCTAGAGCACCAAACATCCACATGGGCCAGACTGCTATTTAAAAACCAGGCTGGCATTTCCAGTGCAAAATGCAGACTAAGAATCACACTTTTAAAAGCTCATCTGGATACCCATTTTTCTATATATATATTTTTTAAAAAAGCTGTAAACACTCGTATTTAAAACTGCAGTAAGGTTCCATATCAAAATCTACAGTTTCGCATAGTGCAATTTCCTTATTTCAGCCGCATATATATATAATAAATGTTAAATAAATAGCAGCACAGAGTTGCCTTCTGGAGGCCTGGTTTTCTTATGAAGCCGTGGGTGTAGTTTGCTACAACCTACAGAAGGCCAAGTTTCCATTAGAGTTGATCAACTCTAGTTGGCCAACCCACTTGGGAGAAGATGCCTGCATGTGTATTTGCCTAGGCAAGCAAGACCAGCCAATGGTGGAAACAAATGAGAAACGGCTTATTTCAAGAAGGAAACCTCAACAGTTGAGGGCGGTGGGTAGATGTGGGGCAGTGACCAGCAATGGTTGGTCCACTTTCCTCTCCTCCCAAAGAAGAGACCATTCTGAACAGTGATGGATGCAACTCTGACTACCAGCACCTGAGGGTTCCAACCCACGTTTCAGAAAGAGCACATGAACCATCACCTCCTATGCTTTTGGCCGAAAGCGACTCCTATTTAAAATGTGAAATCAGCTTCAGTACAAGAAGCAAGGATCTCAATGGAGGGGTGATGTTTTCAAGCAACAGGTCTCCTCTGCTCTCAAGAGACATCATAACCTGCTTTTGAAATGCTTCCAGTGTTCAAATGTGCTTTGACTTGCAGTGCCTCACCTGCTTACCCCTAAGCACACGGCCAGGTATCGCTGTTTAATTGAATTGTAGACTAGCTTTCCCAGATGCTACTCAAATTGCATCATTACTGACCATCAGCCATGCTGGCTGGGGCTGATGGGAATTGTAGTCTCAAGAGCATCAGGTTGGAGAAAGCTATTGTAGGTGGCATGTGCATATTGTGGGGTTGGGGTGATTTCAGAATAAATGCCTTGACAGTCACTGCCTTGGAAATATGGGAATTGCCAGATAGCATTTGGAGTGGGAGAAGTCCAATTTTCTCCTTGATAAGCAGGTTTCCTGAGGAAAGAAGTTCTCAAACTAAGGGCCATAGACCACCAGGGGTCCATGGCATGCCTCCATTAAATATTCATGTTGCTGTTTTATTGCTTCTTTTATTTCATATTTTAATTGCATTGCAAGCTGCAGTCTGTGGAATGCAGACTGCAACACAATCCAACACCATGAGAAATAAAAGGAATAAAAATATATATAGTTAACAACCATGCAGCGCTGAGCACAGCCCACTGCAATTGCTACGACAAGCAGAAAAATCATTACAACCCTCTGCAATTTCCAAGTGGTCCGTGGTGGGGAGAATTTGAGAACCCCACTGCCCTAAAATAATAGGTATTCTTCTAAAGCAACATTTTATACATGCTTACTTTGGAAGAAACCTACAGAACTAAGTCATGCTTACGTCCCAGTAAGCATGGATGGGACTGGGCCATATTTGTCCTCATTTTCTACACTTTTAAACTGAAGCTTTGTAACATTTTAAAGCAGCAATGTGGAAGCCGAGGCACTCCACCAGTTTCTAGGCTACAGCTTCCTTCATCCTTGACAGCTGGCTGTGGCTGATGGGAGCTTTAGTCCAGGAACACAGGTATCTCAGCCCTGTTCTAATGAAAGAACTTACGAAGTACTTCCCAGCACATTCCATAATCAAGGGAGTCCAACCTTCTTTTCTTCCCAGGTTGGAGAGCATCAAGCTACAAATTCCCAGGTTGTCTACATCAAGCTTTCTCCACCTGGTGCCCCCTAGATGGTTTGGACTACAACTCCCATCAGTTGATGGGACTCGTGATCCCAAACAACTGGAGGCTGTCACATTGGGCAAAGCTGGTCTAAGTATTACATTTGGCACTCAGCAGGGCCATTTAATTTTAACCACCATCCGTCTCCACCCCATGCTGTGGCAGGATCATTAAACAGATGCTAAAGCATATTAATTCAGGTCTGTGTTTCCCTTCTCTCCTTGGTTTGTTTTTTTCCCTTAAAGTGACATGTATCCACATAGTGCACATTTTTTCATCATGGCATTGTGTGTGTATATATATCTATATATGTGTGTGTGTGTGTGTGTGTGTGTGTGTGTGAAGTAACTCAGAAACCAAACCTGGAGTGTGTCCCTATTTCCTCCTCCCTACTCCAGTGTTATTTGACATGAGCACTGGGAGGTTGTTATCTCCCTAGCGTGTTCTGCAGCTACCTAATTTACACATGTCATGTGCATATATTGAGTATTTGAGATGGATCGGATTAAAGAAGTAAAAAAATAACAATGTTCCAACATACATACAAACATACATACACGGGAGTTCTAGAAGGAAAGCAAGTCACTACTGAGAAATGCTACACTTCCAGACTACAGTCAGACAATTTGGTACTGCATTCCAGGTTGAGTCCATTCGACTTATATGGCTGTTGGTGTCGTACATTAACAACTGCAGTTAACATTAACATACGGTTAATCAGAATGGGACCACTACTGGGTTGTAAACAAATGAGCAATGGTTATATTGGTGCCAGTGTTGTTGGGTTCTCTTTTTTTCTTTTTCTTTTTTCTTTTTGAACAATGTGAAGGAACAAGGCGAAGAGAGATACTATACAGCCCTGAGTTATCATCACCAACAAGGAAGAGACACATACTTGTGTACACATTTAGGTTTCAAGTTAGATTATGAGGTCTACAGCTTTACAGATGTAAGCTCCATACACCAAGACTTAGAAATATCTATGTTTCCAGCTGCAGAGATTTTCCAGCTGAGAAGTTGGACTGTGGAGTTTTCTACAAACCAATTTCATTACAAAATGAGTGTCTATGAAAGAGAATGAAAGCATTTGGACACCAACAGAAACCATCGTCTTACAAGTGCAATGAGTTGGGCCTATGTTTTTTTCTTCCCCTTCCCCGCATTATTATATATATATATATTTGGCTTCACTCCCCAAATTGGTCTCTCCAGAATCTCCTCCCTGGACCTTACGGTGGATTTAGACGACGCAAGGCGGTTCTTGAAAAACACACACATACAGATGCAGCCTTGTGGTGACTGAGGGCCCCAGGCTGCAGCTGAAACTTCAACACACAACTTGATGCATATGTAGCATGTTCCCATGATAGGAAGAGCACCCCTAGGGTGTGTGTTTTTCATCTGATCTTCATGGTTGTTTCTTACAAATATGATGGGTGATATTCATTAGTCATACTCAAGAACAGACCTATTTAAATCAATGGATTCAAGTAGCTCTATTTCAAGCATGATTTAGCTGGATATCCCTCAATAGATATAAAGTAATACCCAACTCAGATTTCAATAGGTCAGCTTTGAGCATGGCAGTTGGATATCATCTGATGGATATAAGATGGTGCCCAACTCAAGAATATGGTTGTGTGTATGTTTCCCACAAACTGCCTGCGCTGCATTCATAATGTCTGAATCCACCCTAAGCTGTCCCATAAGCAACGAGACGCCTTCAAGACTAAAGTGTTTGTTTGTTTTTTACAAATGTCAACAGTAAAGTGCTATCCTTTGAGGTCTGCTTTCCTTATGCAGCAATATCAATATTTTCATGGAATTTACGCTGGAGCAGAATTGTGTGGGTTGTTAACTAGATGGGCACAATCTCCCAGGAACTTCTCCTCCTGTGTCTGGGGCCACCAGGCACATTGCTGTGACCGGAAAGAGGCCATTTAAAGTCTCTCCATGTGGTGGCTGCCTCCTGGTGGCAAGTTAATTGTGTGCAGAGGCTCGCCAACCTCAGGTGGGGACACCTTTTGCCCACATCTCCACGTGTTGCCATGGAACGGTTTTGAAACGTCCTCAAAACAGGCTTACCAGCCCTACTGTCTAGGCCAGGGTTTCCTCACTCGGGTCTTCAGCTGTTTTTGGACTACAACTCCCATCATCCCTAGCTAACAGTGGTCAGGAATGATGGGAACTGTAGTCCAAAAAACAGCTAAAGACCCAGGTTTGGGAAAACCCTGCTCTAGGCTCAGCCCTGGCACAGAGAAATGTCACAGTTGAACCTTTCCCTAGCACTCATCTCCACACCAGGAAAAGCATGGAGCACCTGCTAAATGCCTGGGAAAGGTAGGCGGGTGCAGGGCCTGTAAGAGAAGGAGGCAACCCTGTGTTGAGAATGGGGGCCATAACATCCTAGGGTCCCTTAGAACTCGGCAGTTCTATGAATCTATGTGAAACTGACCCCCAAGGACCATTAAAAAGAATGGGAGTTGTCCAAGGAAATTGGACTTGGACTTTTGTGCTTGTTCAGTGTAGGGAGCAGCCAAGCGACTCTGCCTTGGGAAAGATCAGGAGCTCAAACATTTGACATGTATTGTCCCCCTTCACCCCCACTGGTACGCCCACCGGGACTGTTAGGGGAGACAAGACAGCTCAGCATGTGAGGCTGCTTGCTTCCCCAGGCAGGTGGAGTAGCTGGAACTCTTGCGAGCATAGACCTCAGTGCCCCTCTTCGGACTGGCAGAGAATCAAAGTCACCCTAAGGTCAGCCCCTTGGATAGCTCGGAGGTTGGAAGTTAAGAAGTCTCCAGGTTTGGTTAAGCCATAGAAATGCCAGGAGACTGTGTGGTCTTGTCTTTCTGTTCCTCGCCCAGCCTCCCAGCTCTCCCCAGAATTCATCCTGGATAAGGTCACGCCCACCACAGCCCAGCTTGGCCTCGGCAGGGACTAGCGTGGTCTGTCTGTTCAGTCTTAGATGGGGAGACGGGGAAAGAAGCTCCCTGCCTTTCCTGGGAGAGGTTCCCACCCCTTCCTGGTTGCACCACCACATCGCCCAGCTTGGAGCTGCTATCTGAACGTGTGGGACCTCTATTAGCAATTATGAAACTTCCATTCCTTTCAATGGGGCTTGGCGGAGGAGAAGTCCTCTGTGGATTGCAGCCTTGGTCTCTGTAAGACAGACAAAGATGAACACAATATTGTTTCCATTCATGGGCCCTGAGGATGTATATATATATATATATTTATATATATGTGTATATAGATATATATAGATATATAGATATAGATATAGATATAATTATTTTTTGCTTTTGTTTGACTGTGTTTAAAAACAAAGATGAAACTAAATCATATATATATATATATATATATATATATATATATATATATATATTCATTTTGTCTGTTTCTTTAAAAAAAAGACTAACTAATCTCTTTGACAAGTCTTACCTTTGTCAGTGTACAAATGCATTCTTAACATTTTTTTTTCTTTGTTCTGTGTCAAAATACATGCATACCATATTGCTTATTCTCTACTAAAAAATAAACGTCTGGGAGGACATAAATACACCAGTGGAAAGTGCGAGAAGGACTCAAGTCTGATGGACAAGGGGAAAAAGAACCATCCTAATATAAAAAATAACATAGTTGCCAACATATCCCAGCAGGATTCCAAAATGGACAGACCAGAAATGGTACCCATTTCTGCCAGGGCTTGAACTGATCCCTAAGGGTGTATTTACACTGCAAGGCAGAAAGTGGGCTGATGGTTTCTCCCTCTTCCTAGGGGATGGTAGCCTTCCAAACAGAGCTGTGGGTTGCTAATATGGGCCACATGCCCACTGTATAGGTAATTCACTACAATACCATTTGAACAGTCACAGTGTCACCCCTTAAGGATTCTGGGAACTGTAGTTTGTTATTGGCACCGTGAGTTGCTTGGTGGCCCCTCGTCCCTTCAGAGAGCTACAATCACCAAGTAGTTTAACAGTCGATCCCTCTTCCCAAGGAACAATCGTAGCTGTGCCAGGGGGGTAGAGGGGGGTTCTTAACAACTCCCAGCACCCTTAACAGACTACGGTTCCCAGGTTTCTTTTGGGGGAGCCATGGCTGTTCAAAGTGGTAAAATAGTGCTTTAAATGTCTGGTGTGGGTGTAACCATGGGATCTGAGGCACTATCACCAAACTGCGATCCCCAGGATGCTCTCGGGAAAGACACTGCAGTCAAATAAAACAATATATGTTTGTAGTATAGATATGCCCTTGGAGGGATGGGTTTTGTTTTTTCTATTGTTCTTCCTACTCCCTCTTCCCTTTCCTTTTTTCTTTTTGGTTCAACAGGCGAGATCAATCAATGGAAGGCATCGCTGACCCTCAGTTCCCGGAGGACTGCTAAGGAGCACCCCGTTTGGCTCTCGGATGCTGGCAACTATGTTTTTCCCTCTAGATAAAAATGTGAATGGAAAAAAAGCTAAACATCTGATTCAATGCTAGGCATCTTCTTATACACGCGTCTATTGCTGCAGGAATTTAAAACTCTTGGAGCTGAGTACACGCTATTCTTATTTGCAACATAAGGCATCCCATGCTCCGAAATGTACATGTCGTTGTGGACCCGGCCGTCTCTTGAACAGTACGAGGCGGTCGATTTTATCGACGACCTTGAGTAACTATCATTTCTCGCTTTTGTGGGCAAGGAGTGTTTATAAAGGCCCGCGGGGCTCCGCCCCAGAACCAAATGCTGGTCGTCGTAATAAGAGTGCAGAAAAGGGTTCTCCGCGGAACGGTCGGAATACAGGGACTTGATCCTCTTACCGTCGTCCAAGGTGCGTGTGAAAAGCGGAGCCTTGCTGCTCAAGAGTTTGCTTTGGGGGGCGTTAAACAGGTTTGCATAAGGGCTGCCTTCCAGAAACTTCTCTTTGTCTTTCAGGCTGATGCTCCGGGCCGGCCTCCCGACGTCCACTTCCCTGGGCTTGTTGTCCAGAAGGTTGTCGAAAGAGTGTTGCCGGCTGATCCTCAGCCTGCTTTTCTTCGGAGGCTGGGTTTTGTTGTTCTGGACCCAGTCGTGCCGGTACACCTCTTCCTCCCGCTGGGCCGAGTTGCCGGTGTCCTGCAACATCTGGTCTTCGTCGATGTCGTACAAGTTTCCCATCCGCACACAGGCATCGCACTTGTAGGGCGAGCGGCTCAGATGGTGTCCAGCATAGCTGGGCAGACTGGAAAGGCAGCTCCTGCAGTGGGTAGCGTTCTGCCTGTAGCGGTCGTTGGCTTCGCCGAAGGATGCGTTCTTATCTTTCGTGCCGTAGTGCTTCGGGTACAGCTTGTACTGGTCGTTGCTTGGAAGACTTTCCTCGTTCGGCAAAGGAGTCCTGTTACTCTGCTCCGACTTCCGGTAGTTGTCGTTGTGATCCTGATAAACATCAGAGAACTCCATTGTCTCCGGGAGGATAATGTTCTCGATATACTGGGGTGTGTCCAGGTGAAAGCCACGCTCTTTATCTGCATCTATAATGTAAATTTTATCCCGAGGCAGAGACTTGTTTTTCAGATATGTCAGCTCGACTTCACTACAGTCCTTCGGGTATTTCGCTACAGGCCGTTTTTTAACATTGTCCTTTGACTTGTGGTGCTTGTTGTTGTTTTCAGGCTCCATGTGGCAGGTGGCCCGGCTCGAGGTATCTGAAACGTCTGAGCGGATGATCTCTTCGGGGAGGTACCTTGGGCCTTTCAACGAATGCTGCCGGTTCTCATCAGAATCGTTTTCTCGCTGGAGAGAGCCCTGCCGCAGAGATTCTTGGCGCAACGATTCGACCGATTTCCTCCACAGCTGTCTCGGGCGCGAGTTCCCTTTGGCTTCTGCCGCAACGGCGACTTCCACCGTGTTGGGATTGGATTCGTTCAGCGTGAGCGGGTGCTGCCCTTGGAAAACGTAGTTGTTGAGGCTGTCCTTGTGGCGGTTGCCCATGAATGTCTGTAGGTCGCCTATGTTGTCGCTGAAAATGTTCTCCTTCGGGGGAAAGGGCCTGTTGTTGTCGGAGAAGATCAAATTCCCCTTGTCCATCATCATGTCCATTATCAAGGACCCCCTGTGGATAAAATCGGCTGTTCTTTTGGGGGAGTTTATCCGGGAGGGGTTGATGTTGGTCATGTTCTTCGCCGACCGCAGGAGCTTCAACATATTTGTTTGAGAACTCGTCAGGGTGAAGTCGGGGGACTTCTTCTTTTCTTCTATGTGGACCCCATGGATGCAGCTGTAAATACCCTAAATGAGAAGCAACACAAAATGGATAAAGTTTCAAATCGTCAACCCTTCAAAGCAGGGGGTAGGGAGCCTCCAGCCTGTAGGTCAAATATGCCCCCCCGGGCTCTCTGTCCCTCCCTCAGGACTATCCTCATGCAAAGTCCTCCTTGAGTATTTTTTACTGGCTAGAATGTGTCCTCGCTTGCCTGGATAGATGACTGAGATGAAGATATGTGCAAGTGTATTCTCCTTCTCCATGCATAAAGATACCTCTGGTTTTTGTGTGGCTGGAATGTAGCCAGCTACGCATAAGTCCAGAATCACATGTGTTGTTCTGATCACTTTTGCTTCTAACCCCACAATGAATCCCCTGGAAGGCTGCCCCACCCACTGAAACCCTTGGGCTTGAAAAGGTTCCCCACCTTTCTTTGAGGGGAAGGGCCATAGCTTATAACAGAGCGTCTGCTTTACATGCAAAAGGTTCCCAGTTCAAATCCTGGTGTTTCCTGCTAGGGCTGGGAGAGACTCCCTACCTGAAACACTGGAGGGAGCTATTGCCAGTCAATATAAACAACAGTGAGCTAGGTGGAGCACTGGCTTGGCTCAGTCTAAGACAGCATCCTATGTTCCTTGTTGCGTAGGTACAGACATTCTACACAGGTAGGTATTGATACCCTTAGGATTTCAGTTGCATAGCCTGGACAGCCTGCACCTTCATGCAAAACAGCAGCAAACTGTTGGATACCACGGGGATTGAAGCAGCAGCCCTGTGGGATTCAGTAGCAGTTCTCCTGCATCAGCAAAGATGCTGTTTGCATCACAAACCATGATTTGGAGACCTCAGAGAGCAATCGCGTGCCCCATCCTGCTCTGTGGGTGCAACTTGGCACTCTCTCACACACTCTCTCACTCCCGGTCTCTCTCTCCTTCCAAAATGGAACAGAAGAGGAGCCTTGCTGGATCAGAACCAATGACCCACCTAGTCCAGCATCCTGTTCCCCACAGAGGCCAACCAGGTAACTGCAGGAAGCCCTCCGCTTGGCCTGCGCTCAACCTCCGCAGCTCCTGAAAACTGCTGCAATGGCAGCAATGATCTGCCCCCAGTATTTCAACCTTAGTAAAAGTAAAGGGACCCCTGACCATTAGGTCCAGTGGTGACTGACTCTGGGGTTGTGGCGCTCATCTCGCTTTATTGGCCGAGGGAGCCGGTGTACAGCTTCTGGGTCATGTGGCCAGCATGACTAAGCCTCTTCTGGCGAACCAGAGCAGCGCACGGAAACGCCGTTTACCTTCCCGCCAGAGTGGTACCTATTTATCTACTTGCACTGGTGTGCTTTCGAACTGCTAGGTTGGCAGGAGCAGGGACTGAGCAACGGGAGCTCACCCCATCATGGGGATTCGAACCACCGACCTTCTGATCAGCAAGCCCTAGGCTCTGTGGTTTAACCCACAGTGCCACCCATGTCCCCTTCAACCTTAGTACCTAGCTGGAAACCAAAGGAGAAGAGTGTTCTTACAGCTGGCAATAATTATAATGCCATATCCAGAACAGGTTAGTGCAAGAATCCCATCCACATGGGCCTTTTAAAAGGGCATCAGCTAAGGGACTGAGATTCAATTCAGTCCACATCTCCACGCGAGCTTGCCTATTTTCACTTCCTGAAACAATATGCCAGAGGTAGGGAACCTCAGACCTGAGGGGTGGATGTGGCCCTGCAAACCTCTCTATGTAGTCCTCAGGACTCTCCCCACTGTTCCTGTCCTAATCCCCCTTGAGTATTTTTGCCTGGCTGGCCTGTGTCCTTGAACTCTGATATCATTATCCTCTCTTGCATGCCTGGATGGAGGACAGAGAAGAGTGGGAGAGTCAATGTGCAGAAACCAGGCAACTGTCTGAAAGAAATGTGCCCATTCACTGCTTTGCCCACTTTTGCTTCTGGCCCTGTCAGCGTTGGCATGTAGTACGTTGTCCAGAAAGGAATTTGGACCAGGGGGGATGAAAAAGGTTTCCCCACATCTGCACTACACAAACCTGAAATAATGGGAAACAGAGCACGACAAGAGCTGGATGGCAGCCACGTTGGCTATCTCTGACGCATTGGGAACTGGACTCCAATGACATCTGAAGGCCAACCATGTTGGCAACCTCTGATCTAATGGGAAATGGAATCCAACAACATCTGGAGGGCAACCACCTCGGCTACCTCTGATCTAATGGGAAATGGAATTCAACAACATCTGGAAGGCAACCACCTCGGCTGCTTCCTCACCCCAAACAGGGGGGAATTAATGGAAGATGGACATGTCAACAGCTGTTAGCCAGAACAGCCAAATGGAGTGCTCATGTTCCAGAGGATTCTGAGTAGAGGAGATGCAGAGGAGAAGCCAATCAACCTTCCTGTCCACCAGCTTGTGAACATCTGGCTGAAGGTATAAACAGATTGCTGGACTGGATGGATCTTGGCTGGATCCAGCAAACCATTTTTATGGACAGCAAAGCAATTTGGATATGCCAGTGTAGGCTGCATACTAACAGGTTCTGTAAGGCAGAAAGTGTGCGGGGAGATTTGTGAGTTTGAGCCAGGATACAATCTTTTCGAGAAAACCCTAGTGCAGTTCCACCCTCCCTCGCTCTCAATTGCGTGTGCGCTCTCTCTCTCTCTCTCTCTCTCTCTCGCACAGAATTAGATATGAGCTCAGTGGTTCCATCCAACTATTTTCTGAACATTTTTGGCAAACACAGAATCAGAGTCAATTAACTAATTAAAACACACACACACACACACCACTATAAATTGCCAGAGATTAAGGCTAAGCATGTTTACAGCTGTTTGTTTAAACAAATAACTTATTTGGTAATTAAAATTTCACTTTGCTACTAGTTGCATTATTATTACTATTTATTTATTTTTTTAAAAAAGGCTTCATCTCTTGTAGACAAATTACTTCATGCAGAAGGCTAATTGCACTTATTCAAGGAGAGCAATTAATGGGGGACATTGTGCCTGAGATGTTGTGCTTTGCCATTTAATCTTGCAAAATATAAGCTCAGGCAGATTTAATGTTTTGAGTTATGAAAGTAAAGGGGGAGGGACAGAGGTCACACAACCCTGCACCATGTGTGCGCGAAACTTATGCATTACGTCTTCTGTATGCTGATGTATCTTTCCCCCCGAATGTGTTTCTAGTTCCCTTTCCATCCTGAAATTATTCGGGCTTTGCTCCTTCCCAGAGGCATGGGAAGGTCAGGTGGTACCCAGTGTGGAAAATCTCTTGTCACCACCATCCCACCCAGCATTGATTGATTTATTATTTATGTTTTTGCCTGCAAAAGGTGAAGGCAAGGCAAGGCCTAATCTACTCAGCCTAGTCTCATTTTATTCACATAGGCCAACTTTCCAGGACCCGGGAAGCCCAGCGGAGGGTCGGGCAGTAGGGTGGTTCATAAAAAACCCCTTTTTTTCAAAATGCCTGCTCCAAATGTCTTATTTTACTAAACTAGGAATTACATATCTACATCTGAAATTTCATGCATATCAGTTAATATCTTGACCCTGCTCCACTGAATTGAAATTTTAGCGACATAGGGAAACGGCCAAGTAAACAGCTATTTTCATGGAGGAGGGTCAAGATATTAACTGATATACATGGAATTTCATATATAGCTCTATAAGCCCTATTGTAGTAAGGTAAGACCTTTGGAGCAAGCATTTTTTTTTAAAAAAAAAGTTTTTTTATGAACTGCCCTAGTAGGGCAGTAATTGTTCCTTGATAATTTGTCACCCCCCTCCATGGTGGCACCCGGGGCAACCCACCTCCCTTCCAGTGCCCCTGCTCCTTCCACAAAAACAGGAAGTTGCCTTATACTAAGTCCGATTGTTGGTCCATGTACATCAGTATTGCCTACACTGGCTGTCAGAGTAGGGTTTCAGACAAGAGCCTTTCCCAGTCCTGCCTGAAGATGCTGGAGGTGGAACCTGGGATCTTCTGCAAGCCAGGGAGAAGTTCTACCACTGAGTTTCAGCTCCGTCCCTTGGAAAGCGGAACAATCTCTTTGCATGTACACTTCCCCATCGGCTGAATACCTGAGAGCTCTAGCTCCATTGCCCTTCTTTCACTGAACATAAGAAACAAAGAAGAGCTTGCAGGATCAGACCAGTGGCTCATCTAGACCAGGACTGTGTTCTCACAGATGCTTATGGGGAGCACAACAACCTTCTCCCCATCTGTGATTCCTAGCAGCTACCATTCCAAAGCACACTGTCACTGATGGTTGAGATAGAACACAGCCATCAAGGGTATGCTGAGAATAATTCAGACGACACTTTCTTGATGGCTCAGTTGGTAGGGCATGATACTCTTAACCCCAGGGTTGTGGGTTTGAGCCCCAAACTGGGCAAAAAGAGTCCTGCATGGCGGGAAGTTGTATTAGATGACCCTCGTGGTCCCTTCCAACTCTACAATTCTATGAACTATGACAGAGGAAGGATTCCTTCTTTGACAACACCAACTCTCTGGAACACCTTTGCCAGAAAGGCCCACCAGATCACCTCCCTGCTCTCCTTCCATGAGCCATGGAAGACGTTCCTTCCTTTCTAATGCTCGTCCTGGTCTCTGATGTGGAGGCCTTACGGGTGAGCATAATACTAATTGAAACACACAGAGAAGCTTACCCTGCTGATGGAATAAAGCAGTCCTGGCCTGTCAGAGCAAACTCCAGTGAAGCAGAACCTCAGCTTCCAATAAAACAGGTGCTCCCAGATGAACGTGATGAGGCTGAGGGCCATGGCAGCAGCAAGCATGTAGAAGACACCTGCCATGTTGTCAATGTCCAGCTGGCTGCTCATGACCTCATTCTTCTCGTTGTGGCAAATACCTGTCAGCCACAGAGTTTCCAGTTCCTCCATTTCGCCTGGAAAACAGGAGAACAAAATAATAATGAGGTCCTAACAGTTAAGGTATGGAAATCCATGAAGATCTCAGGGGTGGAAACCAGTGAGATGTTTCTATGCTGCATGGGCGTCAGGGCTCAGCCCTGCCCAGACCTGGAATCAGAGGTCTCAGAGAAGGAGCAAGGCTGCCAGCGGCAGCTCTCCACAATGCCAGTGCCCCTGAAGAGGCGTTAGAGATGGATATCCATGTCCCAGGAATTGAGGTTCTCATGCCAGCTGCCTGGGTTCCTGGCTGGTTCTCAGATTCCTCCCCACAATCTCCGTGAAGGCCACAGGGGCAGAGTAGACACCAAGACATACAGGAGTGTCAGGGCCACCTCAAGGACTGCCTCACCATGTACAAACTAGCCTGTGACTTCCATCAGAGACCTTTCTCCTTGTGCCCCATCTGAGGGAGATGTGAAGGATGGCTACATAAGAACAGGTCTTATCAGTGGTGGCCCCCGATCTGTGGAATGTTCTTCCCACAGAGATGTGCCTGGCACCATCATTGACAGTCTGTAGGCACCAGACTAAGACCTTTTCATTCAGTCAGGCCTTGACTAATTAGGTTACTTCTATTTTTTCATATATATTTTTAATTTTAAAATTTCAGCATTTTCCACATTTATACATTCCCCAGGAATAAATCAGTTGCCAACTTCCCTTCCTCCCTTTCCATGGTTCTTTTTAGTTTTCCATTATTGCTGCATATTCTATTCAAACATTTTTCATTTTCCCCCTCATTTGCATATTACCACAACATAAAATTGTACTGCTGAATTTACACTAATCCTGCTACCATTTTCACTTGCTCGCAATTATTTTCCAGATACGCTGCAAACATTGTCCATTCCCCTTAAGTTATTTCTAACAGCACTGAGTAGGACTCGTTTTTGATATATTATTGGATGAGCATTTCAGTCTTCATCGTTTTGTTTCCCCTGTTTTTAAACTGCTTCTATTGATTGTGTTTTATCTTGCTAAGTCTCTTTGAGGTGCCTCTTTTTGGTGTAAATAAATAACATTAAACATGCCCATAAACTGCACATGAGGCTACTCAGGAGAATGGGGAAGCCTTGGAAGCACCTCGCCAGAGTTTCAGGGATCCAGGAAAAGATGGAGCTTCCGGCTCATATCTTCTTCTTTTTTTGCGATCACTTGTAGCCGAGTAAGATTGTCTTCCAAAACACGGTTTTAAAAGTAAGTCCATAAGTGACTGTGGAGGCTGATTCTGGATCCACACATCCTTCCACAGTGGGGACATAGGTTTCCGGGCAGAAGTTGATCATGGTGAGGGTTTGCCAAGTGTGTCTTCCTCTTAGCGCATTTCTCCCTTGCGTCCTGAGTTCGAGCATCTTCAAAGCCCATGACACCTTTGGTAAAGGCTGTTCTCCAACTGGAGCGCTCGCAAGCCAGTGTTTCCCAGTTGTTGGTGTTTATACTACAAGCTCCCAGTCTGAGCTGCTAAAGCCACAGCTGCCTAATACAGTGGAACCTCGGGTTGCAAACGTGATCCATGCGGGAGGCACGTTCGCAACCCACAGCATTCACAACCCGCAGTGCCGCGTCTGCGCACACGCGTGACATGATTCGGCACTTCTGCACATGCACAAAGCGCAATTTAGTGTTTGTGCGCATGCACGAGTGCCGAACTCGGAAGTAACCCGTTCTGGTACTTCCGGGTTCAGCACATCCGTAACCTGAAAATGCACAACCCTCAGCGTTCGCAACCCGAGGTATGACTGTAGCTCCAAAATCCTACCTTCTTGGACTTGGGAAAGGGACAATGTAGCATGTTATGTCCTGTCCCTAAAAGCAATATGGTTCTAGAAGGGGAATGTCCATGAGAAATAAAATAAAATAAACTCACCAAGAACTTACTTTGGACATTCTGTAACTTCCTTCTTTGAAGTTTGTGCTATGACTCTAGTTTTCATAAATGTTGGTGCCCATTCTACTTATTTTATGCTACTTTTATTTACTTTATTCCTTTTTAATATTCCTTTCAAAATTATTATCTTTATTCTTATTCTTCTTCACATCTGTAAATGTATCCTATGTGCTTCTAATCACAGTTTCAAATGCTGGCCTTTGATCATTAATAATAAAGATCTGATTTGATTTAAAAAAAAACCCCACCAAATCACACACTTCAGATTGGGGAAAATGAGAAACTGGAACAGAAAAAATTATTCAGTCCTATCTGTAGTATTTCTGCACAATATTGGTGATTCCTGTCCAGCACTTCTGAGAGACAACTGTGAACATAACTCACTTCACTGGTATCTGCCTGTCCCTATTGATTTGTACTGGTGTGGAGCAGGGCAGAATGGAACTTCTTTCAGCCAGTTTGCAATGCTAATAAGAGCGAGGAATAATTATGCAATAAAGCAACATTGTGCATATACCAAAGCCAGTACAGTATTCTCGGTTCCCCCCATCCCACCCCCCAAAAAAAACCCTGATGGCTTTTTGTTGCTGTTTCTGTATAGCTGTTAAGAACTGCTGAGATAAGAAGACGTCTCCTTTTGTTACAAAGCTGATGTAATTAGAGAAGGGAAAGTGGCTATTCAAGGCAGGACAAAGAGTAAATCTCTCATGGCTTGTGGGGTTGTTGGGGGGAGGCTTGTGGAGAGAGAAAATCACGATTGAGGAGAACTTTAAAAGAAATCGTTGAATAAGTCACTGCAAATCGCACCAGACTGATGCATTGCACATCACTCCCACCTAAATGCTTTCAGCTTCTGTGAATGCCAGAGGGCTTCCCATCTAAGGCGGTGAGGACTAAAGTTAAGAAGAGGAGACATCCTGAATGAAAGCAAAGTGGGGGTGGAGGGAGAGAGAAATGTCTTGCAGCTTTCTTAAAAAGAAATTAGCAAAATCATTAAGGATTCTCCCACCACCCACCTACCCACTTTCAAGGTGCCTTCTGGCCTTCGGAACTTTAAAAAAATGTTTATTTTGTGCTTCAATTTTTTTCCTCTGCCACCATAATATTTAAAAAATTCTGGAAAGATGGCTGAGTCAATCATGGGTCAATCGTAGCCGGTCAAGGGGTCCAACTTGGCCCATTAAGCCATTTCCCCCAAATCATGCCCACCCACCATTTAACTGATGTCACTGGTGATGGTAGCTGATGGGCTGGAGGACAGGGTTTAATCCTGCATCTGCTGTGCAGCCCTGTTTCCAGTAAAGGGACAGGATCACACAGCCTTGTTGTTGTTTACTCGTTAAGTCGTGTCCGACTCTTCGTGACCCCATGGACCAGAGCATGCCAGGCACTCCTGTCTTCCACTGCCTCCCACAGTTTGGTCAAACTCATGTTGGTAGCTTCAAGAACACTGTACAACCACCTCATCCCCTTCTCCTTGTGCCCTCCATATTTCCCAACATCAGGGTCTTTTCCAGGGAGTCTTCTCTTCTCATGAGGTGGCCAAAGTATTGGAGCCTCAGCTTCAGGATCTGTCCTTCCAGTGAGCACTCAGGGCTGATTTCCTTCAGAACGGATAGGTTTGATCTTCTTGCAGTCCATGGGACTCTCAAGAGTCTCCTCCAGCACCATAATTCAAAAGCATCAATTCTTCGGGGATCAGCCTTCTTTATGGTCCAGCTCTCACTTCCATACATCACTACTGGGAAAACCATAGCTTTTACTATACGGACCTTTGTTGGCAAGGTGATGTCTCTGCTTTTTAAGATGCTGTCTAGGTTTGTCATTGCTTTTCTCCCAGCCCAGGCAGCAGTATTTCATCTGCAGGGCTCACCAGTGAACAGACGTCAGCAAGTTAGTCCACTGTGGGATGTAATGTGAGGATACCCAGAGCTTACAGGGTTAACAGCTCAAGGGAAATGATGTCCTGTTACGGGGGGGGGGGTGTTTGCATCTTTGTTATGTGAACGTTTTTACTTTCTGTTTTGGCTGTGACAGGAGAAGCATCATGCCTGGTTGTTGTTTTGCTGCTGTACAATAAAGCTTCGTAGAATGGAAGCAGCTGTTGTACGAGAGTTTTACTGCATGGCTAAGACTCCTTCCACACAGGCACCGCTGCGCAAGATACTCTGCTGTAGCCAGGAGAAGCAGGTTGGCACAATTGAAGCGGACTAGACGCCACAACAGTCCCGCTGTTCGCAGCCTTGACGGACTCTCAACGGAACATGTAATCCACTGGGAGCAGTCAAGTTCAGCATTCCTTGTTTTGCTAGAGTGGTCATGTTGGTTCAGTCAGCTGAACTTCCTGTTCCTCCTGGCCTGGAGCATCCTTTCTTGCATGTGACTGGTAGGTGGGTGAGACCTTTCCAGACCTGGTAAAAGGCCAAGTCAAGCAGCCACTTCTTCCCTCTCTCTGATCTTCTTTTTCAAACTTCCTGATTCTCCTGGACTGGACTGCTGGCTGCCAGCCAAGCAGTCCCCCAGGTTATCTCCCATATGGGGTAAACCTGTTTGTACATGTTTGTAACTTTAAACCTAAAAACCTGCCTTCAGGGATCACACTGTGCTCTGCCTGATCGTGAGGAGAAACTACTTTTTGTTACTTATGAATAAGACTGTTGTGTCTTCATTCTTTTAGGAGGGCTCCAAGGGGTCTTACCAGGAATAATAGGACATATCTCAATCTGGGCAAACCAGATTGAATTGTTTGTTGTCTCATGAGAGTTTGCAGCCAGCTTTGTGCTGCATAAAAGGGGGAATGCGCTCTGCTATATAAAGAAACTTGCTAGCGCGAGTTACGAAGGGTATTAAGAATCAATATATCCTCTCCTGCCACCCTCAACATTCCCACATCCACACGGTCACCCCAGAGTCAAATGAAGCACAGGATGACACACACAAGAGCTTTCCAAATAATGCAATCACCCCGCGCTGAGAGGCCATTTGAGGATGAAGAAGTTGACCGGCTTCAAAACAACAAGCAACCTCTCCTTGGAACAGAGATGACTGAGTAATAGCTATCAAGGCTATTTGCAAGCTAATAGCTATCTATAGTCTGCCGTGACCCTGTTCTTCAAAGCTCAGTAGGCTTTGGATTGTTAAGCAGAACGTCTGATATTTCTCTCTCTCTCTCTCTCTCTCTCTCTCTCTCTCTCTCTCTCTCTCTCTCATGTCATGCCAGGCAAAGCATAATTTTCCCCATATTCCCACCATTCCCCATTCCCTCGGCTACATCCCCTCTCCACTCCAAAGGAAACAGTGGGAACACTGCACTGGGAATGCTTTGCAGAAAAGGTTCAGACTGGTTGGGGGGGAGGAAAGAAAGGATGATTTATGATGCCGATGGCTGCAATCCTCAGCACCACAGTTTACCCTCCAGGTAGGAAGCAGGCTCAGCCTCCAACATTATCATAAATGACATTTCTCCCAGAGGAATGAATGGGCAGTTTGATGGGGCACTTGTTACAAAGAGGGCAGAATTGGAATCTCCCATCTGATTCCAGTGGTCTGGTTGTGGTTGACAGGACAGTATCTCGGCAGACTTGGTGGACGTGCTGTGCTCCCCAGGCTTCCATGATGAAATATTTAAGCCTTCTGTCAATTTCTCCAGTTTAGGAAGACTGGAGCTTCGTGCTCAGAAGGTGCTGTTGCCCATAGGAACTAAGGCCCATTGGGTAGAAGGCAGGGAGGCCAACAGCAGGTGGCGCCAGAGCCAATGAAAGGCACTGCCAACTCCTCCTAGTTTCTCCTCCTTCTGAATACTACAAGGGCAACATTGTTTTGACAAGCTTTTCCACCTGGGTGAAAAGATCTCTGTCTTAGCTGTTCATAGAATCATAGAATCATAGAATCATAGAATCATAGAGTTGGAAGAGACCACAAGGGCCATCGAGTCCAACCCCCTGCCAAGCAGGAAACACCATCAGAGCACTCCTGACATATGGTTGTCAAGCCTCTGCTTAAAGACCTCCAAAGAAGGAGACTCCATCACACTCCTTGGCAGCAAATTCCACTGTCAAACAGCTCTTACTGTCAGGAAGTTCTTCCTAATGTTTAGGTGGAATCTTTTTTCTTGTAGTTTGGAACCATTGCTCCGTGTCCGCTTCTCTGGAGCAGCAGAAAACAACCTTTCTCCCTCCTCTATGTGACATCCTTTTATATATTTGAACATGGCTATCATATCACCCCTTAACCTCCTCTTCTCCAGGCTAAACATGCCCAGCTCCCTTAGCCGTTCCTCATAAGGCATCGTTTCCAGGCCTTTGACCATTTTGGTTGCCCTCCTCTGGACACGTTCCAGTTTGTCAGTGTCCTTCTTGAACTGTGGTGCCCAGAACTGGACACAGTACTCCAGGTGAGGTCTGACCAGAGCAGAATACAGTGGCACTATTACTTCCCTTGATCTAGATGCTATACTCATATTGATGCAGCCCAGAATTGCATTGGCTTTTTTAGCTGCCGCATCACACTGTTGGCTCATGTCAAGTTTGTGGTCAACCAAGACTCCTAGATCCTTTTCACATGTACTGCTCTCAAGCCAGGTGTCACCCATCTTGTATTTGTGCCTCTCATTTTTTTTGCCCAAGTGCAATACTTTACATTTCTCCCTGTTAAAATTCATCTTGTTTTTTTTGTTTTCATTTCGTGTTGTTCTTCAATCTGCCTTCCTCATTTATTTTGGACTGTTTTTAAAGATATTTTAAGGTGCTTTTATGGTGTTTAGAAATCACCCTGACATACATGCAAAAGGTGATACATAAATACATGAAGAATAAGCTTATGAAAAGAGGAAGCTGAACTATGCTCATCATCCTGAAATGAAAAGCAGAACTTTACAAATGAATTATATTTTAGGTGGCTCAGGGAACTTTGTTATGGGGTGGCCTAATAATTTGGTAAATTATTATTATTGTTATTATTAATCATCATCATAATTGATAGATAATGGTTATAATCAACTAATAGCAATTAATGTTAATAATTAATAATAATAATAATAATAAATAATAATGTTAATAATTTAATAACATTAATTCTTAATTCTTAATACTTTAGTAGTGGTGGTATCCTGGTTTTTTCAGCACCTACTGAGGATGTTCCTTTTTCAAGAATCCTCTTGCATGGATATTTCTTATCCTAGTCTCTTTCTGTATCAGATCTGAAATGGTTTCCTTAATTGTTTTTATTGAGAATTTTTCTACTGATGCTTTAATTGCTGATCGCTCTGGGTTATTGGATGGGAGGCAATGCATAAACGAAATGAAAAGAATGAATAATAATAATAAGAAGAAGAAGTTTGGATTTGATATCCCGCTTTATCACTACCCTAAGGAGTCTCAAAGCGGCTAACAATCTCCTTTCCCTTCCTCCCCCACAACAAACACTCTGTGAGGTGAGTGGGGCTGAGAGACTTCAGAGAAGTGTGACTAGCCCAAGCTGCATGTGGAGGAGTGGGGAATCAAACCCGGTTCCCCAGATTACGAGTCCACCACTCTTAACCACTACACCACACTGGCTCCTCTTGCCCCTCTTGCAAGAACACTTCGAGCAGGAAAGAAAAGTCCTTCTGACTTACCATCACCGACAAATTGCAGCAATGCAAGATCGATGGCCCTTTTCCACGGCGAACCCTTCTGGAGAGCGATCCCATAGCCCGTCGTGGCAAAGATGTAGCCACTGCCGATGGTCACCAGCTTGCACCCCTCATCCCGCCCGGCCTTGTAGTTCAGCACCGCTGCATCATAGATGAAAGCATCCAACTTCCTGAAATAAAAAGTGGTGTTTTACAAGACACATTCAAGACAGCAGGCAAGTGAGCTCACGATTGTCCGCCTTGGCGTTGGTGGCCTAGCGGCACTCAGAAGGATTCTCCAGCAAGGTTAAGAGGCTTCTGCACTTTCAAACAATGACCAGGAGAGAAAAGAATAATCTTACAAATTTAAGGAGTTAACTGCCATGGGTTACAGTAGGGCTGCCACCTTTGTTCTGGCAAAATACAAAATACAGGACAGGGAAGGGGCTGAAGAGACTTCAAAGAAATCCACCGCAATCTATTGCTGTCTAACAGGATGGCCCCTCTGGAATTTGTCACACACACACAAACAAACAAACACACACATTTATAAATCTCCTTCTGCCTGTCTACCCAAAGCTTAAATACACATTATTTCACACACGCTTTCTCATATATATATATATATATATATATATATATATATATATTACAATTTAAAGTACTCATTTATACATCCTTAAGATATCAATGACTTCCCTTCTTCTCTTTCCATGGTTCATTTTACATATCATAAATCCCTGCATATTTTACAGAAACTATACCATTTAGTCTTCCATTATTACAACCATCATAACTTATTTACACTGTTGAATTTATCTTAATGCTGCCAGCGTTTTCAGCTGTACACAGTTATTTTCCATATACTCAATAAACGTTTTCCAGTCTTCTCTAAACGTATGTTCTTCTTGTTCTCTTATTCTATATATTAAGTCTTCAAGCTCAGCATATTCCATCAGTTTAAGTTGCCATTCTTCTTTAGTTGGAACCTCGCTCATTTTCTGTTTTGGGGCTAACAAAACATGGGCCGCAGTAGTGGCATACATAAATAAATAACCTTTTTTGACAACTGGGAATTTCAGTCTTGAAGGGGGGGAGGGAGGGAGGGATATTGTACCCAATATACTGTAGTCAATCAGAAATTATTTCAAGTATGCCATTCTATGATTAAATCCATCTTTCTGACACAACCTTATCGTGTAATGGTCATCATAATAATATTATCAGCCCAAAATAATAAAATGAAATAAAGCGCCAGGTGGATTATAGAAAAAGAAGGTAGAAATTCAATCCTCTTTGAGACAGTGGAAGGCCTTTCTGAGGCTATCATATGTAACCGTGTAAAGGATCTGTTTTTAAAATAGACACGGAAATCTTCTTTCAAGGTTCACAGTCCCTGCCCTCATTATTTCTACTTTTCAAGAGAAGCAAGGGGGGCGGGCGGAGAGTGAACATGCTGTGGAACGTTTAAAATAAAAAATTAGTCAGGGCAGTTCCACTTTACAAAAAGAAGGTGGCGAAAAGACAATTGCTACATAGGTCACTGCTTTATGCAGAGTCAGAAACATGGTCCATACAGTTCATAATAATAATAATAATAATAATAATAATAATAATAATTTATTATTTGTACCCCACCCATCTGGCTGGGTTTCCCCAGCCACTCTGGGCGGCTTCCACAGAGACCAAAAATACACTAAAATGTCACACATTAAAAACTTCCCTGAACAGGGCTGCCTTCAGATGTTTTCTGAATGTCAGGTAGTTGTTTATTTCCTTGACATCTGATGGGAGGGCATTCCACAGGGCGGGCACCACTACCGAGAAGGCCCTCTGCCTGGTTCCCTGTAGCTTTGCTTCTCACAAGGAGGGAACCATCAGAAGGCCCTCGGCGCTGGACCTCAGTGTCCGAGCAGAACGATGAGGGTGGAGACACTCCTTCAGGTATACTGGGCCGAGGCCGTTTAGGGCTTTAAAGCTCGGAAATGTACTGGGAGCCAATGTAGGTCTTTCAGGACTGGTGTTATGTGGTCTCGGCAGCTGCTCCCAGTCACCAGTCCAGCTGCAGCATTCTGGATTAGTTGTAGTTTCCGGGTCACCTTCAAAGGTAGCCCCACACAGAGCACATTGCAGTAGTCCAAGCGGGAGATAACCAGAGCATGCACCACTCTGGCAAGACAGTCTGCAAGCAGGTAGGGTCTCAGCCTGAGTACCAGGTGGAGTTGGTAGTTCAGTAATGTCTTCACTGACTGGCAGGGGTTCACCAGGCTTTCAGGAGAGGGTCTATCTCAGCTCTTTTGCATGCAAAGCAGGTGCTCTCCCACTCAGCTACCCCAAATACATAGGTGGTGACTCATAGCTGTGGACAACACATAGGCAACTGCGCTATACAGAGTCAGGTGGCTAGTGCATCTAGCTCAGTATTGAACCTGGGACCTTCTGCCTGCAAGACAGATGCTCTACCATTGATCTACAGCCCTTTTCCCATTTACAGTGGTACCTCAGGTTAAGTACTTAATTCGTTCCGGAGGGCCGTACTTAACCTGAAACTGTTCTTAACCTGAAGCACCACTTTAGCTAATGGGGCCTCCTGCTGCTGCTGCGCCGCCGGAGCAAGATTTCTGTTCTCATCCTGAAGCAAAGTTCTTAACCTGAAGCACTATTTCTGGGTTAGCAGAGTCTGTAACCTGAAGTGTATGTAACCTGAAGCGTATGTAACCCAAGGTACCACTGTATTCCAAATAAAGCAGCTGCTTCTGCGTGAACACACACACACACACACACACACACACACACACACAATGGGAATAGCCTTGCTTGATAAAATCAGCAGGGACAACAACAGCTGGCGTGTGTGGCTGCTACTTTTGCTATAAGAGTAATCCAAAGTTCTGCACCGAGGACTCTGCAACCTGCAGGAAGAACTGAAGCACAGTAGGAGGGGGTCACACTTTCAATCTCTGGCACGGACAGCTGGAGGCAGGGAAGGAGCCCAGTTAAAAATCCTGAGCTGTTGTCCGTCATTGCAGACCATGGGTAGGCAAACTAAGGCCCGGAGGCCAGATCCGGCCCAATCGCCTTCTAAATCTGGCCCACGGACGGTCTGGGAATCTGCGTGTTTTTACATGAGTAGAATGTGTCCTTTTATTTAAAATGCATCTGTGGGTTATTTGTGGGGCATAGGAATTAATTCATTTCCCCCCTTCAAAATATTGTCTGGCCCCCCAGAAGGTCTGAGGGGCAGTGGACTGGCCCCCTGCTGAAAAGGTTTGCTGATCCCTGTTAGACAATACTGAACTGCATGGAAGAAGAAGAAGAAGAGGAGGAGGAGGAGCAGGAGGAGGAGGAGGAGTTTGGATTTGACATTCCGCTTTATCACTACGCGAAGGAGTCTCAAAGCGGCTAACAATCTCCTTTCCCTTCCTCCCCCACAACAAACACTCTGTGAGGTGAGTGAGGCTGAGAGACTTCATAGAAGTGTGACTAGCCCAAGGTCACCCAGCAGCTGCATGTGGAGGAGCGGGGAATCGAACCCGGTTCCCCAGATTATGAGTGTACTGCTCCTAACCACTACACCACACTGGCTCATGTGGTCTGATTCATTGTTGGTCTGATTCATCAGAAGGCAGCTTCCTGTGTTACTATGTAAATGAAGCAGGCACGATGGCACACCTATGCTTAGTTCGCATAACGAACACAAGTGAGAAGCTGGGACAATTCCTCCAAATGCATTAGAAGAACAGAGGCAGAAGAAAGTGTTGCTTTCAGGATCTGTCATGAATGATGAAGGCTAGAAGTGCCCTGGTTTTTCTTCAGATGGAGAGCATAACATGAGTAACCAGGCCAGCAGACAGACCTTAATTTTACTGCATGCAGTGCACTTAAATAAAATGTAATGAAAATGATGTATAGGTGGTATTTAACACCAGTTAAATTGGCTAAAATGTACAGAACAAAAAAATGAATGCTGGAAATGTAAGGAAAAGGAAGGTACTTTTTATCATACGTGGAGGACATGTAAAGACGTAAAAGCTTTCTGGGAAATGATATATAATGAGTTAAAGAAAATATTCAAAAACACCCTTGTTAAAAAAACACAGAAGCTTTCTTATTGGGTATAGTGGGTAAAGAGATACCGAGACAAGATTAAAAACTTGTTCTTATATGCAACAACTGCGGCAAGAACTTTGTTAGCCCCAAAATGGAAGCAACATGAAGTACCAACAAAAGAAGAGTGGCAGATGAAACTGATGAGAAGAATCCAGAACCAGTGAGATCAGGCATTCCAAAAAGACCAGAATAAATTTATATTACAGTATATTTGAAAGACAACTGTAAGCAGTTAACATCACTAGCAGGGTTAGTTGAAGAGTTGTAAGATGACGTTATTACTTATTCGGGCTGAATAACTTAACACCTTCGGTAATGATATAACAAGAATAGTACGATAGTACGATAATCTTTATTGTCATTGTCCCATACAGAACAACAAAATGGGGGGGGGGGGTTGACATAAGACATTCAAAACCAACAAGCCTGCTATCCCAGCTATCCCAACCTGGTTAGCCCCCTAAAAACTCTGATACCCCATTTTTAAAATACAATATACAGTGGTACCTCGGGTTAAGAACTTAATTCGTTCTGGAGGTCTGTTCTTAACCTGAAACTGTTCTTAACCTGAAGCACCACTTTAGCTAATGGGGCCTCCCGCTGCCGCTGCTGCACGATTTCTGTTCTCATCCTGAAGCAAAGTTCTTAACCTGAGGTAATATTTCTGGGTTAGCGGAGTCTGTAACCTGAAGCGTATGTAACCCGAGGTACCACTGTACTCCCATAGAGACTCCTTAGACTGCGTTTAAAACCAAAATCACATTTGGATAGAAACTGTTTCTCAGGCGGCTAGTCCTAGTCTTTATAACCCTGTACCAGAAGGCAGAATCTGAAAGAGATCATTTCTGAGGTGTGCACTATCCTGCGCTATCTCTGCAGCTTTCTTATAGCACCTGGAAGCATAGATTTGAATAGGAGAGGAAGTGAAATGCAAGAATGCAAAATTTAATTTTGTAAACCATTAGGCAGGAGGGAGGGAAGCCAATAGGCTTAGTTGAGCCACAGAGATATAATAAAGTGATATGATGCTATGTAATGTGATTATATGTAAAACTAATAAAAATTATCATAAAGAGAGAGAGTGCTAACAAGCAGGTTGGTGAGTGGCCTAGGCTGGTCTTCCCATGTTCCCCGTGTCATAATTGCCGCTGCCACCACCTCCACTGACCCATTTATTCACACACACATTCACACGACAGGGTGCTAGAAGCTGGTGGTCTGAGTGGGCGGGTGGAGGATAGGGATTGGCAAGGGGGTTTCAGGGAGGTGGACAAACGGAGCTGAGAATGGATGGGGGGTAGAAGGAGATGGGGGGTTGGAAAGAATGGAGATGCGAGGGGGTGAAAGGTTAGCAAGGGACTGGGACATTGGCAGTGTTGGTGTCCGGCTTTGGGGAATCAGATCTCTCCCACGGTGGCAGCCAAAAATAAGAGAAACAAGAGAAGTTCTTACCAAGCAATTTATTCAATCATACACAGAGAGCGATGAAGGAATGAAGCCTTCCCTAATAATGGCATTGCTCCAAGTAAAGTCCCACCCCATCTTCCCTATTCTACTACATTGGTTAATCTGAGCTTTCTGCCGCTGAGCTCTCTGTTCTACTACCTTCAATGCCCGCCTAGTCCTGGGAGAGGGGGTAGGTCAGGAATGCTCTCCAAGGACACTGAGTCTTTCAGCTGTCACTCCCCTGGTGGGGCTTCTTTTTCTTCCTGCTGTCCCTCTCCCAGTATTTCCCTGCTTCTCCCCTCTGCAGCCTCCGAACTATGCCCTTCTGCAAACCACTGTTCAAAATCTATACTGCCCTCCTGTTCTCGAGAAGGTTCAGCGGAAAAGGGGGGCAGTTCCCACCATTCTTCCTCAGTCCAACCCCTGACAGTTGGTGAGCAACACAAGCAGGAGCAGAGGCCCCTAGTTAAAAAGTCAAACCATTGGTCCACCCAGCTAAACACTGCCTGGCAGCAGCTCTCTGGTGTGTCAGAAAGGGAGTTTCTTCTGGCTGTACCTGAAGATGCCAGATGTTGGTAGTACAAATAATAATAATAATAATAAAATAAAAAAATTCCTTCCAGTAGCACCTTAAAGACCAACTGAGTTAGTTCTAGGTATGAGCTTTCGTGTGCATGCACACTTCTTCAGATACCCAGATACTCAGATACTCACTTCTTCAGATACCCAGATACCCAGATACTTCAGATACTCAGATACTTGGTATCTGAAGAAGTGTGCATGCACACGAAAGCTCATACCTAGAACTAACTCAGTTGGTCTTTAAGGTGCTACTGGAAGGAATTTTTTTATTTTGTTTTGACCATGGCAGACCAACACGGCTACCTATCTGTAATAATAATAATAATAATAATAATAATAATAATAATAATAATAATAATATATTATTATTATTTATACCCCACCCATCTGGCTGGGTTTCCCCAGCCACTCTGGGCAGCTTCCAACAAAGTATTACAATACAGTAGTCTGTTAAACATTAAAAACGTCCCTAAAGAGGGCTGCCTTCAGATGTCTTCTAAAAGTCTGGTAGTTGTTCTTCTCTTTGACATCTGGTGGGAGGGTGTTCCACAGGGCGGGCGCCACTACCAAGAAGGCCCTCTGCCTGGTTCCCTGTAACTTGGCTTCTCGCAGTGAGGGAACCGCCAGAAGGTCCTCTGCGCTGGACCTTTCATCATGCAAAGCAAACATTATCTTCCTGAGTTTCAGAGTCCACTGGCTCCACCTGGAGCTTCTCCATGACCCCTCACCAAAATCCTCTGAGCGTACACAGCACTGCAGCATGGACAGAATCTCCCTGAGAGCAACACTGTCCCCTGAAAATTTATCCCGTTATTACCACTGTTACTTAACTGTGTGTTATCGCCCCTGTTGCCTGAGTAGTGCACAGCCATCCATCACCGTGCTAGGAAATAAGATTTCGCTGACAGGGCTGCGCTGCTTAACTCTCTTTATAAAAAGACTCGTTGAGAGAAAAAGTAGAAACAAATGGCTTCGGCGCTTGATACAATCCCAGGGTTCATTACACGTCTTTCAGGCAAAGTTTTCAAAGTGGGAAATCAACAAGACTAGCAAAAGTCTCTCTCATAAAGATGGAGAGCGGCTGGTGGTGTCACTCGAGGGAGGAGAGGCTGTGGCGGAACACCTGGTTCCAATGTAAATGGTCCCATGAGAGAAAAGGGCATTGTTTCAACACAAGTAGACACACATTCCAGATGTCAGGCACTGGGCGGATGAGGAGGAGTGGTGGAGACCTTCTGTGCTCGGCCTGGGGGTTAACCTGGGGGTTAACACGGTCCACGTCCGGTCCCGAATCCAAGGATTCCACAAGGAGTCAGTCCGACAGGACCAAGGCAGAACACAAAGGCAGGAGACCAGGCTAGGTCAGGCACAGGGTCTCAGGCAGGTTCTAGCAAACAGCAATGTTGCTCCTGCAACCTGGGGCAGGGTCCAACAGCCTTTTAACTTTGTCAGGGTAACGGCCGGTCCTGATCCCCCGGTGACTCACCTCCCTGTTTCACCCGAAGGCGAGCACTCCTCTTGTGAGTACTCAGGTCTCTCCTCTCAGACCTTAGTCTCTGCAGCTCAGGAGATGTCGGTGGGTTACTAGACCCAGAGGCCTCCTCAGCCCCTCCTGACCCAACTGGTAGTGGAGCAGCTGTAAGTGATGGCCCAGCTGAAGGCAACGAGGTAATCCCCACATCTGGAACGAGGGCAGGCTCAGGCCCCTGACTCGGCCCAGCTGGTGCTTCTTGCAGGAGAACCTGTGCAGACTGGAACTCTTCAGAATCAGGCCCTAAACTTGGTTCAGATGCCACCTGAGGCAAAGGATCCAGTGCGGACTGAGACCCCTCTGGTTCCGAGTCTGAGCCTGAGTCCCAGGCCATCACACCTTCACCCCAAGAGGCTTTCAGGCATGAGGAAGATTAAGATAGTGTGGACCTAGGTTCAGGGTGGTGGTGAATGGCACACACCCCAGAAGAAGAAGCAAAGAGTTGGGAAATAATGGGGCATGAGGAACAGGAGCAAGCTAGCAGATGCTCTAGTTCTGAACAGAGACAGGACTCAGAAGTGGTAGGAACAGTACAGCAGACAGTTGATATTATGTCACTTGAAAGTCTGGTTCTCCCAGAACCAGACACTCCCTTCATGTCTCAGACCAGAAAGCCAAACAGTGATGGAAAGATTCCTTTGCTGGCCACCATGGAGTGTAAGGAAGGGTTTGGAAGCTAGGAACTACAGCAAGGGGTGTGGGCACTCTGAGCAATGTCTCGAGACTGAGGGAACATAATTCATGGGTCTCTCTGTGTATTCTGTTCATTTAAATAAAATAACTGGAAGAAGCTCTCCACAGCTCTGGTTTCACTAGGTAGTTGGCCTGTGAGTCGTGACACCAGCCGTGTGAAACCTCTTGAGGGGGTTGTGGAGAATTACCCATGGGGGGTGCATCCTGGGAAGAAAGGGGGTACAGTCTGAGGCAAGGGTATGGCCTGGGGGAGTCCAGAGGGCCAGAAGAAGACATTTGGAGGGCCACCATCAGCTCCCTGGCTTGGGGTCGCCCATCCATGCTCTACTGGGTTGTCTTGGTATATATAAGGACCCTTTATACTGTTGAAGGTTTGGGGTGTTGGTCTGGACAACACCCTGAATCCCTTCCCATTCTTGGGGTCCTGTACCCAGTGATGTTAGAATCTGACAAGAGGAGTTTGTTGAACCAGTCAAACCCTGCTCCCTCTGGAACAGGAGAAAACAAGCTTGCTCCATCTTCCATGTGACAGCCATTCAGATGTTTGAAGATGGCTTTCATATCGCCTCTCAGTTTCCTCTTCTCTGGGCGATACATACCCAGCTCCTTCAACCATTCCTCATATGGCTTGGTTTCCTGACCTAGGATGGGCGTTTCTCACCCCTTCACCTGACTTATAGGAGAACAATAGTGTGTCGTGTGAGCTGAGCTGGATGCAGGTTGGAAAAGCTAGAGACACAGACACATGCTGGATCTGTGCTGGACTAAGGGAGAAGCAAGATGCGTTGGTGTGTTGATGCCATGAGCCCTCCCATCAGGTTGCAAATATGTGCAAATAAAGCCATATATCCTAAAGACCTTTCTCCCATCCACCTCACCTGGCTGGTAGATAGAAGAAAAAATAGCCAGAGTTGTGTGGGTGAGTTTGGCTGATGCTGGAAGCTGGAGACAGAGACATGTCTTGCTCTGTGCTGAACCCAAGCTGGACTTTGGAGCTTCCTTGAAAACCAAATGGGGAAGCAAGATCTGTTGGGGTGCTCCTACCACGAGCCCCTCCACCCTATGCTCAGGTTGAATAGATATGTAAATAAAGCCATATATCCTAAAGACACTACAGTCTCCGCTGACCTTCATTCCAGGGAGACTGAGCCCCAGGTGAGCACCTGGAACCCCAGGAGTCTCTCACCACTCAGAAATTGGGGTGGCATGCAACCATACATTTGCTAAGAGCTGATGTCAGCCCTGCGCTGCAAAGGAACCCGGCGTTTGTGCTGGGCAGCTGAAGGAAGAAGGAAGAGATGAGCTTTTGCGGTGCCCTTAATGCAGTTTGACAAATGGAGCTTCATGGCACCTTTCAGGCAGGCTAAAAAATAAAAATAAACCTACCAAGTGTTCTGCATTGCTTGTCCATAGTAAGTCAAACTGACACACTCACATCTGTCAGGCTCCCTCTGATGTCACCCTCACTCCTCTCTGTGCCAGCTTAGAAAATTGTCTTTTCTCTGTCAGAGGGGCACACAGTGACAGAAAGAGGAGGAAAAGTTGCGTGCAAAGCTATTTAGCTTTGCTACACGGGGAGTCTGTTATGATGTGGTTACAAGTGTGCAATTATTCTTGTTGTTCCATTAATGTACACAGGGCTTTACATTCGGGGTGCAAGAGTCGTAGCTTAGAAAGCAGAGCATCTGCTTTGCATGCAGAGGGTCCCAATTTCTATCCCCCGTCGTCTCCAGGAAGGACCGGGTAAATTACAAAAATCAGCTTGGCATTATGTTATTCCACCCCATTCATTCCACCACAAGGGAAACCCAATGCAAATGGGGATGGCAAAGGGGGAACCCGCAAAGCATTGTCTGAGGAACGAAAACAACAGCAGCAGCAGATACTGATCACGATCTTTGGGCTGACTTCTGTTCCAGATGTGGGGCAAATTGGCAAACAATGCAATTTCTGTTCATGATCCCGTTTTCATCAGGATTCTCCAACATCCCTAACTGAGAAAGGTCTTTGAGGAGGGATTGCTGCTCTGTGGCAAAGAGTTTCTTTTGCATCAAGAGGGTCCCTGTTTGCAAAGTGTAAAGTGTTTGTATGTATTGTTATGGGTTCAGTCTAGATCAGGCATGCAGGCATATCCAGCTCCCTAGAGACTGCGATCTACTCCCAGTATAAAAAAACTGGAAGTGATCTACCCATTGACATTGGGTTGCCCAGAGTTGTTGAGCTTTTAGGGGGTGGGTCAGAGTTCTT
The DNA here is from genome assembly GCF_964252035.2 of Podarcis erhardii. NCBI lineage: Eukaryota > Metazoa > Chordata > Lepidosauria > Squamata > Lacertidae > Podarcis > Podarcis erhardii. The sequence goes on along the minus strand of NC_138503.1, from coordinate 46,980,723 downwards.
AAACTACAGTGGTGCCCCGCAAGACGAACGCCTCGCAAGACGGAAAACCCACTAGACGAAAGGGTTTTCCGTTTTGGAGGCGCTTCGCAAAACGAATTTCCCTATGGGCTTGCTTCGCAAGACAAAAATGTCTTGTGAGTTCCTGCGGGGTTTTTTCCCCTTTTCCCCCCCTTTTCCTAAGCCCTAAGCCGCTTATCAGCTGATCCACTGATAAGCCGCTTATCAGCTGATCCACTAAAAGCTGCTAAACTGCTAATAGCGCTAATCCGCTAAGCTGTCAATGGGCTTGCTTCGCAAGACGAAAAAACCGCTAGACGAAGAGCCTCACGGAACGGATTAATTTCGTCTTGCGAGGCACCACTGTACTTTTTTGGGGGGAATCAGTCAACTGACTGAACAGCACTGCCACTCGCAAGCATAATGCTTAATTACTTGAGCTTGCTGCCAAGCACAGCTCCTGTTGCTGCTGCGGCAGCAGAGTAACCTTTCACCAGGGGAGGGGGCAATGAGATTCCTTGCCTGCGATTGGCCATGATCAGGCAAGGTTGACCACAAACACCCTGGGGATCTACCCATCAATCGCGGTTGACTGGTTGAACATGTCTGGTTTTGATGATGCTCTGGGTCGATTCCAAATCTATGATCCTGTAACTTTGAAGCCAGGATGTATAAGAAGCAATTAGGTGAACAGGTCAAACTAGTCTTTTTACCTTAGCCACTCAGTTAAGTACCTTGCATCTTAAAAAACCGAGCTCTGTTTCCATAGAAACAAATGGACGGGTCTTTCTCCCTTCCACCTCACCTGGCTGGTAGATAGAAGAACAATCGCCAGAGTTACGTGGGTGTGTTTGGCTGATGCTGGAAACTGGAGACAAAGACATGCCTTGTTCTGTGCTGAACCCAAGCTGGACTTTGGAGCATCCTTGGAAACCAAATGGGGAAGCAAGATGTGTTGGGGTGCTCCTGCCACGAGCCCCTCCATCCTATGCTCAGGTTGAATAGATATGTAAATAAAACCATATATCCTAAAGACACCACAGTCTCTGGTGAACTTCATTCCAAGGAAACGGAACCCTGCATAAAGAGGTTGGAACCCCTCAAAGCCTCTTGCTGCTCTAACGCTATACTTCAGGTTGTGAAACTATTCCTAATGGCTGACACTGGCTTATGTAGGCCGATTGGGAAGTAAACGTTTGGACAGGTTAGTAGCTTTCATATGCCAATTTGCAAGGCTGCTTTCTTACACATACATATACAAATCACAGCAAATGGATTCGTTCAGCTCCCGGTCCTGCAACATAAATCAAGAACTGCTACCCTAGAATATGGTTTACCGAGAGCACTCTGCCAGTCTCAGATTTAGAAATACTGTCCCCAGAAAAATCTTTTTTTGCAATCTATCTTTCCGCACCGTGTGGCTTTTTTATGCCTGATCTATTGATCTGAACTCATTCTGTCTGATATAACTAAGTAGATGGTATAGAAATAACTTTCGTAGTTACTCTATGTGACAAATGGTTGCCAAATTTTGCTCTTCCCACCAGCCCTAATCTAAATAGCAGCTGTTAGCACTTCTCTGTTGGTGCAGTAAAAAATGGAGCAACCAGTACCTCTTCTCCATAAGAACCACCCATCTAGATCAGTCTAGCAATGGAGGAGTCAGGCAACTTCCTTTTCACATCAGTTCTGCACAGACTCAATCGTACATCCATTCCATAATCTTTTTTGTGGATTTTTTTAAAAAAATTGAAAATTTTGCATTTAAACTATGCATACTTTATAAGCATTTTACAGTGGTACCTCAGGTTAAGTACTTAATTCATTCCAGAGATCCGTACTTAACCTGAAACTATTCTTAACCTGAAGTACCACTTTAGCTAATGGGGCCTCCTGCTGCTGCCGCGCCGCCAGAGCACGATTTCTGTTATTATCCTGAAGCAAAGATCTTAACCCAAGGTGCTATTTCTGGGTTGGTGGAGTCTGTAACCTGAAGCATATGTAACCTGAAGCATATGTAACCCGAGGTACCACTGTATATGTATTCTCCCCCAAAATATGTAATATTTTTGTATACTTTCCACTACATTTTCTCCAAAAATATGTATCTCCATACACATTTCCCCCATGAAGCCTGCCTTCCTTCCTTCCTTTCTTTCTTTCTTTCTTTCTTTCTTTCTTTCTTTCTTTCTTTCTTTCTTTCTTTCTCATGCCTTCTTAAACCAAAACTGCATTGCAAAATTCAGGCATGTGTGCAATCCTAGAAAAAGCTGAATTCTGACCAGCATACACATCTGGGATGTGTCCTATGAACTTTACAATGTAGACCTAACAAATTTCTCCTCCAGCACCTGGTTCACAACAGAAAGCCAGTCATATGCTTCTGGGAAGCCCACAGGTGGAGCAATGTCTATATCCTGTTGTTGCTCCCCATCAACTGATATTCAGAGCAACCGATATATTGCTCCTGAACATAGATGCACTATTTAGCCATGGACCTATCCAATGAATCTGTCCTCCCCTTTTATAAGGTCACCCAAACAGGCAGCATCTCAAGATAGCAAATTCCATTAATTATCTCTGTGTGTAAAGTCTTTCTTTCTTTGGCTGACCTGAACATCCCACAAATCAGTTTCATTGGATGTCAAATTCTAAAATTATGGGTGGAAAAAAACTCATTTCCTTACACACCACCAGTATTTTTTTTACAAGGTGTGACCAGAAGGCTCGGTGAATGGTCACAGAAATCGGACAGCAAGAAATATTTGAACATACAACCTTACAGGCCTTCAAAGTAAGCGCCCTCTGATATAATGCACCTTTGACAACATTTGTAGAACTGTTGGAAACTTCTGGAGAAGTCCTCTTTTCATACTGCTTTCAGTTCCCTTGTCACAGAGGCTTGGATGTGTGAAATGTTGGAAAATCTGTGCCCTTTCAGTCCAGAAGTTTTGGAAAAAGTAAGAAATCCGGTGGGGCCAGATCGGGAGAATATGCAGGGTGGAACAACTCAGTAACCTCAGTAACAATTTCACGTGGAATATGCAATTCTTCCACCATCATTTGGACGGACAGATACCAAACCCACATCAATAACTCATGAACTCTCTCGACATTTGCCGCCGTTATGCTCGCAGCCAGACTGAGGGTCATCTTCAATGGTTTGCCACCCTTCACAGAAATGCTTAAACCACTCATACACTCTCTTTCGAATTACAGCTTCATCTCCGTACACAATTGTGAGCATTTTGCATTTCCTATTGCTGGCTGTATGTTTGAATATTTCTCGCTGTGTGATTTCTGTGACCATTCACCAAACTTTCCAGTCAAACCTTGTATAAACTTCCCATCATGCCCTGCTGCCCACAGAGTAAACCCAAGGTCCCAACTGGCACAGACATGGAGCTCAAGGTGACTTACATGGTTTCCGTCCTTCTCAATTAAAATCCACAACAAGCCTTTGAGGTAGGTTAGGCCAAGAGGTAGTGACTGGCTCCCCAAGTCACCTAGTGAGTTTCTTTGTTGGTGATTTGAATCCTAGTCTTTTCCAGATCCTAGTCTGACACCCCTCATAGTTCACCATTCTTTCTTCCTCCTCCTCAAATTAACAGCCTCTGACCGAAATCATCATCAGTACAAGAGCACCTTCTCCTCACATGCTTAAGAAGGGGGGAACAGTGCAGGAGGGGGAATCCAAACTTCAGGGAAGACAAAGCATTCCCACACTGTTTCTAATCTCCCCTTACCAGCCTCATCTGTCAAAACTTCACATTCTCGCACAGCAACATACGAAGCAACAACAGAGAGTGGGGAGAGAGAGAGAGAGAAGGCTACAAGCACCATCAAAAGCTCCCCAGTGCAATTGCCAGATCCCACAGATTCTGCAAAGGCTTTCAGCTGCTTCCTCGTGCCTCCTTTCTGCCTTGTGAAGACGGTTTCCTTTCTCATTTGCCAGAAAAGGAAGCAGTTGGGAGCTGAACTGACATAGCAGGAGCCTGAACCGCGGATGTTTGGAAGAGCGATTTGTTATCTCTTAGTTGGATTCGCCTTCCTCCCCCTCCCTTTTCATCAAGAAGCCAAGAAAAGGGATGCTTTTCCATTGCAATTCATTTGACAAAACACATCCCCTCATTTCTCTATGCACAGCTCCCTATTCTATGTCTTGCTGTGCCGGGAGAAGCTGTCTTCAGGTTAAATGGCAGCTTTGCTGAATTAAAAAGTGGCCAGCAAAGAACCAGGTATGTGTCCTGGGCTGGTTGGATGCAGAGGAATGGCAGAAGGAACCAGCTGGGGAACCACCATGGAAAGAAAGATCAGAGCCCAGGGAGTGGTGGTGGGTCAAAGGGAGTGGTCAGAGGGAGAAGAAGATGATGAATGGGAGAAAGAGGTGTCGGAAGCTGAAGAGGAAACTGGGCTTAGTGAGCAGGGAGAGTCTGTGGCAGAGAGAAGCCCAGAAACAGAGGCAGAAGCTGAAGCAGGAAAGGAGGGAGACAAAGAGGCAGAGATGAGTCTAGCTGGTGAAGAGTCTTCTAGAACTAGAAGAGGTATGTAGAGGGGGGAGGAGAGATTGGCTTCATGCATACCCAGTCTCCAAATGCTGGGAAAAGCCCTGGAGAGGAGGGCTGGCTGTGGGGAAGCAGGGACTTTCAGTCTCGGCAAGTGATCCATGGGACAAGACCTACTGTGGTCATTAGGCCTGACACTCCACTAAGTCTGTGCATATCATGTTCTTACTAATAAACAGTTAGCTGCAACTTACACAGTGTGATTTATTGGTGGCTTACTCTGACAGTATGTGTTGCAGCAGCAGCAGCAAAAAAAATAATAACCAAATGATATTCTAGATTTCATCAACAGAAGTATAATGTCTAGATCAAGGGAAGTAAGAGGAGCACTCTATTCTGGCTTGGTCAGACCCCACCTGGAATTCTGTGTCCAGTTCTGGGCACCACAGTTTAAGAAAGAAATTGACAAGCTGAAACATGTGCAGAGGAGGGCAAGCAAAATGATAAAGGGTCTGGAAACCAAGCTTTAGGAGGAATGGCTGAGGGAGTTGGGTATGTTTAGCCTGGAGAAGAGAAGACTAAGAGGAGATTTAATAACAATCTTCAAATATTATTACTATTTATTATTTATTGAATTTATATAATGCCCTATGCCTGGAGGTCTCCGGGCGGTTCACAGAACAAAATCAAAATATAAAACCACAAAATATATAATCAAAATAGAACAACTCAATACCCCCCCCCCAAAAAAAAACCCTCACACATTTTAAAAGGCCATAGTATGTCAATCAAATCAACCAAAGGTCTGGTTAAAAAGGAATGTTTTTGCCTGGCGCCAGGCGAACTTCCCTGGGAAGAGAATTGCACAGATGGGGAGCCACTGCAGAGAAGACCCATTCTCATGTTGCCACCCTTTGGACCTCTCGTTTAAGGCTTTAAAGGTCAAAACCAGCACTTTGAATTGGGCCCAGAAACTAACTGGTAGCCAACTTGGCTGCTGAATTCTGCACTAGCTGAAGTTTCCAAACCATCTTCAGAGGTAGAACACATTGTAGTAATCTAACCTTGAGGTTACCAGAGCATAAAAGGTAAAGGGACCCCTGACCATTAGGTCCAGTCGCGGACGACTCTGGCGTTGCAGCGCTCATCTTGCTTTAGTGGCCGAGGAAGCCAGCATACAGCTTCCGGGTCATGTGGCCAGAGCAGCGCATGGAAACCAGAGCAGCGCATGGAAATGCCGTTTACCTGCCCACCAAAGCAGTACCTATTTATCTACTTGCACTTCGTGCTTTCGAACTGCTAGGTTGGCAAGAGCAGGGACCAAGCAATGGGAGCTCACCCCGTCATGGGGATTCGAACCACCAACCTTCTGATCGGCAAGCCCTAGGCTCTGTGGTTTAACCCACAGCGCCACCCACATTGTGACAACAGTAATTAGGCTATCCCTGTCCAGATAGAAGTGTAGCTGGGCCACCTGCCAAAGCTGATGGAAGGCACTCCATCAAAGCTGATGGAGCCACTGAGGCCACTGAGCCACTGAGCTGATGGAAGGCACTCCATCAAAGCTGATGGAGCCACTGAGGCCACCTGAGCCTCTATGTCTTAAGGGCTGTCAAATGGAAGTTGGAGAAGCTTGTTTTCTCCTTCTCCAGAGGTTGGTCCTAAAGCAATGGGTGCAAATTACAAGAAAGGAGATTCCACTTAAACATTAGGAACAATTATTAGGAACAAACATTAGGAACAATAAGAGCTCTTTTACAGTGGGGCGGACTACCTTGGAAGGTTCAAAAATAGAGATTGGATGGCCACCTGTCAGGATACTTTAGTTGTGAAGGCTGCATTGCAAGGGGTTGGGCTTCCTTGAGGTCACTTTCAATGAGAGCCAGTGTGGTGTAGTGGTTAAGAGCGGTAGTCTCGTAATCTGGGGAACCGGGTTCGCGTCTCCACTCCTCCACATGCAGCTGCTGAGTGACCTTGGGCTAGTCACACTTCTTTGAAGTCTCTCAGCCCCACTCACCTCACAGAGTGTTTGTTGTGGGGGAGGAAGGGAAAGGAGAATGTTAGCCGCTTTGAGACTCCTGAAGGGGAGTGAAAGGCGGGATATCAAATCCAAACTACTACTCCTCCTCCTCCTCTTCTTCTTCTTCTTCTTCTTCTTCTTCTTCTTCTTCTTCTTCTTCCAGCCCCTATTCCATTTCTTTATCACAAGGGTTGGGAACCTCAGAAACAGGAACCAAATGTGACTTCTGGCACTCCCTCATTGATACCTGGTACTTTCTCCATATCAGAGGTTACTGGGGATGAAGGAGAAATTGGTTCAGTCTTCAGGGAGGGGAGGCATCTGCCTCCCTCCCTCCCTTCCAGGGGCTCTTTATGTCATTGATAAGAAACATCAGTCAGGGCGAAGTTCAAAGTGACACCTTGCAATAGCCTTCATTGCATTATTCTTTCCACAGGCAGCAAATCTGATTGAGTATAGATTGGATCTGTGTCCGCAGGGTCTGAGATGCCTGCTCCCTGCAACCCCTGAAGAAATTTGCTATAATAATCTAATCTATTAAACACTGTGTCCATATTTAACTCGTCTTGCAGGGCATCTGGGAGCATCAGCTGAAACACATACGCTTTTTCTTCTTCTTCAGGGAATGTGGCAATTTTGGGAAGGGCAACACCCAGGACCACCTGACGATGCTGAATATTGGAAGATTTGGGACAGATAAAAAGTAAGCATTTTTTTTTTTTTTACAGAGCTCATAGGTGAACTATGGAATTTGCTGCTGGAGACGTAGTGATGACCACCAACTTGGATGGCTTTCAATATTGGATATAATATTCAGTTAGAATCCTGGGAAGGGTTGTGGAAGGAAGATATTAATTTTACTGCATGCTGTGCACTTAAAACAAAATGTTGTGAAAATGATGTATAGATGGTATTTAACACCAGCTAAACTGGCTAAAATGTGCAAGAAAAGAACCAGTGAGTGTTGCAAATGTAAAGAAAGGAAAGGTATCTTCTACCACATGTGGTGGACTTGCAAAGAGGTAAAGGTTTTCTGGGAAATGGTATATAATGTGTTAAAGAAAATGTTTAAAAATACTTTTGTTAAAAAAACCAGAAGCCTTTTTATTCGGGATAGTGAGCACAGTGGAACCTCAGGCTGCAAATGTGATCTACGCAGGAGGCATGTTCGCAACCTGCAGCGCTGCTTCTGTGCACACATGGGTCGCAATTCGGTGCTTCTGTGCATGCGCAAAGTGCTATTTAGCACTTCCGCATATGCGCGAGCGCCAAAACCTGGAAATAACCAGTTCCGGTACTTCCGGGTTTGGCGCAGTGTGCAACCTGAAATCGCATAACCGAAATCGCATAAGTGTCTGTAACCCAAGGTACCACTGTAAAGAGATACCAAGGGAAGGTAAAAGACTGTTTATGTATGCAACAACTGCGGCAAAAATTCGTTTAGCCCCAAAATGGAAATAACAAGAACTACCAATGAAAGAAGAGTGGCAGATGAAGATGACAGACTTTGCAGAACTGGCAAAGCAGACAGGAAAAATCCGAAACCAGCATGATCAAGTATTCCAAAAAGACTGGAGTAAATTTGTACGATATCTGAAAGATCATTGTAAGCAATTAACACCACCAGCAGGGTTCCCTGAAGACTTGTAATGAGAAATTTTCTACCTTTCTACCTTTGTTTAAATTTTGAGTCATTTTATAATGAGTGCAATTAGAATTGGAAAACATACCATAATGCAATGATATAAAGGTTAATTTTGAAAGCCAAGAGGCGGGAGGGAAGGAAGTCGATAGTCTCTAAAGAGCCAGGGCATAAAATAAATAATGATGATGTGAATGTATATAATTAAATGGAAAATAAATAAAAATTATATATATAAAAAACAAAGTGGATTAGACAACTTGATGGAGGATTGGGCTATCAATGGCTACTAGCCAGGATTGCTACGTCCTAGTGCCTTATCACCTCATCTGTCTCCTGAGAAATCTCTATGTGGGACAAGAAGCTACAGTTAGAACTGGATATGGAACAACTGATTGGTTCAAAATTGGGAAAGGAGTACGACAAGGCTGTATATTGTCTCCCTGCTTATTTAATTTATATGCAGAATTCATCATGCGAAAGGCTGGGCTGGATGAATCCCAAACCAGAATTAAGATTGCCGGAAGAAATATCAACAACCTCAGATATGCAGATGACACAACCTTGATGGCAGAAAGTGAGGAGGAATTAATGAATTAATGTTAATGAGGGTGAAAGAGGAAAGCGCAAAATATGGTCTGAAGCTCAATATCAAAAAAACTAAGATCATGGCCACTGGGCCCATCACCTCCTGGCAAACAGAAGGGGAAGAAATGGAGGCAGTGAGAGATTTTACTTTCTTGGGCTCCATGATCACTGCAGATGGTGACAGCAGTCATGAAATTAAAAGATGCCTGCTTCTTGGGGGAAAGCAATGACAAACCTAGACAGCATCTTAAAAAGCAGAGACATCACATTGCCAACAAAGGTCCGTATAGTTAAAGCTATGCTTTTCCCAGTAGTGATGTAAGGAAGTGAGAGCTGGAGCATAAAGAAGACTGATCGCTGAAGAATTGATGCCTTTGAATTATGGTGCTGGAGGAGACTCTTGAGAGTCCCATGGACTGCAAGAAGATCAAACTATCCATTCTGAAGGAAATCAGCCCTGAGTGCTCACTGGAAGGACAGATTGTGAAGCTGTGGCTCTAGTACTTTGGCCACCTCATGAGAAGAGAAGACTCCCTGGAAAAGACCCTGATGTTGGGAAAGATGGAGGGCACAAGGAGAAGGGGATGACAGAGGACGAGATGGTTGGACAGTGTTCTCGAAGCTAGCAACATGAGTTTGACCAAACTGCAAGAGGCAGTGGAAGACAGGAGTGCCTGGCGTGCTCTGGTCCTTGGGGTCACGAAGAGTCGGACATGACTAAACGACTAAACAACAAGCATTGCGGGAAGTAGTATGGCTTTTATATACTGGTAGCTGGGAATCACAGGTGGAAAGTGTGCTGTGCTTCTCAGATTCTGATTGTGGCCTTCTCATGGGCATCTTGATAGCCACTATGAGAACAGGTGGGCCTAAAGCTGCAGGGCTCTTCTTAGTATTGGGGTGTTTTGTCATCCTCAAGCCTAGCCTAGTAATTCAAAATGCCAGGACCAAAACTGGCATTGACCCACGGAAGCCCACAACATCGATGGGTCATGGTTCATCTTGCCAAACTTGTAATATTTCTTCCTGCTCATTCCTGGCTCAATGCCCCGATACGTTATTCAGCACCAGGGATTAGGCTGAATCCCAAACTATTGTGAGCAATGAATTGAAAGTCGACAAAGACCACATACGCCTTCTAAAGGTCTGGCATTGTTTTTATCGTGGACCAGTCATTGTGAGGCAATTCTTTGATATGGTAATAGTCGACGCAAGAAAAGAAGAAACGTCAACATTAATCTCCTTTAAGGAATAATTTTTTTAAAGTGAACTGTGAAAAATATGATTTCTGGCTAGACTAGATGGGCCTTTGGTTTGATCCAGCAGCCAGGCTCGTTTGTCTTATTGTGTTCCTCCTTATTAACTATAGTATTGCACATTTTGTCTCTATCCTTCCTGAAGGCAGAGAGCAGAAGAGTGGATTCCAAAATGGACCAGCATCAGATCTGTGCAATGGTCTGCAATGGTGCAGACCAGGTGAATTTCCCAACCTTTCCTGGTGAGACTGTGCTTATGCTCCCATGTTTGTTTGTTTGTTATAGTGCTGTGGTACTTACAAATTCTATTGCTATTTACAGTGGTACCTCAGGTTAAGTACTTAATTCATTCCAGAGGTCCGTTCTTAACCCGAAGCACCACTTTAGCTAATGGGGCCTCCTGCTGCCGCTGCGCTGCTGGAGCACGATTTCTGTTCTCATCCTGAAGCAAAGTTCTTAACCTGAAGCACTATTTATGGGTTAGCGGAGTCTGTAACCTGAAGCGTATATAACCTGAAGTGTATGTAACCTGAGGTACCACTGTATTTATTTTTATTTAGCAAGTTCTAGACATGCCATTTTTAAAAAAAAAAATGAGCGTTTTACATAAAATAGCACAAAAAAATGAAAACAGACTTAAAAAACAACAAACAGACATACTGAAATTATCAAAATATAGATTAAAAACCACCCATTTTAAAAATGAATCCTGCATTGCTGGGGGGCGGACCTTCGAATTCCCTTCCAACTCTACCATTCTATGATTCTTTGAATACGCATAGTGGGTGAGATCCACTGTCAGCCCTACTCTAAGTAGACCCAACAAAAATTAAGAGACCTGACTAACTTGGCTCCGTTAACTGTAATAGATCTACTCTACCTAGGACTTAGTTGGGGTCAACCCAATTAAGTTATATATCTGAACAGGCTTGCCTTAAAAAAAAAGCATGCGGCAAGTGTTGAAAACTCCACAATAAAGGCATTTGTCCAGTATTAAGAACTGTAGAACTGGCTTTTAGCAAACAAATCTAAAAACAGCAGAAGTTCTGATAAATGCCAGGCAGCTGTGCCCGAACGCTGAAGCCCCTGATAGAGAGCTTTTCTCTCACCTCGCAATCCTTTCTTAAGTTCCCTGAGACCAAAGCTCATCCCCTTAGGAGTATGTAGCAGTTGTTGTGTATTGATCATGAAAAGACTGTACATGACAGGCGATTTGCACCATCTGCTGCAGAAGGTGTCTGTCAAGGAAACCGGCGCAGACACCTTGGGATGCCCACGTTGAGAAATCACTTAAGAAAAGAAAGTCACAGCTGAGGAGATCCGTCAACGGCAATGAATGGCTCGCGCTGTCAAGAGGACGGGAGGTAAAAGCAGCTGCCACAGCTGGAACCAAGTGGATTTTCCAAAAGGTTATCCTGGTTGCCCTGGAACGTCACACTGAAGGAGCATCTCCACCCCCATCGTTCTGCCCGGATGCTGAGGTCCAGTGCTGAGGGCCTTCTGGCAGTTCCCTCATTGTGAGGAGCAAAGCTACAGGGAACCAGGCAGAGGGCCTTCTCGGTAGTGGCGCCCTCCCATCAGATGTCAAAGAGATAAACAACTACCTGACATTTAGAAGACATCTGAAGGCAGCCCTGTTCAGGGAAGTTTTTAATGTGTGACATTTTAATGTATTTTTAATTTTTGTTGGAAGCCACCCAGAGTGGCTGGGGAAACCCAGCCAGATGGGCGGGGTACAAATTAAAAAATATTATTATTATTATTATTATTATTATTATTATTATTATTATTACCGAGGGTTCACAAGAACCTCTTTCTAGCCTGATCCTGAGTATCTCATACCCTCCATCATTCCTCAGATGAAAATAGGGACATCTTCTACATCTGTGTTGTGTCTACCACCACCAGTGGTGGGCTTGGCCAGAGGCTAAAGTGGGAGGAGTAATGAACGTAAATCTTCTGTGAAATCTTGCCTTTTTGTAGTAGGCTAGTCTCTACTCAGGCAAACACAACCTTCCCTATTCTCCAACCAGGAAAGCAAGAGGCATGATCGGATTTCAAGGACACATTTCCAGGCAGGCAGAAACATTCAAGGAGGGAGAGAAGCAGGCCCAGTAGGGCCGTAATGTGAGGAAGGGCTGTGGCATGGGGAGAAATACCTGCCGTCCGAACATCAAGCTACTCTCCCATCATGCATTTCCCAATCCTGCTACCCGATATCCTGAATCTGGAAATGTCTGAAGCAGACCCGGGACATTCAATAAAACAAATACCTGTCCATTTTCCACTCTTTTGGGCTGACCACTTTGGACATCAGAAAAGTGGAGCACCCATGGTTCAAAATAAAAATAAAACCCCACTTACCCAGTTTTCAAACTGACCAAGGCATCCTCCACTCCTTTCTGGTTGTATTTCACCATGTAGGCATGCATCTCCTTATAGTTGTTCCTGATATTTCTCTCCGTGCTCCCATTTGGGACAGTCCCAAACCGAAAAGGAGGTGAATAGGCGTATGGTTGCTGAAACTGGAAAGGAGGAGGAAGGAGAAAGACAAACTAAGAAAGCCGTCTTTGAACACATGGAAGAATGGGTTTTTGTCTCACCATGGACTTGATGAATTAATGAAGTTAACAAAGGCCATTGGTCCATTTGGCCCAAGTATGAGCCACTCCCATAAGTGCACAGTAAGATTGCCTTAGGTCAAGTGAGGTCATTAGTCCATTTAGCTCAGTATTGTCTAAACCAGTGTTATTGAGTCCCAAGATGTGGATGGACTCCAATTCCCATCATCCACAACCAGCTTAGCCGAAAGGTCAAAGGATTATAGGAGTTGGAGTCCATCCACATCTGGGAATCCAACCTGGAAAAACATTGGTCTACACTGAATGGCAACAGCTCTCCAGAGTCTCAGAAGCAGGGGTCTTTCCCAGTCCTGTCTGGAGATGCCATTGGTTACTGAAGCTGGGACATGGTGCGCTCCGTACGTTGCTGGACTGTGAGTCCCACTTTCCCTAAACACTGGCCACACCGGCTGGGGATGATGGGAGTTCAAGTTCAACAACATCTGAAAGGCACCACATTGACTACTCTTGATCTGTACTGATTCGCAGCGCACAGAAACGCCGTTTACCTTCCCGCCACAGCAGTACCTATTTATCTACTTGCACTGGTGTGCTTTCGAACTGCTAGGTTGGAAGGAGCTGGGACTGAGCAACGGGAGCTCACCCCATCATGGGGATTCAAACCACTGATCTTCTGACTGGCAAGCCAAAGAGGATCAGTGGTTGAACCTGGTGCCTTTTGCATGAATGTTCTACCACTGAGCAGCAGCTCTCTAGGACAGACATGGGCAAACTCGGCCCTCCAGATGTTTTGGGACTACAACCCCCATGATCCCTTGCTAACAGGACCAGTGGTCAGGGATGGTGGCAATTGTATTTTATATATATATATATATATATTTATTAAGGTTTTTGAATATGAATGCACAAATAATAAACAATCTTACTTCTGTCACAAACATAGTTTCATCACTTCTTTGGACTCCCTCGCATCTCCCGCTCCCATTTACATCGTTAAAAGATTTTTCCAAACAAATTATCAACTTGTTTACAATCTCGTGTCCACTCATTCAAATATAATCTAGCAATTCTTCCAAAAAAAATTTATATTTTCTTTAGTCTCACTTATCATCAAGTTTAAATCTAATTTAGTGGTGGCCAATTTTTTATAATCTAGCATCCTTCTTAACATTCAACCAAATTACAATGTTTTTGTAGATACATCTTAAATTTCTTCCAGTCTTCCTCAATCTTCTCTTCTCCCAAGTCTCGGATTCTGCCAGTCATCTCGGCCAGTTGCATATAGTCCATCAGCTGCATCTGCCACTCTTCCAGTGTGGGTAGATCTTGAGTTCTCCAGTTTTTTGCGATAAGTATCCTTGCTGCCGTTGTTGCATACATAAAGAATGTTCGATCCTTCTTTAGCACCTTCTGGCCGACAATACCCAGAAGGAAGGCCTCTGGTTTCTTAGTGAAGGTATACTTAAATACCTTTTTCAGCTCATTATATATCATTTCCCAGAAGGCCTTCACCTTAGGGCATGTCCACCAGAGGTGAAAGAATGTTCCTTCATTTTCTTTACATTTCCAACATTTATTATCAGACGAATGGTATATTTTGGCAAGTTTAACTGGGGTCATGTACCATCTATATATCATTTTCATTACATTTTCCTTCAGAGCATTACATGCGGTGAAGTTCAGCCCAGTGGTCCACAACCTTTCCCAATCCTCAAACATAATGTTATGCCCAATGTCCTGCGCCCACTTTATCATAGCCGATTTAACCATTTCGTCTTGTGTATTCCATTTTAACAGCAAGTTATACATTCTAGATAGTACCTTAGTCTTTGGTTCTAACAATTCTGTTTCTAACTTCGATTTCTCCACCTGGAACCCTAACTTTTTGTCATTTTTAAAAACTTCTTTAATCTGAGCGTAATGTAACCAGTCTCGCACTTTATCCTTCATTTTCTCCAAACTCTGCAATTTCCAATTGTCTCCATCTTTTTCTAATATTTCCCAATATTTTGGCCATTTGGCCTCCATATTGGGTCTTTTTCAGGCCTTAGCTTCCAGAGGTGAAAGCCACCTTGGAGTTTTATTTTCCAATAAGTCTTTATATTTTGTCCAGACATTAAACACTGCTTTCCTGACAATATGGTTCTTAAAGGCCTTATTGATCTTAACTTTGTCATACCATAAGTATGCATGCCAACCAAAAGCATTGTTAAAACCTTCCAGGTCCAGTACGTCAGTGTCTTCGAGAAGTAGCCAGTCTTTTAGCCAGCAGAAAGCTGCGGCTTCATAGTACAACTTTAAGTCTGGCAGGGCAAAGCCCCCTCTTTCTTTCGCATCTGTTAATATCTTAAACTTAATTCTGGGCTTTTTGCCCTGCCAGACAAATTTAGATATATCTTTCTGCCACTTCCGGAAGCACTCCGTCTTGTCCACAATCTGTAGTGTTTGAAACAAAAACAACATTTTTGGCAATACATTCATCTTAATGGCAGCAATTCGGCCTAACAAAGAAAGCTTCAGTTTTGTCCAACTGTCCAAGTCTCTCTTAATTTCAGACCAACATTTTTCATAGTTATCCTTAAATAGACTCAGATTTTTTGCTGTTATGTTTACCCCTAGGTACTTTACCTTTTTAACCATAGTTAGTTCTGTTTCTCTCTGAAACCGTTCTGACTCTGTATCTGTCAAATTTTTTCCCAGCACCTTGGTTTTCTGTTTGTTTAATTTAAATGGTGGGAATTGTAGTCCCAAAACATCTGGAGGGCTGAGTTTGCCCATGCCTGTTCTAGGATCTCTGGTGAAGAATGCTATTTCCCAGCCCAACTAGAGATGCCAAGGAATTGACCTTTTATGTGTAAAGAACATGTTATCTCACTGAGCTGTGGCCTCATCAGTCGCAGCTGCCTTCTATAGAATCAGACCATTGGTCCACCTAATGCTTTTGGGGTTGTTTGTGCTCAGAAACATATTTGCAGAAGGAAATGGGAAAATGCATCCCAACAAGTCAAAGCACCGCTCCATCTAGCTTGGCATGTTGACAACTTTAGACTGGGAACAACTTTCCCTCAGGCAGAGAGAGAGGGGGGGTGTCCTCAATACTTGTTCCCAGACAGCGTATTGACTAAAATTCTGGAGAGGACGATGATTTTAATACATGCGCCAATCATTTTCATACAAAGTCTCAAAGCAACTTAAGCAGAAAAATGCTAATGGATAGAATCAATTGAAAGGCAAAATACAAAGAGCAATACACAAGATTCCTTAAACGTTTATCTAACCACACAGTCCTGTCCTAACCCACTAAAATTGATGTGTCACATTAGAGATAGACTTAGCTACCAAAGGTCTGGAACACCCAAAAACTGACAGCGTTGGTGTTGGGAAGAGCTTTCCATAAACAGTGGGCCTGAAAAAGTGTGTTCTTGAGTCTCCATCCTTCACACCTTCCATGAAGAGAGCCTCTAATGAAGATAGCAGAGTCTGGATTGGCTCATGTGAGGAAAGGCAGTCTCTGAGGTCCTGAGCCAAGTAAGGCTTTATAGGTCAAAACCAGTACTTTGAAATGACTCCAGAAAATAAATTGGGAGCCAGTGCAGTTGGGGCAGGTTCAGTGTAAGAATCAGATCTCAAATCATGTACTTCATGTTAAATCTGTCAGATTAGTTTCTCAGTTTTCCAATCCTAAATTCAGTTCTCCACATTCATAGCCTGCATCTTCCGCAGACTGGGACTCAAGGTGTCTTACACAAATTAAAACCAACACAGATAAAATATAGAAGGCTAAAAACTTGTAAAATATAATCATTAAAAAGTAATTGTAGTATAAAAGAATTAAAACATATGTATTAAAATTAGATTGCAAAAGAGCAAAGCACTATTTCCACACCAGTGTCCATTTAAAGAAGAGAAATGTTTCATGAAAATTCACCAGCATTTTAGGGTGGTTTTCTCCTAATTCACACATTTTTGCCTGAACTTTTGCTTACCATACACAATTTTGAAAAGCAATTCCCCTAATATAATGCATTTTTTGTATCCTGTTTTCACTAATATATGCATTTTTACACACATTTTACCTAAATGTACAATTTCTAAACTGCATGACTTGGCTGCAGAACAGCTTTGCAAAATCCAGGGAAATCCAGATTTCATAGGATGGCTGCAATTTGGTTTGCATCTTGTTTCATAACGTGTGGGTTAGGTAGGTATGCCTTTAAATGAGAACCGAACCAAATTTCTTCCCTCTCCTATCCACCCCATCTCTCACCGCTAATGCAACAAGCCTGAGCAATGGGGAGAGAAACAAGAGATGAAACTCACCTTCTTATCGCTGAGGCCGGTCACCTGGTCAACAAATTCCTCCTGGATCATGAATGCAGCCAAGTTGGCTGTGTAGCTTGCCAGGAATATGACAGCAAAGAAAGCCCAGACGGACACCATGATCTTGCTGGTGGTTCCTTTTGGATTCTGAACTGGCACAGAGTTGTTAAACACCAGGCCCCACAACAGCCACACGGCTTTCCCGATTGTGAAAGATGGTCCATGTGGATCTGCAAGTCACAAAGAACCGACGTTAGGATAAGGCATCCATTGCAAGGAAAGGGTTCCTGAGGTCTTCACCGTAATGCTGCTGCTGTTGTAGCAAGTTGCAGCTGACCAAGTCCTACTCAGAGTCAAAAATTGAAGGGATTCAGTTAAACTATTTTTAGTCAACTGGTTTCACTGGGTCTGTTCTAAGTATGACCTGGGCCACATTCTCACCAAACCAGACCCTCCAAGTCTCCCTATTTTCCAGGGACATCCCTGATTTAGATAAGTCATCCCAGTTTCTGATTTGATCCCAGAATGTTCCACTTTTCCTTTAAAAGGGTAAAGGGACTCCTGACTCTGGGGTTGTGGTGCTCATCTCGCTTTATCGGCCGAGGGAGCCGGCGTACAGCTTCCGGGTCATGTGGCCAGCATGACTAAGCCGCTTCTGGCGAACCAGAACAGTGCCGTTTACCTTCCTGCCAGAGCGGTACCTATTTATCTACTTGCACTTTGATGTGCTTTCGAACTGCTAGGTTGGCAGGAGCAGGGAACGAGCAACAGGAGCTCACCCTGTCGTGGGGATTCAAACCGCCGACCTTCTGATTGGCAAGTCCTAGGCTCTGTGGTTTAACCCACAGTGCCACCCTATTTTCATCGGAGAAATTTTGGAGCGTATCTGACCTCCGAGCCACCAGAAGGCAATCCTGTATAGGGAAATTGTTTTAATGTTCAATGTTGTCCTATGTTTTTATATATGTTGGAAGCTGCTCAGAGTGGCTGGGGCAAACCCAGTAAGATGTGTGGGGTACAAATAGTAAAATTATCATCATGGAATGGGATGTCCCTATTTTCATCAGAGAAACGTTGGAGGGTATGGCATACATTTCCAGGTCTATGGTGTCATTGTAAACAGCAGTGGCTTCCCCCAAAATATTCTTGGTGCTGTAGCTTTTTAAGGGTGCTGAGAGTTGTTGCAAAACTTCTATATTCACCTCCCAGAGCTACAGTTCCCAGGGTGGACCTCTTTCATCCCAGGGAACTATGGAATATAACAACCACAAACTGGTCTGGAAATGCAGAGAACTGGGCTTCAGGTTGGAAAAATGAAGAATGCAGAGAAACTGATATATCTGCCCATCCCTAGTGCCAACAAATTTGGAACAGCACCCTAAGGCTTTGTGGGGGCAGCGGGCTAAGAATACAATAACAGGCTGCTGGATCAGGCCAATGGCCCATCTAAGTCCAGCATCCTGTTCTCACAGTAACCACCCAGATGCCTGTGGAAAACCCACAAGCAGGATTCAAGCAGAAGAGCACCCCCCCCCCCCCCGGTTTTCAGAAACTGGTATTCAGAAGAATTTCTGCCTCTTGCCATCGATGCACAGCATAGCCATCATGCCTAGCAGCCATCCAAAAAAAAATTGAAATACGGTGGTAATTTGGGCTACATACGCTTCAGGTTACGGACTCCGCTAACCCAGAAATAGTGCTTCAGGTTAAGAACTTTGCTTCAGGATGAGAACAGAAATCATGCTCTGGCGGCGCGACAGCAGCGGGGGGGGCATTAGCTAAAGTGGTGCTTCAGGTTAAGAACAGTTTCAGGTTAAGTACGGACCTCTGGAACGAATTAAGTACTTAACCTGAGGTACCACTGTACTTTATTGTCACTTGTACAACTTGCATACAGTGAGATTACACAAGCACCCCCACTCAGCTCTCTTAGTCTTAATTCCCCTCGTTTACTGACGCACACCCACCAAACCCAAAAGTCCATTGCCCTGTTGTTATCTTTTCATTCAGCAGCCTAACAGCCCACGGATAGAAGCTGTTCTTTACCCTGTTGGTGCGACTAATCATGCTTCTATATCTTCTGCCTGAAGGCAGGAGATCAAGAAAGTGCTGGCCAGGGTGTGAATCATCCCTGAGAATTTTCCTCACTCTCCTGAGGCAACGTTCGCCTGCTATTTCATCCAGTGGATTCATGGGACAGCCCATAATATCTTGTGCTGTATTCACCACCCTCCGTAGGCACTTCCTATCAGTTGATGTCAAACCAGAGTACCACACCATGCTGCAGTATGAAAGGACACTTTCTATTGTGGACCGGTAGAAGGAGATCATCAAATGTTGATTGACACCATTCATTCGCAGAACTCTGAGGAGTTAGAGTCTCTGTTGGGCTTTCTTAACCACCTGGGTTGTATTTATTTTCCAAGTAAGGTCTTCACTGAGATAAACTCCTAGGAATTTAAAGGAAGAGACTCCACACAGCCCTCCCCGATGTACAGTGGGCTAGTTCTCCTCTCTTCCTCTGAAAGTCCAACACTCTCAACAGCCCTCTCCTACGTGAATTTGTCCAATTCTCTTTGAAAGCCATCTAGGTTAGCAGTCATGGCTGCCTCCTGCAGGAATGAGTTCCATAGTTTAACTGTGCACTGCCTGAAGAAGTCCTTTCTTTGAGAAGGACATTCAGGGGCTGATCTCAGGGCCCCCTATGCGTGCAAAAGAACGTGCCCATCTCAGCCAAGGACTGTGAGAGTCGTCCACAAAGAACTAGTCCATTGTAGGCCACATATTAAATGAGACTCTCTGACCACTTCCATTGTGTGCTGTCTAACTGTTTCCCAGGAAGCCAAAATGGGGTTAAGGAGGTGCAAAGCGGTGGGAAAGGCAAGAGAGGAGACAGAAGGAAACTTCTGGCGAGTCATTCCCTGAACACGGAGTCGTACCTTTCCCTTGTGCCAGGTTCCGGTTGTAGCCCACGGGGCTGAAGTACTCAAACACAAAGACGGCGATGGCCGACACAATCAGCAACATCACAAACATCATCACCCAGACCGAAGCGCTGAAGGGCTCTGCGGAAAGAGGAGAGCGTGAGTTGCAACAAACAGCCTTCTGCGGGGAGAGGGGAAGGAAGCATTGACGCGGTTGCTTGCTCGCTGGAGATTTTGTGTGTGTTTTAAGAACCAAAATAGCAGCAGGTAATCTGACAAGGCGGCTACGTCTCCCCAGAGTCGCAATGCAGGCTGGAGAGAGAAAGAGAGAGAGAGACCCCCCCCCCCAGCAATGCATCTCGAGCTGCGAGTGTCAGGAGGAGAGTCCCATGCAGGGATCTGGCCTGGGAAGAAAGCCCGAGGGGCGGAGAAGAGTTATAATAGAAACAAAAGCCCCCCCACACACACACCTTGCAACTTTGCTCAGGGTCACCAAGATCTGTGCTGCAGTTGGATGCATAGCTAGCACATGGAGAGATGTCGGGTTAGGTTAACTTGATTACGGGGGGGGGGCAGGGGGAAGACGACAATCTCACTTCACTGCCATTTCTCTCCTGGGATTTTGCCTCCGTTATTAGGACATGTCCAGATCAAGATTCTATTTCGGCTGGGGGTGGGAGGCAAAGGTTTAGCAACTCTTGGGAGGAGAGCACAGTTTGCAAGCACCCAATGCCATCGGAAGACTTGGAGGGCAAGCACAAATTTGCAGGAAACTGTATGAGCTAATGCAGATCCCAAACTCTGGGGGCCCCCTTAGTTCCATAAATTCATCCCCCGCATCCCCTACCCTAAAAAAAAAGCATTAATCAGAATAGTGGTTTGCATAAGCCACTAAGGAAGATAATAACACAATAAAATAGCAATCAATTGCACATTTATTCAAAAGCCATTTAAAACTATTTAGTTTAATTGATTCAACAGAACTGATTAACTTGATCCAGGGATATCAGCTTTTCAAAGGCTAATAGTCATTTACATTTCCAACACCCCCTTGCCTCTTAGCACCCTGCTAGCTAATCCCACCTCCCCCTGTGGGTGGCACCACCCACTTTGGGGACCACTGAGCTAATGTATATCTGTAGGTGCCAATGCACGCCAGTTTTCAGAAGGAGAGCCAGCTTGAAAGCAAAGATATATTTTTTTTAATTTTAAAAAAATTAAAAAGTTATCAAAGTTAAAACAACAGAAGGGGAGGGACAGGAGATCTGGGCTCCATCTTCATATGGCATCCCTTCAGATATTTGATTTGAAGATGGCTATCATATCCCCTTTCAGTCTCCTCTTTTCCAGGCTAAACATACCCAGCTCCTTCAACCGTTCCTCATAGGGCTTGGTTTCCAAGACGTGTGTACCTTTTATGATTTGATTTTAATGCTTCGTATTACTGAAACTTAAAAGGGGCAACAACCCTAGCAAACCATAATGCAATAACACCAAATAGGCTAAAGTAAAAGCAAACAAATATCCGGCTTCATGGAAACCAAGGCAAGTACAAAACAGAGAAGGAGGCATAAGGCAATAAAGTAAGAAGAACCTGCAGCAAAAGGGGGAGAACGGCTTGCACCACATTGAACTCCTTGGAGGAAAGAAGGTGGGATGTAAACATGATAAATAATAAAGAAAAAACAAAAGAAATAAACATGCTCTAATAGCAATGCAAGTCCAGTGCTTCTGCTGCAGCGTCTGAAGACACATCTGTATTCCATTGAGGACTGCAGATCTGCCGTCCTCACCATTTAATCTCTCAAACCTCACCCTGCCCCTGGGGGATTTTGCAGAGCAGGCTGGCTGTTATGTACTGAGTTGAATAGGATCCAAAAGGCAGCAGTCTGATTGGTCCTAGAACAATAGGATTCAGAATGCAGCAGTCTGATTGGTCCTAGAACAATAGGGTCCAGAATGCAGCTGTCTGATTGGTCCACAGGAGCCACCCAATCCAGCTGCAGGTGGAAGTGAATCCGCAAGCAGATTGGCTTACAGGTGAATCCCGGAATTAGCCAATCACGTGGGGCCCATTGTGTAAATAATGTATATAAAGCAGACATTCTGGGGGAACTTCCATTCCTCCTCACCGCTATGAGCTGAATAAAGAGCATGAAATCCACTCTCGACTCTGAGTATATTTCACTGGCGCTGGCGCTTGTGACCACCTAGCATCCAAAGAACTGCACTGAGAGCACGTCAAACGTGGCAGAAGAAGTTTCTAGCTCCCTGGCTGAAAGTAGGCCCCCGTCTTCAGCACTATATTAAGCAGACAAGCCTGTTCTCCAAACTTTTAAATGTGCAATTTGTAAAAGAGTGACAGAAATGTGTCATGGAACTGCTAGGCGTACTGTGCAGGTTTTGGGGCAGGGTGGGGGGGAGAATGAAAGCTGTCAAAGTATACAGGAAGGGGAGAGATAAAGCTGAATCAGTCTGTAGAAACAGGAGAACGGGAGGGGGCTTACCTAAAAAAGCAGATGGAGACACTGTTCCGTTACTCCGTGACACCATGACACTTATTCCCGTTTCTACAAAGGGCACAGAAAAATCGACCACCTCCGAACGCTCGCCGTTGATGGTGAGGGATCCCACGGCCATCACGGCTTGCTTTTTGACCACCTGATGCCCAAAGAGAAGAAAGAGAGAAAAAGAAAAGACAGACAAGGTCAGTCCACCAAGGGAGGTCTGTCCCATCTCAGGCGAAATCAGAACGTTGGTGCGTGGCCAACTTTTGACTTAAGTGCTCTTTTACCTAACATAACTTACTTCCCCAATCATTCCGTTCCACTCGTTGTTGATCTTTTTCCCGTGCTTGCCATTGGTCACCAGGTAGAGGTCGTAGGTGAACTTGATGGCTTTGGAGAGCTTCTTCAGGATGTCGATGCAGAAGCCCTTGCAACATTTCTTCACGTTCTTTCCTTCCTTGGTGATGTTGCTGATGAGGCAAGCAAACAAAAGCTAACTAACTAAGAAACCCAAAGAGACCTCTTGGCTTTTAAAGTGGGTAGGCAAACACTTGGGTTCGGAGGGCAGGTCTGTGCATGAGTATTTCTAGTCAGGATGTCTATGCAAAACCTCCATGTTCAGGGGCAGTGTATCTCAATATCAATTGCACAGGGAAATAACAGGATATGCCTGTTGGCTGCATGTGCTGCTTTGGGCATTCAGGAAGTCATCACCTGGGTGTGGAAGAAGATGTTGAGCTAGAAACACCTGCATTTTGATCCAGCACAGCTCTTCTTACATTTTCCGTCATGATAATCAAATGACCTAATAACTAGTCATGTCCATTAATTATTCTGAGCAAAACCTAACTGAACACCACCCTATATATATCAATATTATATTATTATATGGGTATTATAAACAGATAGCTTCCCGAGTTTCCTAAAACAGTGGCCCAGGTCCAAGACCTACCTCTGACTCACAACTCACCACATGGAACCCATATGATTTAAACTTAATAATGCACATTATGAATCCCAAAATGGCAATTCATAGAGTAGCACACCTTACTGTTACTACGAAATGAAAAGCAGTGGCCGTTACACTGGAAGGCTGAGAAGCTGTTGAAAAGCAGTGCTTTTTGCAATATGGGAGAAATCTAGAAAGCCCCAGGAATAAACTAGGAAGTGAACAAATAATAATAATAATAATAATAATAATAATAATAATAATAATAATAATATATTTATTTATACCCCGCCCATCTAGCTTAGTTTCCCCAGCCACTCTGGGTGGCTCCCAATCGAGTATTAAAAACAATACAGCATTAAATATTAAAAACTTCCCTAAACAGGGCTGCCTTCAGATGTCTTTTAAAGATAAGATAGCTGCTTATTTCCTTCACATCTGATGGGAGGGCGTTCCACAGGGCGGGCGCCACTACTGAGAAGGCCCTCTGCCTGGTTCCCTGTAACTTCTTGCAGTGAGGGAACTGCCAGAAGGCCCTCGGAGCTGGACCTCAGTGTACGGGCTGAACGATGGGGGTGGAGACGCTCCTTCAGGTATACAGTGCCCTTGCTCCATACAGAGTTCTCTCAACAGAGGCACAGATATAGGAAGGTGGGGCATGTGATTGGCCAGAAACACGCACCTTGTTGTAAATTGTCTCATGGCTTTCTCCAGCCACATTGCAACACTCATGGAAATGGATGAAAAGCACCTCCATCAGAAGAATGCATCTTAGTCCAGACACGCATGGAACGTTCCTTTCGTCTGGTCAGCCTAAGCCAGAATCCAACATGGCAGCAACAGCATTGCTGTGACCCATCTGTTGTGGCCTCTCCTAAAATGCTCAGTGTTCAGTGTCATCCACAGCTTTCTGGGAAGCATATTCCACATACGTGACAACAGGTAGATTTTGAGGGGGGACGGGGCTTGGATTCAGCGGCCAATTGAGGCCAGAAGCAGCTTGGCTGTGGAACTGGAGATCAGAAAGCTAAGATCTAACCCACTGGCCTTCACACTTAAAGCCTTCACCCTTTGGCTTTTCAACACCTGTACAGGGGCGGGGACACTTCTCTGCAGAAAACCCTTTGAGGATGGGGGGTCAGGAAATCCCAGACTTACTTAATGATGACAAACTTCCGGCAGGGCACTGTGTTCTTCACACAGGTCTCAGTCAAAGGGTCCATGTCCTCCACGATGACAAAAGGGGCTTCTTCCAACGTGACGATGCTCAGGTGGTTGTTGTCCGGCTCGCTGTCGTTGAAGGAATTAAACCTGGGCCACACCGAATGCTTATGCAGAAGCGTTTTGTTCTCCCATTTCCCCACCTGCAATGGGGAGACGTGAACACGGCTCAGAGGCGGTTGATCTCAGCATGAGCAAAGCTGCCCATTTCAGCTTATATCGTTTTTCCCCATTCTTGAGGGCAGCTTGCCCTGTTTCCTCAACGGTCTGCAGATTTATTTTTTTATAAGCAGCTTGCATTGAAGTTCAATGCATACCCACTGTTGCTTTTGGTCTGCAAACAACACATAATCAATTACCTCTCACTGCCCACATTTGCATTGTGTTTCCTTTGCACTGGAATAAATGGGGTAAAATAACATATAATGTCAATGCGATTCTTGGAATTTAGCCAGCCTTACCTGGAGATGCTGGGGATCAAACCTAAGACCTTCTGCATGCAAAACAGATGTTCTACTCCTGAGCTGGGACGCAGGTGGCACTGTGGATTAAACCACAGAGCCTAGGACTTGCTGATCAGAAGGTCGGCGGTTCGAATCCCCACGATGGGGTGAGCTCCTGTTGCTCAGTCCCTGCTCCTGCCAACCTAGCAGTTCAAAAGCACATGAAAGTGCAAGTAGATAAATAGGTACCACTCCGGCGGGAAGTTAAATGGCATTTCCGTGCGCTTCTCTGGTTCGCCAGAAGCAGCTTAGTCATGCTGGCCACATGACCCGGAAGCTGTACGCCGGCTCTCTTGGCCAATAAAGCGAGATGAGCACCGCAACCCCAGAGTTGGCCATGACTGGGCCTTTACCTTTACCCCTGAGCTACAGCCCTTGTCCCTACTGTGCAGCTGCCTCATATCTTCTTCAGGAGCACCTGAAGCTGGGTGGTAGGTCAGCTGCTTTGAATGCAGGAGGCCAAAGATTCTATTCCCAGAATCCCAGTTTTAAAAGAATTTGGTAGCAGGGGGATGAGAAATATTCTGAGACCCTGGAGAATTTCCAGCGGTCAAAGCAGACAATACTGGGCTAAACACTCTGTAACAGAAGGCTTCATGTATACTCCTGATGAGATACAGAGGACTGTCAAAGGCTCCCTGTCCCCTCTTTGCCCAGGCTGCCCCACTAAATCCCCACTGAACCACCAGAATTAATTGCAGAAAAGAGAGAAAAGGCAAACTCTTAAAGCAGGTTTTTGCTCGCCGGTCATCTGAAGGAACAGAGGGAGGCTGAATATAAAACTAAAAAGGAATGAGACTCCTCAAGGGTGCCACACAATGCAAAGCTGCTAATCAGTCCTTGGGAATGAATATTGTCCTTTATTGCACAATAAAAGATATTCATAGATCCTTCCACTCCGGGAGCGTGGGCGCTAATTCTCAAAAGAGCATTTAAAGTCTTGGCTGAGAAAGATGATGGATGCTTTGGCGAGGGGGTGTCCATTTTCCCTGCTATTTTGAAATGGAAGGAACAATTATCAGAAGCAGAACAGTTTTGAGGAAGACAACAGTATATTGTTAATCAGGTTAACACAATGGGCTGGGGATGAGGCAGGCCAGTGGCAGTGTACGAGGGAAAACCTGATGAGACAGTTGCCTTCAGGGACCCAAATGAGTGATCTTAAAGGAGGCACTCTGCTATATTGAGGTGGGGGGTGCAGAGCCAGTGGTAGTGTAGTGGTTAGAGTGTTGAACTGGGAGGACCTGGGAGACAAGGGTTCAAATCCCCTACTGAGCCACAAAGGCCACTGGGTGACCCTGGGCTAGTTGTTGATTCTCTTAGTTAGCGCCAACACAGTTCATGGAAGACAATCTAAGGACAATAGCCAATGCAGGTAACCAGTTCTACACTGTCATAGATGATAGTGATTCACACAATATACTTAAAGCACAATGATACCACTTTAAATGAGTC
Source organism: Podarcis erhardii (assembly GCF_964252035.2). Classification (NCBI taxonomy): domain Eukaryota; kingdom Metazoa; phylum Chordata; class Lepidosauria; order Squamata; family Lacertidae; genus Podarcis; species Podarcis erhardii. The sequence continues at coordinate 46,954,254 of NC_138503.1, read as the reverse complement.
GTGGCTTCCCCCAAAGAATTCTGGGAGCTGCAGTTTGTTAGGGGTGCTGAGAGTTGGTAGGAGACCCCCTATCCCCCTCAAGGAGCTTTAATTCCTAGAACAGTTTAACAATCAATCCCTTTTCCCAGGGAACTCTGGGAACTGTAGTGCCTTGAGGGGAAGATGTTATTTTTGCTCATTCTCTTATGCAATCTCACTGGAGATCTAACCTTACAAAGAAATGGTCTCAGACCCCTTCTCCACCGTGCCTAATTTTTATAAACCCCTATCTTGCGTCTACCACCACCCCATGCCCAAACTAAGACATACCCAAACGTTTAGCCCCAGGGTAGACAACACAATGCTCTCCAGATGTTCTTGAACTCCAGCTCCCATCAGCCTCGGTCAGCATGGCTAGTGATCAAGGGATGATGGGATATGTAGTCCAACAACCTCTGAGAGGTTGCCATTTCTAGCTGCTGAGCTGACTGCAGGGGATATCGGCCACAGCCCCCTGATGCCTATTGTCAGGGCTGGCCCAACAAATCCGTCCAGGTCCTTTGCTCCCCCTTGTTATTTTGGCTCAGTCTTTGTTCAACTCACTGCACATTTCCCCGCACTCGTCTAATGGGCATCGTAAGCAACCGTGTGCCCTTGACGATCATCCGTTTCTTTCCTTTCTCTCTCTCCAGCATTCTTAAACATAACTGCTATTATGCACCAAGAATCATGATTACCATGAATTAATGCACGCCGGCTTTAATTGCTGCCCATATGGAGAATCGCGCCATTCTCTCAAAGTTAAAATGGCCCTTGAGCAGCACGGTAAAAGGTTTTTGGGAGCATGTGACTCTGGCAAAGAATTATACAGTAAATGGTATATAGAAATGATTGAATGTGACCAGCAACACTCTGCTTCATCTCTCTCTCTCCACGTTTAGTTACAGATGAGATTAATAAGGACGCCAGGTTTTTACAGATGGGACTGCCGCGCTGCAACAGTGAATTAATTGAGAGCTAAATTGAGTTAAAATCCAAGCCTTTCCGTGTCATTTGGAACCATCCTCAAATCAAATCCCAGGGCTACCTTTCTTCTCTTTTTGGGAGAGAGAGGAAGATGAAGGGACCAGCTACATCTTACATGTCTTCCTATATGCATAGAAATGTAGGGTGTCGTCACATTCTGTGGTTTGCATGGAGTGTATGTTGTAACTCTGAGAGTGCCTCTTGCTTGTCTGGATAGCATGCAAATGTGTGCAGAACACAGCTGACATTACAAAGGTAACATTTGCAATTGTTCTTCTGCTGTCTCCAGCCCTATCTGCCAGACAGTGCCACCCATTAAACTGGTTGCAAGTAAGAAGGCAATGAGGTGAGTGCTGGCTGATCACTGTGGTGCTCCATTGACCCAAAAGGACAATTCTCCACTGCAAACCCAATAATAATAATAATAATAATAATAATAATAATAATAATAATAATTATACCCCACCCATCTGGCTGGGTTTCCCCAACCACTCTGGGCAGCTTACAGCATATATCGAAACATAATAAAGCATCAAACATAAAAACCTCCCAACACAGGGCTCCCTTCAGATGTCTTCTGTCTCCTCTGTACCTCCCTCTTAAAGGTAAAGGACCCCTGACCATTAGGTCCAGTCGTGACCAACTCTGGGGTTGCGATGCTCATCTCGCTTTATTGGCCGAGGGAGCCGGCATACAGCTTCCGGGTCATGTGGCCAGCATGACTAAGCCGCTTCTGGTGAACCAGAGCAGCACACGGAAACACCGCTTACCTTCCCGCCGGAGCAGTACCTATTTATCTACTTGCACTTTGACGTGCTTTCGAACTGCTAGGTGGGCAGGAGCAAGGACCGAGCAATGGGAGCTCACCACGTCATGGGCATTTGAACTGCTGACCTTCTGATCGGCAAGTCCTAGGCTCTGTGGTTTAACCCACAGTGCCACCCGCTTCCTGTGCCTCCCTCTTAGCATCTGCCTAATGGTAGGCTCAGCTTTGTACCTCCGAGGTGTCCGCCAGGGGTCTTTTCCTGCTACATGGTCCATTTAACTGGAGGTGGGTGGTTTCTGCTCTGCCACTGAGCTAGGGTCCCTTCCCTAGCCACATAGCCGGTTGCACCAAGAAATACCTTCTTTCTGTAGTTTTATGAATATGCGAGCCATGAAGCCTATGTTCTACCTCCACTGTCAGGTGGGCCACTGGCATGATCCATCAGGGCTTGTCTTACATTCCTATGCATTGGAAAATACCAAGGGCAGGGAAAGACGCCAATATGCAGAAGGCAACAGCAAGGCACAAAGCAAAGAGTGCATGCTCTGTGCTCCGTGCATGAAATTCAAAAGCTATTTTAAGAAATGGAACCGTGGAATGGTTTCTGCTTCTCTTTCGTGAGCCCCAAGGCCTTACCTTCTCCCACGACCGGGTTTGATTTAGCACAATGACCACCAGTCTGGGGTGCGCCTGGTAGCCATCTTCGGTGAAGGATAAATCCCTGCCTTCCCAGGTCACATTCATCATAAACCTAGAGAGAAAGGAAACGTTCAAAGGGAAATTAATGAGCTGTCCAACGGTTAATGAGCAAGCTAATTCAGTCATTGGATTAGCTCCGACGAAACATGCACCATAAATCCTCTCTTTGCTCTAAAACCCCTCTTTTTGGGGGGCTGAAACCAAATCCACCATGTACGCGCTGGGGAATTAGTCCCATTAAGATCGGCGGCGCTTAATTCCTCTGTAAGTGTGGTTTTGCAGCCAAAGCCTGCAGGGCTAAAGGGACCAAGAGGCTGTTCCTTTGAAGTGGCAGCCAAGCCATTATGCAGATGTGCCCAATTCTGCAAAACGCGGGCCATTTCTTATCCCGCCACATAATAAGTTAGACTATGAGAGATGAGCCAGTATGAATGGTCTGGAGAGCATCCACTGCTTCTGCTGGGCTGCTGCAAAGTCCCTGCACTAGCCAGGACAGGGGAGTGTCTCAGACAGAGAGCATATTCGAGAAGATCATCCCCTCACCCCTTCACAATATCTGTGGGACCTTCAGAAAAGGAGTGGCCAAATTGTGGCCAGATTGAAAATATCATTTATCGCTGGACCTGCAAGGAAAAGTACAGCAGTGAGCAGATGTGGAAGACGATGCACAATTAATTTAACAGTCCATGCGGCGCACATTCAGGATTTCAATCTGCGTTCTGCCCCGAAGAGAGAGATGCCTGTGCTTTCGAAAAGGGGTCGTGATAGTAAACGAAGCCTGTTGCAAATAATAACGCACCTAAAGCACACAATAATGATTCTGATAAAAACCTGCATCTGTGATTTTGCAGCTAAGTGCCACTGGGAGTGTGATACCGCGATACAGAAAGGGAGAAATGGTTGTGACAGTAAAAAGACGGGCTTTATTCATTTGAGCCAAGCATCCGTTAACTTATGCTGCAGTTGCGCTTGTTTACCCAGCGGGATCTGATGAGAATTTATTACCTGTTTAGATCTTGAGCTGGCTTTTCCATAAACCCCAGCACAGCTTACAAATGTCAAAGACATCGCTCATTCAAAGATTTTGTAGCAAAATGCGAAAGAACACAATTCAACACCTATAACTGTAACAACAGCAGAGTAGAGGCAATTTCAGAAGGCTTCGGGCCACTAAACATTGAACAAGGAAGTTTCAAATGCCAAGCAGAGAGAGAAAGAGAGAGGGCACGCTAGATGGATTCTTCCACAGTTTTGTCCAACCACCAAAAAGTCTCTGCCTCTGGTACCCAAACAATATATCTCTACTGGTGATGGGATGCAGAGACAGGCAGAGATGTGACTGTGGAGCCCAGGGCTGGTTCATAGGGGAGGTGGTGGTTCAGAATACATCCTCATCCTTGATTGTTCAGGCCAATAGCACTGGGACTTGCATCATACTTGCAAACAAATACGCAATGAATGAAGATCCCTAAAGCTCCACATGGCTCGATCCAGTTGTGTGGCTCCACTCAACGCTCCAGTGTGTGCATTTTGGACCAGTTGCTGTTTCCAAACTGCCTTTAACTACAGTTCCACATAGGTCTCCTGACAACAAGACTGGGAAACCTTTTTGCTGCTTCAGGAGGTCTTTGCATGTGATGTTCTTGGGGGGTCAAATGTCAGTGGTGGGAACGGACAGAGGCGAAAGCTGGTGGAGGAGCAATTATGAAAGTTGTACAGGTGGCTAATGCATACCCTCCAACATTTCTCTGATAATACGGAAACAGTGAGAGGCTGGCCCATTAGCCAATGAGGTACTGCCCCACCAACTTCACTCAGCCAGACCCCACCTGCTTGCCTTCTTCCTTATAGCCTCCAGGAGGTAGCACTGCCTGACAGCTTCCTCCTACGGGGTCTCAGTGTTGCCCTTGCAGAACTCAAGAAGGCAGGAAGATGGCGCCAAAACTAGAACTAAGTTTGCCTGTGATCAGCTCTGCTGCCACCTACTGTTGGCCTCCCAGCCTTCCACACAAGTCCAGTTGCAATGAATACCAGCCACCCCTGCAATTCTTCCCAGTCCCCTTCTAGGGCTCATGGAATTAGTTTCATGGATCACAGATCTGAACCAGCAAGAAAAAGGGGCTGTTAATTTTAGTTTATTCTAATATCTTTTTAGGCAATCTTTCATTTCATTATTTCTTGAAATCTCATTCATAACACTTTCCAGAGCCTTTCTTGAAATATGCTGCAAGGTATATGATACAGGAAAGCTGCTTCTTTGTTGATTCCAGAGATTCAGCCGTTCCTCCTGCGAACAAAGCTTTGGTTCAACTACACAGCAAATCGGAAATGTGTTCAAGCACAGGCTGAGCTGAAATATCAACCAAATCCCACATCGGACAGCCTCCTTGCAGGCTATAGTAGGGCTAGCTTAGAAGAAAGCAAGGCATTTGAAGCAGTATCATGCCACTTTAATTGATCATGGCTCCCCCCACCCCCACAAAAATGGAATCCTGGGAAGTGTCATTTATTAATGGTGCTGGGAGTTGTTAACAGGCAAAACGCAGCAACTTTAAAATAATGCACATCCTTATGTCATTATGGTCTGGCTCAGGCATATGCATAAGTCGTTGGTTCTTGGGAGCATCAACTTGCACGTATGAATGAGGCCAGCAAAAACAAAAGAACCTGGCCCATTACCAAAGAGCAGGAGAGCAATTTCTCAAGCCTGGAAAGCTATTAAGTCCATGTTCGGTTTTATGCTAGTAATAGATTGTTCCAATCATGTTTTGCCTAGCTCTGTAGCAACTGGGAAAATGGATTTGCTGGGTTATGATCGGCAGAAACAGCACACTGTACCCTGGATAAATCTTTACAGATGTTATCAAATAATGTAGTGTTGGTTCTAAGTCTTTGACGCTGGTGGGAGATTTCTAGAATGCCGTTTATGAACATTTAAACCAAACAGCTGTATTATGATTATGAGAACAAGAGAAGATCCCATCTAGTCCAGCATCCTGTTTTCACAGTGGTCCACCAGATTCCTCTATGGGAAGTCGGCAAGCAGGTGTACATCCCCTCTCAGCCTCTTGGCTCTTCATCTCATCTCTCACCCAGGTGCCCAACAAAACTCACACATCACCCCCCCCCCAAAATCTCACTTCCTGGAACCTGCTGACATCATCCTAGTCTCTCACTGCTTTTATGTGTAGGCACCCAGCTGGATGGAGCTTCCTCAACCTTCTCATTCAGCACTACCCATCATAAGAAGAGCTCTGCTGGATCAGACCACTGGCCCATCTAGTCTAGCATCCTGTTCTCACAGCAGCAGGGGAGCAGGTGGCGCTGTGGTCTAAACCACTGAGCCTCTTGGGCTTGCTGATCAGAAGGTTGGCGGTTTGAATCCTCGTGACAGGGTGAGCTCCCATTGTTCTGTCCCAGCTCCTGCCAACCTAGCAGTTGGAAAGCACACCAGTGCAAGTATATAAATAGGTACCGCTCTGGCGGGAAGGTAAATGGCGTTTCCGTGCGCTGCTCTGGTTTCAGTCATGGTGTCCTGTTGCTCCAGAAGTGGTTTACTCATGCTGGCCACATGACCCGGAAATCTGTCTGTGAACAAACGCCGGCTCCCTCGGCCTGAAAGTGAGATAAGCACCGCAACCCTGGACTTAACCATCCAGGGATCCTCTACCTTTTACCCTTACATCTCACAGAAGCCAACCCCCCAGGGTCCCTTCCAACTCTACAATTCTATGATCCTATGAATCTGTTGGAAACCCACAAACACGAGACCATTCTCCCATACCTTCCAACATTTATCTGATGAAAATAGGGGTGTCCAATTCCATCATAATAATTCTATTATTTATACTCCAGCCACCTGACTGGCTTGTCCCAGTCACTCTGGGAGGCTTCCAACATATATGAAAACATAATAAAACATTAAACATTTAAGAATTCCCTATACAGGGCTGCCTTCAGATGCCTTTTAAAGGTTGTATAGTTGAGTATAGTCCTTGGCTCAGGAGTCACATAACACTATATCCTTCAACATTTCTCTGATGAAAATCAGGATGTCCTAAGGAAAAGTGGGATATTCTGGGATCAAATCAGAAACTGGGACTGCTTCTGTAAATCCGAGGCTGTCCCTGGAAAATAGGGACAATGGAGAATCTGCTTTCCCCTGCTGCAGCCTCCAACATCTGGCATTCAGCTATACTCAACACACACTGTTCCTCGCTTCACCAGGTTCAGTTTGGTGGGTTTTCTGGCTTATTATTTTTAATTAATATTAATTTATTATTTGTACCCCGCCCATCTGGCTGGGTTTCCCCAGCCACTCTGGGCGGCTTCCAACAGAGATAAAAAATATACTAAAATGTCACATATTAAAAACTTCCCTGAACAGGGCTGCCTTCAGATGTCTTCTGAATGTCAGGTAGTTGTCCATCGCCTTGACATCCAATGGGAGGGCATTCCACAGGGCGGGCGCCACCACCGAGAAGGCCCTCTGCCTGGTTCCCTGCAACTTGGCCTCTCGCAGTGAGGGAACCGCCAGAAGGCCCTCGGAGCTGGACCTCAGTGTCCGGGCAGAACGATGGGGGAGGAGACGCTCCTTCAGATATACTGGACCGAGGCCATTTAGGGCTTTCAAGGTCAGCACCAACACTTTGAATTGTGCTCGGAAACGTACTGGGAGCCAATGTAGGTCTTTCAAGACCGGTGTTATATGGTCTCGGCGGCCGCCCCCAGTCACCAGTCTAGCTGCCGCATTCTGTATTAGTTGTAGTTTCCGGGTCACCTTCAAAGGTAGCCCCACGTAGAGCGCAATGCAGTAGTCCAAGCGGGAGATAACCAGAGCATGTACCACTCTGGCGAGACAGTCCGCAGGCAGATAGGGTCTCAGCCTACGTACCAGATGGAGCTGGTAAACAGCTGCCCTGGATACAGATTTGACCTGTGCCTCCATGGACAGCTGTGAGTCCAAAATGACTCCCAGGCTGCGCACCTGGTCCTTCAGGGGCACAGTTACCCCATTCAGGACCAAAAGATGGCAAATAGCACATCCTTTCACACACAGTTCTTTCCCTGGCCTCCATACACATTTCCCATTCCAGCTGCTTTCTCAGCATACCTCAGAAACGCACATTGTTTCTCTCTTCCCGGAGAGCTTCAACCAGCCCACGAGAGATCACAATATTTTTTTAAAAAAATTAGTCATTGGCAGAGGTGCTTTAGAACAAAACTTCTGAACCACAATGCCATCAGTCAGTCAGTGAAAGAGCTATTAGTTATCACAAAAAAATGCAGACTTTAGGAGCAATCCTGTGTACGAGAAGCTGACATAAACCAGGCTGGTGTAAAGTTAAAATGGATCTAGACCTCGTTCTGCTATTTCCACTCTGCCTAAGCCTGGCAAGGGAGGGAAACAAGCCTTTAAAATAGTGGTCTGTGCCAGGTTTCCAGGTCACATGGCTGAGACAAATGGTTTGGGATTTAGCACGGGCACACATCTTCAGCATCTTCAGCAGTGTTATAAAAATTCTAAGGTCTCAAATGCAGAATAAATATTCATAAATGCACATATATCTAAATATATGAACCACGTGTCAGAAATAGTATGGGAGAGCAATCCTGAAGCCACTTTGACTCTCCCAATGACCGCAAATATTCCTCTGCAGTAAGGGAGGAAAATGGGGAAAGCCTTCCCACTGTCTTTTTGCTTGCAAATCCTGTCTTAAGGCTGCATTTGTGTATGAATAGAGTGAGCCTGTGACCTGGATTCAGGAACTAGTCGGCCCTCCAGATATTTTGGGACTACAACTTCCATCATCCCTAGCTAACAGGACCAGTAGTCAGGGATGATGGGAATTGTAGTCCCAAGCATCTGGAGGGTTGAGTTTGCCTGTGCCTGAACTAAAGTATTAACCATCACAAAAGAATGGCCAGATTGCCCAGGTAATGAAATCAGTGACCATTATCAGGTATCCTGGCAGGCAGGATTTCAGCTGTAGACCGCCTCCTCTGCTGTAGACCGCCTCCTTCTGTGATGTATGTATGATGTTTTTGGCAGGTTGTCTTGGGCTACGGTGTGGGCAATTTCAAAAGTCTATATAAGGGCTTGTGCACCATTGTTCTGGGTTCTATCCTCCCTCCTGCGTGTGGTGAGTGGGGGCTCTGTTGCAACAGTTAACAAAGATCAGGCTTACTAGCTGCTTTGTTTCTCAATATTCTCTGGTTGGCCTCTGATGTTTTCTCCTACCGATACGGAACCCACTTATGGATTCTATACGGGCTCTTGGATATGCCATAAGGGAAAAGGAGCACTTTTCCCCCTCTTATAACAGCAGAGTTCACACCAACTGAGCCAGGAATCAGACGGCTCAGCCCAGTAGTGCCAACTTCTGGAAAAGATTGTGGACACCCAACACAACGTCCTGACATTATACCCTTGATGCTGCAATGAACCGGGAGGGGGACATCACAGCCCCAGAGGCCGGTGGGCCCCATCCTCCCCCTCCCCATGCAGAGGAAAGGAAAGACCGGGGACACCCCCCCCCCCGCCAGCCAGAGGCGGCAGCAGCAGGAGGCGTTTCTGACTACTTAGCCACAGTGGCGTAGCGTGGGGGGTGCAGGGGGGGCCGGCCGCACCGGGCGCAACATCTGGGGGGCGCGCTCGCCACCTCCGGAGTCGCCAAAGAGCCTCGGGTGCAGGCTGTAGCAGAGCCCCATGTCTTGCGGAACCGACGAGCTGTGCGCACGTCCGGGCTGAAGGCGTCCGGCAGGCAGCGGCTCTCAGTGCTCGCCGCGGTCCCCGCGCATCAGGGCCGTGGAGGGCGCGCCAGGCAGCCCCTCCTCACAGCCCCGCCGCTGCCGCTGCCGCTGCAGCTGCAGCTGCTGGGCCATGTTGCATTTTCCTCGCCTCTCTGCCCTCCTCCTCCTCCGGGCAAGCGGCGTCGTTTCGGCGGCAGCGCCAGCGGCAACTCGCCTCAGATCACCTGACACAGACCCCCCGCCGCCGCCGTGGCTACCTTACCGTAAATACCCCAGCCCAGGCAGCAGCAAGAAGAAGCTGGCAGCGGCAGCAGGTTAGGGGTTAGGGGTGCAAATTACTTTCCTTGCCCCGGGTTAGGGGGCGCAAATTACTTGCCATGCCCCGGGTGCTGATAACCCACGCTACGCCGCTGCTTAGCCACACTGCACTTCACTCCAGTATTGGCATCCTCTTCCTCCTCCTGTTGAACCACTGGCTGGGGGCTGCTTCTCCATCCCTCCCCCATGTGGCAGGAGGAGGAGCGACCAGGTACCAAAGCCATTTCGTGCCCGGCGCCATGTTCCCCCTCCTCCACCCTCTGAACATTGGAAGGACCTGTCCCACTAAGAAAAAGCATTGGGGAATGATATCATTATACATTATATCTGTTGCAGATATAATGGGGGGAATGGATTGTAAATAAATGAATACAAAATACCTGTTACTTAAGAGAAGTGTTGAAGCCGCAAAGAGATAGAGGGAAGTCAAACTAATATAGCAGAGATTCAAACTACCGGTAGTTTTCCAGAGCAGAAAGAAAGTGACAGAAAGAAAGAAAGAAAGAAAGAAAGGAAGGAAGGAAGGAGAACCTGGTGTATAGAATATTTAAATTAGTGTTTGTATCCTTTGAACAATTTTGTGTACTTGACAAATTCTTTTTTGCATTTCCCCCTCTCTTTTCTATTTATTTTCTTTTTATATTTTTACTTCTTTCTTTTTCTTTGTATTTTTAGGTACCTGGGTGCAATGTTCAACTGATTTCTTTTTGTAAAAAAAAATTTAAAATGCAATAAAGATTTTTAAAAAGCATTGGGAAATGATATATAATGAATTGAAAAAAAAGTTTAAGATAACTTTTGTTTTTTAAAAGAACAGAAGTTTTTTTGTCAGGAATCATAGGTGCAGAACTACCAAAAGAAAAGAAACAACTGTTTATGTATGCTACAACAGCAGCACGGATGCTCTTAGCCCATGGATGGAAAGAAGATAAAATATCAACCAGAGAAGAACCGCAGACCAAGTTGATGGATTATGCCGAAATGGCAAGAATGATGGGAAAGATGAGAAATCAGGAAGACCAAATATTTGTGAAAGAATGGAATAACTTTATAATATATTTGAGAGACCACCGTAAACAGATGAGATCATTAGCAGGAATACAATGACACTTGTAAAGTAACACAAACTTTGTAAACTATGGATGCTTATTAGACAGATTACAGTAAAAGATCCAGAAATGAAAGATTGACTTGGAACCCAGGGAGGGAAGGAGGGAGGTCCGAAGGTTTGAGGAACCTTTTGTTTTATTTTTATTTTTTTATGGTTATTGTTGTTGTTGTTGTTTAGTCATTTAGTCGTGTCCGACTCTCCATGGCCCCATGGACCAGAGTATGCCAGGCACTTCTGTCTTCCACTGCCTCCCGCAGTTTGGTCAAACTCATGCTGGTAGCTTCGAGAACACTGTCCAACCATCTCGTCCTCTGTCATCCCCTTCTCCTTGTGCCCTCCATCTTTCCCAGCACCAGGGTCTTTTCCAGGGAGTCTTCTCTTCTCCTGAGATGGCCAAAGTGTTGGAACCTCAGCCTCAGGATCTGTCCTCCCAGTGAGCACTCAGGGCTGATTTCCTTCAGAATAGATAGGTTGGATCTTCTTGCAGTCCATGGGACTCACAAGAGTCTCCACCAGCACCATAATTCAAAACCATATAATGGTTATATATGTTATGCATTAACATTATGAAAAACCAAATGGACAAAATTTTGAAAAAGAAAGAAAGAAAAAGCATTGGGGCCCCCAAACTGCCTCAGCCCCATGGAGTTGGTGCCTATGGCTCAGCCATAGATCTGTTCCAGCTGGACTTCCAACCCTAGGGTTCTCCCCATAGTCAAGCAGAAAGATACAGTACATTTTAGCACAGAGGATTTCCAGAGTGTTCACCCCATTCTGTGTGAAATGGTTTTGCTTGATCTGTGTGCTGCTAAGGCAAGCACAGAAAGCGTACCTGGGATATATTTATCTCTATCAACCAAGAAGTAACATATTCCCTCCCTACTGTGAAAAGAAAGAAAGAAACTGTCTCAAGAACCTCTTAAAGGCGGAGGGGGAAAAAATCCCTACCCCTAGAGGAATGATACAGGCAACACTACAATATGTAGGGAACAATATATTCCAACCCCTCTCTGCCCACAAATGCATCAATGACAATTTGCAGGCATTCTAGCAAATCTCACCTCTAAATATGCTATGGGCATGGGCTGAAATCTCAAAGCAGTCAGTGTGTTCCTCTTTCTGTCAATAGATTTAAAGATAAAATGAACTGGAAGACCATAATCAGATGTAACAGGACAATAAAACGGCGAGAACTGCAAAAAGTTGGAATATAACATCTAGTTAACCAAAGGTCTATATCCATGTAACTTTATTTCGCAGCTGTATGAGTAGCAGCCTCAGTGGCACCAGGAAGAAGTCTGTAATTGATTATGCATTTATTTATTTTAATGAAAGAACTGCTTTCCCAGATCAAATCAAAACCAAAGGAACATTGAAAGACGCTTTAGTGGGTCAGACTACTGGGTCATCTGGCTCAATATTGCCTGCACAGACTGGCAGTGGCCTGCCAGGATTTCAGTTAAATGTCTTTCCCAGTCCTACCTAGAGATGCTGGGAATTCAAACTGGGACCTTCTGCATGCAAAGCAAATGCTCTACAGGTGAGCCTTGGTCCTTCTCTTAATCCACCAACCATTCCATCTTCCCATCTATTTCAGCATCCTGTTCTCACAATTGCCAGCTGGATGCTTCCAAGAAACCAGCAAGGACGATGTAAGCACAATAGCACTCTTTCGCTCATGATCTCAGCAACTAGGACCCTCATACCTACGGGACCGCCTCTCCTGGTATGCCTTGCGGAGGACCTTAAGGTCCACAAATAACAACACTTTGGAGGTCCCGAGCCGCAAGGTGGTTAGAGTGGTCTCAACTAGGGCCAGGGCCTTTTCAGTACTTTTCAGTACTTCAGATGTCTTCTAAAGGTTGTACAGTTACTTATCTCCTTAGCTCAGGGGTCGCATAACTCCATAGCCTGCAACATTTCTCCAAAGAAAACAGGGACATCCTACTATACCCTCCAACATTTATCCGATGGAAACAGAGAGATTCTGGAATCAGATCAGAAACTGGGACGCTAGGAGGGTCTAAGACTGACCAAGCTAAATGCTGTCAAGTCACTAAAATAATAGCAGATTTGAATTCCACACACCCCAAAATAAGACCCCTCAATGAAGAAATTTGCAAAAATTAAGTTTCACATCCTAAAATGACCTGCCCTAATTGCAGCAGATCCCAGCTTCAACCTCTGCAATTAGGGGCAAAGCTCAGTGGCAGAGCATTTCCTGTTATAGAGAAGGCCCCAGACACAATTCTTGGCATCTCCAGGTAAATTTTGGCTTGTCTGCCATTTGCAACCAGGAATTCCCACTGTGCAGGCCAGGGACAGGGACACGGGTGGCGCTGTGGGTTAAACCACGGAGACTAGGGCTTGCCGATCAGAAGGTCAGCGGTTCGAATCCCCACGACGGGGTGAGCTCCCATTGCTCAGTCCCTGCTCCTGTCAACCTAGCAGTTCGAAAGCATGTCAAAGTGCAAGTAGATAAATAGGTACCGCTCCGGGGGGAAGGTAAACGGCGTTTCCATGCACTGCTCTGGTTCGCCAGAAGCGGCTTAGTCATGCTGGCCACATGACCCGGAAGCTGTACGCCGGCTCCCTCGGCCAGTAAAGCGAGATGAGCGCCGCAACCCCAGAGTCGGCCACAACTGGACCTAATGGTTAGGGGTCCCTTTACCTTTCTTTACCTAGGCCAGGGACATAGAATCTGTGGCCCTCCAGATGTTGTTGGAGTCCAGCTCCCATCAGCCCCAGCCAGAATGGCCCAACAGTCAGAGATTATGGGAGCTGTAATATAGCAGCACTTGGCGTTTCCGCCCTGCTTAGCGTTGACAATACCGATCTAGCTGAACGGACTCAATAAAAGGCTGCTTCCTACAACCCTCTGAACTTCCTATTGCTTTGTTCCCCCGTGTTAACATTTGGATTTGACACCAAACGAACCAGAGCCTGCCCTGGAGAGGGATGTCAGAGAACCAGGTCCAGTCGTTGAAAAGAAACTTTTCCATATAAACTCTTAATGGGATTATTAAAAACGTGTGCGATTTCAACGGCGATTCAGAAAAGCAACGGAGACACCTTGTGGCCAGTTACGGTAATACAATAAAAATGATTAGCAGGAACGCTGAATCGAAAGCAAAGGAGAAACAAGTGGCTGTTTGCAGACCATCAAGAGTCTATGTTGAAAGCAAACAGAACAACCCACTCTGTGCACGTCAACGTGGAAATGTGGAAACTTTCCTCCGAAGCAGGGAGACCAGAAACGGTCTGAGACTTTTGACCCAGTTTGCAAACATACGATTCAAACAGATGCAGGCATTGCCATTACATCTTCTGATGAGCTAAAACAGGCTTCCTCAAACTCAGTCCTTGAGATGTTTTTGGCCTACAACTCCCATGATCCCTAGCTAGCAGAACCAGTGGTCAGGGATGATGGGAGATGTAGTCTCAGAACATCTGGAGGGCCAAGGTTCAGGAAGCCTGAGCTAAAACAAGCGTGGGAGATCTTTCTGGTCCTGCTTCAGGGAGAACCTTCTGGGGTCTGGTGCGACCAGAGGCAAAAGTGGAAGGACCCACAGATGGGACTTTTAACTTCCTACATTCTACACACATACAAGAAGTAGTAGTAGTAGTAGTAGTAATAATAATAATAATAATAATAATAATAATAATAATAATAATAATAATATACCCTGCCCAACTGGCTGGGTTTCCCCAGCAACTCAACAAAATATTAAAAATATTAAAATATTAAAAGCTCCCAACAAAATATTAAAAGCACAATAAAACATCTAACATTAAAAACTTCCCATAACAGGGCTGCCTTCAGATGTCTTCCAAAAGTCAGATAGTTGTTTATTTCCTTGACATGTGGTAGGAGGGTATTCCACAGAGTTGGTGCCACCACCGAGAAGGCCCTCTGCCTGGTTCCCTGTAACTTTGCTTCTCGCAGTGAGGGAACCGCCAGAAGGCCCTCGGAGCTGGACCTCAGTGTCCGGGCTGAACAATGGGAGTGAAGATGCTCCTTCAGGTATACTGGGCATTAAAGGTCAGCACCAGCACTTTGAATTTTGCTCAGAAACATACTAGGAGCCAATGTAGGTCTTCCCGAACTGGTTGTTATATGGTCTCAGCAGCCACCCCCAGTCACCGGTCTAGCTGCCGCATTCTGGTTGAGTTGTAGTTTCTGAGTCACCTTCAAAGGTAGCCCCACATAGAGCGCATTGAAGTCCAAGCAGGAGATAACTAGAGCATGCACCACTCTGGCGAGACATTCCACAGGCAGGTAGGGTCTCAGCCTCTGTACCAGATGGAGCTGGTAGACAACTGCTCTGGACACAGAATTGACCTGCACCTCCATGGACAGCTGTGAGTCCAAAATGACTTCCAGGCAATCAAGCAACCAGGAGGCAAAAAACATGCCGACCAAGTAAAAGCAGTCAAAAAGGGAGTGGTGCAGGGCTGGAGAGGAACAGTGGAGGTGTCTCTATTTGGGCAAATGGGGCACTGCCAATGACAATCTGCCCTCAGTCATTCCTCGCTTGTCTGCCATCTTACTTACACCCAGTCCAAGAGGTGGCCCTCGCTATCGGCTTCCTCCTCCACTTCCTTAGCCTAAGTGTTACCCTTGTAAAACTCAGCAGGGAGGACGGTGGAGACAGAACTAGAATGAATTGGCTCTGCCTGCTGTTGGCTCTCTGGCGCCACCTACTGTGGGGCTCCCTGCCTTCCGCCCTACCAGTCCCCATGGGCCACTGGTCATGACTGGGCAGTGGTGATGAAATGAGAGCTGAATAGGGAGACCAGAGCAGTTTCACAGCCAATCTCTCTTTGCATGATGCTCTTGGAACTGTAGCTCTGTGAGAAGAATAGGGGGGTTCCTAACAACTCTCAGCACCCTTAACAGCTCCCAGAGTTCTTTAAGGGAAGCTGTGGCTGTTTAAAGGGGCACCACAGCACTTTAAATATATGGTGTGAACATGGCCTAAGATAGCTCCGACTGTCCGCAGTTTTTATATGAGCTGTCTGCTAAATCACATAGAAAAATGATGCCCTTTTTGGATGAACTGAATCATGCAAAATTCAGCTTCATTGAATGACTCTGGGCTTTAGTATTATATTAGAGAAAAACTGTCTACTTTCTCTACACCATGTTACTATGGTATGCATTTTTGTGTTTTTATATTGCAAACCACATTGTGATCCTCAGGTGAAGGGAAACGTAGAAATTAAATAAATGAAGAAAAAACAACAACGCATCATTTTATGCTCCATTTAGTTCTGCTCCATGTTGTCTACTTGGAGCGGCCACAAAACCAGCAACTCTGGAGATGCCAGGGACTGAACTGCAGACCTTCTGAAGATGCTCCACTGCAGAGCTATGACCTTCCTATCATGCACATAGGCCTGTGCATTGGGGGGGGGGGGACTTAGAGTAATTAAGAACATAGGTAAAAGGTAAAGGGACCCCTGACCATTAGGTCCATTCGTGGCTGACTCTGGGGTTGTGGTGCTCCTCTCGCTTTACTGGCCAAGGGAGCCCCAGAGGTCATGTGGCCAGCATGACTAAGCCGCTTCTGGCAAACCAGAGCAGCACATGGAAACGCCGTTTACCTTCCCACTGGAGCGGTACCTATTTATCTACTTGCACTTTGACATGCTTCTGAACTGTTAGGTTGGCAGGAGCAGGGACTGAGCAACGGGAGCTCACCCCGTCATGGGGATTCGAACCGCCAACCTTCTGATCGGCAAGTCCTATGCGCTGTGGTTTAACCCCCAGTGCCACCCGTGTCCCTTAATTAAGAACATAAGAAGAGGCTACTGGATCAGGCCAGTGGCCCATCTAATCCCCTCCCCCTCTTTTCTTTTTCCTTTTTCCTTCTGTGATGGAACTCCTATTTGGGGACTATTTTCTGGCCCATGTAGGACCAGTCTGTATAGTTGGCCTTGGTAAAGATCTGACGTTTCCATTCCCAAAAAGTTTATTGATTTGAGTTTCTACTGAAATGAGGCTGCATTTTAACATTGTATTTTAATCTTGTTTTTAAGTTGTATTTTAATCAATTGTTTTATACTTGGTGTTAGCCTCTCTGAGCCCGGACTCAGCTGGAGAGGGCGGGGTATAAATAAAATTTATTATTATTATTATTATTCCAGCATCCTGTTCTCACAGTGGCCGACCAGATGCCTGTGGAAAACCTGCAAGGAGGACCTGCTCACAAGAGCAACTCTCCCCTCCTGAAGTTCTTAGTAACTTGTATTCAAAAGCATTACTGCCCACAACTGCAGAGGCAGAGCAGAGCCATCATGGCCAGTAGCCACTGGTAGCCTTCTCCTTCCATGAATTTGCCAAGTCCTCTTTTAAAGCCATCCAAGTCCAGGGCTCTCACTGCCTCTGCAGGTGTGCGCTCCAAAAGTTCGCTCTGCACTGCATGAATAAAGGTAAAGGTAAAGGGACCCCTGTTCATTAGGTCCAGTCATGGCCGACTCTGGGGTTGCGGAGCTCATCTCGTTTTATTGGCTGAGGGAGCTGGCGTACACCTTTTGGGTCATGTGGCCAGCATGAATAATCCGCTTCTGGCGAACCAGAGCAGCACACGGAAACACCGTTTACCTTCCCTCCAGAGTGGTACCTATTTATCTACTTGCACTTTGACGTGCTTTCGAACTGCTAGGTTGGCAGGAGCAGGGACCAAACAATGGGAGCTCACCCCATTGTGGGGATTCGAACCGCTGACCTTCTGATCGGCAAGTCCTAGGCTGTGTGGTTTAACCCACAGAGCCACCCACGTCCCTATACTGCACGAATATATGCTTCCTTTTATCTCTCCAACATTCAGCTCCACTTGGTGTCCCTGAGTTCTAGTGTTATGAGAGATGGGGAGGCAAACATTCCTCTATCGTTTCCTCCATGCCACGTATACTTTTGTAAACTCCGATTGCGCTCCCTCTTACTCACCCTTTCTTTCTAAAATAAGAAACCTCAGAGCCGCAGCCTTCCTCCCTAGAGGGGGATACTCATGGCTGCTCTCCCCTCCCGAGGTTTTATGCAGCCAGTATTCACAAGTGCACTGCCTCCAACAGTGGAGGTAGAACACATTGATTGGGGTTAGTAGCCACTGAGTTCCCCTTGTCAAACCTCTCCATTCCTAAGGAAATCAGCCCTGAGTGCTCACTGGAAGGACAGATTCTGAAGCTGAGGCTCCAATACTTTGGCCACCTCATGAGAAGAGAAGACTCCCTGGAAAAGACCCTGATGTTGGGAAAGATGGAGGGCACAAGGGGAAGGGGACGACAGAGGACGAGATGGTGGGACCGTGTTCTCGAAGCTACCAGCATGAGTCTGACCAAACTGTGGGAGGCAGTGGAAGACAGGAGTGCCTGGCGTGCTCTGGTCCAGGGGGTCACAAAGAGTCAGAAACGACTAAATGACTAAACAACAACAAGCCACTGAGTGAACAATTCTGTAACACGAACTGCTCCTTTAACTCACTCGTATCCAGATTTTTAAAAAGCCACAAGTGGAGCCTTTGAAATGCCTTCTCTCATTATGCCATTTCCCACATCCCTGACATATGTATTGACTTCTGCAGTGCAAAATGACAACAAACAACAACAACAACTTGTAAGGCAGCCTTGAAAACACAATGCTGGGGAAAGAAGCCACACACAATTAAGTCTGCTTCCTGCGTTGGCAGCGTATGCAAGCATTTTGATGGATGAACTGTTGTTGCTGCTGTTGTTTTAAGTGTAATCGGAGATCTCCATTAATGGATAATCATCAACAGCCACCTTGTAATAGCCGCCACCTCTAGTAACTGTAAACTCTGCATGCAGCCCCAGATGACAGCGAATGGCAGAAGATTTGGGGCACAGCTCTTTTTGTACTCAAAACTAGGCCTTAACATCCTGGTCTGCTCCTGCTGTCTGGCTAATGATTGGTCTCTCCGTGGGATTGTTTAGACCTGGTGGAAGCCAACATCATAGACTGGTTGGACACAGAGGAATGGTGGAAGGAACCAGCTGGGGAACTACCAAGGGAAGAAAGCTCAGAGCCCAGGGAGTGGTGGTGAGATGACAATGAGTGGTCAGAGGGAAAAGAGAGGAAATCGTGTCCTCCCTAAAAGAGGGCATGTGTTGTGGTGAGACCTGGAGACTGACCTCCTGTGTTGTGGGTGGGTAAGATTAGCTAGCCACAACACCCGATGGGTAGGTCCTTTGATGTTGGGTTTAATCTGGCCAATGGGGCACAGTCCAAACGGATATACCCATGTACGTGACCCAGATCTTCCTCTTTCAGCTCGTGCATTCAGAACAACCACCCACCTCTCCCTATTTTTAGGGCTTCGCACTTGACCTTGCTATGCTGTCGTGTGTTGTCTGTCGTTGGGACAGGGGCACGGCAGGAATTTTCCCCACTTGGCTGATTGGCTGTTGCCATTTGGGTTTCGCCTGCCGCATAGCAAATCATCACAACTTGTAAGGTTGTGGATAGGCTCTGGTTCAGGTGATAGGGATGGGGGAACGCTCTCGCCATCCCTATGTGAAGGGTATTCCGTTAAAGGAATCCAGGGACTCAACTGGTTTGGTCAACCCCCGAGAGGGGGTTGTGCCCATGCCTGAGTCCATGGGGGCATCTGGGTGGTGAACATAGTCTGTGCCCGGCTTTTTGCCTACCCAGGTGTTCACCCTTGGCTGACCTATGCTGGAACCCTGGGTCAGCGCTGCCTGCAAGGGTGCAGGGAGCTAGTCGAACCAGACCCTATGCAACCACTCACTTTCTGTAATCAATAAAGTTGTGGCCTAAATTCTGCCCAAAACCAAAACTAAAATTTGAGTCAAATGTGAATTTATTTAGGGAGGAGATATCTGAGTCTGAACACGCAAAGACTTGGAAGAGGAGATGTTGGAAGCTGGAGAGGTGACAGGGCTTAGTGAGTGCAGAGAGAAGTTCAGAATCAGGGGCAGAAACTGGACTTGTAAAAGGGTAAAAGGGTATTGGGAAATGATCCATTTTTTCCCCATAATGAATTTAAAAAATGTTTAAAAGTACTTTCCCAAAAAAAACCCCAGAGTTCTTTCTTTGGGGGATAATTCAGACTGAAATTTCCAAGTGTCAAAAAAGGTTATTTATGTATGCCACTACTGTGGCCCGTGTTTTGCTAGCCCAAAAAATGGAAAACGAGCGAGATCCCAGTCAAAGTATGGCAACTTAAGTTGACAGAATATGTGCAGCTTGCAGACTTAACATATAGAATAAAAGAATAAGAAGAACATACATTTAGAGAAGATTGGAAAACATTTCTTGAATATATGGGAAATAACTGTGTACAGCTGAAAAGGCTGGCAGCATTAAAATAAATCCAACAGTGTAAATAAGTTTTGATGGGTGGAATAATGGAATGCAGAATGGTACAGTTTATGTAAAATATGCAGGGATATAAGATATACAAAATGAACCACAGAAAGAGAAGAAGGGAAGTTGCTGATATTTTAAGGATGTTAAAACAAGCACTTTAACTGGGATGTGGGATCAGACTCGCAAAGCAGCAGGAGGCTGGCAGAGGCAGCGCAAGGAGCAAAATGCGCCCTGGGAAAAAATCCACCCAGGGAAATGGCCCTCCCTCACCCCACCAATGCTATACCTCTGGCCCAGAAGCAGAGATGGATCAGGCTGGTGAAGAGTCATGGGTGTTTTCTGCAGGGTTAAGCTCCTCTCCATCTTGTCTGAGAGCTGATTTTCATGGAGGAAGATTACCGGGAATGAGGTGCTCTGCTCATTAGGCCTGACACACAACCAAGTCTATGGAGATCGTGTTTTTGCTAATCAAGACTCAACTCCATCTTTGAACTGCCTTCACCCTTAGGGACTGCCAGCTCAGAAGAACGGGAGCAGCCAGGGAGGCTGCTTCCATCCTCCAGTATCCACTGCCTGTGGCAGATGCCTCACTCTGGATCATGGTGGGGCTTGCCCTGTGAACGTGGTATGGAGCTATTGGAGAGTACAGTGGACACTTGGGTTGCAAACGCGATCCTTGCAGGATGCACGTTCACAACCAGCAGCATTCACAACCCACAGCGGCACACGCGCAGGTTGCGATTTGGTGCTTCTGCGCATGTGCGACCCCCAAAACCTAGAAGTAACATGTTCCAGTACTTCAAGGTTCTGGCGGGTCCATAACCCGAAAAAATGTAACCTGAAGCGTCTGTAACCTGAGGTATGACTATAGTGTTATTAGTTTGGGGAAATCATCCTGGGTCTAAGTTTGCTTAGAATGTAGTTGAAGAGGTTGCTAAGCCAGCCCAACCAGTTTCTTTGTTAAAGTAATGGCTTTGGCTAAGTGTTGCGATTTATCATCTCCAAAAAGGTTGCCATACAGACAAATGAGTGGATCTTTCCCCAACTAACTTGGTTGGGTGCCACATTATTCCAGGGTGTAGAACAATAAGCTAAGGGGACCTTTTGTATAGGAGAAGCTGCGAGCAAGAGGTGGACTGGTGCTGTAAGCTGGGGACACAGGGCCACGCCGTGCCCTGGCCTGGGCTCAAGCCTTCCTGGGAAACCTAATGGGGAAGCAAGATCTGTTCGGGTATTGATGCTGTGAGCCCCTCTACCCTATGCTCAGGTTGTAGATATGTGTGTAAATAAAACCACACATCCTAAAGACATCTCCACTGACCTTCATTCCAAGGAACCAGACCCGGAGTCTCTCACCTCTTGGGGATTGGGTTGGGTTGTGTATAACACCAGTATTGAAATACTTTATTGTCACTTGTACAACTGGTATACAGTGAGATTACACGAGCACCCCCCACTCAGCTCTCTTAGTCTTAATTCCCCTCATTTATTGACGCACACCCACCAAACCCGACAGTCAGTTGCCCTGTTGTTATCTTTTCATTCAGCAGCCTAACAGCCCACGGATAGAAGCTGTTCTTTACCCTCTTGGTGTGACTAATTATGCTTCTATATCTTCTGCCTGAGGGCAGGAGATCAAGAAAGTGCCGGCCAGGGTGTGAATCATCCCTGAGAATTTTCCTCACTCTCCTGAGGCAACGTTCTTCCGCTATTTCATCCAGCGGATTCACGGGACAGCCCATAATATCTTCTGCTGTATTCACCACCCTCTGTAGGCACTTCCTATCAGTTGATGTCAAACCAGCGTACCACACCATGCTGCAGTATGAAAGGACACTTTCTATTGTTGACCGGTAGAAGGAGATCATCAAATGTTGATTGACACCATTCTTTCGCAGAACTCTGAGGAGTTAGAGTCTCTGCTGGGCTTTCTTAACCACCTGGGTTGTATTTATTTTCCAAGCAAGGTCTTCACTGAGATAAACTCCTAGAAATTTAAAGGAAGAGACACTCTCCACACAGCCCTCCCCCATGTACAGCGGGGCTAGTTCTCCTCTCTCCCTCCGAAAGTCCAACACCATCTCCTTTGTCTTGCTGATATTAAGGTGCAAGTTGTTCCCTAGGCACCATGTAGATATTTTTTGGACCTCCCCTCTATACGCTAATTCGTCTCCACCTGTTATTAAACCCATTATGGTGGTGTCATCTGCAAACTTAATAACAGCAGTAGATGGGTCAGATGATACACAATTGTATGTATACAATGAATACAGGTAGGGACTTAGCACAGATCCCTGTGGTGTGCCAGTGCTGATTTCCAAGGAATTAGATGTTATATGTCCAATCCTCACTGTTTGTGTCCAATCTATCAGAAAGTCTTTAATCCAGTCGCAGATGGTAGAAGAAAGGTTCATGTCAGTCAGCTTTTTAATGAGGAGGTCCGGAAGGATGGTATGTATGCAAACAGGGCGTCATAATGTCACTGTTGATTTACTCCTCATGGCATTGCCTTGAAAACGGAGGCTGGGTATATGTGGCCCTCTAGACCTCATGAAATTGCCCTCAGGGGTCTCCTCATTATCAGCACTCCTCCACACCTTTCCTGAGCACTCTTGCTTGCCTGGAACATGTCCCTGCTCTGTAATGCTTCTTGCTTGCCTGGATGAAGAAATGTGTGTGCACGCATATACCGGTATATACCGTATTTTTCGCTCCATAAGACACATTTTTTTCTTCCTAAAAAGTAAGGGGAAATGTCCGTGAGTCTTATGGAGCGAATGTGTGGTCCCTGGACCCGAATTGCCCAGGGGCAAAAAGCAGATCATGCTTTTTTTTTCTTTTTTCTTTTTTGAAAGAGGGAAGTGGGTGTTGAAACAAAGCCGCTGATCAGCAAGCAGTCGGGAGGGAGATAAGGGATGCTAGCAATAAAGGAGGATGCCTGGGAGGGGGGAGGTGAAGACAGAAAACTTGCAAAGGGGGGGAACAGGAAGACTAAAGCAATAAGGAGAGACATTAGAAGAAAAAGAGGAACAAAAAACTGCTCCAGCTAAGGAAAAAACACTAAGGCAAACAAGAGGGAAGGGAGTGTTGAAAGGAAACAGCTGATCGGTGGGATCGGAAGAGAGATAAGGGATGCTAGGAGGCTGCCTCGGAGGGGGGAGGTAAAAGCCCATGGATCCTCAGGATTTTTGATTGGGTCACCCCAAATTCACCATCAGATCACATGTCTGTGGCCACAGCATGAACCACAAAAATCATACACCCACTGTTTCGTTCAGAATAATTTTTTTCTTGTTTTCATTCTCTAAAAACTAGGTGCGTCTTATGGTTAGGTGCGTCTTATGGAGTGAAAAATACGGTATCTAGAACTCTCTGGCTTTTACTGTGTGAAATGGCCACACCTACTTTTCCCTCTGGCTCTGCCAGCTACTGGCATGGGGGCGGGGAAGAGGCAGGAGGGTTCCACATGTGCCCATCTCAGACCCCCTGATCTGTCCCAGCGCTTCCGGAATACGCAACATCAACCTTTTTAAGCATTATAGTTTGGGGTTTTTTTAAAAAAGGGGGGGGGGAGAAAAAAGGAAGCAAAATATTTGCAAGTGGCGTTGTGAGCCAACTCCGGCAGGTAAGCCCATCGAAAGGCAGTCATGCGTGAAATGAGAGTTGCTCTAATTAAGATCTCGGTCCCAGCTCAACCAAATTATTTAAGGTGCAAGGGATTAAAGTCATTAATGAAATGTGGTCCGTATCAAAGCTATCTTGGGCGCGATCAGTAATGCAAGGCCTGTGGAAACAGAGGCATACTCAGATGGCTTTAGCAAAGGGTGAGATTTTCTCCAGAGTCCATTTCCTAGCTTCATCCTGTGAAACCACTGGATGTGTTTGAATGAGTGCCATTAGGAAGGATGGCGAGAGTTATTCATTTTTCTTCCAAACTGGCACTGCCTTATTCCAACTTTATCCAACAGGAGAAGCCTATCTCATGGAATGGTAATGGTGGAATCTTAAGGTGCAATGTTTTATTTCTCAAAGGGAAATAAAAATTTTACAAGCCAGCTCCTCTGGCTTGATCTAGCAGGATAGGCAATGAGAAAACGAGTGCATTGAGAAATTAAGTTTGCTCTTCTCCTGTTGGAACAGCAAAGAACAGGATTCAGCAAACCAATATTCATAGTTTGGGGGAAGCCAAACATCTTAAAATAAGTTATGATCCAGGAGCATAGATTAAGGTGTTTAATAATAGGAAGAACAAAATGTATTGTAGCGATATGATGATGTATGTTATACTGGGGAGCAGTAGAATATTGCAGTTTTTTTGATTAGGTGAATATTTATGGATATGTTTCTACAGGAGCTGAAAGTCTATGTAAATGTGACTTATTTGTGGTTATATAGTGCATTTATCGTTATTATATAAATAGGGAAAGAAATCGGGTATAACATTTTACAGCATTTATGTAATAATAAATAATTTTTGAACCCGGACCGGTAACAAATTGGAAGCTCTCTGAGCAAAAAAGCAACATGTTGCCAGTAACCTGTCCCCATGAGCAGCTTAGCTGCTTCCTTCTACACTCACTGCATAGCTGTCAACTTACAGATTTGAAAATAAGGGACTAGCAGCCTCGAAAATAAGGAATCAGCAGCCAAAATAAGGGATTTTCCAAGCACAGGTATGTTCAACTTCTGAGCCCCTCCAAGCCAAAGGCAGAAAGCCCAGCCAGCAGCCAAATGAAGCCTCAAGCGATGGTTCCCACAGCGCAGCAACCCAGCAAAGGGGATGCAGCAAGGAAAACCACCGTCACCTCTCCGCTGGGAAGCGCTGAGCAAAGGCTAGTTCCCAGGCAACGCAGCCGATTTGATCAGGACAAGGCATGCAAGCTCCGCCCCGCAGGTCGTTCTTAGACTCCTTATTGGGTGAGCAACACAGCCAAGCAACACAGTTGGAGCCTCCCTCCTCCCTGGCTGGCAGGGAGGGAGGGAGGGAGAGGAGCTGCTTCCTTTGAAATTTAAGGGACTTCATTTAAGGGACATCCATCAATAAAGGACAGCAGCGGGACATGGTGCTGGAATAAGGGACTGTCCCTTCAAATAAGGGACACTTGACAGCTATGACCTGTTCCCATGAGCAGCTTAGCTGCTTCCTTCTACACTCACTGCAGCTTCTGGAACAGGCAGCTTTCATATATGCATAAACATAATGTCATCTATGTGCTGGCAAGGGTGTGGGCACAGAGGCAGCTATAGGCACTTGTGGTGGACATGCCCCCAGGTGGTAAATTTTGGGGAACAAGCATTAAATGAGATGAGTAAAATCACACACCAGCATGTCACAAAGTCTCCAGAGCTTGTGTAACTGAATCTGTATTTAAATGAGAATCAGGACTTGGTGAATAAACAACTAATTGGATTTCTCTTAATAGCTGCATGTATGGCGATAGCCACATTCTAGAAGGACTTAAAAGTTGCGAACTCGAATGCTTGGTACAAGAGAGTATGATGTATTGCCCTTGCGGGGGGGGGGGGATTGACTCACAAATGAAGACTAGCAAGAGGAATAAAGCATAAAGAAATCTTTGTGGGAGAATGGAGGAGCTTCATTTCATTTGCAAATTCTCCTGAATATCAAAGACCAGTTCCAAAGGTTTATAATTAACTTGTGGGTCACATAAAAAGAATGTGTTCTACAGATGTGCACTGCTATAAGTTGTGGTGTATGTACGAGAATACAGGTTTTCATAATTTATTTCTCTGGGGTCTCAGGAGAGATTTTGTTGTTGTTGTTGTTGGCCTCTGTCTCTCTCGAGACTACCAAGAAGGCCCTCTGCCTGGTTCCCTGTAACTTCACTTCTCACAGTGAGGGAACTGCCAGAAGGGCCTCGGCGCTGGACCTCATTGTGGAGGCGCTCCTTCAGGTATACTGGGCCGAGGCCATTTAGGGCTTTCAAATCAGCACCAACACTTTGAATTGTGCTCGGAAATGTACTGGGAGCCAATGTAGGGCTTTCAGGTCCAGTGTTATGTGGTCTCGGCTGCTGCTCCCAGTCACGAGTCTATCCCATGTTTGCCTCTCTGCTGTATTTAATTTTTCCTTGAGTGATTCCAACCATTCAGGAATAACATACCAGACAGATTGATCAGTAATCAGGCAGGAGGGGCTGCAGGTAAATAAGGATGCAGCTGATAAGGGAAGGTTACCAGATTTCTTTCAATGAATCCGGGAACACTTTTCAATTTCCTACTAAATAGATGGATTTTGTCATCTGATTTCTAAATCCGGGGACTGTCCCCGGGAAATGGGGATGCCTGGAAACCTTATGATAAGGGGCTGCAATCATCCAGGTTCCTCCTGATATTTTATAAGCCTCAGACAGAGTCATGGAATCCAGGGGAGGAAAGAAGGAAGAGGAGACAAAGCCTGATGTGGCGTCTTGAGAGAGGAGAAAGGAACTGGTGGGAAAGTGTTCTTAGAGCCAGTGTGGTGTAGTGGTTAAGAGCGGTAGACTCGTAATCTGGGGAACCGGGTTCGCGTCCCCGCTCCTCCACATGCAGCTGCTGGGTGACCTTGGGCTAGTCACACTTCTCTGAAGTCTCTCAGCCCCCTCACCTCACAGGGTGTCTGTTGTGGGGGAGGAAGGGAAAGGAGAATGTTAGCCGCTTTGAGACTCCTTTGGGTAGTGATAAAGCGGGATATCAAATCCAAACTCTTCTTCTTCTTCTTACTAGTAGATGCAGTCTTTGGACTACCAACACAGTTTTCCCCCAAAAGGCTTTAATGTGGAGGTCACTATGATGCCTAAGTTCAGTTACAAGGTATTCAGGTGTAGCCGTGGTCTCAGTGTGTGGCTAGGCAAAGGGTAAGACTTTGCCCTAACACTGAATATGTCCCAAATCTCTGCTTTTGAAGAGTAATTTGTGTGAAGGAGCATCTCCACTCCCATTGTTCTGCCCAGACACTGAGGTCCAGTGCCGAGGCCCTTCTGGCGGTGCCCTCACTGTGAGAAGCGAAGTTACAGGGAACCAGGCAGAGGGCCTTCTCGGCAGTGGCACCTGCCCTGTGGAACGCCCTCCCATCAGATGTTAAGGAAATAAACAACTACCTGGTGTTTAGAAGACATCTAAAGGCAGCCCTGTTTAGGGAAGTTTTGAATGACTGGTGTTTTAATGTATTTTTAATAATTTGTTGGAAGCCGCCCAGAGTGGCTTGGGAAACCCAGCCAGATGGGCAGGGTATAAATAAAGTATTATTATTATTATTATTATTATTATTATTATTATTATTATTATCAGTCACGAGAAGAGGTAGGGTCACTTGTGTGTTTTTTCAGAGGTGCCCCCCGCAACAACTTTGCCAAACAATCAACCCAACAATTGTGTGAACCTGCCTTACACTGTCACAACTTATGTGAAGAATCGTTTTGAAGGTCTCATTCCCTTTCAGCAACGCAAATAATAGCAGAGTCTGAAAAAGGGCACGATCGATATCTGACTCTCTGTAGGAGCAGGAAAGCAAGGCTCCTTGTTTGAAAAGAAATGAAACTTTATGAAAAATATGTGCCGTTCAGGGAAAGTGAGGGGGAGGAAAGATCTAAGTGGTTAGATAGACACATCATATATTTAAAGTGCATGATTTCCTGGTGAAATGTAGTTTATTAAAGGTGCTGAGAATTATAGCTTTTTGGAGAGTGAACTACAGTTCCCATGATTCGGGGGGGGGGGAGTCATGACTGTTAAAGTGGTATAAATGTGCTTTACATATGTGGTGTGGTGTGACCTGAGACTAAGGGCATTTCTATGTTCTATGTTCTATTGTTATTTGGGGGTCAGGTTCTATCACATCCCAGTCAATGTTGCACAATTAGAGCCTTGCACAACAAATCTACTCCCCAAAAGACTGGACTTTTTACTGTAAGGAAAGTGAAGGGGAAATGCGCTGGAAAAGCATGGGATATCACTTGCTTTGACACGTCATCTAACCTCTCTCCAAACACATCACAATGAATGCTCAGTAAATAGCCAACATCCTCTAATCTCCCCGCAAACAAATCACAATGAATGTTCAATAAACAGGTCACTTGGAACAGCCCTAAATTAGCAGTTTTGTGATGTTCTGAATGCAACTTTGATTCATCAAGCAGCTACTCATTTCATGAATACACTGTTTTCCTTTCTCAATGTGCTCATTATGTGCTTCATCTGCAGCGACAGATCCTTGACTATCAGAGCAGTTGGCCATTAAAAATATTTGTACACAAAACCCTCTAAATTCCCCTAACAACATTTCATAAAGTGAGAGACTTATTTCAATTATAGTGGTACCTCGGGTTACAGACGCTTCAGGTTACAGACTCTGCTAACCCAAAAATAGTACCTCGGGTTAAGAACTTTGCTTCAGGATGAGAACAGAAATCGTGCTCCGGCGGCGTAATGGCAGCAGGAAGCCCCATTAGCTAAAGTGGTGCTTCAGCTTAAGAACAGTTTCAGGTTAAGAACGGACCTCTGGAATGAATTAAGTACCTAACCCGAGGTACCACTGTATGTCTCCTATGATGCAAAGAGAAGGGCAGACCAAGTTAGAGTCTGCATTCCCACAGTCCCCCAAGAGAAAGGTTTGCAAGCATTTAAAATAAGGGCTTACAATATCACCCTTTGGCCACCTCCAGTTGTGGCGCTATACAAACAGTGGGTTGGTAACTCGTTCCTCAAGCTGCCTCGTTGGTATAAAGGGTAGCAGAACTTGAGTTCCACTGCTCGGGTATCTGATCTGAGGTCCTGACCTCCTTGCACACTGCAAAATGCTGCCTGCAGAGCTTCCTGCCACATCAGGAAGTAAGGTGCATGAAACATCACCATCATCATCTGTCCTAGGAGTGGGGAATCTGAAGCTCTCCAGATGTTGCTGGACTCCAACTCCCATCAGCCCCAGTCTCCACTGCCAATGGTCAAGGATTATTATTATTATTACTATACAATTTATTACTCGTCCTTCACTCTAAGGTTCCAAGCTGGGCTACAGCAATTAAAACACAATCTTAAAAAAAAAAGTTTAAAGCAACAAACAATTATAGATATAAAGTGGATCCTTAAAATATGCACCTTGAGTGTCACAAGCCAAGGTAAAGAGGGGGGTCTTTAGCATTCCCTGGAAGCTGTCTAATGTGGGGAGGGAGTTCTGCAAATGAGGGGCCACCACAGAGAAGACCCTCTCCCAGGCTGACACTCCCAAAGGTTCTGAGGGCAGAGGAACTACCAATATATCCACCCCCTCCCCTTTTTGCCAGTCTTAAGACCCAAGAAGATCTGTAGGGAAGGAGGTGGTCTTTTGGGTATTTGGGGCCTGAGTCCTTTAGGCCTGTAAAGACTGGTGTGAGCACCTTGAATTGAGGTGACATGGCAACTAGTGCAGGTGTTTCCAAGCACAATTCAAAGTGTTGGTGATGACCTCGAAAGCCTGAAACGGCCTCAGCCCAGTATTCCTGAAGGAGTGTCTCCACCCCCATCGTTCAGCCCGGACACTGAGGTCCAGCGCCGAGGGCCTTCTGCCAGTTCCCTCACTGCCTTCTTGGCAGCCCCACGTAACAATCCAATGGTGGCAGCTGCTGTCCAGCAACATCTGAAGGGCCACCAATTCCTCACCCTTGATCTACACAGATCAGCTAATTTCCCCCCAGATCTCAAAAGCTGCAGATATCACAATTTTTAAAAGAACAAATGAGCAGAGGAAGCCTTACTTGTGCAGCCTTTGAGATGGCCGTTCGCCGTTCTCCTGCTGTCCGTAGCAACTCGTCTTTGTCTCGGGGATGAACGAATACTTTTCTAACATGGCTGATGCAGCCGTAGCAATAACCCCAAGGCCATCGCGTACCCGGGCATCCAACCGGTAGTCCCACTCGTCATAGGACACCGAAATCAGCCCCGCAGGGAACTCTTTGGGAGTAATTTCCATGTTCCCGCTAACCAAGCTGGGAACGATCCAGAAGAAGTCGTAACCAGTCAGGCCTAAGGAACGGGCCTCCTCCAGGATGTAAACAGCTTCGTCCTTTGAGCAGTAAAGCAAGATGACAGAGGAGTGGATCTTCTTCAGCTGAATCGTCGTCTTGGCGTCACCGATGGGCGTGTCGAGGGTGATGATGTTCTGCATGTCCCAGCCCACAAAACTGTTCTCCACAGTGTACTTGATAAAGCTGATGAAGTCTCGGTAGCCGGGGAAAGTGCTGGTGACCAAGGAGAAGACATGCCAGTCATAGTATTGCATGAATTTTAGCATGATGATGGCTTCCTGTTGGATGGAAGCCCCAAACTGGAAAAACGTGGACATCACATCCTACAAAGGAGGGAAGGAAGGGAGAAGTTGATTAGATTGATCTATAGGTAAGGTTTAGAATCAGAGAACTGTAGAGTTGAAGGGACCCCCAAGGTTTATCTAGTCCAGCTGTTCTCAACCTATGGGTCCTCAGATGTTGTAGGACTACAACTCCCATCATCCCTGAGCTCTTGTCTTGCTAGCTAGGGGTGATGGGAGTTGTAGTTCAACAACATCTGGGGACCCACAGGTTGAGAAAGGCTGATCTAGTCCAAAGCCTTGCAATAAAGGGATCATAACTAAATAACCCCTGCAAGGGGTTTGAATGCCTCCATTGAAAGAGTCCACCACCTTCTGAGGGAGTCCATGCAACTGTCAAACAGCTCTTACCATCAGAAAGTTCTTCTAAATGTTTAGCCGGAATATCATGTACAGTGGAACCTAGGTTTTCAAACGTAATCCATTCCGGAAGACTGCTCGACTTCCAAAACGTTAGGAAACCAAAAACTGAAAGCGGAAGCTTCAATTCAATAGGGGAACTCAAAACGGATGCCGCGTCAGATGTTCGGGTTCCGAAAAGAGTTCAAAAACCGGAGCATTTACTTGCGGGTTTTCCGCATTCAGGAGCTGAAACATTCAAAAGCGGAGCTGTTCAAGAATGGAGGTTTGACTGTACCCCCTTTTAATCTTGTTCCCCTGCACTAAAAAGGCCCCAGACATTCCTTGCATGGATGGTTTCTCTGTGCTTTTATCACTTTAGTTGTTGATATTCTTTTCCAAGTTCTGTGATATCCTAACATTAGCTGTTATTTCTGCATTTCAGGGGCTTGGACTAGATAACTCTGGAGATGTCTTTCAACTCTACAATTATGTGGTTCTATGAAGATGCAGACATTTGGGAGTCTCACGTACACACAAACACACACAACAATAGAAGTTTATATTAGTAGCTCTCCAAACGCAGACTGCGTCCCTCCCAATATTCACCATAAAATGAACACTGCATCGTTTATCGGACGCCAGGTGCCAATTTAGTTTTGAGAGCAATTAACTTTCTCAGAACAACACAGCCCCTCTGTTTAGCCTTGTGTGTTCGCTCTCGAATTGAAATATGACTACTCGAAGGGAGAAAAAGGATATTGCATGGTATAAAGGTTTCCTTCAGTGTACACTGTGGATCTTTGTTCTAAAGCAGACATAGGCAAACTCGGCCCTCCAGATGTTTTGGGACTACAACTCCCATCACCCCTAGCTAACAGGACCAGTGGTCAGGGATGTTCTATAGCCTCATTACTTGCTCTCGCTCTCGCTTTCTTGGAAGCAAGATGGCTTGAGAGATTTGGAACCTTCCACAGAAACCAACCATTACCCTTAAGTGGCTTCCATGTCATAATCAGAGAAATACAGAGCTACAAGGGAATCCAAAGAAGAAAAAGAAGAAGAGTTTGGATTTGATATCCCGCCTTTCACTCCCCTTCAGGAGTCTCAAAGTGGCTAACATTCTCCTTTTCCCTTCCTCCCCCACAACAAACACTCTGTGAGGTGACTGGGGCTGAGAGACTTCAAAGAAGTGTGATTGGCCCAAGGTCACGCAGCAGCTACATGTGGAGGAGCGGGGAATCGAACCCCGTTCCCCAGATTACGAGTCTACCGCTCTTAACCACTACACCACACTGGCTCATCTAGGCCCATGCCCTGCAATGCAGGAATCACAACTAATGATGTCATTGAGCAGATGGTGGATGGAGGCCTTTCACTGATGACACACAAATCAATCAGAGTCAAACTACACACCGATTGAGCTGTTTTGCTCCTTTACGAATCTCTGTTCATGAGCATGGCTCTCACTATTAAAATGATACAGGATGTGACAGAAGTGAGCCAGCAGTAAATTGCACAGAGCAAGTTGGAATTAACTCTTTATCAGCAAAAACAGGATCTGTATAGGAGTGTTGGGCATAGGCACAAACTCCTAGGGGCTGAGGCAGTTTCTGGCTTTCTTGTAACTTGGAGCCATTGGTTCAGGCCCTCCCCTCTGGAGCAGGAGAAAACAGGCTTGCTCCATCTTCCATGTGACAGTCCTTAAGATATCTGAAGTTGGCTATCATATCTCCTCTTGTTGTTGTTGTTGTTGTTTAGTCGTTTCCGACTCTTTGTGACCCCATGGACCAGAGCACGCCAGGCATATCTCCTCTTAGTCTCCTCTTATACCTGAAGGAGCGTCTCCACCCCCATCGTTCTGCCTGGACACTGAGGTCCAGCGCCGAGGGCCTTCTGGCAGTTCCCTCACTGCGAGAAGCAAAGGTACAGGGAACCAAGCATAGGGCCTTCTTGGTAGTGGCACCCGCCCCGTGGAACTCCCTCCCATCAGATGTCAAAGAGATAAACAACTACCTGACATTTAAAAGATATCTGAAGGCAGCCCTGTTCAGGGAAGTTTTTAATGTGTGACATTTTAATGTATTTTTAATCTTTGTTGGAAGCCGCCCAGAGTGGCTGGGGAAGCCCAGCCAGATGGGCAGGGTATAAATAAAATATTATTATTATTATTATTATTATTATTATTATTATTATTATTATCCATGCTAAACATACCCAACTCTCTCATTCTTCATTTGAGTCAAAACTAGTTCTCTTCCCCCCTGGCCCCTGCATAAAATATCCAGCAAAACAACATTCCCTTTGAGAATTTCCCAGGCTTGCACTCAGCGATGATATCAGGCAGCCCAGTCTGATTGGCCGTGTGACATCATGGCATCTTCCCACATATGTGAAATTTCTGATTGGGTGGGCTCCCCTATGTGACTCATCCGAGATCGTGAAAGGCTTGGCAGCTGGGAAAAGAGCAATGTTTGACAGGATGATTCACATAAACCGGTGAGGGGATGTTGAGTCCTTTTTTGTGGGGAAGCAGGTGTCACAACCCATTTATCTGGACATTGAATCAGAGGCTGCAGGGGCACCAGATAAGGAGCTGGGTCTGGGGCTCAGAGGTGACTGTGGAAGACAGGGAGACCAGTGGGCCTGAGGTGGTTGGACAAGAAGCTCCAGAGGAACCTATAGGGTCTACCAGGCCATCAAGGTCTATAGGACCAGAACCAAGACCTAAATGAAACCCCCTTCCCCTGAATAAGGAGATGCCTCATCCTGCAAATCACTAGTTCAGGAGTGCACCAGGAGGGAAGCTGTGGTACATGTGAGGAACATATGAGGGATGTTCCTCTTCAGGACAGAGGGTTGACTTAGGCTCTCAAGGGGTGGAGCCTAGAGACAGAGGCATAGAAGGCCTGCTCCCAACATTTTTTGGGGATCATGCAGCTCCCTCGGAGCTTTTTGTGGTCTTCCAGCTTTGCATCTTTCCTCATGGCTCCAACATCAAACCAGAACACACCCAAGAGGATTCCCTACTGAAATTCTTGATACCTCATTGCCAGAAGGCTAAAGTCAACCATATTCAGATCATTCAGCCCCAAACCCAGCTGTTTGAGCCTCATTTTGTAAAAGGGAGAGGAAGGAAGGAATCCATTGGTACCATCTTCTCTGCTGCATTCCCATTCATGGCTTCACCCCCTTCTACATATTGAGAAGATAAGGCTTCCTGCAAGTCCTATCTCCTTGTGGAAGATGAAGGTTGTGCAGGGAGCGCACTCCAGTAGAGAAAGTTCCACACTGCATACATCCAGCCCTCCAACTTGTGGTGGGGGGACAGGAACAGTTGGGCAGACCTAGTCTGGTCCTTCTCATGCTGTTTTAACCACATGGGGGTTCTGATTGCCCAACTAGGGCATGGGTAGGCAAACTAAGGCCCGGGGGCCAGAACCTGCTCAATCGCCTTCTAAACCCGGCCCACGGGCAGTCCGGGAATCAGCGTGTTTTTACATGAGTACAATGTGTGCTTTTATTTAAAATGCATCTCTGGGTTATTTGTGGGGCATAGGAATTCGTTCATTATTTTTTCAAAATATAGTCTGCTCCCCCACAAGGTCTGAGGGACAGTGGGTCAGCCCCCTGCTGAAAAAGTTTGCTGACCCCTGGGCTAGAGCCTCACAAATTTTCTTTTCCATTATCTGCATTCTGTATGAGTCTTGCATTGTAACAGAGCTTACTACTTTTTGTCATTACTTTGCTGGTGGAAAGGTCAGCTCATGCAAATACTTTTTTCTGGCTCCTTCCCACCCCCAAAATTGTTGGTTCATTACATTTGCTCTCCTGCTTAAGAACTACAACAGTTGGTCCTTCTCAATCATGAAGAATTCTGGGAGGATCAGCTCTTTTGGGGGCTAAATGAGCAGCTTCCCTTTGCAAGCATTAAGGCCAGCATTCTAGAGGCAGAACTCTAGCGGCACCTAGTGACAAAAGACAAGCATTACAAGATGCAGAACATCAACCAAAGGGGAGGAAAGAAGCAAGAACCCTGGTGGAGATTATGCATGTTTTTAAGCGGAAGCCATGGATAGCTGCTCACCAACCACAGATATATATTAGCCCAAGTACTGGGTGTGTAAATGCATTCTCTACTGCCATCATTTGCATTAACTACAAGGCTTACAACAGCACAAGCGCTGTGCAATTCTTTGGGACTTGTTCCCGCAAGGCCTCAAATCGTTCTGGCTTTAGCGTGTGAAGTTCATGAAAGCAGACATCTCAAAGGAACATAATGTAAGAGCAGCTCACCCAAAAATAAATTAGGTTTTTTCTCTTCTCGTTGAGCAGGTGTGCATTAGCTTTAATTGGCACACACCTTCAGGGTTTTCTGCTCTGAAAATGTTCTGATTGTTCATAGGACGGAAACTGCAAAATCCCAAATTTCATGCTCGACAACAAAGTAGAAGAGAAAGAATGGGCCACCCCCAGCCCAAGACAAGGACCAGAATCTCTCACAGCAAAAAGGAGTCTGAAGGAGGAACAGATTTATTGTGGTAGGAACATTAATAGCCCAGCACCTAAGGGCTAAGGCAGATACACACAGGAGAATGGTATAGAAAAAAAGGTGGCAGACAATGGGGCCATGAAACACAAGTTTGTAAAGTTTATGACATTTCTAGGCTGACCTGAAATATCTGCAAGACAAAAACTGTGACGGTTCACAACATCAGCTATTGGAAATAAAATAATTCCGTCCCTAATTTCGCTGTCCTAACCCTCCACCCATCTGAAAATTTTACCAGGTGATCTTAGGCCAGTCATGCTGTGCACCCGGTCTGGGCAAATCCCAGATCATCAATCAATTCAAGCTGATTCAGGATTTGTCCAAGGTGAGTCAAGGCAGCCCCAGATCTCCCCTGAAGCAATCTGGGGCTGTCAAAAGGTGGGGGCAGTTAGAAGGCATCCTGAATTGAAGGATCCATCCAGTCCACCCCCTGCAATTATGCAAGCAGAGACTCCCACCCTGATTAAATATGTGGTTTTAACCGTCAGCATCTAACTTAAATACCTCTCTCTCTCTCTCTCCTTCCTGATTGGCTGGTAGAAACACCAGCTCCCACTCATCAGGAGCCAGACCCAGGACCATCACACATCAGAAGTCCCATCCAGTCTAACGGCTAGCTAGCTCGCCCCATCAGACTCAACACCCTTGGGCAACGCTTATTACATTCTTTCTTCTAATTCCTTGTGACAATAGCACAATGGGACCAAATCACTTCTCATGTCCTTAAGAGTGCAGCCCAACTGGTTCAAATTTGCTCTTATTAGCCTCCAACAATGAATCAACCAGAGCTGGTTAATCAATTGATTAAAGGTTGCTGCCCTGGTGATAATCGGATGAAAAATGGTGGCTGTTGTGGGGAAAAGGAATCTTAAGTCTTGACAGGCTGGAGGGAGTCAACCTGAGGCATTCTCTCCCTTGCTAAAACATGGCCCCAATATGTAATATTCCTTCACTCAACAAGACATTTCTAGGTGGCTCCAAACTCTGCCTTTCCCTTCTTCGCAGTGGCCAACTAACATCTGCCAGAGGGTCCAACTTTACCATGAAATTTATCTGTTTATCAGATTTCTCCACCATTGGGAGATAGCGTGTAATTCCCTCTGACTGCTCATAATGAAGGCAGATGGCATTGCACTTCAAATTCCCATCGGAGGTTTGTTTTTATTATTATTTCACTGCCTTCTGCATCATTTCCCCCAAACAACAAATCAGCGCTTGTCTCTTTTTTTAGGGAGAAGAAAAAGGCTAGGCAGACTAATTGCAGAGAGAGCCAAGAAAATTAACCAATCCCAAGAGGAACGAAATGTTTAGGACTTTTCCCAAAAGTTTTCTTTCCTTCTCTCTCATCTGCCAGTTCTTCAATACACTAAGCCCAAAACCAGCTGGGCCCAACATACCGGAGAGGTAGCTTTCATCCTCACAGAATCTCAGAGTTAGGAAATCATCTAGTCCAGGGATGGGGTAGCTCTAAGATGGAGTTTCCCAAACTTGTGTCTCCAGCTGTTTTGGGACTACAATTTCCACCATCCCTGATCACAGGTCCTGCTGGCTAGGCATGACAGGAATTGCAGTCCAACAACAGCTGGAGACCCAAATTTGAGAAACCCTGCTCCAAGGAATGGATGTGGCCCTGCAGGCTTCTTCACCTGGCCCTTGGCACTCTCCACAGGCCACATTCCTTACTAGTCTTCCTCCACACCCTTGTTAAGTGTTTGCGCCTGACTGGAATGTGTCCTCAACCTCAAATGATGCTTCTTGCTTCCTTAGATGGAAGTGCGCATGTAGAAACCTTGTGACTTCTGCATGGCTAGAATGTCACCTCCTAGAGGTAAATGCTGTGGGAATGTTCAGGGTGGAAGGAGGGGATATATTGTTTATTAATATCCTTCCTAACTTGCATTAGGGACGCGGGTGGTGCTGTGGCTTAAACCACAGAGCCTAGGACTTGCTGATCAGAAGGTCGGCGGTTCGAATCCCCGTGACGGGGTGAGCTCCCGTTGCTCGGTCCCTGCTCCTGCCAACCTAGCAGTTCAAAAGCATGTCAAAGTGCAAGCAGATAAATAGGTACCAGTCCAGCGGGAAGGTAAACGGCATTTCCATGTGCTGCTCTGGTTTGCCAGAAGCGGCTTAGTCATGCTGGCCACATGACCCGGAAGCTGTACGCCGGCTCACTCGGCCAATAAAGTGAGATGAGCGCCGCAACCCCAGAGTCGGTCACGACTGGACCTAATGGTCAGGGGTCCCTTTACCTTTACCTTTAACTTGCATTAGCAAGTTTCTTTACTTAACAGAGTGAATTCCCCTTTACACAGCAGAAAACTAGTTGCAAACTCATGTGAGTTTGTTAAGACAAAACGCAATTAAATCTGGCTTCTCCAGATTGAAATGTGTTCTAATATTTTCCTGGTAAGACCCCTTGAATCCCTCCTAAAAGAATAAAGACACCACAGCCCTATTCATAAGTGATAAAAAGAAAGTTGACTCGCAATCAGGCAGAGCACAGTGTGATCCCTGAAGCCAGGCTTAAGGCTTAAAGTTACAAGCATATACAAACAGGTTTACCCCATATGTGGGTTGACCTAATGACTGCAGTTAGCAGTCCAGGAAGTTTGCAGGACGAAAGGAAGATGGAAAAGAGAGAGAGAGAGGCAGCATGCCTTGGCCTTTTACCAGGTCTGGAAAGATCACGCCCACCCATGAATCACATGCAAGGAAGGATGCTCCAACCCAGGAGGAACAGGAAGTTTCAACTGGCTGGACCAAACATCCCCTGCATGACCACTCTAGGAAACCAAGGAATGTTGTATTTGACTGCTCCCACCCACTTTTACCTCTGGCTCCACCCACCGCTGCCCTGCTGCCTCCGGAAGTGATCCTCAGCCTGGAAAAGGTTCCCCCCGCTGATCTAGTCCAATCTACTGGTGATGCAAGAAATCAGGTGCTACCAGGGTCCCTTCCAACTCTACGGATTCTTTCATTCATTCATTCATTCATTGTGCAATTTGATGCACAATTTACACCAATTATATGTATTTTAATATACATTACTTGGCTGTGCATTTTGGAGGGTGGCGATGCTTCTGTTCTCGTATTGTTTCAGAAAGTGTGAATGAGGTAGCTTTGCCTTTAAATGCAAACGGGATCAAATTTCTTCCCCATTCCTAGGTCTATGGAGCCCAGTATCATGTTCCTTGCCTCGAAGCAGCTCTCCAAGATACAAAGGCCTTTCCTAATACTGCCACCTGAGATGCTTTAGCTGAGCCTTCTTCTGGAGATTCACAGCAGCCTGAAGGAGCTTTCTCAACAAGCAGAGGAAGACAGTTGGGCTTCCAGAAGGTCGGCTGTTCGAATCCCCGCAACAGGGTGAGCACCCATTGCTCGTTCCCTGCTCCTGCCAACCTAGCAGTTCAAAAGCACAAAGTGCAAGTAGATAAATAGGTACCACTCCAGCGGGAAGGTAAACGACATTTCCGTGCGCTGCTCTTGTTTGCCAGAAGTGGGTAGTCATGCTGGCCACATGACCTGGAAGCTGTACGCTGGCTCCCTAGGCCAATAAAGTGAGATGAGCTCTGCAACCCCAGAGTCGTCTACGACTGGACCTAATGGTCAGGGGTCCCTTTACCTTTACCTAGGTTCTACCTCCTCTAACAGACCTTTCAGATTCCCACATTCAGAAAAGCAAAAGGCCTTATCAGAATCCAGAGAGATATTCTAAGCAGGCAAAAATCACCAAGGAGGATGTTCAGTGAGGGGTGCAGTTGAGGAGAGTCCAGAAGGCAAGAATGAAAGGCCAGAATTCCACATCCTTGAATTAATATGGTCACATAATTACTGAATAGGCAAGAAACGGGCTGGGATTAAGTGCATTAGGACTTTTAGGCCTCTGAGGGTCATTCCCAAATTGGGAAGGGTGTTTGCAAAGGGACTCTCTGCAATATTTCTCATTCAATGGGGGATTTGATGCAAAGGCAAGAAGGCACAATTAGCCGGGACCATTTCACTTGCTCTGTGTGTGTGTGTGTTTACGTCTTTTGTGCCAGTGGTGAAGTCGGCCACTCTTCGCTCCCACTAAATAGCAAATCAGTGTGCAACTTGGGCGATAATTATTCCCTGATAGGTTTAAATAGCAGAGAGCTTCCTCATTCTCCGGCAAACTGGCTCTTTCCAAATTAAACTGATCAAGTTGTGAATGAATAAGGAGAGGCTTAACTTGAACCACTTTTAAAAGAAAATGAATGAAAGCACTTCCCATCGGAAAAATATGTTTCGTTTTTGTTTTATAGATTCACCCAAAGCAAAACCACATTTTACATCAGGGCAGTGTAGACTAGAGATCTGGAGATTTTGGAGATTTACTCGAACACTAAGATCTTCCTGCTGAAGCCAGCTGCATAAGACATGCATGCTTAGAATGATAGAACAGCAGTTAATGGGTAAATGGATTTTGAATTCTAGAAAGGAGCTGAGCTCCCAGTCAATGCAACAGGAAGCTCGCAGAAGTCTAGTCTGTGGCTCCAACTGCTCCAGAGAGCATGGACCTGGAAATAGCTGCCTAGATGCTAAATGGTGTGAGTAGGTATGCAGAGCTGTAGAAGTGACTGTGTTATCTTTGACCAAAAAGAGTTAAGCATCTGCTGCGTGCAATCCTTTGGCTGGGAAGCACTCTTGTTTTTTGTGGGGGTTTTTGCATAATATTTTATTAAGTTTTATCAAAGAAAAAGGTTACATAAAGAAAAACACGAAATAGTGTAAACATACAAAAAACATCAGAATACCATAAAAACAAGCAATTAACATATAAGAATAAAAAGAAAAAAGAAAAAAGAAAAAAGAAAAAAGGAAAAATTAAAACACTAAAAGAGAATTCAAAAAGTTAAAAAAGAAAATCCCTCTCTTTAATTTCTTACCATTCATAAACCTATTTTCTTGACTTCCTCACACCCCCCTTTCTTGTATTCCAATTTAAAATTAATTAGCAAATTCCTTCTTATTAATTTTATCCTTGAGGCTGGGAAGCACTCTTGACACCTGATAGGTCAGTGTGCACATACAATCTGAAACTACAACTAATCCAGAATGCAGCAGCTAGACTGGTGACTGGGAGTGGCCGTCGAGACCACATAACACTAATCCTGAAAGACCTTCATTGGCTCCCAGTATGTTTCTGAGCACAATTCAAAGTGTTGGTGCTGATCTTTAAAGCCCTAAACGGCCTCAGCCTGGTATGCCTGAAGGCATGTCTCCACTCCCATCATTCAGCCCGGACACTGAGGTCCAGCTCCGAGGGTCTTCTGGTGGTTCCCTCCCTGCAAGAAGTGAGGTTGCAGGGAACCAGGCAGAGGGCCTTCTTGGTAGTGGCGCCCGCCCTGTGGAACGCCCTCCCATCAGGTGTCAAAGAAATAAACAACTCTCTGACTTTTAGAAGACATCTGAAGGCAGCCCTGTTTAGAGAAGTTTTTAATGTTTGGTGTTTTTAATATTCTATTTGGAGCCGCCCAGAGTGGCTGGGGATACCCAGCCAGCTGGGCAGGAAATAAATAAATACATACATACATACATACATACAGAAGCACAGGAAAGCAAGTCAGAAATTCCACAAGTAGGCTCCCACCAATCCCAAGCCACTGATTTCCCCAGGCTAAACACAAATGCATTTTGAGGTTACAGAAAGAAAATACCGTATTTTTTACTCTATAAGACTCATTTTTTCCCTCCTAAAAAGTAAGGGGAAATGTGTGTGCGTCTTATGGAGAGAATGCAGGCTGCGCAGCTATCCCAGAAGCCAGAACAGCAAGAGGGATTGCTGCTTTCGCTGCGCAGCGATCCCTCTTGCTGTTCTGGCTTCTGGGATTCAGAATATTTTTTTCTTGTTTTCCTCCTCCAAAAACTAGGTGCATCTTATGGTCTGGTGCGTCTTATAGAACGAAAAATACGGTATGCAGATGGCCAGATAATTAAAATCTGGAGAGACATGGAGAAAGAAAGAGGCAGAACAAAGATGAGCCCCCATCATCTATTTGACTCACTCATGTGTCCCTGTACCTTTTTATTTAACAAATGAGCATTTTCTGCCTTGGCTCCTCCCCCCCCCCCCCCCCCGCTTGCCTCCCTTCCGCTCCAATTTCATTCCCTTCCATGCGAAATCCCATTGAGAATAGCATCGCACTACAAAAGAAGAAAAGCCGCTTTCGCCCTCATCCTTTCCGACAAGCAGCACTGGAGGCAAGGTGAGAAAGAGAGAGATTTCCCCTCTGTAAATCTGACAGTGGCGGGTTAATGTTTTAAAAGAGGAAAAAGATGGGCAGCAAAGGGACTCCTAAAGTAAAATCAGATCCATCAAAGGTGCAATCCTGTACACACTTGCCTGGGGGTAAGCCCAGTTGCACTCCATATAATGTGCTTCTGAAGAGACATGCATAGGATTGCATCACAATCGTGTCCCACTGTAACCTGAGACAGTTCAATAAAGAGAAATAACAGATGATAGCTTTGCAAATCATGGAATTGTATAATTGTAGAGTTGGAAGGTACCACTAAAACTCTAATGAAATTGACATGGAAGTTTGGGGAAAGGAAGGAAGAATATCAGCAGATATCCTTCACCAACCGTGCCTTGCATGTTCCTTGGGTACAGTGGTACCTCTAGATGTGAACAGGATCCGTTCCGGAGCCCCGTTCGCATCTAGAAGCAAATGTAACCAGTGCACGACACTTTTCGCCGCTTCTGCGCATACGCGTGATGTCATTTTGAGCGTCTGCGCATGCGCAAGCAACGAAACCCAGAAGTAACGTGCTCCGTTACTTCCGGGCTGCCGCGGAGCGCAACTCAAACAGGCTCATCCCGAAGCACATTCAACCCGAGGTATGACTGTACTTGTTCGCTTGGTTGAAATGTGCCTTTCAACTCTCGCTAGCCTGGATCAAGGACAGAGTTGGGTTTGCGAGAGGGAAGAAGCCGGACAAAAAGTTGAAATTGACATTGGCTGTTCTGCCCATTTTTGCTTCACTACAACGGCCACCATACATGGCCCTTGGTTTGAAAAAAAAATGCCCCCCACCTCTTGACTACGCACAAATGTCTGTTCTTGCAGGTGCAGCCAGTGCTTGATTTACATATACAGTGGTACCTCGGGTTAAGAACTTAATTCGTTCTGGAGGTCCATTCTTAACCTGAAACTGTTCTTAACCTGAAGCACCACTTTAGCTAATGGGGCCTCCTGCTGCCACCGCACCGCCGGAGCACTATTTCTGTTCTCATCCTGAAGCAAAGTTCTTAACCCAAGGTACTATTTCTGGGTTAGCGGAGTCTATAACCTGAAGCGTATGTAACACGAGGTACCACTGTAAGCTGAACAAGCTATAGCTTAGGGCCCCACTCTCTTGGCCCCCCCCCCAAAAAATAATGAGACTTTGTAAATTGTGTTTCTAAAGGAACTTTTCTTATTGCCAAATGCCAATGTGTTTGCATTGTTAAATTTGTTATGAATTTAAAAAAAAACATTTTAAGTTAGAGCTTAATAATTATTTCACTATTAATATACTTCTTAATTGTATTTCACTATTTAATATACTTCTTCTTAATTGTATTTCAGTTCAACAATTACTTCGATAAAACACACATTTTGTTACATGCAAATGGCTTGAGATACCTATTAGGTCCGTAATTTACCATATAACATATATTCAACACAAAAAAACAGTGACAATTTGTTGTTGGCAAAGGACAGCTGGACATGTAAAGGGCCCCATTACTTTCCGTGGCTTAGGGCCCCATCAAACCTAAATCCGGCCCTGGGTGCAGTTTAGGATAAGTGGGGGACGGGGGGAAGGAGTCCAACCCTTCCACTCTTGAATGGAAACCATGGTTATTTTATAAACCCAGAAGCATTAAAGGATTCCTTCTGCACTGTTAACTCACTCATTGTGAGTGAGGGTTTGCGACGGCAGCTGATGCCTGAGGGACATCGATGGAAGCCGCCCTGTGGCAAGGCTAAGGGTGATTACCTCTCTAAG
Source organism: Podarcis erhardii (assembly GCF_964252035.2). NCBI lineage: Eukaryota > Metazoa > Chordata > Lepidosauria > Squamata > Lacertidae > Podarcis > Podarcis erhardii. Next base: position 46,911,004 of record NC_138503.1, on the reverse strand, counting down.
ATGTTTTGAAAGCGTCTTGGTGCTGAAATCCTCACTATTAATTCCAACCCCCCCCCCCCAAGCAGCATCCGGACTCTCTTTCCATTACCCGCCGCATTGGAGAGAAATCTTGTCTTCCTTTCACTCTCACGTGGCACATTAAATCCCCCAGGCTCTTTGTTCCCGAAAGGTTATCATTAAACCCAATAAATTTAGAAGAAGAAGAAGAAAATAACAGTGTTGGGAGATGGAATTTGGGTTGAAATCGGAAGGCTTTTAATGAAGCTAACAATTAAGGATAAAACTTCTTCTTCTTCCCTAACTCTCCTCGCTCCCTCACTTTCAGTTTACCTAATGTGCAGAATATGTTCAGGTTTTTCAGGGTTTTTTTATGGAGTAAGCACCTCCTTTAAAAGATTACAGAGATCTAGAAGCATGCAAAACCGCCACACATCCTCGCAGATGATAAGAATGTGAAAAACTAAATTGGAGTTAGAGCCCTGCTCAGAGTAGACCCACTGCCAAGAATGGGCATGACTAACTTGAGTTACTTAATTGTAATAGGTCTCCTCTGAGTTTAACAGACTTTACCCAGATTTTTAGAATGCTATGGGGGGGGCGTTATTGCTGGTATTTTTTTTTTTAAGTATTTTAATTGTCCTTTACTGGTTTATTCTTTTCTTAAACCACATGAGGGTGTGTGTGTTTTTTTTTGGGGGGGGGGGGTTACAATCAAGCAGTATGAAATGAACAAATAACTTGATAAAAGCCATAGGATTGGATGCAACCTCATAAGGTTTTATTGAGCTAAATTTTACTCAAGAGTAAAAATTACTCAAGAGTAAAATTAGCTTTTACGCAGGAGGCCAAGGTGGCTCTCTCCTGGAGCACCTGTCATGTGCCCTGACTAGGGCCACGGAAGGAATTTTATTCAATTCACATTTGAAAGCAAAACTGCCTCGTTCTCTCTTTTTTTTATATAATATTTATTAAGATTTTACAAAATCAAAAATACAAAAATGCATAGTAAAACAAGAAACAGAAGAAACTCTCGAACAAAAATACAAGATACAAAAAACAAGAGAAATAGAGAAATAGAAAAAAAGAAAAATTAAAAAGAAAATTAAAACAAATCCATTTTTTATAACTTTGAACTCATTAACTTATTGAACTTATTGAATAACTCATGAACTCATAACACCTCCCCTTTTTGTATTCCCATTAAGATATTCAAATCAGCAAATCCTTACCTTCTTCCATTTATCTCAACTCTAAATCTTAACATATTGTAACCCTATAATTTCACCAAATTTTTAATTCATTTTTGCATACTCTTTTTAACTTTGTTGCTAGTGCCACTTATTTTCAGTCCAACATCATTTTAACTTTCATTAATTTTACAGTATTTCTGCCTTGTTCTCTTTTGCAGCATACTATGAAGACTGAATCACAGCCATCCTTCCAAATCCGTACTTCCTTAAATGTTGCAGTGCCGTTCTCAAGCCAAGTCACGTGTACACAAATGCGTATACTAGGGTCAAGTGTGCATACAAATGTTTGCGGCAGTGAAGACAACATGTAAGAATGCATTATATTAGGGGAGATTGCTTTGGAAACATCTGTGCGTTAGCAAAAGTGCATACAAATTTGGGTATATGAGGAGAAATTCACACTAGAATCCTGTTGAATTCTCACAAGAAACTTTTTTTATTATTTATTGCAAGCTTGATGTGGAAATGTGGAGAGCTGATCTTAAGACTGGAAGAAACCAAAATGGACAGAATCACACATCCCTAATCCTGACTCTTTAAAATCTGGAATGAAAGCTTCATGTTTTTGCTCCTCTGCAATTGCAAGCAGTGGAGTTTGGTCCATATGGGCAAACGGGGCACTGCCCCACTGACCTCAGTCTGCTCTCAGACTACCCCCACTGGCTATCCTTCACTCTGCTGCCACCTACTGTTGGCCTCCCTGCCTTTCACCCTACCAGCAAATACTGGCTGTGATTCAGAGGCTGACACTCTTCTTTCCTGACAACTGAGCTCCGCTCACCACCACCCTGGTGGTTAAGCCTCTCTCAAAAAGGAAGATCCAGGTTCAAGTTCTACCCTCTTCCCCTCCCGTTTGGATTAGGTTGAATACAACCTGTTGCTCGCCGGGTGAAGACAGAAAGAGATAGCGTTTAATTAAGGAACCGTGGGGAGACGAAAGGGCATCCATTTTGTCACAAAGATCAATCGCCAGGCGAATCAAATTGCCAAATCGAATCAAATTGCTTAGCAGACAAGAGCCCTCGGGCTCCCTATTCTTCACAACTAAGGAGAAAACGACACTGATTAGATGATATTGATCACGGAAATGGCTCATGCCCAAGATGTATTATTTGTTGCTATTACAACAAATTCCACTCTGTCACTGGAATCCTCCTGTTTGGAACGACTGTCTAGACTACCAGCCAACTCCAGCCCTAACTCTTCATAAGATGTACCACCCACCATGGTAAAGGAGGTTTTGTCAGGGAGAGCAAAGACTACGTTTGCCATCATAGGTGCCAACTCCCTGGAGCCCTGGGTGCCCGAGCACCCACAAAACTCCCCATGAAGGAGCCGGGCACCCACAAATTTCAGTGTCAGGACCTTTCTCCTTCTTTGCTGATCACTCATAGCCGAGTAAGATTGTCTTCTATAAACACGGTTTTAACAATAAGTCCATAAGTGACTGGAGGTCAATTCTGGATCCACACGTCCTTCCACAGTGGGGACATAGGTTTCCGGGTAGAAATTGATCATGGTGAGGGTTTGCCAAGCATGCCTTCCTCTTAGCACATTTCTCCCTTGTGTCCTGAGTTCAAGCGTCTTCAAAGCCCATGACACCTTTGGTAAAGACTGTTCTCCAACTGGAGCGCTCGCAGGCAAGTGTTTCCCAGTTGTTGGTGTTTATATTACATTTTTTTTAGATTTGCCTTGAGAGAGTCTTTGAACCTCTTTTGTTGACCACCAGCATTACGCTTTCCATTTTTAAGTTGGGAATAGAGTAGTTGCTTTGAAAGACGATCATCAGGCATCCGCACAACATGACCAGTCCAACGAAGTTGATGTTGAAGAATCATTGCTTCAAATGGCACCCATGGCCCTGAGCACCCATGGTCACGGGGCCAAGTTGGCACTCCTGTTTGCAACTCAAGGGATGGCTTGGAATCAGGTGCAATTCAGTGACAGTATGCATTCTGGGAAAAGGCACAGTGCACCTGCTTTGCAGAGCATCCCCTTGGCATGCAGAACCTAACACTTTCAAACTTGGCATCTTCAGGTATGACTGGGAACAGGGGTGCCAACTTGAATAAAATAGGGGAGGGTATCCACATAGAATCCTAGAACTGTAGAGTTGGAAGGGACCCTGAGGATCATCTAGTCCAACCCCCCTGCAATGCAGGAATAGGCATCTGTCCCATGCAGGGATCGAACCTGCAACCTTGTCTCTAACCAACTGAGCTATCCAGGCTGATACATAATTGATCACAAGACATGGCAAACACACACCACTTGGATGGCAATGCCCAGGGCTGGATTTAGGTTTGATGAGGCCCTAAACTACTGAAGGTAATGGGGCCCTTTCTATGTCCAGCTGTCCTTTGTCAACAACAAATTGTCACTGTTTTTTGTGTTGAATATATGCTATGTGGTAATTTAGGAACCTAAAAGGTAAAGGTAAAGGGATCCCTGACCATTAGGTCCAGTCGTGACCGACTCTGGGGTTGCGGTGCTCATCTCGCTTTATTGGCCAAGGGAGCCAGCGTCCAGCTTCCGGGTCATGTGGCCAGCATGACTAAGCCGCTTCTGGCAAACCAGAGCAGCGCACGGAAACGCCGTTTACCTTCCCGCCGGAGCGGTACCTATTTATCTACTTGCACTTTGACGTGAATTCAAACTGCTAGGTTGGCAGGAGCAGGGACCAAGCAATGGGAGCTCACCCCATCGCGGGGATTCGAACCCCCAATCTTCTGATCGGCAAGTCCTAGGCTCTGTGGTTTAACCCACAGCGCCACCCTCGTCCCTATTTATGAACCTACTAGGTATCTAAAGCCATTTGCCACTGTTACTGTATGTAGGTTTTATTTTATTTGTTTTTTATCTTATATTTTGGAAATGTACATCCAGGGGTTTTTTCCTTTAAATTTTTTGGGGGCGGCAAGAGAGTGTTTAGCTTATACATAAATCTGTTGCCAATGCCCATCAACTTTGGGAAATGGCCCCCTCAAATATTGGGAGGGGCCGAAGCAACCTTGGCCCCTAAGAGTTGACTCCTATGTCTGACTACTGACTACTGTCTGAGACCTGGAGAACCTCGGTCAGTCAGTATAGACCAGTGGTTCCCAAAGTTGTTTCTTCCCCCATCGATCAATCAAAAATTGCTGAGGTTCTTGGTGGACGACTTAAATGGTTTCTATCCCTGCCCTAGCAATTGTTACACATTGTGCTTGATGCTCTATGGATTTTAATTATATTTTTGCAGATACACTATTGGTCACATGAATGAAGATAATAGACGTGGTCAGCAGCTGGGGAAAGTTTGGCGCAGGCAACACTGGACTAGATATAATGAATGCTTATGTTGTTTTCACCAACATAAAAAATATACAAGAATCCCCCAGCTCTGCTCTAACCAGTGTGCTGCACTGCCCCTTCTCCTTCTCCTATTGTTGCTGCTGCTGCTGCTGTCTCTGTTACCACCATCTGAAAAATTCATGTCCTGCCCCACATTATTCCCAAGTCCCTCGCACCCAACACAGAAACAGCTGTGGGCAGAGCATTATTCCTCAGAGACAGATGCTACGAAGAGCAATGGCAATATGTACATTCATTATCTCAATAGCCCCAACTGAATTATGCTAAACGAATGGCTGATCCGCATTCCGCGGAGTATCCCAACAGCACTGGGGGAATAGGGAATGTAAATGCTGGGGATTTAGATTACTTCCCACAGCATTCCCCCACACACCCGCCCCACTCCCTGCCCAGATGCCTGCATTTTGTTCAAAAGTTGATTTAGCGCTCGCAGGAGCAGCCAGATGGCAGCCTCCAAGTTTTACTCATAAATACAGGATAGAGAGGCAAAAAGCAATCCCCCTGGATCTTGCCAAGAGAAAGGAAAGAGGCCAATGGAACTCTTCAGGAGATGGATCGCTCCTCTGCTGTCAACCTGAATATCTACAGCAACCAATGGATGAAGAGAGCTGGAGTTGGTCTGGGTGAGGCCATTTTCCAAGGGTGTGGAACTTCATGTCTACAGACCAAAAGCAACCCTCCAGCCCCCTCAATTTGGCCCTTGGGACTCTCATAACAATATAGAGGGCCTTGCTCTGTATTGGCAGACACAGAAGCCCATCCAGTCCAGCATAATAATAACAACAACAATTTATTATTTATACCCTGCCCATTCGGCTGGGTTTCCTCAGACACTCTGGGCGGCTCCCAAGAGAATATTAAAAACACGAAATAACATCAAACAATAAAAACTTCCCTAAACAGGGCCTTCTCAGTATGGCGCCCGCCCTGTGGAACACCGTCCCATCAGATGTCAAGGGGAAAAAAACATCTATCTGACTTTTAGAAGACATCTGGTCTTCTCAAAGTCAGATAGTTGTTTATTTCCTTGACATCTGCTGGGAGGGCATTCCACAGGGTGGGTGCCACCACCGAGAAGGCCCTCTGCCTGGTTCCCTATAACCTCACTTCTTGCAGTGATTGAACCGCCAGAATGCCCTTGGAGCTGGACCTCAGTGTCCGGGCTAAACGATGGGGGTGTAGACGCTCCTTCAGGTATACTGGGCCAAGAATCCACCTGAACACATCTGTCTGCCCCTAACACAACTTAGGTTGAAACTGGCTGTTGAGAAAGAACTTGAGCTTTTTTGCACGAGATATTTGCAGACATTTTGGGTGCTGCGATCTCACACACTCTTGCACTGCACTCTCATCCCAAAAAAAGTCGTCTTCTTTTTTTAATGCCGCGATCTCTCCAGATTTTACAATGCAGTTCCGCAGTCAAGTCATGTTTACAAAAATGCATAGACTGGGGGAAAGTCTGTGTGCATAAGAAACCATCTGTCCATGAAAGATCACATACAAAAACATGCTATGGCAAATTGCTTTGCAAATGCATTCATACTAGGGAAAAATGCATTTGCGACAATGTGTATATTAAGAGAAATTCGCACTAGAATTTTCATGAATTTTCACAAGGAAAATTGTGAAAAGCAAAAGCCACAAACCAACATAGAAATGTGGAGATCTGAACTTAAGATCTGCAAAATAAGAAATGGAAATAAATCAAAATTGACTGCTTCACCCATCCCAACATCCCGGGTAAGTAGGGATAGGACTGCAGCCTCACTGTCCAAAATAAAACCAGCAAGTGTTAGAAATGGAGAAACACTTCTTTTTGGCATACAGAAAATCCCGTGCTCCTCTCCAACCACTGCCTTTGTTTTTTCCTCCTTCTTTGTATTGTCTTCTGGGACAATTTTCTGTTGCATCTTTGAGAGAGTCATACTTCATAAGACGAAGGAGCACAGACATGCATTTCAAACAGCCAGCAAAAGCTCAAAACAGGAACGAAAGGGTGACGAAAATAGACTGGTTTGGATTCCAGGCACTCTATTGCGTGCCTGTGCAACCTTCCCCCCAGTTTCCCATCCTCCCCGCCCCCCTCCCCAGCCAACAGACAGCATTATATCTGCACCATACATTAAAAGCACATGCCAACTTTGGAGCCTTTGGCCAGCATCAACACTCCCATCCTCCAGCATTAGCCAAGCTATATGAGGGTTATTTGATGTACCTCCACCTTTAGAGACAATAAAAGTACCATTTTGTATGATGCATACTTTGGCGATGGGATTTGCTGTGTGATGAAGGCTGCTGGGTTAGATGAAACACCATAACCAGACACTGGAGAGACCTGTCAGGAGTAAGCATGGACCAATGGTACCAAATAGTATGGGAAACAGCCCTACTAGAAAAATTAACTAATAAACTGAAACTGACACGGGGACAAACAGAAGAAGACACCTTCACCCCGGTATGGCTCCCCTTTATCACATACACAGCCCAACAGGACAATGACAATAATCCACCAACAGCATACAAATCAGTATGGCTAACCTGATCCAAAACACCCACCCACCTCACTCACACACAAAAACAAAGATCACCACAGCCAATCACAAACCAACAATCACACCCTAGGCCAACCCCAACCTCTCTCACCACCAAAGGAACACAAGTGAACAACACAAGCAACGCTGACACCAAACTCCACATACATTAAGCATAATAGAAACACCGCTACCCGACCCCATCTCTCCTCCCTCCACCCCCTTTCTTTTTTTCTTTTCTTTTTTTTCTCTTTTCTTCTCCCCCTAATGCCGCAACAAATGAAACGGATTTGTAAAAATGTTACATGGAGGGGGGGGGGAATACGAGGCATTATACTCACACTGTAAAACAAGAAAACCCTAAATAAAATATTTTTTTTTAAAAAAAAAAAAAAGATGACCATATAAAACGGGGGGTAGTTTATTTGTCTTCTGTCTTTCCTCCAAGGAACCCAAGGTGGCATTTGTGATTCTTGCTCCTACCCCTGAGACCACCTTATGAGGAAGGTCAGGATGAGAGGCAGTCATTAGCCCATGTGAATTTCATGGCCAGGGAGAGATTTGAATTTGCAGTCTAAAGGTGGACTTTGATACTTCCTACTCAGAACAGACCAGCTGAAGTTAATAAACACAGCTAGCTTGGGTCTACTAATGTGGTCTAAACCAGTGTTTCCCAACCTTGGGCCTCCAGCTGTTTTTGAACTACAACTCCCATCATCCCTGACTAGCAAGACCAGTGGCAAGGGACGATGGGAATTGTAGTCCAAAAACAGCTGGAGGCCCAAGGTTGGGAAACACTGGTCTAAACCACTGAGGCTCTTGGGCTTGCCGATCAGAAGGCTGGCAGTCTGAATTCCTGCGGCAGGGTGAGCTCCCGTTGCTCTGTCCCAGCTCTTGCCAACCTAGCAGTTCGAAAGCACACCAGTGCAAGTAGATAAATAGGTGCCACTGTGGCAGGAAGGTAAACGGCGTTTCCATGTGCTCACAGTGTTCTGTTGCGCCAGAAGTGGTTTAGTCCTGCTGGCCACATGACCTGGAAATCTGTCTGTGGACAAACGCCAGCTCCCTCGGCCTGAAAGCGAGAGGAGCACCACAACCCCATAGTTGCCTTTGACTGGACTTAACTGCCCAGGGCTCCTTTACCTTGACCTTACTAATTTTAGTAGGTCTATTCTTTGTAGGACTTTGGGCCCCATCTGCACTACGCATTTAAAGTATCATCATACCACTTTAAAGAGTCTTGAGAAAGCCCTTACAAGCAGAAAGATGTCTCTATCTCTTTCCTCCCTCCTGAACCTCTCTCAAACCTCTGCCTCTCTACCCCTCCCTTCCCTTGGTCTCTTGCTCCCTTATTCCTATTTTCACTGGCCTCCAGTTCCCCATCTTTTCTACCATCTCCCCATCTGAGATGGTGAATCAGGTCAATGCATCTAGCTGTTAACAAGAAGGTCGGTGGTTTGAGCTCACCCAGACACGGCTGTGGGCAGGATTCCCACTAGATGGCTCTTAGGGTCTCTTGCAACTCTACAGTTCTATCGTTCTATTTTTCCTCAGCAGTCACGAAATTGGGAGAAAAGCAATGACAAACCTAGACAGCATCTTAAAAAGCAGAGACATCACCTTGCCGACAAAGGTCTGTATAGTTAAAGCTATGATTTTCCCAGTAGTGACGTATGGAAGTGAGAGCTGGACCATAAAGAAGGCTGATCGCCAAGGAATTGATGGTGCTGGAGGAGACTCTTGACAGTCCCATAGACTGCAAGAAGATCAAACCTATCCATTCTGAAAGAAATCAGCCCTGAGTGCTCACTGGAAGGACAGATCCTGAAGCTGAGGCTCCAATATTTTGGCCACCTCATGAGAAGAGAAGACTCCCTGGAAAAGATCCTGATGTTGGGAAAGATTGAGGGCACAAGGAGAAGGGGACGACAGAGGACGAGATGGTTGGACAGTGTTCTCGAAGCTACCAGCATGAGTTTGACCAAACTGCGGGAGGCAGTGGAAGACAGGAGTGCCTGGTGTGCTCTGGTCCATGGGGTCACGAAGAGTCGGACACGACTAAACGACTAAACAACAATAAATTATTCCTCAGGTGCCTTTCCCCACAATAGTTAGCTCCTTCACTCACAACATTCCAAAAAATACTTCTCCAAAAAGTGGAGAAAGTCAGACAAAGGTGATTTGTCTGGGGGATTCAGGGCAGACAAAAGAAAGTACGTCTTCATTCCCACCAAAGAAGAATGGATAAGATAATGGACTATGCAGAATTTTGCTGCAAAATTAACAGCAAAATTAAGAGAATCTAATGATGAGTGTTTTGTGGAAGAATGGGTGCCTTTTTCAGATTATTTAAAGAAGTATTATAGTATGATGAACTCGCAGGCAGGGTTTGACCTATGAGCAACAGAAGTAATTAGATTATAATATCATGGTTATGATCTAATGGATAGCTGATAGGATGTAGCAGAAAGGGAGAAATAACAACTCCATGGAAAACAGGGTGGGAAGACGACAAAAAAAAAGATGCAATTGTGCTTTGATTGTATATGTTAAAAATGTTGAAACTTAATAAAATATAATTGGAAAAAAGAAGAGAAATTATATCTTCTCACAGTGCGTAGTTAAATGGTAGCGATGACCACCAACTCGGATGACTTTGAAAGAGGACTGGGCAAATTCATGGTTGATAAGACTATCTGTGGCTACTAGCAAGGCTCTTCTTGCAGAGATGGTCTGGAAAACAGGGACGGAGCCTGCAAACAGGGATGCTCGAAAGCAGGCTACTGGTGGTAGTACTGCAAGAGGCGCTGGCACTTCGCGACTGCAAAACGTCAGGGGCTGCAGTCGCTTTGAGGCTGCAGCAGAAAATAGCAGAGGAGAGAATGTGCCCACTCAGCAAGTCCGGGGGAAAGCTTAGCTCTCAGCAAGCAATGCCGTGGGACCGCACCCCATTCCTTTATTGCTGTCAGGAAATAAGCAGACGAGGCAACCGGCTTCCAGCTCCCGGCATCCAAAAAGACCATTTGCTGCCAAAAATCTCCTGACCCGCTTCTCTGCCACCCAGCAGCGAGGAGGGATGGCTATATGATTAGGAAGAATCTTGGCGTTTTGCTACCGATGCAAGAAATGAATTCCCCTACCCTCCCGCAGTGCTGCTCCTCTTCCCGTTCCATGTTGTTAACTGGCATTAACCTCAGCATAATATACTGAACAAAAATATTAAGATGCAGGGGTCTCAAGAGGATTTGTTTAGAGGAGGCCCTCTTGCAGAGCTTGACTGACAGGCAATTAACAAGAACCTGATGCTCTTCAGTGCTAATTAAGATCACTTTGCCAGATCAGGCCATCATGTCTGGTAATCAGCAGCCCAGCAGATGCCTCTGGGAAGCCCATGAGGACACAGAGGGCAAAAGGATGGCCCCTTTCCCCTATTGACTAGCAGGGAGACAGGGGTAGACTGTCTAAAGCTGGAGGCTCCAGTCAAGTTCCAAAGTCAGTTGACAAGTCTTGTCTCACTCAGTGGTTAGAGCAGGGGTTGGGAACCACAGACCCAGAGGACAAAGGTGGCCTCCCACATTTCTAGTCAGCCCCTGGGAATCTCCCCAGGATAAGACCACCACCAGGGCATTGGCATGGCTGGAATGTGTCCTTGAACAGTGAACCATAGAAGAGTTGTAAAGGACCACAAGGGTCATGTAGTCCAACCCCTGGCAATGCAGGAATCTTCTGCCCAACATGGGGCTCCCCTGAGCAGGAGTGGTGAGCAATGTTAATGATTGTCACTTGCCTTCACTTCCCCCACCCCACTGTCCTGCTCATAGTTGTGAAGAATATTCCAATGTTATGAATGGTCTCTGTCACCATTAAGAAAAAGAGGTCTCAATAGGCCAATATATACCGTATTTTTCACTGCATAAGATGCACTTTTTTCCTCCTAAAAAGTAAGGGGAAATGTCTGTGCGTCTTATGGAGCAAATGTGTGATCAATCACTGGCTCCCCTTCCAGCCCCGGCCCCTTGCCCAGGCCTCCATTGCTGAATGTTCTGCAGACGGAGGCTGTTTGTTTCCCCAGCGACATGTGACTGGCTGATTAGATTATCTGTCTGGAAACTGTAGAAACGGCTCTCTTTCCTTTCCTAAAGAAGCTGCAGAACTGTGAGTCGAACCCCATAAAAACAGGATTTTTTCCCTTTGCAAAGTAAACTCAACAACTGTGAGCTGATCCTCAAAAAAGGGGGCTTTTCCCCTTTGCAAAAGAGGCTGCACAACTGTGAGCTGATCCCCCCTTTCCTCCTCTAAAAACTAGATGTGTCTTATGGAGCGAAAAATACAGTAGGTGGGCTGTCCCTGTACCTTCTTTAAGTTCTCAGAGTTCTTAACCAAGCTCGAGGTGATCACCTGAACTAGCCAGATGTTTAACTGATCATCCATCACAGTCAGTCCATCATCTGAACAATAAGACTTGAGCACCATCTTGCGCAAACATGGCAACTAGACATTCCGTTCTGGTGACTGCAACCCTAGTTGAAGAAGGCATTTGGCACCTAGCTTATATATTGGAGTTTCTAACACCAGTAACCTACTTAGTGTGGACACAGGAGGTTGCGTTGCCGCATACTGAGCCAGATCTCAGTCCACCTAGCACAGCACTGTCCATGCTCAATAGCAGCAGCTCTCCAAAATTTCACCCCAACTGGAGATGTTTGGGATTGAACCAGGGACCTTCTGCATGTGAAGCAGGTGTCCTGCCACTGAATCATGAGCCTCCTGCACTCAGCTAGGTGGTCTCATCTTTTTTTATTTATTTTTTGGGAAGACGCCTGTGCATGAATTTGTTTGGTGTGTGTAGATCAGTGCACACTGACCAACGCACAGTCTTTGCAGTAGTGCTCTGTTCCGATGGCATGAAGTAGTCACGACAAACCGGTAGATTCCTATCTGCTGCAGCCTTCATCCGCCTTCACAGCCGTTGTAACATACTGCTTGTTATCATCCACCTATTCTGCCGTTGAGGACTTCTTGGATCATTCTTTGTCTAGCTCCTTCCCTTTGACCTTACCATCTTGGGTGACCCTGCTGGGAGTACGAGATCCCATCATAGGAACATACAAGCCCACTCACCATGACAAGGCAATGATCCAGCAAGTGGGTCAGCTAGGTGGACCAATGGTCTGACTCTGTATAAGGAGGCTTCCTATGTCCCGAGGATGCCATGGGTGATGCTCAGCACCTGTTTCAGGACTAATAGAGAGAAAATGGTCCCTCTTCCCCGCACGTCCAATGGCAAGCCAGCGTTGAGAAGGGGGGACTGCATTATCATATGCAGTGCTGAGGCTCAGCTTAAGGCAGCATCAGATATAACTTAAGCCCCCAATCAATCAAAGGGAGCCACTGTCAAAGGCTCAAAGCAAGTGGGTGCCCTTTGCTCAGATTACGTTTAAGGCTTCTTTCAATTTCTTCAGAGCTACAAATCCAGTGCAGGTGTTTTTTCCTCCCTTCTGAAGCTTCCCTAAAATGACATCCTACTTAAGGCAATCTGAATGGGCCATGGAAAGAATACATCAAAGTAGCACAGATTTGGTTTTCTGGGTGTGTGTGTGCTTTTTAATTTCCCCACAAAGGTAGTTGGCTTAGGGAAGGGAGAGGTGAAATACAGTGCAGGAAATGGAAGGGAGATAGGGGGAAAGAGGGGGATTTTTAAAAACCAAGATTCAAAAGTTTGCAAAACAGTAACGATTATTTGTACAATGTCATTGGAAGATGAAACTTCCCTCTCCAAGAGCAGTATACCACGGAATGGCGATGCTGTGGACAGACAAGGGGAGCAGACATCTCCTTCATGCTCTATTTGTGAGAGGAAGAACTGTTTCCAAAATAGGTATTGATACTTAAAGAAATAATAATGTAGGAGTATTGAGTGGTATCCAGCTGACCCTTACTGAGAGTAGGCATGCATTCAGACACGGGGCAAGTTGTGTTAGTTTTCCTGGCTACAATGCTAGCATGTCTATTTTCTATTTTCTAACATTTCTTTCACATTGCAGTACCTGTTGCGTTACAGAACTGTGGCTTTTTGACTGATACGTTCAGTGCTTTTCTTCTGGGGGGGACGCAGAGGTATGCATACCGCTAAACATTTTGTGAATCTTTGTAATGTTGTCCATTTACTGTATTTATTTTCCCCAATTTGAACTATAAAATGGTGGTTTTCTTGAGTCAAATTGAGAGTACCCCTAAACATTTTTTGATTTTATTCTTTAGAAAAATGGGTATGTCGCCAAGTCACACTAAATTCCATCTACTCCAGTGGGCACAGAATGACACAGCTACCAATGCCATTGGAGAATGTAGCTCCATTCCCACAGGTTTTCCTTACATGCCTGCTTCTGTTTCCCCAGGACTCTGGAAGAAGAGAAATGTCTGTTGTTGTACCCTCCCAAATCTCATCAATTTACTCCCATGATTCTCCAGGTTAATTTTTGCTGGGGGAAACCAACATGGGAATGAACGCTAAGCTTCTGTAAGATTTCGCTAGATTTCCAGAAGTGGTTTTTACACCACGTGGAAGCTCAAACATAATGTGGAAGTTAGCAGGTAGGGAAATATCGGCGGGGCGGGGGGAGGAATAAAACTGCAAGGTGAACGCAGCCTAGTTCTACTGAGATTAATAGATCCAAATTAGTCATGTCCATCAATGTCAATGGGTCTTTTCTAAGGAAGACAAACGTCAGAGAAAGGCACAGATTTTTACAGGCCTTCCTTGACGCTCCCCTCTTCTCTTCCATCACCCCAACAAAAAAGGCAAGGTTGTGAACATTCAAATGTTGTTAGGAAAGCTCCAAAGGTATTTGTGAAAGTGGTCTACTCTGCTATGATTCAGGGGGGTGGGGCGTGGAAGGAAGGGGATTGTGAAAGGCGAACAATTTAGTGCAGTTACATAACTACTTTTCATCTGGGGATCTGAATGTGCACAGCAAACATGACTTAATTAATTATGCCTTATCAGGCCCCTGGAGAGAAGCAGTCATAATATTTTATGGCCCAGGAAGGTGAAGGTTAATGATTCGTCCCTTGCCCATCCTTCCCCCCCCCCCATACGTGTACATTAGTGGCAAAAATTGTGGAAACCTTTTGGGGAAAGTGTATTTCCAAGGTTTGATTGTTCATAACACCAGGTTGTTGTTTTTTTGAGTAATAGCACAATCAGTGCTTTTTTCTGGGGGTACGCATACCCCTAAACATTTTGTGAATCCTTGTACTTTTGTCCATTTGCTGTATTTATTTTTCCCAATTTGAACTATAAAATGGTGGTTTTCTCGAGTCAAAATGAGAGTACATTTTTTTAAAGAAAAAAAAAGCACTGCATAAAATTATATATCAATGGAAAGATAATTTAATGAAGAACATAATGCAACTAAGTTTATCTGTATGCTATCAAAAGTTATGACCCAATAACCAGAAAAAGGAAGCACAACTTGCTTAGGTTGATATGTAGTAGCTTTCCTTCATTTGAATGTAGCCAATGAGAGTAAGAGCTGCTGAAAACAATAAAGCTTCTGAGCAGACCCACATAGGACTGTACTGTGTGTTGAACCATTTGGTCTCGTGAGTAGGTTCCACTGAAAGAAATGGAACCAGTTTGCTGTAACTCACTTGGCTCTCATTGTCTTATCCTGCAGACAAACACTATGGTGATAAAATGTAAATGCAACTTAAAGTACCTCATCATGACAGAACGGTATATTATAATGGCACATTTGAAAGATCGAGGTGATAAAAGGCTCTAATAAAAATACCAGAAATAAGAAGTCAGGGATGGGGAGGGAATAAGAAGACTACAAATGGAAAACCAGTTGATAATACTAGAGCTCAGCTTCCAAATTTTCACTGATCACAACTAAAGGCTGAGCAGGGACTTGCTAGAACATCTCTTTGCAAAGTTACAGAACGCAGAGTGGCAACTTTTCCTTAACGCACGATCAGACCTATTGATCGAGCCATGTCTCAAATCAGTCAGTCGGTCAGACTTTTATTATTGTCCATAGTTGACAGCCATCACAATTGACCCAAGAGGAAGCCAAACACAGGCATTTCCAGAAAAAAAAAACAAGTTCTCAAACCATAAGATTGGAAAGTTTTCCCCAAATCATCTTTGCCATCAACATCATTTTTGGGTCAGCTTTCACTGCTTGCTAATGCCAGTGGAGGCAGATCCAATGGGGCACTGCCCCACCAATCTCACTCAGCCCCCTTCACCTTCCTACCTTCTTACTTTCAACCTGCTCAGAGGGTGGGGGCCTGGCTGTCATCTTCCTCCTCCCCCAGGGGCGCCAACCTGAATAAAATATTGGGGGTGCCCTGGTAAGCCCCGCCCTGCATAATCAATCACAAGACATGGCACACGCAACCATATGGAAGGCAATGGTCTCAACTCAGCCTTTAGGAGTTGGCTCATATGTCCTCCTCAGTCTCAGGATGCCCCTTTCAGAACTCAACAGAAGAATAAGGAAAATCTGAAGGGCAGAGCTTGAATGGCAGTTTTTATATATAGAATGATTTCCTATCTCATACAAATATTGAAGCATACAGTCTCATCAATATATTCCCATGTCTGGCTTATTTAAGGCTATATAGAACCTTTATTCTCAATCATGATGGTGCTCACAGGTGGAGAACACTTTGATTTTTTCATAAATCTTCATTATTCGTTAAGTGAATCTTTGAGTTATTACTTCTGTAAAGGGTAAAGAAAAAAGGTGAAGAACTCCTGGATGGTCAAAGGCGACTATGGGGTTGCGGTGCTCAACTTGCTTTCAGGCTGAGGGAGCTGGCGTTTGTCCACACACAGCTCTCCGGGTCATGTGGCCAGCAGGACTAAACCGCTTCTGGTGCAACGGGACACCATGATGGAAACCAGAACACATGGAAACGCCATTTACCTTCCCGCCACAGCGGTACCTATTTATCTATTTGCACCGGCGTGCTTTTGAACTGCTAGGTTGGCAGGAGCTGGGACCAAGCAACGGGAGCTCACCCTGTCATGAGGATTTGAACTGCCAACCTTCTGATCAGCAAGACCAAGAGGCTCAGTGGTTTAGACCACAGCGCCACCCGCGGCCCATTACTTCACTACCCCTTTGGAGCTGGAGTTGCATCTTTGTATTTTTCTTCTTCTAGGCTGTGACGTTTTATGGTTTTAAATGTTTGGTTCTTTGTTTTCTTTCTCTCTCTTTTTTGGTGCCTCAATTGAAACTTTTTTGAAAGAGTGACAGTGGTGGAATACCTCCTTAAATGCAAAGTTCAGGTGCAGCCTAAGTAGCAGGCCTTTAAAACTGGTTTACCTGCAGATTAGTCTCACTTTCCGGAATTATACAGAGCTGGTGGCTCGCCATGCAAAGGGGCAGCTGCCTGGATCTCTCTTTAGAAGCAACAATGGCCCTGGTCAACGGTGGTCCTTGCCTTCCTGGCTCACCTTCCTTTCCTTCCCAAAAGTCACTTGCTTCAAAAGCAGGGCTCGTAATTCCCTGGCACTTTCATCTCTCGCCTATAATAAGTGCTAAAGAGCTTACCAAGCAGCACCACGCTAATTAACATCAAATCAGCTCTAATTGGAAGCGATTCAGCGGCCTGAGCTTGTAGTAAAAAGTCTCTCCAGGTTTCGCTCGCAAGGAAGGTTAATGCTGGCATAGCGGAAAGGAGGAGGGTGCTCTCAGACAGGCATAGGCAAAGTCGGCCCTCCAGATGTTTTGGGACTACAACTCCCATCATCCTTAGCTAACAGGACCAGTGGTCAGGGATGATGGGAGTTGTAGTCCCCAAACATCTGGAGGGCCGACTTTGCCTATGCCTGCTCTCAGAGATATGTGAAAGGTACACTCGGAAGTCACAGGCTGCTGCAAAGTGGTCCCAAATAACTGGCGGGCCCTGCATGCTGCAAATATAGTTAGGCCACTCTGTCAATTTTCAACAGAGCTGTTGATTTAAGGTTCTCTCTGTCTCCCATTGTTCCTGTTCGGATCACCACATTTCCACATCATTTCCACATGTGTGTGTGTGTATAGTCCTCATGAAAATGTGCCCACATTTTAGTGCATATTACCCAAAAATGTGTAATATAATATAAATAATATATAAATGTGGAATATACACATCTTTGGGTGCAATTTTGCCTTCCATGCCCACTTCCACAAAGCAACATTCACTAATCACAATGCATTTTTGTATAAATAGTCGTCTATACATGTCTACATCACATGAGAGCCGAGAGGGCCTTCTCAGTAGTGGCACCCGCCCTGTGGAACACCCTCCCATCAGATGTCAAGGAAATAAACAACTATCTGATTTTCAGAAGACATCTGAAGGCAGTCCTGTTTAGGGAAGTTTTTAATGTATGATGTAATAATAATAATAATAATAATAATAATAATAATAATAATAATAATATTCTGCCCAGAGCCACCCAGAGTGGCTGGGGAAACCAGCCAGATGGGCAGGGTATAAATATTTTTTATTATTATTATTATTATTATTATTATTATTATTATTATTATTATGTTAGTTAGAAAGCCAGATTAAGACCTAGGAAACCTAGCTTTTTATGGTTGTAAGTTGTTTTAAATAATTTTTAATCTTGGTTTTTTTTTGGGGGGGGGAGACCTTATGGTGAAGGGCAGGTAATAAATTAAGAGGAAGAGGAAGAACAACAGCAAGAACAACAGCAAGAACAACAACAACAACAACAACAACAACAACAACAACAACAACAACAACAACTCCTATGAAGTCCTCCCATTCTTCTCCAGGACCAGCCTGTTCCCCTCCTTGACGTCTCCATAGGACCCATTACAGATGCCTGGCAAGCCTAATGCACATTTTAGCTCATGGTGCAAAAGAGCAGCTGCCTGGATTCCTCCTCAGAAGCCCAGTGGCCATGGTCAACACTGGTCCTTACCTTCCTGGCTCACTTCCCTTCCCTTCTCAAATTCACTTGCTTCAAAAGCAGGTTTAGAAACGCATACACCAGACAGTAAATCCCACCGGGGCAGACCCACTAAAATAAATGGATGGTTGTTAGTCACAACAATTCATTTTAATGGGTCCACATGAAGTAGGAGTAACAAACTGAGGGTGGGGGGATTAAATTCCCTGCCGTGCATTGGGCTCCGGCCCTGGCCCCTTCCTCAATCCAGTGCCATCTTCCTTTCTGAATGAATTAAAAAAAACAAAAGCCTGGCTTAGCACTTAGCTGTGCAATCTTGGAATGAGGTCAGCGCCAAACCTGCCACCCAGTGGTACCTCACTTGCTTGCAGTCATAGTGAATCTTCTTCTCCGGAGATGCTTTTGGCATCTTCTCCTGTGTGTTTGTGTGTGTGTGTGTGTGTGTGTGTGTGCGTGCGTGTGTTTAACAGAATGAATGCAGGCAGGCAGGCAGAGCCACTGTTTCTGCACAGGTGTTTACCTGCAGAATGTCCGATCGCATTTCCTTTCAAACTCCAGCCTTCCCCTCCTGCCTCAACAGCATTTCCTCAATGGGAAAGGAAGAAGATGTCACACTGAGTGGCGGCAAACATGGAGGAATGGGAGGGAGGGAGAGAGAATCCAGAGGGGATGTATTGCATTGTGCGGAGAGGGGGAAGGCAGCGTAACACCTGTTCATGAACCAGACACTTGCGGCCACCTTAAGTGTGTGGACACTTGCCCTTTTTCAAGGCAGAATCAGATAGAGCGGCTGTTCCAAAAAGGAAGCCAAACCAGGTCAGCTCACATCCTGGACTCTGCTGTTTGATTTCTAAATCAGCTGGAGCTCCTGGATTCCAGATCTGGGGCATTTTGATAGGGAATGTTCTCGTTGTTTTCCAGGCCGAATTCACGGTTATTTACTTGGACACTGAAAGCCCTGAATGGCTTTGGACCCAGATATCTGCAAGAACACTTTCTTCCACATTGGCCTGCAATTACTATGTGATCAGCTAGCATTGCTAGGTCTGATCAGAAGTCTCCAGGCTTGCTTAGTCCAAGTGGCAGGGAGAGGACCTGAATCTCCAGCAGTGCAGGAGTGCCTCTGATAGTAATATGACATTATTAAGAAAACTGCACATGCAGCTTGCAAGCTTCCTAGCAGAAGGAGCTGGCAGCAAATCATAGCATAGACTAGGGTTTCCCAAACATGGGTCTCTAGCTGTTTTTGGACTACAGTTCCCATCATCCCAGACCACTGGTCCTGCTAGCTAAGGTTGATGGGAGTTGTAGTCCAAAAACAGATGGAGGCCCAAGTTTGGGAAACCCCGGCATAAACACTTGGGCAGGGGTCTGAGTGCCTCCATTCCCCTCTCCCAATTAACCACCATCTCCAGGGGTGCCCCTAGGACTCAGGTTTGGGCCCTGATATCTTAAAGTCAGAGATGCTCTTGACCTGGCAACCCTATGATCAACAGGTGAGGCCCTCCTGTTGGTCCCTACATGGGATGATGTATGTGGTGCAAGGACCTCAAGAAAGGACCTTTTCAGCGGTGGCTCATTACCTGTTGAACTTTTCCCTTCCTTCAAATTTTAGTTGGGCCTCATCTCTTCTAACTGGTCATCTTTTCTGACAAGTGTTTGCATGAAGAGATCTGATTGCTGCTGCTGCTGTTCATTGTGGTGTTTTGTGTGTATGTTTCTGAATTTAAAGGATTGTCTTGCTTTTCAATGGATTTAACCCATATCTAGCAATTTGCTTTTCCTCCAGACCACACTGTGGCCTGTGGAAAGGGTGATATTAAAAATAATCTAAATAGCTTTTGCAACTGAATGGATTTGAATGCAAGTGGCAGAGCCCGGCAGCTGGCAGAAGGTGAGAAAGTGTGGAAGGAAGGAGCTGTTTGCCACCACACAACAAAGAGGCTGGACTGCAAATCAGGGAGTGCCCAGTTTGAATCCCTGCACTGCCATTAACTTCATAGGTTGCCCTTTCCTCTCAGCCTTCCCAGCTGTAATACGAGGAGAGTACAGCAAGCCTACCTTATAAGGCTGTTGTAAGGATTACCTGCTCAAGGGTTTCCAACTGGGGCATCTGGGTGGCCACTGTGAGAACAGAATTCTGAACTAGATGGGTCACTGGCCTGAACCAGCAGGACTATTCTGATGTTCTTGGGTTCTTAGTTGCTTGTATTTCTCCATTAAATGCTTCTTGGAAGACGATGGAGATATCAAATCCCTGAGAGATGTCGTCAGCTCTCCATATGTCCCTCCCTCTAACCCCAGTCTTTGCAAACCTAGATGGCTTCCAAGTTTGCAAAATCAATCAAATAAAAGTGGCATTTCCACCACCAGACCTTTGTAAGTAAGGCCCCGTTTTGGATAGCCATTCAGATCTCCCTCGTCTGTCTCCGTTTATCAGTCTGCCAATACCGTAACCAAGGCTCTAATCCGTTTCTTTTCTCTGTAGCAATCTGATACATCTGCTTGGTTTTAAACGGTTGCCTGCCTGCAGCTCATAGGAGGGGCAGACCAGAAATGAAAATGAAATGGAAATTTCTGGCAGGCCAGGAATGAAAATTCTTTAAGATAATCCCTGAAAAGGTTAATTTGGGCTGTTGGAGCAATGCAATCTCTTCTAGTGCATACACAGTAGTCTTCGCTGTTCCATTTCTATCAGGTGCAATAATGTCACTTTGCAAAACTCTTGTACGTTTCTGCTTCCAGTGTCTGCATTATGTCGGCAATGTTTTTAAAGCCTTATTTAAAAAACAAATTGGGAGGGAGGGAGATAAAGCTGATTTTCCGCATAGATGGAGGGATGGTAAACTCAGACCTCCTCACAAAAACTATTTTAGCTTACCATATTTTCCCCTCCTTTGAGATTGAAGTGGCTGCAAAGCCTGTTTTGATTCCTCTGGCCTTCTTGCCTGAGTTTTTGAAAAGCATTGGCCCAGTCCAGCCAGGCAAGGGAGCTGTCCATCACCTAGTGCTGAACAGGAGAGCAGATGAGCAGAAGGCACCTAGTCTGGCAGCCGGTCCATGGAGACTGTTGCCTCAGCAGTTTTCTGCGAGCAAAGGGGAGTGGGATTGTGAAGTTACCTAGGCTGTTTGCTCCATTCAAGTTCGGGTCCTGAATCTGAATATTGTTCTGGCCTTGTTTCCTCCTCCCAAGTAGGACTTTGACATGAGGTGTGTTGTGCTGCACCAAGAAGATGCACTCACTGTTGAGCTCATGGCTCCTGCTGTTCTTCATGTGGATCTATTGCTCACTGAGAGAGTTCAGAATATGGGGGGATAAGTCCAGCTGTGCCTGCCCCCCCCCCCAGTCTGCAAGTTCCTTTGCGTATCATGACTTCCACAGGTCCCGATTCATGATGCCCCCATGGCAAGGTCTTCCTCTCCTCCAATTTCAGCTCCAAGAGCAAGCTTTAATCTATAACCTTACTTAGAGACGGAGCACTGGGTGGGCTTGGTCTACACATGATCCAAAGGTCAGGTCCTTTCCAAGGTGGAAGCCCCTCCTCTGGGAATAGGTGAATAGGTTTTCACCAGCTAGTGCTTTAATCATGGAAGCCAGTGGCAACAGTCTCCATGCCTCCCCACCCCCAAAATGGAAATTTGACCAGGGGTGGCATGCAAAATGAAATGGGTATGTAGTGAAGAGACTTTGTATAGTCTGCATCAGGAATGTGGAATCTTTGGCCATCTGCATGTTACTGGAGTCCAGCTCCCATCATCTTTGACCATTCGCCATGCTGCCTGGAGCTGATGAGAGCCGAAACCCAAAAACATCTGGATGACACCACATTGGCTATCCTCCCTCTATTATCACTCGGTTTCACAGCCCTCTTTTTTCACCGCCTTCCTTAATCAATCCACTCCAGCCCCTTCTGCTATGAAAGCCTGTCCTGAAAATCCTCATGAAATAAACAGCAGCATTCTGAAACATCTAAACCCAACACGGCAGACATTTGTATTCATGAAATGTGACTCTGTGTGTGTGCATTTTGTTTCAAGTAATCTTGTTGGGGGGGGGAGTATGTGAAGGGGAATGACGCCTCCTTTCCAGGGATACACTTAGCACTATGTTTACTGTTGTTTATAAGGCTCATTGCTGAAAATGGCATCATCTCTGTCCACACAATGCTTCCTTGAGATAAAGCAAACACTGAACCCCGAAGTTTGGCTTGGCATTATTTGTAATATCCCTTCTGCTCACATTAATTACCCAGTTTGACAAGCACCCCAATTCCAAAATGTAGGACTTAATTCCCCAAAGATCTCCTCTCTCTCTCTCTCTCTCTCTCTCTCTCTCTCTCTCCACACACACACACACACACACACCACATTGGCTGCATAAGAAGAGCCTGTTGGATCAGGTTAATGGTCAATCTAGTCCAGCATCCTCTTCTCAGAGTGGCCAACTAGATGCCCCAGGGAAACCCACAAGCAGGACATGAGCCCAAGACCATTCTTCCCTCCTACGGCTTCCAGCAACTGGTATTGAGAACCATTACTAACTCTTGACTATGGAGACAGGCCAAGGCCACTGTGGCGAGCAGCCATTGACAGCCTCATCCTCCATGAGCTAAAGCAATAACGCCCTTTAATTCACACCACAGAAGCATAGGAAACTGCCTTACACAGACTCAGACCATCAGTTCATCTAGCTCAGTGTCTTCAACACTGATGGACAGTGGTTCTCTGGAGTTTCAGGCAAGGAGTATTTCCCAGCGCTGCCTGGAGGTGCTCAGGGATTGAACCTGGGGCTACCTCCATGCAAAGCAGACACTCCGCCACTATGGACTTTCTGTATCAAAGCATCTTGAGAAGGCCAAAGCCAAAATGTTGTGCCTTTAGACCAATGGTAGCTGGATACCTGGAGAGTTTGGGTTACATGCTGCTTCCAGCAATGACCCTTCAGGCCACTTAACTCAACCCTTGAGAGCCATAACCTCTGTTGAGTGGCTTTGACTGGCTGGGAAGTAGCCCTGAATGATGCCTGGGTGGAAGATAAGAGTGTGGTGTGTGCAGGAAACAGCCTACTATTCAAAGGGAACATCTATATTCATTGCTCCACCCACTTTGTCTCTGGTCCCACCCATTACTGGATCCTGGCTGTTTGCTAAGGAAGAAATGTGACTGGCTGAAAAACAATTTTCCCCACCCCTGTCTTTGAGGGACTGGTGCTGCATTAAAACTATTGAGACGTTGCCATCTGCTTCCCCCTCATCTATTGGCACTGGTCAATAAAGAGCTTATCGCAAAAGGCAGCCTAAGATTCCAGAACATACTCTTTCTCATGCACCCATTCTCTCTCTCTGCATGACAAAAACTGATACCCTAAATTTCCCTACTGCTCTGGGGAAAGAGAGGTAGAAAGCATGTTATCCCCTCTGAAAACCTGGAAATAGAGTGGGCTACACACCTTTTAATAGTGGGGGGGGTAGAAACCCTAGGAAGCAGCCTCCCCCTTTTTATCTCTCACTTCTTCTGGACATTTCACCGAGAAAAGAGCCCTCAGTCACGATGGGTTAAAGCAATACTCAAAGTCATTTCAAAGTAATAAAGTAGGAGACTGACAGAATCACTCCACAAGGATGTCACAGCTGCACAGACACAGATGGATGTCTTAATAGAAATGTGGAGCCTTCAAAGGAGGAAGTGGGGGAGAGAAATCATTCAAACTTGCAGACCCAAATCAAAACGCTCTTAAAAACGTTGCTCTGAGACAAGGCAGAGTCCACCCTGCATTATGAGATCATGGTTTCTTTTGTGTCAAATATTAGCAGAAGAAAAACACCAAGCGAATCACAGTTTGATTGGGAATTGGGCTCAGCAAAGTATTGTTTTAGGCTTGCGGGGGTTGTATCAGTCTGCCCCAAGTCCCTTCCAGTTACTGGGTTCCTGTATCTGTCAGGATAAAAGGTATGAGATTAAGCTTGTCAAACCATTCCCTTTGTCTAGGCCAGAGGCTTTCAGTTTTTGGGGGGTCCACAGCTCCCTTGACCAACTATATACTTTCTGCAGCACCCCGTGGGGGTCAGCAGCTCAGTTATGTCACCCCTTGCCTGCAAAGCTGGCAGACCCTCACCCTTTTTCAAACACCCTTCCTTGTGGAGTTTTCCCTCAGCCTCCTCTCTTCTCCCCTCTCCTGGGGAGTCCTCTGGGCAGCCACAGCTTCTGCCCCACCCCAAAGAGAGGTGCCTCCTCACACTGCCCCACAGGGGCCTAGGAACACCCCCCGGCCAGCCCCAGAGGCACCATTCACCTGGGGAGTTTGTAGCAAGGGGTGCAGCAACAAACAGTTGTGCAAGCCTTTGGGAGGCAGAGATGTGAGAGGGCATCAGAGGAAGGGGGGGAAGGAAAGAGGGACAGAGGCCAGCATTGCCTGCAGCACCCCGACCATCATTCAAGGTACCCCAGAGTGCCATGGCACATTGGTTGAAAACCAATGGTCTAGGCAATGGCTTGGGCTGGCTAGTTAAGCACCATGATTAGCATAACCAAAGAAGCTGCTCTGTGCCATAGAATGAATGGGTGGGCCTCCCACCCCTAGCTGGTAGGTAGAAGAACAATAACCTGTGCATTGCATGTGAGTCATGCAAAAGGCAAAGAGAGATGCTTGACTTGTGCTGGATCCAGTGCTGTGACTATTGGAGGAGAAAAAGAAGAAGAAGAAGAAGAAGAAGAAGAAGAAGAAGAAGAAGAAGAAGAAGAAGAAGAAGAAGAGTTTAGATTTGATATCCCGCTTTATCACTACCTGAAGGAGTCTCAAAGCGGCTAACAATCTCCTTTCCCTTCCTTCCCCACAACAAACACTCTGTGAGGTGAGTGAGGCTGAGAGACTTCAGAGAAGTGTGACTGGCCCAAGGTCACCCAGAAGCTGCATGTGGAGGAGCGGGGAAGCGAACCCGGTTCACCAGATTAACAGACTACCACTCTTAACCACTACACCACACTGGCTCTCTTATTGGAGAAGCATCTTATGCTCAGGTTGTATGTTTGTGTGTAAATTAAACCATATATCCCAGAGGTCAGCAAACTTTTTCAGCAGGGGGCTGGTCCACTGTCCCTCAGACCTTATGGGGGGCCGGACTATGCCCCACTCCTATGCCCCACAAATAACCCAGAGATGCATTATAAATAAAAGGACACATTCTACTCATGTAAAAACACACTGATTCCTGGACCGTCCAAGGGCCGGATTTAGAAGGCGATTGGGCTGAATCCGGGCCCCGGACCTTAGTTTACCTACCCATGATATATCCTAAAGGCACCACAGTCTCTGCTGATCTTCAGTCCAAGGAAAAGGAACCCTAGGTAAGCAGCTGGAACCAATGCAGTTTCTCACCACTCAGAGCATGGGGTGATGTGTAACAGTGTATTTATAAAGTTAGAAAATAGCTTGGTTCCCCCACCCCACCCCACCCTCCAAGTCCAGTTCCTAAGCTGGAAGAAAAAAAACAACCCTCCATGTTTCTGATGATATCAATGAGAGTGTGACACCACCTCAACACCCAAACAAGATGCCTCCATTTCCCTTTGAAGTCAGTAGGGCCATTTCCGACACTAACTGGAGATACCAGGGATTGAACCGGGTATATTCTGCACCCAGGAAGGGCTGTATCTCAGCAGTAGAATATCTTATTTGTATGCAGAAGGCAGGGCTGGCCTAAGACATTTGGCAGCTGAGGCAAGACACAAAATGGCCCTACTCTACCATCACCAGGGAAGAAGAGGTGAGTGAAGGTCTACATCAGGAACAAGGGTGCAAGGAGACCAGCAGTGCCTCCTCTCTACCAAGAAGCCACTGTAGAGGCAACATTGGGAAGCGGGGCTGCTGAGGAAGCAAATCCAGCCTCCAAGGAGGATGCCACAGCTGTTGCTGCCACTGAGCTGTGAGTGATGCATTCCTTAGAGGCAGATCTGCTGCTCCTGTAGATTCTGCCACCTGAGGTGCTCACTTCAACCTTGCCTCACGGGTGGGCCGGCCCTGGCAGAAGGTCCCTGGTCCAGTCTCAAGCACCTCCAGATAGAAGTGGAGGCTGGTCCATTCGGGCAAGTAGGGCACTGCCCCACCAAGATCACTCTGCCCTCAGCCAGCCCACACCTGCCCACCTCCTTGCTTGCAATCAGTCTTGGGGATGGCACTGGCTATCAGCTTCAAAATCAGTCTCAGTGTTGTCGCTGTAGACCATGGAATGAAGGTGGGGGTGAAACCAGTATTGATTGGCTCTGCCTATCATAGGCTGTAGCACCACCTGCTGTTGGCCTCCCTAATTTCTACCCAGTGGACACCAGCCTTCCCTACCAGGTGGAACTGGGAATGTCCTCCTGGAGCATTTAGCTGAATCAATTACTTTCCCTTGAGTTAGATGGACCAATGGCCCATCTCAGAGCAAGACCAGCTCCCTGTGCATGAGAAACCCCTCAGCTGCAGCCTTGCGACTCATTAGGCCTTTTCAGAAAGCAATAAAATGGAACAGAGAAAAACTTATCTAGCCCAAAGAGGTGGTGCATTCAAAAGACACGGCGCCTGCATTTCTGGTGGTCTGGGGGGAAAGCATGCTGGCAAGCCCCCCCACCCCCTTCCATCTCTCTGCCTTGCCTTGATTCAATTTTAATAATATAAAAAGCTCTTCTGATGGAAAATTTTGTCTGAGAGAACAGCTCCTTTCATATTCCATTACATCAAAAAAGGGGGGGGGAGGGAGACGGAAGGCCGGTTTTAAAGAGCTGAGTTAATCCCGAGGCAAAGTTCCCTAACACCTGACTGAAGCCTGGCTCATACTCTTGGCAGCTCAAGGGACAGCCTCCTCCACGACTCTCTGGCCTCATGCATGGCCCTCACCCCCTCAAGCTCTATGTTGAAGCCTTTCCCAGCCTTGAAACTGAAGTCAGGACTTTCTGTATCCAATGCAGATGCTCTGCTATTGAGCCACAATTCCTTAAGGCATAGGAAATGGACTGACACTGAGTCAGGCCAATGGCCCAACTGACCGGCAGCAGTTATCTGAGGTTTTAAGAGGAGAGTTTTTCCCCAGCCCTGCCTGGAGATGCCAGGGATTGAAGCTGGAGCCCTGGATGCTCTACCCACTGAGCTATGGTCTTTCCCCAAAAAATGAAACACAGGAAGCTGCCTTATACTGAAGGAGGCTACTGGTCCAACTAGTATCCAAACAAAGCCCTGTGTTGCAAAGAGAACGTCAGCAATGTCTAGGCACCACGATAACCCTGTACATATGTAATAGACAATCTTTATAGAATTCCTTCAAACCATAAAAAGTTCAAAAGTAAATCTTTAGCCTCAAAGTCTCTGAAAATCTTTAAATGAAAGGTACCAAACTTTGTACGATGAAAAACAAGCTGCGAAGCTTTGTGTATTCAACAAATATGATGACCAACACTGAACAGTGATTCCGGATATTGACTACTGTTTCGTATAATTCATCGTCAGCGTGTTGGGTGGATATAGAATGCTTCATAAACTGAAAATACAATTTTACAGACAATGACCTACATGACATATCACTCTACAAAAATTATAAAGTATAATACAAATATAAAGATTGTCTTTTACGTATGTATATGGTCATTGTGTTGCCTAGATACTGGTCCAACTAGGCTGAGTATTGTCTACACTGAACAGCAGCAGTTCTCCAGGAGTGTTTCCCAGTTCTCTGGAGTTCCACAGGTTGAACCTGAGACCTTCTGCTTACTAGGAAGATGCCCCACCACAGAATTAGGGCTGTTCCCTCAAGATTTAGGAAGCTAAGAATCACAGAGTTGTAGAGTTGGAAGGGACCACAAGGGTCATCTAGTCCAACCCCCTGCAATGCAGGAATCTCAGCTGAAGCATCCATGAAAGATGGCCATCCAACCTCTGCCTAAAAATCTCCAAGGAAGGAGAACCCACCACATCCTGAAGGAGACCATTCCACTGCGAACAGGTCTTACTGTCAGAAAGTTCTTCCTGGTGTTTAGTCAGAATCTCCTTTCTGGTAACATTTTTTCCTTTTTTTCCTTTCATTGTTGTTGTTAATTTATTTATTTTCCCACTCTTTATGATCACACTTTCATCCAGGTATGTCAAATAACTTACCAAAAAAATAACATTCAGTCAAAAATCTAACAATAACATGCATCAAAATCATCCTCCTATTAGTTATACATGACAGTATATATTTTTGTCCCTACTCATTTATCCTAATTTTTTTCCCCTTCCACCCTCCCCTTTAACCCCTCCCCCAAAAACTTGTTCTCTCTTCAGATCTTTAACCATGTGCACAGATTATTCATTCTAATTTGGATGCTTGGGTTGGCTTCCCCCCGTGCTAACCAATTCCTATAACTTGTCCATTTATTCAAAATCTTTTGACATTTGTTTTCCCATGTATCTTCCGTCATTACCTGTTCAAACATATCAGATTGTATATATTCAAAAACATAGTCATTCCATTTTTCCATTGTCTATTTAACCTTTTCTTTCTATCCTAATGCAGTAACAAGCATACCAGCTAAGATCATAATTTTATACCAATCTTGCTCTTTTCTTTCTATTTTACTATTCCCCAGTATTCCTGAGAAAAGCATTTCTCTATTGACTTCTATCTTAACCTGAAATACATCAAAAATAAACTTTATAATCTTTTGCCAATATTCCTTTACACAAATGCATCCTTTCTTGTAACATGAAGCCATTGGTTCGAGTGACTATCCCCAAATCAACGACTGAGCTTCCCAGCTGAGTAGTGATTTGAACCCAGGTCTCTCTTGGGTCCTAGACTGACACTCGGACCACTACACCACCCTGGTGTAGTGGATTGATCCACTACACCACCCTGGATTGATCCACTACACCACCCTGGATTGATCCATTCACTGAGAATGGATCAATCCAGGAAAACCCCCATGATGAGTCAACAAAGATTCATTTGATGGCCAGTGCTCTGGCTTGTTTCCTGAAGACTCCCCCTCCAGCCCCGGGTTTGGGAGGCCCTGTCCACCCCAATATACTTCACACTTCCCATAAATCCCTCGGCACCCAGAACTCTCCTTCGTTGCCAGGCTCTCAACCTGCCAAGAGGGCAAAGATCCAGCATCTTATCTGCCTGCCCGAAATCACTCCAACTGAATCACAGGCTACCCAACCTCTCCAGGCTCCAACTGAAAATTAAACCATTCATTATTGCCTGCTACATCTCAGGACCCTTTGCCAGTACCTGATCTCATCCTCTAGGAAATCAACCGAGTCAAGTGTGTGTGTGTCTGTGTGTGTGTGTGTGTTTTAATAGAAGGCTGAGCATCAGCAGTAAATAACTTGCCGTTCTCACTGAACTACTTGCTCCCCATCTGCCTGGGGAGATAAAGACTGCACACCAATGGCCAAAAGCGCATTGGGGCATAATGAGGAGGACATCAGGCCCTGCGCCATTCCTCCATATGCATGTTGTGCCAGGTGAAAGGAAGCATTTTCATGCCTCTCTGGACAATGGCCAGCCCGCTGCATTTAGGAAACGATTTGCTGCTAGTTCTGCAATGCTACGAATCAGAGGGTGCAGCACCCCATGTAAAAACAAGTTTTCTATGAACGCTCAGCCACAGGCAAAATCTGAAGCTCTTTTATTTACAGGGTGAAGGGGGATTATTTGCCAGGCCAAACCCTCCTTGACATGCACAAACACAGAGAATCATACACCTAGAGAGAAGGGAGAAGGGAGAGATGGAGGAGAAGGCAGCAGCTTGTGAACTGCTTCAGCGAGAACGGAAGGTGGTGGGGAGGGAACAGAGAGATGCAGCAAAGCCGAACAGCTCACAACGCAACACCAGTATTTCCAGGGCAGCTAAAATGAGAGGTGTTGGGTTTTTCAGGCTTCTTCCAGAAGGAGGACAGCTCCCAGAATTTGCAAGCCACATTTTAAGTGTACAAAGAGATTCACAAGCCTAACCACGTCTGTTCAAAAGTAAGTCCTGCTGAATTTATTGCCAGATGTGGTTAGGCTTCTGCTGCAACTAGGGATGGGTGAATCGGACAATTTCAGCCCTTTCAGTTTCTCATTTTCCCATCTTAAATTCATTTTTCCACATTCCCATATCCGTATGCAGAATTATTAATTTTTAGAGTGCTCGTGAAAATCCACCAGCATTTTAGTGCTCATTTTTTCCCATCCACACACGTTTTTGTATGCATTCCTCCCTAACATTCTCATTCCTCCAAAACAATTTCTCCTAACGTATTGCATTTTTGTTTTCCGGCGTCACTTGCACATGTGTTTCTGTACACACTTGACCCTGGTATATGCATTTCTGCACACACTGCTTGGCTGGAGAACTGTTTTGCAAAATTCAGAGGGGTGTAGATTTCTAAGGATGGCTGTGTTTCAAGTCACATGTGTGTTTTTTCCGAAAGTGCAGATTAAGTATGTTTGCTTTTAAATGGAAATGGAAATGAATTTCTCCCCATCTCTAGCTGTTAGCAAGGAAACTGGAATTTTAAATCACAGATTTCACACACATAAGTCTTTAAGGATGCCTCTCCAAATATGAACCTACCCAGAACATTGGATCTTCCTCTGCATCTGAATTTTGTCACCAGCTTGGCTCTTGGATCTGATCTGGGAGGAAGCATGATTCAGGAAAGGTAAAGGTAAAGGGACCCCTGACCGTTAGGTCCAGTCTTGGCTGACTCTGGGGTTGCGGCGCTCATCTCGCTTTATTGGCTAGCGTACAGCTTCCAGGTCATGTGGCCAGCATGACTAAGCTGCTTCTGGCAAACCAGAGCAGTGCACAGAAACACCGTTTACCTTCCCACCAGAGCGGTGCCTATTTATGTACTTGCACTTTGATGAGATTTTGAACTGCTAGGTTGGCTGGAGCAGGGACCGAGCAACGGGAGCTCACTCCGTCATGGGGATTCGAACCGCCGACCTTCTGATCGGCAAGTCCTAGGCTCTGTGGTTTAACCCACAGTGCCACCCGCGTACAGAGACCTATAAGGTCAAAGCAGTGTGAATTGCCCTGACACCATCAGCTGTAACTTTAAGAACAGATCATCTCAGCTGTGAGTCCCGGAATACCTGCTTCCTGCCTTGCAGGCCTTTTCCCACCTAGCATGGAAGGGCAGGGCCTTGACTGACTCCAACTACAAAAGCTGAGGCTGCTGAACAGACTCTTGAGCTGGGGTGTTATTCCTATTATTTGCTTTTTTTAGATGTCATTATGAGACCCTCCAAGTGTCCCTATTTTCCAGGGACAGTCCCAGATTTACAGAACCCTCCCAGATTCTTCTTTGATCTTGAAATGTCCCACTTTTCCTTAGGACATCCCTATTTTCATCGGAGAAATGTTGAAGGGTGTGGAGATAAGTAGCTGCACAACCTTTAGAAAGCATCTGAAGGCAGCCTTGTATAGAAAAGTTTTTAAATGTTTTGTTATTTTTTTTATAGATGTTGGAAGCCAACCAGAGTGGCTGGGGCAACCCAGTAAGATGTGTGGGGTATCAATAGTAAAATTATCTTTATGGAATGGGATGTCCTTATTTTCATAAGAGAAATGTTGAAGGGCATGTTGTCATTTTTGTGGAAATTGTCTAAATTCGGTTGTGTCCTTTCTGATGTTTCATTTATTGTTTATGACTACTTTTGTTACATTTCTAATGACGTGTTTTTTCATGTTGTAGGCCACCTTGAGCATGGTTTCAACTATGGGAAGGCGGCATACAAATAAAATTACATATGTATATAATATGTAAGAACAGTGCTTTTTTTCTGAGGGGACGCATGGGTACGCATACCCCTAAACATTTTGTGAATCTTTGTACTTTTGTCCATTTACTCTATTTGTATTTCCCGATTTGAACTATAAAATGGTGGTGTTCTTGAGTCAAAATGAGAGTACCCCTAAACATTTTTTTGGAGGGGGGAGCACTGTGTAAGAACAGTAACTTCAAGGTCTCACGCTTTTTACTTCTCCCTCCCCTTCCTTTTTTCCTCGCATGCTGTGCCCTTTTGGATTGTAAGCCTGAGGCTGCAGTCTTAGAAGCAACATTCGTAGGCCGTTCCGAAATCGCTTTTGGCGGAAAGGCCAGGTATAACTGTGGTAAAGAAGAAAAACTTTGCAGCCATTTCCTTTTCTCACATTCAGGCTTGAGGTGCACACCTCTCAATCTCAATGTGTCAAAATCCATAACAAGTGAACGAAAGCATCCCACGCCTGCCAGCCCTCCTTTAAAACACAGCTCACACCTGCCACAACACTTAGAGGGTGCAGAGAAGTGAATCCGCCGCAAAACTTTGCGGAGAGCTTCTGAAATCCGGGAGGCGTCTTTCCCTTGCCTCTCGGGCCTCTTTCCTTCCGCAAGGCTGCCCTTCGTCACAGGCTTGACTGAGCAAAACCTTGCAAAGTTGTCCCCTGGCTGCTACTTCTGCTCTTATCATGCCTGTCTAATTAATTTTGGGTGCCCAGCTTGTTGTCTTTGCTCTCAAAGCTCTGGCAGTGGCTTCTCCCGCTTTCCGTCACCAAAAGGGAGGAAAATACTGTGAAGGTTATTGGCACTGCTGAAACAAATACAGTTGTACCTCGGGTTAAGAACTTAATTCGTTCCGGAGGTCCGTTCTTAAGCTGAAACTGTTCTTAACCTGAAGCGCCACTTTAGCTAATAGGGCCTCCTGCTGCTGCCACACCACAATTTCTGTTCTCATCCTGAAGCAAAGTTCTTAACCCAAGGTACTATTTCTGGGTTAGCGGAGTCTGTAACCTGAAGTGTCTGTAACCTGAAGCGTCTGTAACCCAAGGTACCACTGCCCTAGGATTTTCCATACCTTCTTTTCCAAACCCACCTTCCCCCACAGCTCCAGTCCTGTACACGTGAAGGAGCGTCTCCACCCCCATTGTTCAGCCTGGACACTGAGGTCCAGCTCCAAGGGCCTTCTGGCAGTTCCCTCCCTGCGAGAAGTGAGGCTACAGGTAACCAGACAGAGGGTCTTCTCAGTAGTGGCGCCCGCCCTGTGGAACGCCCTCCCATCAGATGTCAAGGAAACAAACAGCTATATGAATTTCAGAAGACATCTCAAGGCAGCCCTATATTGGGAAGCTTTTCATGTTTGAAGTTTTACTGTGATTTTCTAATTTGTTGGGAGCTATCCAGAGTGGCTGGGGCAACCCAGTCAGATGAGTGGGGTATAAATAATATATTATTATCATCATCATCATCATCATCATCATCATCATCCCTGATTGTGCAAATAGAACTGATAGTTGTTGGCATGGTCTCCAAACTGGGCCCATTGCTAGCAGGGCTCCGGTGTCATACTTGGGTGCATTTTTTTAAAAAATAGTATTTTTATTGATACTTGTCCAAATATATACAAAAATTCATACCAATCACAAAGTATCATTTTATAATGCACTGAAATACTTAATCCCCCGCCCCCCCCCAAAAAATAACAGAGGCATAAAAATATGCTTTTAAAAAGAAAAGAGGAAGAAAGGAAAAGAGAGAAAAGAAAAGAGGAAAGAGAGAAAGAGAGAAAAGAATAAAGAAAGATAAAAAGATTTCTGGTTCTCTGTGCTGCAGCTAAACATAGTATTCACTCATTAACATCCAACCATTCTAACTTTTCTAAACCAGTATATTTTTCAGTCTTCGAATCCAGGTATTACAAGTTTCATTTTCTCCTTAAAGCAGAAAGTCTGTAAGATGTTGCCAGTCTTAAATAAATGTCAATAATGATTTTTCCCTTTGGGTGAATTCACACATGGGGAACATTTTGTTGGTTTTCTGGATTGTAACACTAGCACTTGTTTTCCTAACATTCCTTTCACCCTGAAGTTCCTGTTGCATTGCAGAAATGTGGCTAATAATTTGCTCTAAATGTCATTCACACTGCTGGTGTGTCGCAACAACAAATGCCATTGGACAATGTCGCTTCTCCCTCAGGCATTCTGCACATGCATGCTCCAGTTCCCCTATGAAAATCTCTAGAATGAAATGTTATGCCAGCATCTGCCCCCAAATTTCATCTCTTTACTCGTGTGCAATTTTCTGGATTGAGGGGGCTGCAAACAGGGTGGTTTTTGTGTGTGTGCGTGGGAACAGTTGACATGGAAATGGGCATTAAAACTTCCACTTGGTATCTAGAAGTGGCTTTTACGTTGTGTGAAAGCTCAGATAATAATGCAGAAATTTCGTGGAAATAGAGTAAACTGCTGTGTGCATGCAGCGGCAGAGAAACCCTCTCCGGCAGCTGGGGCAGGACGCCGAGGGGCAGGGAGAACTACCCGGTGGCGCACGCACAACATCTGTACGGGCTGCACATGCACAGCATCCCATATGGAGTGCGCATGCGCGGCAGCCTGTACAGAGTGTGCATGCACGGCAGCCTGTACAGTCGCCATGCGAGAGACAGCCCATATGGACACCTGTATGGATGGCATGTGAGAGCAGCAGCCCATACGGATGGTGTGCAAGCGGCGCCCGTACTGACTGTGCGTGCCCTCGGCCACTCTACAGCCGGGGGGAGGCAGGGGCCATCTTGTCACACACACCCCAGAGTGGCACCCAGGGCGGCCTGCCCCCTCTGTCCCCCACTCTGTACACCCTTGTGTGCATCATTTTATTTATTTATTTATTTATTTATTTATTTATTTATTTATACCCCGCCCATCTGGCTGAGTTTCCCCAGCCACTCTGGGCGGCTCCCAATCGAGTGTTAAAAACAATACAGCATTTAAATATTAAAAACTTCCCTAAACAGGGCTGCCTGCAGATGTCTTTTAAAGATAAGATAGTTGCTTCTTTCCTTCACATCTGAAAGGAGGGCGTTCCACAGGGAGGGTGCCACTACCGAGAAGGCCCTCTGCCTGGTTCCCTGTAACCTCACTCCTCGCAATGAGGGAACCGCCAGAAGGCCTTTCCCTGAAAACCTGGCCAACAAAGCTCTGTGCCCCCAGAGCACCAGCTAAGAACATAAAAAGACGCCTTTCTGGACCAAGCCAATGGCCCATCTCATGCAGCGTCCTGTTCTCACAGTGGCTGACCAGATGCCCATACAGGAAACCAGCAAGAAGGACCAGCAACGCTCCCCATGTGATTCCTGGCAACTGGGATTCAGAGGCATGTGGAGCCAGAACCAAGGAGAGGCAGAGGCAGCTAATTCTAGAGTTGTCCCCATCCTCTTCCCAGCTGAATGCTTCAAGGGCAATACCAAGAGGAGGGTGAAACTCACGGCCATTTCCAGCCCTTGGATTGGTTGAGAGCAAGAAGACAGGCAGGTAGGGGCTAGTGATGCATATAGAGACCTTCTAGCCAGGCTATCCTATTCTCGTACCATGAGCTGTTATCTTTGTCTCGCAAAAACACATTCCAGAGTGTCTGCATAAGAAAGGGAGAGATGCCTTGCTCCATGTCTTAAACTCCCTTAGGGAAACCCATATAAGGAAAGGAATGCAAAGGGATCATATGCAGCGAGGCAGTGGCGTAGCGTGGGTTGTCAGCACCCAGGGCAAGGCAAGTAATTTGCGCCCCCTAACCCATGGATTTGCGCCCCCTAACCCTACCCCTACCCCTAACCCCCAGATGTTGCGCCCGGTGCAGCCGGCCCCCCCTGCACCCCCCATGCTACGCCACTGCAGCGAGGTGCTGCTTAGAGAGAGTTTTTTGTGTGCTTGCTTAATGTATTTGCAATTAAGGAAAGACCATAAATGGTATGCTAACAGGGCGATGTAGCATAGGATAGGAAAGATTTTGCCACAGTTTATGCATATGTAGGTGGGACGCAGGTGCCGCTGTGGGCTAAACCACAGAGCCTAGGACTTGCCAATCAGAAGGTCGGCAGTTCGAATCCCCGCAATGGAGTGAGCTTCCGTTGCTCAGTCCCTGCTCCTGCCAACCTAGCAGTTCGAAAGCACGTCAAAGTGCAAGTAGATAAATAGGTACCACTCTGGTGGGAAGGTAAACGGAATTTCCATGCGCTGCTCTGGTTCACCAGAAGCGGCTTAGTCATGCTGGCCATATGACCCGGAAGCTGTACGCCAGCCCCCTCCGCCAATAAAGCGAGATGAGCACCACAACCCGAGAGTCATCTGTGACTGGACCTAATGGTCAAGGGTCCCTTTACCTTTATGCATATGTAGTGCCTTAAGAGATAACAGAAATGTATATATGAAGGAACCTCTCACTTTTCAAGGGGCTCAGACTCTGGAAACTGATTCCTCTGAGTCAGCTTGCTGGCTAGCCAAGCAATAAACCTTTTGTTATTCCTCGTTTGCTGCATGGGGTTTTCCTTCAGTCCTGATGCCGCTGTTTTGCAACACTAGGGGAAAGAAGGTTGAGATTGGTGGGACAACGCCCTGTTCAACCAAAAGTACCGGCCTTCACTTGTTCATTGAACACAAACAGGCAATCAAGGCACATTGCACTCGTAATTTCCTTGACTTTTATCGTTTCCATCCTGCAACATTCTTCATGGCCGTTTCTCCCAAATTAAGACAGAGAGGGGTGTGGGAAATATGAAGAACGGTAGAAGCAACAAAGGGGCAAAGGGGGGGTAATTTTTTTCCCATCAACTGCTCTCTGCTCAGCTATTGTAGCAAAAATGTCCAAAGAATTTATTCCAAACCTGGTTGCAAGCAATATAGATGGCTCAGCAAGCAGCTATCAGTTACGAATCAAGTTTTAATTAAAAGAGGAGTCATCTTACATAAAATACGGTACAATCCCAGTGTCCTCCATGTTCTCATTCAGACCTTTTTTTTAATCACTTCATTCATATTTGTTTATTAAAAACAGGTTACTGTGTTGTCCAATGGAACTGAAACCTTAATCTGGTGAAGACAGCCCACTTGAAAACCGATTTTGCACAAAAACCAGAGGAAGGGGGTTTGAGTCTCCATATAACACCTTCAGGCACCTTTCATCAATTATGGTTATATATTCCTGTTTCAATGATGTTGTCGTTTGATAGCACACTTATGAAATTTTGCGAGGTTTTGAGAAAAGTGGGTTTTCTCTTTCCTGCACCCCAGTGGGAATGGGGGAGAAATTTTGATTCAGCTCACATTTAAAGCTGAACTTACCTAGTTCATATTTTCTAAAACATTAACCAAACCAGGACTTCTGGGGAGAAAATGGTGGGCAAATCTTCCCCTGCTGACACTTCGTCAACAGAGATAATTATGCGGAGATTAAGATAACCAAGGTATAAATCTTGACTACAAAAACTCACTTTTGAGGTAAGGGAGTTCAAGGATAATGCTCACATGCTCTGAAGAAAGCATTCATCATGCTGGAGACAGAAGTTTTGGGAATGGAGGAATGTCTCGAGAGAGGAAGATTCACTGAGCCCATACACCGCACAATAGCCCTTAAATTCAGCCATCAGGTCAGCAAACCTCCTTCTTTCAACTATTGCTAAGACTGGAAATAAATACAAATTGGATTTTCTATCTGCCAGTTAATTAGCACCCAGGAAGCAGGCAGGACCAAGGACTTGATTGATAAGCATGATAGAAAGCATTCTTTTCAAACAGACTGGGAGCTTGGTGGCTCCGCAGAGATTCCTAGCTGCCGTTGGCTACCCTGCATAATGCTGAACTCACAATGTTTCTCTGTGGAACTGTGAACTCCATCAACCAAAGATAATCAGCTTGCTCCTATTTATTTGTGTGTTTCTTCCATTTTTATCCCTCTTTCTGGTAGGCTTCCCAAAGTGACTTACATAAATAATCCAGTTGAAATACAATGGGAAGGGGAACCCAAATATAAATGAAATGAAAGGCAACACTCAAGTGATTGAATGGCAGGTGAAACTGCAGGGGGGGGGTGAAATTGCAGCTAATTGACAGCCAGTATGGTGTACAGTGGTACCTCAGGTTAAGTACTTAATTCGTTCCGGAGGTCCGTTCTTAACCTGAAACTGTTCTTAACCTGAAGCACCACTTTAGCTAATGGGGCCTCCTGCTGCTGCTGCTCCGCTGGAGCCCAATTTCTGTTCTCATCCTGAAGCAAAGTTCTTAACCTGAAGCACTATTTCTGGGTTAGCGGAGTCTGTAACCTGAAGCGTATGTAACCTGAAGCATATGTAACCTGAGGTACCACTGTAGTGGTTAAGAGCGGTAGACTCGTAAACTGGTGAACCAGGTTCGCGTCTCTGCTCCTCCACATGCAGCTGCTGGGTGACCTTGGGCTAGTCACACTTCTCTAAAGTCTCTCAGCCCCACTCACCTCACAGAAAAGAAGAAGAAGAGAAGAAGAGTTTGGATTTGATATCCCGCTTTATCACTACCCAGAGGAGTCTCAAAGTGGCTAAAATTCTCCTTTCCCTTCCTCCTCCACAACAAACACTCTGTGAGGTGAGTGGGGCTGAGAGATTTCAGAGAAGTGTGACTAGCCCAAGGTGACCCAGCAGCTGCATGTGGAGGAGCGGGGAAGCGAACCCGGTTCACCAGATTATGAGTCTACCACTCTTAACCACTGCACCACACTGCTCCAAACTCTTCTTCTTCTTCTAAACTCTCCCAACCTCACAAGTAGTGATGGAACGATCTGCCACTCTGGTTTCCCCAGTTTCCCCCTCCAATCTTAAATTCAGTTTTCTTCATGAATATTAATATTAATTTCAGTATGAATATCTCCTAATAAGCATATAGGAATGCCTCTCCCCATATGAGCCAACCTAGACTCTGAGATCATCACCTGAGGCCCTTCTTTGTGTGCTCCCTAAATGGGAGGTCCAGAGGATGGAAAAGCAAGAATGAGCCTCTTTGGTGGTAGATCCCTGCTTGTGGAATGATCACCCCAGGGAGGCACACTTGTTGCCATCACTACATAGCTTTAGGTACCAGGCAAAAACATTTATTTTTTCACCAGGCTTTTGGTTCTTAATTATCTGCTGCCTCCTTGAATGGGTAGCATGTTTTAATTCTGCCTTTAAAAAATAGGTTTGTCTTTTAGCTCAGTTGTTTGGGGCATAGTGCTGAAAACCCCAAGGTCACAGGTTCAATTTCCCTGTGGGTCAACATCCTATTCTTGCATTGCAGGGGGTTGAACTGATCCTCATGGTCCCTTCCAGCTCTACAACTCTATGAGAATGTACAGACGCTTCAGGTTACAGACGCTTGAGGTTACAGACTCCGCTAACCCAGAAATATTACCTCGGGTTAAGAACTGTGCTTCAGGATGAGAACAGAAATTGCATGCCAGTGGCACAGCGGCAGCAGGAGACCCCATTAGCTAAAGTGGTACCTCAGGTTAAGAACAGTTTCAGGTTAAGAACGGACCTCCAGAACGAATTAAGTTCTTAACCCGAGGTACCACTGTACGTGTTTGCATGCTTACGTATTGCAAATCACTTTGAGTTACCTTGTTTTAAAGAATCACCCCATAAATTTAAACAAAGAAAATTAATACATTTATATGCAGCTTTGACTAATGAACAAATTAGTGGATCCATTTGTGGATCGAAAGCATCAGCAACAGTAGATATTGATTGTATTTGACGGATTGATTTCTGGTGAAATCAATTATTTCTCAACAACAACTCCTCTCATGTCCATTTTCATCAGAATTATTTGACACCCTTCCCTTAACTTTGACTGAGGCTGTCCCAAAAGCCGTTTCCTTGTGCCCCTGATGGAAAAGTCAGCCGGCGCTCCCTCCCCTTCGAAAGAGCCTCTCCAAGCCTTACCCCAACACAAGAGCTTATCTGTGGGCACCAGAAAGGGCTGGATTTAGGTTTGATGAGGCCCTAAGTGACTGAAGGTAATGGGACCCTTTATATGTCCAGCTGTCCTTTGTCAACAACAAATTGTCCCTGTTTTTTGTGTTGAATATATGCTATATGGTAATTTATGGACCTAATAGGTATCTAAAGCCATTTGCACATAATATGTATTTTATCAAAGTAGGACCCGGGTGGCGCTGTGGGTTAAACCACTGAGCCTAGGGCTTGCCAATCGGAAGGTT
The DNA here is from genome assembly GCF_964252035.2 of Podarcis erhardii. NCBI lineage: Eukaryota > Metazoa > Chordata > Lepidosauria > Squamata > Lacertidae > Podarcis > Podarcis erhardii. The sequence continues at coordinate 46,870,945 of NC_138503.1, read as the reverse complement.
GGCGGTTCGAATCCCCACAATGGGGTGAGCTCCTGTTGCTCAGGCCCTGCTCCTGCCAACCTAGCAGTTTGAAAGCATGTCAAAGTACAAGTAGATAAATAGGTACCACTCCAGCAGGAAGGTAAATGGTGTTTCCATGCACTGCTCTGGTTCGCCAGAAGCGGCTTAGTCTTGCTGGCCACAGCTCCCTCGGCCAGTACAGTGAGATGAGCGCCGCAACCCCAGAGTTGTCCACAACTGGACCTAACGGTCAGCGGTCCTTTACCTTTACCCTTTATTTTATCAAAGTAATTGTTGAACTGCAATGCAATTAAGAAGAAGGATCCAGTTTCTTTCCTTTAAATTTTTTTGGGGGGCCCAAGAGTGTGGGGCCCTAAGCTATAGCTTGTTTATCTTATATGTAAATCTGACACTGGAACCAGACATGAACCAGGACAGCTCTTGCTTCTCCTCGCGGCTGTACTGCCTCGGAGTCTGCCTGTTAACAGGCTCTTTACTGGTTAATGGGATTAACCAGCTTGAGCAGGGCCTACCTGCAGCTTAAAATGTTCCCCTCCACTTCATTAGAGTAGCCTCTAACCTTCTTTGGCCTCCATCCTCAAGGTCTTTTGTCCTCTCCCTCTGCCCCTAAACACAAGCTAAGATTGGGAGAGTTCCTTTCACCAAGGTAGAGGCAGCCCAGAAGCATTTGGGAGATCCTTGATGCTCCTCGGATGGGGGGATTATTTTTAACATGGCCTCATCCTAAAGGAAGGGAGACGCGGGTGGTGCTGTGGGTTAAGCCACAGAGCCTAGGACTTGCCGATCAGAAGGTTGGCGGTTCAAATCCCCATGACGGGGTGAGCTCCCGTTGCTCGGTCCCTGCTCCTGCCAACCTAGCAGTTTGAAAGCATGAAGTGCAAATAGATAAATAGGTACTGCTCTGGTGGGAAGGTAAATGGCGTTTCCGTGCGCTGCTCTGGTTCGCCAGAAACAGCTTAGTCATGCTGGCCACATGACCCGGAAGCTGTACGCCGGCTCCCTCAGCCAATAAAGCGAGATGAGCGCTACAACCCCAGAGTTGGCCACGACTGGACCTAATGGTCAGGGGTCCCTTTACCTTTACATCCCAAAGAAAGGAAATGGAACAGCTGTTTGGGTTGCCAGCACCCCTGGATTTCATGCCTTTAAGAGAATCACTTTGGGGATAGGGAGCAGTAAATACTATGACGTCCTCTGCTCATTTTCAGAGGCATCTTCGCAGCAGCTGCCAATATGCAGACGGAACCAAATCAAGGAACTGAATTGAAAGCAGCTGGAGGACAGGTCAGAGGTTGGAGAAGGAATTGTAAGTGGAAGGATGTTCCCCCCCCCCATCTTTGGGACCCCCCAGGGGAACTCACCAAACCAGCTGTGCCTGGAACTGAGTGAGGAGAGTGCTTTAAAAAGCCAATATTTTAATAAAAGGGAAAGTCCAGTTTTAAAGGATGCTAGACTTTGAAAAAATAAAAAGTACAAGGAGTTTAAACGTTGCCTTAACCTATTAGCAAAGCTATCAAGTTGTTTTATAACACTTCAACCCTGACAGATTTCGCCTGATTTATCTGCGCACAAAAGCACGGTTTTGTCCCAAGTATCTCCGCAAGATCTTCTTCAAGGGAGAACAAAGCCAAGAACACATTTAGCTTTGCTGCAAGGCCCTGTCAATCCGGAAACAGTTTCCACTGGGGTGTTCCAAAAGGCTCGGTGCTAAATCCCTGGCAAGCTTCCAGGGTCTGGCATATTTATTAAATTGTTTGTTTACTTGATATCATTAGCTCCTTTGCAAATTTCTCCTGGCTGGGGCTTGCATTCTCTCGCTGGCTTCCCTCGTTTCCACCTCATTTATACATTTAAAAGGGTTTTTATTCCTGCTATTAACTGCTGCGATGGGACTTCCTCCCAGCCTACCCTCACATCCCTCCCCCACTCCCTTCCTGCTAGTGTGTGTGTGTGTGTGTGTGTGTGTGCGTGCATGCTAATAGCTGCATTTCGGCAAAGTTGGCATTGCCAGCAATAAGCATTTGTGGTACATCTGCAACACAAGAATATCTCTGCTGGATCAGGCCAATGACCCATTCAATCCAGCATCCTATTCTCACAGCAGCTAACCAGGGACTTTTAGGAAGCCCAAAAAACAGTGTCTCCGAAAAATTTTACACATCACTTGGGAATACAGGCGAACTAATATCAGTGTACTGGAAGAAGCAAAGACCACCAGTGCTGAAGCAATGATTCTTCAACATCAACTTCATTGGACTGGTCATGTTGTGCGGATGCCTGATGATCATCTTCCAAAGCTACGACTCTATACCCAACTTAAAAATGGAAAGTGTAATGCTGGTGGTCAACAAAAGAGGTTTAAAGACTGTCTTAAGGCAAATCTTAAAAAATAAACACTGACAAATGGGAAACACTGGCCTGTGAGTGCTCCAGTTGGAGAAGAGCCTTTACCAAAGGTGTCATGGGCTTTGATGACACTCAAACTCAGGACACAAGGGAGAAGCGTGCTAAGAGGAAGGCACGCTTCGCAAATACACACCCTGATCAACTCCCGCTTGGAAACCTATGTCCCCACTGTGGAAGGATGGGTGGATCCAGAATTGGCCTCCACAGTCACTTACGGACTCATTGTTAAAACCGTGTTTATGGAAGACAATCTTACTCAGCTATGAGGGATCGCCAAAGAAGAAGGAAGCACAAAAGCAGGATTCAAGCACAACAGCCCTCTCCCCTCCTTTGGCTTCCAGCAACATTCAGAAGCGTTCCTTCCTCTGACCATGGAGGCAAAGCAGAGCCATCGTGGGTAGATGCCCTCTCCTCCATGAATTTCTCTAATCTTCTTTTAAAGCCATCCAAGATGGTGGTCATCACCCCCTCCTGTGGGAAGTAGTTCCAAAGTTTAACTATATGGCATGTGAAGAAGGACTTTCTGACAGTATGAGTTGTCCAAGAGTGGAATGGATTCCCTCGGGAGGTTGCGGACAATCCTTCATGGGTGGTTTTTAAGTAGAGGTTGGGTGTCCATCTGTCATGGATGCTTTAGCTGAGATCCCTGCATCATTGAGGGTTGGGCTAGATGACCCCGTGGTCCCTTCCAACTCTACAATTCATCAATCATTCACTGGATGTTCATGAGTTCCAGCATTAGAAGGAGAGGGAGAAAAACTTATCTCTGTTCTCATCCTCTTTATATATATATATATCATTTTTATTACATTTTCTGTTTTACAATTTAAGATACTCATTTAAACATCCTTATATCAGTGACTTCCCTTCTTCTCCTTCCATGGTTCATTTTGCATATCATAAATCCCCGCATATTTTACACAAACTAAAACATTCAGGATTCCATTATTACATCCATCAAAACTTATTTACACTGTTGAATTTATCTTAATGCTGCCAACGTTTTCAAGTGCACACAGTTCCCCCCCATATATTCAAAAAACGTTTTCCTGTCTTCCCTAAACGTGTGTTCTTCTTGTTCTCTTATTCTATATGCTAAATCTGCAAGCTGTGCATATTCTGTCAACTTAAGTTGCCATTCTTCTTTAGCTGGGACCTCGCTCGTTTTCCATTTGGGGGCTAACGAAACACGGGCCGCAGTAGTAGCATACATAAACAACCTTTTTTGACACCTGGGAATTTCCAGGTGCCCAATGGTATCTCCAGGTAGGGCTAGAATTTACCTGTTTTTAGAGAGTGAGGTGGAAGGCAGAGTGAAAAGCAGTTTGCTACTAGACCAGAGTCCTTTTTGTTGGGGATAATTCTGGGGGGGGAAGTACTTTTAAACATCTTTTTTCAACTCATTATGGATTATTTCCCAATACTCTTTTACCATTTTACGACTCTGTTCTCATTCTCCATGTCCTGTATAATTTTTTAAATATGCACCATGTCTTCTCCTACCTGCCATTTCTCTAAATGGAAAAGTCTTAAGAGTTGCATCCTTCCCTCTTGGGCAACAACGCCCTAGAGAGGCTGGTTGCTTGAGGACACTGGTGTCTCCTTGAAGGCTCATCATCAGCTATCAAAGGAGACAATGCCTGGTGCTATTAGCTTAGATTTGGGATGTGAGGAGCTGATTTGCCGCCTTGAGTCTTGACAGGGAAAAAGGCAGGGTTATCCTTTGTCATCATCTTAATGACAAAGGTCCATCTAGTTAAAGCTATGGTTTTCCCAGTAGTGGTGTATGGAAGTGAGAGCTGGACCATCAAGAAAGCTGATTGCCAAAGAATAGATGCTTTTGCATTATGGTGCTGGAGGAGACTCTTGAGAGTCCCATGGACTGCAAGAAGATCAGACCTCTCCATTCTGAAGGAAATCAGCCCTGAGTGCTCACTGGAAGGACAGATCCTGAAGCTGAGGCTCCAATACTTTGGCCACCTCAGGAGAAGAGAAGACTCCCTGGAAAAGACCCTGATGCTGGGAAAGATGGAGGGCACAAGGAGAAGGGGACGACAGAGGACGAGATGGTTGGACCTTGTTCTCGAAGCTACCAACATGAGTTTGACCAAACTGCGGGAGGCAGTGGAAGATAGGAATGCCTGGCATGCTCTGGTCCATGGGGTCACAAAGAGTCGGACACGACTAAACGACTAAACAACAACATCCTGATCTGTAAACCCAAAGAAAGGTCCCTTGGGAGTGGATTGGAAAGAGGATACAGGATATCCAAAATACCAGAATGACCAGTTCCTGTACTTTGTTAAAGAAAGGTGTAAACTTAAAACGCTGCCCACAGAGCCAGACAGGTCCTGAAACAGCAGGAGAAGGTCACAGCTTGCCCACAAAGTGCTAATAGGTTAAGCTTTGCTTATACAAAAACGAGCAGAGTAAGCTGACATCAATAGCCCAGTTAACTCACTCCTGGCTTAAAGTCCCAACTCTCACCTGTCTCCCAAAAAGGGAGTAGTTGTCACAGTGCCAGATTTATGTATAGGCTAAGTAGTCTGAAGCTTAGGGCCTTAGATGCACTTTCTTCAAGAGATAAGTTTAGGATAATATCCTTTATTACTACAGTGGTGCCTCACAAGTCGAAAAGAATCCGTTCAGTGAGTCTCTTCGTCTTGCGGTTTTTTCATCTTGCGAAGCAAGCCCTTTGACAGCTTAACGGATTAGCGCTATTAGCGGCTTAGCGGATCAGCTGATAAGCGGCTTAGCGGCTTAGCGGATCAGCTGATAAGCGGCTTAGCCGCTTAGCGGATCAGCTGATAAGCGGCTTAGCGGATCAGCTGATAAGTGGCTTAGCAGCTTAGGAAAAGGGGGGGAAAGGGGGGAAAAACCGCAGGAACTCGCAAGACATTTTCGTCTTGCGAAGCAAGCCCATAGGAAATTCGTTTTGCGAAGCACCTCCAAAATGGAAAACCCTTTCGTCTAGCGGGTTTTCCGTCTTGCGAGGCATTCGTCTTGCGGGGCACCACTGTATATTAGATGCACTTGAAGCCAATTTAAAAAGAAGTACTGTGTGCAGTGATGTTGCACAATTGTTTTCCATTCTTGCTATTCTGATAGCATCTAAGCAAGAAATTCAGCAAGGTGTTGAACTCTTGATGGAAGCACACCCAGAAGATGTTAACCTGAAACTTATTGAAATTTGCACTTTCACGTGAGATAAGGCCATAGGCTTACAGCAGAGCACTCTCTGTCTCATACAGACCTTTATCAAATTATATACAAGGGGAAAAAATCATATGGCCTTTCCTAATGTGGAAACAATCTTGCAGCTATTTCTTAGCTTTATGGTCACTAACTGCTCGGGAGAGACGAGTTTTTCAAGACTCAAAAGAATTAAGGGCTACAATGTCTCAAGAGAGGTTGTCTGCACTGAGCGTTCTGTACATTGAAAGTGACAAACTGAGACAAACAAATTTTGATGAAGTTTTCTGGTGTCCTTTATAGGAGAAATTGTGAATTGCAGAATTTTTAATACTTGTCATCATCCTTGGCTTCACTCAATTTTGTTTATAACACTCTCTTCCATTTTCTTCTAGTCGTGAGGCGGGGGGGGTTGGGAGGGGCCTCACAAATGGAATAGCCTAGGGCTTCTCTTCATCTAAATCCAGCACTGCAGACAGCATGAGAAACCTCTCCTGAACCAAAACTAAGGCTTCAAAGCAGATAAACATATGAGCTCATTCTTGCAAAGTCCTGGTGTTATCTCGCCTACCAAGATGGCCTTTACAAGACTTCCAGAACATTTTCACCATTTGGTTCTGCACCATTTTGGTTCTATAGAAAAGAACAGGCATGGAAAGCATAGCTGTCAACTTTTTCCTTTTCCTGTGAGGAATCCCATTCGGAATAAGAGAAGTTCCCTTTAAAAAGGGGAAACGTTGACAGCTATGAAGGAAAGGCAACAGAGGAAGCCAGCCCAGGCAGACTAGTAGGCAGATCACTGCGGAATCTCTAATCTTGAAGGCAAGGCAATCGCCCTTTCATCTCCCTGGTTCCACTCTTGGCAAAAAAACCCCAAACCCAAACACCATACTCACTGAGCAATGAACATTTGATACATCGCCTAGACAAATAATGAACAGATCTGACGTTAAGGTTCGGGGGCTGGGGGGATAGTGCAGTCTATTGTGCTTGCTACCCTGAAGTACAGATTAGGCCCTCTGTGCGATCAAGATAAGGCATTCCAGTTTTCGCAAAAGCAAGCTTATCAGATCCTTTTCTAAATCCCTTTAAGTTTCAAAATACCCAGTTTAATACCACTCAGTCATAATAAGTTAAAAGCCTCTGGAAAATTGTCAAGGGTGGGTTGGAGAGAGGGGGAGAGGGAGGGAGGGAGGGAGGGAGGGAGGGAGGGAGGGAGGGAATAGGGGGAAGGAATATATATATATATATATATATATATATATATATATATATATATAATTTGCATACACACGCATATGTATCTACACACACATACACCTAGGGAAATTAATGGTGAATTATAGGCCTTTATCTGCAGTCTGGAGGCTTCAATTCATTAGCAGTGCATAAACTCGTATTATCTAATATTGTGTCCTTTTTATCCTGAAACACAAGCCTACCAAATAATTAATGCAAGGAAAGAAAGAAAGAAAGAAAGAAAGAAAGAAAGAAAGAATCCTTAGCATGGTAACAGAGGCAGGAGTCAATGAGTTCTGCCATTGGGAAGGTGGGTGACTCTGTCTATGACATTTCCCCTCTCAAGAGGGCACAGAAGATCACAAGAAGAGCCTTCTGGGTGAGGCCAATGGCCCACCTGGCATTCAGAAGTATTGCTTCCTCCAGCTGTGGCAGCAGTCACAGCAATTTTGACTATTGTTTTCAATTAGTTTGTTTTCATTGCTCTATATTTTATAATTTATGTTTTTTAGATGCTGGGAGCTGCCTTATAGCTCAAGTTGGAGGAAAGGCAGGGTATAAAAAACATTAGATAATTAAATACCGAAATGGCACCACGTTAGGAGAAATTGCTTTGCTGAAATTTGTACATTGAGCAAAATTGCATACAGCAAAAGTGTGTACTGCATTATAATAAATTTGCACTAAAATGCCAATGAATTGCCATGAGGATTTAAAAAGAAGAAGCAGCAATTTGATGTGGAAAGTGTGGAGAACTGAATTTAAGATGGGGGGAGGAGATGGGGAATGAGAAACTGAAATTGCCACCCGCTGGAGAAAGAGTTGAGACAAATAACTTTGGCAACCAGGGGATATTTATTAAATATAATGTCTTGGAGGATCTACAGCAATCCAAATAAACCAAATTGCAGCAAATTAAATTTGTCCAAGCAATAAATAGAGGAGATGCACCTCTCCGGAGTCGTATTACAGCTGAATGCCATGGTCACGCCATGAAGTTTGGGGGTACTCCGCAGAGCACGCCTTGGTTCTCCGCAAAGGACACCTTGGTTTTGATCCTGAGGGGCACACCTTGGTGCCATTGCTCACTCTGGCGTGCCCACCTGGCCCAAAGGCCAACCCCCAGGACCCCAAAGCGTAGCCCATTGTAGGTGACTACAGAGTGCCCTCAATGCAAAAAAAATGCCTCAGGTAATCAACCAATAGCACAGTCAGTCAGAGTGTGGTGTTTATAACGCCAAGACTGCAGGTTCAATCTCCCTGTGGGACAACTGCTGACAGGCTTTGGGGGATCAGATTCCTCCCCCGTGACAGTAAATAAGCAGATCAAACAAAAGGAAATCCTTACCAGTGAGTTTCTTTAATAAACACAGTGAAGAAGAAAGTGTCTAACCAGAATGGTGGTGCTCCCAATTAAGGGATACTCCCCCTTCCGTCCTTATTAATCTACGTCACTCCTATGTCTTGTAGTCTGAGCTTCTAGCCTCTGCGCTTTCTGTTCCTATACTTTCTGAACTCTTCTCGACCTTGGAGAGGGCAGTGGAGGAATGCTGTCCAACGCCTGTGAATCTGTGAACCCTCTCCCTCCCAGTGTTTCTCCTTCTTCTAGCTCAGGCATGTCCAACTCCCAAGAGACTGCAATCTACTCCCAGTATAAAAAAACTGGCAGTGATCTACCCATTGTCATTGGAGGGAGGAGGAGCGTGTGTGGGGTGGGTAGGTTGCCTAGAGTTGTTGAGCTTTAGGGGGGAGAATTGCACAGTGTTTTTAAGCTTTTTTTTCCATAACTTTTTGTACACAATAAGGATCCAGCTATCTAACAGAATCAGCTGGGGATCTACCGGAACATCGCGATCTACGAGGTGCACATCCCTGTATATTCCCCATCCAGTATTTCCCAGCTTCTGCCTTCTGAACTATGCCCCTCTGCAAACCACTGTTCCAAATCTATACTGTATTCCTGTTCCTGGCAAGATTCAGGAGCAAGGGGAGAGGATGGCTCCCACCATTCCTCCTCAGTGCAGCCCTCCTCAGCACGGTCCCTGACAACTGCATATTCCTGCATGGAGTTAAACTAGATGATCTTCAGGGTCCTTTCCAAATCTACAATCTCCCCCCCCACACACACACACCACTTTGCAAAGACCAAGCCATTCTTTATGCCATTGGAACTGATCTCCCAAATCCCTGACTACAGTGGTACCTTGGGTTACAGACGCTTCAGGTTACAGGTGCTTCAGGTTACAGACCCCGCTAACCCAGAAATAGTACCTCGGGTTAAGAACTTTGCTTCAGGATGAGAACAGAAATTGTGTGGTGGCAGCGCAGCAGCAGCAGGAGGCCCTATTAGCTAAAGTGGTGCTTCAGGTTAAGAACAGTTTCAGGTTAAGAACGGACCTCCAGAACGAATTAAGTTCTTAACCTGAGGTACCACTGTATTCATAAAATGAAGAAACAAATGCCAGAAATACACACACACACACACAGTGTATATATACTGTGTGTGTTTGTGTGTGTGTGTGTGTATATGTATATGTATGTATGTATGTATGTATGTGTGTGTGTGTACACACACACACACACAAACACACACACACACAAACACACACACACCGTGGTTTAATATTACCGTTGTAATGCAATGTGACATGGGAAATAAAATTTGAAATGAAAAGAGGTGGTGGGCTTTGAAGTTGATGAAGATGAGGATGGGGCAAAAGCAGTGGTTAAGCAGTATACTCAAAACCGTAATATTGACAATAAATATAGTAGCAGTAGCAGATGACTCCAAACCAAGGGTGTCTCCTTATCCTCAGGGACACAGTCTGCTGGAAGATTTCCATTGGCACGCAACCAAGGGGATCGTACTCGAAGCTGGAGCAGACCTGCCAAACATCACACCGGCAAAGGCCTTTCCGATGACCTGTGCTGATGAAGGGACACCTCGTTTTGCAATTGACTCAAACTCCTGCACAGATCAATGGGCTAGATTTGCTTGTTGCCGTGAGCTGGCTGGCCCTCGAGCCGCAAAGGGAATGCAGACAAGCAGAACACCTCCATCTGCTGCTCTAGAGGCTGCAATGAATCACACCGGAGAGCAGGGCAAGGTGGGGAGGGAGAGGATGAGAGATGGCTTCAACCCTGAGCTTTGTTACACGACAAGTATCATAGAATTGAGAGTTGGAGGAGACCCCAATGGTCATCAGGGTTCCTAAAACTTGGCCCTCCAGATGTTTTTGGCCTACAACTCCAATGATCCCTAGCTAGCAGGACCAGTGGTCAGGGATGATGGGAATTGTAGTCTCAAAACAGCTGGAGGGCCGAGGTTGAGGGAGCCTGATCTAGTCCAACCCCCAGCAATGCAGGAATCTCAGGTAAAGCATCCGTGACAGATGGCCATCCAACCTCTGCTTAGAAACCTCCAAGGAAGGAGAGCCCACCGCCTTCCAAGGGAAGATCATTCCACTGTCAAACAGCTCTTACTGTCAGAAAGCTCTTCCTGGTGGTTAGTCGGAATCTCCTTTCTTGGAACTTGAATCTATGGTTTTGGGTCAGGAGCAGGAGAAAAACAAGCTTGTTCCATCTTCCGTGTGACAATCCTTAAGATATTTGAAGATGGCTTTCATATCTCAATCTCCTCTTATCCAGGCTAAACATACCCAGCTCCTTCAACCATTCCTCATATGACTTGGTTTCCAGAACCAGAATCATCTTGGTCGCCCTCCACTGCACACGTTCCAGCTTGTCAATATCCTTTCTAAATTGTGGCACCCAGTAATGGACACAGGACTTCAGCTATGGTCTGACCAAGGCACAAGAGAGCAATACCAATACTTCCCTTGACCTGGACACTACATCTCTGTTGATGCAGCCTAGAAGAGCTTCTTCTTCTTCTTCTTCTTCTTCTTCTTCTTCTTCTTCTTCTTCTTCGCAGCTCTACCAATTGAACTACAACCTCTTCCAGGTGATTAGAGCATGGTGGGGATAACAGAAAGGTCACAGGTTCACTCCCCATTTGAGACAGCTGCATATTCCTGCATTACAGTAGGTTGGACCAGATGATCCTTGTGGTCCCTTCCACTTCTACAATTCTATGATTCTACAACCAGGGAGTTGGCAGTCTCAGAGGCAGCAGGTAATGAAAGCAACAGGGGTGACAAAGTGCCTGCATTTTCTGATGTGTGGTGCTGAGCAAGGGGCCAATGCCAGGATATTGAACAAAATCAAGATTAATTGTTGGACGGTATCCTGAGAGGCCATTTAGAGCTCTAGGTGTTGCCAACTCTTATCTCACCCTGCACATATTTTCCTCTCTCCCTCCTCTCCCCCATATTTTTTTGGGAGGAAAGCAGATTCTGCATTTTTTTGATCCAGAATAAACCATGACTGATCCCCGCACTTCTCTTTGGGATCTTCCCTGAAAATTCATTAGTCATCTTCCAAGGTTTTGGTCCAGAGCAGGAATGGCAAGCTTGCAAACTATAACCAGCATGCTTAACATTGTGTTGTTGTTGTTTTTTCTCCCCTCTCTGCCCCAGTTGCAAAGGTGAGGCTCTTTAAAGTAAAAGGTAATGGTAAAGGACCCCTGGACGGTTAAGTCCAGTCAAAGGTGACTATGGGGTTGTAGCGCTCATCTCGCTTTCAGGCCAAGAGAGCCGGCGTTTGTCCACAGACAGCTTCCCGGGTCATGTGGCTGGCAGGACTAAACCACTTCTGGGTGCATGGAGGACCATGACAAGTCCCAGAGCACACGGAAACGCAGTTTACCTTCCCGCCACAGTGGTACCTATTTATCTACTTGTATTGGTGTGCTTTCGAACTGCTGGGTTGGCAGGAGCTGGGACAGACCAATGGGAGCTCACCCCATCGCGGGGATTCGAACCGCTGATCTTCCAAGCCCAAGAGGCTCAGTAGTTTAGACCACAGCACCACCTGCGTCTTTAGCTGGTGCCCACCCCTCTCATCACAACCTATGTATTGTTTTGTGATGAGCAAGTGGAAGGTCATTGCAAGACCACTGCCTCTCAGCCGCACCTAATCAGTGCGTCACAAACGAAAGTTGAACCAGCAAAATTATGGGTGTGATATAAATGGAGGAAGAGTCTGCCTGTTACAGAGATAATTCACTTTTAAAATAAGAAGAAGAATCCAAATGGGCATGAGAAGAGTCGGGGTTCTGTGGAGGAGCATCTGCTCCTGTCTGGAATCCCAGAGAGCAGCTGCCAGTCAGTGCCGACAATGCTGAGCTAGATGGAGGAATGGTTTTACTAGGAACAACACAGCTTTGTCTGTCTAGTGTGGAAAGAGACCATTTCATGACCCCATGGACCAGAGCACGCCAGGCACTCCTGTCTTCCACTGCCTCCCACAGTTTGGTCAGACTCATGCTGGTAGCTTTGAGAACACTGTCCAACCATCTCATCCTCTGTCGTCCCCTTCTCCTTGTGCCCTCCGTCTTTCCCAACATCAGGGTCTATTCCAGGGAGTCTTCTCTTCTCATGAGGTGGCCAAAGTAGTGGAGCCTCAGCTTCAAGATCTGTCCTTCCAGTGAGCACTCAGGGCTGATTTCCTGAAGAATGGAGAGGTTTGATCTTCTTGCAGTCCATGGGACTCTCAAGAGTCTCCTCCGGCACCATAATTCAAAAGCATTGATTCTTCGGTGATCAGCCTTCTTTATGATCCATCTCTCACTTCCATACATCACTACTGGGAAAACCATAGCTTTAACTATACAGACCTTTGTTGGCAAGGTGATGTCTCTGCTTTTTAAGATGCTGTCTAGGTTTGTCATCGCTTTGCTCCCAAGAAGCAGGCGTCTTTTAATTTCGTGACTGCTGTCACCATCTGCAGTGATCATGGAGCCCAAGAAAGTAAAATCTCTCACTGCCTCCATTTCTACCTTTTCTATTTGCCAGGGGGTGATGGGACCAGTGGCCATGGTATTAGCTTTTTTGATGTTAAGCTTCAGACCATATTTTGCGCTCTCCTCTTTCACCCTCATTAAGAGCCCATATTAGCCCTACATTATGTTAGTCCCAAAGTATGGTCTCAGGGCCTGAGATCTTGCAGATAAACTGCTCCCAAGTTTTAGAAAGCATTGAAAAATAAGGAAAAGGGGGAATTAATAATAAGGCATGAAAAGGATAAGAACTGGTAAGATACAGCCATGTAAAAATAAATATATACAGTGCTTTTTTCGGGGGGGGGGGAATGTGAAGGATATTCTCATTTTCCCACCCATATTGAAATACTGCCCCTCAATGAGGCCAAACTTAGATTCACAAAGTGTTTATGGGCGTTGTTTTATATAAATATATATATATAATGTTTAGAGGTACTCTCATTTTGACTCAAGAAAATCACCATTTTATAGTTCAAATTGGGGAAAATAAATACAGTAAATGGACAAAAGTACAAAGATTCACAAAACGTTTAGGGGTATGCATACGCCTGCATCCCTCCAGAAAAAAGCACTGAATAAATAATACAAAGGATGGGGGACTTATAAACTGGCAAGGTTATTATTGTACTCATACTAAATTTAACCTAATATAGTGTTTATTAAAAATGATTGCCAAATATAATTAAATTTGTCCCTGTCAACTCTATGTTTGTACACAATTTATTCATGTATTGCAAGATTATACAGATCTTCTGTCTGAAGGGAGACACATTTTTGTTTATCTAGTTCATCAATACCAGTCTTTCTTTGCCATGGTATGGGTGCAGAGAGCCCATTCGTATTGGCCCTTTGTTAGGTTCTGTGTATTGGGTATATACAGTCCTACCTTGGAAGCTCCTGCAGCCAATCAGAAGCCGCAGAAGCCCCGTCAGACGTTTGGCTTCGAAAAATACCGTATTTTTCGCTCTATAAGACGCACCAGACCACAAGATGCACCTAGTTTTTGGAGGAGGAAAACAAGAAAAAAAATATTCTTAATCTCAGGAGCCAGAACAGCAAGAGGGATTGCTGCGCAGTGAAAGCAGCAATCCCTCTTGCTGTTCTGGCTTCTGGGATAGCTGCGCAGCCTGCATTCGCTCCATAAGATGCATACACATTTCCCCTTACTTTTTAGGAGGGAAAAAGTGAGTCTTATAGAGCAAAAAATACGGTGGTTCGCAAACCAGAACAGTCACTTCTGGGTTTGTGGTGTTTGGGAGGCAAGCTGTTCGAAAACCAAGGTACGACTGTAATTGCGAAGGATTTCCATACAGAAAATGTGTGTGTGTGTTTTAGAAACCATGCATGCACTTTTAAATGCAAACTGAACTGAATTTATCTCCCAGTCCTAAACGGGGAGTTCTAGCAATGGACCAGAGTAGAAACCTCCCAACCTCTGGGTTTCTCTCCCCTCCTGCATAGCCCTATCAGTGCGCCAGCAAACATCTCTTGACTAAACAGTCCTGTCTCGATGAATGGCCTGTGCTTAATGGGGCGGCAGCAGCAAAATAATGAAACGAAGACTGGTGAAAAGAGGAAGGCTCTTGGCGGCTTTGGAATCCTAGCCTCTGGGCTACGCGGCATTAGTGAGAACTGAGCCAGGAGCTCGGTTTGCAGCAGGTAGCTTTCCTACAGAGCTGCAGTCCGGTCGATAAGGCGAGGTCCGCTGCGCCTAAGCTGTTGCCTGAAATTGGCGTCTGATGCAGACGACAGGGTTTTGTGAGGCAAGGGATTGTGGCTGAGTGCAGCCGTGAGGGTGGGGTGGGAACACCAGGCAGGCCTGCGGGCACCTGGGGATAGAGCTAAAAGATGGAGAAGAGGCAGGAACCCCTGCTGATGGTTGGAGCAGGAGGCAAAGCAGGATCAAAATGGGGCAGCTAATGGCTGACCAGCAAGCAGAAGGGTCAGGAGTGAGCTGAGCAACCAGATTCATTGTGTTGAGGATGGGGGATTTGCCATCCTTCAGATGTTGATGTACTCCAACCCCCATCAGACCTAGTCAATGTGGCTGATGATGAGAGATGATGGGCATTATAGTCCAGCAACATCTGGAGGGCCACAGGTCCCTCCCCCCTGCTTTAAGTCACATGACAGTGGCTGTCACATAATGGTGTGGTATCCCTCAACTTCCAGCAGTGGATGCCGCATGAGGCTGCTGAGTACAGTGTCATAGCATGGGTTGCTGAAGCCCGTGGCAGGACAAGTGTTGCTACCCACCCTGACGGACCGGGTAGCTGGGCTGGAGGTGTGTGCTGGGGGGGGGGCACGGAGCCTGAATAGAGGGTGAACAGAGCCTGGGAGGCACAAGGCAACCAACCATGCCCCTTTGAACCGAATGGAGAAACCCAGAACTAGAGTGCACCCGTCAGAATTTGGGAGTCCCCCACACTCCCGACAGTAGTTCAATAGATGGTGTCAGGGGACTGCCATCGGAACAGGGGAGGGAGGCAGGGGGGCCGTTGGGATACAGAGAGCCTCCGAAACTCCTAAGGAGCCGTTCCTCTTCCAGCGGTGGGAAAAGCCACACCTCCAGTGGAGAAGAGAGGGAAGGGGCCAGCCAAGAGAGGAAAGGGCTCGAGGATGCTGCTGAGAGCCCCAGCACCTCACCTCACCAGGCTGGCCAGGAGGGACACACGCCCTTCCATCGCCCAGCTTGCACAGAGGGGTGAAACGCAAGAAGGGGAGGAGGAGGCTTGGGGTGCCGAAGTTCTTACGTTGGGGGAGAAGTTGGAAGAGGCCACTCTTAGTCTTCAAGTGACTAAGATGGACATGAACTTTGTAGATCTGCACTGTAAATAGTTTGCACAATAAAACCTGTTGTCAGGGGTTCAGGGAGAGAGGCGCAGATGAGGGAGGAGACAGAGAGCGAGGGGGAAGGATTCCAGGGTGACGAGGAAGAGGACGACAATGACCCAAGATTGTCCATGAGTCCGTCCAGTGAATCGGAGGACTCCCAAAAGGGAGCCCCTCTGGTCAAGCCGAGGGGAGCTAGAGGGGGAAGCAGTCAGGAGCAGGGGAACGAAGGGGGAACCCCCAGTGGGAGTTGGAGATCGGGACCGGCTGCTCCGCCGGAACGGAGTGAAGGGGGTGGAGTGACCAGTGTGTCAGAAGGAGCAGAACAGGAAGCAGAGAGGGGAAGGAGATCAGGGCAAGACGTCCTGCCGGAAGGGGCGGAAAGTAGTACCGAGAGCAGTGTAACTGTCGAAGGGAAGGTCAGGAGCAACGTACGCGCGCCAAGTTCAAAATGGGAGGCGCGCGGAAGTGAAGAGAGTCCTGGGGAGGAGCCTGGTCCCAAAGCGTGAAGGAGGGGGGAGCAGGCGTCAGAGGATTCAGCCTCTGGGGAGTCCCGAAGGGAGAGAACACAGGGGGGCAGAAAGACCCTGCGGAAAAGGAAAGAGAGGAAGAGGTGGACCAGTACAAGCCTCTTAAACTGGTGTAGAGGCGGGACTGACTCAGAGGGGACTTCAGCGGTCTAAGCGTAACAGACGTAGAGTCACGGAGCTCGGATGCAAAGCTAAGAATGTTCTTCAATAAAAGCTTTTGTACATAACCCGGATTGGACTTTGGTCTCTTGTGAGCTGGGACCACGGGTGACTCTGACACCTGTAAACAGGTCGGAGTCCTGCCTGGTTACTCACGAGCAACCACCATCAGCATCTGACAGTTGGACAAGAGTTCAACAACACCTGTAAGACCACAGGCTCCCCATCTATAATGTAGTTTAAAGGGGAATTGGACCAATATAAGGAAAAGAGATCTCTCTATAGTTCTTAGTCATGATGGCTTATGGGAACGCCACATTCAGGGGGTAGTCTACCTCCAGATGCTAACTGATGGGGAAGGGGATATTGCCTTCATGCCTTGCTTGTGGGACTTATCACAGGCACCCAGTTGGCCACAATGCCAAACAAGATGCTGGTCTGATCCAGCAGCCCTCTTCAGATGCTCTTATGATTCAAGGCTTGCGTTTGGCTAAGGGACAGCCAGCTGCTCTCTCCTCTTCTGCCGATCCAGTTCCAGAATCCACGAGTCATGTTGCCCCCATTCTGAATATGAGCAAATGTTTATTTCCGTGCTTACGGAGAAGAGGGCAGGAGGGAGGTGGGAATCAAGCTGCCTCCTTGCGAGAAGCTGCTTTTTTGAAAACGAAACAAAGGCCGCCCGCCTTGCGTGGTGTACATTTCCAGCTTGGTGTCTGTGTCATATTCAAATGACTCAGAGAGTAAGCAAACAGGGCTTGCAAACACACTCCGAGCCGACCGCAAAATCAGTGTCACCTTTAAGGAGCCGGCTCAAGCAAGGAGCCCAAGGAAAAAGGAGGTGGTGGGCTGCCTCTGGCATTCTTCGTTCACACACCTGAATTGCACTTGACACTTCCCCCTGGAAGAAGGAGGAAGAACTTGCTCAGCTGAGCAGGAAAACTCACAATTCTGCCCCAGGTACACCTGCGTTGCACAGCTCCCCAAGAGACGACGGCTAGGTAAAGACTATGCATCTGAAGCACATTCTTCCTCCATCCTGCAAAGAATCCTGGGAACTGCAGTTTGTTAAGGGTGCTGAGGGTTTTAGTTCAGTGGGGGCAAACTACAGTTCCCGGGATTCTTCAGGGAGCTTCTTTCAAATTATTATTACAGTCGTACCTTGGAAGTCAAAGGGAATCTGTTCCGGAAGTCCATTTGACTTCCGAAATGTTCGGAAACCAAACTGTGGCTTCAGATTGGCTGAAGGAAGCTCCTGCAGCCAATCGGAAGCTGTGGAAGCCCCGTTGGACTTTCAGGTTCCAAAAGAATGATTGCAAACCGGAACAATCACTTCCGGGTTTGCGACATTCAGGAGCCAAAACTTCTGAGTTCCAGGGCATTCAGTATCCAAGGACCCCACCATAAGGTCCTAAGAACATAAGAAGAGCCTGCTGGATAAGCCCATCCAGACCAACGTCCTGTTCTCACAGTGGCCAACCAGGTGCTCATTATGGGAAATCCTCCAGCAGCACCTGATCACAATACCAACTCTCCCCTCCTGTAGTGTCCAGCAACTGATATTAAGAAGCATCACTGCCCCCAACTGTGGAGGCAGCCATTATGGATAGTGACCATCAATAGACTTCTCCTTTGTGAATTTCCCTAGCCCTCTTTTAAAGCTGTCAAAGTGGAGGGCCTTGTGGGAACCATTTCTGCAGTTTAAAACAAAACTAAACTTAGCACGTTTTCAAAAGATTGGGTTTGCACATTCAGCTGGGAGTCTACAAGCAATGTATGCGCATGCGTAAAAGTCTCTTGGGGAGGTGTGCCCTCCCCCCACACAAGCACACTTTAAAATGTAGCCATAACAACCTACATCGTGTAGAACATGGGTCGGCAAACTAAGGCCCGGGGACCAGATCCAGTCCGATTGCCTTCTGGATCTGGCCCGCGGACGGTCCGGGAGTCGCCGTGAGAATCGGCATGGGGATTCTGATCGTTTGGGCTGTGCCATTTCCCCCCCACACACACACACACAAATCGCAGCAACGCCTCCTCCCTCCCTCCTCCTGGTTTCTCCCTGCCCTGCCTAGAGGAGGAAGGGTAAACTACACACAGAACGTGACAGGCTGTATGTAACTATTTAAATTCTTTTGTAGAATTCTTTTTTATTCTTTTTTAAATACGATTCAACATATTTCAAAATACCGTATGTGGTTCTGTAGACCGACTTATCATATAAACAAAGCATATTACAGTGGTACCTCGGTTTAAGTACTTAATTCATTCCGGAGGTCCATTCTTAACCTGAAACTGTTCTTAACCTGAAGCACCACTTTAGCTAATGGGGCCACCTGCTGCTGCCTCGCCACCGCCACACGACTTCTGTTCTCATCCTGAAGCAAAGTTCTTAACCCGAGGTACTATTTCTGCGTTAGCAGAGTCTGTAACCTGAAGCATCTGTAACCTGAAGCATATGTAACCCGAGGTACCACTGTATAAGAAATTAGAATCCAGCAGATTGACCAAGATATACAATCTATTTAGTTCTTATGTTAGCGCCATTTTAAGCAGCCCATCTCCAGAGCTAGCCCTTTCGCGACGCTCATCGTCCCTCCGCCACCGCCGCCAGCCCCTGCCGCTCGCAAGGCACAGGTAAGACAGCCACTGGGGCTTGTCCAGTGCTGTGGAGAAGGGAGAGGAGAGTTGGGGTGTTCCCCCCTCAAAATATAGTCCAGCCCCCCCCACAAGGTCTGAGAGACAGTGGACCGGCCCCCTGCAGAAAAAGCTTGCTGGCTCCTGGTGTAGAAGGAGATGCAAGGAGCTGGAACATGGACTCAGATGCCTACTGACTGCAGAAGCAGAGCTCCAGAAGCGGCCTGCTTGGAGGCGAAGCTTTTTGCATGCAAAAATAATTTGGTGTTAACTATCGTTTAACTCCTCAGTTCATTCTTCAGCAGCAGATTGGGGATGAGAGGTCAGCAGGACAACTAATTCAGCTCTTCTTGACATCCTCCTCATTGCTGGGTCACACCCGGGCCAGAGGGTGCCCTTATCCAATGCCCCGGGGGATATTTTTAGCATGCAGGAAAGACTTGAATAGAAGGAGGAGAAGCTGAAATTAAAAAAGAAAAAAACCCGGGGTGGGGAAATCTTGAAGCTCAGCTTCTGAAAAGAGATAAGGAAGAAAAGGGCGAAAAGATGTTCCCGATATCCAGGAAGCATTACAACAGCCCTGTGCTGAATTACATCCTCAGAAATGAGAGAGAGGCCCCTCTCTGTTCTTCTCCAGATTAATTCATTGTTCTCATGTCATTCCTAAAAAGACTCAGATCTCTCCGCTGTCGCCTTTGCTTGGTCGGCTCAATTGAACTGGAATCCAATTAGCAACATCTTGCTGAGTGATTTCCTTTCAGCGTCAAACCTTGGCTCTCAGATTCGACAGAGGCGGCCCTCCCAGACATTCTGGGGAAAGGAGGAGGAAAGGGGTGGCAAGATGGTTGCAGGCCACTGTTGCACAGAATTGAACCAAGGTGTTGGGGCAACAGAGCAAATGGCTTCTTTGGCGATCCCTCATAGCCGAGTAAGATTGTCTTCCATAAACACAGTTTTAACAATGACTGTGGAGGCCAGTTCTGGATCCACACGTCCTTCCGCAGTGGGGACATTGGTTTCCAGGTGGGAGTTGATCACAGTGTGGATTTGACAAGCGTGCCTTCTGTGGGATGTAAACACAGGAGCAGTCAATGACAACATTCCTAGAGTGTACATGTTAGAACATGGGGAGGGATGTCTGTCCAGCAAGCAGGTAAACTTCCTGGGGACGGACTTCCTCCGCATGTGACCAGAGGTGGGTGTGGCCTCACCTGTGCAGGTAATGATAAAAGCACAGGGCAGGCAGCCACTCTCTTGCCTCTTGCCTCTTGCCTCTTGCCTCTTGCCTCTTGCCATCTTCATCTTCTGAAGGAGCAACATGCCCTCTTGGCTCCCAGCCAAGAGAGGACAGTAATATCTTGCTACAAGATAGATTCTAACTGCATGTAACCTTTTTAAGCCTGCCTACCTTCTGGGATCATATTGTGAACAGAACGTGAGTAAACTCTTTTATACTTTTATAAAGACTGTGTCGTGTCTTGTATTTTAAGAGGGAACAAAGGGGAAATTACCAGAGTAATTATTATAGAGGTTCTAGCGAACCTGTGCAAGCGTTACCGTTGCGTACTTAAAGGGGAATGTCTATAAACTCTGCTGATATTTTGGGAACTTGTTAGTACAAGTTGGATAAGGATATAATTAGTCAATATATCCTCTCCTGCACCCCAGAACATTCCCACAAAGGGTTATTGGCCCCAGTATTGCATATTTCTGCGTATTTTTGAAGGATTGCGTTGGATTGTGATTTTGAGTTGAGTAGTATTTTTCTGAGTTAACTTCCTGGTAAGCACATGGTCCTTTGTTCCATTGTGCAGTGGGGATTAAGCAACCCCCCCCTTCCCTCAGAGTTCACAGTGACCCAAGGCAGTGAAGAATTGTTTTGCATTTTTAGATTTTTGAGATTTTGATTTTAAAATTTTGAGAAATTTTGAAATTTTGAAGAATTTTCAAATTTTTGGATTTTAAGATGGCTAGAGCAGCTTTTGATAGTGATGCAAAGCTAGGAATGCCTGTGCTGAATGAACACAATTTCATGCACTGGAAGCAGCGCTTGATAGCATGTTTAGATTATAAGCACATTTTGGAAGCTTTAAACCCTCAACCTACGGGATCGTCTGAGGAAGCTTTAGCCAAGATAAGTGCTTGGAAACGCATGAACAGCGAAGCTAGACACATAATTTTGAGTGGACTTCGTGATGAGCAGCTATCATTAATAAATAGTACAGATGATGCATCTCAAATCTTAAGAGATATTGAGCGCGTGTATGGAGAATCTAGCATAAACTGCTTCAGAAACTTGGTTTGTAAATTAACCAGAGTGAGGATGAATTCAAAAGAGGAATTCACAGAGCACATCAACAAGTTCACTGAGATTATTCAGAGAATTGATTTGACTCCCAAAGCTTTTGATGAAGATACAAAGATAGCATTTTTGTTGTCATCACTTGGACCACGCTTTAGCGCATTTGTAAGTTTGATGGATCATAGACAAGGTCTGACTTTTAAAGACTTGATTGGTTATTTAAAAGAAGAATGCAGAGATAGAGCTGAATCTCCAGTGAGAAATGCTAGAAGCAAAGACAGTAGTTATGCATCTAGGCAATTTACAAAGTCCAAAGAGATGCCTAAGAAAGTGATTTGTTTCAATTGTAACAAAGAAGGACACATTGCAAAGAATTGCAGGGCTCCTAAAGCCAAGAAACCCCACCCCTTTCACCCAAAAGGAGAAAAGAAGGGGAAATGTGAATGCACATGGCTACTGCAAGAAAGGAATTTAACTGTCCAGAATCGTGAGAATAGACGTAATAAATGGATAATTGATTCAGGTGCCAGCTCACATTTTTCATATAAAAAGGACTGTTTTAATGAGATAAGTGATGAAGAAGGATCTGAAATTGAAATTGCAGATGGGAACATTGTTAAAGCAAAAGGTGCAGGTTCCATGAGTCTGAAATGCAATATAAACAATGAATGCATTGAGAACACAATCTCTAGAGTTTTGTATGTACCAGAGCTGAGCTGCAATTTAATCAGCGTGTCCACACTGGACAAGAAAGGTTTCCAGATCACATTTGGAAATGGAGAATGCAAGGTGACTAGAAATGGCAAAGTGTTTGCTCAAGCAGAGCTAATCAATGGTGTATATGAGCTTGATCTTTCAGAGAATCAGTCTGCAAAAGTGGCACATTCCAGCCAGAAGGATGAAGCAGATCTGGACCTGTGGCACAGAAGGCTTGGACATAGAGACACCAACGTCATTCTGGATCTACAGAAAAGAGATCTTGTAAGAGGTTTGCAGGTAAAGCAGAGCAACAAAGCTCCAGCAAAGTGCATAAGCTGTATTACTGAGAAGGCTGTAAAACCTTCATTTCCACGTTGTGCAGAACAAAGAAGCAACAAAGTGCTTGACATAGTGCACACTGACATATGTGGACCCATGAATGTTCCCTCACTGGGAAAGAATAGATACATTTTAATATTTCTGGATGACTTTTCAAGATTTTGTGTTGTGTATTTCCTCAAAGAGAAGAGTGAGACAGTGGACAAGCTCCAGGAATACATTGCCATGGTCAAGAATAAATTCCAAAGAGCTCCAGCTGTGCTAATGAGCGACAATGGAGGTGAGTACTGCTCAAATGAAATGCAGGCTCTCCTGGCCAAGGAAGGAATTGCACATGTAACCACAATTCCTTACACACCACAGCAGAATGCCATAGCTGAGAGAAAGTTTAGGTCCATTATGGACATGACAAGGTGCATGCTAAAGGATGCATGTTTGCCACAGAAGCTGTGGGCCGAAGGAGTGTACACGTCGGTCTATTTGCAGAATAGACTGCCAACTAAAGGTGCAGAGCGCACACCATTTGAACTTTGGCATGGGAAAGCTCCCAATCTGTCGCACATACGTGTGTTTGGAAGTCCGTGTTACTTCCACGTGCCCAAGGAACACAGACACAAGCTTGACTCCAGGGCAAAAGCAGGTATCCTGGTGGGATACGCCTCTGGAGGCAAAGGATATAGAATTATGGACTTACAAACTGGTAAGACAAATGCATACCATGCGGTTTATGTTGATGAATATGGAAAGGTAGACACTAAGAACACTGTTGTGGATTCTTCAGATGAGTCAGAAAGGACTCAAGAGTTTGTATATTTCCCTTTTGAGACCCCACAAAGTACTAATCTGCCTTCGAGTGTTACAGCGCCCCCTACAGGCGACGCACCAGAAGACGCAGAGGACCAGAACCCTGGCGGCACCAGAGACGAAGAGGAGGACTCAGATGGGGACATGCCTGCGTTGGAGGAGGATGAGGAAGCTGATGCGGTCGCAGAACCAGAGGTCAGGCGCTCGTCCAGAACCAACAAAGGTGTCCCACCATTACGGTTGTCGTACTTTGCAGGGTCGGCGTTTCCACAGGAACCTTCCACTTGGGAAGAGATACAGGAGATGCCAGCTGCAGAAGCCAGTCTCTGGAGGAAGGCCGCGCAGGAGGAGATGGATGCACTGCATCAGAACAAGACCTGGACACTCACTGAGCTGCCTCCCGGTAAGAAGGCCATTGGCAGTAAATGGGTTTTCAAGGTTAAGAAGGGGTCAGAAGGAGAAGTGCAGCGCTACAAAGCTAGACTTGTAGCACAGGGATTTTCACAGCGTTTTGGTGAAGACTATGATGAAGTTTTTGCACCAACCGTGAGGTACAGCAGCGTAAGAATGCTTTTAAGCATTGCAGCCTCCAAGAAAATGAGAGTGAAACACATAGACATTGCTACCGCTTTTCTACATGGGCAGATTTCTGAAGAAATTTATATGAAACAGCCCAAAGGTTTTGTGAAACCACATGAGGCACATTTAGTGTGCAAACTGCAGAAAGGACTTTATGGACTTAAACAGGCTGCTAGAGCCTGGAACCAGAAGTTGCATAAAATGCTGACGCAACTTGGGTACAAGCAAGGCGACGCTGACAAGTGCTTGTACAGTAAGTCAAATAATGGACAATTCTCATATATCTTAGCATTTGTTGATGACCTGATTATTGCCACAGCAAGTGAGAAAGACTATACACAGATAGTAAAACACCTTAGCAAAGAGGTGGAGGTCAAGGAGCTAGGAGATGTCCAGTACTACCTCGGGATCCAGGTGGAAAGAGAAGAGGACGGCTCATTTCTTCTCAGCCAAAGACAGAAGATCCACGAGCTGATTGAGCACATGCAGATGCAAGACGCACATCCAGTTGCTACACCGATGGCTACTGACTTCCTGAAGAATCAGCAGGATTCGAAGCAGTTGCCAGACAACAATGACTACAGGTCGGCGATTGGTAAACTTTTGTATTTAGTTACCACATGTAGACCTGACTTAGCAAATGCTGTGGGGATTCTTAGCAGAAAAGTGAATTCTCCCACTGAGCATGATTGGGCAGGTGTAAAGAGGGTGGTGCGATATTTGAAGGGTACCATGAATTGTAAATTAAGGTTACCAGCCGTCAGAGACCCTAAGTTGGTTGGGTATACTGATGCGGATTGGGCTGGGGATAATGCTGATTATAAATCAACAAGTGGTCATGTTTTCATGTTTGGTGATGGACCTGTTTCATGGGGCAGTTATAAACAGAGCTGTGTAGCATTATCTTCCACAGAATCAGAATACGTTGCAGCAACAGAAGCCTGCAGAGAGATCGCCTGGCTTGATCAACTCATAAAGGACTTTGGGTTGGTGAGAAAAGGGCCTGTCAGCTTGCTAGAGGACAATCAAAGTTGCCTGAAGCTGACGCAGAGTGAGAAGTTCCTGGCCAGAACAAAACACATTGGGGTTAAATACCACTACATACGCCAGATGATCCAGGATGGACTTGTGGAACTATCCTACTGCAGCACCCAAGAGATGACTGCTGACATCCTGACGAAACCCCTACCAAGAGAGAGTTTCCAGAATCTACGTGTCAAGCTGGGACTCTGGGTGGTTGAATAAAGTTGTTTATGTTTTGTGTATGTTGTATTGCCTGAGAAGGGGTATGTGGGATGTAAACACAGGAGCAGTCAATGACAACATTCCTAGAGTGTACATGTTAGAACATGGGGAGGGATGTCTGTCCAGCAAGCAGGTAAACTTCCTGGGGACGGACTTCCTCCGCATGTGACCAGAGGTGGGTGTGGCCTCACCTGTGCAGGTAATGATAAAAGCACAGGGCAGGCAGCCACTCTCTTGCCTCTTGCCTCTTGCCTCTTGCCTCTTGCCTCTTGCCATCTTCATCTTCTGAAGGAGCAACATGCCCTCTTGGCTCCCAGCCAAGAGAGGACAGTAATATCTTGCTACAAGATAGATTCTAACTGCATGTAACCTTTTTAAGCCTGCCTACCTTCTGGGATCATATTGTGAACAGAACGTGAGTAAACTCTTTTATACTTTTATAAAGACTGTGTCGTGTCTTGTATTTTAAGAGGGAACAAAGGGGAAATTACCAGAGTAATTATTATAGAGGTTCTAGCGAACCTGTGCAAGCGTTACCGTTGCGTACTTAAAGGGGAATGTCTATAAACTCTGCTGATATTTTGGGAACTTGTTAGTACAAGTTGGATAAGGATATAATTAGTCAATATATCCTCTCCTGCACCCCAGAACATTCCCACACCTTCCTCTTAGCACGTTTCTCCCTTGCGTCCTGAGTTTGAGTGTCTTCAAAGCCCATGACACCTTTGGTGAAGGCTTTTCTCCAATTGGAGCGCTCGCAGGCATACAGTGGTACCTCGGGTTAAGAACTTAATTCGCTCTGGAGGTCCGTTCTTAACCTGAAACTGTTCTTAAACTGTACCACTTTAGCTAATGGGGCCTCCCACTTCTGCCGCATGATTTCTGTTCTCATCCTGAAGCAAAGTTCTTAACCCGAGGTACTATTTCTGGGTTAGCGGAGTCTGTAACCTGAAGCATCTGTAACCTGAAGCATCTGTAACCCAAGGTACCACTGTACTCTCCAATAGTCCTGATTTTCCAGAGACAGTCCCGGAATTATGAATGCCTTTCCGGCTTCTGATTTGATCCAAGAATATTCCTATTTTCCTCACCAGTGACCCGCTGCTGAGCTTGAGGAGAAAGAGGAGCCAGGATTTGTCCTGAGTGATGGCGGCAGTGGCTGCTAGCTTCCTCCCTTGGGCAGCTCGTAGTGGCTCCTGGAGAGAGGAGGAGGAGGAGGAGGAGGAGGAAAAACTACCACCCCTGAGGCCCAGCCCTGCATGACGTACTGACTCTGAGGGGCAGGCAGAAGGTAGGACCCCCCTGGGCAGGAAGAAAGGGAGAGCCAAGTGCAAGGAGTATTGGTTTTTCTTAAAAAGCAGCTGGAGGAGGAGTAAACAGCTGGAGGAGGAAAGGACAGGGTGAAGAAAGAGCTGTGAGTGGGAGAGGCCCTCTGGAACCCCTAGGAAACTCAACCAACTTGCTGTACCTGGAGCTGGGAGAATGCAGTTGGATGGGACAGAACTGTGAGCAGCCTAAGGAAGTAACATCCAGCTTGAAGTGAGAAACCAGGCTGATGCCCTCTGTTTCCAGAACCTCTTCTTAATGGGGAACCTTTGTGGGTGAGCTGAGAGTTTGTTTAAACCCTGGGTGAAAACCCAGAGGCTGAGAGCAAGGGTGTGTCAGAACAAAAAGGAATTGTGATGCAGTGGTACCTTGGGTTACATACGCTTCAGGTTACAGACTCCACTAACCCAGAAATAGCACCTCGGGTTAAGAACTTTGCTTCAGGATGAGAACAGAAATCGTGCTCCGGTGGCGCGGTGGCAGCGGGAGCCCCCATTGGCTAAAGTGGTGCTTCAGGTTAAGAACAGTTTCAGGTTAAGAACGGACCTCCGGAACGAATTAAGTACTTAACCAGAGGTACCACTTTATGTATTAATGTAACGTTTTTATGCGTTACTGTGTGTTCCCATAATATTTTGTTTACGTGGTCCATTGTTGCTTCAGTATTTTTGTACTCCGCTTGGATATATTTTTAATATATGAAGAGGTAGAGAAATTAAATGATAAAATAATGACTTTTTAAAAAAAATGATGCTTTATGCATCCATGTCTAATCTTGCCCCTTTTCTAAAGTCAATTTATCGGTGTGTGTTTTTCTTTTTGTATATCTGCCAAAGAATCAAATCAAATCAAGGGGTCTTCTCAGGATGGTGGAGGGCAGGTTTGCTGTGTCCCGTTGGTGTTCTGATGGTGGCACTTGCCCTTCTGATAGAAAATGCTCTGCGGGAGGGATGGACAAAAAATGGGGGGTCAAGGTGGGTCAGGGGAGAATGAGAAACATCCCTCTATTCATCTAAGGAATGCTGGAGGCTAGGAAACGGGGCATTGCCTTGCCAACGTTGGTCTTGGTTCCTCCAAGCTTACGTACCTTTTGAAAAGAACACGCTTCTGCTTCCTGGGACCGATGGGAGTTTCTGTTGAGCAACATCTGAAAGACCAGAGGGTTCCCCTTCCCTGACGCAGAATGATTTCAGGCCACATGGGGTTGGCTGGATGCCGTAAGATACACAAGAAGAGCCTGTTAGATCAGGCTTCCTCAAACCCGGCCCTCCAGATGTTTTGAGACTTCAATACCCATCATCTTTGACCACTGGTCCTGCTAGCTAGGGATCATGGGAGCTGTAGGCCAAAAACATCTGGAGCAGGGGTCAGCAAACTTTTTCAGCAGGGGGCTGGTCCACTGTCCCTCAGACCTTGTGGGGGGCCGGACTATATTTGGGGGGGGGGATGAACAAATTCCTATGCCCCACAAATAACCCAGAGATGCATTTTAAATAAAAGGATGCATTCTACTCATGTAAAAACATGCTGATTCTCTGACCATCCGTGGGTCAGATTTAGAAGGCGATTGGGCCGGATCTGGCCCCTGGGCCTTAGTTTGCCTACCCATGATCTGGAGGGCTGAGGTTGAGGAAGCCTGTGCTAGATCATGTCATTTGGCCCATCGAGTCCAGCATCCAGTTAAGGAAAAACTGTGGAAAGGTTTGATTTATTGCATTCGGGTTCAGTGGCTAATGTCGATTAATGAACATTTTATTAGCTGCCATTTAAAAACCATGACTCATCTCTTTCTCTCTCTCTCCACCTTCCTCCCTGCTCTTTCTATCTCTCCTTTCTCTTTCTCATTTCATAATATTCGGATTGCAGGAAGGGAAGCTGGGTAATCAGGAAACACAGACTCACTGGTGGAGTGGGGGGGGGGAGTGTACTGCCCCCGGCAGCATGATCCCAGTGGGGTGCCATCACGCCAGCCCCGCCTCCGCCTGCTCTCCGCCCCCCCCCCCCGGTGCCACTACACAGACTGTGTGTAATAGGCCAGAGTATTTTATATATATATTTAAAACATAAGAAGGGGAGGGTGCCTTGACAATAAGTTTATTAGAGTACGTTTCACTATATAGTTCTCCATTTCCCAGAGGTAAATCACAAGAGCAGATTTGTCATCAAAACATCAGACGAGCTCTGCTAGAGCAGACCAAAGAGCTATTATCTAGGTAAAGGTAAAGGGACCCCTGACCATTAGGTCCAGTTGTGGACGACTCTGAGGTTGCGGCGCTCATCTCGCTTTACTGGCCGAGGAAGCCGGCGTACAGCTTCCGGGTCATGTGGCCAGCATGACTAAGCCGCTTCTGGCGAACCAGAGCAGCGCACATAAAAGCCGTTTACCTTCCCGCTGGAGTGGTACCTATTTATCTACTTGCACTTTGACGTGCTTTTGAACTGCTAGGTGGGCAGGAGCAGGGACTGAGCAACGGGAGCTCACCCCGTTGCGGGGATTCGAACCGCCAACCTTCTGATTGGCAAGCCCAAGAGGCTCTGTGGTTTAACCCACAGTGCCACCCATCATAGTGGCCAACCAAAGACCCACAGAAAGTCCACAAGCCTTGTCTCATGGTCATCCCCCAGTGACTGGTTTTCAGATGCATGCTGCCTCCTGGCGTTGGCACACAGACATTGCAGCCAGCTACCAAAGTCTAAGTTCAAACCCACTGTGGGTATCAGACCAATGACCCTTGGGTGCCACCATGCAGCACAGGTCAAAAGAAGGAACTGCAGGGAGTCCACAGACAAAAGGCTGTGGTTCCTGCAGTGCCGGGGGTTGGACTAGATGACCTTTGGGAGTCCCTTCCAACTCTACAATTATGTGATTCTATGATAGCCCAGAGCAGGTCAAGTGGCGTTCCTGACATCTACGGTTTCTTGGTGTTTGTATGTGGGAAAGTGGCATACAAATGAATGAAAACTTGGTTTGCAAGTCAAGCCAGGCTGAGCGATGGGGAGACCAGCCTGCCATGGTTTGTTGCAAAGTGCCTTTGCCTCATCTTCTCCACCCCAACAAGCGTTCAGACTATAGATCGCTGGGTGAAGAGCACACTCCCCCTCACAGATAAGGCCACAGCTGTCTGAACATCTTGCCCTCTGTCTAACCTTTTGGGTCTCAGTAGTCTGTGGTGTCCTGTCTGTAACCTTTGTCTCTGAGATCTTTGTCTCCTTCGTCATACACTGTGCAAGGGGAAAATGACGAGGTGGAAACAGGTGCCAAAATAACTTTGTACCACCCCACGATCGCAGGACTGGAAGATGTGTAAAGGTCACAGCCCAAAATGTATCTGCCTGGGTTTGCATATTGTGTCAATAAAAGGAGCCTCCACAGAGCTGGCCGGCAGCTTGCTTGCAGCTCACCTATGCGCAGCTCACCTGCATTATTAACTCCTGCCTCATGTCCTTCACTTCAGTCTCGGACTGGTTCCAGTTCGGAACAAGCTTTATTTTAGTCGCTCAGATTTCGTTTGCAGGTTTCTTCCGAAGGATGACTTTAGGCTCCAAAATTCAGCTGCCTGTTAATCTTCCATTGCTCACTTCCTCCTGCACAAATGCCAACTCTCCTTTCTTCCCTGGGACACTCTGGATTTGTGGCTATCCACCTCCACCAAAGCAATATTCTCTTTGGATCTCTAATTTTTGCTTTGTGGGGAGGATGATTTTGGTTCAGTGTTTATTTTGCATGCAGATCCTAAACATCTTTGTTCTGGGGGCTCCCTCTTCAATGCTTCTATAATGCTGATCTTTTTGGCTGCCCTGATCAATACTAATCACAATACTAATACTAATGTCAATAGCATCAATACTGTTATTAGAACTTGCTGGTCGCTTGTCACACAAACGAGATCTCCAAGCAGCTTGCAACCTTTCAAAACATTTTTTACACTTTTAATTTCTTCTTACAAACGAAATGGTTTTTAACTGTTTTTCGCTGTTGAGGTTTTTACTGCTAAATCACTTTGGGATACTTTATTGCGAAGTGATTCATGAGCAGGATCCAATGATCAAATATTGTGTGTGTACACACACACACACACACACACAGAGAGAGAGAGAGAGAGAGAGAGAGAGAGAGAGAATAAAGCATGATAATCGAAAAACACATGTGGTTCATTAAAAAAAAAAATCCGCAAACCAACTCTGCCAATCGCAGCAGAATGATGCTTTGGCACAAGCAACTAGCAACCACATCAATAGACACTGGTGTTGCCAGCTGCGGGGCCCTTGCCTCGCTTATTTATTTATTTTGATTGCAAACAACAGAAAGAGCACGTCGATCATGGTTTGAATGCCATTTTAGACAGGGGGCAAATTGACCTTATTTTGAAATGGACCCATGACCCAAACTGGCAGCTGTCCCAGCCGGTAAAGAAGTGCTGCAGTGCAGCACAACCCGTTAATTAGTGTCCCTCGAGGTGACGACCCCAGCTTGCTGTGCCTTGGGGCAGCATTCATTAACATCGTTCCACTAAGGCGTGTGTCCTACAAACAGGAAAAGCAGGCATGCATGGGCAACCCATAATTCCAGAGCATGCGGAAGGCTGCCGCGGGGTTTTTCCTGGCAATCCTGATCAGAGAGAAAGAGAGAGATGGACTCTTGTTGGTTGAGCAAGGATCCCAGAAGCAAGCAAACATATGGGGCAGCCAGTGCTGTCCACAAAGGACAGGATTAAGGGGATGATTCAGGGGCACAGTGTGAGAGTCAGAGCAGCCTTGGGCGTTTTGCATGAACATCAGAGCCCTTCTGGATCAGGCCACCAGCTTCTCTAGTTCAGCATCCTGCTCCCACAGTGGCCAAGTGGGAAGCATAGAACAGCAAACTAAGACCCGTGGGCCGGATGCGGCCCATTCGCCTTCTCAATCCGGCCTGCAAACAGTCCGGGAATCAGCGTGTTTTTACATGAGTAGAATGTGTCCTTTTAGTTAAATGCATCTCTAGGTTATTTGTGGGGCATAGGAATTCGTTCATTTTTTTTTTTCCAAAATATATTCCGGCCCCCCACATGCTCTGAGGGACAATGGACCGGGCCCCTGCTGAAAAAGGTTGCTCACCCCTGGCATAGAAGAAGGAACCACACACAAGAACAAGTCTCTCCTCCAGAGGTTTTCAGCAACTGGTCTTCAGAAGCATGACTGCCACTAGCTGTGCATGGCAGAGCACAGACATTGTGGCTACTAGCCACTGATCACCCTCTTTCTATGAATTTGTCCAATCCTCTTAAAAAAAACAAAACAGGATTTTTTATGTTGCAAAACAGATAAACAGTGAAAGGCACTTCTATCATCTCCACATTCCAATTCATAGAGTCTTTTTCACAGTTTGTTTACACTCAGCAGGAGACACTTTTGCCATTCAAAGCCATCTCAAGTTGCTAGAGCAGTTTAACAAGCCCCCCCCCCCTCTTCCCAGGGAACTCTGGGAATTGTAGCTCTGTGAAGGACAACTCTCAGCACCTTTTAAAAAAACCTGCAACTCCTAGAATTCTTTGGGGGAAGTCATGGCTTCATAGTACTTCCAATAGATGGTGTGAACATGGTTCTTTCTGACATTCTCCCCCAGGGCCAGATTTAGGATTGATGAGGCCCTAAGCTACTGAAGGTAATGGGGCCCTTTGTATGTCCAGCTGTCCTTTGTCAACAACAAATTGTCGCTGTTTTTTTGTGTTGAATATACGCTATGTGGTAATTTATGGGCCTAACAAGTATCTAAAGCCATTTGCACATAACAGAATATGTATTTTATCAAAGTAATTGTTGAACTGAAATACAATTAAGAAGAAATATATTAACAGTGAAATACAATTAAGAAGAAGTATATTGGGGGGGGGACAAGAGAGTGGGGCCCTAAGCTATAGCCTGTTTAGCTTATATGTAAATCCGGCACTGTTCTCACGTGCTGATCATAAACTGCAGGGCCATAGCTCATTGATAAAGCAGGTCACAAGTTCGATTCCCGGTGTCTCCAGATCGGGCTTGGAGAAACCCCTTCCTGAAACCTTGAAGAGCTGCTGCCAGCCAGTGCTGGCAGCACTATGCTGCATGGATCAATGGGCTGACTCACTATAAGGCATCTTCCTGTACCTTATGTTGAACCCTTGCCCGATCCTTAGCCTTCAAGACCCCCACCTGCCAACGCTTTCCTTCTGAACCACCAAGTCTCTCTGCTGTGCCCTGGCTGTCATAATGGGATCCCGTTTCAAGCGCTTGCTTGCCTGAATGACGCACCTCCGTCCTTGCTGAAACTTTCCCTCCTACTGAAGTTCCCAAAGCTAACAAAAGTGGCAGCAAGAACGAACTGTTCCTATTAATGCTTTCTCTTGCTAGTCCTTTTAGGGAGCTGGGGGCGGCGGGGGTGGAGGGAGAGAAGGCTCCAACACCCAAGCTCCCTTTTCTTCCCGCATACGAATGTGAGTTTCAAAAGGAGAGATGCATCAGGAGGAGAGGAATTGTACCCAAATCTGAGCTTGCAAAGCCAGAGATGCTCTTCAGTTCTTGGGTACCAAAGGTGAAAAAGCCACCAGGTGGTTGGCATAGGAACCTAGCAAGCTGTCATTCACTGAGTCTGAGCGCTATCATAAGAACATAAGGAGAGACTGCTGGATCAGGCTGTGGCCCAACTTGTCCATCATGATGCTCTCGTTGTGGACAGCCAGATGCCTATAAGAAATCCATGAGCAGGACTGGAACACAAGAACACTCCCTCCACACACACACATTCACACACCTGTGGCTTCCAGCAAAACTGGCATTCAGAACCATTATTGTCTCCAACACCAGTGGCGGACCTACATCTTTGGGTTCCTGAAGCTTGAACTGTTATCGGGGCCCCTTTGCAACCAGCAATGAGGTCTGGGTAGTCACTCTTCTCTTCTCCAGTGTGGTTGTTTGCAACAACCTTTATAACACCTACAACTAATCCAGAATGAGGCAGCTAGACTGGTGACTGGGAGTGGCCGCCGAGACTACATAACAACGGTCCTGAAAGACCTACATTGGCTCCCAGTACGTTTCCAAGCACAATTCAAAGTGTTGGTGCTGACCTATAAAGCCCTAAATGGCCTTGGCCCAGTATACCTGAAGGAGCGTCTCCACCCCCATCATTCTGCCTGGATGCTGAGGTCCAGCTCCAAGGGCCTTCTGGTGGTTCCCTCACTGCGAGAAGCGAAGTTACAGGGAACCAGGCAGAGGGCCTTCTCGGTGGTGGCACCCTCCCATCAGATGTCAAGGAAATAAACAACTATCTGACTTTTAGAAGACTTTTAGAAGACATCCCTGTTTAGGGAAGTTTTTAATGTTTTATCATGTTTTGTAATATTCTGTTGGGAGCTGCTCAGAGTGGCTGGGGAAACCCAGCCAGATGGGCAGGGTGTAAATATATTATTTTGATTATTATAATTATTATGATTATTGGGGGCCATTCACAACCAGCAAAGGGGTCTGGGTAGTCACTGTTCTCTTCTCCAGTGGAGTTGTTTGCAACCACCTTTACAGCACCTGTGCTACTGACTCTCAAACTTTGGGATTGTTGGAATATATACAACAACAAAAATAATAATCCATTTGAGGCAAATGGGTCTACTAGACCCATTATTATTTTTTTAAAGCTATGTGGACCAAAGTTGCTGCTAGAGGCATCATCACCATCAATCCCACCACCCACTTTTGTAGTTGAGCTGACTACAGCCACTTCTTCAATGACCACCTGGGCTACATTCATGCCCTACATTCAAAGTGCTATGATACCACTTTCAACAGTCATGGCTTCCCCAAAAGAATTCTGGGAGCTGTCATTTGTTAAGGATGCTGAGCGCTGGTATTTTGCTGAGACAAAATCCATTGTCTGCAATATGGCAGAGAGCTACAGCCAGCAAAGTTCATTGGGAGCTATCCATGGTCCTGAACAAGCCTGTTTGAACGGCCGTGCAGGGAGTACTACAGAGGTACCTTGTTTTAAGAACAGCTTAGTTTGTGAATAGGGATGCGGGTGGCACTGTGGGTTAAAACCACAGAGCCTAGGACTTGCTGATCAGAAGGTCAGCGGTTCCATCCTAGCAGTTTGAAAGCACGTCAAAGTGCAAGTAGATAAATAGGTACCGCTCCGGTGGGAAGGTAAACGGCATTTCCATGCGCTGCTCTGGTTCGCCAGAAGGGGCTTAGTCATGCTGGCCACATGACCCGGAAGCTGTACACCAGCTCCCTCGGCCAATAAAGCAAGATGAGCACCGCAACCCCAGAGTCAGTCACAACTGGGCCTAATGGTCAGGGGTCCCTTTACCTTTTAGTTTGTGAATCTTGGATTAAGAACACTGCAAACCCCAGAAGTAGGTGTTTTAATTTGTGAACTTTGCCTCGGAAGGAGAACATGCTCCGCTTCCTGTTGAGTGTGTTCTATTTGTAAATTGAGTCCCCTGCTGCTATGGGAAAGCATGCCTTGATTTAAGAACAGCTTTGGTTTAAGAACGGACTTCCAGAACGGATTAAGGTCATAAACCAAGGTACCACTGCATCTCCGAAACCAAACTTTTCCTGATGTGACCTTGCTGGGAAAATGTCTATTAGATATGGACCCACTTAAATATGTCTGCTACCCTACTAGTTCCCTCCCAGACCTACAATTCTCAGAGTAACAACAACAATTGTTGTTGTTGTTTATTACTTATACCCTGGCCATCTGGCCGGGCCTCCCCAGCTACTCTGGGCAGCTCCTAACAAATATTAAAAACACGATAAAACATCAAACAATAAAAGCTTCCCTAAAAAGGGTTGCCTTCAAATGTCTTCTAAAAGTCAGATAGTCATTTATTTCCTTGACATCTGATGGGAGGGCGTTCCACAGGGCAGGTGCCACTACTGAGAAGGCCCTCTGCCTGGTTTCCTGTAACCTCACAGTGAGGGAACCACCAGAAGGCCCTCAGTGCTGGACCTTAGTGTCCAGGCTGAACGATGGGGGTAGAGATGCTTTTTCAGGTATATAATCCATTCCCCTTTGTGATGAATCCAATGAATTGTAGCTCTGTAAGAGGAACAAGGGGTTTCCTAATGACTCCCAGCCCCCTTAACAAACTACAGCTCCCAGAATTCTTTGGAGGAAACCATGGTTGTTTAAAAGTTTGGACTCTGTTATTTAAATGGCTGGTGGGAAGGTGGCCCTAGTGAGTTCATGGTAGATGTAAAACTCAAAACAGGAATATCCTGACGCACATCGCATTCACTCAGCTGCTGTGGCATATCAGTTTTCATGTGGGGTTCAGGAGCAAACTCTGACAGCTGCCTAATAAGATTGGCAGGAAAAGGCAGAGAAGTTGAAGAATTTTGTGGTGGGGGGAGTAGAAAAAAAACAAAGAAGCATAGATGACGTGGCTAGGAGAGGAGCAAAATGTTCAGTTCCCTGTCTTAGGGAAGAGTTTTCGCCTTTGTCTGTCTATTCCGAGCCCATTACACTCCTACACAAGAACAGTGGGCGGGCGTGTGACAGAGACATGTGCATTTGGCAGTGAGCGTTGCAATGTAATCTGGTGTGTGTGTTGTACTTAAATAAGATAATAGAAAAACTGACCTGATCCCAAGCTGAAATTGCCCAGCTGAATTATTTCCTGTTCCATTTCGACTTTTAGCTGGTTTTAACCCAAGTAGAGTGAAGCCTTATGTGAGACCTTGAAGGGGCACTGTTAGTAAGAACCAGGGATGGGGAGAGAAGTTCAGTCCAGTTCACATTTACAGGCGAGCTCACCTGACTCACACTTTGCAAAATGAGACGCGAACTGAAACGCAGCTATTCTCTGAAATTCGCATTTCTCCAATTCTTGCAATAAGGTTCTCAGGCCAAGTCATGTGTAGAAAAATACAGGTCCTAATGTAAAGTCTAGCTATATATGCATATATTTAATAATCATAATCATATGCATTATTTTAGGGGGAGGTTGCATTGCAAAAACATGTGTTTATTAGGCAGCATTCCATGCAAAAGTGTGCATGTTGGGAGAAATTCACACTAAAATTCTGGTGAATTTTATGAGGACTTCTTAAAAAATTATAAAGTGATGTAGAGAACTGAATTTCAGAATGGAAAAATGAGAAATGGGCCGTCCCTAGTTAATAATAAAGGCAGAATGGAATGAGATGTCTCAATATTCTGAACACACTCTAAGGTGCAGGATTTAGACTGTCCTGGTGTGAATACACAACCCAGGTTCTACGCATTTACTCACAACAGCTTGAACCTCCTCCCATACATGCCTCTGCAAGCACTACATTCCACATTAGAGGCCCTGATCCTTGCCTCTCCTTTCACCATGCAGATCGGTACATGAAACAGGACATTTTCAGACACTCTACTTGAACAAGGGGCATGGTTAAGGGGAATCATGG
This sequence comes from Podarcis erhardii, assembly GCF_964252035.2. Taxonomy (NCBI): domain Eukaryota; kingdom Metazoa; phylum Chordata; class Lepidosauria; order Squamata; family Lacertidae; genus Podarcis; species Podarcis erhardii. The sequence continues at coordinate 46,834,326 of NC_138503.1, read as the reverse complement.
GGCAGGAGGGTCACAACCCCTGGGTCTTTTGCACAAGGCCCAACTGCAAATTGGATTTGAGATGCAATGCTGATAATATGGGGGGAGGGGCATAATATGTAAATCTGCTCTGTGGTGTCTTCTTTCTGGTCAGAAATTGTTGCTCATGTTAATGTTCTTTGGGGGAAAAACATTGTTCTTTGCAGGTGTTCCTGCACTTTTAAGTCGTATTCCAATTCTCTGCCTGACTAGGTCTTTGAGCTAGATGGTTCTGACAGCTGCTGCCACTCAGTGTAAACAGTACTGGGTTAGATGGACCACTGCATGGCAATACAAAGGCAGTTCCCTATGCTCCTACCAACCCTTTATGAGCCCTAAAACCAGGGGCAGACCTTGGTAATACACTCGCACCAGCCCTCACTGTGCCAGCTTAAGTGGAGCTTTGGGAAGAAGGCATGAGGCTCTGGGAGGGTCCTAGAGCCTTCCTACCTCCTTCCCAAAGCCCAGTAAGTGCTTGCCCAGCTTTGGGAAGAAGGAAGGACTCCTCTAGGACCCAGTCAGAGTCCTAACACTTCCTTCCTGAAGCTGGGCAAGAACTATACTGGGCTTTGAGAAGGTGCCCAGTGAAACCGCAATGGCAGCTTGCACTGCCCCAAATCTGCCCCTGGTGGAACCTTACTTTGTTTTTCACAGGGACAGCCATAAGTGAGTGGCAGAGCCCCTGTTTTGCATGAGGAAGGTCCCAGGTTCAGTTCCAAGCATCTGGGAAAAGACTCCTTCCTGAAATCCTGGAGGAATCACAGCTAGTAAATGATAGTAAGCGCGATGGACTAGGAGTTTTGACTCCGTATAGGCAGCTTCCTGTGTTCCTGCTTCCTGGATAGCTCAGTTGGTTAGAGTGTAGTGCTGATAACACGAAGGTTGCAGGTTTGATTCCTATATGGGATGACTGCATATTCCCGCATTGTGGGGAATTGGATTAGACTAGGATCCCCAAAGTCCCTTCCAACTCTACAATTCTATGGTTCTTTGATTATATGTCAACTAGAGGGGAGGCATAGCACCTGGTGGAAAATGCTTTAGTCTGGTGGAAAGCAGCAAATGTTCTGTCTTGGAAGAGCAAAGATGGGGTGGAGACACGGGTGGAATGAGGAGGACACAGCTGAGAACCGATGGCCCTTCAGCCTGTGACCAGAACCCTCTTAGCAGGACAGCTTGACACAAGCTCTAGACCTGATGCAAGAAATTGCCCTTCCTCTGATTTCGCTGGGAGAAGAGGGAATTTAAAAATAGCTGTGTGTCCACGTCACCACACCCAAGCAGATGCTGGTCAATAAGAGCTCTGCTGACTATGCTGCAAGTGTTTATTTGTTGCTAGGGAGTAATAAAGAAGGACCATTTCGATCAATCCACCCAACCAGCCAACAGGCCTCGCAGGAGAGACTTCTGCACCCATTTACAGGCAAAAATGAGATATAGGATCACATAACTCTACGGGCAGATAGGGAAATGTGGTTACATTTATTTGGAAGGCACCTTAACTCACGCCATCGGTGGTCTCAGCAGAAATTTAGCTACAGTTTCTGCAATTATCTTCTCTGTACCAGAGAGAATGAGGAAGGTGCAACATGCAGATGATCTTCCAGGTTGCCGAATGGCAGCTTGATCAGTCAGCTCTTTCCAGAGATCCCTTACGAAACAAAAAGGTATGGCTTGCTAATTATATTTCTTCAGAGCCACAGGGACAAAAACTACTCAAGTGACAGCAATGGGGCCAGAAGGACCCCCAAGTTGTGTAGCTGCTCCTTCAGAGGGAGTGTAAGCCCATCAAGAGCAGGCAACCTTCAACCCATCCTCTTGATGGGGTTACACTCCCTCTGAAGGAGCAGCTACACAACTTGGGAGCACTTCTGGCCCCATTGCTGTTGCTTGAGGTTCAGGTGGCCTCGGTGGTGTGGAGTTCCTTCCATCAGCTTTGGCTGGTGGCCCAGCTGCATCCCTATCTGGCCACCTACAGTATAATCTGATAACCTCTAGAATAGATTACTGCAAAGCATGATACATGGGGCTGCCTCTGAAGACAATTTGGAAACTTCAGCTGGTGCAGAATTCAGCGACCAGGTTGCTCACCAGGACAAGCCGGTTTAAGCATATTATTCTGACTGCACTGGTTGCCAGTTAGTTTCTGGGCCCAATTCAAAGTGCTTGTTTTGACCTATAAAGCCTTAAATGGCTCAGGATTGCTCAGGTCCAGAGGGCGGCAACATGAGAAAGGGCCTTTTCTGTGGTGGCTCCCCACTTTTGGAATGCTCTTTCCAGGAACGCTCACCTGGCACTTTCATTACATATCTTTGGTGCCAGGCAAAAAGATTCCTCTTCTCCCAGGCCTATGGCAACAAGCTATGGCCTTTTAAACTGTGGGGTTTTTCTTCTTGTTGTTGTTTGCTATAATGCTATATATCTTTCTATTTTTATGTCTAAACCACCCTGTGATCTTTGGATGAAGGGCGGTACGTAAATTAAACAAACAAACGAATGAATTAATTAATTTATTTCAGAGTGGAGCAGGGGTAATCAACCAGGTGCCCTCAGACTGCAGTTCCCATCAGTCCTGACTATTGGGCCATGCTGGCAGAGGCTGGTGGGAGTTGTAGTCCACAACATCTGGAGGGCATCTCAAAGTTGGGATGTTCCGTTCCACCTTAAGGAACAGGCCTGATGGTTGTGTGTCACATGTCTGTTTACACTCCAGCACAGCTTGCTGGGAACTTCCGTTTGTGTATAGCTTTTGCTTTAGCTGTCTTTCTTTGGACACGAAGGAGATCAGACATGTTTCCTTTTGTCCTGATGTACGCTGAAGAAACTGCTTGTAAATATGCTCACACAGCCTCTCCTGCCACTTCTGTTTGTGCAGCGTTTACTCTGCTGAGTAGCGTGCCCTCGCTTCTGAAGCTCAGGTCGCAGATTGATGCTGCACCAAGGACTGGAGTTCGCCCAGCACACCGGCCGGTGGGCTGGAGCCAGCTGGGGACCTGCCAATTGCCCCCCGTTTCCTTGGTTGCATGCCAACACTCATGTGCTACTCTTGGAGCAGAGCACCTCACTGAATCTCCCATCCAAAGGAGCTGAAGGTGTCACAATGAAATGTGCAGGAGAGCATGTTCTCATCCACGGATGAAACAAATTCTCTACAATGAAATGCTAGTCCACTGGGGGAAATGGGGCACTGCCCCACCAACCCCAGTCCACCTTCCGCCATACCCATTCATGCCTGCCTTATTCCTAACAGCCATTCCAGAAGGTACCACTGGCTGTCATCTTCCACCTCCTAAGTCCCTGCAGAACTCAGCATGGAGGAGAATGGTGCAGAACCCAGAATTATTTGGCTCTGGGGCTTTCCTGCTCCCTCCCTAGCAGTTCCAAAAGGTACCTGTTATTACAGAGAGAGAGAGCAATGAAGCACCACCATTCAGAAATGCCTCTTGTATACAAGCCTGGAACATGATAGCTGAAGCTCAAGGTCTGCCTGCCAGACCTGATCTCGCCAGAAGCTCCCAAGGCACTCCACTGGCTCCAATCTTGTCTTCTTGCCTACAATCGAACAATGGAAGCTGTAGGCCCTCGATATAGCTTGGATGCAAATTTCCACACTGGCAAACCTCGACCTGCCAAAGGCACCTCTTTCCATTCTGGCTCCATTTAATCGCATCACCGATGCCACTTCCAACTCCCCCTTCCCCAAGTGCCGAATGTTCCCCGCTTCTTATCTCATTAGAACATTTGTTCCCTCCTGGGATTCTCTGCTTCCCTTGACCTGCTTGCCATTGCAGCTGCATCTGTCAACAAGGTCCATGGCAGCAAAGCAAGTCAGAATGGAGCAACTTGCTTAGATCTTAAAGAACCACAACAGCTGTATGCAACAGAAACAGATCGGGCTTCTGAGAAAATGGCTTTCTTTCTTTCTTTCTTTCTTTCTTTCTTTCTTTCTTTCTTTCTCTCTCTCTCTCTCTCTCTCTCTTTCTCTTTTGGATTCAAAAAACCTGTGACTTACCATTTGAGACCCCTCTGAATCAGCTACACACAGTGTTCTTCAAGGATGGGAACCTGCATAAGCTGTTGGACTACAACTCCCATCATCACTGATGATTTAGCAAAGGTGGCAGGGCATGATGGGACGTGCAGTCTAATAGCAAGTGAGAAACCAAGGTTGAAGAACACAGAGCTGTGGGGGGCTTCTCATGCAGCAAGGGATGCTGGGACACTTCTCAAGGCACACCAGCTGAGTTTGCAGAGAACCCACCATTTTTTAAGGGCTTGGACCAGGGAACTCCCAGCAGGGCCCATAGATCATAGGGTTCTCCCAGCCACCCTGTTTCTTCAGCATTTGTCCTGATTTGATTCCACAATGCTCATGCTGTGGTTAGACTGTGCCCTGTCTTTACTGAGCTATTTTCACTCCATAAAATGCACCTAGTTTTTAGAGGTGGAAAACAAGAAAAAAAATATTCTGAATGAAACAGTAGATGCATGATTTTTGTGGTTCCTGCTGTGGCCACAGACATGATATGTGATTTGACAGTGAGTTTGGGGTAGCTCAATGCAAAAATCCCAAGAATCCATGTGGATCTGTGCTTTGTAACCACGTTTTTGCACCGTTGCGGCCCCACGAAACAGTGGATAAGTGATTTTTTGGTGCAGGCTATAGCCATGGACATGCTATGTGATCTGATGGTGAATTTCGGGTGACCCAATGTAAAAATCCTGAGGATCCATGTGCTTTTACCTCCCCCCTCCCAGGCAGCCTCCTTTATCTCTAGCTTCCCTTATCTGTCTCCCCGATCGGCAAACAATCAGCTGCTTTGTTTCAACACCCCCTTCCCTCTTTCAAAAAAAAAAATAATGATCTGCTTTTTGTCCCTGGGCAATTCGGTTCCAGGGACCACGCATTGACTCCATAAGATGCACAGACATTTCCCCTTACTTTTTAGGAGGAAGAAACTGCGTCTTATGGAGCAAAAAATACGGTATTCTGATTTGCTCCTGGGATGGTCATACAACCACAGATATTCATCCTGATTGGCTTGTGGGGTGCTTGCACATCTTCCTGTTAATCTTGCACTCGCCCCACACCTTTCAGTGCATTACCCTGTCTCTTTCCTGATTGCAAAAGGTCATTCTTTCAAAAAAAAGAAGAGGACTTTAATACACATCAGCTGCATGAACCTGTATTTCCAAAAATGTCCTTGAATCCCTCTCGCAAGATAGCCAGAGTCTGAAGGCACCCTTACTCTCCAAGCTGTCAGGGAAACACTGACATGCTCCTTGCAACTCCACAATGCTGCCCTAATGATGGCCAGAAAGTATATTGCAGTGATCTGGGGAGCCAATAAAGGTACGACTGGATTCATAGAACTGTGGCCTCAGGCTTCCACAGGAAGTGTAACTTCTCAACTCGTTGTTTCCTTTCAAAAACTGCTTGTCTATTTTGAACTAAAGTGGTACCTTGGGTTAAGTACTTAATTCGTTCCAGAGGTCCGTACTTAACCTGAAACTGTTCTTAACCTGAAGCACCACTTTAGCTAATGGGGCCTCCTGCTGCTGCCGCGCCGCCGGAGTCCAATATCTGTTCTTTTCCTGAAGCAAAGTTCTTAACCTGAAGCACTATTTCTGGGTTAGCGGAGTGTGTAACCTGAAGCGTATGTAACCTGAAGCGTATGTAACCCAAGGTACCACTGTATACACCTCCTGCCCGGTGTTAGAAACTCAGGTATATAAGCTAGGCACCAAATGGCTCCTTAAACCAAGGTTACGGTCACTAAAAGGGAATGTCTGGCTGTCATTTGGGGACAAGTCTTTATTTTTCATGGACTGACTGTGATTGGCTAGTTCGGATGACAACCTTGAGCTGGGTTAAGAACTCTGAGAACTTCCAGGGTTCTATTGGCTCAAAGATGGAAAGATGATAAGATACCAACGAAAGAAGACTGGCAACTTAAAATGATGGACTACGCAGAAATGACGAAACTTACAGCAAGATTAAGAGATAAAGTCAACAAAGACTTTAAAAAAGACTGGGACTTATTTATATTATATCTACAGAAGTACTGTAAAGAAGTACTCATTAGCAGGGTTTGAGAAAACACATTAAAAAATGAATGTTAAAGATATAGAAGGATGATATGAAAACAAATAAGTACAATATGTGGATTTCAATGGTTTGATATAAAATTTAGAAGAAAACAGTGCATTTAGGTAAAAGAGTATGAAGTTAAGATATACTAAAATATGCAGAATGACAAAATAGTAAAAGAACCAGAAGGGGAGGTTGAGGGAAGTCGCGGGGTGGGGAGAGGGGGGAAAGGGAATTTATGCTTATCGTTCCTTTGTGATTTATGTTGATGGACTATGTTGTTTATAAAACTGTAAAATTCAATAAAAATTGTTTATAAAAAAAGAACTCTGAGAACTTAAAGAAGAAAAGTCACTTGATCCATATATATTGGCCCGTTCTGACCTCTTTTTCTTAATGATGACAGGGACCATTCATAACGTCAGAATATTCTTCAGAACTGTGAGCAGGGCAGTGATGTGGCAGATAAGTTAAGACAAGTGACAACCATTAACTACAACATTGTCCACTCCTCCTGCCCAGGCTGCACAGAAAAGGCATTTTGGTTCCTGAAATTCATCCCGATTGTGCAGATAAAATATATTTGATAGACTTCTACAGGATGTAGAAGTCACGAACGACGAAAACGAAACTGCCGGCATGGTAAGAACTTCATACAAATCTATGGTGCAGCCACATTTGGAATACGACATCCAATTCTGGTTGCCACAGAAGCCAGGATAGGGCTATCAAAATGACCGGCAGGCTAGAACATTTCCTTTACCTGGAAAAGCAATAGGCTTATTGGATTCTGTTACTTTATTTTAAGAATATGTGTACCATGCCTCTATTTAAAAATAAAATAAGAAAGATCCGGGAGGGTGGGGAACATGAACATTTTAAATCCGTCATTCAGTATTAGAAACATCATAAAATACAATGGAACCGAGAGGAATAAAAACTGACTCAGCCATCTATAAAATGCCTGCTTTAATAAAAAGGTTTTAATGTAGAGCCAGAAAAAGAGTTCAGGATCGGGGCCAGGCTTATCTCCCTTGGCTAAAGCACTTGGTTCCCAGGGGGTGGGGGCAGCTGGGGCTCCAACTCCCTGGCCAGCATGGCCAATGGTCAGGGCTGATGGGAGTTGTAGTCCAGCAATAACTGGAGGGCTATAGGTTCCCCCCAGCCCTGGTCTAGAACCCAGGATCATACAAAGAAGCTGGACAGTAGGCAATACATTGGCTCCCAGTACGTTTCCAAGCACAATTCAAAGTGTTGGTGCTGTCCTTTAAAGCCCTAAACGGCCTCAGCCCAGTATACCTGAAGGAGCATCTCCACCACCATTGTTCAGCCCAGACACTGAGGTCCAGCGCCGAGGGCCTTCTGGCGGTTCCCTCACTGCGAGAAGCCAAGTTACAGGGGACCAGGCAGAGGGCATTCTCGGTAGTGGCGCCCGCCCTGTGGAACGCCCTCCCACCAGATGTCAAAGAGAAGAACAACTACCGGTACCAGACTTTTAGAAGACATCTGAAGGCAGCCCTGTTCAGGGAAGCTTTTAATGTTTGATGCATTATGGTATTTTAATATTTTGTTGGAAGCCCAGCCAGATGGGCGGGGTATAAATATATTATTATTATTATTATTATTATTATTATTATTATTATTATTATTATTCAGGACAGGCAAAAGGATTTCTTCACAAATCACATCATTAACTTAGGGAATTCACTGTCACCACCAGAGGTGTAGGGTGGTCTAGGGGAATGTGGGGGGCAGTCAAAGACTATTATTACTATTGCTATTTCTGCAGCAGGGTCTCCAGGGTTCTAGAGCCTCCAACCAGAATGAAAAGGGAGCTTCTCACATGCTGAGGAGAAAACTTCTCAACCATTGTACTGATTGAATCCAAGCAGTGGGAAAGGAGGTGAGTCGGCTACTGAGAATCAGCTCCTAGGGTCACTCTGGAGAAGGGATGTGGGAAGAGTTATTCTGTATGCTTCGAAATGGAGCATTTAAGAAAACGGAAAACCAAGGTGCTTCGGATTCAAGAGAATGCCATGCAAGTTCTGTTCCTTACAATGGAACATAGACCCTCCATCTGTCCCTGTCTTCCAGGGACAGTCCCAGATTTACAGAAGATGCCCTGGTTTCTGATTTGATCCTAGAACACTCTGCTTTTCCTTAGGACAGGCATGGCCCAACTTGGCCCTCCAGATGTTTTGGGACTACCATCCCTATCATCCCTGGCCACTGGTCCTGTTAGCTAGGGATGATGGGAGTTGTAGTCCCAAAACATCTGGAGGGCTAAGTTTGGCCATGCCTGCCTTAGGAAGTCCCTATTTTCATTGGAGAAATATTGGAGGGTATGGCAGGAGATACCTATTTCCATCGGAGAAATAAGAGAAACATTGGTGGGTATGGAATAGGATGTCCCCATTTTCATTGGAGAAATGTTGGAGGGTATGGGAACGTCAAGGAAAGCATAGCTTAAGTCACTTTGAAAGAAGATTTTTGAGCACTCCAAATCACTTGCACAGAAAATGGTGGATCTCGCTGAAAGGCAACGTCTCGTGACCTGCACTGATCATTGCAATGAATCCTGATTGTTGTTAATTGTAAGATTATTGTATAATCTTAGATGGTTGCATAACCTTAGTGGCTGTGTCTGCTTCTATGACCCTGCAGCTCTGAATTTGCCATGACACTACTGGCCACGACATGCGGCAAGGGCCACTAACTTACAGAGCAGTCTTAGCCATGCCAATTCCGAAGTCAGTCCTACGGAATTCAATGGGGCTTCCTCCCAGGGGCTAGAGCTACAGCCTTAGATGACTTTAAATGGGAATTAGACAGACAAATGAAGGATGAGACTATCAATGGCCACAAAGGGAGGGGGGGATTTCTAGGCAAGCACACTTAATTTGCACTTTTTTCAATAACAAGCAAAGCAAAACTTAGCTATCCTCTGACATTCACACTTCTCCGAATTTTTCAATGCAGTTCTCCAGCCAAGTAATGTGTACCAAAGTGCATATGCCCTGATAAAGTGTGCATATATTAGGGAAAACAGAACTTGCAAAATGCATTATATTCGAGAAAATTGCTTTGCAGGCATTTGTAGATGGAGCAAAATTACACACAAATTTGCTGGTGATTTTTCATTGATACTTTTTAAAATGTAAGCTGATGCAGAAATGTAGAGAGCTGCTTGGAAAAAAAAAAATGAAGAGGAAATGAAATTGACAAATTTCCCCATCCCTAATAGCTGTTAGTCATGATGGCAATAGACTGCCTCCGGGATCAGAAGGAAAATGTGTCTCTGAATACCAGTTTCTGAGGATGAAGAGTTGTTGTTTAGTCGTTCAGTCGTGTCCGACTCTTCGTGACCCCCTGGACCAGAGCACGCCAGGCACTCCTGTCTTCCACTGCCTCCCGCAGTTTGGTCAGGCTCATGCTTGTAGCTTCAAGAACACTGTCCAACCATCTCGTCCTCTGTCGTCCCCTTCTCCTTGTGCCCTCCATCTTTCCCAACATCAGGGTCTTTTCCAGACAGTCTTCTCTTCTCATGAGGTGGCCAAAGTATTGGAGCCTCAGCTTCAGGATCTGTCCTTCCAGGGAGCACTCAGGGCTGATTTCCTTCAGAATGGATAGGTTTGATCTTCTTGCAGTCCATGGGATTCTCAAGAGTCTCCTCCAGCACCATAATTCAAGAGCTATTGTGTTGTGTTCAGGACCTGTTGTAGTTGTTGTTGTTGTCTATACTACCCTTCACCCGAGGATCTTAGGGCAGTTTGCAATTTGAAAAGCACAAAAAATGTGTACATAGTTAACAGACAAAAACAATGACCCCACAGAGAGAGTTTGAAAGAACATAGGTTGTTTCATTAGCCCAAGGCCTGGGAGAAGAGGAATGTTTTGGCTTGTGGGTTTCTGGTTGGAAGAGAGGAGGCTAGACCCGATGGGCCTTTGGGCTGATCCAGCAGAACTCTTCTCCCGGGTAAACAAGGACAGAATAGCAGACTGAGAGGCAAGTCAGAGACTGTGTGTGTGTCTTCAAAAACCTATTTGGGTTCATCCTAATGATCTGGAGCTCCACGCAGCCATGTAGGATATTTACTCTCTTCCAGGAAGGCTCCGTCCCAGCCATCCATAACCCTCAGTGCCTTCTTAATTAAGAAAAGATGACCCAAAATATACTTCTGCGGGAACTCCGATTGCGAGCTCTCGACCTCACGCCATGTTACATAAGCATCTCATTACCAACCCTCTCTACCCCTGGGTGCATTTACCTTTAATCAAAACTAACTAATTGCATCTCGGAATACTTCTCTGCAGCTAAATTGGGGCGGAGGGGGGGGGAATCGTTTTAATTAAGAGATGAGGGCAGAATTAGAAACCTCCGTTGGTCGGTTCGGGGCAGTTTGAGGTAACTTATCTGACTTTCTCAGCAAGTTTTCACAATGTGCGTTCAGGACTATCGGGAGTTCCTGCTGAGTTCTTGCCTACAATGGGATTCCAGGAAGAATTTGAGCAGAACAACGCTCTGAATTTGAGAGTGGAGGGGCAGACCAGGAATTTGTGTGTCTTCCTTTAGATCCACTCTGTTCTTGACAGGCAAGTCCTCCGTCTTGTAGCCATCAAAACCACAAACCCCATGCTGCAGTGTGACTGCGAGAAAAATATGCAGAAGCTGTTGCCTCGGCCTCAATGACTAAAATAGCCACAATGCAGCACAACTGTGCTATGTAACCCCTTATGACAGTTTACATACGCAGCTGTTAACATCAGTACTAGGAAAAAGCCAGGTTTGTTACTCATTTGCTTTTTGATTTGAAACATTTCTATGCCAAATTTAGGGTTGCCAGACCCTCCAGGGCAGACCTGAAGTCTCCAGCTTTGCCTGGCCCCCACCAGGTGGCAGGTAGAGGGCTTGAATTTCCAGGTGAGCGAGAGAGCCCATATATAGGTATATATACTATATGTATGAATCACTATGAATGCAGCTTGCAAGCTGCAGCCCAGGAGGAGCTGCCTGCAAATGATAGCAGAGACACTCGGGGAGGGAGGGGTCTGCCCTCTTCCACTCTCCTCTCCCAATTAACCTCCACCTGCAGGGGCTTCCTTTGTGACATCTCAGGTTTGGGTTCTGAAATCTCAGGGTCTGGGCTGTTCCTGACCTGGCAACCCTAGCCACATAAGGTGGCAGACTTTGGGCTCTCAAATTTCAGCGGCACGCTGTGCAACACTAAAATTCAGTGCCGAAGGAGAGGTTCCAAGAAAGGAAGACTGGCTTTTGAAGATGATGGAGTACTTGGAACGGGGAAGATTAACAGCAAAGGTTAGAGACCAAAATGATGAAAAATTCCTTGAGGACTGGAGACATTTTATTGAGTGGTTTTTAAAAAAAACTATTATATCGAGATGAAAACACAGGACTTGGAATATAAGCAACAGCCTGACTTATTAAGACAAACAGGTTGAAATAGATGTATTGAATAGTATAGACGAAATACGCAGCATTCAAGGGCAAATATGGAAACTATGGGAAGGAATGAGAGGAAGTCAACAAATAAAGCAACTTACAGTCTATGTTAAAATTTGTGAAGTTTTTTTTTTTGTGAAAATCAATAAATTAGATTTTTTTAAAAATGGTTCCCCCCCACACACACACCTCTCATGCTGTGTTCTACAGCATTGTTGTGGCACCCCCCTGAAGAACGGCACCCAGCGCGGCTGAACTGGTCGTGCTATGCTAACACCGCCTCTGCCTGGTTGCTACATTTTAAGAAAGAAATCTCTCTCCAGATTGGGCTTCTGAGCATACAAGCAGCAGAAAGGTGGCAGGAAGAACAGTAAGTAAAAGTAAGACGTTAAAAATGGAGAAGAAATAAAACAAGTGTAAGCAGCTATCGAAATGGAGCCTTGGAAAGCTGCAAAAAAAGAAATGAACTGAACTTATTGTTTGGGGGCTGACGTTCGTTAAGAGCATGGTCCTTATCCTGAAAAGAGCCCTTGTCCCAACATAGGAAGAGTGGCGGAGTAAGATGGTGGAATATGTAGAGTTAGCAAAGCTGGGTTCAAAAGGACTGGAGCAAATTTATATTATATATGAAAGAACATTGTATGCATCTGAAAACGTTTGTAGCTTTGAATTGAAATGTTTTGTAATGAGAATATAAGGAGCTGATTTACATTTAATAAGGGGAAATATAAAAATAAGAGAGAAGGTAAAAAAAAGTGGTTATAGAAATGCTAAGGATAAAGCAAATATGTAGGGGGGTCAGACAGAGGGGCGGGAGGAGGTCGATGCTCGGATAGAGCGGTGTTTATTGATTTATGTATGGAAATTGTGATTATGACAAAACTGAAAATGTAATAAAAATTATTATTATGAAAAGAAAGGAAAGGAAAGGAAAGGAAAGGAAAGGAAAGGAAAGGAAAAGAAAAGAAAAGAAAAGAAAAGAAAAGAAAAGAAAAGAAAAGAAAAGAAAAGAAAAGAAAAGAAAAGAGCCCTTGTCCCAGTAAATGGCCCCGCTGAGAAGATCCTGCTGACCCAGTGGCGTAGCGTGGGTTGTCAGCACCCGGGGCAAGGCAAGTAATTTGCGCCCCCTAACCCGTGGATTTGCACCCCCTAACCCGTGGATTTGCACCCCCTAACCCGTGGATTTGCGCCCCCTAACCCTAACCCCCAGATGTTGTGCCCGGTACGGCCGGGCCCCCCTGCACCCCCCCACGCTACGCCACTGTGCTGAGCTGCTGCAGGGAGGAGGTAGAATTACAGAGGGAGACAGGCCCACGGAGGGTGCCTTGCCCAAGGTAGGAACAGAAGAAGAGACTGCAGGATCAGGCCAGTGGCCTCTCTAGTCCAGCATTCTGCTTTCACAGTGGTCATCCAGATCCCCCAATGGGAAACCTCCAATAAAGGTACAAGCACAAGAGTAACTCTCCTCTCCTGAGACTTCCAGCAACTGGTTTTCAGAATAATAATAATAATAATAATAATAATAATAATAATAATTTATTTATATCCTGCCCTTCCCAGTTCAGAAAACAGGGCTCAGGGTGGCTAACAACAAATTTAAAACATTTAATTGTGATACAACAAAAAACAGCATAAAATACAGTATAATACATGAATAACAATAAATTCAAAGTTCTAAAATTAATTTGGGGGAAATCCATTCAATAAACATTAGATGATCACCAGGGATAGCTGGCTAAATTAGTCCTATTTGGGCCAGTGAGAAGACCAGGGGAGAATTAGCCGTGGGATCCCAGAGCGTGTAATCTTCATAAAAAGGGGAGGGGAGAAGGAAGGGGAATAAAAGATCAGGCTAAGTTCAAGTTGAAAGCCAGCCGGAATAGCTCTGTCTTACAGGCCCTGCAGAAGGAGGTTAATTCCTGCAGGGCCCTGGTTTCATGGGACAGCATTCCACCAGGTTGGAGCCATCACTGAAAAGGCCCTGGCCCTGGTTGAGGATAATCTGACTTCCTTAGGGCCTGGGACCTCTAAACTTTGGTTATTCATGGACCTTAAGGTCCTCTGCAGGGCGTACCAGGAGAGGCAGTCCCATAAATACAAGGGCCCTAAGTTTTCAGAAGCATCGCTGCCTCACCGGGGCAGAGCATAGCCATCCTGGCTAGCAGCCATCGGTCGCCCACTCCGCCATGAATTTATCCACCCTCATTGCTCAGCCCAGACACTGAGGTCCAGCGCCAAGGGCTTTCTGGTGGTTCCCTCCCTGCAAGAAGTGAGGTTACAGGGAACCGGGCAGAGGGCCTTCTCGGTGGTGGCGCCAGCCCTGTGGAATGCCCCCCCATCAGATGTCAAGGAAATAAACAACTACCTGACTTTTAGAAGACCCCTGAAGGAGGCCGTGTTTATGGAAGTTTTTAATGTTTTATGTTTTGCCGTGTTTTTAATTTTATCGCATTTTTAATATTCTGTTGGGGAGCCACTCAGAGTGGCTGGGGAAACCCTGCCAGATGGGTGGGGTATATATAATAAAAGTACAGTGGACGCTCGGGTTGTGAACGTGATCCATGTGGGGGGCATGTTTGCAACCCGCAGCATTCGCAACCCGCAGCGCCGTGTCTGCATATGCGTGGGTTGCAATTCGGCAATTCTGCACATGCACAAAGCGTGATTTAGTGCTTCTGCACATGCGCGACTGCCGAAACCCAGAAGTAAACCGTTCTGGTACTTCCGGGTTTCGACGGGTCCGTAACCCCCCCCAAAAAAAAACACAACCTGAAGCCTCTGTAACCCGAGGTATGACTGTATTGTGATTACTACTATATCATCATTTACTACTACTATATCATCATTTCAAGCTGCCCAGGTTGGTCGCCATCCATCTCCCCCCCCCCCCCCCCGGGGAAGTGAGTTCCACCGTTTAATTAGGTGCTGCATAAAGAAGGACTTTTATATATATATATCCTGGAACCTGCAAGGTTCACTGGAGGACTCTGGGTTCTAGTTTATGAGAGAGTGAGAGCTCTCAATCAAATCAATGGGCATCCGCATCTTGAATCTCCCTGGGCTCTAGTTATGCATTATTTTAAGTGCACCTACCTACAAGCAAAAACACCTCCCACAAGTTCCCCCCCAAAGTTACTGGCTGTACGCGGAGGCAGTTTGGAAAGGCCTGCCCCCCCCCCCCAGGGGAGTCTGAAAAACAATGTCCCTTCCCATGTAAAGCGAGGCACTTGGGCTTTTAGGTGCAGCAGAAGCCGAGTCAGGAAATCCACTCCCTTTTCCGCCCCGAGGAAAGACAAGACAAATCCATTCCTGTACCCCCGTTTTCTACACGCTCGTCAGAGCACATCAGCATCTTCTCCCGCAAGCCCGAGATGTAAAAAGGCAGCTTAATTTGCAGGCATGACTTTCCTGGCTGTGTCAAGAGTGCGGTTATGCGGAGTCCGTTATGCAGAGTCCGTTATGCGGAGAAAGAAAACTGGCAGGGGGGTGCGGGGGCCACCTTTTCCAGCATTCGCTTTGGGTTGCTTCCCAGAGCAAGGATAGCCGGCCAGATATTCGCCACATTCACACTGTCCCTTTAAAGAACTAGAGCATTGTACCGATGGTATTTAACGCCTACAAGACTTGCCAAAATGTATTTTAAAAATGCCTAATGTATGTTGGAAGTGCAAAGAGAATGAGGGTACATTTTATCACATGTGGTGGACCTGTAAATCAGGAAAAGCCTTTTGGGAAATGATTTATAATGAGATTAAAAAAAATAACTTTTGTTAAAACAAAAACCAGAGGCTTTTTTTTATTAGGTATAATAGGAAAAGAGATTTTATTGTGTTTCTGCTTGTTCTCTCTGTGTTTCTGATTCAGTGGTACCTCGGGTTACAGACGCTTCAGGTTACAGACTCCACTAACCCAGAAATAGTACCTCGGGTTAAGAACTGTGCTTCAGGATGAGAACAGAAATTGTGCTCCGGCGGCATGGCAGCAGCGGGAGGCCCCATTAGCTAAAGTGGTGCTTCAGCTTAAGAACAGTTTCAGGTTAAGAACGGACCTCCAGAATGAATTAAGTTCTTAACCCGAGGTACTACTATATTCTGCAACCCTGGCTGGCCTACCCAACTTGCAAAAAATGAGAGAGAGAGAGAGAGAGAGAGAGAGAGAGAGAGAGAGAGAGAGGATAGATAGAAAGAGTGATTTTTTCCTACAAAAAAAAAATGTTTAGGGGAACACTCATTTTCCTACTCATATTGAAATACTGCCCCTCAATGAGATCAAACTTAGATTCACAAAATGTTTAGGGGTACACATACCCCTGCATACCCCCAGAAAAAGCACTATATACATGATAGATAGTAGATAGATAGATAGATAGATAGATAGATAGATAGATAGATAGATAGATGATATAAATAGATGATAGAGATAGATAGATGATAGATAGATAGATAGATAGATAAATAGATAGATAGATAGATAGATAGATAGATAGATAGATAGATAGATAGATAGATATAGATAGATAGAGATAGATGATGATGATAGATAGATAGATAGATAGATAGATAGATAGATAGATAGATAGATAGATAGATAGATATAGATATAGATAGATAGAGATAGATGATGATAGATAGATAGATAGATAGATAGATAGATAGATAGATAGAGATAGATAGATAGATGATAGAAGATAGATAGACAGATATCAATATTTTAAGAATGCTCTCTCCCTTCTAAATACCCCAAGATCCTTAGTAGATTTCTACCCTCCTTCATAAGACACACACATGAAAAGAGTTATAACTTATATTTTATTTAGAATGACATATGGCATATAATGAGAGTGCAGACTCACTCGGATTTGATGGCTGCTATGCTTTGTTTTTATAGGCTACAGTTTGATTTCAGCTGCTCTGAGTTATTAGAGCGGCGCTTTTACCATCATTTTACAGCATGTGCATTTGACTCTTATTTTCTAATTGTAAACCGCTTTGGGCAGGCCTTGGCCCAAGGAAAGCAGTTGTTAAAGCTCAAGAGCATTTTCCTAGTGAGGCATTGCAGACCCAAGCTTCTCCGTTTGCGAATGTATCGGTAAGGAGAACTCCTGAGCTGCTTTTCCGGAGAGAATATTTGTGCATGTGTGCAGGGTTGAGAACCACACTCGCAACAGACAGCGCTAGCACCCAGCAACTTGGAACAGCTGCCATCAGGGCCCTGTACCCCGTTATATATATATAAAAAAATCTGCCAGGCTTCACTATCTAGCTGGCATATTTATTTCCCACGGGGTGTCTGACGTAGCATCACTCTGGGGCACTGTGGGTAATATAAATAGCTGCTCGACTCAGTCACCTGGTTCTGATTATTATAGCATTGCTGTGAGCACAGTTGCCAGGTAAACGGAGGAGGAGGCCTATTAGAAGTTACTTTGCCCAAGCACCACCTCAGACCTTCTGAGGACCACATGCCAGGAGCAGACAGGGCCAGAGGCAAAGGTAGTGAGAGCAAGGTATGTGATAAAGGTAAAGGGACCCCTGACCATTAGGTCCAGTCGTGACCGACTCTGGGGTTGCAGTGCTCATCTCACTTTATTGGCCGAGGGAGCTGGTGTACAGCTTCTGGATCATGTGGCCAGCATGACTAAGCCGCTTCTGGCAAACCAAAGCAGCGCACGGAAACGCCATTTACCTTCCCGCTGGAGTGGTACTTATTTATCTACTTGCACTTTGATGTGCTTTCGAACTGCTAGGTTGGCAGGAGCAGGGACCGAGCAATGGGAGCTCACCCCGTCGTAGGGATTCAAACCGCTGACCTTCTGATCAGCAAGTCCTAGGCTCTGTGGTTTAACCCACAGCACCATGTGATTATTACCTTGATAGTAGACTACTTTTTGCACACACACCCCTCTCCTCTGCCCTCCATGCAGGCAAGCAAGAGGCGTGGTCAGAGTGGAATGATCCAATTCTAGCCAGCCATTTCAGGGGATGGCAGCAGGGCCAGTAAGAAGGGTACCCTCAATGCGGTAACTGTGCCCCTGAAGGACCAGGTGTGCAACCTGGGAGTCATTTTGGACTCACAGCTGTCCATGGAGGCACAGGTCAGTTCTGTGTCCAGGGCAGCTGTCTACCAGCTCCATCTTGTACACAGGCTGAGACCCTACCTGCCCGCAGACTGTCTTGCCAGAGTGGTTCATGCTCTGGTTATCTCCTGCTTGAACTGCTGCAATGCACTCTACGTGGGGCTCTGCGACAACACCAAGGGATGCCCCCAGGTCTCAGGTTTGGGTCCTGAAATCTCAGGGTCTGGGATGCTCCTGACCTGGTGACCCTACCCCTAAATGGAATTTCCATTGAACTCTCCAGGCTAAAAGACTTCACACATCCAATAAAGGATGCGAGCAGCAAAATAATAATTGGCTTGTCTGGACGCCCCCCGAGAAAATGAAGTAGCCAAACAGCTGGAGAAGCCTGATGCATGATGCAAATGTTAATATTACTGGCGTTCTGAAAAGGAAAGGAGAAGCAGGATCCAACCATCATTTCAGCCTCTGCCCCACTGGTGGCATGAAGGACGTTTCGGTTGCCCACCCCAAAAGGTTCCCATCAACGTGTCGCCCTCAAATGCAGCCTCCTTCCCCAGCGCCGGAACGTTGCATCTCTGCTCTCAAAGCATCATCCGACGAGTGCCAAAGATTTAGGTCATGTTTTCAAAGTCTATTTTGGGTAAACACATCCCCCTTTCCCCCAAAGAGCGGCACTATATAGACTCCTTTTATCACTGCCAAGCAGCACCGAAAACAAATAGGACGCGTTCGTTAATTTTGCATTCCCGCTGCCCGGTTATCCTCACGCTCGCAAGCACTGCGACGATGCTCTGCTTCCAAATCGGAGGCAGATCGTGAGCCATTGTGAGTCTGGATTGGTAGAACTGGCGGGGAGGGGAGGGGGGCAGCCGGGAGGGTGGAACCGCATATCACCGGAGAGAAAAGCACTGGGGGGTTTAGGGGTTTTTTTTTTTACACGTAAGCAAACCCAGCAGGCAGGCAGATACGACTAGAGGTGAGAAACCCCTTTTCATCCAGGGGAGAGAGAACATTCCCTTCTTGGAGAGCCTGGGCGGCGTGGGGGGAGGGTGGCACATGCCAGTGGTGGGTGGGGCAATGGGTGTAAATTTGCCTTTCTAAAGCAGGCTGGTTTCTACACACATCCCTCTCTTTCAGGGCCTTGCAGAGCCAGGCAAAGGCCCGGGCTAGGTAGATAATGTGCCCCCCCCTCTTTTTTTACCCTGGGGATAACTGAAGTCTTATAAATAAGTAAGTATATAAATAATTTTCACAAAAGTTATGCTGACAAATCATTTTATTTCAAGGCTTGAACCATATCTGCATATAAAGACAAAATGGAAAATATAGATATACAATAGTGCTTTTTAAAACAACATAGGGAAAAGGATTATTTTAGGGAAAAGGACGCCGGGGAAGCTTTTCTCGCGCGCTGCCAGCCATGGCCCCAGGGAATCCTCCCGCTGCCGTCGCCTTTGCGCCTCCGCGTTCGCCCCAGTACACCCCCTGTGATTGTGAATATGCAGACCGAGGCACGCTTTGGAATCAGGGGGCCCGGGCCAAGTGGCCCGTATGCCCCCCCCCCCCCGTCTGGGCCTGCTCTCTTTATTCAGGGAAGCAAGAGGCATTGTTGGCGTGGAAAGGGCACAGCCCAGCCAGACAAAAGCACCTGTGCTGCAAAGGAGGACCAGTTGGGGGCTTGGCTGGAAAGAGTCTTGAGGGCCAGGCAGAGAGGCTCTCTGGCCCTGCCATCAAATGGCATCAGGGTGGCATCGGCCCCCACCCAACACCAAAGCAAATCGCATGCCCCCATTGGTCCATACCAGGGGTCAGCAAACTTTTTCAGCAGGGGGCCGGTCCACTGTCCCTCAGACCTTGTGGGGGGCCGGACTATATTTTGGAAAGAAAGAAAAAAGAACGAATTCCTATGCCCCACAAATAACCCAGAGATGCATTTTAAGTAAAAGGACACATTCTACTCATGTAAAAACACGGTGATTCCCAGATTGTCCGTGGGCCGGTTTTAGAAGGTGAATGGGCCGAATCCGGCCCCCGGGCCTCAGGTTGCCTACCCCTGTTCTATGCTTCCCACTTGGCCACTGTGGGAGCAGGATGCTGAACTAGAGAGGCTGTTGGCCGGATCCAGAAGGGCTTTGATGTTCTGATGTTCATGCAAAATGCCCAAGGCTACTCTGACTCTCATGCTGTGCCCCTGAATCATCCCCTTAATCCTGTCCTTTGTGGACAGCACCGGCTGCCCCAGATGTTTGCTTGCTTCTGGGGTCCTTGCTCAACCAACAAGAGTCCATCTCTCTCTCTCTCTCTCTGATCAGGATTGCCAGGAAAAACCCCGCCGGGATTAGAAGGCGATTGGGCCACATCCGGCCCCCAGGCCTTAGTTTGCCTGCCCATGCTCCATACCAAAGTTCCCAGACTTTGATCTCCCTTGTTGGCCACCTTCCGGTTGACACAGCCAAAGTGTTTCTCTCTAGATACACACACAAGTAGAACATTTAAAATAGTCCTGGCCGGTAGCTATCAGCCACTAGCCTCTACTGGCCCCTGTCCACACCACACAGACAGAGCCTCTTACTCAAAAGTAAGAAATCATATTTATTCAGACCAGGAACAGTACAAACTAGGCAGAAAACACAGTGAAAATGTACTGTTCTTAATGAGTAGCCTGGTACCACAGCCTGTCTTTCAAGGATGAGGACCAGTGAGACAGTGGGAGAGTTTGGACCAGTGATTGGGGCAGTAGCTTATGTTCATTCATAAAACTTGTCAGGTGGTTTTGAGCCAGGCCGCCATCTTCTTAGCCCAGTGTTTCTCAAACTCGGGGCTTCAGCTGTTGTTGGATTACAACTCCCATCATCCTATGCTGGCAGGACCAGTGGCCAGGGATGATGGAAGTTGTAGTCACCTGGAGACCCAAGTTTGAGAAGCACTGTCTTAGCCTAACCTACTTCACAGGCAAATGCAATTCGAATTGCAATCTTATGATAGAATACCTGCAACTAGCAAAATTGACTGGAAAACTTAGAGGAATGTCAAACCAAAAGGTATTTAGGGAATGGAAAATATATAAAGAATGCTTGAAAATGTACTGTACGAACAATAAGATAATTGCAGAAATAGAGTGAGACTGATAACCAAGAATTATTCAAAATGTAATAGTGGATTATATATCTATATACAAAATAAAATAATACGAATCTGTGCAAGGAATACAGATAGCATAAGTAGTATAATGAGAATTATTGGAAGTTACATATTTTAATTTGTTATGTAAGTGTAATATATTGTATTTGTTTATGTTTGTTTCTCTATCTTTTCTTACTTTGTTGTTTTTATTCATTTGTATCATCTTTTGTATTATATGTTATGTATATTTGTCTATGTGAAAATTAATAAAGATTTTCTTAAAAAAAACAGAATCGTAAAGAACTGTCTATGTGGAAAAATTCAACATTGGAGGAAACAATAGTTTCTTGCTATGTATTCTGCACTGTTGACACCATACAAGAACCAGAAGAATACAACTTGATGTTACCATTAACTCAAGAAGCTCAGAATTGGACAGAAGCAATGAAGAAAGAGGGAGGGAGAAGAGGGATCTCCACCATTCCTCCTCCAACTTGTCCCCTTCAGTCCAGTCCCTGACATCACAGCAGGAAGGAGAGACCCCCCCCCCTGGTTTCTTCAGTAGGGAGGCAGAGATCAGGTAGGCTGCTGAAGAAGCCAGGGGGTCTCTCCTTCCTGCTGTGATGTCAGGGACTGGACTGAAGGGGACAAGTTGGAGGAGGAATGGTGGAGATCGTGCCCCACCCCCTTCTCCTGAAGCTCCCAGAGAAGCAGAAGGCAGTATTGATTTACAGCAGGGGTTTGAGGAAGGTCACAGCTCAGAGACAGGTGAACAGAAGAGTGGGGATGTGTTAGGAGAAGTGGGAGGGGAGGCAGAACCAGAGCAGCCAGCTGACACGTCACTGGAGAGTATTTCTGACACACACCCCTTCTCCCAGAACTCGGTGTTTGTTAAGAGTGCAAGAGCAAAGGACTCAGAGACAATTGGTTCCTGGCAGACACCATAAGGAAAAGTGCTGTTGGTAGCAAGGGAAGGGAGAGGAGCTCAGTTGGAGCAACATCATTAATGGGAGGCTGATGGCATTCCTTTGTCTCTCACCACGATGGTTGAGTCGTTAGTAAGACTCTTCTTTAGTTTTCCCTGCTTCTTACTGCCCACTGGGGGAGGGATAGAATTCCCCAAGCCTGACATGTGACCAGCTCTCTTCTCCCCTGGTCTCCCAGGACCAGAAGAAGAAAAAGAAGAGGAGTTTGGATTTGATATCCCGCTTTATCACTACCCAAAGGAGTCTCAAAGTGGCTAACATTCTCCTTCCTCTTCTTCCCCCACAACAAACACTCTGTGAGGTGAGTGGGGCTGAGAGACTTCAGAGAAGTGTGACTGGCCCAAGGTCACCCAGCAGCTGCATGTGGAGGAGCGGGGAAGCGAACCCGGTTCACCAGAATACGAGTCTACTGCTCTTAACCACTACACCACACTGGTGTATGAAAAGGGTACAGCAGAGACAGACAGATTGATGGAGTCTCAGGTTACGTGGGAAGAGCCCAGGAGAAGAGGGTGCCTAGGCAACCGTCAGAAGGCAGAGACCTTCAGTACCCAAAACTGCCTCATTGGCACAAGATCTACCAGGTGGAGTTGCAATGCTCACTAAGCCTGGTCTCCTGGGCTGTTTGTTTCTTTGAATAAAGAGTTAATTTCACTGACACCATGACCTGATCCTAACACTCAGCCCAGACGCGAGTGCCCCCACTCCTGCCACAAAGCCTTATTAATGGATCGGAGGTGTGGAAATGGACATACTGCCACCCCCTTTCCAACACTATGGAAATCCATCTCCAGAACTCATTCCATTTTGCCCACCAGCAAGACGCCTGGGGACCTGGTTAGCTTCTTATTCCTCTCACTCACTGCCTGGCAATTAGTGATCTGTTATGTGCGTGCTTTTGAGAGGTTCGCGGATGGAGGGTTCAGTTGGGGGAAGCTGCCAGAGCAGCAGAATAATTACACTTCCCTGCCTTTCATGGGAAACTCTTTAAAAATGCAAACACCACCTCACAGCATCTGCGAGTGAGACAGCACAGCTCGGACACATTTGCTCCAAGTCCACACAGACATGTCAGGAGGACCCAGAAACCATGTTGAGTCAGAGGGAGAGCGAGAGGGACAGAGAGAGAGGGGGGGAGGGAGGAGAGAGAGAGAGAGAGAGAGAGAGAGAGAGAGAGAGAGAGAGATGGTTGTCTCCCTTTCCAGGAGAATATGCTTTCAAAATCCAAAGAAGGGAAGGCCATCTGATTTTACTGGCGGCAGATGAAATCATTTGGGCCTCTTTTCACAGTAGGCTGGCTGCTTGCAGATCAGAACCTGCTTCTCAGGTGCACTGTGCAGTTCTCTGGATTTTGCAGTGCTGTTTCAGAGTGTGCACAAAAATACTATTTTGCCTGGAAAGTACGCAGAATGTGCATTTTACGGAGAAATGCACGGGAAAGTGTTTAGGGAAATGCATATTTTGCAATAAAGGCACACACAAAATGCATGCCAAAAGTGCGTATATTAAGAGAAAATGGCACAGAAATGATGCTTTTTTAAAATACATATTTTCACAAGGAACTCTTAAAGGAAAATTCACAGTGCAGTGTGGAAATGTGGAGAAACTGCACTGAATGTGGAGAAACTGAGCGTTGAAGACTACAAACATGAGGAACTGAAGCAGATGGATTTGTCCAGTGCTGGTCCCTGCGGAAGAACATGGATCTTAAGAATGATGGGATTTGCAATCCAAAATATCTGGAGTAGACCAGGCTGGTGAAGGCTGAATCAACCTAATCCATTTCTCACTATTGGGCAGCATGAAACTTAGTAATCCACCTGCTTTCACTGTTCCTGGTTTATTCACTTTTTATTCATTCCGGATCCTGATGGTTTTTACAAGGTACTCCTTCAAAACCACCATCAAATCCTAGTTCACCCTCTGTTGGCAGTTGTGTTGTCATCCTGTGTAAAAGGATCAATGTCTCATGAACCAGTGCTTCTATGGGGCTGACACCCATAATGTTTTGCTGTGCAGTCTACCGCTGCAAGCTTTAATAGGATGAGGTCTCTATGATAAAGCAATGCAAACTCAAGAAGATCCACGTTAATTCTCCTGGGTCCAGCTTCTCCCCAGGCCCCTTAGAAAAGCACAGGGGCTCACGCATACCCTCCTGTCTGTTGTGGGTGCGAGAGAGAGAAACAGTCTAAAGGGGTTGTATCCACAGCACTCTCTCAAAATCCCATGGGGCCCAGGAGCCCAAAACAAATGGCCAACCCTGTTTTAAGTTTTAAGTCCAGGAACTCATTAGCCAAAATGCAGCAATTCAAATGCTTTATAAACATGCAACACCAGATGGCGCTAGAGAGCACAAAAGAATTCTATAGCATTTTTACATAGTTTTTTTTTTCTTTTGTTACAATGATTTTAATTTCTGACTTATTTATGGTGGGGTTTTTTCCCCTGTATGCAGATCCACCCCAGGTCTTCCAAGCATTCTCTCTGTCTTTGCAAGTGCTCTGCTCTGATTTTTATGCCACTTTTATGCCGCTGATTTTTATGATGGCTGTGTTCTGCCTCTGCCATCAGAGGAATCATGCCTCTGAATGGCCATCTGTCATGGATGCTTCAGCTGAGATTCCTGCATTGCAGGGGGTTGGACTAGATGGCATTTGAAGGTCCCTTCCAACTCTACGATTCTATGATTTGCTGAGAGTTACTGGTGTGGAGAGTGCTGTTGGTGGACTTTGGGCTCTCATATTTCAGCAGCACCCTCTGAGGTGCTAAAATTCGGTTCCCCCCTCCCCTTGTGTTCCATTCCACAGCATTGTCGTGGCGCCCCCTGCAGGGCGGCACCTGGTACAGCCACACCAGTCACGCTACCCTAAAACCACCTCTGTTGCAGGCTTCCCCGTGGGGTATCTGGTTAACCACGACGAGAACAGGGTGCTGGCCTCCATAGACTTTAGGGCTGCCATATTTTCTAGATCAAAAAAGAGGGCTGCCCGAGCTGCTGCCAGCCTGAGCCGGGGCCTCCACTCCTGCATACCTTTTTCCCCAGCTCAGGCTGGCAGCAGCCTCAGCATGCAGACCAGCTCACAACTGTGCCTGAGCCTGAGCCAAATAAATAAATAAATAACACACCCCAAAAAACCCAAGACATTTCCTTTAAAATGTAAAAATCCCTCCAGGTGGGCACGTTGACCCCCCTCCCCAAAAAAATGGAACATGTCCAGGATTTCCCAGATACAAGGCAACACTACTTTGGACCTGATCCAGCATCCAGACTTTTTCTGAAGTTTTTATTCCTTGCTTTGAGTGACTATGAACACACAAACAACAATTAGGGTTGTCGATGAACTGACGACGAGAACAAAAATGGTTCAGATGGGCTTTTTTTTTTTTTTTTTTTTTTTGACGTAAAGGCCCAAGATTGGAGCCAGTTGCCAACATTATTTTTGTGCACATTATAAAATGAAATAAAAGTCAGCACTGTCCATTTTGCTTAGGGCACATGTGTGAGCTCCGTGACCGAGGCATGCGCAGTTGCCATGCTCCCTCGCGCAGCATCCCACACAGAGAGATTGCAGGATCTGTGCTTGCCTGCAGCACATGCGTCTCCTAAGAACATTTGCTTCAGCCATAAGAGGTGGGTGAGTTCGGCTGGCAGGCCGTGGGGGGAGAACAAGATGGGGACTCGGCTGCGACAGCTGTGGGCTCCACACTCCTGCCCACCGCTCTGCGCAGTTACTTCACCCACACACTGGAACACAAGAGGTGGCCCAATCTGTCAGCAACAGCCACAAAAGAAAAAATAAACTGGGGAAGCTTTTCTTACCAGCTCTGATCCTGGCACAGCCTGCCAGGCCACGCCATGCCCCCTGACCCGCAGTGGTGTGGCAAAATTCAGAAGTGCAGGGTCCCTACATGACAAGCCGCAGCCCCAAAGTCCCATCTAGGATCACACCATAATCTTAGAATTATACAACAGTAATTAAAGGACGCCTGCTTCTTGGGAGAAAAGCAATGACAAACCTAGACAGCATCTTAAAAAGCAGAGACATCACCTTGCCAACAAAGGTCTGAATAGTTAAAGCTATGGTTTTCCCAGTAGTGATGTATGGAAGTGAGAGCTGGACAATAAAGAAGGCTGATCACTGAAGAATGGATGCTTTTGAATTATGGTGCTGGAAGAGACTCTTGAGAGTCCCATGGACTGCAAGAAGATCCAACCTCTCCATTCTGAAGGAAATCAGCCCTGAGTGCTCACTGGAAGGACAGATCCTGAAGCGGAGACTCCAATACTTTGGCCACCTCATGAGAAGAGAAGACTCCCTGGAAAAGACCCTGATGCTGGGAAAGATGGAGGGCACAAGGAGAAGGGGACGACAGAGGATGAGATGGTTGGACAGTGTTCTCGAAGCTACCAGCATGAGTTTGACCAAACTGCAGGAGGCAGTGGAAGACAGGAGTGCCTGGTGTGCTCTGGTCCATGGGGTCACGAAGAGTCGGACACGGCTAAACGACAACAACAAATAATTAGGGATGCAGCAATCAATGAAGATCTCTGTTGTGTTGCCTTTCAGCTAAGTGGAGTATCATCTGAGGTGCTTCGATATATTATTTCAGAGACATTTAGGTTGTGTTTTTCCCCCCGCGAAGATCCTTTCTGCTTAACAGAACTTGCTCGCCACTCTCTTGAAACTGAAGCGCCTTGGGTTCTCAGCGTTCCTAAATGCTTAGCTCTGGAGCGTGCAGAAAATCTCCTCCGCGTTCTTCCCACACAGCTACTCCACAGTGACCCTGGGAGCCCGTCCTCAATGGCTGACTCACCTCCTTTCACTCTGATTGTCTCGGATCAGTACAATGAGTGAGAAGATGATTCAGGGACAATAAGCTCCCTTTCTATGCTGGTTGGGCAGGGAAGATGCGGACCCTGCTTCAGAAATAGCTGTGGGTCTTTGACTCCTCAGAACCCCAGGCCACTACACCATGGCTGACTGGCCTCATGCTCCAGCCTGGGCCCACCTAATTCACAGCATTTTTGAAATCCAAAGCTGGTGGTTCGATACACCGTATGGCACTGCTTTTTATAGAATCCCAGAATTGGAGAAAGAGAGAGAAATGAATCTCTAGAGTCATCTCGTCCAACCCACTGAAATGCAGAAATCTCAACACGGAGTCCCCCATCCAGTTTGAAACGATACCAGACCCTGCTTAGCTTTGCAAATGTGCTAGCAACTTTTTTTTGCTGCACTTCCTCCTTCTCCTTCACCCCAGAGCTAAACCTTTGCCTCTTGGATTCAGGCTTCTATTCCACCCATCATGATAAGCAAGCAAGCAAACAAACAAACAAACAAACCAAATAATAATAATAATAATAATAATAATAATAATAATAATAATAATAATAAATTTTATTTATACCCAGGGCAGGTAACACCAGTAAAATTACAATAAAAACATAATGGGGGGAACAATTTAAAATACAGGTTAAAATGCAATTTAAAATGCAGCCTCATTTTAAAAGTAGCCCATGGATCAAAACCGTAAGGAAAAGGAAAACATGAGGGTCACACCAAGTCCAAACCAAAGGCCAGGTGGAACAGCTCTGTCTTTCAGGCCCTACGGAAAGATTTCAAGTCCCACAGGGCCTTTGTCTCTTGTGACAGAGCGTTCCACCAAGTCAGGGCCAGAGCTGAAAAGGCCCTGGCCCTAGTTGAGACCAATCTAACCACCTTGCAAGTTGGGACCTCCAAAGTGTTGTCATTTGTGAAGCTTAAGGTCCTCCATGGGGCATATAATAATAATAATATATTACTCATACCCCGTCCATCTGGCCGGGCCTCCCCAGCCACTCTGGATAGCTTCCAACAGAATATTAAAAACACAATAAAACATTAACATTAAAAACTTCCCCTAAGCAGGGCTGCCTTCAGAAGTCTGCCTCACCAAGGAATGTCACCAGGCCTTTTCCCCTCTCTGGAAGACCAAGGAGTGGGGGGGGGCACTATAGTCTTTCCCCTCACTTTCAAAACTTCTTGTCTCTCTAGGAACAAGAGGGCAGTACATCTGACCATTGAAAGGCTCAGCTGCAGGAGCGCTCTGTCTCTCACTCTCATTTTATCTGTGTGGTTTTGAAGGCTTGTTTGTTTAAGGAGAAAGGGACACGGGTGGCAATGTGGGTTAAATCACAGAGCCTAGGACTTGCCGATCAGAAGGTCGGCGGTTCGAATCCCAGCAACAGGGTGAGCTCCCGTTGCTCGGTCCCTGCTCCTGCCAACCTAGCAGTTCGAAAGCACGTCAAAAGTGCAAGTAGATAAATAGGTACCGCTCTGGCGGGAAGGTAAACGGCGTTTCCATGCGCTGCTCTGGTTCGCCAGAAGTGGCTTAGTCATGCTGACTACATGACCCGGAAGCTGTACGCCGGCTCCCTCGGCCAATAAAGTGAGATGAGCGCCACAACCCCAGAGTCGTCAGCGACTGGACCTAACGGTCAGGGGTCCCTTTACCTTTTGTTTAAGGACGTGAGGAGAGCTTTGCCAGATCAGGCCAGTGGTCCATCTAGGTCCAACATCCAGGTCCCACGGTGGCAAGCCTGAGTGGGAACGTGGCCAGCCTGCCAGGGATGGGTGAACAGTGACGGCACCTACCCAATGTCCAAAGGCAGGGAGTTCCAAAGGGCAAGTGCAGCTGCACTAAAAGATTGATTTCTTACCAATGCAGACAGAGTGTTATGCGGCACCTGTGACAGTTCTGCAGATGGCAGTGGACAAGGGCACATATCTGGGGTAAGGTGTGTTCTGTACATCGACTGTGTAAATGGAAGTGACATTAAATTAAGACCTCCAGCCACTCGTGCTTACTTATGGAGAGGCTATGTCACAGATAATTGAAGCCTCAATGATGCGCCAATGATTCTGTCATTTGACAGCGTCCCTGTTCAACTTTTACTTTTCTGCACAATTGATAGAAGCACATAACACTCCACAAGTTTTGTCGGAACTGATCAGCCTTAATTTACTATAATTCACACACACAAAAAATCAACAATGCGGGGTAAGGCAGATTCACAAACAAACCAGGAAAGCTCAGTTGGAGATGGAAAGAAGAGAAAAGTCTCTACCAGAGGGAAAATGGCAAATGAAGTGGTTGGGCTATGCCGAAATGGCAAAACTGACCAGAAAGCTCAGGAACCAAGAAGACAAAAACAGGCATAAGGAATGGGGGGAAATTTCAATTTACCTTAAAGACCATTGTAAGCAGTTGAAAACATTAGCAGGACCGCAATAACACTTGTAATGTAATGAGAACTATGGATATAATGGAGTTATATAAAAAAACTTGGATTATTTAAAAAAAGATGCAGTAGAAGAAAAGGTTTAATAACAAAACCCATGGGAAGTCCAGAGATTCAAGAGAATCTTGTAACTTTGGATGTGTATGATTGTAAACTTAAATATGTAAAACCAAATAAAAAAAATTAAAAAATGAAAGTTTGGTTGGTGAGAGTGTATTGCTAAATAATAATAATAATTTTATTTATACCCTGCCATCCCCAGCCAAGACTGGGCTCAGGGCGGCTAACACCAGGTATAAAAACAATTGATTAAAATACAACTTAAAATACAACATTAAAATGCACCCTCATTTCAGTAGAAACTCAAATCAAAAACTTTTTGGGGATGAAAACGTCAAATCTTCACCAAGGTCAACTATCCAGACTGGTCCTACATGGACCAGAAAAAAAGCCTAGGAAGTCCCCAAATAGGAATTCCATCACAGAAGGAGAAAGGAAAAAGGAAAGAGGGGAAGGGGGATCAAGTTGATTCCCAGCCAAAGGCGAGGTGGAACAACTCTGTCTTACAGGCCCTGCGGAAAGAAATCAGATCCTGCAGGGCCCTGGTCTCATGAGACAGAGCATTCCACCAGGCCGGAGCCAGTGTTGAGAAGGCCCTGGCTCTGGTTGAGGCTAATCTGACTTCCTTAGGGCCCGGGACCACTATGGTGTTGCTATTTATGGACCTTAATGCAGAGGTTGCAGGTTTGATCCCTTTATGGGACAGCTGAATAGTCCTGCATTTCAGGGGTTTGGACTAGGTGAGCCTCAGGGTCCCTTCCGACTCTACAATTCTACGAAACCAGTCCCAAGCTGTTCAGGGTTTTATGTGCCAATTCTAACAGCTTGAACTTGGCCCAGTAGCAAAACGGCAATGGGTGCCAGTTTCCGAGCTGTGGTATTACATGCTGATGGAAGTCTTGGTCCTGCCAGCCTTTGTTCCACCTTATTCTGCAACAACTGCAACTTCTGGATCAAGTCAAGGGAAGTACCACGGACAGCACACTGCAGTAATCCAATTTCAGTTAAGGCTGCAACCTAAGCCATGGGTAGGCAAATGAAGACCCAGGGGCCAGATCTGGCCCAATTGCCTTCAAAATCCGGCCTGCGGGCAGTCCGGGAATCAGCGTGTTTTTACATGAGTAGAATGTGTGCTTTTATTTAAAATGCATCTCTGGGTTATTTGTGGGGCATAGGAATTCGTTCATTTTTTTCTTCAAAATATAGTCCGGCCCCCTACAAGGTCTGAGGGACAGTGGACTGAAAAAGTTTGCTGACACCTGGCCTAAGCTGTCAAAGCCAGTGCTCTGAATCAGTTCGTGCGTGATCGCCTAAAGTGGTACAGCCAAGCCCTGAATGGTACAGCGCAGGAGGGATAAGCCCCCAAAACTTCATGAGCTTTTCTGTGTGTTTCTTCTGAGCACTTCAGAGGAGCCGAGCATTCAGACTGTGTGGTTCAGAAGCATCCCTTGGTAGCGTCGTGCATAAGCAGTAAGGCGAGGTGTTTGAGAACAGGCCTCCTGTGGCTTGTCCACATCACAGCTCAAGCTTGCTCACTATTAACTCTCAACGCTGGCAGTGAATTACAAGCAGCTCTTGAACCAAAAATGAAAGGAAGAGGGGGAAGTCTGGGCCCATAAAAAGGTCTTCCTGGCACCTTCCTTTGCCTTGGGCTCTTGGCAGAAGTTTGGCTTCCCTGTCATCTTATTTAGATCATGCCTGCTTTGTCGCTTGTGGCTTTTCAAACATGACTGCTCCTTTGCATCTCACAAACAATTGGACAGTCGGGCAAAGCTGGAGGAGAAATTTCGGGGCAAGATGCGCAGCCGGGGAGAAGAAAGGTTGCAGCATTTGGGACTTTTGGTTTAGAGAAAAGCTTTATAAGAGGTGACATCACAGGAACTTATAAATTTATGCATGGCAAGGAGAAAATGGGTGGAGGGAACTTTCTCTCTCCCTCTCCCCTATCGCTAGAACTCATGGACAGCCAATGAAGCTGAAGGTTGGGGATTTGGAAGAGATTAGAAAAAGGACTTTTTCACGCAGTGCAAAGTTCAGCTATGGAACTCATTCCCAGAGGAGGCAGCAGTGGCCACCAACCTGAGTGGCTTTAAAAGACGATTGTTTTTATACACAACAACAGCAGCAAGAATACTGTTGGCCCAGAAATGGAAGCAATAAGAAATACCGACGAAAGAAGAATGGCAGACAAAATTAATGGAATTGGATAAAATGACAGGAAGGATTCGAAACCTGCGGGACCAGAGATATGCAGAAGAATGGAAGAAATATACAAACTATTTGAAGAGCAACTGTAATCAACAAATTACGCTAGTAGGACTACA
Source organism: Podarcis erhardii (assembly GCF_964252035.2). NCBI lineage: Eukaryota > Metazoa > Chordata > Lepidosauria > Squamata > Lacertidae > Podarcis > Podarcis erhardii. The sequence continues at coordinate 46,802,902 of NC_138503.1, read as the reverse complement.
AGACGTTTTGTAAGGAGGAATATATGAAATATTGCAAAGAAGAGAAAGAAGAGAGGCACTAGTTATGATACTTAAATGTAATAGTGAAAGTAAGAAATGTAAATTAAGTGGAAAAGATTGGAAAATTTTCAGATGTGATTGATGGAAGTCAAAAAAATTGTATAAGATATAAAAGTATGTTTAATAATTGTTGGAAATGATATGCTAAAAAGCATATACACACACACACACACACACACACACACACACACACACATATACACACACACATAGATATATGAGGATTGGACAAATTTACGAGGCCTTTCTTCGTCCAGAGGGTGGCAACACGAGAATGGGCCTTCTTTACAGTGGCTCCCCATTTGTGGAATACTCTCCCCAGGGAGGTTCGCCAGCTGCCTTCCTTTAGGCACCAGGCAAAAACGTTTCTCTTTAACCAGACCTTTGGTTGATTGACATTTAATGCCCTTTTAAAATGTGTTGGGGATGGGGCGGTTATTGGGTTGTTCTTGTTTTTATTTCGATTATGTATTTTGTTTTTTTATATTATGATTTTATCTGAGACCTGCAGGTACACAGATGCGGGTGGCGCTGTGGTCTAAACCACTGAGCCTCTTGGGCTTGCAGATCAGAAGGTCGGCAGTTCAAATCCCCAAAACAGAGGGAGCTCCCGTTGCTCCGTCCCAGCTCCTGCCAACCTAGCAGTTCGAAAGCACACCAGTGCAAATAGATAAGCAGGTGTCGTTGTGGTGGGAAGGTAAACAGTGTTTCCGTGCACTCTGGTGTCCGTCACAGTGTTCTGTTGCACCCAAAGCAGTCTAGTTCTGCTGGCCACATGACTCGGAAAGCTGTCTGTAGACAAAAGCCAGCTCCCTCAGCCTGAAAGCGAGATGAGCACTGCAACCCCATAGCTGATTTTGACTGGGTCCTTTACCTTTTACAGGGTAGTATACTAACTAACTAACTAAAAGGTTACTGGTGACTACCTCTGCGAGGCTGATGAACCTGTGGTCCTCCAGATGTTGAGCTCCAGCTCCCATCATTCCTGGCTGCTGGTTTGGACCAATGGGAGTCCAACATCATCTCAAAGGTCACGGGTTCCCCATTCTGATATAGATATAGATATAGATATAGATATAGATATAGATATAGATATAGATATAGATATAGATATAGATATAGATATAGATATAGATATAGATATAGATATATAGCATTATCCAGTATCAGATGCTCAGAGAAGACCCACTGAAATGATGGACTCAAGTTGGCTGGTTTCAATGGGTCTACTCTGAGTAGGGCTTAATGGGATACATGTCACCCATCGCATTTTTCTTCAGAGCCAAAGCAGGCTTTGGGTAGTATTTAGGGCACTTGTCAGGGCCAGGGGAAGATGAACGACACATGAAATTAAAGCAGAGAATATGCAGATTAACAACATAAAACTGGTGGTCCTGGCAAGTTCTGCTCCTCCCACCACCTTCCAAGCAAATTAAACAGATTAAGGTAATTTACAAAGGAAGAAGAAACTGGAGGTATGGAAGGGATGCAGTCTTTGGAACCTCCACAGCTATTGATTCCAGGGATGGGCAAACTTGTACACTTCTGTTTCTCCCTTTTCCATCTCAGTCCTCCACATTTTGGCATCTTTTTATTATTCCTGCCCCCCTCTAAAGTCCCAATGAAAATTCATCAGCATCTTAGTGTGCGTTCCTCCTAACAGACATGTCTGTGTGCAATTCTGCTTAATACACACATTTTTTGCAGAGCGGTTTCCCCTAATTTCCTGTCATTTTCACTAATATCTTTATGCACAGTTTATGCCAGTGCATACATTTCTGTGCACGTGACTCGGCTGCAGAGGACATGCAGATTTACTCTCTGCAAATTGCAAAATTTGGAAAGGTGGGAAATCTGTGTTTCGGTTTTCGTACTGTTTCTGAAAATGTAAACTAGGCAAGTTCCCTTCTAAATGGAATGGAATCTCATTTCTTTCCCCCTCTCCCAATCCTAATTGACTGTCAAAGCTCCAGCATCAGTTGACTAAGGTGAAACATCTCAAGACATTGTCTCAGATGCTGGGCTGTCAAGGAAGCCAATGCATTTGGAGTATTGTTTTGCCTTGGTAAGGGACTCGATGACAGCCAACAAACTGAAGCTCAATCCAGACAGAACTGTTAATGAGTGGTTCCCTAGACCAGAAGGATGAGAGATTGCCTGCTCTTGGTGGCTTAAAGGTAAAGGTAAAGGGACCCCTGACCATTAGGTCCAGTCGTGGCTGACTCTGGGGTTGTGGCGCTCATCTCGCTTTATTGGCCGAGGGAGCCGGCGTACAGCTTCCGGGACATGTGGCCAGCATGACTAAGCCACATCTGGCGAACCAGAGCAGCGCACATAAACGCCATTTACCTTCCCGCCAGAGTGGTACCTATTTATCTGCCCCAACAAGAGAGTCCAGCTTGTGTCCAGAACTACGCTACAGATTTGAGAAGGTATTTCTTTTTTAAAGAAACCACACACAAGAACCACATGCTTGTTCATTAGACTGGGCAAAGCACGTTACCAGCAAAACAAAAAAGGTGAGAGAAAGAGAAAGAAGCTATTAAACTGTCAGTTCCAATTAAAACCAGCATATTCTCCAGCACTGTTAATGGATGACGAAGTGGAGAATTAAAATGCATTTGACAGGGACAATATGCATCCTTCTTCTGCCTGGTCCAGACAACCAAGCCAGGTACAAGCAGATAAGCTGACCTGGAAGCCCCCACAATCCATACCACCTCCTTGACTGTTTCATTGAGCTTTAGAAATATCTCAAAATCATGGAGACGGGGGGTGGGATTAAAGAAGGAGGAAGGAGAACCAGGGAGCCCCTGAGATGGCTCCTCCATTCACATCTACAGACAGCCTGCTTAGGTACGAATTTGTGATCCTCACTTCCCCGCTGATCAAGTCAATTTAGATGATTTTGATAGCTTCATGGTTAAGTAGCATCCTTTTCTCCATCACTCTGACCCCTTTTCTCTATCACTCTGACCCATACTTCTGCAACAAAAAAGACCATGGCAGCAAGCAAGGCCTGCAAAACCCAGTTATTTATAGCATTCAACATGCTATTCCCAAACTGACTACAACAAGCATGACAATGACCTTCCAGTAAATTCAAATCACAGGTCCCCTGTCAAAAAGTAGCACCTTATTTATTTTGGTGCTTGTGTGTGCATGTGTGAGAGAGTTAAGCTCAAGTTCAGCAACTGGTACCCTCTTGCACCAAAGATGACCTGTAGAATGTCACCTGGCCCTTTGATTATCAGCCAAACAACAAAAAGGGGTGCATTGGATTACCTAAATATGCAGGCCTGTTCCCAGGCTTTAGGAAGGGTACACCAATATCTGTTGCCTCCTCTTTAATTCCTGTAGGTAAAAGCAGAAGAAGAGCCTGCTAGATCAGGTCAGTGACCCATCTAGTCCGACCTGAGCACAAGAGCAGTTTCCAACAACCAGTATTCAGGGGCATGCAGCCTCCGACAACAGAGGCAGATCCTAGCCATAAGAATTAGCAACCATCGATAGCCTTATATTCCAGGAAGCTGCCTAATCCTCTTTAAAAGCCATCCAAGTTACTAGGGCTGCTGCTAGGACTCTCATTTGAGGAGGATGTATTGGTCCTGTTCTGCACTGGGCCTGGTAGAGAGGCAGTGAGGCATTACCCTAGGCTGTATTGGAGCAACTCCTCCTACCTTTTGGAGCTCTCCCTGGTCCTGAAATGCCCATTTGAAGTAAGAACCATTGTTCTGTTGCCAGGACGCTACACCCTATATCCTCTTACTTGCTTCCATTTATGCTGGTGGCATTTTTCTGCTATGAAGTTGTAAACTGCAAAGGCAGTTGGCACATCGGCAGCAATTCTGTGGTGGAAGTGCCTCTAAGGGGTGGTTGGGATCACCAAAGAACAGCCAGAACATGAATACAGGTAACCTAATACGTTCCAACCTGCTCAGCTCTATTAAATATTAACACAATGACATTTAATATGATAAAATATTTAAATAAGCCTAATGTTCATCAAGTTAATCCAGTGTCGTCGCACTGAGTGACCCAGAAGCTGGACGGTAAGAGGAAACTACCTTCGAATCACAGAAATATAGAGTTGGCAGGCACCCCAATGGTCATCTAGTCCAACCCCCTGCAATGTAGCTAAAGAAGACCTGACAGATGGACAGCCAAGCTCTGCTGAAAAACCTCCAAGGAAGGAGAGTCCACCAAACTCCACTGTCGAACAGCTCTAACCAGCAGGAAGTTCTTCCTAATGAGTCAGAATCTTCTTTGTTGTCATTTGAATCCATTGGTTTGAGTCCTACCCACAAGACTAATCCATCTTCTATGTCATAGCCCTTCAGATATTTGAAGGTGGCTATGATAATTAAAGCTATGGTTTTCCCAGTAGTGATGTATGGAAGTGAGAGCTGGACCATCAAGAAGGCTGATCGCTGAAGAATTGATGCTTTTGAATTATGGTGCTGGAGGAGACTCTTGAGAGTCCCATGGACTGCAAGAAGATCAAACCTCTCCATTCTGAAGGAAATCAGCCCTGAGTGCTCACTGGAAGGACAGATCCTGAAGCTGAGGCTCCAATACTTTGGCCACCTCATGAGAAGAGAAGACTCCCTGGAAAAGACCCTGATGTTGGGAAAGATGGAGGGCACAAGGAGAAGGGGATGACAGAGAACGAGATGGTTGGACAGTGTTCTCGAAGCTCCCAGCATGAGTTTGACCAAACTGCAAGAGGCAGTAGAAGACAGGAGTGCCTGGCGTGCTCTGGTCCATGGGGTCATAAAGAGCCAGACACAACTGAATGACTAAACAACAACAACAACCTCTCAGTTTTAACTTCTCCAGGCCAAACCTGCCCAACTCCCTCAACCATTCCTCATATAGCTTGGTTTCCAGACCCTTGATCATCTTGGTCACCCTCCTCTGCACACCTTCCAGCTAGTCAATATCCTTTTCAGTGAGCATCTGAAAAGAATGTTGTCTGCATCTCCATCTCCATTTCTCTCTCCCCAAGTAACAGGGCTATAGAGACATGATCTCTCTGAAAGTATTTTTGCTTCTGAAGAGGGCCCATTGTTCTAAGAGCTTATTCTCTTGTTGGTTTCCGACTTCTCTTGTCAAAGACAGGTCAAATACATTTTCATAAATGTAAACACTGACCTTGTTTTCTCTAGACAATCTTTCAGTTGGAGGGGTTTGTGTTATTTGAAGGACAGAGTTGAAGACAACATATTCCCTAACATTGTGATGTATGTAATCACCTCTAATGCACCATCCTTCTCTCCATTTATTTTCATGAGAACATCAAGCCACTTTAAATGACAATGTCTTTCCCCAAAGTATTGTGGGAAGTGTAGTTTGTTGAGGGGGCTGAGAGTTGTCAAGAGACCATTGGTCCCCTCTGAGAGCTATGATTCCCAGAGTTCCCTGGGAAGAAGGACTGATAATTAAAATACTTGGGGAAATGTAGCTCTGCAAGGGGACCAAGGTCTCCTATTGGCTCTCGGCACCCTTAACAAACTACACTTCCCAGGATACTTTGGAGGAAGCTATGAGTATCTTAAAAAGCAGAGACATCGCCTTGCCAACAAAGATCCGTATAGTTAAAGCTATGGTTTTCCCAGTAGTGATGTATGGAAGTGAGAGCTAGACCATAAAGAAGGCTGATCGCCAAAGAATTGATACTTTTGAATTATGGTGCTGGAGGAGACTCTTGAGAGTCCCATGGACTGCGAGAAGATCAAACCTCTCCATCCTTAAGGAAATCAGCCCTGAGTGCTCACTGGAAGGACAGATCCTGAAGCTGAGGTTCCAATACTTTGGCCACCTCATGAAAAGAGAAGACTCCCTGGAAAAGACCCTGATGTTGGGAAAGATGGAGGGCACAAGGAGAAGGGGATGACAGAGGACGAGATGGTGGGACAGTGTTCTCAAAGCTATGAACATGAGTTTGACCAAACTGCGGGAGGCAGTAGAAGACAGGAGTGCCTGGCGTGCTCTGGTCCATGGGGTCACAAAGAGTCAGGCACGACTAAACGACTAAACAATAACAACATGAGTATTTAAAGAGATTATCAAACACCCCGCAGGTGTTACAGGAGTTAGTCTGCCTCCAGGAACTTCAGAGAAGGGAGAGTTAAATGCCCTGTCATTCTTCAGGTTTTATTGATCTCTATCCATTACTGAGTGGGACAATCTTCTTCCTGAAAGCTTACTGCACCATTCTCCATATTTTCAAGCCTTTGGGAACTTAGGGTGGGGGGCATTCAGATTAGGATCCCCACATCCCCAATGATGGCTGGTGACTATTCAGACTGGTAGGGTGGCAACCAAGGAGCCAATGGCAGGCAGATGCAACTATTTCTAATTCTGTCCCTGGCCTCCAACCTGCTGAGTCCTACAGGGGCAACACTGGCAGCCAGAGATACCCCCCCCCCCCATGCAGATGGGACCTGTCTGAAGGCAGGCTGAGGTTGGTGGGCCTGTGTCCCATTGGTCCTAACAGATCAGCCTTCTCCGCTGCACATCCCACTTCTGACACCAGAGGAGGGCTCGACAATTATTATTGAAAAAAGGAATGAGCCAGTCCTTTCCCACCATCACCTGTGTGGTTGGGGGAGGCAATAGGCTACCATGGGAAACCTCTCCCTTCCCACCCTCCATCCTTCTCTGTGGAAGAGGCTGACAGGGCCTTATCGGTGACAGGGCTGACAGGGCCTTATCGGTGGTGACACCATCCTTGGAACTCCCTCCTCCAAGAGATATAATTGGCTCCCTCCTCCTTTTTCGTTTAGTTGGTCCCTGAAAGAGCCTTTTGCTTCAGTCTGCTTTCAGTTGGTTCCTCTACTGTACCTTGTTTCTGCATGTCTGTGAGGTGGGATTTGGTTTTTCACATAACTAGATTGCAGATTTGAAATCAAAATAGCTTTATTGCCTCTTCTGCTTCAGCATTTAAGATGAGAATTCTGATTTTGATTAAACTTCATCCGCATACACCATGGGAAAATATCTGTATTTGGAAAGCGTTGAAAGAAGCATCTTACGTTAAATGTACTGTCATTGATTTAAGAACAAGGGTGGTGATGATGATAACTGGCTGTAGATTGAGGTTTAGTCATAACGTCTTCCTCTGGGCTACTTGAACGGGTGCTAATGTATGAGTCTTGTGGTATTCACAGCTGCAAAGTGGCGATGATAACTACCAAGACTAGATGGAGCTTTTATAGCTATCTAGACTCCAGAATAGAACAGGCATGCCCAGAGGCAGCATAGCTCTCAGTAGCTGCTGGGACAAGCACCAGGGGAAAGGCTTCCCTTCTGCACCTTGCACGTGGGTGCCCAGCAGCTGACCACTGTCGGAAACAGTACACTGGGGCTTGATCGGTTTTGTTCTAATTCAGCATTGCAGTAGAGTGGTACCTCGAGTTAAGAACTTAATTCGTTCTGGAGGTCTGTTCTTAACCTGAAACTGTTCTTAACCTGAGGTACCACTTTAGCTAATGGGGCTTTCTGCTGCTGCCGCCACACGATTTCTGTTCTCATCCTGAAGCAAAGTTCTTAACCCGAGATACTATTTCTGGGTTAGCAGAGTCTGTAAGCTGAAGCGCCTGTAACCTGAAGCATCTGTAACCCGAGGTACCACTGTACTTATGCTGCCCCCAAGCACTCGACTGGACTGAGGCTGTGCCATCCCTGTGGCAGGCAGAAGAAGTGCAGGTGAGGCAGAGACAAAGCTAGGACTATTGGGACATGCTTCAGGCACACACAAACACACAGCACTCCCATTGGGTGATCGTTCAGTTAGTCTTTACATGCAGCATCCTAGTCTAGGCCAGCCTGTTCTCCACTCTGTCCTGCAACCCCAACTCCTGAATCTGCATGGATCGCTGACCCAAAACGGTGCAAATCTCTTAATTCCACCACGCCATCTCCCGACCGCAATGCCGAAAAGACGTCTACAGAAAAGGCAAGCTATAGGGAGCGAGGAAGGGAGGTGAGGGGATTGAGAGGAGAACCCAAGCTATTTTTATTTTCTAATATCTGGTTTGCCTTCAGTCGGCTCCGCTACTGTTGTGAAACAGTCTCGGGGTTTGATGTGCTGAGAAATTATTTGCTGAAAAGCTAATAAGTGGCTCTCCAGTCAGCAAACGCCTCGCTGAATTATCATCAACTCTTTACATAAGTGACAAACAAGATTGGCTCAAAGGCTCCTCAGCGGCAGCTAGCATCACCCAGGCAAAACACGAGGCAATCTCAGGAGCAGGGATTGTGACGGTGGGCCATTCAGCCTTGCAAAAGAAGCTTTCACATCTTCAGCTACGTTTTATGTCACCTGGAGTTGAAGAAACACAGGAGGCTGCCTCACACCAAGCCAGACCACCAGTCTGCCTAGATCAGTGTTGTCGGCACTGGCTGGCAACAGCTCTCTGAGATTTTGGACAGGGAGCCTTTTCCCCAGGAAAGGCCATTGTGGATCGAACCAGCGACCTTCCACACACAGAGCAGATGCTCAACCACTCAGCTAACAGCCTTTCTCCATATATAAGAACATCAGAAACTGCCTTGTACCAGGCCAGGCTGTTGGTCAATCTTGGTTAGTGCCGTCGATAAGGGAGGAGGGAGAAATCATGTCCAGTTTGCATTTGAAGGCAAACCTGCCCAGTTCTCAGTTACTGAAACAAGACGCAGTCACTGCTCACAATTCACACTCCTACAAATTTTGCAATGCTGTTTTCTACCCTGGTGATGTGTACCAAAAAGATATCGGGTCTGTTCTGAGTAAACGTTAGTCGCACACCATCTAGTACACGAAGATTTTGTTAGTTTTAAAATTCAAAAGCGACATGGAAATGTGGAGAACCGAACCAGAAAAACAAGGAAAGGAGGGAAACTGAAATTACCAGATTCACCCTTCCTGATCTGCAGTTGAGATGGCCAATCAGTGGCTCTATGCCAGACCCAGCCCTCCTCACCCAGTGCAAATTTATCTGGCCCCTCATTCCTCCACCCCACATCTTTTGGTCGCAACATGATAAAAAAAAATCGCCTGCCAGAAAGGAAAGGAAACAAGATATTCAGTTGCAAAACACACACAAGTTATATTCCTTTCTGCTGTGTAACATTAACATCCCTCTACAGTGGACGCTCAGGTTGTGATCTGTGCGGGAAGCACATTCGCAACTCGCAGCATCTGCGACCCACAGTGCCATGTCTGCACACATGTGGGTTGCGATTTGGTGCATCTGCGCATGTGCAAAGTGCGATTTAGCACTTCTGCACATGTGCAAGCGCCGAAACCCAGAAATTACCCGTTCTGGTGCTTCCAAGTTTGACGCGGTGCGCAACCCAAAATCGCGCAACCCGAAGCGTCTGTATTGAATCCCCATGTGACCCAAACCCAAGAAACATCCCACACATATGCAATGTACATGATAGCTGTCAAATATTAAGGAGGGTTGTATAATATTTTATATAAGCCCACCCAGGAACGGCTGTGGGCAGGGTTCCTGCACTGTAGGGGGCTGGACTAGATGACATCTGGGGGTCCCTTGCAAGTCTACAATTCTATAATCCTATGCTTACACGCTTGTAAAGCCCTCCATCAGTGATGGGGGAGATCTGTGGCTCTCTGGCTGCTGTTGGACTCCAAATCCCATCAGCCCCAGCCAGCATGGCCAATGGCAAGGAATTATGGGAGCTGGAGTCCAGCAACACCTGGAAGGCACCAGGTTCCCCACCCCTTTCCTAGACACATGTCCCAACCTTTGAGGCATCACAAATTTAATGCACTCCAGCCACATCTAGAGCAGTGTTTCCCAACCTTGGGCCTCCAGCTGTTTTTGAACTACAATTCCCATCATCCCTGACCACTGGTCTTGCTAGCTAGGGATGATGGGAGTTGTAGTCCAAAAACAGCTGGAGGCCCAAGGTTGGGAAACACTGATCTAGAGGACGGCAGGTTCTGCAACCCAGCCTTAAATGCTAAATGGCCCAAATGGCTTTTGACCTTCTGGTTTCTGCAGCAGATTTTATTGCTGGGCCCCAGTCTGTTCACTGGAGGACACAGAACACCCCCCCCCCCAAGAAGGCAGAAGTTGGCTGACCCTGCTCTGCAAAGCCACGCGACAACCGCAACAACAGCAGCTGCCCGACCCCAGCTGCTTACACCCAATGTTCAGAAAGGGAAGCAGGCAAGAGCAGGGAAGGGCCAAAAACAATGCTGGGGAAGGCAAGAGAAGGCTTCGTTATGAGTTCTGCAGCTCTACAAAAAGAACCACTCCGATTCATAGATTCGGCAAGGTTCTGTGCAGGCAGGATGGGGCCAGTTTCACAACAATAAAATGAATAATAAACGCAGCAAGTAGTATTAGGCGCCATGCAATAAAAGACGGCGGGTGGGAGATTTTGCAGTCTTGGGGCCACATGGCCTGGCAGGCAGCCTTCTGAGGGCCACATGACAGTGGTGATCAGGTCCAGAGGCAAAAGGAGACAGAACGATGGATGTGGCTATTGCTTCTTGCAGTAGACTGGTTTCTGCACAAACACACTCCTCTCTATCGTCCATGCAGGCAAAGAAGGGGTGTTATCAGAACCCAAGAGACCATCCCAGCCAGACGCAAGTGCATGGGGTGTGGCTTGGGGAGCATTCTGAGGTCCACACAGAGAAGGCTGGAGGGCCACATTCCACCCCTGGCATAAGCCAAAACAGAAAAAAAGCAGGGAAGCAGAACTAAGGATAGCAAGCAAAGGCGAGAGCCGGGGAGAGCAGAAGAGGCAAGGCTAGGAAGGTAACAATTAACCTTAATGCTGCTATGAGGTCTTCCTTGAGCATCATATCTGTGTGGACCAAAACAGCCTCTTGCCATACAAGAGGCTTCCGTTTCCACTTTGGTGTAAACTTCTTTGCAGATCAGAGCTTCCATACTCCAGCTGCCAGCAGAAGCATTTTCTTGAAATCTGGAAGTCCTGATCCAGCTTGGTGACCTGGGTGCAACACCCCTGGGATGAGCTCCCAGCTCACCTTTCACATTCTAGAAGTGGCCCTGCACTGTCACAAGAAAGGTTGTGCCCCATCCTATGCACCCGGGAGCCACCGTCCCAGTGAAGAGGCTTGCGATAGTAAAGGTAAAGGGACCCCTGACCATTAGGTCCAGTCGTGGCCAACTCTGGGGTTGTGGCGCTCATCTCGCTTTACTGGCCAAGGGAGCCAGCTTCTGGGTCATGTGGCCAGCATGACTAAGCCACTTCTGGCGAACCACAGCAGTGCACGGAAACACAGTTTACCTTCCCGCCGGAGTGGTACCTATTTATCTACTTGCACTTGGACGTGCTTTCAAACTGCTAGGTTGGCAGGAGCAGGGACCAAGCAATGGGAGCTCACCCCGTCGTGGGGATTTGAACCGCCGACCTTCTGATCAGCAAGTCCTAGGCTCTGTGGTTTAACCCACAGCGCCACCCCTGTCCTTTAAGGCTTGTGATAACGGATAACATCCTGTAAACCCGTATGCCCCATGGAATTTGGGTTCACCGTTCGACTTCTGGACAAGCAAAGGCCGGACCGCTTCACAAAATATGCTTTTAACCTCTGCAATTTGCTGTCAGGGAGATGTTCCTCCGCCACAAGCTTTTGAAAAGGGGTAGGCCAATTCGTGTAAGAAGATTTAAGAGAAGAAGAAGGAGGAGGAGGAGGAGGAGGAGGAGGAGGAGGAGGAGGAGGAGGGGAGGAGGAGGAGGAGGAGGAGGAGTTTGGATTTGATATCCCGCTTTATCACTACCCTAAGGAGTCTTAAAGCGGCTAACATTCTCCTTTCCCTTCCTCCCCCACAACAAACACTCTGTGAGGTGAGTGGGGCTGAGAGACTTCAGAGAAGTGTGACTGGCCCAAGGTCACCCAGCAGCTGCAGGTGGAGGAGCGGGGAAGCGAACTCGGTTCACCAGATTACGAGTCCACCGCTCTTAACCACTACACCACACTGGCTCCACCAGTGGAGAACCACCAGTGGCTAATCATGATCTCGAATTGCGAAGCAGAGAGCCTTCGCAGTCAAAGGCAGTCTACCTCTGCTCAGCAAATGCTGGAGCAAAAGAGCAAAGTGGCCATCTCCATCACTGGCTGCTGTTCAAGACGTACCCAGAGTCCTGCTGGAGCCAACCAATGATCCATTTCTTTCATCATTCCACTTCCAAGCAATGTTAGAAACTCAGGTATATAAACTAGGCGCCAAATGACACGTTAAACCTGGGTTACGGTCGCCACAATGGAACGTCTATTCACCAGGGGCTTGGAACAGATGATCCCTTCCAATTTTACAGTTCTAGGATCTCAGCCACATTGCTCGACTGTAGCTTGCTCTTACAAACAGCTCACTTTTCCCAGTGTGCAAGAAGGAGAAACACACGCCATAGAAATGGAAAAGGTCTTAACTATGGACTAAGGCAGAGGTTTGCAAACTGTGGTCTGTGAGATCCATCTGGGTGGCTTGTGGAAAGGCTATAGCACAGCCAGCCGAGAAGCAGAAGACATGCATCTTTTGCTACAGACGAGTCAGCTGGCTCAATGGAGGTATCAGTCACAACCGGGTGCCCAGAAATCTCCACGTAGTCACAATGGAACCCACCGCAGTAGCAGAACACACCTAGCATGTTTTGAACATTGCTTCCAAGAGTAGACAGACAGGTCTTTCTTTCACATTGCCTGGTGCTCAAAGGTAAACTGCCTCTTGCCATGGAGGTTCCATTTCGCTGCCGTATTGAAGAACAGCTAAGGGACATCTTCTCCTCTGTCTGCAATGAATTTGTCAAACGGAGGGATGCATTTCCCTACCTCCACCCACGGGAAGCCTATGACACATTCCAATAGTGCATGGGCTCAGAGACAAAAATAAGTGGAGCAACAGATGCAACTCTGACCTTTGCCCTGTAAGCTACCTTCCAGCCAAGAGAAAGTCAAAGGTTTCTGCACACACCTCTCCATCCAGCCTAGTGAGAGGGGAAGGGCTGCAGGTGGTTCCAGGTTCAATCCCCTGACGGCATCTCCAGCAGTGTTAGAAATTAGCCAGGCGCTTTTTGCACCTATTGGCCACTTGCGACCAAGTGAAGATGTCCAGGTGCCAGGATGCTGCCTGACATCTCCACCACCTGGAGGTACATGTCTGGGGATCCTTGGATCTGAACTGCTTCAACACACAAATACCACATCCTATAGAATCTGCACAGTCAGAATGAATTTCAGGAACCCAAAAGTTTGCATTGAGAAATATGACTTTAGAGCCATCTTGCCCTCAAAATAGCAACCACGCATTCCGCTTGGGCAACTGTAACCCTGGTTTAAGGAGCCATTTGGCACCTAGCTGATATATCTCGGTTTCTAACACTGGGTTTCTCCAGGTAGGGCCGGGAGAGAGAACTTTGTTCTGAAGTCCTGGGAAGCTGCTGCCAGTCAGTGTATACAACACCAAGCTGGATGGGCCAATGGCATGATTGCAATTCAAGGACACATCCCAGCCAAGCAAAAGCACTTGTAAATAAGAGCCTGGGGAGTGGGGGCACGGCCTGTGGAAATCCCAGGGGCCAGATAGAAAGCTTTGGAGGGCCACATTCACCCCAGGCGTGACGTTCCCAAACCAAAGAGAATCCCTTTCTTTAAGAAGTCAACAAATGCGGTGCCCGTCACCCTTGTGACGAAAACTCTCGTACGTTTGTTATCCATTGCATGGAAGAGGTACTTCATTTGGCATCATGCTGGGGTTACGTGGACCTTCTATCGGAGCCAAAACAGAGGCCATTTTCCACGCAGGCTTTGAGAACTATCAAGGGTTTGCTATACACGCTGACAGATGTAGGCCTCAGGCTCCATTTACACCACACAGTTAATGTGCTATGATACCACTTTCAACAGCCATGGCTCCCCTACCCCAAAGGAATCCTGGGAACTGTAGTTCATTAAGGGTGCTGGGAGTTGCTAGAGACACCATTGCCCGTTCCCACAGTGGTTTAAACAATCGATCCTTCTTCCTCATGGGGAACTCTGAGAATTGTAGCTTGGGAAGGAAACTAGTAAGAACCTACAGCTGCCAGAAATAGTGTAAGGAAGCCAAGGATGTTTGAAATGGTATCACAGCACTTTAAATGTATCATGCGAATGTACCATGTGCAGAGTTGCCATCGCGCCCTGGAGATTCATTCAGTCTCACTGCACCACTGCTCAGTTGCCTAATCCCTGGTGATTATTATCTCTCTCGCACACATTTTTGTTTAAAACAAAATAAAAAAATTCCATCCAGTAGCACCTTAAAGACCAACTGAGTTAGTTCTAGGTATGAGCTTTCGTGTGCATGCACACTTCTTCAGATACACATCTGAAGAAGTGTGCATGCACACGAAAGCTCATACCTAGAACTAACTCAGTTGGTCTTTAAGGTGCTACTGGAAGGAATTTTTTTATTTTGTTTTGACCATGGCAGACCAACACGGCTACCTATCTGTAACATTTTTGTTTGATTGCACACCAAAGGCACCCTATCCTATCCCGAGCCCCAAGCCTTTGAACTCGCAGCTCGTCACACAACCCTGACACAGTTCCCCTCCACAATTGGTTCGACTTTCCTGAAATCAGGGCCAGCCCACACATGAGGAAAGGTGAGGAGGCCACCTCAAGAAGCAGGAACCGCAGGCACAGCAGATCCCAATGTAGATCTTTATCCCACCCCCCTTGTTCCTGGTGTAGATCTTCATTTACTTCTTCTTCCCTAGCAGGGAAGGAGCGCCATTTTGTGGTTTGCCCCAGGTGGCAAAAATCTAGGGTCGGCCCTGGCCAACATCCCAATGGCTCTCCATAACACCAGCTAGGTAAGCCAGCATTCACCTAGCCTGTAGAAAGTCTCCCCATCGCTTCCTTTCGACATGCTTGCTGGATTAATAACTTCCAGGGTCTACACTACACATGCATTGCAATCTTTGTTACCTCTTAAGGATCGCAAGAACTGCAGCGGTGCATGAGTTGCAAAAATATATCCTTAGCCCCATCCCCAACGGAGCTGTGTCCCCCCCCCAAATTCCCTAAGAAAATGACAGTTCAGCTGGCTTGAGTCAGCAGTGCAGATCAGACCTCTGAAACCACTGGACAGTGACAGGAAGAGGTCCTTTCAGCACAGAGTTGGGTAGCTGGAGAAGACTTTTATCCAACAACTCAAAGAAAACATGCAGTTCTGAGTGAAACCCTCAGCTTTGCGACATCCAAGCAGATTGTGTGTTTTGGTGCATAAGCTGCTGGAGATCTTAACATCCGTTGTGAACCGAAGACAAAAAAAGCAGATTTTGCTAATCTTTCACACCCCACAGCCCAATGTTGATAGGGAAAGTCATGGAATAGCCACAAACTACTCCTGAACCAGCAGTTCTTGGTACTGAGGAAGAAGCCGCTCCAAGCTAAACCACAAGTCTAATCATTCAGAAATAAATATCTCCCCTCCCCAAAGAAACTGAAGTTACAAACAGCTTAAGGGAGCCAAGACAGACCCATTAAGGCAGGACTAGTCAACTCAGTGACCTCCAGATGTTGTTGGGTGGGAACTACCACTTTCCCTAACCATTGGTCATGCTGGCTAGATAGCAGGAGCTGCAGTCCAACAGCATCTGGAGGGCACATGTTAGCTACCCCTGCATGAAAGGATCGCTCCATTTCCATTTCTGCCCAAACAGGGAGGCGACAGCATACATTGCCCCGCAGGGCACCAACTTCACACAACGATGTGCTCTCCGCCTACCTTGTCCGCCATGATCATTGACGAGCCGCCATGAATCCCCAGGATCGGAATAAAGGTCTGTGATGAAATAAAATCCAAAATCTGGGCAACCGCCTCCTGGTCGGTGTCGTCCCCGAAAACCACGCCGTGGATCTTGGTGCCCGACATCAAGTCACAGACATTGGTGATGATGCTTTTGGGGTCTGTCTGGTTGACCAGAAGGGGCACCACATTGACGTCGACGGTGAGGTCGCCGGACATATCCCTGGTCCAAAGCGCTCGGACCTCTCTTTCCGTGACGTACTGCGTCCTCCCCAGGATGACGGCAATGTTCAGGATGGGGTAGCTTTTCTCTGCCCCCCAGACAAGGGCCAACTCTGCCAGGAGAGCCTGAAGCACCAGGAGATTCCAGCAAACTCGCGCCATCTTCACCAACTCCATGCTCTGCGGAGAACAAGGAGCCCGGGACGGGCGTCACATCATGCGGAAGACGAGGATGAACTGCCACAGCCTCCTTCCTCCCACAGGGACCCGGTCCTTAACCTTGCAAGCAGGCATCCTTGAACTGAGTCGTCCTGCAGGGTCAAGGTGGCCCTCAAAGTTCAACCTCAGCTAAGCGCCCGGGCTCAGTGCAACACTTAACTCCCACCAGAGCAAAACTGACATCGCCTTCGAGGTCTCGGAAGGGCCGCTGGCCAGCTCTGCTCATATCCTTCCCTTACAGGGGGGAAAAATAAAACCAGCTCAATCTCTGCTGAGGACACAGAGCAGATGAGATATCTGAAGCTTCTCAGGATGCCTTTTTGGAAAGCCTGGCTTTCCGAAGCATCTTTGAAGGCTTTGAAGGCATGCAGTGACCCAGGCCCTGTCTGCTTCCTGCCCTCCTTTCCTCTTCCCTCCTGCTGTGGCTGAAGCAACAATGATTGGTGTGCGCCCCCCCCCTCCCTCCCCTCGCCTCTGTCCAGAAATTGTATTTTATTCCAAGACTCATTTCAAGCTGGCTGGCTGCTCACGCAGAACTGGCTGAATTTCTGGAACAGATTCAGACATGCATTATTCTAACCTTTTTTCTTTTTTTTCCTCTCTCCCCCCCCCCACCCTCACTCCCCTCTCTCCTTGGCAATGTACCCACTTTGGCTGGGCATCGGGGATGTCGGCCAGTCGTTGGCATGCATACTGTCCCCTTCACTTCGGGTCAAGACCCTGGATGCTGCTTTATTTTCGTGGATTTCGTTGGGCGGGTGGGTGAAAAGGGGAGGCTGTTGTTCCTTCTCACAGAGGCTGGCGGCAAAGCCGCTCGTGGAGGGAGGGGGCTACCTGCTGCTGACTTGCATCAAACCCCCCACCACCACCACCCTGGGGGGGGGGAAATGCATCTCTGATCCTATGGCTCCCATCATCCTGACATCTACACTCATCAATCATGTTCCAGCAGCAGCAGGGGGATATATGGGACTCAGAGTAAACCTCTTCCCTCCCTAGGCTTCAGGTGGGCACGAGCGAGGGGTCTCTGGAGCT
The DNA here is from genome assembly GCF_964252035.2 of Podarcis erhardii. Lineage (NCBI taxonomy): Eukaryota > Metazoa > Chordata > Lepidosauria > Squamata > Lacertidae > Podarcis > Podarcis erhardii. The sequence goes on along the minus strand of NC_138503.1, from coordinate 46,785,587 downwards.
GCGTGTCTCTTTCCCCAGACCTCATTTGGATTCAAACTCAGCCGTTGTCTGTTGCAGGGCAGATTTTTTTCCCTGCTTCCCCGACTGCAGTCAGATCACACGAGAGGCAAAAAGACAGAAAGAGGGTGGGTGGATTTTTATAGTAAAGCCATAACCCACTAGCCCGTGCTTTTAAACCTCCTTCATTGGGAAGTATTAATTATTTGAAATATCCCCCCCCCCCAAAAAAAACCCACTGGGTTAAAAAAAATGCAGCACGCTGGCAGAAGGGGGTGTTGTTTGCACCAATTAGAAAGCCGTGCACAACACACACATACACACACACAAGCTGCGAAATCCTGCACCGTTAGCCTTTACTACGTAGGAGAGGGAATTCTTAGCTTCTTCGCTCCATTCATGGGGGCGAAAGGAAAACCAAGAGCAACAGCGCCTCCTGGCGCTCCGCCGCGTTCCTAGCATCCCCATGGCGCTTCTCTCCACTTTCTCCCCCCCCCCAAAAAATAAATATTTATTTATTTATCCTCATTCCCATCCACCCCACCCCCCCTCCAGCCACCTTCCACCAGCATCAGAATCAGCATTACCAGGAATGTGAGAAATCGTAGCCGCTGCCGCAAAGTTTGGCATTTCGCAAGACTCCTCAGCGCCGCGCGTCAGGGGAGGTTGCCATCCTGCTTTCCAGAGATGCGATCGCCAGTGTTGGTGCTGAGATCCGGGCGCCACATCCTCGCCTCCCCGCGAGGCAGGGTTGCTTATCGGTGCAAAGGGGGTCTAAAAGGGAGGGTTTTTTGGGGAGAGCAGGGAGGAGGGGAAGGGAAGGGAGGGGAGGGGCGAGAGAAAGACCACCAGGTTAGCGCAGGCGGAACAGCGCAAAATAACACAGCGGCAACTTCACGGCGCAGCGGATTAATAAATCCTGGCCGGGCAGCCGATCGTCTGTGGGGGGAAAAGTTGATTTGCTTCCATGTAATTTGTCGGAGAGCGCCTTTCGCCCGCGATCTTGCTTGGAAATCCGTTTCCCGTCCTTCCTTCCATCTCCCGCCTCCTGCCGCAATTTCTCTCCACTAGGACGTGCACGCGATCCTATGCGTCCTTACTCCCGAGGAAGCCCTCGCGGAGTTCAACGGAATTTCCTCCCCAGGTCAGGATGCATAGGATTGCGGTGTGTTTTGGGCGAGCGGGGAGAGACCGATGAAGCGACCTCGCCCCCCCCCCACCTCCCCCAACACCACCCCTTAGAGGTTGGGATCCTAGGCAGACTCCCTTACCTGGGAGTAAAAAAGCCCACTGAGCATTTGCGGGCCTTGCTTCCGAGTAAACACCCCCAAAACTTGCGTTCCCATAACCACGGCTGCGATCGGTCTACTTGGAAAGTAAGGACAGACCCCCCCCCAACCCCTTTGCAATTTAACGGAGGGTCCTTCTTTTACCCAAGGTAAAGGTCCCTTCTGGCAGCTTGAAGTTCCCAACTGGAGGAATCCATCGCAAGGAGTTTCTAGCTCCCATCTTTTCCTGGGAAGTAAGTCCCATTGAAGTCAAGAGGACTTGTTTCGGAGTAAACATGCACAGGCTGGCGATGGAGGGGGTATTTAAAAGAGGACCAGCCGCCTCATTTTGGGATGGAGGCAAGAAGCGACCCTCCGCACACTTCCTCGAGAGTAAACTCAGCTAAGCGCCAAAGAGCTTACTCTCGAGTAAAGGTGGGATGGCGCGGCGAGAAAGGAAAGAAATCTTTTCCACCTGCTCAGTAAACCTCTCCAGTAATACTAATAGCACTAATTTCCATGCTAAAAAAATAATGGGGAAACGCACTGGGGTAAGACGTTTATTTTAATTTTTTTTTACTCTCTCGCTCTTTTTTGGCAGGCGAAATTGACATGCAAAGCGGCGGCAAGGCCGGGACCCTAATCTGTCCATTTCACTCGCGGGTGGCTGGGGGTTGGCGCGGCGTGGGGTGGGGTAGATGGACGCTACTGTCGAGGCAACCCAACTCCACCCCCCTTTGCAACAGTGCCAGGCAAAAAGATCGCCACCGACCATCCATCCATAGCCCCCACCTCCCACCCCTCTCTCCCTCCCCATTCCGCATTTTTAACATTCTTATTTATCATAATTGCTATTATTTAATCGCCTTCGCCGCCGCTTGTTACTCACTGCATTCGCCCTCCACATAATTCCAAGCTGAAAATCCTCCAAGTCATTTCAAAAGGATTCCTTTGGCACCCGTCAGAAACGCGTCTCCGTTTGTGTGTGTGTGTGTGTAGGTGGTGAGTGTGGTGGGGGGGGTGCTTGTGTTTTGTGTGCGTGTGCGTCTGCTTAATCCCCAGATTTCAGCTCAGGTGCCCTTCCGCAAGAGGGGGGGAGAAAACCACGCCAGGCAGCATCTTCGGGCTCCCAAAACCATCCAACACACACTCACACACAGGCGCGCGCGCACACAGGCGCGCACAAGCACACATACACCGCCTCCCTGTTCCAAGTTTGCCAACCCAGCCGAGGGAGGGAGAGCGCGCAGAGTCCAACAACCTCAACTGCTTGCCCTGCTTTGCAAACGAGAGAGATGCCAATCTCTCTCCCCCAAAAACCCCGAGGCGCTTTAATTGCGCGCGACGCTTGCCCAAACTGGAGACTTATTACTAATTCCCTTCGACGTTTGGAGAGCGCTTTTCTGCTGCAGTGGAAGCAAACAGGGCAGGAATTGGGAGGGTGTCACCAAAAAAAGACCAGCAGCCCCCTTCTCTCTCTCTCTCTCTCTCTCTCTCTCTCTCTCCATCACTGGAAAGGGATTGTGGAGCCAACTCGCCAGCAGGCTGCTGCCGGCTGGAGGGATTGAAGAGCGCAGGAGGAGGAGGAGGAGGCCCCAGCTGAGCGGAGCTGGCTGGGCTGCTGCTAGGGGCTTGGCTCGGCTGGTGCACTGCCCCGGGGCGGCGGAGGAGGAGCGGGCGGCGGCGGCGGCGGCGGCGGGGCCGCAGTCTGGAGCAGAGCGCGGTTCGCACGCAGCGCCTGAGCGCCAGCCCAAGCGGGGAGGAGGGAGAAAAGTCTTCCTCGCTCCTTCTCTGCAGCACCCCCTCCCCAAAACCGGGGGGAGGGAGGGAGGCGGAGCCGCTGCGAAGGAGAGAGACGCGCCGTGTGGCCGCCCTGCGACCCGGCAGCAGCGCGCGTACACACGCATCCACACGTGCACACGCGCCGCCGGGAGGTCGGTGTGGAGCGGCCGGGAGGCTGAGCGGACCCGGTCGCGCCGCCACCGTTGCAAAAAATAAAAATAATAATAAATGGGGGGGAGCAGGGGAGGGAAGGGGACTCGGGCAAGATAATGTTCACTTTATAGATTAATATTATTATTAATAATAATTATATCCTCTTCCTTGTAAAGCTGCTGATTGATTGTTCAAGTTGCAGGCTGTCTCCCTTGCTTGGAAGACGGATGGGGCTGTTGCAAGGGCTCTGGTGAGTGAGAGATAGATACATATTTTTTTTAGCAACAAAATTTGGGATGCTGCCAACTCATATTAACTATCAAGGCAGTGTATATATTGCACAGATGTGCATTTTTAAAAATATGCTAAAATAGGGGAGGGCCCTCGATTTTGCTGGTGCATAAATGGTTATTTATTCTTTCAGATTCATGGGGTTTGGCTTGCCCTGTGCCATCGTTTTCTTTCCTTGATGTCCTGCTCTCCCCCACAGGCTCAAAGTGGTTTACCGGCAGGTTTGCTTTTAGTCCCCCCCCCCTTTCCACCCCCTAAACATGAGTAATTCTGCCCTTGTGGAGCTCCCAGTCTTAATTATTTAGTTTTTTAATCAAAAATATTAATAGGATATGTTGGGCAGCAAAACTGCAATCAGTATTTAAAAAAAAAAAAAAATGCACATGAATGATTTCAATTCCAAGCCAAGCCAATAATTTAGGGTCTGATCCAACATAAATCACTTTGGAATGCCACACATGGGAAGCAATTCGTAGATGAAATCATAATAATAATAATGATAATAATAACTAGTAAATACTTGAATGGAAGCAAGTCCCACTGGACTGTGCAGAACTTCTTCCAGTGTAAACATTTTTTAGAGCATTCTGTTGATCAAATGTAGATGTTTGTTTGTTTTTAAGGGGCTGATAGAGGTAAGAAGGCTTTGTTGAGGTTGAGGGAGTTGGGCAGGTTTGGCCTGGAGAAGTTAAAACTGAGAGGTTGTTGTTGTTGTTTAGTCATTCAGTTGTGTCCGACTCTTCGTGACCCCATGGACCAGAGCACGCCAGGCACTCCTGTCTTCCACTGCCTCCTGCAGTTTGGTCAAACTCATGTTAGTAGCTTCGAGAACACTGTCCAACCATCTTATGCTTTCATAAACTAGGAGCGTGAAACCTCAAGCCTCCATCAGGCTACACCCCACTCTCCCTAGGCCTTGCACCCTCCTTCCGTGTTTTTGCCTGACTGGAATGTGTCCTAGAACACTGATCTTGCTTCTTACCTGCCTGTAAGGAGAATCGAGGAGGATGCCCAGGTGTGAATCATAACTAGTACACACAGGTAACATGTGACCTTTCTTTTACCTCTGGCCCTGAGCACCTTTGGCACATGGCCCCTGGAAGGTGGCCCGATAGATGACTGTGGCCCTGAGGCTAAGAACTACCCACTGCCCTTGTAATAACCAAGCTATCCTTCAGCGCTGGGAGGAAAAACTCTCACATTTCCATACCCTGTTTCGGTAACATGCCAGAACCAAAGCAGCTTAAGAATTAAACAGATGTGCCCTTAACTCAGAGCACCATTGATTCAAATGTCCGCCATTGAATTCTGCTTGACCCCTACAAATAAAATCAGATCAACGAAAGCTTTTTTGGTTGAATCTACCGATTAAACAGACGGAAGCTGCTATCCTGTGCACGCTTGCTTGAGTGAAGGCCCAATTAAATAAAATGAGACTCACTTACTAACTTTATGCGGAATCAAACCATGGGTCCATGTATTTTAGGATTTGCTGCACCCGCTGCATTGCAGAGGGTTGGGCTAGATGACCGTTTAGGTCCCTTCCAACTATCTAGGATTCAATAGTTCTTAACCTTTTTCGGGGGGAGGGAGTCACTGGCCCCTTTGAGAATCTGGTGGAAGTTACAGAGCAACTCTGCAGGAAAATGCACATCGACACATGCACACAAAATATTCCCCACAATTTAATTTATTGTGTTGGAAATATCTTTTTTTTTAATCTCCAGTTCATAGACGCCCTGAAGCCTATCCCTGGACCACAACCCCTAGTCTACACTGACTGGCAGCTCTCCCGGGTTCCAGGCAATGGACATTCCGAGCTCTAACGGAAGATGCCAGGATTTGAACCTAGGAACTTCTGGATTCAAAGCAGATACTCTACCCACTGAGTTATGGCGGTGGGGTCACCATGTGACTCTTGCAAGCATAAGAAGCATATGAAGACCCTTCATCAGTCCAGAAGGAGCAGATGTAGAGGAGACCAACAGGGCTGGCACTCAGCAATGATAAAGAGACAAGTCTAGGAAGTGCAGCTTCCAAATTACCAGAAAAGCAATGCTGGGAATGGAACGTTGCCTTCATGCCCCATCAGATGTCTCCAGGTACCTGGGATGAAGCTGTGAGGGACCCATACTGTCATCCAACATGACTCATGCATTGCTATTCTAATATTTCCTATCCTTTAGGACAGGAGAGGGGGCACTCAGGCCCGGTGGCCCCCAGCCTCTCTATCTGGCCTGCAGGACTCTCCCCAGACTAATCTCCTCAGCCACAGGCCACATCTCTTACCAGCCCTGCTTTGCACCCTCCTTGACTCTTTTTGCCTGGCTGGAATATGCCTTTGAATCCTGATATTTCCTCTTTCATGTCTGGATGGTAGACAGAGAGGGGTGTGTGTGTGTGTGTGTGTGTGTGTGTGTGTGTAGAAACCAGCCTACCGTGCAAAGGAAAAATCATTGCTCCGCCAATTTTTGCCCCTGGCTCCACCCACCGCTGGCATGCAGCCCACCAAGGCTTGCCCGGAAGGGAATGTTGCCCTCGGTCTGAAAAGGGTTCCCCAGCTCTACTTTGTGGGGTGAACCATTCTACTGCACGGAGGTGCCATTGACACCCGTTTCTCCGCCCCTTTTTGTCTCTGGCTCCACCCACCACACAGCCCTCGGAGGGGGCATGTCTCGCATAAGGGGATACAGCCCTGGGGGCCAATAAGAGGTTCAGTACGAATTGCAGCCTTAGCAGTTACTGCCATCCAGCAGTATGCCACCCTCATCTTCCTAAAGGTAAAGGGACCCCTGACCATTAGGTCCATTCGTCACCGACTCTGGGGTTGCGGTGCTCATCTTGCTTTATTGGCCGAGGGAGCCGGCGTACAGCTTCCGGGTCATGGGGCCAGCATGACTAAGCCGCTTCTGGCAAACCAGAGCAGCGCACGGATACGCCGTTTACCTTCCCGCCAGAGCGGTACCTATTTATCTACTTGCACTTGGACATGCTTTCGAACTGCTAGGTTGGCAGGAGCAGGGACCAAGCAACGGAAGCTCACCCCGTTGCGGGGATTCGAACCGCCGACCTTCCGATCGGCAAGTCCTAGGCTCTGTGGTTTAACCCACAGCGCCACCCGCTTAGTAAATGAATAAGTGCTTAAATCAAGAAAGAACTTAGCATATGAAGTTGAATGTTTATAAATATATCAAAACCGTGAGAGAGAATTTACTGAAGAAGCCCGAGACTCTTCATGGGCGAAACAGGTGACAAATGCCGGCACCCTGTCTAATTCTTTTACGTAACATCACCGACACTTCGTTTGATCAAACTTATCCTCGCTGATATCTAACCCTTGAGTGCAACATCGCCGACACTTCGTTTGATCAGGCTTACCTTTGTTGATGTCTACAGAAGCCTGGCTAAAGGAATTTTTAAGACTGAATCGTCCTTTTGGACACAATTTGAATGAGTTTTCTGTTTGTGGCTTCTGTAGTGGCTCTTGTACATAGCTCTCTCAATTTTTGGATTATTAATATAAGATTTAGAACGTAGGATCGTTTGGTAACGTTTTGTGTGCCGCTTATGTGCTGCTTACTTATGTTCTACTACGAGAATTGACAGCATAGGTTCATTTCTTCAACCCTCATCTTCCTGGCTTATTTTCATTTTAATATTGCATAATGGTTTAATTGCCCTTCTGTGTTTAATATTGCTCAGAGCCATCAGGAGACCAGTTGCTGCTGGAAGGTGGGAAGGCCCAGCTGGTCAACAAATTAAATAAATAAATCTTGGAACGTTGCACCCAACAGACAGAGTTTTATTTTCATTTTCCCCTAGGCAATTCTGACCTGGTAGAAGAACCATTTTTGATGCAGGTGACTCCCCCCTCCTCTCTCTCTTTGCCAATCCAGGAATGAGAGAGATGTTCTTCTTGAATGAGCCAGACGATGCTTATTTGTTGGGGAAATGTGGGAGAGGAGACTTTAAGCACATTAGCCTGGCAGGAGAAAAAGTATGTGGATTATTGATGACTATTCTATCAGCCCGAACGCCCTTTCCGCAAGGGACAGCACTCATTTAAAAAATGATTGAAGAGGACCTTTCTTTTTTTTTTACCAATAAATAAATAAATAAATCTGTGACTTATTCATGAATCTATTCTTCGGCGGCAATGTGCTGATGGGTGCATTTTGCTTGCTGATGTTATTTCTTCCAAGAATGAGGGGTCTTGTTTATTTGACATTTTGGGGTGATAAGCAGTTCTGAAGGGCCCATCTAGTCCAATGTCTTCTTCTTACAGACGCCAGCCAGATGCCTATTATGGGAAGCCTGCAAGCAAGGCCAAAGAACAACAGCCACACTCTTCCCCACTTGAGATTCCCAGCAGCTGTTATGATGCTTCCGACAGCAGAGGGAGAACACAGCCATATCCTCCATCGATTTGCCTAATATTCCGTAAGAGTGTGAGAAAGTTCTTGGGCAGATGGATCAGGCCAATGGCCCATCTGGTCCGGCATCGTGTTCTCAGGAGTGGCCAACCAGATGCTCATTTGGGGAAGTCCACTAGAGGGATGTGAGCACAACAACACTCTCCCCTCTTGAGATACCCAGCAACTCGCATTCAACAATGGAGCTCCAACACTGAAGCTAGAACATATGCATCCTGGCTGGCGGCCATTGATCAGCTTATTCTCCATGAGTTTGCCCAATCTTCTTTTAATGCCCTTGAGGTTTTGTGGCCATCACTGCCTCCCCTGGGCGTGGGTTCCATAGTTTAACGATGCAGTGTACGTGGAAGGACTTTCTATTGCGTGTCCTGAGTCTTCCAAAATTCAACTTGGATGTCCCGTTCTAGCGTTATAAGAGAGGGAGAAAAACTTTTAATAATTTATACTTATACCCCGCCCATCTGGCTGGGCCTCCCCAGCCACTTTGGGCAGCTTCCAACAAAATTTTAAAATACAGAAATACATCAAACATTAAAAGCTTCCCTAAACAGGGCTGCCTTCAGATGTCTTCTGAAAGTCTGGTAGTTGTTCTCTTTGCCATCTGATGGGAGGGCGTTCCACAGGGCGGGTGCCACTACCGAGAAGGCCCTCTGCCTGGTTCCCTGTAGCTTGGCTTCTCACAGTGAGGGAACTGCCAGAAGGCCCTCAGCGCTGGACCCCAGTGTCTGGGTAGAATGATGGGGGTGGAGACACTCCTTCAGATATACTGGACCGAGGCCATTTAGGGCTTTAAAGGTCAGCACCAATGCTTTGAATTGTGCTCAGAAGCATAGTGGGAGCCAATGTAGGTCTTTCTCTGTCCACCTCCTCCATGTGCAGAAAGTAGCCTTCTATACAAAAACAAACCTTTGCATTTGCTGCTGCACCCAGTTTTGCCCCTAGCCCCTGAGAAAAGGCATTGACCGGTGAACCACTCTGGAAATGGTAGCTCTGTGAGTGGAGCAGGGAGATCTTCCAACAATTCTCAGCACCCTTAACAAACTACAGCTCCCAGGTCTCTTTTGGTGCAGCCGGGACTATCTAAAATGCAGAGTGCAGCTGGGGCCTCAGTCTAGGTGTAGACGTGATCCGGCAACAGGATCAAGCCAAAGTCAATATCTCATGGAGAGTGCACTTCAGTTGGGAGCAAGGAGCCAAAGGCCTGTGGTGTTTCCAGCCCCAGGTTTCCTGACCCCAGACTAGGACTTTGCACAGTGAAGTCCATTCAGAGGGTGCTGGAACAGTGGTGCCAACAGGTCATAAACCCTGGCAGGTCCATTCCATACTTGCAAGGAATTGCAAGTTGGTTCCACAAGAAGGAGGAGATACACCTGGACAGAAGGGGACAAGGTGGACAGTGTTGGCTTGCAAGCCCCCTCCATAGAGGCTGGCCCCTCTCACTGTCCTCGGAGCTTGCTTACCGGTAACCTCCTCTGGCTGATATCCAGACAGACCAGGGAGTTTTTGATAGGCGACATTTTCCCAAGCATGGGCAAAATGCACAACCTCTCCCTCCTGCTTCCACAGGGGAAAGAAAATAAGTCAGAAATCTATTTACATGATGTTTATTTCTGACATTACAGCACTAGAGAAAAACACGTCCTTTCAGTTCAGTTCTTCCAGCAAGTCTGACAAACTTCCTGAACATGCGCACACAGAAGGTTTCGAGTTACATTCTTCACAAAGACTTATCCAGCCTGTGAACGTCCTGGGAAATTCTTCTTTCCCACAGATAAGCACATCATATGGTGTCAACAATCTGGCTGTCTGCAGCGGTGATGTTTCCATATACTGACAGACAGAAGGGGTCTTACAAATCTCGAGGAATAGGCCAGGGACATACATTTGTCTCTGAGCAAGCTAAGGTGGTGTACTGTTAAGGTCTTTGCAGTGAACTCAGCGTCCTCAACTTGCAGGGAGTGTTTCATTCTCTGAGGACTCTGTGTCTTGCACCAGGGCAGGGCTAGGCATGACCTTCTCTGGGTGTTTCGAGACTCCATCTCCCATCATTCCTGACCCTGGGCAATACTGGTAGGGGTTGATGGGAGATGGTGCCCAACAGATTATGGAAGGCCACAGGTTTCCCAACCCAGGACTGGGCTTTGAACAACAAAGCCCATTCAGAGGGTGTTGGAACAAGCATGCCAACCAATAGGAAATCTGGCAAGCAGAGGTGTTTGGAAGGAGGCCACGGAACCAAGGCCAGCATCTGTCTGGTGCCCAGGGCCAGCCCAGGGATATCTGTATCTGGGCCAAGAGCAAGCAATGGGCTGCCAGAACGTTGGCGAGGCTGGTGGGACATTTGCAGAGATGTGTTTGGATCTGGAAGGACAATCCCCCTTGCCCAGTCTGTAGCCTCAAATGGCTTAATGCCAGAGGCAGAGGTGCATAGCTACGCCGAGGCTCTAGGTTCAAGTTCAAGCAGATCCTTGAAAGAAGTCAGAAGGCTTCTCTTCCAACCCTCTCTGGCTGCTGCTGAATCCAGAAGAGGGAGGTATTTCACCTCTTCATAAGAGCCTTTCCTCATCTTGGTTCCCTCCAGATGTTGCCAGACCACAGCTCCAATCATCCTTGGTCATGAGCAGGTGTGCAGAACCTTTGACCTTCCAGACGTTGCTGAACCACAACTCCCATTAATCCCAGCAGGCTCCACCCACCGCTGGCATGCAGCCCACCAAGGCTTGCCTGGAAGGGAATGTTGCCCTCGGTCTGAAAAGGATTCCCCAGCTCTACTTTGAGGGGTGAACCATTCTACTGCACAGAGGTACCATTGACACCCGTTGCTCTGTCCCTTTGTGCCTCTGGCTCCACCCACCACACAGCCCTTGGGGGGGGGGGCATGTCTCGCATAAGGGGATATGGCCCTGGGAGCCAATAAGAGGTTCAGTATCCATTGTCAGCTAGGATTGCAGCCTTAGCAGTTACTGCCATCCAGCAGCATGCCACCCTCATCTTCCTGGCTCATTTTCATTTTAATATTGCATAACTGTTTAATTGCCCTTCTGTGTTTAATATCGCTCAGAGCCATCAGGAGACCGGTTGCTGCTGGAAGGTGGGAAAGCCCAGCTGGCCAACAAATTAAATAAATAAATCTTGGGACGTTGCACCCAATAGATGGAGTTTTATTTTCATTTTTTCCTAGGCAATTCCGACCTGGTGGAAGAACCATTTTTGATGCCATTTTAATGCACCATCACCAATGACCAGGGATGATGGGCATTGTAGTTCAGCATGATCTGCAGGGCCAAAATCTCCCTGCACCTGCCATAGAGCAAGGGCCGCCAATGTGGTGCATTCCAGATGTTGTGGACTACTGCTGTTTGTGGCCAAGATGGCTGGGGCTGATTGGAGCGGTAGGCTGCATCAACTAGAGAGCATCATGTTGGGGAACGGGGACCAAGCCAAGACATTCTACAGCCTAAGGCAAAGGACACCCCACCACCACCAGTCCACATACAGAAGCCAACAGACAGTTGAACTGACCTGACCTCTGAATCCAGCAGCAATCCAGGCACAGAGTTGGAGGCTGGAGAGGCACCAGCTATGAAATCAGATCAAGTACAGGGCCTTGAGCTGTCTCCTGGAGATCAGGAAACCACTGAGCTGGAGACTATATAGGACAAGAACCCTCGGAAGTACCTCCCAGACCAACAGGCCCTGTAAATTCAGAGCCTGGACCCTGAGCAGTGCCTTTCCCCAGGAACCAGATGTTTTCCACAACACTTCGCTTCACCAGTGGAACAGGAAACAGGAGGTTGGGTTAGGGTTAACAGATGTCCCCGTTTCCCAGGGACAGTCCCCAGATTTGTGAATAAGTCCCCAGACAAATTCTATCCTCAGAATGCCCCTGGATTTCATCTAATGTCCCTGGGAAATGCAGCAGCCGCAGTCTCAGCAGCCCAGAGCATTTGGCTATGGCTGGCTTCAGGAGCTGCTCAGAAGTCCCCATTTGATGGTGATGCAAGAGCTCTAAGATGCAGCTTTCAGGCTGCCTCCACCTTCCCTGAGGTGGGAGCTTCCCTCAGCTGTGAAGGGAGGCTTTGTGCTGCCTATAGGCGCAGCCTCCCAACTCCTACTTGCATGCAAGCAGGAGGGGGCAGGGATTTCTCAGTTAGGCAACGGGAAGCCTCCCTTCCCAGCTGAGGGATCCCTGCCCCTCCTGCTTGCACTCAAGTAGGAATGGGATTGGGGCTGCTCCGATGGGAAGGGAGGCATCGTGCTGCCCAGGCCTCGCCACCGCCAGTGCTCTCAGTTCTCCTTCTCTGCCTTCCACTCCTGACCCACCATGCACTGCTTCCACCACCACCACTAAAGAACCAACAACTCAGGGGCTGCCCAGGCTCATGGAGAAAGGAGATAGAAGCCTCGGAGGAAGGGGAAACGTGGCGGTTGAGGTCAAGGCGGCGGCTGCCCCTCTACCAACGCCATCATTGCAGCATATTTTTTTTAAAAAAAATAATATTTATTAAAATTTTGGAAATTACAAAAAGAAAAAAGAAAAATTGAACATACAAAGACAGAAACAAAAACACTACATAAAACATTAAGTTAACAAAACAAAACAAAAACAATTAAAAACACTTCCAATATTTTCAAATCTTAACTTTCATACACTTGTTTCATTGACTTCCTCAACGCCTCCCTTTTTGTATTCCACTTCAATTAACTATTTCAGCAAGTCCTTTCCATCTTCATCTATTTTATATCATAAAGTTAATTTTAACATATTGTAACCTAGTTTTTTCCATTTTAATGCATTAACAATCTATCTATACCTAGTTCCTTCTAACATTTCTGCCAAAGCCATATAGCTTCATTCCACCTTTTTTCTAACATTCATTAATTTTACAATATTTCCGTAAATAATCTTTAAACTTTTTCCAGTCTTCTTCCACCGACTCTTCTCCCTGGTCTCTGCCAGTCATTTCCGCCAGTTCCATATAGTCCATCAACTTCATCTGCCATTCTTCCCAGGTGGGTAAATCTTGTGTCTTCCAATACTTTGCGATGAGTATTCTTGCTCCTGTTGTTGCATACATGAAAAATGTTCTGTCCTTCTTTGGCACCAATTGGCTGACCATGCCCAGGAGAAAGGCCTCTGGTTTCTTCAGAAAGGTATATCCCTGGATTCATTGGAAAAAATCTGATAACCTTACGTTAGGTGATGGAGGAGAAGTGCCCCTCTTGAGACCACTTTGAGGTTCTGAAATTCTCCACCAGAAGGTGAATAATGGCAGAGGTAATCTGGAGACAGAGGCTTAAAAAGCCTCCAGCTGTGTACACATTACTGTTTACTCTGGTTCCAGCTTGCTCCTGTTGCTGGTGTCTCCAGCCAAGCACACAGGACATTAGTCACAGATCTGTACTTATCAGGTTTCTTGAGAAATGCTGCTGGCTGATGTATTTCCTCCTCAAACCAGCTTGGATCCAGATGGAAACCGCAAGCCAAACTCACTTTGCAGTTAAGCTGGGGCATGTCCATTTGAGGCAGCCATTGCACATGTGTGCAGATGACGGTTTCGTGAATCGGAGGTGTGAGGGTTGGTTTCAGGAACGGAGAAAGCAACCAGGTAATAAGTGTCAGGTGAAGACACCCCCAGCCCCTCAGCTGCTTGCAAATGCAGTAGGTAAGTTGTAAGCAACCTCGTTGTGGGCTCGTCCACCCTAACCTTTTGCCCCATGCTTTCCACGCACATGTCTGAGCACTAAAAAAAATGCCCCACCACTTTCCCCAAGAAAACCTGCTCTTTAACACTGAATTGGAGCAAACAACAATTCATGTTTTCTGTGGAATTGTTTTCAGCAGTAAATAGGTTTTTGTGGGGCAGGGCAACAAAAGAAGCAGCTTGAACATGGAGCTTTAAAGTTTACACTGTGGCATGCAAGGAAGTCTGGATGAGCCCTGGACAGTGGTACCTCGGGTTAAGAACTTAATTCATTCCGGAGGGCCGTTCTTAACCTGAAACTGTTCTTAACCTGAGGTACCACTTTAGCTAATGGGGCCTCCCACTGCCGCTGCGCCGCTGGAGCATGATTTCTGTTCTCATCCGGAAGCAAAGTTCTTCACCCGAGGGACTATTTCTGGGTTAGCAGAGTCTATAACCTGAAGCGTATGTAACCTGAAGTGTCTGTAACCCGAGGTACCACTGTATTTTAAGCCACAAGTGTGTTTATAGCCTCAAAGCTGCTCACACCCTTTGACTAAGTGAGGTGCTAACTTGGAGCTATCCATGGTCCTGAAACTTGTGAACTGCTCTGCTGCACTCGGCCAATGGCACCTTTTTCTCGCAGCAGCCCACATCCATGCAATACAGTTCCATTTCGTCCAGTAAAGCTGTTGACTATGGCGCAGCTCCTCTGTCTCATTGGCCAGGTGCACATTTACCTTCAAATCCCGTCTTTTCTCCAAGGGGCTCATGGGGTTCTCCCCCACCCTTCCTTTCCTCCTCACAACAACCCTGTGAGGTAGGTTATTATGATTTTATTTCATAAAATGTATATGCTGCTTGGTTGTGAAAAAGAAAAAGAAACCTCAAACAGGCTTACAAAAAGATAAAACAATAAAATCAAGAAAACCTTATAACCCTGCTATAAAACATACAAAAGTAAAAATACTAAAGCGGATTAAAATTTGCATCAACTTTCTGAGCATCTGGATAGGCCTGTCTAAACAAGAAAGTTCTTAGCAGGCACTGAAAAGAGTAGTGAGGGCACCTGCGTGATCTCAATAGGCAGTGAGTTCCAAAGTGCTACGCTAAATGGTAGAGTTATTGCAAATGCAGAATGGGTATTATGTGACACGTGTAGTAGGGCCAATTTCTCAGATCGAAGCAGTTGAGCGGGCACAGGCAGGATAAGGGGATCTTGTGGGTAAACTGGTCCCAAGTTGTTAAGAGCTTTATATACGAACAGCAACACTCTGAATTTGGCCTGGTAGCAAAGCAACCAGTGCAGATCTCTGAGCGCAGGTGTTATACGCGGGTGGCACTATGGTCTAAACCACTGAGCCTCTTGGGCTTGCCGATTGGAAGGTCGGCGGTTTGAATCCCCATGATGGAGTGAGCTCCTGTTGCTCTGTCCCAGCTCCTGCCAACCTAGCAGTTCGAAAGCCCGCCAGTGCAAGTAGGTAAATAGGTACTGCTGTGGCAGGAAAGTAAATGGTATTTCCGTGAGCTCTGGTTTCTGTCATGGTGTTCGGTTGTGCAAGAAGCGGTTTAGTCCTGCTGGCCACATGACCCGGAAAGCTGTCTGTGGACAAACACTGGCTCCCTTGGCTTGAAAGCGAGACTAGTGCCGCAACCCCATAGTCACCTTTGACTGGACTTAACCGTCCAGGGGTCCTTTACCTTTTACCTAGTGCTGTCAGCTGTTGTGCTGCAGCATTCTTCACCATCTGCAGCTGGATCAAGCAGGAGGGAAGCCCCACAGAGAGTGCATTGCAGTAATCCATCACAGCAGGTTAGGGCGGACAAAATCAACATTCATTGCTCCACCCACTTGAGCCTCTGGCCCCGCCCACCACTGGCATGCAGAAGGGAACATGGGACCTCAAGCTGAAAAACGGATCTCTATCTAGTAAAATGGCAAGCAATTGAACCCGCTGTCAAATTAACAGTGCTTTCACTGCTGCCTGGATTAGCTGTCTACCATCATAACCTTCCTCGGCCTCTGCGTTTTCTGTTTCTGCTGGCAATTCTAAACAAGCAGTCAATCAATCAATTAATCAATCCTGCAGGTCTCTCTCGCTATGCACGCTGTAAGAAATTCTGATGCATGCTGCAAAAGTTGGCTCCGTTTCCTGATTTTTTTTCCGAAGGGGGAGAGGGATAAGAAAGCCTGCAACAACAACAACAAAAGCTATTGCGTCACCGTGTCTGGAGAGTGCCATTAAATCAAGCCCTTCTGTCATTTATTAAGAATTGCTGCTGGTTTGGAAAACGGGTATATATTTCACCTTTGACACACTTCTTGCAAGGAAGACTCTGGCCCTGCCAGGCTTGCTATTGTGCTGCTGTCACCGATTCGATCGTAAAGTACTTCCCCAAAAGCTGCTGCCCGGCCAAGTGACTCCCCTGTGGGTGCTGGCAGGAGCGTTCCCAGTCGTAACCTGCGAGGGAAATTACGATCCTAGTACAATATGCTATCTCCACCACCAAACCTCTCTCTTCCTGGCACATCATCATCATCATCATCATCATCATCATTATTAATATTTATACCCCACCCTCCCCGGCCAGAGCAGGGCTCACGGTGGCAAACAACAGTAAAATTACAGTAAAAAACATAATCGGGGGAGGAACCAATTTAAAATACAGGTTAAAATTTAAAATGCAGCTTCATCAAAACCATAAGGGGAGAGAAACATAAGGGTCAGACTGAGTCCAAACCAAAGGCCAGGCAGAACAGCTCTGTCTTGCAGGCCCTGCGGAAAGATGCCAAGTCCCCCAGGGCCCTGGTATTTTGTGACAGAGCGTTCCACCAAGTCGGGGCCAGTACTGAAAAGGCCCTGGCCCTAGTTGAGACCAATCTAACCACCTTGTGACCTGGGCAAGGCTTCAGGGTCAGGCCAACAGCCTGCCTAGTCCAGCATCCCTGTTCTCAAGGTGGCCGACCGAATGACTGTGGAGAACCAAGCAAGCAGGTCCTGAACACAGGAGCAACACTCTGTCCTCTTGTGGTCTCCAGCAACAGGCATTCAGAAGGATCACTGCCTCCAACTGCACAGGAAGAGTATAGTCATCCTGGCTAGTAGCCCTCTAATATCTGTCTCCTCCATGAATTTGTCCAAGCCTCTTTTTAAGCCATCCATGTTGGTGGCCCTCATTGGCTCCTGTGGGAGCGGGTTCCAGTTTAACTGAGGTGCTGGTCACTGGGCTGCTGTCAGGGCAAACTGGATTTTAATTGCTGTATCTAAATGTGTGTGTCATCCTCCCCCCTCCCTCTCCCCCAGAAATGGAGTTCCTTTTTTCTTTTTGTATTTGTATTATTCTTATTTGTCAGGGGTGCTGGTGGTTGCTCACGAGTAAACAGCCAGGACTCTGACCTGCTTTTTACAGGTTTTATTTAGTGCAAACTATGCACAAGCAAGAAACCCAAAGTTCATGTCTGTCTCAGTCACTTGCAGATTCCGGGAGTGGCTCCTTCCTGTCTCCTCCCCCCCAGCATAAGAACTTAGACACCCCAAATCTCCGCCTCCATTCTTTACATTTGACCCCCCTTGCGAAAACTAGGCGATGGAAGCGGCATGTCTGTTTCCTGACCAGTCTGGCTGGGCAAGGTGCCAGGGCTCACAGTAACCTCTGTGAGCCTTTGTCTCACTCTGCCCCTCCTTTCTTCCTCCGCTTCGACGGAGGTGTCACACTCTCCACTCCCTGACGAAGTGTTACTGCTCAGCAACATTGGAGGCTCCCTGTACGCTTCTGCCCCCCTCCCCCCTTTCGATGGCAGTACCCTGACATTATTATTTTATTTTGACAAATTAATAATCATAAATAAATAGGAATAAAAATGTGCACCCCACCACTGAGAACATTCCATTGTAACTACCTAACCTCCCAAAATTTCAACACCTCTTGCGATCGTTTGACCCCTTTCCATTTTAACAGTACAAATTCTACAAACGCCCTCCATATCTCCTCAAAATCATTTCTCCCGCATATTCCCCGTCTTACCTTAATGGCACATGTTCATTTATTGTTAATAGCTATATCCTACACCTCTTTATAGGGACGCAGGTGGTGCTGTGGGTTAAACCACAGAGCCTAGGACCTGCCAATCGAAAGGTCGGCAGTTCGAATCCCCATGGCGGGGTGAGCTCCCGTCATTCGGTCCCAGCTCCTGCCTACCTAGCAGTTCGAAAGCACCCCTAAGTGCAAGTAGATAAATAGGGACCGCTTTCTAGCGGGAAGGTAAACGGCATTTCTGTGAGCTGCGCTGGTGCTGGCTCGCCAGATGGAGCTTTGTCACGCTGACCACGTGACCCGGAAGTGTCTTTGGACAGCGCTGGCTCCCGGCCTCTTGAGCGAGATGAGTGCGCAACCCTAGAGTCGGTCACGACTGGCCCTGATGGGCAGGGGTACCTTTACCATTACCTTACACCTCTTTATACCATTCTTCCATTTTACATTCTGCTTGCCCCTTCCACTGAATGTGTTCTGATGCACTTTAACCATTCTTTTTAACTGGCTTGTTTTTATGACTTTGTATTTTGTAATGGTGCTTTTAAAAGCTGAAAGCCACCTTGAGGTAAAAGGTAAAGGTAAAGGACCCCTGGACAGTTGAGTCCAGTCAAAGGGGGCCATGAGGTGCGGCGCTCATCTCGCTTTTCAGGCTAAGGGAGCCAGCGTTTGTCCACAGACAGCTTTCCAACTCATGTGACCTGCATGACTAAACCACTTCTCATGCAACAGGACACTGTGATTAGTGCCAGAGCACATGGAAATGCTGTTTACCTTCCTGCCACAGTGGTACTTATTTATCTACTTGCACTGGTATGCTTTCGAACTGCTAGATTGGCAGGAACTGGGACAGAGCAACAGGAGCTCACCATCGTCATGCAGATTCGAACAGCCAACCTTCCAATCAACAAGCCCAAGAGGCTCAGTGGTTTAGACCACAGTGCCACCCGCACACAAGCCACCTTGAATCCTAGCTTGGGTGAAAGGCAGTATATAAATACATCAAATAAATAAAGGTGTGTTATGGTTTGTGCCTGGTCCACAAACCCTTTGAGTCTGCAGCAATGTCCCCGCCCAATGGAAAGCCTGCAAGTATAGTTGAAGGTCTTCCCCAGGTGTTGCTCCCTATCATCTGGTACTATGAGGTAGACTGCCTCTGCATATGGAGACTCCTTTTAGCTGTCCTGGCCAGATGGTGCCATTGCCATCAATCTCCCTTTCCCTCTTTATGGGTTTGTTTGGTCCCGTGTAAGCAGTGGCATAGCGTGGGGGGTGCAGGGGGGCCGGCGGCACTGGGTGCAACATCTGGGGGGGCGCGCTCGCACTCGCAGCTCTCTGCCTCCTGCTAAAATCCACAGGTTTGGGGGCGCAAATTACTTGCCTTTCCCCGGGTCCTGACAACCCACGCTACACCACTGCGTGTAAGCCAGTGTCAGATCCCTCAAGCTGAAGGTGTTTCCTGTGCGAAGGAGGGAGGCTGTGATGGCCTGGGAATATGATTCAGAGGCTGAACCGGAGGAATCCCAGCCTGCACAGGAGTCCCCGCCTCCAGGGCCGGCTGAGCTGGGACAGGGCCTTGATTCTGAAGCGCCTGCACCTGTGCCGGATCCTCAGGAGCAGGAACCAGGTGAATCCATTCTGGCTCCAGAGGTGAGGTTGAGGACTCAGTGCCTACAGGTGAGTCTCCCCCTGGGCCCATTAACCCTTCAGCCTCTCCTGAACTGCAGAGGCTCAGGGCAGAAAGGCGAAGGGAACTGGTTTCTCCCAGGAGGAGTGCTCGCCTTAAGACCAGGAGAGGCGGGTCTCCTGGGGGCCGGGACCGCCCCTGGCCTCAGAGAAGATAAAGGCCAGTCAGCCCAGTCCCAGGTTGTGGGAGCAACGTCGTTGAAGAGCTGTTTCAGCCAGCATCCAGTCCTGTTCCCCCAGAGTTCCTGTCCTTGCCCGGCTTCTCGCTGTGGACCCCGCATCGCCCGAGGAGGACTGTCTGCCGACCCTCAACTCAGGTCCTGGACCTCGCCCCACGGTAACCTCCCCCCCTGGACCAGCACAGGGGCTTACCTTTTCTCCAAAGAGCAAGACGTGGGAAGATCAAGAGAGACCTCCCTGTCCGTTCTGGGCACTGCAGGAAAACATCGGGTCGCAGATGGCCTCCCCGCTCCTAGCAAACCTGGCTCAAGCTTTGCACTTGGCATCCCAGTCATTCCTGTGTAATTTACCAAGCCATGCATGAAACGGTGGCCTTGAACAGCCCCCATCCCTATCTTGCCCCCCTGCACCACCCCACAGTCCCCTGGGCTAGCAGAAGACATGAGCTGGCTGCTTCCTGACAGCAAAAGCACCACCCCCTCTCCCACCCTTCTGCGTCTCGGGGGCTTTTTAACTCAGCCAGACAATCCCCTGGAGAGATTTCCTGACTTTCTCCTCTCTCTTCCGCAGCTGGGGAGCAGGAGGTTATCTGAGGTTCACAGGGAACAGCCCCCATGTGCTCCCCCCTCCCTCATTCATTCACAAACACAATAATCATTTCATCTCCAAACAAATCCCTTTTTTTTCATTTAGCATCCAAAGGGGAAACAGCTTTTTTCGGTGGGGGTGGGAGGCTGGTAGCATGAAGGGCATCTGAATTACTCATCTCTGACTGGGTAGGTCAAGTCAGAAACTTGTATCTGTAGACTTTCTGGCTTTTCAGAACACAAACACGGACCGTGAGCATTTTGGACGAAAGGTGCTGTTTTCCACTACATGTATGTCCATTCTGAAGAAACCATAGCGCAGAGCTTTCCCACACCCTTGCACTCATGACTGCAGTCTCTTGTGTTGTTTTTGCAGGATGTGCAGCACCGAAGAGACCTCCCTGAGGTGCCAGCCTAGGCAGTGTGTAGGGAGGTCCTGGGTTGCTCAGACAAGAACACCACACTCTCTCAGCCTCACTGGTGTGGTCCAAAGGAATAATAGAATCATAGAATCATAGAGTTGGAAGAGACCACAAGGGCCATCGAGTCCAACCCCCTGCCAAGCAGGAAACACCATCAGAGCACTCCTGACATATGGCTGTCAAGCCTCTGCTTAAAGACCTCCAAAGAAGGAGACTCCACCACACTCCTTGGCAGCAAATTCCACTGTCAAACAGCTCTTACTGTCAGGAAGTTCTTCCTAATGTTTAGGTGGAATCTTCTTTCTTGTAGTTTGGAACCATTGCTCCGTGTCCGCTTCTCTGGAGCAGCAGAAAACAACCTTTCTCCCTCCTCTATGTGACATCCTTTTATATATTTGAACATGGCTATCATATCACCCCTTAACCTCCTCTTCTCCAGGCTAAACATGCCCAGCTCCCTTAGCCGTTCCTCATAAGGCATCGTTTCCAGGCCTTTGACCATTTTGGTTGCCCTCCTCTGGACATGTTCCAGTTTGTCAGTGTCCTTCTTGAACTGTGGTGCCCAGAACTGGACACAGTACTCCAGGTGAGGTCTGACCAGAGCAGAATACAGTGGCACTATTACTTCCCTTGATCTAGATGCTATACTCCTATTGATGCAGCCCAGAATTGCATTGGCTTTTTTAGCTGCCGCATCACACTGTTGGCTCATGTCAAGTTTGTGGTCAACCAAGACTCCTAGATCCTTTTCACATGTACTGCTCTCAAGCCAGGTGTCACCCATTTTGTATTTGTGCCTCTCATTTTTTTTGCCCAAGTGCAATATTTTACATTTCTCCCTGTTAAAAGGAAAACAGAAAACCTGTTTTCCACACAACATGGAAAGCAGAGCAAGACGTTTGGCAGCAGCTTGGCTGCAGGAGATGCTGGATGGAGGCGCACAAGGCACCACTCAACCATCTTAGGGACTCCACTGTGGATTTGTGTAGGGCTCAGCTTTCCAAACTGTGTGAAATGACACATTAGTGCAAGGGTAGGCAACCTAAGGCCCGGGGGCCAGATGCAGCCCATTCGCCTTCTTAATCCTGTGGGATGTAAACACAGGAGCAGTCAATGACAACATTCCTAGAGTGTACATGTTAGAACATGGGGAAGGATGTCTGTCCAGCAAGCAGGTAAACTTCCTGGGGACGGACTTCCTCCGCATGTGACCAGAGGTGGGTGTGGCCTCACCTGTGCAGGTAATGATAAAAGCACAGGGCAGGCAGCCATTCTCTCTCTTGCCTCTCTCTCATCTTCATCTTCTGAAGGAGCAACATGCCCTCTTGGCTCTCAGCCAAGAAAGGACAGTACTATCTTCCTATAAGATAGATTCTAAGTGTATGTAACCTTTTTAAAGCAACATGCCTTCTGGGATCATATTGTGAACAGAACGTGAGTAAACTCTTTTATACTTTTATAAAGACTGTGTCGTGTCTTGTATTTTAAGAGGGAACAAAAGGGGAAATTACAGTACCAGAGTAATTATTATAGAGGTTCTAGCGAACCTGTGCAGACGTTACCGTTGAGGCATCTAATCATAAGCCTGCATTTTTATCAAAGCTTATATTTTTGATCAGGGCCTGTATCTTAAAAAGAGCTTAAAGATTTTCAAATGTTTCATGCCAGGCAGAAGACCAGCTGCCTAAAGAACCTTGGCAAGATGTTTATCCTCCTGGACAAGGGGGCCCCCTGATTTACAGCAGAAAACAATTCTCAAAGTCGTAAAAAGGGAATTACAGGCTGAGAGCCAAGGTTACACTGACCCTACATATTACAGAATATAAAAAAGGCTGAGAAAACAAAATTAAGAGTTGATAAATAGTAAAATAAAACCATGTACCTCCCATTAAACTTGAGCCATATTTTCCTAAGGTTAAAAGGTCAAGAGCAATGGAAAAGCAACTGGCTTGGCTGGAGAAGATAGGTTTCTTCCTATCTTATTTTGAGGCTGGAAACTGTTCCTTCCTTTTTTACTTTGAGAAGGTTTATTCTTTTAAAAGGTTATTTATGTTATGTATTAAATATATTGGCTTAAATGTAATTATGCAAAGGATTTAAGAAATGATAGATTCTTATTTCATATAGTTGGAAGAGATCACAGGGGCCATCAGCCCAGCCCCCCTGCCAAGCAG
Source organism: Podarcis erhardii (assembly GCF_964252035.2). Classification (NCBI taxonomy): domain Eukaryota; kingdom Metazoa; phylum Chordata; class Lepidosauria; order Squamata; family Lacertidae; genus Podarcis; species Podarcis erhardii. The sequence continues at coordinate 46,762,898 of NC_138503.1, read as the reverse complement.
GAAACATCATTAGAGCACACATATGGTTGTCAGGCCTTTGTTTAAAGACCTCCAAAAGAAGGAGATCTTTCGATGATGATGTGAACTCAAGATCCTTGACATCTGTTTAAGATAAAAATTTAAGATTAACCATCTGTTTTGGAAGGCAATAGGGCAAGGAGGGCAAGAGGTGAGCTGGTAATTAAGGTTCCTTGTTGAGACAAGTGTAAGATATATTACTACTTATTTGTCATTTATAGATAGAAGAATATATAGCTTTTTGTTTCCCATAAAAGGGAAGGGAAATGGGTGTATCTTTTGTGATTGGTTCTAGCAAACAGCCAATAGGAATTTCAACCAGGCTGATTGGACAGAGGCAGCCACAGGAGGACCAAGGGGGCTGGATTAAGGAAATATAAGTGCTGGCCAGAATGGCAGGAGGCCAGGCCAGAGCTTGGTAACCATATACCACTGTGCCTCTCATTTATTTGTCTGACAAATAAATTACTATTTTAATTTCTCTATTGCTGCGTTGAATATTTCATTCCAGCTAAGCGTTAACCACAAGCAGGGTGCTACACCGTTGCGAACTTAAAAGGGGAATGTCATAAACTCGGCTGATATTTTGGGAACTTGTTAACACAAGTTGGATAAGGATATAATTAATCAATATATCCTCTCCTGCACCCCAGAACATTCCCACAAATCCGGCCCACAGACAGTCCAGGAATCAGCATGTTTTTACATGAGTAGAATGTGTCCTTTTATTTAAAATGCACCTCTGGGTTATTGGTGGGGCCTGCCTGGTGTTTTTACATGAGTAGAATGTGTGCTTTTACTTAAAATGCACCTCAGGGTTAGTTGTGGGTCATAGGAATCCATTCATTATTATTCTTTTCAAAATATAGTCCAGCGCCCCACAGAGTCTGGGGGATGGTGGACCGGCCCGCAGCTGAAAAAGGTTGCTGCCCCTACATTAGTGTGTTGGCTGCAGTGTGTGTGTGTGTCACGCAAACGCTTCCCCCGGGGCTGAAAAGGGGATAGTTTAACCAGCGGTGAAGGAAACACCTGGGGCAGAGTGTTTGGAGTGGGGCAAACTGCCCATAGGGATGGAATAGAGTGCTCAGCATCCCATGCCATCCCTATAGACGCTGCACACACACCCGTGCCATGCTGTGCCATTTCATCCCTATGGGCACCATGGCGGCGCAGCCCATAGGGATGAGGCGTGGTGCCCATAGGGACAGGGGGTGCGGCGCCCATACAGGATGGGGCGTGGCACCCATAGGGACGAGATGTGGTGTACAGCACCCATAGATGTGGTGTACAGCACCGTGTACAGCACGGTGCCCATACTGGAAGGGGCACTGTGGCCATATAGGGATGGGGCGCACAGCGGGGCCTCAGCTGCCCTATAGCTGGGGGGGAGGCAGAGGGTGAACAGCATGGAGCCTGCGGGCACTGAGGTGTGTGGCTCGTGAATGCTGCAGGCCCCGCTGTGACGAATAGTGCCTGCGATTTTGTCACACCCCCGTCAGGGTGGCACCTGGGGCAGACCGCAACCCCCCCCCTTCCTACGCCCCTGAGTTTAACCTCTGATTTGCTAGTGTTGCCAACATGAAAGGTCTGGAAAGCTCTGGCGTAGCATTTACTCCGTAGCTTTTGCTTCTCCCAAAGATCTCCAGCAGGTATGTGTTGTTCCTCAAGGTTTATTCCCAAAGCCTTTCCCACGACTCCTACCTTCTACCCATGCCAGGATTGCCTGGTCACTGACACACCTCACACAACCCCCATCTCACGGTTGTCACCAGGTTCCCCTAGCAAAGGAGTTGGGGGAACCTCAAGCTTGGGCTGGTGGCCCTCGCTGGCTTCATGTGGGAGGGAGTTCCATAGTGTAACTATGTCCTGCATGAAGTACTTTCTTTTGTCAGCACCAAATCTTCAAATATTCCCCTTCATTGAATGCCCCACAATCAGAATATGAGAGGGGGGGGGGGAATTCCCTCTGCTTTCCCTCCACCATTCATGACTTTTACTCTCTGTTTCCCTAAACTAAAAAAACTCCAAACCTTGCAACCTTTCTTCATCGGTAAGTCACTTTGATCCCTTGATCAGTTTGGTTGTCCTTTCCTGAACCTACTTCAGCTCTGCAGTACATACAATATACAGTGGTACCTCGGGTTACATTCGCTTCAGGTTACAGATGCTTCAGGTTACAGACTCCGCTAACCCAGAAATAGTACCTCGGGTTAAGAACTTTGCTTCAGGGTGAGAACAGAAATCGTGCTCCGGTGGCGCGGCAGCAGCGGGAGGCCCCATTAGCTAAAGTGGTGCTTCAGGTTAAGAACAGTTTCAGGTTAAGAACGGACCTCCGGAACGAATTAAGTACTTAACCCGGGGTACCACTGTATATATTTTGAGGTGAAGCAGTCAGAACTCTGCACAATTTTGCCTCTAATCAATGAGGCTATGTAGGTTTCAGGCTACATTGAAAAATAAGAACCTTGCAAAAACTGTTTCAGCCAAGAAACCCCAGTGGGACTTGCATAAGCGTACAGACTGTTCCTCAAGCACCCTTCAATTCCCAGAAAGAATTCTGGCCCCCCTTAACGTTGTGTCGTCTTCCCTTTCAGCATTTCTCTTTAATTGGCTGGGATTAGCTACTACAAAATTAAGACAGAAAACCGGGGCTTAGCGTTTGTCATGGTGGATTGCAGATCCTCAGTTCCGGCATTTCCCTAGACATCCGCTTCTCGCCTTAAAAGATGGGCGCTTAGCACAACTTGCGCTGCCACTCATTCCTAAGGCACGTTGACTCAAGGGAGGAGAAGAGACAGCCGATTGCTATGCCTGCTCCCTGCCTATTATTAAATCCCTTCTTAACAAGAGGGTGTGAAGAATTAGTCAGGAATAACGGAGGGAAGGGGGGGGAGAGATTTCAATCCAAAGCTATTAGAATCTTGTCAGACGCACCACTATAGCAGTTATCGTGACTCATGGGCTCTGTTCTTTATAAAAATATTCCTAAGTCTTCGGGATATATATTTGAATTTCTAAGCAAACGCCTTCTCACATAACAAGCAGCCTGCACCTCGAGGCTGCTGGATGAGGCCACTCTCATAAGCAGGATGAACTACCTAGCGCCGTAGCCCATTGGGGGGCCTTTTCAGCAGTGGCCCCCACAGCTCCAGAATCCTTTTCCCCACAAAAGCACCACTGTTTTCTTTTAGCAAACAGGCAGGGATTGCCCACTTCCAGCAGGCCACCAGCAACTGATGTCATTTATGAATAATTTCGACACAGCTGTGTATTATGAATTACTCATTGTGAATTGTATTTGTTTGTTTCTTGGATCGAGACACCAACGCTCCACCAATTAAAAGAGGGGTGCGTGTTTTTCAGTGCCATGCTCCCGTGTGAGCCTGACGGCGCTTCCCTGTCTAAATTCCCTGTCCCCGTTACCGACAGCAGTTCCCACAGCAAGTGCCGGACTGGCACCTCCAGTTTCCCCTCTTCCCCGCCGTCAACCTCATTTTCATCGACTGCTTCTCTTCCTCAGGCAGAGGAGGAGGAGCCTCTGGACCTAGCGGGGGCGGCCTAGCTTGCACGACCAGCAACTTCCCTTCTTCCACCTCCATAGGCTCTGACTTGACCACCTTCTTTTGCATGAAATGTGCACATTTTTTTGTGCTGAGCTCTCTGACTCACGTGACAGCACCAAAAACGTGACAATCCGAAGCCAGAATGGCTTCCCTAATTCCAGGAGGTCCCAATCGCATCGGGACAGTTGATGGCTATGCTCTCTGCAGCTCTGTTCCTGTATCACCTGAAACCAGGCAGGTGAAGAATCAAGTCTCCTTCCTGTCACCTGAGTCCTTCATCTCTGAGCTGCTGTGAAAACTTACAGTCCAGAGCAAGAAGGGCTTATCTCACTTTCATTGTGTGAACAAATCAAGTTCTTGTTTTCCTCTGCCTCTGCCTCTGCCTCTTCCTCTTCCTCCCCCTCTGCAGATTCCTCCCTGCCGGCCATGTCTTTGACATTTGCTCTCCTACTTTCTTTCTTTTTTTGTTAAATCGTTTTTATTAATTTTCCAATAAAAAACATCCAATTAACATATCAAATCATAATCCAATAATAAAAAAAACACAAAAAAGATCAAGTTATCTTCCAAATTGTAGTTATTAATTTTTGGGTTCCTGGGCCCCATGGGAATTTGAGAGTGTGCTATGGACACTCAAAAAATTTGCTCTCCTACTTTCAATGCCTGCCGGGTTCTGGGAGGCGGGGTCTGGAATGCTTTCTAAAGACACTGTGTCCGTCAGCTGTCCCCCCTCTGGTTTCTTCTTCCTCCTCTCCCATTATTTCCCAGCTTTCCTCCTCATTTGCCTCTGAGCTGTGACCTCCCTCAAGCCCCTGTTGTAATTCTGAACTGTTTTCTTCTCTGGAAAGGTGGTCTCCAGCATTCCTCCTCTGCCCAGTCCCTAACACCACCACACTTTTAACATTTGGGCAAAGGTTACTGGTACTGCATACTCTTGAGTACCCCAGAAAAAAAGGACTGCCATGTCTGGCTGACTGGGACCTTTCCTCCGATCCAACAAAACAACTCTATTGGCACCATCCCAAAACCACGGAAATGCCATGCAGGCCAAGAACAGCCAGCTAGATCCTCAAGTTCTTTATTTCCACCCCTTCCTGGATCTCTCTGGCTGAGTCCCCAGCATTGGCTCCAGATAGCCTGGTAGGAACAAACATCCTGCCGGTTTGCTTCCTCCTGCAAGAGAAGGAGCAAAGCCAGCAGGAAGTCCTGTATCCCCCACCAATGGGCAGAACATTGCAATCAGAAAATGTCATGGAACATATGAGGTCCAAGGGGGGGGGGAGGCCGCATTTGAGTATGGGCGGGGGGTGAGAGCCAAACAGGCCCATCATTTCTGTTATATAGCCATCCTCAATTAATGTCATTGCTATTTAAAAACAGCAGCGTAAAGCAGAAAACACCACCCCATATCCCATAAATTATAGAATCGCAGTTGTAGGAGATGCCAAGAGTCCTCTAGTCCAAACTCCCTGCAATGCAGAAATCTCAGCTCAAGCATCCCTGACAGATGGCCACCCAACCACTGCTTGAAAACCTCTAGGGAAGGAGAGCCCACCGTCTCCCAAGGGAGACCGTTCCGCTGTTGAACAGCTCTTAGTGTCAGGAAGTTTTCCCATATGTTTGGTCGTACAAAGCCTCTTCAATTTTGAAGTGCGGTCGGGGAACGCAATGAATGAAAATGACTTTATTCTCGGTTTGGGCCCCTTGTCTTTGATAGCTATGAGTCCTGAATTGCAGGGGGATGAGCCTTGGGGTTTCTTCCAACTCTGCAGTTTGGCAATTGATGTCGGGCAGGGCTTAACGCTGGCATATATCGCTAGCGTGCTAAACCCCGGAGGGCCGACGGATGAAACTGGCTCCACCGGAAAGCATATTGCTGGCGTTGAGAGTCTTGCAATAGCCCCATCTACAGAGTGAGACCCAGCAGAGGCTTAGGGCAAATTGAGTGCTTCTTCATGAGTCCAGTGTGGTGTAGTGGTTAAGAGAGGAGGACTCGTAATCTGGTGAACCGGGTTCGCTTCCCCGCCCCTCCACATGCAGCTGCTGGGTGACCTTGGACTAGTCACACTTCTTTGAGGTCTCTCAGCCTCACTCACCTCACAGAGTGTTTGTTGTGGGGGAGGAAGGGAAAGGAGATGGTTAGCCACTTTGAGACTCCTTAAGGGGAGTGAAAGGCGGGATATCAACTCCAAACTCTGCTTTTTCTTCTCCAGTAGAAGCACCATGGGAGAGGCTGGCCTGATCCTGAGGAAGAATGGAAGCAGCTCAGAGAACTGTGGAAGCTAGACATAGCCATCAAGGCCAACAGCCATCGATAGCCCTCTTCTCCTTTAATTTGTCTTTCAAGCCCATCTAACTTGGTGGTTGTCACTGCCACCTGGGGAAGCGAGTTCCATAGGCCAGAGGTATGCTGATTTTCTTTTCTCCATCTGGAAACCTTCCAACATCCAGCTTCCTTGGAACTCCACATGTTCTAGTGTTATGAGAGTAGAGGATGCAGGTGGCGCTGTGGTCTAAACCACTGAGCCTCTTGGGCTTGCCGATCAGAAGGTCGGCGGTTCGAATCCCCACGACGGGGTGAGCTCCCGTTGCTCTGTCCCAGCTCCTGCCAACCTAGCAGTTCGAAAGCACGCCAGTGCAAGTAGATAAATAGGTACCGCTGTGGCAGGAAGGTAAATGGCTTTTCCATGCGCTCTAGTTTCCGTCACGGTGTTCCATTGCACCAAAAGCAGTTTAGTCATGCTGGCCACATAACCCAGAAAGCTGTCTGTGGACAAACACTGGCTCCCTCGGCCTGAATGTGAGATGAGCACCACACCCCATGGTCACCTTTAACTGGACTTAACCATCCAGGGGTCCTTTACCTTTACCTAAGTGTTATGAGAGAGGGGGGAAATACCAGACATCCTTATATACACTTCTTTTTTAAAAAAACAACAATCTTTTATTAAAGATAGTTTCATTCACTTCTATCATGTGACCACTTACTTGCCTTTTCTCGAAAGCAAAAAGTCCCCAATGCCAAACTGGGGTAGCTCAGTTGGTAGTGTGAGAATCTTAATCTCAGGGTCATGGGTTTGAGAGCCCCATGTTGAACGAAAGATTCCTGCATTGCAGAGGGTTGGAGGAGATGATCCTCATGATCCATAGAATGCTATGATTCTATGGGTCTATGAAATGCTGCAACCTTTCTTCTTAGGCGGGAGTCCATTGGATTGAAGGGAGTCACCTGCCATTACCTCTGACCGTTGGCCATGCTGGCTGGGACCCATGGCAGCTGGATTCCAGCCACATCCAGACAGTCAGAAGTCTCCCATTCCTGCCATATCGCATTGACAAGGAAAAAAGCAGAGTGAGCAGATGGGAAAAAATCACTCTGCTGAAAAGCCACTTGGTTTCCATGCCAGACTTTTTTTAAAAAAAACACCACCATGAGCCCCTCTGGGGGTCCCAATTTGCTTTATTTTTGGAGTGTCATGTTTGCTCTTCAAGTTGCTGTGCAGCGTTTTGTTTTCAAAGGCGTTGTTCACAACACAAATAGCAGAGCTGGATCCATGCGTTTACAGCACACGCCGTCCCCCAAATAATGCCTGGGACTGTCATGGTTTGCTTAAGAATGCTGGGAACTGTAGTTTGGTTGGGAGGAAAACATAGTTCCCGGCTGGTGGGGAGAAAGCCATGTGCTTCAAATATGTGTCGGATGGGCTTTGGAAGTTGGTGTGGGTCTGCTGTGAGCAATTTATTTAAAAACCGGGGTTATTGGGCAGGGAAAGAATACAGGCTTCTTGATACGAGGCCAGAACTCAGGGGTGAACCACATGTTCCGTGGGTCCAGTTTCAACCCCACACATCTGAGGTAGCTCATTTGGGTACTGAGAATGCCAGGGTTGCAAGTTTAATCCCCGTATGGGGCAGCTGCATGTTCCTGCATTGCTGGGGGTTGAGCTAGATGGCCGTCAGGGTCCCTTCCAACTCTGCAATTCTGTGCTTCCATCTCCAGGTATGTCTGATCCTTGTACAGTGGTACCTTGGGTTAAGTACTTAATTCATACCGGAGGTCCGTTCTTAACCTGAAAGTGTTCTTAATCTGAAGCACCACTTTAGCTAATGGGGCCTCCTGCTGCTGCCATGCAGCCAGAGCCTGATTTCTGTTCTCATCCTGAAGCAAAGTTCTTAACCTGAAGCACTATTTCTGGGTTAGCGGAGTCTTTAACCTGAAGCGTATGTAAACTGAGGTACCACTGTAACTGAAGAGGGAACGGCCATACATAGCTCAGTGAACACAGCACAGATGGGCCGGGGCTCTGACTCAGTATCATAAGTCAGTTTCTACGTTTCCGTAGCTAGTAAGGAAACTTGTCATGTGGCAGTGATAATCCATGTCTTAGCCCATAATTTGGGACTTTACTGAGACTTCTTGTTTATGACGTATTGCGTTTCGTGTCATCTATATTTAGAGGGCTGCATAGCAGAATGATTTTTTTCCCCCTGCCCTAGTTTTAATATAAATTATTACACTTGAATCAGCTTCTGACCTAGATCTTGAGGAACAGGAGATTTCGTAGCTGGGATCCAGAGAGGTTCCCCCTGCATAGTGACAGCATCCGTTCTCCTAGGGGGCCCTGGCACAGCTAATGAAGAAAGGAAAAGGTTGTGCCTAGGAAGAGGGCTGCAGCTCAGGGCCAGAGCATTTTCCTTGCATGCAAACAATTCAATCCTGGGAATCTCCAGGTTTGGGCTGGCAATGTCCTCTGCCTGAAACCCTGGAGAAAGCTGCTGCCAGGCAATACTGAACCAGGTGGCCTGACACTGCCCCATTTGTGGGACACTTTAGAACAGGCATAGGCAAACTGGGCCCTCCAGATGTTTTGGGACTACAACTCCCATCATCCCTCGCTAACAGGACCAGTGGTCAGGGATGATGGGAATTGCAGTCCCAAAACATCTGGAGGGCCCAGATTTGCAAATTGTCCAAAGGGAGAGGAAAAGCTGGTGACATTCTAATGGGTGGGGAGTCTATTTTTGTGATGATGCTCCCCTTATTTTCCCAGTGGTCAAGGTGGTTCGTGAGCACCTTTCTAGATGTCAACTTTTAAAGGGGGAAAGGGAGAACTTCCTTTTTAAAAAAGTCAGACTCAATGAATGCTGAGGTTGCGAGGTCAGGAGTATCCCAGATTCTGAGAATTTCAGGCCCTAGAATTTCAGACATAGGGGAATTTCAGGACCCTAGTGATGTCATGGGGGAGGGCCCTGGTGATTCTTATTTATTTATTACAATTTTAAGCCACCCTTCATCTGTCAATATCAGGGCAGTCACAGTCTTCCTTGTGCCCCCTCCCATCACTCAACCCTGGAGATGGAGGTTAATTGGGAGAGGGGAGGAGGGAGCAGAGGAGGACAGACTTCCTTCCGCAGGAGGTCTATGCAATAATACCAGATAACTTGCAAACTTCAGGTAAGCCCCAGAGGTCTGGCAACCCTACCAAGCGGACTGATCTTGAGTTCTTGATAGTTGGCATCCCCGGGTCCCTGCACTTCTGTTAAACAGCAAAGGAAGACGCCGCTAGGTCATTCCTTCCATGGGGCTTTTTCAGATGAAGGCAGATGGGCAGCCAGGGAGGCTGCACAGCAATGGGGAAATGCTTAAGGAGAAGAAAAACATACACAATATTCTTAGCCATGCCATCATGATAAGGTTATATTGAGGAGGGACCATAGTAGGAGCTCCAGACACTTTCAAGTACAGAAAATTTTGTGTTTGTGTGAAGAAAGAAAGAGAGAGGGAGAGGGAGAGGGAGAGGGAGAGGGGGGGGGAGAGAGAGAGAGAGAGAGAGAGAGAGATTTAAATGTATATTCTGAAGGAACCCAGAGCATCAAATCAACAAGTGATAAAACCAGTGCTTTTTTTTAACTATAAAATGGTGATTTTCTTGAGTCAAAATGAGAGTACCCCTAAACATTTTTTTAATTTTTTTATTAAATTTTCCAACATACATTTATAGTATCCAATCTAAATTTATCACATATTTTCTCTTTTAGACTTCCTTCAACCTCTCTGACAATCATCCATTATTCAAAATTTTTAAATACGCATTTCCTAATTTTATATTGCATTTTATAAACCTTCACACACTTAGTTTTCATCAATACAATAGTCCTCTATCATTTACAGAACTTCTTGAAATCCCACTAGCATTATTTGCTCAACCCCTAAACATTTTTTTTTTAGGGGTAGAAAAGCACTCGATAAAACAACCAAAATGTCTAAAAACAAATCCAGCACAGAGGCAGATGGGGAAAGATCTCTACAGTGGTACCTTGGAAGTCGAACGGAATCCGTTCCGGAAGTCCGTTCAAATTCCAAAACATTTGGAAACCAAGGCACAGCTTCTGATTGCCTGTAGGAAGTTCCTGCAGCCAACCGGAAGCCGTGGAAGCCCCAGCAGATGCTCAGGTTCCAAAGAACGTTCGCAAACCAGAACACTCACTTCTGGGTTTGCGGCATTCGGGAGCCAAAAGGTTCGACTTGCAAGGCGTTCGGGATCCAAGGTATGACTGTAGTTTAAAAGCCTTGTTGGAAGTGGAAGGTCTTCAGGAGGCACTCAAAAACAAAACAATGATAGAAATGAAACCTGTGTAATTTGCCATGGGAGGGAATTTGAAAAGCCCAATTCCAATATTGTGCAGAACGAACCTCCTGATAAGATGGTATCTTGTAGGAGGTCTTCACCTGCAGAGTGAAGTGATTGAATAGGCACATAATTAGTGTACCTTGGGGGAGGGGGGTGGGTGTTAGGATCTTATGACTCCATAATTCAGTTGCATCCGTTCATAGAATCCTAGAATCATAGAATCCTAGAGTTGGAAGAGACCACAAGGGCCATCGAGTCCAACCCCCTGCCAAGCAGGAAACACCATCAGAGCACTCCTGACATATGGTTGTCAAGCCTCTGCTTAAAGACCTCCAAAGAAGGAGACTCCACCACACTCCTTGGCAGCAAATTCCACTGTCAAACAGCTCTCACTGTCAGGAAGTTCCTCCTAATGTTTAGGTGGAATCCTCTTTCTTGTAGTTTGGATCCATTGCTCCGTGTCCGCTTCTCTGGAGCAGCAGAAAACAACCTTTCTCCCTCCTCTATGTGACATCCTTTTATATATTTGAACATGGCTATATCATCACCCCTTAACCTCCTCTTCTCCAGGCTAAACATGCCCAGCTCCCTTAGCCGTTCCTTATAAGGCATCGTTTCCAGGCCTTTGACCATTTTGGTTGCCCTCCTCTGGACACGTTCCAGTTTGTCAGTGTCCTTCTTGAACTGTGTTCAAGAAGTGATTGAATGTTTTGAATTGAGTGAAGTGATTGAATGGGCACATAATGAGTGAAGTGTACCTTGGGGGAGGGGGGTGGGTGTTAGGATCTTATGACTCCATAATTCAGTTGCATCCGTTCAGGCAGGCTCTTTCAGACAAAAGCTGGTGCTGCAATAAATCCATTCTTTCTTTTAATTAAAACTTGCAAACTATGACAAAAGAGAGAATTTTTTTCTTTACAAAGGTAATAAAAGAGCCCCACCACCAAAAACACTAAAAACATATGTAACGTAATATCCAGAAGACAATTACCATATTTTCCATGCAAGTAGACACACAGACTTTCCAAATAAATGGGGGGGGGGATGAAAGAATTAAGAGTTAGCATCCTTGTTTACCTTTGCTTTTCAGTTACAGTCAAACCTCGGTTGCCGAACATAATCTGTTCCGGAAGCCCGTTCGGCTTCCGAAATATTCAACAACCGAGGTGTGGCTTCTGATTGGTTGCAAGAGCTTCCTGCACTCAAGCACAAGCCGCGCTGGACATTCGGCTTCCAGAAAACATTTGAAAACCGGAGCATTTACTTCCAGGTTTTCGGCATTCTGGAACCAAGGTTTGACTGTACTAATAGTCCAACCGAAATATAAAGAGTCCAGTGGTACCTCGGGTTACATACGCTTCAGGTTACATATGCTTCAGGTTACAGACTCCGCTAACCCTGAAATACTACCTCGGGTTAAGAACTTTGCTTCAGGATGAGAACAGAAATTGTGCTCCGGCGGTGCAGTGGCAGCAGCAGGAGGCCCCATTAGCTAAAGTGGTGCTTCAGGTTAAGAACAGTTTCAGGTTAAGAACGGACCTCCGGAACAAATTAAGTACTTAACCCGAGGTACCACTGTATGCACCTACCTAAATGTACTTTCATTTACCTTGGAGTAAACGAGAAGGACCATACAACCACTGGCTTCTTCATTTGCCCATAAAATCAAGACGTGGCACAAAAAGAAATAATCATCAATCTCTTGAGGCAGGTCCTCTAGCCGCTCTCAGCTTGTGGGAAATCTTTTTCTAGAAGAGCAATTTGCCAGACTTTTGAATGCCAGAAACCTGATTTAAATGCCTTCGAGAAGTTGGCCACTGTTGCTGTGGCCGATAAATCTATTAGACCTCGACATGCCACAGCAGGGGCTCTTTCAGTTTGCGTTAGATTCAACGGCGAAAACACAGCGGGCCAGACAGATGGGTAACTGTCCACTTTGCAACCTCCTTCTAGAACCCAAGTTCCCCTGTTCTATAAATATTCCACTGCCGGCACCTGTTCCCTGGGCAGGCGTGCGGCAGAAAGCATGTCTCCTCTCCTCTCCCCTTTCCTCACATTCATTATGGATGAGGATGGAACGGATTAAACAGCCAAGTCCTGCTTACGAAAGGATCTCTGCTTCTGCCCTTGCTGGGCGAGTGCAATGAGCTTCACAGCAGGGCCCCAGCCACACAGATGTGAACGAGGACCACTCACACTTCCCAAAATACATGACCTTCAGGGAGAGGGGGAAATAATTAACTCCAGGGCCAACAACCAAATTCCTCTTCTGGATGTAAAGGGAAAAGGAGGCCAGCGGGGAGAATTAACAGCTTCTTTGGATTGCAAGCTGTGGTGGGCAGAGACCTGTGTTTCAGAGATGTGCCTTGTGGTTTATTAAAGGTAAAGGGACCCCAGACCGTTAGGTCCAGCCGTGGCCGACTCTGGGGTTGTGGCGCTCATCTCGCTTTATTGGCCGAGGGAGCTTCCGGGTCATGTAGCCGGCATGACTAAGCCGCTTCTGGTGAACCAGAGCAGCGCACAGAAACGCCATTTACCTTCCCGCCAGAGCGGTACCTATTTATCTACTTGCACTTTGACGTGCTTTCGAACTGCTAGGTTGGCAGGAGCAGGGACCGAGCAACGGGAGCTCACCCCGTCGCGGGGATTCAAACGGCCGACCTTCTGATCGGCAAGTCCTAGGCTCTGTGGTTTAACCCACAGCGCCACCCACATCCCGCTTGTGGTTTGTTAGGAAACCCCTATTGCAGACCCTCCAAGTTTCCCTATATCCCAGGGACAGTCCCAGAATGACAGAAGCCATCCCAGTTCCTGTCCTGATCCTAGAATGTCCTGGTTTCCCTTTTTCCTCCCATCCACATCTTGGAGAACAATTAAAAGTGTGGTATGTGTGTAGGTGCAAAAACAGAGTCCTGTTTATACTGAAAATAAAATCCTTAACGAAATGAAGGAAATGGTGAAGCTGGCATACGAAGGCCTTCCTATGCTTTTGAAGGAAAATGTCACAAATTCATTGTGAATCCTTTAACTGCTATGTTTCAGCAGCCTGCCATTTTTAAGGAAATGCTTGCAGTGACTATTCCTTTATGGCGCCACACGGTGTCTACCGAGAAGTAAGTCCCACTGTGTTCAGTGGAACTTACTCCCATGTAACTGGATAAAGACTGAGCAGCCTTACATTGCAATCCTAAGCGTTTTTACTCAGAAATAAGTCCCACTGAGCTCAACAGGATTTAATCTCTGGTATGTTCCTGATCATTCTCACAGCTTCCATTATTAATATCCGAGTTGAAGGCGTTGCACACAATCCCTTCCCTCACACCGTTTTTTTCTTTACAACAGTCCTGTGAGGTAGGTTAGGCTGAGAGGTTGCAATTGGCTCAAGGTGACAGCTGTGCGTATCTGTGTATAGACACCTATGAGTTTGGAGAAATCAAACACGGGAGAAGCTTCCTGGTGTACAATAGAATGTCCCAATTTTCATCGGAGAAATGTTGGAGGGCATGGTTTTGCCTCTGCACAGCTACAATCCTCAGAGTTGACTGGGAAGAGGGATTGAGGGGGGATGAGGGTCTCCTCACCGCTTTCGGCACCCGTAACAAACTACAGTTCCCAGGATTCTTGGGGGGTGGGGCTACAACTAAAGTGGTGACCCTTATTGAATTCCTTGGGGCTTACTCCTAGGTACGTGTGGTTAGGATTGCAGCCTTCTTTCCTAGCAGAGCAGAGATGGGGAACCTCAGGCCTGGACCCCTTATGCGGCCCTCTGGGTCTCTCTATATGGCCCTCAGTACCCTCCCCAGGCCGCACACTTTCTCTCCTGACCACACTCTGCTTTGGATTTGCGCCTCAATTCTGAGAATAGATGGAGGCTAGGGAAGGACGTGTGAGGGCCTGCCGTACAGAGGTAAGATTTGCATTCGTTGCCTCGCCTGCTCGTGGCTCTGGCCCCTCTCACCACTAGCAAGTGGCCCTTGGAAGGTTCATTGGAAGAGAATGTGGCACTCTAGGCTGAAAAACGTCCGCCGTCCCCCGTCTCAGGGAATAGTCTCTTCCGAAATACCTTCTGTGCCAAGGTTACTGTGTCTGTCACTTGTTCCATGAGATCAGCTTCAAACGGTGCCCTATCGGTGTTGTCATCCCCGTCTCCATCGTCCAAGCCGCAAATTAAAGAATATCTGCAAAAAGGAACTGATTCATGTTCATTTTCCGAAGCTCAGAGACGTGCCAAGGAGGCTCTGGCAGGCGTTCAGACTCTTCCTGGCTGATTATAATCACGGGAATATATTAATACCCGTTCTGCTAATTTGGCCCAGGCAAGCTTCTAAATGGCTAGCCTTCTCTCGGAGAGCAACTCGGATTAATTTTGTCTTTTATTAAGGCAATCGATCACCCTCTCCCGGGGAGCAGGAATGCAGGCACTGTAGGGAAACAAATTGCTTCTGACCTTCTGGGCGGCATCTCCCGGTTCTCAAACGAAGCGCAGAGGCCAGTGGTTCCAGCAAGATAAGAGCCACAGCTCGCTGGAAGAGCATCTGCCATGGACGCAGAAGGTCTCGGGTTCGATCCACGGCATCTCCAGGTATGACCGAGAGAGAAAAAGAGACAGACTCATGTCCAAAATACTGACGAGCCACAGCCAATCAGGGCAGAGAATACCCAACTAGATGGATCAATGGTTTGGTTCAGTATAAAAATTCATGGTGGCGTAATGGGTCAGTGCACCTGGCAGTTAACCTGTGCTGATCCCGGGGGAAAGGTTACCGTTGGCGTAGTCAAAGTCCGGTCCTGGGTCACTAGCCTGGAATCAGTCCACAAGGAGCGGGGCGAGGTCCGAAGCAGGAAGCCGGGCAAGGACAGGAACACTGGAGGAATAGGACTGGATGCTGGCCGAAACAGCTCTTCATCAACGTTGCTTCCGCAACCTGGGACCAGGCTGACTGGCCTTTATCTTCTCTGAGACCAGGGGCGGTCCCGGCCCCCAGGAGACCCGCCTCTCCTGGCCTTAAGGCGAGCACTCCTCCTGGGAGAAACCAGTTCCCTTCGCCTCTCTGCCCTGAGCCTCTGCAGTTCAGGAGAGGCTGAGGGTTACTGGGCCCAGGGGGAGACTCACCTGCAGGCACTGAGTCCTCAACCACCTCTGGAGCCAGAGTGGAATCACCTGGTGCCTGCTCCTGAGGATCCGGCACAGGTGCAGGCGCTTCAGAATCAAGGCCCTGCCCCAGTTCAGCCGGCCCTGGAGGCGGGGACTCCTGTGCAGGCTGGGATTCCTCTGGTTCAGCCTCTGAATCGGAATCCCAGGCCATCACATAACCAGAAGGTTGGTGGTTCGAGCCCAGCCAGGAACAACTGCAGGGAGAATTCCTGCATTACAGAGGGTTGGACTAAATAACCCTTGGGTTCCCATCCAACTCTACAATTCTATGATTCTATGATTCCACCATCAATTATCTGTTCTGGGCCATACGCAGTCATAGGGAAGATCATCTGCAGATCATTTGGGGTGAGGATAATAAATAATAATAATATTTTTTTTATTTATACCGCAACCTTTCTAGTTCAAAAACCAGGCTCAGGGCGGCTAACAACAAATTTAAAACACTTAATTGATGCAACGAAAAACAGCATAAAAGACAGTATAAAGGGAATAACAATAAATTCACAATTCAAAAATCTATTTAGGGGGGAAATCCATCCAATAAACATTAGATGATCACCAGGGCTAGCTAGCTAAGTAAGTCCTATTTGGGCCAGCTAGGAGACCATGGGAGAATTAGCCGTGGGATCCCAGAATGGGTAATCTTCATAAAAAGGGGGAGAGGGAGGGAAGGAAGGGGAATAAAAGATCAGGCTAAGTTCAAGTTGAAAGCCAGGCGGAATAGCTCTGTCTTACAGGCCCTGCGGAAGGAAGTTAAATCCTGCAGGGCCTGGTCTCATGGGACAGAGCATTCCACCAGGTTGGAGCCATCACTGAGAAGGCCCTGGCCCTGGTGGAGGATAATCTGACTTCCTTAGGGCCCGGGACCTCTAAACTATGATTATTCGTGGACCTTAAGGTCCTCTGCGAGGCATACCAGGAGAGGTGTTCGCGTAAATACAAGGGCCCTAAGCCACAAAGGGCTTTAAAGGGCTCTCCTGGGGGAATTTGATCTTCAAGGGAACATCCCAAACCATGATCTAGCATAAGATATTTCGTTGGCCAAAAAAGCAGAAGGATTGCGTTGTGTTGCTACAACCCAACTGGGTGATGACAGCCTTATAATGTACGCATATAGGAAGATAAACGATTTGTTTATGAATTTCCTTATATACAATGTTTATGACAGTTATGCATGTCATGGAGAAGGTGGATATAGAAAAGTTTTTCTCCCTCTCTCATAACACTAGAACTTGTGGATATCCAATGAAGGTGAATGTTGCAAGATTCGGGGCAGGTAAAAGAAAGTACTTCTTCGTGTTGCACATGGTTAAAACTATGGAACTTCCCCCAGCTGGAGGCAGTGATGGCCAGCAAACTAGATGACTAAACAAATTCATGGAGGATAAGGCAATCAATGGCTACTAGCCATGAAAGCTGTGTTCTGCCTCTGTGGCCAGAGGCAGTAGTGCTGCTGAACACCAGTTGCTGGAAACCACAGGAGGATAGACTGTTCTTGTGCTCAAATCCCACTTGTGGGTTTCCATACGCATCTAACTGGTGACTGTGAGAGCAGGATGATGGACTCGATGGGCCATTGGTGTGATCCAGCAAGCTCTTCTTATGTTCTTATATCCCACCTTTCTCCATCAAGGAACCAAAGGCAAAATGGGTATGAATCCATGGAGGTTTCCCATCCAGGTACTGGCCAGATCAACTCCTGCTGGTGGCAACCTCACATGCCTTCGGACCACACCTTGCTCAGCATCGTTGTCACTCAAAGCACATGCCTGAACTGTACAGCCAACACAAGCGTAGTAAGCAGCCAAGTTGTTGAGTTCACCCAGGGCCGGATTTAGGTTTGATGAGGCCCTAAGCTACTGAATTTAATGGGGCCCTTTATATCTCCAGCTGTCCTTTGTCAACAACAAATTGTCGCTGTTTCTTGTGTTGAATATATGCTATATGGTAATTTGCACATAACAAAATATGTATTTTATCAAAGTAATTGTTGAACTGACCAGCAACCAGTCCATGCAGAATGTAGGCATCCTATACAGTGGTACCTTGGGTTACATACACTTCAGGTTACATATGCTTCAGGTTACAGACACCGCTAACCCAGAAATAGTGCTTCAGGTTAAGAACTTTGCTTCAGGATGAGAACAGAAATCGGGCTCCAGCGGCGCGGCGGCAGCAGGAGCCCCATTAGCTAAAGTGGTGCTTCAGGCTAAGAACAGTTTCAGGTTAAGAACGGACCTCCAGAACGAACTAAGTACTTAACCCGAGGTACCACTGTACATAGAAATGAGCAAACCAATGATATTTTAGGGAGCAGGCTAGCAGGCGGGGCCCATGGCTTACATCATAGGAGCCTACACAACACAAAACACTGTTGCTGTATGTAGATTTATTTTATTTGTTTTTTATCTTATATTTTGGAAATGTACATCCAGTGGGTTTTTTCCTTTATTTTTTGGGGGGGGGAGGCCTCAAGAGAGTAGGGCCCTAAGCTATAGCTTGTTTAGCTAATACATAAATCCAGCACTGAGTTCACCATCCCTCATGCTGATGGGCGAGTTCATGAATGTGCTCCATCATTGCAAGTCAGTGTAGACACAAACATATGGGCTCTTCTGCGGCAGAAGTAGATGCGAGTGGATGTGCAGGTTGCAGAGCAATCTTGTAACTTGGCAGCACATCTGTTGATTTTGCCAATTCCTCTTTTCCCCACCCCCCTAATCTTCAGCTGTCTTTCCCACATTTCTGCATCAGAATGCGCTTTTGTTGTTTCTAAAAGAGCTCTCTCAAAAAGACTTCGGCATCTTAGCGTGCATGATAAGAGGGCCTGGAAAGCAAGCCTTACAAGGCATGGTTGAGGGCAGCGGCAGAGGAAGCTGCTCGGGCACCTGGGGCCGCATGGCAAGGGACAGGGTGAGCTGCCCATAGGGGCAGAGCGCACCGGGGGGCTTCCAGAGTCTGCCTGCCTCCTCCCACTCAGCCACCCTACAGCTGGGGGGGTGGACAGAGGGCAGACCATTTGGGCAGTGCAGAACCTGCGTGGGCCCAAGCCACCGTATCTCTCCTAGGGGAGACACATGGCTCAGGCGTGCTGCAAGCCCTATAATGAGTGCCGCCTGCCATTTTGTCACTTCCCTCAGTGGGAACACCCGGGGCGGACCGCCCCCACCGCCCCCTCTTCCTCCACCCCTGGTTGAGGGAGCTTGGTATGTTTATTTAGCCTATGTCCTGGGCCCGGGGGTAACCTGATCAAGGCGGTCCAGGTCCGGTCCAGAATCCAAGGGTTCCGCAAGGAGTCAGTCCAACAGGACCAAGGCAGGAAACCAGGCAGGGTCAGGCACAGGGTCTCAGGTAGGTTCTAGCAAACAGCAACATTGCTCCCACAACCTGGGGCGGGTTCCGACAGCCTTTTATCTTTGCCGGGGTAACAGCTGGTCCTGATCCTCCGGTGACTCACCTCCCTGTCTTGCCCAAAAGTGAGCACTCCTCCTGCGAGTACTCAGATCTCTCCTTCTCTCAGACCTCAGTCTCTGCAGCTCAGGAGACGTCGGTGGGTTACTAGACCCAGAGGCCGCCTCAGCCTCTCCTGACCCAACCAGTAGTGGAGCAGCTGTAAGTGATGGCCCAGCTGAAGGCAACAAGGTAATCCCCACATCTGGAGCCAGGGCAGGCTCAGGCCCCTGACTCGGCCCAGCTGGTGCTTGTTGCAGGGGAATCTGTGCAGACTGGGGCTCTTCAGGATCAGGCCTCAGACTTGGTTCAGATGATGCCTGAGGCAAAGGATCCGGTGCAGACTGAGACTCCTCTGGTTCCAAGTCCGAGGCCGAGTCCCAGGCCATCACAGCCTGGAGAAGAGGAGACTGAGAGGTGACATGAGAGCCATCTTCAGATATCTGAAGCCAGGCTATCATATGGAAGATGGAGTAAACTTGCTTTCTGCTATTCCATACAATAGGAACCTTGGGGTAAGAAATCTTATGAATGAATGAATGAATGAATGAATGATGGATCAAGGAGCAGCTTCCCAGCCACAAACCTGCTCCTGCAGTGTAACACCATCCAGAACAGTTTTTCTACCCAATTCTGAGACCCAGGAGCTACCCACCCACAGAACCTCTTCCTTGCTGGGATTCAGCTTCAGCTTATTGGCCTCCATCCACCCCATTGCTGCATTCAGACACCGGTCCAAGTCCTGCACAGCCACACCTCATTCAGATCTCAAGGAGAAGGAAACCTACCTCAGCAGCTGCACAGTTTGTGTGATAAAACTGGGTGTTGCATGACACCCCAGTGTTCAGGAATGTGCATTTACACACTTAAGAGCTAGAGACAAGGGGGGGGGGGACACAAGACCCTAAGAAGAGACCTGTTGGATTAGGCCAATGGCCCTTCTAATCCTGTTCTCATGGTGGTCAACCAGATGCCGGCGGGAAGCTTGCAAGCAGGATCTGAGTACAAAGGATCTGTGGTTTTCTGCAACTGGTACTCAGGACCATTATTGCCTCCGAGTGTGGCTAGCAACCTGTCCCGTCAGGCTTCGGGGAATCGGCTTCCTCCCCCGTGGCCATAAATGAACAGATCAAATGAAAAGGAATTCTTACCAGTTAAGTTTCTTGAATAAACACAGTGAAGGACAAAAGAAAGCGTCTAACCGGAATGGTGGTGCTCCCAATTAAGGTCATCTCCCTTCCGTCCCTGTGATGGCCTGGGATTCAGATTCAGATGCTGAACCTGAGGAATCCCAGACTGCACAGGATCCCCTGCCTCCAGAGCCAGCTGAGCCGGGGCTGGGGCTTGAGCCTGAAGGGTCCTCACCTGTGCTGGATTCTCAGGCGCATGTACAAGCTGACTCTGCTCTGGCTCCTGAGGTGATGGAGGACCCATTGCCTGCAGGTGCTCCATCCTCAGCCTCGTCAGAGGAAGCTGAGGTTGCCTCTGGGTCCGGTAACCCTCCAGCCTCTCCTGAGCTGCAGAGGCTTAGGGCAGAGAGGCGGAGGGAACTAAGTTCCTGCAGGAGGAGTGCTCGCCTCCAGGCCAGGAGAGGCGAGTCACCTTAGGGTCAGGGTCACCCTATGCCTTGGGGCAGATAAAAGCCAGCCAGCCGCAGTCCCAAGTTGTGGGAGCAACATTGTTGGTAGCCAGTTTCTGCCTGAACCCTGTCCTGCTTTCCTGCCGGAGCTTCTGACCTCACCCGACTCCCTGCCCTGCACCCAGCTTCAGCTTTGATGGACTGCCTCCATATTGAACCTTTGACCTTGGACTGGACTCGGACCTTGCCTCTCGGTTAACCCACGGGACCAGCACAGTCCCTATTACTCTATGTCACTCTTACATTTTGTAATCTGAGCTTGTAGCCTCTGAGCTTTCTGTTCTACCACTTTCTGAGCTCTCCGTGACTTCGGAGAAGGAGGAGTGGATGCCATCCAGAGACTGTGAATCTGTTAACTTTCTCTCTCTCTCTTCTAGTGTTTCTTCTCCTAGCTGTTCCCCATCTAGTATTTCCCAGCTTCTGCCTTCTGAACTGTGCCCCTCTGCAAACCACTGTTCCAGATCTATACTGTCCTCCTGCTCCTGGGAAGAATCAGGATCAGGATGAGGAGATAGCTCAGTGCAGCTGTCCTCAGCACTGTCCCCGACACAACCCTTGAAAGCCTTCTCCTCCACTACTTTGTTTAATTGTCTTTCGAAGCCATCCAGCTTGGTGGCCGTCACCACAAACCAACATGGCCAGTAGCCATTGATAGCCTAATCTTCCATGAATTTGTCTAATCCTCTTTTAAAGCCATCCAGATTGGTGGATATCATCCCCTCCTGTGGGAGGGATTTCAGTGGGAGGGATTCCTGTGGGAGAGGCAGTGTGGTGTAGTGGTTAAGAGCAGAAGACTCGTAATCTGGTGAACCGGGTTCGCTTCCCTGCTCTTCCACATGCAGCTGCTGGGTGACCTTGGGCTAGACTTCTCTGAAGTCTCTTAGCCCCACTCACCTCACAGAGTGTTTGTTGTGGGGGAGGAAGGGAAAGGAGATTGTGAGCCGCTTTGAGACTCCTTAGGGTAGTGATAAAGCAGGATATCAAATCCAAACTCTTCTTCTTCAGTAGTTTAACTATGCACTACATACAGAAACGCTTTTTTATATCTGTGCTGTCTTCGAACGTTCAGCTTCCTTGGAGGTCCAGGCCTTCTCGCGTAATATGAGTAGGAGAAAAAAACTTCTCTGTCCACTTTTTCTACCCCGTGCAGAATTTTATAGTCTGATTTCCTCAAGCCAAGAGTCCTGTGTCCAAGTGTGGGATCTACAACATCAAGACGTTGAGAGGAAGCTGAATTGTGAAGACCGGACCTGCTTAGCCCAATCCTTGCATAAACAATTTCACCAGGAATGCCTTCCTGCTATGTGTCAACGTATCGGGTAGAGCAGGATTTCCCAAACTTGGGTGCCAAGCTGTCTTTGGACTACAGTTCCCATCATCCCTGACCACTGGTCCTTAGGGATGATGGGAGTTGTAGTCCGACAACAGCTGGAGACCCATTTTTGGGAAGCCCTGGTTTAGAGCAGCCTTCTCCAACCTCCTCCCCTCCAGATGTTTTGGACTCTTAGGGGTCATCCACTTGTTCTATGCCTAGAAAACATGGGTCCAAGAGGTCTTCTGCTTGTCGCATGCTTCTAGACATGGATCTGAGAAGTTTCCCCTGCAGCTTTCCCTGTGAAAACCAGTTCTTTATGACTGAATGGAAGCAAACATCATAATACCATTTCAATATCCATCAATTCTATCCAAACAGAGAGCATAGACAGAGTGTGTGTGTGCGCATCTCTATGTGTGAAGAGCATGAGACTGTCAATCTCAGGGTTGTGGGTTTGAGCCCCACATTGGGCAAAAGATTCCTGTATTTCAGGAGGTTGGACCAGATGACCTTCATGGTCCCTTCCAACTCTACAATTCTACTGTGCAAAGCGGCCCCTGGAAGGTTCCCCAGAATGAAATGTGGCCCTTGGGCTGAGAAAGGAGAAGGCCTCAGAGCTGGTCCTTTGCATCTGGGCAGAGTTCAGACAGGAGAAATGCATTATTGAGACACTCGTCCTTCTGTGTTAGATGCATTCCAAATTCACTTTTCTCCCTTGGAGAGCCTTTATTTCTCACTCACAGCCGTTAAATCTGTTTACATGCCTTGCTTTGCCTTGAGAGTGGCGGACAATTCATCGGGGTTCGAGGGATGTTTAGTTCCAGCCTGTTAGTTAAAAACCGGGAGAAGTGCTCTCTGCAGAGGAAAACAACATCTCAGCTTTCCACCAGATACATCAATAACGTTTTAACCCCCTGCAGTAGCCAACAGCTCCTCAACAGGGATCCTTTGCACATTTTCGGAGATGGACAAGAGATCCCATATCCAGCAATGTAAGTTTAATGCGCCCTTTTCAAATGGCACAGTGGGAACTGTGTTTGACAATCTCACCCGATGGGAAGTGTTGAAAAATACTGGGAGGAAAGGGAAGGGGAAATCACAGCAGAGCAACAACAACAACAAAAACCACACACCAAGCCCTCAGGACCGAAACAGCGCTTGTAATGTAGAATTGGAGTATGTGAGGTGTTAGGGGAGGGGTTTACCTCTGGTGGGATACGCATTGTGCTCCTTCTGAGGTAGTTTGTCCACCTTTGGCCCCCAACCTGCAGTCAGCTCCCACCTGTGGCTCCTAGAAGCTGTCAGCAGCCACAATCCCAGGAATGGCTTAGTTTAAGGTTACCAGACATCCCCGTTTCCCGGGGACAGTCCCTGGATTTACAGATCAGGCACTGTGGGTTAAACCACAGAGCCTGGGACTTGCCGATCAAAAGGCCAGCGGTTTGAATCCCCGTGACGTGGTGAGCTCTCGTTGCTCGGTCCCTGCTCCTGCCAACCTAGCAGTTCAAAAGCACGTCAAAGTGCAAGTAGATAAATAGGTACCGCTCTGACGGGAAGGTAAACGATGTTTATGTGCGATGCTCTGGTTCGCCAGAAGCCACTTAGTCATGCCGGCCACATGACCTGGAAGCTGTACGCCGGCTCCCTCGGCCAATAAAGCGAGATGAGTGCCGCAACCCCAGAGTTGGCCACGACTAGACCTAATGCTCAGGGGTCCCTTTGCCTTTACCTTACCCCATGCAAAATCTATTGAAGTTGAAAAGTGTCCCCGGATTCATTGGAGGGGGGGGGGAATCTGGTAACCATAGTTTAGTTTCTGCTTTTAAATGCCTGTTGAAAACTTTACTATTCCATCCGGCTAATGCAGGTCCCAAAGAGTGCAATTGTCAGGATGCTGTAAGCAGCATCTGGCTGGTTGTCCAGGAAAGTATAAAGACAAGGAAAAGTTTCTTACTATCCTTTTTTATTTCCAACTTTACAGAGAGAGGCTATAGAACTGGCCTCTTGGATAATGGTCTGGTCCCAAGTGAATCTCCATCCCTGTCTCTTCCACTTCCTCATTCGTCATACGGGTGCTGCTATATGCCCTCTGTCTTTGAGCTCTTTGCTCTCCTACTTTTAAGGCTCGCCGGGTTCTGGGTGATGGAGGGTCTGGAATGCTTTCTAGTGACGACGTGTCAGCCAGATGTTGCTCTGGCTCTGCCTGCTCCTCCTCTCCCATTATTGTCGTAAACTGCTGTGTGTGTGTTTTTTTTAAAAAAAATGATTAGCGGTATATAAATATTTTCATAATTAAATACATAATACCTGCACAATATTTTGAATAATATTCCATATACAGAATCGACAGGCGGAGAATTGGAAGTCCTTCATTTATTTCTCTTGCCTCTCTTTTCTTTTCTGTATTTTTTTTTAAATTATCCTTATTTCCTGTCTTCTTGCATCTTCTATCCACTCTGCTCTTGTTTTAAATTCTATTTTTGTTTAGACTGTTTTATTTAGACTGATTTTTATTGTATTGTAGGCTGAAGAGCTTCAGTAAATAATAATAATACTTGCACAGCCAATGTTCACTTGCAGAGACTACATTCACTTTGGAAAATGTGTTATTACAGCAACGAGACTTTTATATGAGCAGAGATGGAAGGACTTGTCACTACCGACAGCAGAAGAAAGGCTGTTAAAATTAACAGACTTAGCTGAGATGGCAAAACTGTTTAATCAGAGAAAAGTCGTAGTTAACATTTATTGAAGACTGGAAACTTCTCATAGACCTTTTGCGTGAGAAAGAAAATGAAATAATGACATTTGAATATGAGGATGGAAGATAATGTTTCTTTACAGAACGTGACAGAAGCAAATATTGCTTATATACTCAGACGAAGAATTGGAAGTTCTTTAATTTCTGAACTTTATTTTCTTCTCTCTTGTCTATTTCTTCTTTATTTCTCTCTCTCTCTTTTTCTATTTTCCCTGCTTTGCTTTTCTCTCTCTTATTTTCTATGTTCTTTTTAGATCAATGTTTTAGTTTGGGGCAAAAAAAAAAAGATATTTGATATTATTTCTCTTGATAAAACCTAATGAAATTTATTCCAAGAAAAGAAAAGAAAAGAAAAGAAAAGTGAAGGTTGTGTTTGATAGCTATCAGCCACCAGCCAGCAAAAGCCATTGAGCTGGTGCACTGCACTTCTTGACTTAACAACTGTTTCCTTGTTTGTGTCAACCTTTGAGAGTTTTTCAGCAGCTGTGACATATGGGGGGAAACTCGTCCGCTCACTGCTCTCATGCTCCTTCCTCACTTCCCAGTGATCCATTTGGAATTTCATTAAGTGCTCATTGGACATGTTGGCACTCAGTTGCACAAATTATTCAAGAGCTTTTTGTGGTGCATGGTCTCAAGGCAATTCAGCCCCCCTGGCTGAGCAAACTATAGACCCAAAAAAACGAGGGCATAAGTGGAGAGGCAAACAGAGCGGAATTAGGATAGAGCTAATGGTGTTCCTTAAAACAAAAATAAAAAAGGAACATTCAGGAAACATGCAATTTTTCTCTTTTTTTGTAAAAGGAGGTGCAATCCCAGGGGTTCGCTAACAGCAGATGAATAGACTCATCTATTCAGACAAAAAAAATATTTTAAAGCATTGCAGTTAAGGTAGGTTTCTTCTATCTAGAAGTGCTACAGACCGCTTTTTTCGGGGGGGGGTACGCAGAGGTACGCACACCCCTAAACATATTGTGAATCTAAGTTTGGCCTCATTGAGGGGCAGGATTTCAATATGAGTAGGAAAATGAGAGTACCCCTAAAAGTTTTTTTGTGGGGGGGAGCACTGCATACATCAATAATTGGTTCAGCCTTTTCCTGCTTCCCTTAGTCATCATCATCATCATCAAACCTTTATTGGCATCACATACAAACATTCAGAAAAAATAGGCCATTGCGATCCTGTCGCCATTTCAACAGTGCAGTCATTTGCCAAAGGCAAGAAGAGGCGAGAAATCTATTTCATCTTTGTGGGTCTCCAGCAAGGGCAGGATCCTGTAGCGTACTTCGGTGACAAAAAATCAAATATAGGAACTTAGCTACTGTCTTGGTAAGCTCCTGGTCTCTTCCCTGTAATAAGAAGTATATAACCTCTGTCTCTGGTTTCCATGTTGGAATACATAGATGGTCTAAAAATTGTTGGCAGAGATCATCATACATTTTACATTTAAGAGCCATGTGAGCTAGAGTTTTTACCAGGTGGGCATCACATGGACAGATCCTATCTCCTTCTGCCATACCTGCGAACCTACCCCAAAGAAGGTTAGAAGGATTAGAATTGAACCTAGCCAGCGAAAGAGCCCTTCTTTCTTGTGGGTTAAATAAAAAAGGTAAATAATTAAGGTTAAATTCGTGCGCCCAAGAGAGTCGAAAATAAAGAGGGGAACGTGTTTTTTCCGCAGCTGAGATTAGTTCCTGGCGACTTCCCTTAGTCACAGTGGTGTAATGGAAGGGGAGCACAGGGAACTCCATGACTTACCCCCCCCACCCAAAAAAAACCCCAAAGGAGTGATGATGTCATATGCCAGAACGCTAAGAAAATTAATAGCAGATCTTCTTTCCCTTGGCAAGCAAATGAGGTGACAAGGAGGCATTCGAGTTTGTGATGAGTTACACAGAGGAAGTCAGAGAAGAAGGGAAAGTATTTGAGCAGAGGCCGGCGACATCTTCCCTTTTCTTTGATGGTGTTCCTACTTCGCACCAGTAATTTAGTAGAACGCTGCTTTGCTGCACAGTTTGCTTTCTAATTTCGAAGCTCTCCTGGTGGTCTTAGCACCCAGAAAGGTACTGTGATTGGTTAAGCAAAACATTCTGGAAAACAATATTACGAGGAAGAGGAGAAGACGAAGAAACTGGTGTGATTTACTTTCTGCAGTCTCTCGAGCTAGCCTGCTGCTTGTTGCTGAAAGTCACTTTGATCTCCTCAAGTAATTCAGACTGTGTTTTTCTCTGAATGACACCTAATCCCTTATTAGCTCATCCCATGATACAAGTGTCTGTTCTGATTCCATGAAACTACCCAATCCTTCCCATGGGATGCAAGCTTTTGTTTTCTTTTTTAAGCACTAATGCAATATGATTTTCTTGCCTTGGCTTTTCCTTTTCCCTTTCTCTTCCTCTAAACCTGTGGATAAAAAAGAAACTGGGCAGGGTATAAATATATTATTATTATTAATTATTATTATTTTGTTTCTCTTAAGCCCTTATCTGCACTATACATTCAAACCTGTATCATGCCCCTTTAAACAGCCATGGCTTCCCCCAAAGTATCCTGGGAAGTGTAGTTCATTAAGGGTGCTGAGAATTGCTAGGAGACCCCTGTTCCCCTCACAGAGCTGCAATAGCCAGCGTTCCCAGGGAAGAGGGATTGTGAAACCACTCTGGAAATTGTAGCTCTGTGGAGGAAACAGGGGTCTCGTAACAACTTGTCGCACCCTTAATGAACTACAGTTCCCAGAATTCTTTGGGGGGACACCACAAAAGTGGTATGATAGTACTTTAGCTGTACAGTGCAATTGCATGCCCTTCAACTTTTCTCCAATGAAAGGAGGGATGTCCTATTCCATTATTATTATTATTATTATTATTATTATTATGCCCCACCCATCTGACTGAGTTGCTCCAGCCACTCTAGGTGGCTTCCAACATATATAAAACATAATAAAATATTAAACATTGAAAAACTTCCCTATACAGGGCTGCTTCCAGATGCCTTCTAAAGGTTGTATAGTTACTTATCTCCTTGATTGAAGGGGTCACAGAACTCCATGACCTCCAACATATCTCCGATGAAAATAGGGCCGTCCTAAAGAAAAGCGGGACATTCCAGGATCAGATCAGAAACCAGGATGGCTTCTATAAATCTGAGACTGTCCCTGGAAAATAGGGACACCTGGAGGGCTTGCAAATAAGACCTTAT
This sequence comes from Podarcis erhardii, assembly GCF_964252035.2. Taxonomy (NCBI): domain Eukaryota; kingdom Metazoa; phylum Chordata; class Lepidosauria; order Squamata; family Lacertidae; genus Podarcis; species Podarcis erhardii. Next base: position 46,735,163 of record NC_138503.1, on the reverse strand, counting down.
ACTCAGCTCTCCTCCGGAAGAGGTTTGGCTCCGAAACTTGGAATGTAAAATCTGTTTTTCCCTTTGCAAAAAAATTTAGGAAGAAATGAAATGAGGATCAATAATAAAAATGAATATCTGCAAGCTTCTAGTGGCCAGAAGAACTCAAACCATGAATTAGCATGATCATGACACCAGTTGTTCCAGAAGCTGTTGATAAGGAGCATATTTCAATGAATTGATCGTCCTGAAACATTCCAGATGCTCAAATTCTCTTAAAATCCTTCAGATTTGGCAGACCACACCTGGAGTCCTGCGTCTGGTTCTGGGTACCACGTTTTAAGAAGGGTATTGACAAGCTGGGGCAAGCTTGTTTCAGGGGATAGAATCCAAACCCAGGGATTCAAATTACAAGAAGGAAGAGTCCAACTAAACATTAAGAAGAATGTTCTGATGGCAAGATCAGTTCGACAATGGAAGCTGATGGACTCGCCTTCAGTTTTGACAGAGGTTGGATGCCCATATTTCAGGGGATTTTGAGCTATTGCAGGGGGCTGGACTAGATGGCTCTATGGGTCCCTTCCAGCTCCACAATTCTATGGTTCTAGTCTTCATTTTAAGCAAATCAGGGTGAATGACCAATACATAGATTGCCCAGAGGACCTCAAAGATGGGGGAAGAACTGGGACAATGATTTCGAGGGATAGGGACCTGAACAGAACTGCCTCATGCCCAGGGACGCGGACTTATAAAAAATATTGGGGGGGCCCGGGAAAGCTCATGAATAATAAATAAGCTCATGAATATGCAAATAAAGTGGCGCTGCCTCCTCGTGAGCGAATAGGGGAGAGCGTGCTGCGCCTATTAATCAGCTCCAAAGGAAATTGGGTGGAGCTTTTGCTCGGGAGGGAGGGCAGGAGGCATGCAGCCCGCCCCTCCCTGTGCATTTTGGGCTGGGGGAGGGGCGGCGATGGCGCTCTGCTGGAGGGGCGCCGGAGATTATTGGGGGGGCGGAGCCCCCCCAAACGAATTTTTGAGGGGGCTCGGGCCCCCTCAAGCCCCATGGAGTCGGCGCCTATGCTCATGCCTATTGAGAGCCAGTGTGGTGTAGTGGTTAAGAGCAATAGACTCATAATCTGGAGAACCGGGTTCGTGTGTCCGCTCCTCCACATGCATCTGCTGGGTGACCTTGGGCTAGTCACACTTCTCTCAAGTCTCTCAGCCCTACTCGCCTCACAGGGTGTTTGTTGTGGGGGAGGGAGGGAAAGGAGATTGTTAGCCGCTTTAAGACTCCTTCGGGTAGTGATAAAGCAGGATATCAAATCCAAACTCTTCTATTGCAACATATACAGCTGCAATGTATGGGTTTTTTTCTCCACAAATACTCTGCAGCATCGTTCGGAAAACTGCGCCCTAAGGCGACTCTGAATTCTGAACTGATCTGAGTGCACAGAACATCCTTAAAGTTGAATATTTGTTATAGAGCTCCACCTATTGTCAACATGAATTAACAGAGGTCCTGCATCTCATTTCCCCATCGTGGAATTTATGGCGGATCTTGAAAAGTCTTTTTTCTGGAAAACCAAATGCTGTTCTCACCACAATGCCCGCTACCCACCACTGATCAAAGCTGCCAACCTTTCAGCTGTTCTCTGCCGTAAGGTGAGTGTGAGTTATTAACACTGTTACACTGTGAAAAGCTTCGCTCTGGAATTGATTTTTGTGTGCCAAACTGCTGGTAAAATTGCAAAAGCTGTCCAGCGTGAGCTTTCCCCCCTGATGAACTGGCAACCCTGATACTGACACAAATCCTGATAAGGGGCCTGCCTTCAACAAAAACACAACACACAACAATTTATTTTATACTTAGGGGTTTTTTTAAAAAAAAAATGTACACCCAGCACAACATTTCTCAAATGAAATTGTTTAGAGCAACTTTGGAACTCCTGGCCTCTTGAAATCAGACAAGCTCCTTCACTGTCCAGTTTTCGGCACCTGCTAAAAATATTTCTGTTTAGGCAAGCCTCTCTGAACATGCAGAAAGTTGGTGCGTGTTTTAATCTAGTTTTTAGCATGTTGTTGGTTTTAATTATTTTGTGAATGTTTTAAATGGGTTTTTTTATAATTGTTCATTTTACCTTGCTTTATTTTTTTGGTAAATCCTTTTAGGTTTTTATTGCTACCAAGTGGTACAGTGGTGCCCCACAAGACGAACGCCTCGCAAGATGGAAAACCCACTAAACAAAAGGGTTTTCCGTTTTGGGGGTGCTTCGCAAAACAAATTTCCCTATGGGCTTGCTTCGCAAGACGAAAATGTCTTGCGAGTTCCTGCGGGTTTTTCCCCCTTTTTCCCCCCTTTTTTCTAAGCAGCTAAGCCGCTTATCAGCTGATCCACTAAGCTGATAAGCCGCTAAAAGCCGCTAAACCGCTAATAGCGCTAATCTGCTAATCCGTCAATGGGCTTGCTTCGCAAGACGAAAAAACCGCTATACGAAGAGACTCACGGAACGGATTAATTTCGTCTTGCGAGGCACCACTGTATATGTATCTTGAGAAAGAATTTTTTTAAAAAAAAATAAAGCAGGGAAGTTTCCGGCCTGTGGTTGTGATTTGGCCTTTGACATCTGAGATATTTGTTTTCAGGACTCATTCAATGCCTGTGACTCTAACTTGTTCTAAACCTTTTAAATATTGTTTTTAATATTAATACTGTTTTTAATTTTGCTGCCTTCAGACAGCTCAGGGGTTGGATAACTCCATACCCTCCAAAATTTCTCCAGTGAAAATAGGAAAAGCAGAGGGACGCGGGTGGCGCTGTGGGTTAAACCACAGAGCCTAGGACTTGCCGATCAGAAGGTCAGCGGTTCGAATCCCCACGACAGGGTGAGCTCCTGTTGCTTGGTCCCTGTTCCTGCCAACCTAGCAGTTCGAAAGCACGTTGAAGTGCAAGTAGATAAATAGGTACTGTTCCGGCAGGAAGGTAAATGGCATTTCTGTGTACTGCTCTGGTTCGCCAGAAGCGACTTAGTCATGCTGGCCACATGACCCGGAAGCTGTACCCGGTTCCCTCGGCTGAGTCGACCATGACTGGACCTAATGGTCAGGGGTCCCTTTACCTTTACCTTTAAGGAAAAGCTGGACATTCTGGGATCAAATCAGAAACTGGGACGGCTTCTATAAATCCGGGACTGTCCCTGGAAAATAGGGACACTGGGATGGTCTGTAGTTATAGGATGTTAGCAGCTTGCTGACTATTGCAAAGTAGTGGTATTGTGAGGTTAGGCAGGGAATGTGTGAGAAAGCTCAAAACACTGCAGAGGAAGCCAGAGTCATACCTGTCTTGATTCGAGCTGCTGCCTAGCATTTGAGGAAAAATGGAGTCTTTTTGTTTTCCTCTTCTCATATATCCCATCACAGTGGGACAAAGTAAGATGCAGCAGAGAACACTTTTGTCTTTGTTCTGCACCATCAGTGGATTATGCCCCCCCAGAAAGTTGGTCATGGAGGGGCTGTCAGTAAGAAATCTTAATTTATTTGAAAATAATTATATTAAATTGTGGAAAGAGGTTAAGAAAGAATTGGAAAGATGGGAGAGAGTGAAGCTCTCCCTGCTAGGCTGAATTTCAGCCCTTAAAATGAATTTGTTGCCCAGGATGCTGTTTTTATTCCAAACAATCCCAATTTTAAACAATTCAGGCTGCTTCAAAGAATGGAAAAAAAGATATTTCTAAATTTATTTGGCGGGGAGGAAAGCCAAGTATTAAACATAAAATTGTGATAGATATAAAAGAAAGAGAAGGCTTTGCTCTACTAGACCTGCAAATGTATTATGAGGCAGCCTGTTTGTATCGGTTAAAAGAATGGATTACATTGGATAATGCAGATATTATTTAAAATTTGGCTGGCATGCATGTCCTTGGCATGGGAAGGTGAAAATTTATAAAAGTTTTATGAAACCTATTCTTAGGTGGAACCTGTATAGAGTTTGGGAGAAATATAAAAATCTGCTAGAAAGAAAAACACATTTATGGCTATCTCCTAATAAGGCAATTACAATTAAGAGAGTTAATATGGATAGACAATGGGCAACCTACAGAAAATTGCTGCATTTCACAGGGTGGGAGGTGGACCAAAACTGAAATCAATGGAAAACTTAAAGAGTCATGTTACGGACCAGTTGCAATACTATCAGTTATATTATATGTTTAAATTAGATAGAATGTTTTTTTTTTTTAGACCAAAGCTCACAATTTGAAAAAGAACTCCTACAAAACAAAGATAAACTTTTGTCTAAAATGTACAACCTGTTATTAGAATGAGAAGCAAAAAACAAGCTAGTCAAAGCCTCAATAATGAACTGGGCAATAGCTATAGGACACAACATACTGTAGATTTTAACCTCTGGGAGAAACTTTGGAAAAGCGACTTGAAATTTATAGCATGTTATTCTTTGAAAAAGAGATGCAGGTGTATGTCAAAGTGCAAGTAGATAAATAGGTACCACTCCGGCGGGAAGGTAAACCGCGTTTCCGTGTGCTGCTCTGGTTCGCCAGAAGCGGCTTAGTCATGCTGGCCACGTGACCCGGAAGCTGTACACTGGCTCCCTCAGCCAATAAAGCAAGATGAGCGCAGCAAGCCCAGAGTCGGCCACGACTGGACCTAATGGTCAGGGATACCTTTACCTTTACCTTTATTCTTTGAAAAAGAACTATTTGAAAATGATTCATAGATGGTAACTAACTCTGAGTAGGCTTGCTAAGATTTACAAGGCAGAATCAGATAAGTGCTGGAAGTGTAAAGAGGGAACGTTCTTTCACATGTGGTGGACATGCAAAAAGGTAAAAGAGTATTGGGAAATGATTTATAATGAATTGAAAAAAAATGTTTAAAATTACTTTCCCAAGAAAACCAGAGACCTTTCTGTTGGGGATAACTCAGACTGAAATCCCCAGGTTTCAGAAAAGGTTATTTATGTTTGCAACAACTGCGGCCCGTGTTTTGTTAACCCAAAAATGGAAAGTGAGCGAGGTCCCAGCTAAAGAAGATTGGCAACTTAATTTGACAGAATACGCACAACTTGCAGATTTAACATATAGAATAAAAGAGCAAGAATAACATATGTTTAAAGAAGATTGGGAAATGTTTGTTGCGTATATGGAAAATAACTGTGCACAGCTGAAAACGCTGGCAGCATTAAGATAAATTCAACAGAGTAAATAATCTTTGACGGGTGTAATAGTGGAAAACCAATTGGAATAGTTTTGTAAAATATGCAGGGATGTAAGATGTTCAAAACGAAGCATGGAAAGAGAAGAAGGGAAGTCACTGACGTTTTAAAGTGTGTAAAATAATTGTAAAACAGAAAATCAGAGAGAGAGAGAGAGAGAGAGAGAGAGAGAGAGAGAGAGAGAGAGTTTGCCATGAGGGAAATGTGGTCCTCAGGCAGCAAAGTTTTCCTAGAACAAAATTAAATAACGTGCTCCTGTTTGCAGGTACAAATTCCAGGTGCTTAAAACTAAAATCTACAGTTCAGAGACTTTAAAAATGAAACCCCCCACTCTGCCCCCACTTGCCACTCCTAGTTAAAAAGTTAGCTGCCACAAGCCCTGAGCTCTGCCGTGAGTTAAAAGGGCTGTCAGATACACTTGCTGGAGGAAGTGAGTTAATAACAAAGGTTTGGTGTCCTAGAAACGGTCATTGTGATGGATAAAAAAGACGAAGAGAACTGTTGGGACTACTCGAAAGTTGTGTGTGAAAAGGACTACTGCTGTCAGACAGAGACGTGAGTGGCAAGATCTGGCTCGAGAAGTCATTATTTTGTTGAAATAAAGTCCCAAGATTGGCAGAAAGATGAAGGCTGCAATCTCTGGCAAGTTCTCAACAGCGCCTTGACTCTTTTGACAGGAACTGATGCAGGTATTTCTGTGTGGGTTACCCCTCGAGGCCATTTCTATTCAGCTATAACAATAATAAAAGAAAAATCCTTAATTATTTGATTTTAGTTGGGAAAACCTTGGGGGTGGGAGAGGCTGTCTCCTGGTGCCAAAATGACAACAGGGCGACGTGTTGCCATTTTCGTCAGCGGATTTCTAAAAATGTATTTTATTTTTATTTGGGTAATGTGGCATTTTTATCTGTGAGTCCCCATTGTCAGTTGAAAAATGGCTCATCCCAAGATTTGCGTAGAAATCCTTTTCGTCTTTCCTCCTCCCACCCAACCCAACCCATGTAATTCTATTTTGCAAACTGCACAATAACAAAGCAATCAGCTCCAGATCTCTCATGTGTCATTTATTATGGTATATGATTTGGGGAGGAGGGTTGGAGCGAGATAAGCAGTAAACTCAAATAAACACTAAGTAAAGCAGGCTTCCTTACTTCCGGGTTAGCCCACCGGCAATGGCGGAGCTCCTCCGATCAGGAGGAACTTGCTCCATGAAAGGTAGGGTCTGAACCGCCACGGCGAAGGCGGAGACCCTTAGAAATCACAGGCGGAAGAAGCCTGTGAACTTGGGATTCGGCTGGCACCTTTTGCACCTCCTCTACTCGCGGGGAGACCCGGTATCGGGAATCCGGAGCGATGTGGGGTGAGTGGCGCAGTGCTTTGAATCGACCGCTTCTTTCACGGAGGGAAGCCGCATTGCTGCTGCTGGAGAGCACTGACTTTTTCCTGTGGACAACTGGATTTTAAACAACAACCCGTGAGTAGAACGGAAAATTGGATTTCTAAACACCTTAATTTGGCATCGAACGGGGAAGGTTCAAAACAGGAAGTCCGCCTTCCCTTTTTGTAAATAGACTGAAGCAAAGTAGTTGCTTGCTAATGTAACCTTATTCCATTTCCCGTGCCGCTGCCAAGGGATCGAAGGAGACAAGAAACACCAGGGTGTGGTTCCACAGAGAAAAGGATTTATTTGAGATCTGCACAGAGGCAACCAGTGGAATATCTTCCAAAGACTGGCGGCCCCTATACTGTGTTCAGCAAGCACTCTTATACCTGGGAGCATACATTTGTCCCCCCAATCAGCTGGCAAGGTTACAACTTATTACCTTATATGGCATATGGCTATATGGCTAGCTAAGCTCCCCTCCCTCCCTTCTATGTGTTTTCTTCTTCTCTTGCATTACTGAGGCAAGAAGCATGAAGCAGGAAACAGCTTCTGGCCTACATAGCTGAGGCAGGAAGCAGCTTCTGGCCTACATAGCTGAAGCAATTGCGGTTTTAACCACAGCTGCTGCTAGCTGCCTAACCACAACTGCAGCAGTTAGCTTGGGTCCTGATATTATTGAGATTAACCCTTCCCTCTCCCTTCACTAAGGTCTTGGAAAGCTTCATGTAAAGGATCAAACTCCCATTGATTGAGACAACTAAACCCCCCTTGGAAGCAGGGGAAGAGGGGGGAAATTTTGACCAAGTGAGCCTGCAGGAGAGATTGAAATTAAATCACACATCTCTGAACCTGGGAACTGGCTGTAAAAAAGGGGGGGGGAGGAAAAAGTCCATTGACGGTGAACAGTACATATTTGACAGCTAGCTAAGAGAAAGATGCTGTTTCTATTGTCCGCTTCTGCGCGTAAAAAGAAGAAAAGGTAACTGAAAATTGATACTTTTTTACTTTTGGAACTGTGTTGGAAAGGACTGATACACTGTTTTCCCCTAGAGGGAGTTTTTGGAATTCAGCCGTAAGATAAGGACTATGAGAAACTAGAGTTTTGACCTTGAACATCCCAAGAATGTCGGCTGAGGAAGACTTAGTATCTGCATTCTATAAGACAAACTATCTGTTGGAAAAACTTCATAAACAGATAGATGCTATGGCTACTGGAATTGTCATCTTGGGATCAAAAGTGGGCATTAATATAGAAGTTGTTCAGGATCCACCACAGGAAGTTATTCCAGCTGAACAAATTGTTGAAAAGGAGAAGGAGAAAGTCGCTGATGTCGAACCTAAAGCAATACAAGGGGGAGCTCTAACCTTACAGAGGCAAATTCAAGATTATAAATTGAGACCCGTCATGATTGAAACTAGAAATAGCCAGATTTTGAAGGCTGGTGCCTGGCCTGGACTGGAAAAGAAAAGTTGGAGAGATCCACTTATGTTGGGATCAACTGATTTTTGGAATATGGACTTGAGCCAGGAGGAGATGGGAGCTTTGGGGTCCTTTGGACTTGGAGGAACCTTGAAACAAGATTTGAAATACTTTATGGATCCTAGATTTAACTACGGAAATTTGGCTAATCTGTCAAGAAGGAATAAAAGTATCGTTGAGTTGGAGCCTCCCCGAGATCTGCTTTTTAGCACTAAAGATTATGAAGAAGACTGGCAGAAGGGATGTAAAGAAGAGTTAAGAGCCTCAGACATAAGATCTCTGGGTTGATGGACTGTATGGGGTCGACGGAAGTGACTGGCAGAGGCCAGACCAGAGAGAGGAGACGGTGGAAGAAGATTGGAAATTTTAAAGTTTATATATGGAAATTTTGTAAAACTTAATGAGGGATAGAAAAATCGTGGAATGAAATTTTATGACCTTAGTGGGAATGTCTTAAGAGGTTATAGGCATATTAGTTTTAATGAGAATTAAGATTAGAAATATTTAAGGAAAGTTAGAGGGATGTTGGAATGAAGTTATGTGGTTTTAGTAGAAATGTTATAAAGGATAAAGTAAAAACGGATTCTTCATTGGTGAAAGAAGGGAATGTAAAATTATAGTGTATTAAGAACAAAAAAATTTTTCCTTCCAGTAGCACCTTAAAGACCAACTAAGTCAGTTCTTGGTATGAGCTTTTGTGTGCATGCACACTTCTTCAGATACACTGAAACAGAAGTCACCAGACCCTTCTATATAGTGAGAAGGTGGGGAGGGGTATTACTCAGAAGGGTGGTGGGATTGGGTGATTGGCAGATAGCTGTGATGAGCCTGTTGACGACTCTTAACGACTGCAATAGGTCTTACAGGAAAAAGCACCTTCTCACTATATAGAAGGGTCTGGTGACTTCTGTTTCAGTGTATCTGAAGAAGTGTGCATGCACACGAAAGCTCATACCAAGAACTGACTTAGTTGGTCTTTAAGGTGCTACTGGAAGGAAAAAAATTTTTGTTTTGACTATGGCAGACCAACACGGCTACCTATCTGTAAGTGTATTAAGAAAAATTATTAGGACAAAGGAAAGGATTTGCTGAAATATCTAATTGAACTAGAATACGAAAAAGGGAGGTGTGAGGAGGTCAAGGAAACAAGTTAAAGAAATATAAGTTATGTGAAGGTTTAAATTGGTTTTGTTTTTCTTTTTTGTATTTTTTGCTTTTTATTGTATTTTTCTTTTTTCTTTTTTGCTTTTGCTATTGTGACATATTGTTTTGTTTTTTGTTTAATTTGGAGTTTTTTTCTTCCTTTTTCCGGTGTAATCTTTAAAACTTTAATAAATATTATTTCAAAATCACAACAACAACAACACTAAGTAAAGCAAACATCTGACATAGCCCCTCCAAAGCAGCTGTAGGTTGTGAACTCTCAAGAGAAGCATTTATGAAAGTCAGGAAAGGAAGCTCTGCTGTGTCAAATTGATTAGACGTCGTTTGGGCCCTTGCTTTCTGCATATCAGGCACGAATCTTTCAGTGTGTGAGAAAAGAGAGGACAAGCACACTTATTCCAATTTGCAATCAAAAAGGCATAGGGCATTTTGTGAGACCATCCTCACAGTCTACATTTAAAGCGCTATGATTCCACTTTAAACAGTCATGGCTTCCCCCCAAAGAATCGTGGGAACTGTAGTTTGTTAAGAGTGTGGAGAGTTGTTAGTGTTGTAAACAAAGTCTGCCCTTTTCCCCTTATGGGGTATCCAAGAGCCCGTATAGAGTCCTTACGTGGGTTCCCTTTTGGTAGGAGAAAATAACAGAGGCCAACCAGAGAATATTGAGAAGCAAAGCAGCTAGTAAGCCTGATCTTTAAGCTGTTGCAACAGGGTGCTTCCCTCACACGCAGGAAAGGAGGAGGACCTCGAACAAAGGTGTGCCTGTCCTTATATAGCCATTTTAAATTCCCTGCCCTGGAGCTCAAGACCACCCCTCCATACATACATACATACATCACTGAAGGGGTGTAACCCAAGACCACCCCCACAAACATCATACATACATCACAGAAAAGGTGGTCTACAACAGAAATTTGAATGTTGTTGTTTTTCCTGTCTGCCAGGTTATCTGATTGCCTTTCCGGGTAGTCTGCCCATTCCTTTGAAATGGTGATTACTTAATTCCTGTAACAAGGAAGGTTTTTTTTCACCTCCTCCCTCCTTGCAGAGAAACATTTGGTCAGCTTGGGAGTCAAAATGGTTTCAGGACTGTTGGGTTGAAATAAACGACAGACGAATGACAAGTGTCATATGGGAGGCATCTCCCGAGCATGTCTCGGGAAGTCCCTTTTATTGAATATTACAGCATTGCCACATATGTGCTCGTTGCTGATTGGTTAACACAAATACAAAGCAAAGGTTGTATATAAGCATCAATCATCAATAGACCAAAGGCTGGGAAAGGGAACACAGAATTGGACAGGCGTGAAAACCTCCTTATTAAACTATAACTAGTGATTGATATATAGCATTCATCCGTAGATGTGGTCAACCAAGCACTATGAACAGGTCAGGGTGCGAACTCAATGTGAACTGAACATTCTAGGGTGAAGAAGGAATGTCTCAGCTTAAAATGGTTTTTCCAGAGTCATGTGAAGAAGCAAAACTTCCCATCACAGGACTGTCTTCCTGTGCTGCTTCAGACATGTGGTTTATATATTTATATACGTGTTTACTTGGTACATTTATGAATGTTTATTATATATCTAAGACCTTAAAATTCTTATTACATTAGGAAACCCCTTTCCCCCCGCTCAGAGTGTCACAATTCCAGAATTGCTTAATAACCAACACCTCTCCCTAGGAAATCCTGGGAATTGTAGCTCAGCGGGGGGGGGGGGCATAGTCACATTCTAACAACTCTCAGTGCCTACAGCTCTCAGAATTCTTTAGGAGAAATCCATGAGCATTCGAAGTGGTATCATAGTGCTGTGGTAGGTAAAGGTAAAGGACCCCTGGACGGTTAAGTCCAGCCAAAGGCAACTATGGTATGCAGTGCTCATCTCGCTTTCAGGCCAAGGGAACCGGCCTTCGTCCACAGACAGCTTTCCGGGTCATGTGGCCAGCAGGACTAAACCGCTTCTGGCGCAACGGAACACCGTGACAGAAACCAGAGCGCTCGGAAGCGCAGTTTACTTTCCTGCCACAGCGGTACCTATTTATCTACTTGCACTGGCGTGCTTTCAAACTGCTAGGTTGGCAGGAGCTGGAACAGAGCAACGGGAGCTCATTCCGTTGTGGGGATTCAAACTGCCAACTTTCCTATCAGCAAGCCCAAGAGGCTTGGTGGTTTAGACCACAGCACCACCCGCATCCTACCTGTGGTAGGACTATGTATTCAACGTGGCAATGAAGCAAGGGTATTCTGATAAACAACAGACAAACAGAGTTCAAGGGAAATCACCTTTATTTCATAACTGCAGTTATGGTGCCCAGTCCACATGGACTGAGGCAAAGTATGCAGCTCAGTCCAGGATTTTATACATCTCGAAAGGTATGCCCACATGATACAAGAGCACCTAGATCCATCTCTCTTATGATACCGGATGAGCAACAGTTGAAGAAGGTCATTACGGCAGGCAAGCATGTAGTGCCAGTTTCTTACACGGCTTTCCATCCTTCCCTTAGATCTTTTACCAAAGATATCATGGCCACTGGTCCCATCACCTCCTGGCAAGTAGAAGGGGAAGAAATGGAGGCAGTGAGAGATTTTACTTTCTTGGGCTCCATGATCACTGCAGATGGTGACAGCAGCCACAAAATTAAAAGACGCCTGCTTCTTGGGAGAAAAGCAGTGACAAACCTAGACAGCATCTTAAAAAGCAGACATCACCTTGCCAACAAAGGTCCATATAATTAAAGCTATAGTTTTCCCAGTAGTGATGTATGGAAGTGAAAGCTGGACCATAAAGAAGGCTGATTGCTGAAGAATTGATGCTTTTGAATTATGGTGCTGGAGGAGACTCTTGTGAGTCCCATGGACTGCAAGAAGATCAAACCTATCCATTCTGAAGGAAATTCGCCCTGAGTGCTCACTGGAAGGACAGATCCTGAAGCTGAGGCTCCAATACTTTGGCCACCTCACGAAAAGAGACGACTCCCTGGAAAAGACCCTGATGTTGGGAAAGATGGAGGGCACAAGGAGAAGGGGACAACAGAGGACAAGATGGTTGGATAGTGTTCTCGAAGCTACCAGCATGAGTTTGACCAAACATGCAGGAGGCAGTGGAAGACAGGAGTGCCTGGCGTGCTCTGGTCCATGGGGTCACGAAGAGGTGGACACAACTAAATGACTAAACAACAACAACAATTGACCAGCTTCCTGGTGGGTTATGCTTACCATGCGAGCACCTCTAGCTAACCTAGCAGGCAAGCATGTTAACATGCAAGGATTTCTCTTCAAAGAAACCTTTCATCCTTCCCCTTTGATAGCTTGCCAACTTCCTATAGCTGCTCAGCTCAGGTCAGTTCAGCTAGGCTCCCTAAGAATGGTTCACTCACAGTTCTACATGTTTCCAGCCTAGGTCAGCTTTACCTCTTAGCAAACTGCAAATTACTGCAGAGGGAATGTTTGCATGGACAGGCGAAGTCCCCCAAACCCTGGGTGCGTGGAATAACAACTCAAGACCACATGGCATGGGATTAAAATTGGCCACAACTTTATTATGTTTCAGATGTGGGTAGACCTTGGCTCAGGCACTGGGCGTTTATCCCTCCCAGTCCCCCACCGGGGATCTGGGGAACACCAGGGTTATCCAGTGTGGGGGGGGGGGATGGGCTGGCTCTGGAGAACATATGTTCAAGCAGAGAAAGCCTGCCCCGTGGACAGAAATTAAGTGGTTTCCAGCTGTAATGCTTAAGAGATATGAAAAAAAGGTTTAGAAATAAGTAAAAAACTAATGGTGAGGATTTGCTGAACTAACAATTTGAATTGGAATACAGGAAAGGGAGGTATGAGGAGGTCTGGAAAATAAGTTAAAAGAAAATAAGTAATGGAAATTCTATGTGTGTGTTTTTCTTCTTTTAATTGTTTTGGTATTTTTGTATTTCTGTTATCTTTTCTTTTTATTTTTTACATTGTATTATTTCTTGAAAACCTTAATAAATATTCTAAAAAAAGAGAGAGAGAGAGAGAGAAAGCCTCCCCTGTTACACCGCCGTTGCAGGGGAGAGCAATGACAACCTCTAGGCCTACAGTGGACACTTGGGTTGCAAATGTGATCTGTGTGGGATGCATGTTTGTAACCCGCAGCGTTCGCAACCCACATCTGCGCACACGCAGGTTGTGATTTGGCGCTTCTGCACATGCGCAAAGCACAATTTAGCACTTTGTGCGACCGCCAAAACATGGAAGTAACCCATTCCAGTGCTTCCGGGTTTCAGCGGTCCATAACCCAAAAAAAGGGAACCTGAAGCGGCTGTAACCCAAGGTATGACTATACTACCAAAGCCTCCCCTCAAACAACTCCTTTAATGGGGGGGAAGAAGAAGAAGAAGAAGAAGAAGAAGAAGAAGAAGAAGAAGAGGAGGAGGAGGAGGAGGAGGAGGAGGAGGAGGAGTTTGGATTTGATATCCCGCTTTATCACTACCCGAAGGAATCTCAAAGCGGCTAACATTCTCCTTTCCCTTCCTCCCCCACAACAAACACTCTGTGAGGTGAGTGGGGCAGAGAGACTTCAGAGAAGTGTGACTGGCCCAAGGTCACCCAGCAGCTGCATGTGGAGGAGCGGAGACGCAAACCCTCTGGGCACTTCCTGGAGTCCTTTTTCAAGTGGAAAATAGCTTTGGAATGGAGGAAACTGGCAAAGGAGTTGATTTTATGTTATTTTTAAAGCTAGGTATCTTCCCTGAGCTGTCAAGTTAAAAGGATACATTTAGGCATAATATTTGTAACATTTAACAACTTTAAAGATGTGCCCCCCCCCCCGTAATTTCCGTAACAGTTCCCTTCACAAGTATGTGTCCAATTGCAGCCTAATTTCTTTTCTTTATAGATAGAGATAGAGGTAGATAGATAGAGTCGTGATCCCACTGGCTTTTTTTAATCCTCACTCGTAAGATGGATCCTGAGTTGACAGTAGTCGTATTTAATCCTGAGACAGTTGTCAAAAATAAATAAATAAAAGGAAACAAGGAAAGAAAGGGTTCGATGTGTGCGCCCTTTTAAAAACCAGTGAGTTGGAGGAGGGAGTGATTTAATGTTGCCCCAGCAGCCTTCACATTTTTCGTGAGTGCAGCCTCAAAACCTCCTGCCAGCTGACATTGCCTATGACTCTAGGCAATGTCAGCTTACCAGGCTGGGTCAAAAAGAGGCCGCTTTTTCCTGCTTTTTAATTAGACAGAAATGAGCTCAAATGGGTTGGTTGACTTACGACAAAGCACACACCAACCCAAACCAGTCTTTGCCCCGGGGAAATGGTGGCCAATTAAGTCGATTGTGGCTGCCATGTAGATGGGTTCAGAATTTGCAGGAATCTAAGAACAAGGGCGCGGGTGGCGCTGTGGTCTAAACCACTGAGAATGGGCTTGCCTATCAGAAGGTCGGCGGTTCGAATCCCTGGGACAGGGTGAGCTCCTGTTGCTCGGTCCCTGCTCCTGCCAACCTAGCAGTTCGAAAGCACGTCAAAGTGCAAATAGATAAATAGGTACCACTCCGGCGAGAAGGTAAACGGTGTTTCCGTGCACTGCTCTGGTTCTCCAGAAGTGGCTTAGTCATGCTGGCCACATGACCCGGAAGCTGTATGCCGGCTCCCTCGGCCAATAAAGCAAGATGAGCGCCGCAACCCCAGAGTCGGCCACGACTGGACCTAACGGTCAGGGGTCCCTTTACCTTTAAGAACAAGGAGGAAGCAGTGGCATTGCCCCCCTGTGCAATTTACATTATATCCCTGGGTTTTTATTGATTTATATTTTATTTTAAAATATCCACACACACACAGCATTACTAGACTTGCTCTTCACTAAACATGATCAATCCCGGGGTGAGGAGCAAAGGCATAAAGTAAATAAATAAACAGGAAAGTAATATGCCAAAATCATATAAGCAGGTCCAGTCAACACCAGCAATTCTGTCCTAGGCTAAACCAGCAAAAAAAAAGCACATTTTGTAATGTTTGGGAACAAAGGTTCAATGAGACAGTGGTACCTCGGGTTAAGAACTTAATTCATTCTGGAGGTCCGTTCTTAACCTGAAACTATTCTTAACCTGAAGCACCACTTTAGCAAATGGGGCTTCCTGCTGCTGCCGCCGCGCCACTGGAGCACGATTTCTGTTCTCATCCTGAAGCAAAGTTCTTAACCCGAGGTACTATTTTTCTGGGTTAGCAGAGTCTGTAACCTGAAGCATCTGTAACCTGAAGCGTCTGTAACCCGAGGTACCACTGTAATGCCCAACTTTATGCTGCTTTCAGTGTGCTGTAACAGCAATTCTTTATGCTCTTTATCATTGGTTTATTTTGTTTATTAATAAAATATTTTATATAAAAACATTAATATTTCCAATTTAACGAAATACCTAGCTGAAAACATACACAAAACCATTCCAACAGGCCCCTTCAACACAACGCATCAATACATATGTAATGTTATGGAAGCATAAACGTATTAACATGTCCACTTAGGACTATTTGGTATCAACTGGCAATTTATAAGGTATCCTAAGTATTATTCTTAGGCTTATAAATAAACATTTTGCAAAAGAAAGAAAGCTCTTCGCTGCAGGTGAGTCTGTGAAGGAAGACCTTTGTTGAGCCTGGCTGAATTGCCAAGAACATAGACTGCATCACTTTGATACACACAAAAATGTAGTTAGCAGAACTCCCGGAAACATCTGCATTGTCTCTTTCTGTTAGAAGTAGTAATTTGGTACTTATCATAACAAAGCCCAAGGACATGTGGGTGTGAATGGATTGGTATTACAGGAGGCCAAAGCAGAATAAGGCTGTGTTTCCCAAGGACAAAGAAAGCCAGAGGAAGTTCAAAAGAACTGCAAATAAACTGAGACTTTGCAGCTTAGTGGCCTCCAATATCCTGTGGGGTACAGTAGGTAAAGGTAAAGGACCCCTGACCATTAGGTCCAGTCACAAACGACTCTGGAGTTGCGGCACTCATCTCACTTTACTGGCTGAGGGAGCGGGTGTTTGTCCGCAGACAGTTTTTCTGGGTCATGTGGCCCGCATGACTAAGCCGCTTCTGGCGAAACAGAGCAGCGCACGGAAACACCATTTACCTTCCTGCCGGAGGGGTACCTATTTATCTACTTGCACTTTGACATGCTTTCGAACTGCTAGGTTGGCAGGAGCTGGGACTGAGCAATGGGAGCTCACCCTGTTGAGGGGATTCGAACCGCTGACCTTCCAATCAGCAAGCCATAGGCTCAGTGGTTTAGACCACAGTTCTGTCAGGAGCTCAGCCTACACTCGAGTAGGACCCTGGCAGAGACACATGCCCGACTGGCAGGTTCCCTCCCTCCTGGTTGATCATCCTGGAGCTTCAAAAGCTTTCTTCAGCCCGAACATCACCCCCTCCATCCCATTAATCTACGTCACTCCTACGTCAGGCAATCTGAGCTTGTTGCTGCTGTGCTCTCTGTTCTGTCACTCTTAAAGTCCGTCTAGTCTTAGGAGAAGTGGGGAATCAGGAATGCTTTCCAAGGACACTGAATCTGCCAGCTATCTCTCTCCTGGTGTTTCCTCTTCTAGCTGTTCCTCACCTAGTATCTCCCAGCTTTTCCCTTCTGGACTATGCCCCTCTGCAAACCACTGTTCTAAATCAATACTGTCCTCCTGCCCTTGGGAAGGTTCAGGAAAGAGGGGGCGGCTCCCACCATTCCTCCTCAGTCCAGCCCCCGACAATAACTGGATAAAGCGGAGGGGGGTGTTTCTCTCAGGTGGGCACCATTGCGATTATAAGACAACAATGGAGGCATTCGTGATGAGTTCCAGCACCTCTTTTTCTAGAAAAACAGCAGTGGGGTAAAGCATTCATAAATACGAATATATATATATATATATATATATATATATATATATATATATATATGAAAAATGCATTGTATAAGGGGGGAAACGCATTGTATAAGGGGAAATTGCTTTGCAAAAATCTGTACATTATGAGAAACTTGCACTAAAATGTTGGTATGTTAGGGTTGCCATATTTCAAGAAGTAAAAATCCAGACACAAAAAGTTTTAGGAAAATTGTTTAGCTTTTGGGGGGAAGGTTTCAAAAACCCAGACATTTTCGCGATTTCCAAAAATTTCCCCCGGACGCTACTTCTGGCGTAGGAAAATGGACATATGGCAACCTTAGAGTTAATTGCAAGCTACTGTACAGAGCTGAACTTAAGATGGGGAAAATGAGAAGAAACAGAAATGGAGGGATTCACTCATCCCGAATCTTATAATTGAGTTCTCTAATGCAGTGTTCCCCAACCCCCGGGCCACGGACCAGTGCCAGTCCGTGGATCAATCGGCACCAGGCCGCCCGAGGAACTTCAAATAATTTCACTGTGGCGGGCGGCCGAGGCGCAGAGCATTGCGCCCTCTCAAGCCTGCCCATTGTGTGACAATAGCGAATGAAAATTCGCTATTGTTACACTGATGCTCCTCCTGTCCAATCAGGGAGCGGGTCCTCCCACTTCCTGATTGGCCGAAAGGCAAACCTCATGCCATTGGCCGAGGAGGAGGCGCCACGGGAGGACTGAGGACTCGAGGTCGGAGACGCGGGGACTGAAGAGAAGCTGCTGTGAGGTAAGTGCATGGAGGGGGGGACTCAGCACTATCAAACGGAAAGAGGAGCAGCAATGGTTTTATTAGAATGCCCTCTCATTCACCCAGGCCTACTGCACTTATTTAGGTCAACAACTCCTGGGTCGAATGTGTTTGTGCGGGTTCAGGCATAAGTGCATGGAGGGGGTTCTCTGCTATTGAGGAGACTCAGCACTGTGATGCGATGATCTCTGTACTGAAAGGGGGAATGCTGGGGTATCTCTGTATTGAAAGGGGCATGCTGGCATCTCTGTGTTGAAAGGGGCACGCTGGCATCTCTGTATTGAAAGGGGAACGCTGTCATCTCTGTATTGAAAGGGGGCACAGTCATCTTTTGTGATTTATATATATATTTCACAGTTATTTTGTTACACTGATCACATTTTTGCGTTGATAGTTTTTTGATTTACATTTGGATTTAGGTGACATCTGGAGCTGAGCGGTTGCAAGCAGCAGTGGAGTGAAGAGAAAGAGAAGGTATCACTCTTCTAGCTCTTCTACCTGTTCACCGGTACTCGTGTGTACTGACGTGTTATTGTGTCTGCTTTAACCCACAAATTAGCAAAAATGAGTATGAAACAGACATCGTTAGAAAGTTTCCTTGGGAAGCAAAAAAGGCCCAGTGAACAGACAGAAGAAGAGCCTTCAACATCAAAGAAACATGCAACTTTTAACAGACAATACCATGAGTCCTATTTGAAATATGGATTTATTGGGACAGGTGATTCCCACGCATCAAAACCGCTCTGCATAGTTTGCGGCGAGAAGCCCCTGGAGTATTTTGAAATAAAAAAACGGGAGCACGAAGCACAAAAGATATTTATGAGGGCCACCACATCAATAAAGGAGAATGCACTGAGAGCATCATATTTGGTGGCTAACCGCATTGCTAAGGCTAAAAAGCCATTTACTATTGGTGAAGAATTGATCTTGCCCTCCACTAAAGACATTTGCCGTGAACTTCTAGGAGAGGCTGCTGTGGAAAAGATAGCACATGTGCCTTTGTCAGCTAGCACTGTGACTAGGTGCATTGAGGAAATAGCCGAAGACATTGAGGCACAATTGTTGGAGAGGATTAATACATCACTGTGGTATGCACTCCAGGTTGACGAATCTACAGATATCGACAACAAGGCACTACTACTTGTTTATGTGTGATATCTATATCAGGAGGATGTGCATGATTTGTTATGTGCACTATCTTTGCCAACCAACACCACAGGAGCAGAACTGTTCAAGTCACTGGATGGTTATATATCAGAAAAACTGAAATGGTCCTTTTGTGTCAGCATATGCACAGACGGAGCTGCTGCCATGAGCTGATGACTGTCTGGTTTAACTGCTCGGATTAAGGAGGTTGCACCTGAGAGTGAATCTACGCATTGTCGTTAAAGTTATTAACCACATCAAAGCACACGCACTTAACTCGCGCCTGTTTGAGCAGCTTTGTGAGGAGATGGACGCAGAGTACAGATGCCTTCTCTTATACACAGAAATAAGATGGTTATCCAGAGGAAAATCGCTAACCAGAGTATTTGAACTACAAGAGCCATTGCAAAGATTTCTCTCAGAAAAGAAGTCACCGCTGGCAGCACATTTCAGTGACAAGGTATGGGTCGCAAAACTGGCTTACCTGTGTGACATATTCAGCCTGCTCAATGAACTCAATCTGGGCCTTCAGGGGAAAATGACAACTGTTTTCAAGTTGTCAGACAAAGTAGCTGCATTTAAAGCCAAACTGGAGTTGTGGGGATGACGCGTGAACAGAGGCATTTTGGACGTGTTTCAGACATTAGCAGGGATTGTAGGCAAGACTGAGCTTGAACATTCATTCTGCCAGTTGGTGCACGATCACCTGTCTTTGCTTTTAAAAGAGTTTGAGCGCTACTTCCCAACCACAAAAGACCCACGAACTGGTAAGGAATGGATCCGCGACCCATTTGCCAGCAAATCAGGCGAATCTAGCATGTCTATGCAAGAAGAAGAAGAACTGCTGGAGATTGCAAATGACGGTGGCCTTAAAACTACGTTCAAGACAACCACTCTGCCGATGTTCTGGATTAAAGTCATGGCGGAATACCCTGAGATTGCCACCACAGCACTTAAATCCCTATTGCCATTTCCGACAACCTATCTGTGTGAAGCGGGGTTTTCTGCAGTGACAGCAACCAAAACAAAACAATGGAATAAACTGGACATAAGCAACACACTTCGGGTGTCATTGTCTCCTATTACCCCCAGATGGAACCGTCTCGTTGCAAAGAAACAAGCTCAGGGTTCTCATTGATTTGGCATTCTAGTGAGTTAAATAAAATAAATCACTTTATATTCATTTTTTGGTGTAGCTGTATTTTATTTTGAAGGCATGTTTAAATACAATTAAATTAAAATTATTAAATCAAAACAAGCGTGCCACGGAAAAATTATCCAAAAAATTATCAAATTATCAAACATTTACCGGTCCGCGGCGATAAAAAGGTTGGGGAGCACTGCTCTAATGGAATTGTTTAGTCATTCAGGACAGGCAAAAAGGAAGACTTCTTCTCACAGCGCTAAACAACTGCATGGATTTTGCTGCCAGAAGATGTGATGATAGAATAATATTTACATGAAGATATACAAATTTTTGACATAAGCAGGAGAAACGCAGAGCAAGAAATCCAGAGCAGAACAGCTGATTAGCAAGCAGACTTGTCAACAGCCCACAAGTAGATTAGGGTGAATGCGGACAAATGCTTGTTGTCATACAACAAATCAGAATAAATGCTCAGTGAAGACATCATATAACCGCTGAATAAGCTTTGCACAACCAAATGAGGATGAATGCTGAATAAGTGGGCAGTCTGGAGGAGTCTTCAGTAACTGCTCTGGAGGAAAATCCCCCCCCCCAACCAACTGATACACATAATAGATTGTGCAAGTGCTAATTAGTTCCCAGAACCTCTAACCAAGGAGACGACTTGTTTAGCATTAATTAGCTCTGAACAGTAACAATAAGGCATCTTTCCACAAGTATCCCTGTTAAGTTGTGGGTGAACATATCAGACGACACAGCAATTCTTCAGACAGCTCTTGTTTATTCACAGGCCCAGAACAGAACTGAACTGAAGGGTTCAGCCAACCTGCTTATATAGAGCTCAACTACATGGCAACAGTAACAACTTTCTGTAACTATCCAATCACTGAACGTCACTTTCAGTTCCTTATTTGCATATGCGGACCTGAGTGAAAACTATCTACAGTATCCCCCTGCTGGCCCAGGATGAGAACTTCAGTACATAACAACCTCCACCCCTTGTCATTGGATTAAGTCTAAATTGACATTTTGCAGGAAATCTCTTTCCTTACTCCCTGCCAGGAGGGCACCATCATCTCCTGCTTGTGAGTCCCGATTGGCCAGAGACCCCTCATGACCTCCTGGCCCCTGTGCAGCAGGAAACTTGCACCAATGTGCCTCGCAATGACTCGGTGCTTGAGTGAATTAGCTTCCAAGGTCCTCTTCTTCGATGCAATCATTTCTCTGTTGCTCTCAGGCGACCTGCTCGCTGAGCATTCATCCTGAGGTGCCCTCCACACACATTTCTCAGTTGTCAGGGACCGTGCTGAGGAGGGCTGCACTGAGGAAGAATAGTGGGAGTCATTGACCATACACGCATATACAGCCCACGTCTTCAGCGCCTGCATGGGCTGGGTGTCGGAAGCACCTTCTTTGACCTTCCGATCACAGGAACTCAGGAACAACAGCACAGCATTCCCCTGGAACAGGTCCTGGTGCAGTGGACTCACATTTGCTATTGTGAGCACCTCAAAAGCAGCAGAGAAAAGGAAACAAAACTGTGGAGGTTTCGTTGCATACCTAATTTTATTTCTACTGATTATACAAATAAAAGAATATAACAAACCTGTATGAGAGATTCAGCTCTCTCATCCTGCCATCTAGTCTCTAGACAGATCAAAGAAAACAGGGCACAATGCTAGGGACGGAAGAGTGGTTTCCGCCCCCTCCTTTCTCTGAGACAGAAAGTAAAACAAACATGATCTGGAGATCTTTGCAATGGGAGAGATGAAAATGCTGACAGTCATCCCCTTCCCCTGATCCTGAATCTTCCCAGGAGCAGGAGGACAGCACAGATTTGGAACAGTGGTTTGCAGAGGGGCACAGTTCAGAAGGCAGAAGCTGGGAAATACTGGATGGGGAACAGCTAGCAAAAGAAACACTAGAAGAGAAAGAGAGTTAGTAGATTCTTCACAGTCTCTGGATAGCATCCACCCCTCCTTCTCCAAAGTCACAGAGAGCTCAGAAAGTGTCAGAACAGAAAGCACAGAAGGTACAAGATCAGATTAGAAGAGGTAGAAGTGACGTAGATTAATAGGGATGGAGAGGGGAGTGTCCTTAATTGGGAGCACCGCCATTTCTAGGACATGTGCTCTTTGTTCTCTCGCTGTGATTATTAAAGATTCTAACTGGTAAGCCGTTCCTTTCATTTGATCTTCCTATCTACTGCCACAGAGGGGTGGAGGCCGATTCTCCGAAGCCTGACACCAGTAAAGGTAAAAGGTAAAGGATCCCTGGACAGTTAAGTCCAGTCAAAGGCAACTATGGGGTTGTGGCGCTGATCTCGCTTTCAGGCTGAGGGAGCTGGCATTTGTCCACAGACAGCTTTCTGTTTGTTTGTTTTTTTAAATGATATTTATTGAAGTTTCCATTAAGACACAAAAATACACAAACATACACAAACAAATACAAGTATAATTTCAATCCTTTTTTCCTTTTAAACCTTATTTCCTCGACCTCCTCACACCTCCCCCTTCTGTATTATAATTTCATTACTCTCCGCTCAACAAGTTCTTATCTTATTTTCCAACCTTAATTAAATAATTTTGTTAAATCATGGTATTATTTTCCTTTTCTTCTTTCTTTCATTCCTCAATTTATTTTTAAGACCTTATATCTATTTAGTTTAAAAAACCCAGTTTTAATTTAATCTTAAACCTTTTTTCTAAAGTCGGCCCAAGTTTCCCTTCCACGATTTTTCCTCATACCATAAAAGTTACAAAAAAGAAATAAACATATAAACAAGATCTAAGCAGATTATATCACCCTTCGGATTCCCAAATCCCACCCTCCCTTTCCCGGTTTTGATCCCCAAACCAGTGTCCATAAATGCGTCCATTTCTCAGCCTGGATCCCAAGCACCTGAGGCTTTTAGACCTCTCTCAGTTTCTCTCTGCCGGTCTTTTTGACAGTCCTTTGTTTTCAACACCAACTCTCGAAGAAGCTCTGTCCCAATAATGTCCATTTTTCTTCCAAACAGGCCTCTGTATTTAAGAATGGAGCTCAAATTTTGTTTCTTAAGTCTTTTAAATCTGTATGTCCCAAAAGCTCCAATTTCCATCTCAGTCAAATTTATGCTACCAGGCCTCTGGTCCAGCTTTGTCTTCTGCAACATTGTGGCTTCATCTTTAATTTCCAGTAAGTCCTCATATGTCTCTTGGGATTTTTCTAACTTCGTTTCCCCAGCTGCAGCAATTTCTGTTTCAACTTCAAGGGCTATTGGTTCAGAAACAAAAACTTGTGTCGGGTCTCTTCCTGTTCCCACAAGATTGTTTACTGTATCATTCAGTGCTGTTGCCCTTGTTGTTAAGATGTTGCTCTGGTCCTGGAACTTTCCCAGGAGATAAAAAGTCCTATTCAGCTCAGCGAGTATTTTTCCACTTGGAGCCATTTCTTGCAGTATTCCAAAACTCCCCTCTAGGGGGATTCTGTTTACTTAATGTCTTTACAATTTCAATCCAATAGACCAAAATGTAGCTTATTTTCCTTTGCTCACGACAATTTATATCCAAATTTAAGAAGATCTAACCAGCAGAATCACCAAAAGCGACGTTTCCTTTTATTTCCCAACTTTGACAGCTAGTTTGACAGCTGTCAAAGTCCGTATCTTTCCAACAGGCTCTTTCACAGATCGCACCCGGGTCCCGGGGGGTTGCACTTTAATTTAAACCAATTCTTATCCTCCAGCAAAATCAAATATACTGTCCAATCGCGAAGATAGTAGTTTTTCTTCCAAAAAGGCAAAGATGATTCTCCCAACTTTAGTTAGCTAGTCCTTGCTTTAGACTATCTACAAGGCGGGGGGGGTGGACTTCCTTTTTACACTTCCCCCGATCGTGCCGAATTTCAAAGAAGAATTTCCCTTTTAAGTCTAATTTCCGTATTACTCACGGGTTGTTGCTTTTAGTCCGAATATTGAAGGAAAAAGTCAGCGCTCTCCATCCATGGCATGCGGCTTCACTCAGCAGGGGAAGCAGAGGACTCTCAGCACCGCGCCGCTCCCGTTCCGCAGCCTTTAAAAAGGCTCCTTTGCGGGTCGGGGGGGCGCTAATGGTGCCCGCCGAGTCACCACGTCCACAGGCATCCGCCCCTGTGGTTTTAAGGGTCCCCGCGTCGCCGGCGCGGCAGAACCCGATCCCTACTGAGCCGATTCCCTCCGGAGATCAGAGGGAATCCGCCATTAGATGTTGGCGCTAACCCGGAAGTACCCACAGACAGCTTTCTGGGTCATGTGGCCAGCATGACTAAGCCGCTTCTGGCGCAACGGAACACCGTGATGGAAACCAGAACGCACAGAAAAACTGTTTACCTTCCCGCCACAGTGGTGCTTATTTATCTACTTGCACTGGCGTGCTTTCTTGCTAGGTTGGCAAGAGCTGGGACAGAGCAACAGGATCACACCTTGTAGCAAATATTTTAGCAATAGTACCAACTTAAATGGAGTTAAAGGATTGACAGACACAGCAATTGGAGAAAAAGAAGTTGAGGTTTTATTGCTGAGCAATAATGGACCCAGTTGGAATCCTTTCCAAAAGACTGGGACCCAGAGCATTGTAGCTCTGGGGTTGTGTACCTGACTACAGCATCATAGATCATGACACAATCAAATACATTCACGAACGCCAGCAAAAACAAGCAAATGAGCGCATTCGGCCAGGCTCCTGACCGTGTCAATAATAATAATAATAACTTTTATTTATATCCCGCCCTCCCCAGCCGAAGCCGGGCTCAGGGCGGCTAACAATAATCAAATAATCAAACAATCAAATAATCACACATTCTAAAAATATTTCATTATAAAAATTAATTAAAATCAAATTAATGGCAACCGATTAAGCAAAATTCTGTGCAGGTTGCCAGAGGAGGGAGTCAGGCTGCGCCCTGACCAAAGGCCTGGTGGAACAACTCTGTCTTGCAGGCCCTGCGGAAAGATGTCAGGTCCCGCAGGGCCCTAGTCTCTTGTAACGGAGCGTTCCACCAGATTAGAGCCGCAGCCGAGAAGGCCCTGGCTCTAGTTGAGGCCAGCCTAACCTCTCTGAGGCCGGGGACCTTGAGGATGTTATTATTTGCAGACCGTAGGTTTCTCTGTGGGGCATCCCAGGAGAGGCAGTCCCGTAGGTACGAGGGTCCTAGGCCGTATAGGGCTTTAAAGGTTAAAACCAGCACCTTAAACCTGATCCTGTACTCCACCGGGAGCCAGTGCAGCTGGTATAGTACCAGATGAATGTGATCTCGCAGCGAAGACCCCATAAGGAGTCTCGCCGCGGCATTCTGCACCCACTGGAGTTTCTGGGTCAGTCTCAAGGGCAGCCCCACATAGAGCGAGTTACAATAATCCAGTCTGGAGGTGACCGTCGCATGGATCACAGTGGCTAGGTCAGGGCGAGAGAGATAAGGGGCCAACTGCATAGCTTGGTGGAGATGAAAAAATGCCGCCTTTGTTATAGCTGTAATCTGCGCCTCCATAGAGAGGGAGGTATCGAAGATTACACCCAAACTCTTAACGGACGGTGCTGGCACTAATTGCACCCCCGCAAGAGATGGGAGTTGCCCCCTCAATTCCATATCGTCCCGCCCCAGCCAGAGGACCTCTGTCTTCGAAGGATTTAACTTCAACCGGCTCCCACATAACCATCCAGCCACAGCCTCCAGACATCTCGCCAGTGTGTCTGGGGCCGAGTCAGGATGGCCATCCATCAACAGACAGAGTTGGGTGTCATCAGCATACTGATGGCAACCCAGCCCAAAACTCCGGACAAGCTGGGCGAGGGGGCGCATAAAGATGTTAAAAAGCATCGGGGAGAGAATCGCACCCTGAGGCACTCCACACACCAAGGAGTGGCGTGATGACAATTCCCCCCCAAGCGCCACCCTCTGTCCCCAACCAGAGAGAAACGAGTGCAGCCATTGAAGGACTGTGCCCTGGATCCCTACGTCGGCAAGGCGGTGGTCCAGGAGTTCGTGATCGACCATGTCAAAGGCTGCTGACAGATCTAGAAGAATCAGCAGCCCCGTCCCACCTCGATCCAGCTGCCTGCGGAGATCATCTGTTAGGGCGACCAGAGCCGTCTCGGTCCCATGACCAGCGCGGAAGCCGGAGTTCAAGAGTTCTACTTTCAACTTCTGCTTTCTTAGTCTGTACATGCAGTCCAACCTTTTCCCCAGATTTAACAGTGCAAAATAGAAACTTAAGCAAGGAGGAACTTCTTAACTGTACTCCCCTGCAAGGTCATCTGCAAAAGCTTTAAGTTTGTATTGTTTCGCTCCGACCTGAATCCCTTCCACCAACCGGTCCCCTCTGATCATGTTCAAGAGCACCTCCAGAACCGAAATAAATAACAGAGGGGAAATCGGGCAGCCTTGTCGTGTTCCTTTTTCAATTTTGAACTCTTCTGTAACCACATTGTTAACTATCAATTTGGCCTTTTGTTCTGAATATATTGCATCAATCCCATTCTCAAACCCTCGTCCCACTCCCATTTCTTTTAAATTTCCCTTCATAAATTTCCAAGAAATATTATCAAAGGCCTTCTCCGCATCTATAAAAATTAGCACTGCTTTTGTGTTTATATCTGTTTGCAAAAGTTCCAGAATGTCAATAATGTTCCTTGTATTAGCAAACATGTGTCTACCTGGGAGAAAGCCTGCTTGGTCTTTATGGATTACCTTGTTTAAAACTCTTTTAAATCTGCTTGCCAAAACATCTGCAAATATTTTGTAATCCACATTTAAAAGGGAAATGGGACGATAGTTCTTGAGTTGTGTCTTTTCAGTTTCCAGTTTTGGTATCAATGTGATAAAAGCTTCCTTCCACGATTCCGGCGCCCTCTTCCCCTCCATAATTTCGTTGCAGACCTCCATCATTGGTTGGATCAGGTAGTCTTTTAATGTCTTATAATACTTGGAGGTCAGGCCGTCTGGCCCTGGAGATTTGCCCAATTGCATGTTCTGAATGGCTTGTTCAATCTCTTCTCGTGTTATTTTGTTGTTCAGGATTGATCTGTTTTTTTGTGACAATTTTGTTAGTCCATTTCTTTCCAAAAATTGTTTAATCTCAACCTCGTCTTGCGGCCCTTGAGTATATAATTTTTTGAAATATCTCTGGAAGCACTTTCTGATTTCCATGGGGTTCTGAATATTTCTTCCTTCAATTTCTAGATTTGTGACTGTATTTAATTTTTGTCTCTTCTTCAGCTGCCACGCAAGCAGTTTCCCACATTTATTCGCCGATTCAAAAGTTTTTTGTTTCATTAATTTAATTTTCCACTCTATTTCCTGGTTTATCAGTTTAGAATATTGTGCTTGGTAGAGTTTAATTTCTCTCAGAATCGGCTGTGACTTCGGATTTGATCTTAACTTCTTCTCCAGTTCTTTGATTTTCTGCAAGATCTTGTCTTTCCTTTCATTTTGTATCCTTTTCTTTACAGCATTCTGTTGTATCAAGAACCCCCTCATCACAGCTTTGCTTGCATCCCAGATAGTTCTTTTTTCCACCATAGTGCTCATGTTTATCTCAAAGTAATCCTTCAAAACTTTTTGGGCCTTCTTAATAATCTCCTGATCTCTAAGCAAGTTGTCATTCATCTTCCATCTAGAGGAACCGGTTGGCAGTAGTGTCATGTCCATCTTCAGTGCGTTATGGTCGGAGCAGGTCTTTGGGCAGATTTCCACTTTTCTAACCTTGGGTGCCAGACCTCTAGTTATCCATATTTGGTCGATTCTTGTCCAAGTCAGCTGGGCTTCAGAGAAGAATGTTCCCTCTCTTCCCAGGGGGCTCTTGGTTCTCCAAATGTCAATCCAGTCCATATTGTCTGTCATTTCAAAAAAAGTCTTTGGTAGTCTGCTGTCTTTTGTAACATTTTGGTTCATTTAAGGACATTGTGGTCAGGACCTTCCTGTTTCGTGTGCAGACTGAGTGTGGACAAGAGGGGGGAGATGTACCAGCATCTCATGATTTATAGCTTCCTCTTTGTAGAGACTAAGAAGGGACTGGGGCAAGGTTCATTCTGTTAAAGCAAGAAAAGGGGGGCCACTCTTATGCTATTCATATAATCAGTTATCAGTAATCAATATATTCATATATGCTCACACATAACAGGGCTTACAGTGATTTTATAATCCATTTTGAATCAAGGGAAGCTTTGCCTTAGCTAACTGCAAACTGCTTGGAACCGCAAGTCCAGAACCGACCTTTCACCTAGGAAACATCCTTGTACCCTGAACAAAGGGGAAGACATGAATCAGAGACACTGGGACAAAACCTCCCTCAAATGCAGGCTAAAATAGTCCTCAGAACAGGAAGGGCCAAACCACAAAAACTCCACAAAACTCCCTGTTCTGTCATAGAATCATAGAATCATAGAGTTGGAAGAGACCACAAGGGCCATCGAGTCCAACCCCCTGCCAAGCAGGAAACACCATCAGAGCACTCCTGACATATGGTTGTCAAGCCTCTGCTTAAAGACCTCCAAAGAAGGAGACTCCACCACACTCCTTGGCAGCAAATTCCACTGTCGAACAGCTCTTACTGTCAGGAAGTTCTTCCTAATGTTTAGGTGGAATCTTCTTTCTTGTAGTTTGGAGCCATTGCTCCGTTTCCACTTCTCTGGAGCAGCAGAAAACAACCTTTCTCCCTCCTCTATGTGACATCCTTTTATATATTTGAACATGGCTATCATATCACCCCTTAACCTCCTCTTCTCCAGGCTAAACATGCCCAGCTCCCTTAGCCGTTCCTCATAAGGCATCGTTTCCAGGCCTTTGACCATTTTGGTTGCCCTCCTCTGGACACGTTCCAGTTTGTCAGTGTCCCTCCACAAAACTCCCTGTTCTGTCAGAACTAGGGAAAAGGTCAGACCGCACATCATTGCAGACAATGGAAAGCAGAAGTTGTGAGTAGAACTCTGCGCTCAGCCAGGAGCCGGGAGCATGGCAAGAAGAAGCGCTAATTGGTCATTTTTCGCTGGCGTGCGTGACTGTCTCATGACTGTCTCATGATCTGTGATTTGCTCAGGTATAAAGACCTCAGGATTTTTATGCTTTGGGGTCTCAGTCTTTTGGGAAAGATTCCAACTGGGTCCATTATTGCTCAGCAATAAACCCTCACCTTCTTTTTCTCCAAAAAGCTGTGTCTGTCTGATCCTTATTTCACTCTAAGTGGGTACCACCTTACTTTCACGTGCTACACTGTAAACTTGCAGTTTCAAACAGTTTAGCTTTTAGCCTAGGCAGAAGCTTCTATGATCCAAATGGATTCTAAAGTCATTGTAAACTCTGGTTATGTGTGAATGTATGTGAATATATTGATAACTGATAACTGGTTACATGGATTATATGAATAGCATAAAGGTAAAATTCCTCCTGACCCTGCTTCAACCTCATTGCAGGGATTTGAACTGCAGACCTTCTGATCGGCAAGTCCAAGAGGCTCAGTGGCTTAGACCACAGCGCCACCCGCTTCCCCATTTCCCAGTAACCTCACAGGAGTCCCTGTGAATGCCACACCACTCGTTCGCCTCATTTTCCTTCTTTTCTTCCAGGTTCCTCTTTTGTAAATTTTCAGCCACTGTACCTACGTGAAAGGGTCATGTCTCCACTGGAAAAGCACTGCAGCTCACTGGTAGACCAGCTGCTTTGCATTCAGAAGGTCCAATATCCAATACCTGGCATCTCCAGGTAGGGTTGGGAGGGACTCCGATTGAAAAACCCCTGGAGATCCCCTGCAGGTCGTTGTAATTGACGTGGGCAAAAGCCCACCCGAGGTTCAGGCACTTCGTGCCAGCAATGGTGAAACACACCTAGGAAGCAGTTCAAACAGACCGATTCAGATTTTGTTTTACAGCAACAGAATGGTAACAGCTTGTCTTTTTTTAAAAAAATAATATTTATTACTTTTAAAGCTTACAAAAAAGAAAGAAAAGAAAAAAGACAGGAGAAAGAAAACAAGAAAGAGAAAAAACAATACAATACAATATATAAACAATACAAAACACAACCTTAACACCAGAATGGTAACAGCTTGTCAGGCAAAACAGGAAAGCTTGTTCAGAGATGCACCACAAATTGGATTGTTGCAGACCCTTTTATACATGCAAGTAAACAAGAGAATTTTTCCTATAGTCTGTTAACACACCGCCGCCTTAGCTAACCACTAAGAACATCCACCCACTAACCACATCCTATAGAAATCTTTTGCAGCATTCTGACTTGTTCTTAGTCTGACCTGTTCTTAGTGCTTGGTTGACCACATCTACGAATGAATGCTGTATATTAATCACCGAGTAATTGTTTAAGTCTTGCCATATTAATCACTAGTTATAATTTAATAAGGAAGCTTTCACAGCTGTCCAATTCTGTGTTCCCTTTCCCACCCTTTAATCTATTGATGATTAATGTCTATAGGTAACCTTTGCTTTGTACTTGTGTTAACCAATAAGCAACAAGCACATATGTGGCAATGCTGTAATATTCAATAAAAGAGACTCCCCGAGACATGCTCGGGAGATGCCTCCCATATGACACCCACCACTCGCCTGTCGCTTATTTCAACCCAACATCAGGCAAAACAGGAAAGCTTGTTCAGAGATGCACCCCAAATTGGATTGTTGCAGACCCTTTTATGCATGCAAGTAAACAAGAGAATTTTTCCTATAGTCTGTTAACACGCCGCCGCCTTAGCTAACCACTAAGAACATCCACACACTAACCACATCCTATAGAAATCTTTTGCAGCAACAATAAATGCAGCACCAGCAAGTTCTTGTTTTCAGCACATGACTTAAGCCTGTGTCACTGGAGTCAGATGCTGGAGTTTTTATTTAAGGAAATGAACATACACTTAGTAACAGTGTCACATAAAGAGTCACTTCTCTTTTTTGGTCATTGTCTGCAATGACTTAGTTGGATCGGAGATGAGTGGATAAAAACCCAGCCCTCCACACACTGCAAAAGCAGTGCTACTTTGCCAAACAACCTCTCCTATTGTGCCTACTAGCTATTTTCCTCCTGTTTATAAAGACAAGTTGGATCCTCGTTCGTTTAAGCTTAAGCAGAGAAAAGTAGTTATGGATGCACCACGGAACATTAAGCAGTAATTTGGAGGGCAGGGGGACAAGAGACAAAATTAGCTCGTGCGACGGCATCCTTTAAGAGAGGTTAATCTGGCTGACTTCACCGAGACTGTTGGTGCATAGCGACGGAGCGCTTTCTCTTCTGCATAAAAAGATCACCATCATTGCCGTAAGCATTTAAATCGTCCTTTCTTAGTGCAGAACACTTTGCATGCACTGTTAAAGTAATAAGAAAACAAGAAGAACCCTGCTGGATCAGACCAAAGACCCCATCAAGTCCAGAATCCTGTTCTCAACTTGGACCACCAGAGCACCATATGAAGCCCACAAGAGGACCTCAGTACAGCAGAAAAAGGTAAAGGTAAAGCAGAACCTTCCCCATTTATGAACCCTAGCAACTGGGGATCCCTCCAGACTGGTGGTTTTCTGCACGTTTGTTCTGCAGTATATATAGAGTACACAAAGGGATGCGAGTGGCGCTGTGGTCTAAACCACTGAGCCTCTTGGACTTGTGGATCGGAAGGTCGGCAGTTTGAATGCCTGCAACAGGGTGAGCTCCCGTTGCTCTGTCCCAGCTCCTGCCAACCTAGCAGTTCGAAAGCATGCCAGTGCAAGTAGATAAATAGGTACCACTCCAGGGGGAAGGTAAAAGGCGTTTCCGTGCGGTTTGGTCATGCTGGGCACATGACCCGGAAAGCTTTCTGTGGACAAACGCCGGCTCCCTCGGCCTGAAAGCGAGATGAGCACCGCAACACCATAGTCGCCTTTGACTGGACTTAACCGTCCAGGTGGTCCTTTACCTTTTTTATATTTATAGTACATTAGTGGTAGATTTTACTGGGTTGTCCACGCATCATTCTGCTTTATTTCTGTAACTGTCCAATCACTGAACGCCACTTTCAATTCCTTATTTGCATATGTGCACCTGAGTGAAAACTATCTACAGTATCTACACCCTGCTGGTCCAGGGTGAGAACTTCAGTACATAACAAAACCTTTTGAGATTTTGCAAAGCTCAACAACTTCTGTGTCCGGATTTTCACTTTTTGAAATATGGCAACTCAAGTAACGTAATTATTTTATTTTTCTTGTAGTCGCACTGTAACACAAGCTTAAGAGAGAAACAAAGAAGAAAAAGCGCCCCAGATAGAAAACTCTTTCGCAGAAATGCCAGTGGATGGAATAGTGTTAATAGCAACATTACAGTACTCAGTAGGGCTGACTTCTGAGTAGATGCACATCGGATTTCCGTGTCAGGCTGTGCTTTAAAAATACACTGTAACATAGAAGCCTGCTGTGATTTGTACAAGCTAGAATCCAAGGTCAGCTTCTTATATTTACACAACAGAGAAAGGCAGCAGTAAACCCTGGAGAGGGATATTAATGGCAAAATCATAAGTCATAGATCATAAATTGTGGTTCCTTTCAGGAATTCTGATTTAGTCTGAAATTGCTTCTTCAAGGACCTGTACCTTTGCTTGGACACAGGTAAAAGTATTTTAATAATTTTTTTAAAAATCAGCAAGCATTTGCCACTCATCTAGGGGATGAAGCTCTGTTTTTATGCCCCTGCTGTTCTTAAAAAGCAAAAGTTAACAAATCTCTAATCTTGTTTACTATTCTTTGTGAACCAAGTGCCTAGATAAACTGCTTGCTTTTATTAGAGTGGCAGGTTATAAACTTGAGGAAAAGGCTGAAAGTTTCAGGTCAAAGTCCTGTGTACACTTATGTAAGCGTTTGCAGGAAGTGGGACTCACTTCTGAGTAAAACACACATACGGTAGGATTGGTGCTGTAGATTTCAACTCCTACTTATTTACTTCATTACTTCTTTTTAGAGAGAGTAAATTGGAATGATCAGGTAACAGAAAAGCAAGCAGAAAATGGGGAGGAGGGAAAAGCAGAAAACCGTACATATATAGTGAGTTGTTGCGATGGCTGAGAAGTTAATTTAGAACCCGAGGGTTGCAAAAAAAAGGGGGCAGAAGGTTGCAACAGATTATTATGCTAAAAGGGATGTGTTTAATCTGTGTATGAGAGTGCAGGTCGCTTTGTTGGAAATGTCAAGAGGTGTAATTAAGATGTCGGGACAAGGTCTAAAACGGGCATGGAAATGTTCGGCTCCATTTAAAAAGTTTTGTTTTCATGAAAGAGAGCCGGCGGTGGTGGAGTGCTTAAAGAGTGTCAGACTAAGACCTGGGAGGGACCAGGATTCGAATCCCCCACTTAGCTATTATGCTCACTGCATACCCTACAGCATTTCTCCAATTAAAATAGGGACGTCCTAAGGGAAAGTGGGACATTCTAGGATCAAATAAGAAACCTGGAAACCTTCTGTAAATCCAGGACTCTCCTCGGGAAAAAGGGATACTTGGGAGGATCTGTCACTGGGTGTGACCTTGGTCCAGTCGCTGCTTCTCTTGGCCTAACCTACCTCACAGGTTCAGGTGGATAGCCGTGTTGATCTGTCATAGTCATAATAAATAACAAGATAAAAGATGAAAACATATTTTTTAATAATTCCAGTGGCACCTTAAAGATCAACTAAATATAAGCTTTCAAGGTATGAGCTTTCGTGTGTAATAGACACTTCGGCAGATGCAAGGAACAAGTCATCACCAAATTTAAAGTGACTGTGGATAAGGACAAGTGGCAGAGTACAGGAAACCTTTTTGGAACTAAAATACCCACCTGATGAAGTTAAAAAAGGGATCCACAAAGCCAGACGGATACCCAGAGAGACCTTGCTGCAAAAAGAGAAAACAATAGACCACTAGTAATCACATACAGCTCTCAAGTTAAAACCATTCAATGCAACATCAGAGATTTGCAACATCTCTTAGATAATGACAGCTCTTTTCCCAAGCTCTGGGAGGAAAACCTTTCATTGTCTACAGAAAGCCACCCAATCTTAAACAGCTCCTCACACACAATTATACAACAATCAGACTTAACATGGACACTTGCACAAGAGCTTGCAATAAATCTAGATGCCAACTTTGCTGCCACATACACCCGGACAGCATCATTATTGGCCCCAATAACATCAAACATACCATCTCAAGCCGATTTAATTGTTCATCTTCCAACATTATATATGCTGTCAAATGCCAACAGTGCCCTTCAGCTCTCTATGTTGGACAAACAGGACAAACTTTACGACAAAGGATAAAAGGTAAAGGTAAAGGACCCCTGGCAGTTAAATCAAGACGTGAATGACTCTGGGGTTACAGAGCTCATCTCGCTTTCCTGGCTGAGGGAGCCGACGTTTGTCCGCAGACAGTTTTTCCAGATCATGTGGCCAGCATGACTAAGCTGCTTCTGGCAAAACCAGAGCAGCGCACAGAAACGCCATTTACCTTTCTGTTGGAGTAGTACCTATTTATCTACTTGCGCTGGGGTGCTTTCGAACTGCTAGGTTAGCAGGAGCTGGGACCGAGCAACAGGAGCTCACCCTGTTGCAGGGATTCGAACTGCTGACCTTCCGATCGGCAAGCCCTAGGCTCAGTGGTTTAGACCACAGCGCTACCCGCCAAAGGATAAATGGGCATAAATCAGGAATAATAAAACAAACCAATAGGAGAGCACTTCAATCTCCCACGACATTCTATGCAGGATCTTAAGAGTGGCTGTCCTATTGCAAAAGAATTTTAGAAATACACTTGAAAGAGAAGTTGCTGAATTACAACTCCTTACCAAACTAAAAACTATGGAGAGACCTGGTCTGAATAGAGATATTGGATTCATTTCCCATTATACATACTAAAGCTAATTTTGGTCATCTATCCCTTTAAAAATCCCTTGCCCTTCCCTGCGGAACCAACTGCTGTAACAGTCATCAGCAGCTTTAAGGTTGAAGCGGCATCTGACGAAGTCGAAGTGTGTATTCCACACGAAACCTCATACCTTGAAAGCTTATATTTAGTTGGAATTATTTTAAAAGATTTTTTCATCTTTTATCTTGTTATTTATTCTGACAACCTCACAGGGTTGTCATGGGAATGAAATGAGGAGGGAGAAAACCACATATGCAGAGAAGCCAGTGTGTTTATCAGCAAAACAAGAGTGCTCTTTATTTGCCAAGTTGGGTCCCATTAATCTCCAAGCCCATTTCGCACGTTCCAGGTCAGGAAATTTGAATTGGCCCCAAAGGATTGACGTGACTTTAAGTCGGTTCGCTTGAATAAATCTTTGCTCCTCTCTACCCCCTGGGCAACTGTAGCCACTGCCGGCCCTCTGCTGTGGATTTCTGCAATGCATACGTGTTCCCCACGTTCACACGTTACACGCGTATCAACAAGCCGCGGAAACCCCGCGTCTCAGTCTCGCCCACCCCCGATCCGAAGAAGATGCTGCTCTTTCTGGGCTTTCTCCCGCTCCAGCTGAATTATAGCCTGCGCTCGCCGCTGATTGGCTAAGGCGCTTGAGCGAGGAGGAGGAGGAGGAGGGCGGGGCAAGGCAGGAGACGACCGCTCCTGATTGGCCGAGCGGACGTTCTCCCCGGGCAAAACGAGGCTCAGCAAATAGCCAACGCTTTTAGCGAGGCGAGGATAGGAGAAGGATGCCTCGGCTTCTGATTGGACAGGGAGAACAATTGCTTGATGGTCTCCTTGCTTTAAGCGCCTGCGCGGTTACTTCCTCCGGTTGCTCCCCTTACCCCTCTCCTAACGCCACACGTGCCTTAGAACGATGGCGCCGCGAACGTTCTAACGGCCTCCAACGGCAGACGCGGCGCGAGAGGGCGGGGCGAGGCGCGAGAGAAAGAGAGCGCGGAGCCTCCGTTGAGCTCCTGCCGCGCCTGCGCAGACTGGTGAGTAAGTGGGGGAGGGGCGGTGTCTGTAGTTTTGTTTTTTTTTTGTTTTGTATTTATTTCACCGCGTTTATATCCCAACTTCTTTCGTCCAAGGAGCCCAAGGTGGCGTGCATGGTTTCTTCTCCGTTATTCCCCGTGTTATAAACACGACCACCCTGTGAGGTAGACTAGCCTGAGAGGGAGTGTCGCACCCAGTGAGCTTGGTCGAGAAATGAAATAAAATGTAAGTTTGTTCTGGGTATAAGCTTTGTATAAGAACAAACTTAGTTGGTCTCCAAGGTGCTACTGGACAGTTTTTTAATTTATTTCGACTGTGTCAGACCAACACAGCTACCTAACTGAATCTGAAATAATGTGTGTGTATATATATACATAAACATATGTAAATATATTTCTAGGGAGGGAAAATACGCTTCAGGTGGTAATAGAAATAATTATCATTATTTATTACCCAACCCTTTACCTTAAGAGCCTGGTTACGTGTGTAAGTATGCAATGTAGTCAAGTTTTATTAGTATTTGCTGCTAATTATTGTCATTCACAATAATTGGCATAAGACTCTTAAATATGCAGATTGGGGCCATGTGGGAAATGGTTGCTCCAGGAAGACAGGAATAAACCCCCCAAAATTGAAATAGACAATATTTTTTATTATTATTAATTGAATTTATTTAACACCCTATACCCTGAGGCCTCAGGGCAGTTCACAGAACAAAATCAAAACATAAAACCACAGAATCTATAATTGAAATAAAAGTGCCGCCCAGTGCCGCCACCCCGTATTTAAGACCTTCATTTAGCTTCCATGGATATGCAGTTAGATATAAAAGGTTTAAAACTCAACAGATTGTGGATCCGTTCAGATAATGCGTAGGTAAATAGGTGACGATGTTCCTGTTTATACTGCATGCATTAGATTTAATGTTTGTTTATTGCAGGGGACTCTGCAATAAAACTGGCAGTAATCTGGGAGGTTCAGGTCAAAGTCGCTGAGCCTTTTTTAGGAAGGAAAGTCCCATTTTCATGGGGTCCAGGACAGAAATATTCAACTTTTTTGGGGAGGAGCGAAAGCTGTTGAGCTTCTTTGGTGGGAGCCAGTGATCTACTACAGGCATCCAGTGATCTACCTGTTGGAAGTGCCTGGTTTATTCCATTTATATCCTACCTTTTTCCCCCTCAAGGTGGCATGCACAGAGTTATGGGTGATCATATCACAACACTCATTGTTTGTAAATAGTGTAGTATAGCCAGTCTATGCTTCCTTGCATGTACCGTTCACTTGGCCAGAACATGCACATTCCATTCCATTAGCTCTTTGATCAACACAGTTCATTATTAGTTCATCAACAGCATCCATTTTGTGGTGGTGGTCTTCAGCCATTTTAGGTCCATTCAAATCATACCATTAATTACAAAAGTAAGGCCTGGCAGCTTCTGGGTATACTACATCAGTTTATTTACAGGAGGTGATAATGAGATGCCTGTGTTTGGTAGATAAGAATGATATTATTCTTAGGATATTTTGCTTGAGCAAAAAGGCATACAGTGGTGCCTCGCAAGACAAAAATAATTCGTTCCGCGAGTCTCTTCATCTTGCGGTTTTTTCGTCTTGCGAAGCACCCCTATTAGCGGATTAGCGCTATTAGCGGATTAGCGGCTTAGAAAAAAGGGGAGAAAGCGAAAAAAATCGCAAGACTTTGTCTTGCGAAGCGCCTCGAAAAACAGAAAACCCTTTCGTCTAGCGGGTTTTCCGTCTTGCGAGGCATTCGTCTTGCGGGGCACCACTGTAAATTCAGATTATTTCTTATTGGCCAAGATGTTATTTGAGAGAATTTGCATAGAAATTTTTTAAAACACACACAGGTAATATCACTTATTTTTAGCACCATAGAGACCAAGTTGGAATTGAATGAGATTGATGTAGCTCGCAGAACCTGGAGAGAGCTATTAAAGGATGTGTATTGCAGGTGGGAGAGATCTGGAGCAGGTATTGGGAATATGAATACCAGATGACCTGTGGGGGTCAGGTTACCCCAGTTTCAAGTACCATTTAACAACCTGGACTTTGCTTTGGTTTTATAGGGAGATACTCACTTTTATTCACACATTTGCAACACACACAGGTGCCTGTATTGTTTTATCACGTTCCTCAAATATATTGTATAAACTACAGATGCTAGGATAGTGAATTGGTGTCGTTAATTTACTAATATGTGTCCTCCCAAAGGAGGCAGGAGTGGCAAGCAAGTGATAAAGCAACACAAATGCCTTTAAAACAATTGCAGCACAGGTGCAGACTATCAGGATTTAGTCAAGTAAGTCCTGTACAGTGGTACCTCAGGTTACATACGCTTCAGGTTACAGACTCCGCTAACCAGAAATAGTGCTTCAGGTTAAGAACTTTGCTTCAGGATGAGAACAGAAATCGTGCTCTGGCGGCGCGGCAGCAGCAGGAGGCCCCATTAGCTAAAGTGGTGCTTCAGGTTAAGAACAGTTTCAGGTTAAGAACGGACCTCCGGATCAAATTAAGTACTTAACCTGAGGTACCGCTGTAATTGAAATTGGTAGGGTTACGTTTCTAATTGGGCCTTTTCTTCTTGGGAATAGTTTGGGGGAGCATGAGGAAGCAAAAACTGGTTTTGGGAAAATCTAGGGCCCAAAGGAATTTGGTGTCTCATAAAATTATTCTCAGCTTGGGTTTTAATAGCCCTGTGAAGTTCTCAAGGTCACACCCATTCTTAATTGGTGATAACTTGCAGCTGGGCTTGCTTCCAGCTATCATCTCCTGAGTAGTTCTGGAAGAGTCATGAGTCCCGTCCCCTTTTTGGATTGGTGGGGGAATAAAGATGGGCTGTCCCCTTTTCAACATGATATAGAACATATTTCACCTTGCAATTTGTTGGCCTGTTGCCTGGTCACTAAATTGGGACGTGCCAAGCCCGTCTCTCGAGGAGCAGGCACTGCCAGCCTTGGTAAAAGAAGTGCATGGTAAGTTTAACTAGAGAAGTCTTGATTATTATTTTATTGTGTGGTAGTTCTGTAATTCCAATGTTTAAAACTTCTAATTTGTCCTATTTTGTGGAAATTCTACTGTGCATTGGAGCAGAGCAGTGGTTCACAAAGTAGGTGATGCCCCCCCCCCCCCGCTATGACCTAGGTAGGTGTAAATGACTCTGAAAAGCTGAAAAAATTGTCCAGTACCACCTTAGAGACCAACTAAGTATGTTCTGGGTATAAGCTTTCATGTGCACGCACACTTCTTCAGACAGGTAAAATGGATTAATCTGTTCCAGACTTATAAAAACAACCCCTAAAACAACAATTTAACATGAATTTTACTATCTAATGAGACCACTGATCCATAAAATGAAAACAATATTTGATGTACTGTACTATAAAATAAGACAGTATTGTAGATGATTAAAAAAAAAAAATCTTACTTGCACTGATGATAGTCATTGTTTGGATGTGGTGCTTTTATCCATTTCCACAGTCACAATCAATCAGTCAGTAGCTGAACTGGGTTCCACACAGTTACAAAAACAAATTGACCGAAAAAGCCTCAAAAACAAAAACGCAAAATAAATAGCAAAAACAAAGGTGCCAAACTTAATCCCTTCCGGAAGTCCGTTTGACTTCCAAAATGTTCAAAAATCAAGGCGCAGCTTCTGATTGGTGCAGGCGCCCCAGAAACAATAGCCAACAACCACATCGGATGTTCAGCTTCCAAAAAATGTTCAAAAGCTGGAACACTTATGTCCGGGTTTTCGGCATTTGGGAACCAAGGTGCCACTGTAATCCTTTTTATAGGGTAGGGCAGGTTAAGGGGCACTGGGGGGGGTTGAGTTTATAAATTAAGGAGTCAAAGGCCTCTAGAAGTTTGGGAACCACTGGATTACAGGATCTACGTGGCTGTTCCCCGATAGTTGTCTCTTGCTGTAAAAATCTGTGAATTCATGGGAAAAGACTGGTCCTAAATTCAGTGTTCTAGATTGCCGAGGCTTATGGTATAGAAACTTCTTTTTATTTTATTTTTATTAGGGATTTGCAAGCAGGATAAGTACTAAGGCACATTCCAGCTCCTGGGAAGCCCTGGTTGCTAAAGTTTTGAAATTGTACCCCTCCTGGTCTATAAGTCTGGGTGGTGGCAGTATTTATCTTTTGACTAAGTGGGCATTGGGACCAATATTTTTATATCTCACAAGTGGGGATTTGAACCCTCATCTCCCAGTTCCTAGTTCCACACTCAAATCACTGCACCCCACTGGCTTCCTAGAGGAGTACTGCTATGGGGTTACTCTTATCAATTAAGCAGGTAAATAAATAAATTTAGTTTTGCTGGTTCCGTGCTGTGGAATGCTGTTCCACCAGAGACTTGGTAAGCATCCTAGCTGTTGACTTTCAGGCATCTCTTAAAGACCTTTTGATGTCAACAGGCCCTTGCTGCTGTTTTGATTTTTGGTTAACCAGTCTCCTTAATGGTTATCTGTAGTTTTATTTTTTAACATGGGGTAGTATGTTTTCACATTGTGCGCCACCTTTATATTTTATGATGTAGCAGGGTGGAGAAATAAATAAAGATTTGAATGGCAGCCACTACCAGAGAGCCAGAATTGTTTGAGAATTATCCTGGTTGTGGTGAACGTTTATACTTTGTTTGTTTGTTTGTTTGTTTGTTTGTTTGTTTGTTTACTTAATGGTGAAGGCCTCTAGGAGAGTGTACAGGAGGGTTTGGGCAGCCTAGTGTCTTACATGTTTTGGGACTTCCATCAGCATACCGGAAGATGGTTTGTAACTCGAAGTATAGTTGGCCTGGCGCTATTAATCCTTCATATCACTGTTAAATGAAGGCTGTTAGAAAAAGACAACCCCTCTTTCTCTCTCAGGCCTGGTAGCTGCTTATATTTGCCCGACCTGAATTCCTAACGGAAGCCCCTCATAGCTGCTGAGCTTGCATGCCAGAGGAATGGGCCTCCCTTGTTTAGAGATAACGCGGCTGTAATATATTGGGAGGACTCCAGGATTAAATGCATTTTAGGCACGCAGCCCAAACCATGGGATCTTAATGTCTGGTGTGATTAATTTGGCAATTGGATTTTGCAATTGCGCCTAATGCATATAAACCTCTAGAATTTGACCCAGAATTTGAGCCTCAACACAAACCAGGAACAGCAATGCTGTTGGATTGGCTAGACTGGGGTCTTTCTCTTGGCTGTTGTCTCTGGAGCTCCTGGAAGCTGAATCGAAGCGGGTGCCATCTGTTCTCTGGGTATGATGTTGTACTTCTGCATAGGTTGCCTGCTGTTTAATAAACCCTAGACTTTCTCACTTGTGTGTCTTGCGTTTGTTTTTGAACCCCTGAAGAAAAAGAACCCCCTTGCCTTTGACAAGACATTAGCCCAAGCATTGGCTAAGAGCACAGTGGGAATTGTAATTCAACAACATCGGACAGGCACACAGTTGGGGAATTGTTGGCAAAGTGGATTTATGGGCAGAGAGGGATATGTGCCCTCTCCAGATGCCTTCTTGTAGAGTTGTATCAATTCTCTTTCGTGTGGTCTGAATTCCCATTCCCAATTACACAAGCTGAAGTCAATATTAACATATGAAACACAGAAGGAAACAGCCACCAAATGAATTGCCAAATAAGGGAGTCCACTTCTCAAGATGCTGGTAACTTAATGGTGACTTAGTTTTTCTTAGCAGACCAATGTGTTTCAGCCAAAAGGCTACCTTCAGGGGATTTCTATTAAAGAGGCATAATAGGAATGTTGGTGTAATGCAAACAGTGGGTTAAATTACACAGTGCTTGGGCTTATGTCCTGAGGAGCACCCCCCCCCCAAAAAAAATAAATCAATCTGGATGTTCAGAGATAAGGTGCCAGGTGCACTGTTACCATAGCAACACCAGCAGGGTTGAGTGTATGACTTGCTGAGTCGTTCATCCTCCCATTGTTTCAGGAAAAATAGAGACAGATCTAATAATTTCAAGGGCACTGCTTTCATGATGTCCTGTTTGCATGTCGGGATTTTGCATAGCAGCGTTAGCTAGCATGGTGATGATGTTAGTGGATCTCTGTACATATGTATCTTTACTTCAGAGACCAGAACTGTTTATAGTAGGCAGTAGTGTTTAGATTTGTCTTGTGTCGGCGACAAGAAACATTGTTACTTTGAGCTGCGTCCGAGAGGAGCATTCCCCTTAACTGGGGACTCTGGAGGAAGCTGTTTTGCAGGAGAAGGATATCTCTGAAGACTCTGCTGGGGCTCTGCATGCTCTGAGGTGTGGTGAACTACCAAGTTACTCCCACAAGTAACCAACAAGGAACACCTGCGGAACATAGTATTAATTCCATATATACAGTGGTACCTCGGTCTAAAAACAGTCCTGTTAACAAACAATTCTGGCAACGCACTCCATAAGACCGGAAGTAGGTGTTCTGGCTAGCGAACTTTGCCCCGGAAGACGAACAGAAGCCGACCGGTGGAATGGCACCGGTGGTGGGAGGCCTCATTGGGGAAGGCACGCCTCAGTTTAAGAACACTTTAGGTGTAAGAACAGACTTCTGGAACGAATTAAGTTCGAAAACGGAGGTACCACTGTATAAACATCCATCAAATAGCTCCAAACTTAAAACAACAACCACCAAGTTAAATGTCCAAAAAGGCAAGTTAAAGCATAAGTGGTAACCATGGTTTGTTCTTGGCATACTGCTCATGGTTTGAGGAAACTAGCATGAGCCTGGGTTCAGATGTAATGGCAAGTTTCCAGTTATGGGCACCTTGGTTTTAAGAAGCACATTGATGAGCTGAAACGCTTGTGGAGGA
Source organism: Podarcis erhardii (assembly GCF_964252035.2). Lineage (NCBI taxonomy): Eukaryota > Metazoa > Chordata > Lepidosauria > Squamata > Lacertidae > Podarcis > Podarcis erhardii. The sequence goes on along the minus strand of NC_138503.1, from coordinate 46,692,239 downwards.
TGGTGTGAGAAATGAGGATGTTTCTTTTTCACATAAACCACAAAAGTACCCAATTCTTACAAGGGCAACCAAGATGATCAAGGGTCTGGATAGCAAGCCTTACAAAGAACGGTTGAGGGAACTTGGGTATGTTTAGCCTGGGAAAGAAGAGACTGAGAAGGAGATATGATAGCCATCTTCATATATGAAAAGGGCTGTTGAATGAAACATTGGAGCAAGCTAGTTTTCTCCTTCTTCAGAGAGTAGGACCCGTAATAATGGCTTCAAGTGACAAGAAAGGAGATTCCAACTAAACATCCGGAAGAACTTCTTGACAGTAAGAGCTTTTTGACAGTGGAACGGACTTGGGAAGTTGCAGACTCTGCTTCCTTGGAGGTTTTTAAGCAGAGGTTGGATGGCCATTTGTCATGAATGCTTTAGCCGAGATTCCTGCATTGCAAGGGGTTGTATCAGATGACCCTTGGAGTCGCTTGCCACTCTACAGTTCTGTGATTAATAATAGTGTGTGGTGTGCACACAGGCCTCTGATATATTGAACTGACTGCATTTAAATCTGGTGTAGGTTTAAATTAAATGTAGGTTACCTGATTCAAACTTTAATTAGCATCTTAAGGAAAATAATGTTTGATCTCGACTCATAAGATGTAATTGTTGTGTTTTAGGGTGCAAGAAATTAATCCAAACATGGATGTCAAAAAGCCCTTGCGTGCCAAAAAGACGATGACTCCAAGCGCCCGAAAGCAAGTGAAGATGCTGCGTGAAATGAAGGCTGTCCAAGCAGCAGAAAAAATGGCAAATAGTACCTCCGCTGTGTATAATCATGTTCATTTAAAAACGGCTGAAACAAGTGGCTTAAGTCAAAAGTCTCTGAAAGAACCTAACCTTCAACCGAAATCGAAAGAAACTCTGTTGCACCCTCCAACATTAAAGGAGTCCATAACCAATTTAGTTGTTAATTCTGAAATGAAGGCTGTCCAAGCAGCAGAAAAATCGGCAAATGGTACCTCCGTTGTGGATAATCATGTCCATTTAAAAAGGTCTGAAACAAGTGGCTTAAGTCGGAACTCTCTGAAAGAACCTAACCTTCAACCGGAATCAAAAGAAACTCTGTTGCACCCTCCAACATTAAGGGAGCCCGTAACCAATTTAGTTGTTAATTCTGAAATCAGTATTTATAACAGTAGCCGTGAAGGATCCCAGGATCTTCCCTACAAGGTTTGCACTGAAGACTCTGATTTGGAGCAATTTCTGAATGCTGGAGCCTTACAGGATCTACTGTATTATTACCTTCAAAAAGAACCCAGTTCCTCATCGCATAAGCCGGTGGAAGTACACTTGAACTCTGAGCCGCTTGCCCAGCTTTCTGGCCAATCGGAACATGAGCTTTCAGTGACTTCTCCTATGCGCAAGATCCCTGCCTTAGAAAAGATAACCGAAATAAAAGATGAACCACTTGTTAAGCAAACCATGCCAGTATTGGAACAGGAAGGCGACAGATTCCAGTTGCTTGAGAAAAATACTAATTCTTCAGTACGGCCAGGTAATCATTTTTTTAAATTATTGTTTTTACAATCATTAAGATAGTGTATCTCAGCGGGTGGCGCTGTGGGTAAAACCTCAGCTCCTAGGACTTGCCGATCGCATGGTCAGCGGTTCGAATCCCCGCGGCGGGGTGAGCTCCCATCGTTCGGTCCCAGCTCCTGCCCACCTAGCAGTTCGAAAGCACCCTTAAGTGCAAGTAGATAAATAGGTACCGCTGTATAGCAGGAAGGTAAACAGCGTTTCCGTGTGCTGCTCTGGTGCCGGTTTGCCGGAGCAGCTTCGTCACGCTGGCCACGTGACCCGGAAGTGTCTGCGGACAGCGCTGGCTCCCAGCCTCTAGAGTGAGATGAGCGCACAACCCTAGAGTCTGTCAAGACTGGCCCATACGAGCAGGGGTACCTTTACCTTTACCTTTACCTTTACCTTTATCCTCTCAGGGCAATGTAGAGTAAATGTAACCAAAAGAGCTAAACACAAAGAACGGTAGATAAATTTGAAATGGGGGGGGGGGGGGATACAAAATAGGATACTCATAACAGAGACTCATTCATCCGGCTGGGAGAATTGTTAGAACAAAAATGTCTTTGGTTGTTCCAGAAGGTGCAGATAATGGACGCCTGTCTTATCTCATTACGGATGTAGGGCTGGGTGATATATCATCCAAAACCGGCTTGAAGTCCATATTGTGATACTGGCTTCATAGTTTTTGACCTGACAATACATTATGAATCACGGTGTGTGCGCTATGGAAAAATCAGTGTGGGGAAAACCATGAAGGCTGCCTTGTGTCACCATAACCACTTCCTGTCCACAATGCTCACTATTCACATGGAATACAGCTCAAGAAATCGTTGCTTAAGCTTTAGAAGACCAGATTTTGATGCTAAATGGTGGCCACTTGCGAAATTTCCCTCCTGTTGCCTCTTTCCAAGAGTGAGTGTGATGAGGCGGTTGCAGAAGACACTGTGCAGTTCATTTTAATCAAGTGAAATGACACAGTTGCTTAACTTCAGAGTGTTGGCGTGACTGAGATCACAGTACCATTTCAGGCCCCGTTCATTTCTGCATAAACTAGAAAACTGCAGCCTTCTTTAAAGTTTGAACCCTTCTTATATAACTCTGCTCCAAAGCTTTCAGGGGGGTGGGTAGGTGTTTGCTCTTGGCTTGTATGGGATTTTTAAAAATATAACTTACTGCAAAAGTTGCCTACTTCTTCAAAAACTAGAGCGAAAAACTTATTGCAGTACTGATTCAGCTTCACAAAAATCTGTTGCAGTGCATTGCTGATGTGATATAGTGGTTAGATTGTCCGATTAGGACCTGTGATAGCAGACTTTAAAGCTCACTGGGTCAGTTGGTGTCCCTCGGCTTAACCTACATAGTGTTGTTATGAGGATAAAATGGGGAGGGGGAGAACCATGTACTCCTTGGACAGAAAAGTGGTATATAAATGTTGTAGTGGTAGTGGCAATGTTTTCCAGATTTCTTAGGGAATCCCTTCTGTCTCCTCAAAGATGGGGCTCCGAGGAAAAGGAAAATTTCAGAAACTAATGAAGGCATCTTTTCCAAATGCATCAAGAAATCCGATGAAGACAGAAAGGTTGGCGACAAAAGCTCAGAGAAAAGACGTATTGCATTGGAACAAGTGAGTTGCTTTGTATGAGAAGCCACTGCAGTTGTGCTGAAATAATGAAATTAAAGCAGGGTTGAGAATGGAAAACTGTTCTGGGTGTGTGGCTTGTGCTGTTCTGGTCATCCTAAGCGTGCTCTTGGACTGATTTTTTATTTTTTTAAAAATGCCGGGACTGAAATGTCTTGATAGTTTTGAGTTGTTCATTTCAGCCTTGCGTAACTACTGCTATTTTTGTTTTGATAGCTCACTTCAAGCCCTCCTGGGGCTGGACAAGTCCAAAGGTAATGCTGCACATGGCAGTGATGTTGGTGTGTAAATTGCGGTTGGGAATCTCCCACCAAACTTAAGCCTTGCATCAGGGCTGCCAGCCCAGATCTAGTCCTGGATACAGCCGATTACCTCCGTTTCTAGCCTGAAAGCTCATAATGAGTAACAAAAGATTTTTATTTCTTAACTAAAACTCTTTAATCAAAGCTTTAATTTGCTGTCTGATCCAGGGGTACCAAGTATTTCTAGCAGGCATTACTATTACTATTGCTATTAATTGAATTTATTCCCTGCCCTTCACCATCGTCCCACACAATTAAGAATAGTTAAAGCACATTACAGTCACAAGAATATGGTGGGTTCTGAAAACGCACATCTCCAGTAAAGAGGTGTGTTTTCATTTGCCCAAAGCAAAGTTGTTATCACTGAACTATGGCCCTTTCCCACTGAAATGCACAGGGAAGTGCCGTAGCCCAGGTCAGAATGTGCCTTTCTGCATTGTATCCTTTTCTCTGTATTTCTGTTCTCTTATTCTTTTGCTTTTCAGTTAACCAAAGCAGGACCATCAGTAATAAGCAAAGAGGGCACATAGCTCTCCTTGACCCCAGTAACAGAGCTGATAGGCTGATACCATGTCAATTAGAGACTGACCAGAGCCAGTGGAAGGTGATTGACAACTTGATAAGATAAGGGGAGTTTTAGGTAAACAACTCCAAATATGGGGTGTCCAGTTGGAAGCCCAGGTAAAGAGTCCATGAATATTGCAGAGATGATAAGGGCATGAGAGCATGTATTCTGAATGCTATATAGATGCCTTGAATTATGTACAGTGGTACCTTGGTTCTTAATCCATTCCAAAACCAAGGTGCACTTTCCCATAGAAAGTAATACAAAACAGATTGATCCATAAAATGAAAACAATAATTGATGTACTGTACTATAATATAAGAAAGTATTGTAGATAAAAATACTGTAAAATTTAAAAAAAAATATTACTTGCACTGATGATAGTCATTGTTTGGAGGGCCTGCAAGACAGAGCTGTTCCTCCTGGCCTTTGGTTTGGACTCAGTCTGACCCTTATGTTTTCCCTCCCCTTACAGTTTTGATCTATGGGCTACTTTTAAAATGAGGCTGCATTTTAACCTGTATTTTAAATTGGTCCCCCCCCCCCAGTTATGTTTTTATTGTAATTTTACTGGTGTTAGCTGCCCTGAGCCCGGCTCTGGGCGGGGTATAAATAAAATTAATTTATTATTATTATTATTATTATTATTATTTATTATTTATCCATTTCTGCATTCACACAATCAATCAATCAGCTGAACTGGGTTCCACACAGTCACAAAAACAAATGAACCGAAAAAGCCTCAAAAACGCAAAATGAATAGCAAAACCAAAACTGCCAAATACAATGGTACCTTGGTTCTTTAACTTAATCCGTTCCAGAAGTCCACTTGACTTCCGATCTGTTCGAAAACGAAGGCTCAGCTTCTGATTGGTGCAGGCACCCCGGAAACAATAGCTGACAGCCGCACCGGACATTCGGCTTCCAAAAAACATTTGAAAACCGAAACACTCCACTGGGACTTCCAACACGACTTTCCCTTGATTGGGAAAGGACCAGGTGTAATTTTCAGAGCTTCCTTTTAAAGGGTAACAGTGTACGCTGTTGTTGGCACTGGACTGTACATTAAGAACTCTGTCTCTATCTGATCCTGGACAAGAATTTCCCCAGTTTTTTCGGGGGGGGGGGCAGCTGCATCTACACCCTCCTCTGCATGTGTGGCAGAGGAGGGTGCATACAGAAGTCCTTGGCCCAAATCCAAATAGCTGCTTGAGGCATTTGAGTTTTAGCCTCTCCAGTTACATGGTGTGGAACACGCTTTCAGCAGAGATTTTGCAGGTATCCTCGCTTTTGACTTTCAGACTTATTTAAGCTGGCAGGCCTTTATCACAGTTTGTTTGTTTGATCAGCCAATCTCACCTTAATGATTAGCTGCAGCTTTATTTTAATTTTTTTTAATGGTGTTTGTTTTATGCTAAGGATGATGTGATGCTAATGAACCGCTTCAGTTGATCAAAATCCACAAGGACTTTTGCACATGACTTTGGGCAGCTTGACCTCTGTATTTACGTATGCATCATTTTTTTAAAAAAGTATTCCATGTATTCAGGCAACCCGGGTGCATGGAGTTTGTTGCATGGCTCTTTGGATCCTGGCCTCAGTGCATGTTGGATGCCTGTGAAGCTGTGGTTCGGGGTGAGCAACTGAAGGTGTTGCAGGAAAAAGTTTTATTTGTGTTGGACTTGTTGCTTACTGCCATGCAAAAGGTGCTGTGCGTCGAGTCAGAGCTTTTAAAACTTCCCGCTTTTTAAGAATTTCTTGATTTAAAGAGTGCATGCTTATTTGTGTTGTCCCCCCCCCCCCCATTGTAGGTCAAATGCTTTATTCAAAGTCAGCTGGACAAGTCAATGAAAACCTTGGATCACAGGCTCGAACTTCTAAAGCAAAGAATCGACCACACGCAGTGCCTCCGGAAGCATGAAGCGATAGCTATTAAAATTGTAGTAAGGCACTGTTTCATTTTAAAAGCCTTGTCTGTCAGTCATGGTTTAATACATGAAAATTATAGGACACAAACATATGCACAAGCAGGTTTTTTATTTTATTTTACTGGAGCCTGTCGTGTCTCTAAGAGGCTGGCATCAGAAGCTGGTGTTATCAGGCATTTGCCAAGGCCCATATCCCGACAAGAGGTTCTTTGATGACCTCTGGCTCTGCTTTTCCTCCCTGCTGTCACTGCCTGTCCCTCTGCCTTCTCTGAGTGTTCAGTGGCAGAAGCAAGGCAGAAGAGGAGGGAGCATTTTGCCAAGGGCCCCTGCAAAACCTGGAGCCAGCACGTTATATATCTGTATATAGAAATATGACCCATAAGTCACATGTTGTAGAGATCCCACTGCTGGCTGCTGTTAGACTTGTCAGTTTAACCCATGGTGTACAAATGTCTGACACCTTGCATGCAGCTGAGACCCTCTACTTGGCATGTTAAAGTGGCACAGGAAAGGGTGCTGGCCTGCCAGGGTGGCTGAGGGATATGCAAAGAGGACTTAAGGGGGAGGGAGTTTTAGGAGTGGGCAGTTCAGGAGCAGAGGGTTAAAGAAGTAAGGCAGAGAAGGGAGCAGTAAGTCAGGGAAGCAACACTAAGGAGGAACAGAGAGCAAGTGCAAATAAACCTTTTTGTATGGCAAAGAGGGTAGCAGAGTCTCTTTGTGGTTGCCATAAAAGGGCTGAGAGGAAGGGATGATTGACTTGCAGTTGGCGCAAGCAGTTTGGTGGTGGGATTCCTTTTCAGACACTAGGAAAAGGGGAAGTAGCAACTCGGGACATTCCGTCAGATTTGTTAGAAGCCATTGGTCATTGCAAAAACACAAATGATGTTAGAAGTACATCCTTGAGCCTACTAGCCAAACCCTTAGCTCCAGATATTTAGAGTTGCTTCAGTGCAACTGTGAATGTTGCTCCCCTTGTTCTAAAGTTTTTCTGCAGGCCAATGCAAGCTCTTCTTTCTCTTTCTCTTGCAGAAGAAAATCTCTAGGCTTGACAGACGCATTGATGCTGTAATAACAAGACAGAAGAGAGAATCATCTAGAAAAGTAAGCATGCTACAGCACTATACAGTGGTACCTCGGGTTAAGTACTTAATTCGTTCCGGAGGTCCGTTCTTAACCTGAAACTGTTCTTAACCTGAAGCACCACTAGCTAATGGGGCCTCCTGCTGCCGCCAGAGCACGATTTCTGTTCTCATTCTGAAGCAAAGTTCTTAACCTGAAGCACTATTTCTGGGTTAGCGGAGTCTGTAACCTGAAGTGTATGTAACCCGAGGTACCACTGTATTATACTACAACACTCCATCATCGACAGAAACAACTATTGCTAAGCCATTTTCCCAGTGTCTTAATTCTCTTGAGCTCAGAAACTGCTGCAGTGTCTCAAGGTGACCAGTGCAACACAGTCAAATGCATGCACTGTAATACCATATGTGTTTGAGTATGACTGGTTAGGCGTGCAGAAGGGAATCTGCAATGGATTCTGCGCCTTGAAAAAGAAGTTCTGGCTTCACTTTCTAACAGAGTGCTTGACAGGCCACTGCAGGGAGGTTCGAATTTTAAAATGTGAAGGGGTTGAGTTGCCTTCTAGGGAAACTAGCAGTGCAGCAGATGACAACAACAAAGCCTTTATTTATTTTTTTGTGGTGGGGTAAGGTTTTAAGAACAGTGGAGAGCAGCTCCTGTGTCGGCTTTCACAACCCGATGTTCTTCACAGGCAAACTGAATGAAGCAGTGGTCTGTGGGGACCCATGATCTAATGGGTTTAAGTCAAAAGTTTCAGGTGAGCATCAGGAAAAGCTTCTTGACAGTGGGGCCCAGATGCTTACTGATGGGGAACAGAAATAAACTTTAGTCAGCATGTGAGAGAACACAACAGTTACACTGGCTTTAATACCAGCAAGAAGAAGATGTTTCCTTTATGAAGGAGCCTGATTAGTCATACTGGAATATGTGGAATAGCACAGTGTACAAGTTATTTTTTTCTCTTTCCTTCCCAGGCCCTCCCTACAAGACCACCTTTGCAAATTGAAATAATAAATTGCCCCAGCCCTCAACATAGCAATGCAAACAGCATGCCAGCACCGTCAAAAGAGAAGCCATCCAATCTTAACAAAACTATCCCTAAAAACACAGAAAGGTAAGTCTCCCCATCAGCACGGCAGCTGTCCTTGTTCATTTGCTGCATGCTTGGGAAGTGCAAGTATTGGTCCATGAAAAGCAGGCTTACATTACTGTTCTCTGCATTTAGCAACACACGTGCTATAACACCTACTTCCCCCATTATTCATTTCACAAGTAAGACTTTGTTGCCTTAAGTGGAGGGGCTGGGTTCTTTTACATTTCTGCACAATCTATTTTGTATTCTTTTTTTTAATCAGCTCTGAAGACATTATATGCCTTTCTTGGGGGGAAAAAAGCTCAGACGTGGGAACAGTGAATCCTACAGGTACATGAAACTAAATTCTCCTTTCCCCTATTTTAAAAAAACTTTTCAACAGTATGAGTCTTGTTTCGCAGCTGATTATTAGGTTATGTGTTATATATGCACACCATCTGCAAAGCACAATTAGCATGGTTCGAGAGGCAGAATAATACTCTTTCATAGAATTGTAGAGTTGCATGGTACTTGTAAGAGTGTAAGTCCCATTGATTGCCTCGTCAACCACATTAATCCTTTGACTCAGCTTGGCTGTCAAACTTGGCGGGCAGCTCCTGGGCAAAATTGCAGATTCATTTGGACATAATTTGATGCCAGAGTTTGGCAATACGTGATTGAGCTCAGAAAGAAGACACGTCATGGTACATCTGCAAAACCAGATGCCTTCATCTGCCCCACCAGCAGTAAAACACGTTTCTCCTATATTGGTCTCTACAGCCAAAGCAGGCACTGTAGCTCTCCAATGGTTTGACTTTATCCCGGATGGTGCACTCTTCCATTGTTGCAAATCTGATTGCCCATTCCACATCCAATTTAGCAGATTGGTGAAGGCTGTGGCAAGACCACCTGGAAGAATTCTACCTTCATGATTTCTATATAACCATATATCCTAATGATTTTTTATATATCCATGTATCCTAATGATGCTTAAATCACTAAGGCTTCAGTAGGGCTAGAAGTGCCTAAATCTCAGTTTCCCTTTGCCCTATTTCTCTCTGCCCTGCTATTGTGCTTGAAGGAAACAATAAATCTGATGTGTTGGTGTTTCCTATAGGGAACCTTCCCCAGACTGTTTCTCATGCTCACGAGGTGGAGGGTGAGATGGAGGAAACGGGAAAGAGAAGTCAGCCACAGAATGCAATGTTCTAGCCAATAAAAGATGGCGGGGTTACTCAAGCTTCAACGGTCGAATAGGTTTCTTTTCCACTTTATAGCTGAAAATTAGGGTAAAGGGCATCATGATGCACAATATTGGAAAAGCAGAACTATTCTTTACATGGGCATAGGAAGCGCTTTGCCCCGCCCATTGGCTTGATTTTGCTGCAATATGTAATGCCTAACGCTGTTTCTAATCAGGTATATAAATCCAAAGCCCAAGGGGCTCGGGTACCCAGGCTCTGGAAAGTATTCCACTGGGTCTTTATTGCTCAGCAATAAACTTTGCCTTCTTTTTCTCCACCGCTGCGTCTGTCGATTCTTAGACACATTTTGAGTGGGCAACAGGTATTCCTTATATGCTTGCCACAGCTCCTGCAGAGGGAAGCCATGATCTTTTGTCAGATGAGTTCAAGCATTTTAAAATTTTCACTTCTGTCAAATTCCCTTAGGTATTCAGCAGAAAGAAACATCTGTAAATGCCTCCACTTCAGCTGAAACTCCATGCAACTCTAAGGTCAGCTTTAACAACTCTTACCCCACCCCACCCCGTCCACAGAATTGTAGAGTGGGAAGAGACCCCAAGGGTCATCTAGTCCCCCCAAAGATCCACCCCCTTCCGAGGCAGTCCATTCCACGGTCAAACAGCTCTTACCATCAGAAATGACTTCCTAAAGTTTAGTCAGAATCTCCTTTCTTGTAATTCAAAACCATTGGTTTGGCACCTGCCCTCAGAGAAGCAGAAAATAAGTTTGCTCCATCTTCCAAGTATTCTTTAAGATTCTCTTCTCTGGTGCAACTAGGATTTTATTCCTTTCCCCCATCCTACAATGAACGGATCTGAATGATGAATGACTTTAAAGTGTGTTTCGAGCAGGGGTTAAGCGCAATAAATTAATTTGTCATCCACATCATCTGTGGCTGTGACATTTTGGGCCTTGCCGCATGATCAAGTGTGCCTAGTTATACTGAATTGGGGGACCCCCTTAAGAGATGGAACCCTCCGAATCTTGCTCTGCAAGGTAAATTACATACACAGGCCTCCTGGCCTCACTTGAAACACTTGCCTGCCCATCTGCGCCAGCTTGAGTCCCAAAGGAATTCACACTAGGTGAACGTTACCATGGGAATCTTGATCAGTGGCAATGTACTACCTTAAATCTAGAATATGAACAGCTTGTTTTATCATAGAATCATACAGTTTGATTTGTTTTAGGAACATTTATTAGGAAGTGTGCTGGAACCGTTCAGCAAATTGCTTTCCAACGGCTTACAGAAGTAAGCCCTTTCTATTCCCTCACCCCAGTCTCCATTCATCCTCCATCCAAGCAAGCGGGAGCCATGATCAGAGTTCAAGGACCTACACCAGCGGGAGCACAGAGGGAGAGGCCTGGGGGAAATGTCTGAGAGCCAAACAACTGTGGAGGGAAGCATTCAGGCATCAGGCTCCCCGGTCCTATTACTGACCAGGACCAATCCTGAGAAACTTCTAGTTTTCGGCAGGGACAAGCCCCTTGTCCCAATTTTTGGCAGCACATTTTAAAAATTAGTTGTAGTACAGTGGTACCTTGGTTCTCAACCGCCTTGGTACTCAAGCAACTTGGAACCCAAACACTGCAAACCCGGAAGTAAGTGTTCCGGTTTGTAAACTTGCTTCAGAAGCCAAACATGCTCCATTTTAAGTGTTACGCTTCCGTTTGGAGTGTTATGCTGAGGTCTATCTGTTTTTGCTATTTACTTTGCGTTTTTGTGGCTCTTTCTGTGTGTGAGAGAGACAGTGTGGAACCCAGTTCAGCTACTGATTGATTGTGTGACTGCAGTACATTGTCTATTGCTTTCATTTTATGGATCAATTGTCTTGTTAGATAGTAAAATTCATGTTAAATTGCTCTTTTAGGGGTTGTTTTTAAAAGTCCGGAACGGATTAATCCGTTCTGCATTACTTTCTATAGGAAAGTGTGCCTTGGTTTTGGAACACTTTGGTTTTGGAACAGACTTCCGGAACAGATTAAGTTTGAGAACCAAGGTACTACTGTACTTTATTAGCCACCATGGCTAGTAGCCATTGGTGCAACGTTCCAGTGTCAGAATACCAACTGCTGGGAATTGCAGGTGGGCAGCTGGAGGCAGCAATGTTCTGAATACTGCTTGCTAGAAACCATGGGGGGGGGGGGCGTGCATTTGTGCTCAGGCCCTGCTTGAGAATTTTCTACATATGTTTGGTTGGTCGCTGTGTGAGAACAGGATGCTGGACTAGGTGAGCCTTTGGCCTGATCTAGCAGTCTCTGCTGAGGTTCTTATGTTTAAACGATTTGAATTCTCTTAATTGCAGAACCCATTATTTATCGATTTGACTGATGAAGGAGATGACAGCAACAAAGGTGAGGAAAGTGCGTGCTTTCATATCCATGTTAATGTATTGGCGATGTTTGAAATGTATAAATGACTTTTCCACACGCAGTGCCCAGAACTAAATGGGAAATGTAAAACTACATAAACAATATCTTGCAGAGCAGCAGTATAGCCCTGCATTTAATTGATACATATATACTTTAGTTTTTTGGTGAGCTGAAGCTGTTGCTGTGGTGGAATATGACTGGCACTATTGGTTTCCTGCCTTTGTTGTTGTTGCTGCAATGGTGGACTTGAACATACAGCTGATTCTGCTAAGTAGTAATAATAATTTTATTATTTGTACTGCACCCTTCTGACGCGGGTGGCGCTGTGGTCTAAACCATTGAGCCTTTTGGGCTTGCCGATCAGAAGGTCGGCGGTTTGAATCCCCTAGACAGGGTGAGCTCCCACAGTTCAAAAGCACGTCAAAGTGCAAGTAGATAAATAGGTACCGTTCCGGCGGGAAGGTAAACAGCGTTTCCGTGCACTGCTCTGGTTCGCCAGAAGCGGCTTAGTCATGCTGGCCACATGACCCGGAAGCTGTACGCCGGCTCCCTCGGCCAGTAAAGCGAGATCAGCGCCGCAACCTCAGAGTCGTTTGCGACTGGATCCTAGCGATCAAGGGTCCCTTTACCTTTACTTGATCTGACTGGGTTGCCCCAGCCACTCTGGGCAGCTTCCAACATAAATAAAAACACAGTGAAACATCAAACATTAAAAGTTTCCCAGTACAGGGCTGCCTTCAGACATCTTCTAAGATTGTATAGTTATTCATCTCCTTGACATCTGACGGGAGGGCATCCCACAGAGTGGGTGCCACTACTGAGAAGGCCCTCTTGTCTGGTTCCCTGTAAGCTCTCAGTGAGGGAACTGCCAGAAGACCCTCAGAGCCTGGACCTCAGGGTCCGAGCTGAACAATGGGGGTGGAGACACTCCTTCAGGTACACAGGGCTAAGGCCCATGTATGTTATACAGCTGGCTGGGGGCTGATGGGAGTTGTAGTCAGGCAACACCTGGAGGGCACCAAGTTGAGGACAGCTGCTATATATGCTCGGTGCCAGCAATATTTAAAATGCTTCATTTTGTAGGAGTTGGTAAAGAAAAAAAGTATTGCAAAGAAAACCCTTTTTTATATATATAACATTTTATTGATTTTCCAAAAATAACCAAAATAAAAAACAATGCAAAAACAAAACAAAACAAACTGACTTCCCTCTAATCCCTTCCTTGGTTCTATTATTAAGATACTGCATGTCCATTGTTAAATTTGTAACCTATTTAAATCACCTTCATAATAAATTACAAGTAATCTTAAAACCCTGCTAATGTATTAACCTGTGTACTAACCTGTGTACATCGCAACTGTATACAGTGGTACCTCTGAATACGTACTTAATTCATTCCGGAGGTCTGTTCTTAACCCGAAGCACCACTTTAGCTAATGGGGCCTCCTGCTGCTGCCGCGCCGCCGCCGCGCAATTTCTGTTCTCATCCTGAAGCAAAGTTCTTAACCCGAGGTGCTATTTCTGGGTTAGCGGAGTCTGTAACCTGAAGCATCTGTAACCCGAGCTACCACTGTATATGCAATAAACATCTTCCATTTTCCCTTAAATTCATTATTATCTCTTCCTCTTAATTTCATTGTCAATTTTGCCATTTCAGCGTATTCCATTAGTTTAATTTGCCAGTCTTCTTTAGATGGGACACCTTCTTCTTTCCAATATTGTGCTACTACTAAGAAAACCGATTCACCCGTAGAAAGCCTGGTCCTAAATCATCCTCAGCCTGTGCTGCAAACATCAAATGAGGTAGCTAAATGATTCATTCATTCATTCATTCTTAAGGGTATTTGGGGTGTAAAGGGAGGAGTAGTACCTCCAGTGGGGGGCATGTTGTACTCCTTCTGGATTGTTCAGGGTCGTTTGTGCTGTAGATGGAAGTGAGGGGCAGATGGGGCTTGTCAGCCTGCAAAGAAAAACTCTGATCCTAAACCTCCGTTGCCTTGTTGGGTATCTTCGGGGGAAGAAAAGGCCAAGGAGTAAACCCTTCATAAATCTGGAGTGGAGTCCCTAAGACAGTTGGATGGTGCTTTGTATGCCTCCTGCAGCCAACGTCTTGCTCTGCTTTCCTTTGGGACAACATCAGTGAGGCTAAGAGGGGGATCTTGTCGTCTGAGCAGCCCAGGACCTCCATTCACACTGCTCAGGCTTGTGCACTGTGCAGGGTCACTTTGATGCTGTGAACGCAGCATTAACAAAATGGGAGGCAGCAGTTGTGCGTGAATGGTCTCTGCAGCCACAGCAGGCGCCGTGATTCTCCAGCAGTTTGACTTCACCCCTGAAGATGCACTCCATTGTCTCTCGAGTTAGACTGGTGCCAGCGATATTAATTCCTAATGGCACTAATGCCTTTTTCCCAGCCCTGGTGGTGCCCATGAGTCTCAGAGGATAGCCTGACGGCATGTGAAGCAGTCCCACTTTACTCCCAGGTAGGTGTACATAGAATGGGGAAGGATGAGAGCTCCGTGGGAGAGCATCTCCTTTGCACGTACAGTGGTACAGTGGTGCGAAACCCACATGCAGATGGGATCACTGCGATCCAGTGGTACTTTTTTTCCTCCAGTCTACACTTTCAGAATAAAAACTTGCTCGCACGACACCAAAATTTTAATTGAAAAGAAATGCATTGGAAAGAACAACTAGGATTGTCTTCGGTATATCATTTGATGCTCGTGGTTCTCATTTTGAAAAGATACCTATCCACATTCTGTTAAAAAATAACCCACTATAGTATGCTAAACTATACGGAAATGATTAAATTATTCTTGGATCATACTTGAATCTTCCTGCCACACTTGCCATTCTCTCCTGCCACATGGTTGGAGATCCGCTGGTAGTAGCCGTGGATAGCGTCTTGTCCTCCATTAAAAACAGCATAATAATTGTAATAGGAATTTATAAAAATAAACTGCAGCAGACAGAGCTAAACCATCTTCAGTATTGACAGGTGAAGAACACCAAGGTAAACTGGGAGCTGTTGGTAGAAGCACTCCCCCCCCCCCCCCGGTGTGTGCCTAGACTCCACAGGGGTCTCATTCTGCAAAGCAGGAAACAGCCCTGCTCCTCATCCCAACCAACCGTATTTCTGTATAGCCAGGAGAGACCCACCTGCAAACCTCAGGAACCTCCTCTGCCCAAGACCCTGCAGAGCTGCTGCCAGTCAGAGTAGGTGTCGCTGAGCTTAGATGGACAAATAAGCTGGCGCAGAATTAAGACAGTTTCCAATCAGGTGGGTAGGTACACCACTTTGCTGGCATTAAACTCTGCTGTAAAGAGGGTCTCCCCCCCCTTGCCCCCAACAGTGAGTCCCAACACCGTATCTGATTTCAGCACACAGTCGGATCTGAAATATCAACAAGAATTTGTCAGGCACTGATGACAGAGGAGCAGTCCACCCAAGCCATACCGAAGGATGAGCTTCATCCTTTTAGCCACTAGAGGGCCATCTTGTAATATAAGCTGCACATTTCTTAGCCCCAGCGACACGAATGCTACAGCACTTGGCTTTTCTTCAGTTCAGGGTTTCCCAAACTTGGGTCTCCAGCTGTTTTCGGACTACACTCCATCTTCCCTGACCACTGGTCCTGCTAGCTAGTGGTGATGGGATTTGTAGTGTAAAAACAGCTGGAGACCTAAGTTTGGGAAACTGCTCTTAGCTCAAGGCTGGGAAACCACACATGTAGTTGGACTCCAGATCCCATCAGCACAGCCAGTGGTCATGGATGGTGGGAGCAGTAGTTCAAGAACAGCTGAACGGACACACAGGTTTCGCACACCTGATGTAATTGGGGCTCCCAGATCAGAATAACGCCAGTTTGGCAACACAGGGAGCATGACTCAAGCATGCTCTGTGGAGAGAGGGGTTTCGCTTTGAACGTTGTCTCTTAATAGTTTTGCATTAAAGAGAAGTTTAGGTGTGGGAAGACAGGGAGCGTCAAGCTAGTTGTGAGTGTCTTTTCCTGCTATGCCAGAGTCGGGGGCTTTTTAGAAAATTTTGAACTAGGGAAAAATTGCAGTGATTTGCCTTTACCAAGCTTGTGAAATGGCAAAGCTTGCCTGATGTTTATCTGCAACCCACATCCATTCAATGTTTACTAATGCACCTTGGTGGCGGCGGAGAATAATGTGTATAAGATTATGATACTGCAAAGTAAGAGCAGTGACAGACCATAGCAACAAGAATCCGCAGTTCAGTGGCCAAAGAAACCTTTTTTAATATTTAACCTCTCTTGCAAGCCTGATCTCATTCTGAGCTTTAGCCTGCTTGATGTTCACCGCGCAACTTTTGGCCGCTCATGTTTACTCCTCCTTTGTGATTTCCCCTTTCCTCCATTTCATATGCATCCCCTTCTTAAATCTTGGCTCATCTGTAAGTTCCTTATGCAGCCCCACTGGTTTCTGCAAATGCCCACTTTCCTTTCCTGTTGGAATTCTCTGCATTTGTGCCTTCAGTATTTCACCGTTAAGAATTCTAGGAAGGAAAACAGCATGTGTTTCATAATGCAACATTCCCTGTGGGATTCTTGTTGCTGTAGCCACTTAACAAATAATGATTTTTCTCATGGAGACATGCTGATCTGCTAAGTGTCCGGCAGCTTGCAGAGGGTGGTGTTGGACATGCTCCTTGCCTAAGCTGGTGATTTAGCTTTGCATATGGTCTTGATTATTTCATAAAATTTCTATACTGCTTGATTGTAGAGAAAAACCTCAAATTGGTGGCAGGTGGGTGAGCAATTGGAAATGTAAATTTACATTGTTGTGATTTTGCTTGTTTGCTGCATGACAGATTTGCTTAATTGTTTGCTGGTTCTATTTATAGGATTTTGTAATTTTTTATATCTTCTTCCATTTATTTCTGTTACTTTGTTTCCTGCTCTGATGTTGAAAGCATCCAGTGAAGAGCTTGCTATTAATATTTTAAATGAGTAATATATAAGCAATGCAAGCAAGGGGAGTAGCCTCGTTTTTTGTGCGTGAGACGTACACAGGGTTGTCGCCAGTTCCAGTCCTACACAGAGTAGACTCACTGAAATTAATGGAACCACTTTAGTCATGACCATTAATTTCAGTGGGTCTGCTCTTAAGTGGGATAGCCCGTACTTCCTTTCTCTGCACGGAAGTCCCTTTAGTCAGACATGTAAATGGTTGAGCTGAAATGGATTGTTCCGGCCCTTTTTAGCCTCCCTGTTAACCGAAGCTCCTGCTTTCCCCACAGGTCCCTGAAGCGTTTCGGCACCTCCCTCCGTTACCACAGGTTGAGCAGCAGCTGGAGAGCCTGTCCAGATTCAAATATACCCGTCCACCTCAAAAGCTGCACCTCACTGTGGTTCAGGTGGAGAAGCCCAAAGGTTTTGGCCTGCGGTGGGAGCTCAGCAAGGTGGAACCATGGTGTGCTCCTCTAGACAGCTTCCACTTGTTCGTTTGCCTGGAGTTCGTCGGTAAAGGTGTGCCGACCAGCTGGCTTAGGGTGCGGGATATTAAGGCCATGCCTCTCCCCATGGGTTGCTCGTTAGCTCAGATTGCTGATTGCTCCAAGTGTTACTTTACCATCCAGTCAAAGGACATTTATGGACGTTATGGACCCTTTAGTGACATTCATGCCATTTCAATGACATAGCTCCTGTGAGGGGGGATCTAGGCTCCTACAGGACGTCTACTTTATGTGTTCCTCTTCTCTCTATGCTGCCTATGGCTGGTGCCAGTTTCAGGATTCCAGTTACGTTAAGGTTTGACATCTCACTTCTGAGACTTGCCGTTGACCTCTTGCCTTTCTGCGAGGGGCGCCCTTAACATTTTAGATTTTGGAGGGGGGAGAGAAAGGACCTTTGGCTTTGCTGCTGTTGTTACACTACAATTCCCATCATCCTGGCCTGTTCACCATACTGGCTGGGGCTGATAGGACTTGTAGTTCAACAGCATCTGAATTGCTTCGGCCCCTTTCCCCTGTTAGTTACAGTTCCTATAAGCTCAGACAACCAAAACGGTTTCCCTTGCAGGCGTGCCGGGTAGTGGGGGCTGAGGAGTCTTCAGCTCCCCCCCCCCAAAAAAAATCAAGGAGTCTTCATCCCCCCAAAACCCTGTGGTCCGCTCCCCCTCCTCGCCTGATATTGCGTGGATAGGAGGCTGAGCGTGGAGCCTGATGGCTGCACTCTGCCTCTTCCTGCCCAATGCTGTGTGGGAAGGAGGCAGCCATTTGAGCACTGGCATCACAGCAGCGGGGGTGGGACACCAGTGTGTCCCAGCCCGGCCTGCTATTTGGGAGCGGACACGTCATGTGATGCGCCCCCCCCAATGTGGGGGGCAAGTTGACACCCCTGCTCCCTTCAATTTATTTTCATATATATTGGCAGAAAGAGATTCATAATTGCACCCATTATGGCCTCATCTATGGCCTCTTCCAGGTCTCTCTTCCACGTCACCTTTAGTGTGTCTTTAGCAGACGTGGAAGTTTGTTCCTTTTGCTTTATAAATTAGAAACGTGGCCTTGCCTGAAGGGCAGGTTTCAAAAGCCATTTGTGATGCTCCAAAGCCACCTGCACTACAAAGATGGCAAAAATACCCCCCTCCCATTTTTGCAGCTCGCAGACCTACTACAGCTTAGTTAGGGTCGCCAGTTCCTCCTTAGAACTTCTAGGTGTGGAAAACTCCAGCCATATCTGATCTGCATTCCTGGTGGCTTTTTTTTTTTTTTTTTTTAAAAAGTTATACCTGTAGCGTATAAGCCCTGCTGGTCGTCAGAGCTAAAATTCATGGTCACCGGTGGCAACTTTCCTCGTGGGACCCTATCACTAAGAAAGCCGGTGTCTTTGTCGCCTGTACTGATTCATCCAGTTAAACCTCTAGCTGCTTAGTGCACATATTAATTTTTTTGCTTTTGTTAGTCATGGGGAAAGAAGGCAAAGCAATTAAAGCCTTTGAACACTTGAAATTCTCAAGACGCACAAAGAGGCAGGCCTTCTACCTCCAAGTATCCAGTCAGGCGCCGCTTTCAAGCCTGTCTTCCCAGTCCTTGGGGCTAGAAGGCTGCTTGAGAACGAAATGAAAGTTGCTAGTCTCAGAATGCTTGGTTGAACTCGGCAGGCGTTTGTGTGCATGGGTGTACAGTCCCGCCCACTCCTACCTCTTCTTCATCTTAATATCTAGCATCTCTTAAAAAACCCTGGGCTTCCCTTCAGCGTTTAGGCAGATGCTGCCAAGAAACCAAACTGCAACACGGTATCGGCACAATACTGGTTGTAACTTTTATTTCCGTGTACACAGATGGTATATAAAATACAAAACAACAGAGGCACAGTCGGTAGAGCTAAGCTAGCAGTCTTGACAATCACTGTCCTCTGCTAAGCATTTTTGGATTTCTCAATTTCTCCCTCAACCCCAGAACTTGAAAAATGGTAGTACTAACGTACGAAGGAGTGCCTATTATTCCCAGGCGAGTGGCAAAGGCAATAATAGCATTGTCAGAATTGGGGGTTTTTGTATTCTCTGGTTATATTATGATTTGCAATTCAAATTTCTATTAAAGTAGTCAGAAAATATAATTGGCATAATGTTATCTATGTATGTACAGGTACATTTTTTTTGTTTTGTTTTTTTACATAAATACAAATTCTATCTATATAAAAAACACACCTGGTCAGACTAGTTCATTCTTTAGAACAGAGAATAAATGGGGGTGCAGATTCTTGCATACAATGTATGTGTGGCTGCATGCGGAAAGTCTGGGGATTTGGGAGGATGGTGCAGGAATAGGGTGCAATAAATCTGGGATCGCGCGGAGGGGGGAGAAACGGCAACAGAGTGTGGGCAACCTTTCAGTGGCTTTATGCCAATGGTGGGTGGAGCAACAGATCTGGTTCTTTTTGCACAGTAGGGTCTATCCTAACCATGCAAAAGTCACGAGGTTTCTCTCTATACACCATCGCTTCAAAGATGTCACTACAGGCACACAAAAAGCATGGTTCTATGTTCCATGCAGGAGCTTAAAAGTGATTCTGGGAGGAGCTGGGATCATCAACTTGGTCTTTTAACTTGGCCTGATTTACTTAAAATGAGTTGTCACCAGTTTATCCATTTGGCCAAATGTTTTTGTTTGCAGGATCTAAAACACTCCCATCCCTTCCCTGCCCCCCAGGTTTATGCTAACATTTCAAGTTGGGCATACCTTTAAAAAATGCCAATAGTAAGGACAGGTTTTCTAGAGCACCATTTTGAGAGATGAAAGGGGGATTACAGAGGGGAAGTGGCCATACGAAGATGCAAAAGAAAACATATTTAACACACACAAAAAGTGCTCCCACTAAAAAATGCCCTTCCACACCGCTCACAATGGTTGTCTGTTAAATAGCTGCATTCTTGCACATTCTCCGAAATCTCAAAAAGGTCCCTCGTATTGAGAGATGAAATGAGTTACATGCACATTTAATTTAAACTGGATGGCAGCATGATTCCAAAGGCAGCTGATGTTCAAGTAAGAGGATGCAGATCAGCTGACAGCCCTGCAGACAGAGAAATCCTAAGCATGCTTACTCAGAAGAAAGTCCCTGTTGAGTTTAATGGGACTGATACCCTAGGAACAGAGGATTTTGCAGCCTTAGTGATCGATGGGTCGTCCTTTTCCATTAATATCTTTTAATGCCCTATAAAGCCATCTTTGTTGTTGTTAAGGCGGTCAGACATTTGTAGCTATACGAACAAGGCTCCTGGGTGAAATATGGGGTCCTTAAGAGCAGCCTGAGGTTATTCAAGGTTTTCCCCCCTTCTAATAATAAGAGCCTCTCGGGTTTTGAAAACCAGGTGACTTGGTGGGTAAATTTGTCAGACAGATTGGAAAGACCTAATATATTTGCCAACAAATATACCAGATAGTTAGCCAAATACTGGCTCGTTGGTTGGTTGAAGCCATGATTTGAGGCAATCAGGAATCCCAAACTCTTCTGGAATAAAGCAGTAGTGTTAGGTGGCTCTTTCCTGGTTGTAAAAATAAAAATTGAGTCTTCCTGCCTGCTGTATTTACCTCAAAGTAGGGAAGCTGTGCTTTAGCACTGACATTTTCCTGCTAAAATGACGTCAAGCTTTCTTGACGTCAGTGCTTTCTTCTGAGTCAGAAATTTTGGTTTGCCTAAGCCTAATATTGCCTACAGCAGGGGTGGCAATTCTTAGGGCCATATCTGGTCCTCCAAATGATTTTTGCCAGCCCCTAACAACTTGGTGGTGTTACTTATTTTCTGACGGCCACTGTGCTGACAGCTCTCCATGATCCACGCAAGGAAAAGGCCCTTCCACAGCCCTGCTACCTAGGATCCCTTTTGAATGGAGGGATTGAGTGCCTTCTCAAAGACAAGACAGCCTTTCCATTTAAATTCTTCCAAACCGCAGAGAAATAGTAAAGATTAAGACACGGCTGGACTGCCGCCGCAGAAACAAGCTGAGAGGTGGTGGGCTTGGGAAACTGCCTCTCTAGGTGTCAATCAAGGCAGTGACCATCCTTGCGGCTTCTTGAGGTAGCTCTGGATACATGGTTCAGCAGGAAGAGGATCGGTCCCAAAGCAATTGTTTCAGCCTTAGGCAACTAACGTTCTCTGAACCTTTCAGGGCTCTTCAACTACACACCTATCACAGCAGAACACTATCTTCCGTGGCGATAACTTAAGACACTCCCAGCTAGAATTATTTTGAAGCATGGCATGGGCAGATGTGTCCAAGCTGGATTTACAGCAGGCTGCACCCCTGTTCTGCCACCCCCTGCCATGACCATTAACCACACCGGCACTGCGCCAAACCAAATGGACCCTTGAGATCAGCCCGGAACCATAGCGTTGAGCTTGCCAGCGTCACACCAAACCATTGCTTTTTAGAAAGAACCTCCTAGGCTGGCATTCAATCACTGGAGGAACTACCGGCTGCAGGATTATCTCCCAGATCCACAGAATTATTCTGTGGCCAAGGGCAGTCTAGAACCACCACGATCCCATCCCTATTTCTCAAAAGAATCCCAGACGTCCAGTTGAGCACATGTTGATAGCGACAGAATAATGTTTACTGTGCCCTGCCAGCTGTTCACATCTGTCCTACAGAGCCATAACCAGCTGGGGGGAGGGATGCTTTTTTTTATTAATGCCTAGTAACATTACCTGTTTTGAAAGCTGTATAAGAAAAGGAAACAATAATAGGTACAATCAATGACTTTTGGGAGACTACCATAGGCATGGGTTGCCTTTAACGTACCCCACCCACGCAGGGGGGGGGGGTTAGCTGTTCCAGTTCACCTGCATTTTCCCCCTCCCATAGTCCTTGTTTCAACACCAAGCAGGGAGGAGGAGGAGGAAGGGGGCCGTGGCAGGACAAAAAATACAGACAATAACTTTTCCTTACTACAAAACCGCTCTTCTGCTATATACAAAATAGTTACTGGACTCCCAGTACTGCGAAACGGACAGACCGTTTCCTTTTCTCTCTCTTCCCCCTTCAACTAGCCGCTGCAGTTTTATTTACGCTTTCTTAGTATTAGGTACATGATTCCACTGAGCAACGTGAAAGAGAAGGCGACCCACGCCAGGACATAGGAGTAGCCGTACTGCCCGCTGGACACCTGGAAAAAGTCGTACTGCGGACCCATGTGAAACTCCTCATGGCGGTCCGTGTAAATGGATGCAGCGATCATCACGCACAGACCTGGGAAGGGAGAGAAGGGGGAAAGCCCATGAATGGGTTGAGGATAGACCTGCCCGGAACCAGCCTCCTGGTGTTCTCGGCAAGTTAAGACTGAAAGATCTCTAAGCAATCAGGAAGAAGCACTAAGCATCCATGAAACCATCTTGCTGTCGGGGTGGTCTGGGTCTAATCAGTTCCTGGACAGGGGAGACTTAGGTCTCAGGTCTGGCCCCAGAAATTTCAGGGTCTGGGATGCAACCCAAGGGCAGCCCCTGGTGATGTCATGGGGTAGGCCCTGGAGACGGAGGTTAATTGGGAGAAGAGATGGGGAGCACCCTCCCCAGGCTCTTTGTGCTGTCTTATGGCGCAATGGGTCAGTGTGACAGCTCCTTGTCACAACTCCATTCTCTTTCGTGAGAGCGGCCGCTGCCCATCCTTCAACCGGGAGGAGGTACTCACAGGATAGCAGCTGGATGATGGATGTTAAGACGAATCTCTCGCCTTGCTTTAGGCGGAACAGCTGGAGGATGAAAACGAAAAAGGCCACACAGCAGAGGATGGTGGAGAGGATCATCGTCGCCTGAATTGCCTGGATAGACTGGTAGTCTGTAAAACATACGTGGGGAGGAAGTAGCAGTTACAGTGTGTTTAGGAAGATTCCTGCATTGCAGCGGGTTGGACTTAGATGACCCTTGTGGTCCCTCCCAGTTCTTAGGATTCTGTGAGTTCTACAAGGACAACCCTGAGACTTAAGGGGGAGAGAGCCAGTGTCAATCCCTTGTCTCAATTTAAGAAAGCAGGTAGGAGAGGATTGGGACTGCTTCTCACTGCGAGAAGCAAAGCTACAGGGAACCAGGCAGAGGGCCTTCTCGGTAGTGGCGCCCGCCCTGAGGAACACCCTCCCATCGGATTTCAAAGAGATAAACCTGACATTTAGAAGACATCTGAAGGCAGCCCTGTTCAGGGAAGTTTTTAATGTGTGACATTTTAATGTATTTTTAATCTTTGTTGGAAACCGCCCAGAGTGGCTGGGGAGACAGATGGGCGGGGTACTACTACTACTACTACTAATAATAATAATAATAATAATAATTTATTGAGAGCAATTTATTATTTATATGCCACCCGTCTGACTGGGTTTCCCCAGCCACTGGGCGGCTTCCAACAAAAGATTAAAAAGACAATAAAACATCAAACATTAAAAACTTCCCTCAACAGGGCTGCCTTCAGATGTCTTCTAAATGTCAGGTAGTTGTTTCTTTCCTTGACATCTGATGGGAGGGTGTTCCACAGGGTGGGTGCCACCACCGAGAAGGCCCTCTGCCTGGTTCCCTGTAACCTCACTTCTCTCAACGAAGGAACCGCCCCAAGGTCTCTATGGATTTTTATATGCTGCCACCCCTCCCAAACCAATATTGCTGGGTCAGATCTTTGATGGTCATCCTTGGATGCTGTAGTCAGTGGTTCAAAATACATCTGCAAAGCACCTCTTGACGCTTGCCTTCCCACGCTAGCAGTCTAGTCCCTGCACCGTCTCAGTGCTTCCCAAAGGGAAGTTTGTTTTCTGAGGTCTTGACAGTCACATTTAATTTCCGGGCTGGTTGTTTTTAAAAATAAAATAAAAATTATATTATATAAAAAAATAATCATCCCATTAATTTTTCCTTCTTGGAACCCACCTGCATCCTGCCAGCGACTTCCTCCCGCCACTGCTTGCGCAGAGTGACAATAAGAAAAGGTGTCAGCCTCTTGCCAACTCTCCTGAATCCATTTCCTCCCACCCTCCTGCTCCCCAAATAAATGCAACTTCCACAAAGAGGAACTTTTCAGAGTGTGGCTGCGCCAGCCAGCCCTGCCCTTCCTTCTGTTGTTCTTCAGACATCAGCGAAATCAGGGGATTAACTACGAGATGCAACCAGGGCAGGTAGAGGCATTAGAATCATAGAATTGTAGAGTTGAAGGGGACCCTGAGGGTCATCTAGTCCAACCCCCCCTGCAATGTAGGAATCTCAGCTAAAGCATCTATGACAAATGGCCATCCAACCTCTGCTTAAGAACCTCCAAGGAGAGCACCACCTCTCACAGGAGACCGTTCCACTGTCAAACAGCTCTTAACTTCCCAACCACCACCTCCTGCCTTGCACACCTATATTTCACTGTTTAAACTACACCGTATTTTTTGCTCTATAAGACTTACTTCTTCCCTCCTAAAAAGTAAGGGGAAATGTGTACGCGTCTTATGGAGCGAATGCAGGCTGCGCAGCTATCCCAGAAGCCAGAACAGCAAGAGGGATTGCTCCCTCTTGCTGTTCTGGCTTCTGAGATTCAGATTTTTTTCTTCTTGTTTTTCTCCTCCAAAAACTAGGTGCGTCTTGTGGTCTGGTGCATCTTATACGGTGCGTCTTATACGGTAGTTGACAATTAATATAAAAATTGCTAAGCATCTTTTTTAAAAAAAAAGTCATATGACTATACCATTCTTGTTTTGAAAAGCAAGCTTTGAGACGGATGCCTGCATAGTGTTTTATTCTTAACATAGTGGTTCTAATATCTAGCCATGTATAATCTGGTTTACCTGTATCTACAAAATGAGCTACAGTCATACCTTACAGACACTTCAGGTTGCGTTTTTTCAGGTTACGGACCACCGAAACCCAGAAGTACCAGAACGGGTTACTTCTGGGTTTTGGCGGTCGCACATGCACAGAAGCGCCGAATCGCAACCTGCGCATGTGCAGACGCTCCACTGCAGGTTGCAAACGCTGGGGGTTGTGAATGTGCATCCCACACAGATCACATTCGCAACCCGAGCGTCCACTGTACTACTCTGTGCTTAAGCAACCTAGAAAGAATTGGTGTATTATCTACTAGTTTCTTGATCAGAAGGAGAAAGTTTTACAGTGGTACCTCGGGTTAAATACTTAATTCGTTCCGGAGGTCCGCACTTAACCTGAAACTGTTCTTAACCTGAAGCACCACTTTAGCTAATGGGGCCTCCTGCTGCCGCCGCCCCGCAATTTCTGTTCTCATCCTGAAGCAAAGTTCTTAACCTAAGGTACTATTTCTGGGTTAGCAGAGTCTGTAACCTGAACCGTCTGTAACCTGAAGCATATGTAACCTGAGCTACCACTGTACTGTTAGATTTATTCACAGGAGAGCATTTCTTAGGCAAGGTCTCCAGGACTGCCGCTAATTGCTACTGTGGTACATGGCCAGCAGCCGTGGCAAGGGCACCCCACACAAGGGGACCCAGGCGGCTGGCACCCAACTATACCCATCGCCCCATAAGTAGGTTCCCTGCCAACGCACAGCGAGCCTCTTCCACAGTGCCCAGCTCCTGCATAACAACCCCCAACAGCTCCTGAACTGCAGCCGCTCTGCAACAGCTGAAGCAAGCCTCTCCCGGCCATGACCCAGATTAGGACACCACACACCTCTCACCCTCCATCCTCATCTGCATGCCCTCCCCACTCTCCGTCTTGGCTACCATCGTCACTTTCTACCTCCTCCCCCTTCCAGCATCGGGCGCGGCACCCGGGACAGCCAATGGGCAGCGAGATTGGAACTGCCTGCATCCAATCACAGGGCCGGCTTCACCGCAGAGGCCCCATGGGAAATGTAGTTCTTTTTAGGAGTCAAGCAAAAAAACCAGGAACCAAAATTTTACACCCCCCCCCCCAAAAAAACGAGGACATGTCCAGGAAAATCCAGATGTATGGCAACCCTACTCAGGAACATCCTTAAAAAAGATTTGCCAACACCCATTTCTGCACGCCATGATGTCATCACATTTTCCAGCCAATGATGAAGAGAAGTGCATGGGGAAATGTTATTGTGATGATGTCACTTAAAAAAAAAATACACACTCCTGGGAAGACATTGATGGTGGGTGGGGGGAACGAAGTAATCCCACCCTGAGATGCACGAAGAGCCATCTGATACGATACAATAATCTTTATTGTCATTGTCCCATACAGAACAATGAAATTGAAAAAATCTACATCAGACATTCAAAAACCAACAAGCCTGCTATCCCAGCTACCCCAGCCTGGTTAACCCCCTAGAAACTCTGATACCCCATAATTAAATACAATATACTCCCATAGAGACTACCTTAAACAGTGGTGCCCCGCAAGACGAATGCCTCGCAAGACGAAAAACTCGCTAGACGAAAGAGTTTTCCGTTTTTGAGGTGCTTCGCAAGACGAATTTCCCTATCGGCTTGCTTCGCAAGATGAAAACGTCTTGCGAGTTCTTGCGAGTTTTTTCCCTCCCCCCCCCTTTTTCTAAGCCGCTAAGCTGCTAATGGCCGTGCTCCGCAAGACGAAAAAACCGCTAGACGAAGAGACTCGCAGAATGAATTAATTTCGTCTTGCGAGGCACCACTGTACTGCGTTTAAAACCAAAATCGCATTTGGATAAAAACTGTTTCTCAGGCAGCTAGTCCTAGTCTTTATAACCCTGTACCTTCTTCCAGAAGGCAGAAGCTGAAAGAGATCATTTCCGGGGTGCGCACTATCCTGCGCTATCTCTGCAGCTTTCTTATGACACCTGGAAGCACAGATTTGAAGCATAGATGACTCACCTGGGAAGGTCTCATCCAGCGCTGTACAGTTAGTGCCATTGAGGCAGCGATGCCAGACGTCTGTGGCGAAGTCCTCCCCGACCCACCAGGCCTGGAAAAGGATGATTTGAAAAAGCACATGAAAGTATAGATCTTGGAGGATTGATCAGTCAATTTCACTCTGATGCCAGTTTTCCACAATCAGCAGTGCCCAAAGTGGCTTCCAGCAGATGTTTCAAAACATCAAAATACAAACAGAGCATGCTGGTAAATTAAAAAATGACAAAAACCTGACAAACACAGAAAAAATTCAATATTACCCCCCCCCCTCAAAAAAAAAAGTCTAGGTTTAAGTAAAACCAGAGCTAACTGACAATAAAGTTTCTGGTGCTGGTCTTCCCAATTTGATTTGATTTAACATTTGTATTACGCTTTTCCAATGGCAAATGCTGAGCTCAGGGCATCCAGCTCACAAGAATCACAATAGCATTTAAGAAGCAGTCACTTTACCATCAAGTACAATAGCGCATAAAGAAAGCAGATAACAAATTCATCAAAATGATTATTACAGTTCAGTTAAGCCAGGCATGGCCAAACTTGGCCCTCCAGATGTTTTGGAACTACAATTCCCATCACCCCCTTGACCACTGGTCCTGTTAGCTAGGGATGATGGGAGTTGTAGTCCCAAAACATCTGGAGGGCCAAGTTCTAAAGATCAGAAATCATTCATCAAAATGATCAATACACTTCAGCAAAGTCACTTCCTGCCCTCCTAGGAGCCTGGCTTATATGCAGCTCAGAGGGGAAAGGTCCTCTTACCAGGGTAGGTGGCTGGCTCCCATATCCTTACTCCAGAGGAGGCTGAAAGCAGCCAAAGGCCAACGTTGGGGAGTGCAATGGTGGCAACAGGTTCAAAACATCCAGCCCCTCCAGTAAAATGCAGAGAGTGTCTCCACTTTCAATGTGTGGAGTCTCTTTCACTTCCATTTCGAAGACTTTCTTTTCATCTTTGAACACCAGGCACGCAAACACACACCCCGAATAAAATAAAAATGCTGTTCGCGGGCAACTTACGCTGTCAATCGTGGCGATGAACAGAAGGGCAGCCGAGCTGATGTGGAAGACTATGATGAAGGCGAGGAGAATCAGCATCTTTGCGAGGGGAGAGTTGCTCTAGTCTAGAGGAAGAGAATGCTGTACCAAAAGACAAGGAGGGAAAGTGGTTCAGAGCTTTGGAAATGGGTGTTTACTGTGAAATGATTGTGATTTTTTATTAAATTTATATGCCACCTTTTCTTCAAAAGACCACCGGGTGGCTTAAAACACAGAACATAAACAATACAATTCCATACGTATTATGCTATCTATACAACAAACAAGCTTTTATAGGTACCATTGTAATAACGCATGCATACATAAAGAAAAACACTCCTATAGAATAACTTTTTGGCTTCCGCCTTCATCCGTTGCTCAGATAGACAAATCAAAGTTGCCTTCACACGACACACAGACAAGCTTTTATTCTTATTTATATGACATTATTATTTTTATATTTATATTTATATCCCCAACCCACAAGGATATAATTATTTCCTTCAAGGAGTTCGAAGTGGTCACCTGGTTCTCCCCCTTCCCGCTCCTCTCCCCCCCCCCCCACAACAACCCTGTGAGGTAGATTTGGCTGAGAGGAAATGTTTGGCTGAAAGTCACTTGGTGAGTTTCATAGAGGCTGAGTATGGGGACCTGAACCCAGATCTCCCAGATCCTAGTCCAGGGGTGAGGAATCTGAGGTCTTGGGGGGAGATGTGGCCCTCCAGGCCTTGTTATGTGGCCCTCAAAACCCTCCCCAGGCCACACCCCTTCTCTGTAAAGGTAAAGGGACCCCTGACCATTAGGTCCAGTGTTTTTATTTATGTTGGAAGCTGCCCAGAGTGGCTGGGGCAACCCAGTCAGATAAAGTAAAGGTAAAGGGACCCTTGATCGCTAGGTCCAGTCGCGAACAACTCTGGGGTTGCGGCGCTCATCTCGCTTTATTGGCCGAGGGAGCCGGTGACATCTTCCGGGTCATGTGGCCAGCATGACTAAGCCGCTTCTGGCGAACCGGAGCAGCGCACGGAAACGCCATTTACCTTCCCACCAGAGAGGTACCTATTTATCTACTTGCACTTTGACGTGCTTTCGAACTGCTAGGTTGGCAGGAGCAGGGACCGAGCAACGGGATTCGAACCGCCGACCTTCTGATCAGCAAGTCCTAGGCTCTGTGGTTTAACCCACAGCACCACCCGCGTCCCTGTACCTCCCTCAAATGTGCATTTAGACAGTGAAAATTCCACTTGCTTGCTTGGAACAGAGAGGGGTGTGTGAGAAGACCCTGTACTTTTGCACCTCTTCAATGTAGCCTATTTATTTATTTCACTAAATTTATATAAACCATGGCGGCGTAAGCCTTTGGCAATTGCACAAACTGGCTGAGCGAATCCGACAAAGGACAGGGTCCACTGCAGCAGCAAGCTTGGAAGAAAAATGAGCTGCGCTTATTTCTTACTGAAAAAGGGTCTCTCTACTCTGACTCTAGTCTTATCATACCATTTCTGGCAGTGTGTACTTTGAGATGGCTGGGAAGAAATAGATTTCTGTAACATCTGTGGTTTAAAGAAGATTTTGCAGTCATAAGGCCTAGAAACCTGAAAATAAATTCATGCATGAGACACACTGCAATTTTCACATGCTCCGGCAGAATGGAAGCAAGCGAGGGATTTCTTGGAAGAAACGAAGGCAGACGTATCACTGGGAATTCGTGAACCACTGAGAATCTCGAAAGTTCTCACGCACAGGTCTTTTTCAACCAATCCGCTATAGGGCTTTCATATACTTTTATTTATTGCTTCAACAATCCCCTTTAGATCCAACGTTCCATATCTTTTGGCGAGGCAAAGGAACATCTGTTGCAGCTTGCTAAGCTAACACTGTGGCATTCGGGCATGCAAACTAACCCAGCCTATGTACCTTGATTCTTTTTTCCTTTTCTTTTTTGCAAATAAAAATACCGGTACAAAACGAAGCTGGCAGCCCCAGACAAGCTGTCGTCTTTCATTTTGAGCAGACTAAGGGTTGTTACTTTGTGGCTTAGAAAAACAAACGTTTTCAAAACAGTTAAAAAGAGCTAAGTCTTGTTTTAGCATCTGGTTTCAATCAACTCAGATTGCTGAATGCAAAGGAGGGCAGGTCCATCTTCCGGAGGAGAGGGTGAATAAATAATAATAATAATAATAATAATAATAATAATAATAATAATAATAATAATTAATAATAATTTATCTATACTCCGCCCTTCTGGATGGGTTTCCCCAGCCACTCTGGGTGGCTTCCAACAAAAGATTAAAAGTACATTAAAACACCAGTCATTAAAAACTTCCCTAAACAGGGCTGCTTTTAGATGTCTTCTGAACGTCAGGTAGTCATTTATTTCCTTGACATCCGATGGAAGGGCATTCCACAGGGCAGGCGCCACCACCGAGAAGGCCCTCTGCCTGGTTCCCTGCAACTTCACTTCTCGCAGTGAGGGAGCCGCCAGAAGGCCCTCGGAGCTGGACCTCAATTAGCCGAGCTAGCTAGAGAGAGAGAGAGCTTCCATGTACCAAAGCAATCTATCTGGCAGTACCAAATTCCAGGGGCACGCAAGGGGAAGGGTGGCTGCCTTGATGCCCTGCTTCTGGGATTCCCAGGGGCATCTGGCTGTGTTCCTTTGTGGGCCGCATGCCAGCAGTGCATTGGTCCAGAGGCAAAGGTGGGTGAAGCGACAGGTGTGACTCTACATTAGCCTACATTCCAGCCACGCCAAAGCCATGGGTTTCTACATGCACACACTGGTCTCTCCATCCTGTATCCAGGCAAGCAAGAGGCATTATCACAGCTCAAAGGGAGATTCCCACCAGGTAAAAACACTTGAAAAGTAGGAACGGCAAGAGGTGCAGCTTTGGGAGAGGTGGGGTGTATTTGTCCTCTTCCCATTCCCATCTGGTTGGCTGCTCTGAGTACAGAATGCTGGTCCGATTCAGCCAAGCTCTCCTGAAGTTCTTTCTCTCTTCGTTCCATCTTGCCTCATTTCCTCTTCCTTCTTTTTCGCATTTTAATTTTGGGAAGACGGGCATCTCAAACACGACAGCCAAGCCCTCTTCCTCTCTGCACAACCCAGAGATCCGTAAAGGAATCCATCGGATCTGGTGTTGAACCCAGGCACCTGGGGAGCTTGAGCTGTTCCCCTTCTGTTACCGTCAGAATAAATGGAAACGGTCTTGGCCCAGTATACCCAAAAGAGCGTTTCCACCACCATCATTCTGCCCAGACACTGAGGTCCAGCTCTGAGGGCCTTCTGGTGGTTCCCTCACTGCGAGAAGCAGTGGAACACCCTTCCACCAGATGTCAAAGAGAAAAACAACAACCAGACTTTTAGAAGACATCTGAAGGCAGCCCTGTTTAGGGAAGCTTTTAATGACTGATGTTTTAATGTGTTTTTAATCTTTTGTTGGAAGCCGCCCAGAGTGGCTGGGGAAACCCAGCCAGATGGGCAGGGTAGAAATATTATTATTATTACTACTACTACTACTACAATACTGAATGACAGTGGCTTTCTGGGATTCCAGACAGCGAGCTTTCCAATCCTACCCAGGGATGCCGGGAACCAAACCTGTGACCCACTGCATGGAAGGCAGTTGCTCTACCACTGAACCACGGCCTGTCCATAAATGTCACCCTATATTTGTCACTTTGGTGGTTATGGGTTTTGAGGGGGAGTTTTCCCAAGGCTCTAGGAAGGCCAGACACCATCCTCTTGCTATATGAAAAAACTGTTCCCTTTCCCTTATGGGGTATTCCAAAGCTCGTACAGAGTCCTTAAGTGGGTTCCCTATCGGTTGGAGAAAATAACAGAGGCCAACCAGAGTATATTGAGAAGCAAAGCGGCTAGTAAGCCTGATCTTTATTGAAGGAAAATATACTGTTGTAACAGGGTCCCCACCCACCACACGCAGGAGGGAGAACCCTGAACAGTGGTGTGCAAGCTCTTATACAGACTCTTGAAATAGCCCACCCTGTAGCCCAAGACCACCACCCCCCAAACATCATACATACATCACAGAAGGAGGCGGTCTACAACCAGGATACCTGATAATGGTCACTGATTGCATTAGCTGGGCAGCAAAGCCATTCTTTTGTGGCCGTTTACTTTAGTTCCTGAATACAGGTCACAGGCTCACCCTATTCATGCACAAATACGCCCTTAAAACAGGATTTGCAAGCAAAAAGACAATGGGAAGGCTTTCCCCATTTGCCTCCCTTACTGCAGAGGAATATTTGAGGTCATTGGGAGAGTCAAAATGGCTTCAGGATTGCTCTCCCGTACTATTTCAGACACATGGTTCATATATTTAGATAGGTGTGCATTTATGAATATTTATTCTGTATTAGAGACCTTGAAATTCTTATAACACTCTTCTGCAAACTCCCCTTAACAGGGATTTTTTTTACTTTCTGCAAGGCCAGGATATTTCTTCCCCGTTTCGCCGGTCCCTCCACAGCACGGCGTGGAAAGGGAAAGTTGGAGTTTGGTTTGGAACAAAGCACTTGGGTTTTCCTTTTGGCAGGCAAAGGCAGGAAGCTGAATTGCCATTGAACAAACAGCTCGCTGTTCAGGTACACAATAGGCAGGGGTCAAAAAGTTTGCCCTGAATGGAGCAGAGACCACTCAAGGGTGGGCTGGGGTGCAGTTTGAGAGAGAAACAGAAGGCATGTAGAGTTTGGATTTGATATCCCGCTTTATCACTACCCTAAGGAGTCTTAAAGCGGCTAACATTCTCCTTTCCCTTCCTCCCCCACAACAAACACTCTGTGAGGTGAGTGGGGCTGAGAGACTTCAGAGAAGCGTGACTGGCCCAAGGTCACCCAGCAGCTGCATGTGGAGGAGCGGGGAATTGAACCCGGTTCACCAGATTACGAGACTACCGCTCTAAACCACTACACCACACTGGCTCTGACACTTCCAAGGTGGGAGACTCAGTATCATCTCATCCATTTGCCAATCCCAAAATAAGACACAGGCCTTGTTCCTCCTGCTCAAATGTCTCCCTTAGAAAAAGGGAATATGTGCCCTCAGCTGGGTGCTTAGGGTTAGGTCAAGGTTTACTGCATTTACAAAGCCTTTCCCACAACAGAAAAATCCTGAAGCAACAGGAATGAAACCCAGGAATAAAAATGAGACAAAGATATATAGACCCCACACAACCAGCCATGGATGCTGGCCAAATTCCTGGGAAAATAGAAATGATGAAAAGTTGGTCCCGTAGAACCATAGAATTGTAGGGTTGAAAGGAACCCCAAAGACCATCTAGTCCAACCCCCTGCAATGCAGGAATCTCAACTAGATCATACATGATAGCCAAACTTTGCTTAAAAACCTCCAACGACGGAGAAACCACCACCTCCCCAGGGAGTCCATTTCCACTGTCCAACAGCTCTCACTGTCAGAAAGTTCTTCCCAATGTTTGGTCAGAGTCATTTTTCTTGTCATTTGAATCCATTGGTTTGGTTTCTGCCCTCTGGAGTAGCACAGAATCACAGAGTTAGAAGGGACCCAGCTTTTCTCAATCTGTGGGTCCCCAGATGTTGTTGGACTACAACTCCCATCACCCCTCAGCTCTGGCCTTGCTAGCTAGGGGCGATGGGAATTGTAGTTCAACAACATCTGAGGACCCACAGATTGAGAAAAGCTGATTCTACTCCATGGGTCGGCAAACTAAGGTCTGTGGGCCAAATCAGGCCCAATTGCCTTCCAGATCTGGTCTGCGGACGATCTGGGAATCCAGGCAGCCGGCATAGCGTGTGCGATGGTTTTTGTGACTCAGTCAGGCTTGGGGGACAAAAGTGACGCAAGCGGCTGTTCGAGAAAAGCCTCTTCTCCGTTCGTCGCGCGCGGCAATCTTTTCTTCCAGGATGGGGAAGAGGGAAAAGGAGCCACAGTTCGGATTTCCACCATGGACCTGCCGGCGACTGACCTCAGGAAGGGCAGTTGCGGCAGCAGGGGCTCAAAGGCGTCTTGGGAGCGACTGGGCGGCTGGACTCCGAAAACAGTTCTGTGCTCTGCTGGGGAGGCCGCTTGTTAGCTACACGATGTGAGCCAAGGAAAGGTAAATAGCCGTCACCGCCTGGTCTTCCCTCATGCGCGGAAAAGAACGTTTTTGCTTGAGTGTCGCCGACTTTAGTGTGGCCAATGGCTTCTCCCTTCACCCACGCAAGCACACACGCTCTCCAGGGCTGACAGGAATGGCGCACTTACCTCAGCCCCCCCCCCCTTATGAGAGAAATAACTGTCAATGCGTAAAATGCAAAGGAAGCAGCGTGGGTGGGTGAGGGAACACTCCCCCCCCAAAAAAAAATCACATTTGGGCAACGCTGGGGGTTGGTCCCAATAAGGGTTTTTACCAAAAATGAGGGTCATAATCATAGCAACATATAGTCTGGCCCCCCACAAGATCTGAGGGACAGTGGACCGGTCCCCTGCTGGAAAAGTTTGCTGATCCCCGATTCTAGTCCGACCCTCTGCAATGCAGGGATTTGCAGCTGTCCCTTACAGGGATCGAACCTGCAACCTTGGCATTACCAGCACCTCACTCTAACCAAATTAGCAATCCGGGCTCACAGAACCCATTTTGGGTACCTCAATCTTTCCCAACATCAGGGTCTTCTCTTCTCATGAGGTGGCCAAAGTCTTGGAGCCTTAGCTTCAGAATCTGTCCTTCCAGTGAGCACTCAGGGCTGATTTCCTTCAGAATGGATCCGTTTGATCTTCTTGCAGTCCATGGGACTCTCAAGAGTCTCCTCCAGCACCATAATTCAAAAGCATCCATTCTTCGGCAATCAGCCTTCTTGATGGTCCAGCTCTCACTTCCATACATCACTACTGGGAAAACCATGGCTTTAACTATACGGACCTTTGTTGGCAAGGTGATGTCTCTGCTTTTTAAGCAGAGTGGCATCTGCTCAAATTGCATCTACTCCCCTATAAATGGCATCTACTCCCCTATAAATCCTGATCCTATACAATCTTCTTAAGCAGATCCAGGTTTCTCTGGCCACAGCTGGGATTACTATTTGGAATAAGACCTATTTGAAAAGTTTCAAAAGAGGCCTGTCAAAGCTATTTTGACATATTTTCACATATCCTTCCAGTTTGCATTCCTTATCTCATTCCTTCTCTGGGTTGTTTTGACAGATTGTGTGCTGCAATTTCCCAGGGGGAGAAGGGCATCTGGCTGGACTTTTGTCGGAAACAGGATGCTCTGGTCTGGTCCAAGAAGGCAGTTCTTAGGTTAAGACTCTGTCTTCCTCAGACTGGCAGAACTTGAGGGCTCAGGCCAAGGCAGGGACTTGACTTTTACACCGTTATACCGGCTAAAGGGATTAGATCACGCTCTTGCAGAATTTCCATGGCGGGGATTGAGAGAGACCCGGGATGCTTCCAGACCGTTGCTATTTTCCTGGGATTCCAGCAGATACCAGGAAATTAGTTTTGTGCAGTTGAAGCAGATTAGAACGCTCTGCTGCACTAGTGGAACGAATCCACTTCCAAAAATAAACTGATTTTTGCTGCTAGGAAAGTTACAGGGAAATGCATTGAAAAGCAGAGGGTGAACGAAGGACCAATGGGAAGACATTAAAGGAAAAACCCAGCATGGAGTGTCCCAGAAGCAAATCAGAACAGATGCATAATAAAGGCAGGTTATAATCTAGCTCCTTCATAAACCAGGTGCAAGAAAATCAGGATGAATGTTCAAGAAATAAGTCATCTGGGAGAGCCCCTTGTACTACGGTACTCTGCACCAGGTTTCTCTAAGTGCAGAGTAAGAGAAAGAATGCTCATTCACACTTTTGCTTGTGCTGTATTTTGTTAATATATACTGATTAAGATACTGATTAATGCAAAAATGCAATCTTGCCTGCAGAACTGAAGCTCGCGTTAGCAAAATATCTCTCTGGGTTTTCCACTGATAAGATCCTATTCAGCGGATAAGATCGGGTTTTTGCAGCGTAGCATACATAGCTTTATTTATTTATCAAATTTAAATTTTGCCATCCCCCCCCCCAAAGGATCCCAGGTCGGCAAGCCATCCTATATTTTCGGGGGTTTTTTATTTTTTTAAAACGTTAAAACTATGAACATCTTATAATTGATCAGGATGCCTGTGAGCCAGGGGCGGAAGAAGGGGGTGTGCGGTCCGTCCCGGGTATCATCAGTTGGGGGGGTGACAAAATGACAAAAATATGAATTGTTGTTTTTTAATGAGCTCACAAAACTTTTTAGTTTAGTCCAGAAATGTAATGTAAAGCGGCTGGCACTAGGCACCTGCCCACCGCCTCTCCCTCAGTGGCCCCGCAGCTGAGGGGGAGGCCGAGGAGGGGCTCCATGCCGCGCCCCTGCCTTGGCTCGCCCCACCCTCACAGGCGGCTCTTCTTTCTCTGGCTTCATCCCCCTTCATCCCTCCCTCTCGCCCGCCTTCACGTTGCTTCCATCTTCCCCCTAGTCGTCCTCCTTCCTTCGCTCTTGGATTTCTCCCCGCTTCCTTCGCCGCTCCCCACCCCCCGTGTCTCTTTGATCTTCTCTCCCCTCGTCCATCCCACCCGCTTTTCTCTGAGGTGCCCCACGTCTGGTTTGCTGGAGGAGAGAAGTTGGAGGGTACCCGCCCCGCCCAGTCAATTGCAGCAGGGGCTGTGTGCGAATCTCCACCTCCTGCCCCCCCTTGTCCCGGGCTCCTTGCAACCTCAGCAGCAGCAAGAGCAGCTGCCATGGGGGCGTGGCCAGGCAGGAGGGGCTGCAAAGGGGCGGAGCTCCTCGCAGCACCCCAGAACGAAGTGGAGCCCCGGCTGACGCATGCACCATACCAGGTGCCGGAGCGGCTAGTGACACTGCTGCCGGGAGCCTAGGAAAAAAGATCTCCTTTGAACAATCCAAATGGAATTGGCTTGTCGACAGGCTGAAGACCAAATTGTCCACCACCAGCCTTTGTTTCCTTGAAAGAGAAAGCCTCTCCTTCTTACAGAGGGGAGGAGTTGTGAGCAGGAGCCGTTTCCCGCGTTGGCGGGGGGGGGGGGACTTTCCGGCCCCTGCCCAGCTGGCCTGGCTGACACGCCACGCCCCCAGGTAGACAACCAATCAGGTGGAGGCTTGGCAGCGGGGTTTAGCAAGTTTTGTAAGGAGGAATATATGAAATATTGCAAAGAAGATAAAGAAGAGAGACATTAGTTATGAGTAATAGCGAAAATAAGAAAT
The DNA here is from genome assembly GCF_964252035.2 of Podarcis erhardii. NCBI lineage: Eukaryota > Metazoa > Chordata > Lepidosauria > Squamata > Lacertidae > Podarcis > Podarcis erhardii. Next base: position 46,654,884 of record NC_138503.1, on the reverse strand, counting down.
GTAAATTAAGTGGAAAAGATTGGAAAATTTTCAGATGTGATTGGCGGAAGTAAAAAAAAACTGTATAAGATATATAAAAGTATGTTTTATAATTGTTGAATATATATATATATATGAGAGAGATTTAAAGCTGCGAAACTGTAAATCGAGAGACTGTGCACCTCAACTCCTTTACTGGCTTGTAAGGATTACTGAGATAACCTGCGTGACACATTTACGAAACACTGTGATTTTTTGTGGTTTTTAGAAAACAAAGTACAGCTCCAGACGTGGCGATCAAGCTGCTGTCTGTGCCCAAAGGGTGACCCTTTGGCTGGCGTTTCCGTCCATTCTCCCTGGCAACTTTTTGACCAAGTGGGGGAGAAGCCATTGAGATGAGTCTGGTGCCACCATCTTAATTGTCCTAATAACATCCTTGTGAGAAACTTGAGGCTTATCATCCTGGAGCACGAGGAAACTATCCTTCATGGAATAGGGTTGCTTCTGTCCTTCGGCTGATAGCGTCGATCCTGTCACATGCCATTTGTCAAATGGGCGTGGGGATGTTAGAATCATCAAATACAGTGGTACCTCAGGTTACATATGCTTCAGGTTACAGACTCTGCTAACCCAGAAATATTACCTTGGGTTAAGAAATTTGCTTCAGGATGAGAACAGAAATCATGCAGCGGCGGCACAGTGGTAGTGGGAGGCCCCATTAGTTAAAGTGGTGCTTCAGGTTAAGAACAGTTTCAGGTTAAGAACAGAGCTCCAGAACGAATTAAATACTTAACCCGACGTACCACCGTAGTTGGAAGAAGAACTCCCAGTGGTAGACCAGTCCAACTCCCTGCATTGCAGGAATCTCAGCTAAAGCATTCATGACAGAGGGCCACCCAACCTCTGCTTTAAAACTTGCAAGGAATGAGCGGCCACAACATCCCGAGGGAGACCGTTCCACTGTTGAAGAGCTCTTACGATCAGAAAGTTCCTCCTGATGTTGAGTCAGAATCTCCCTTCTTGCAGCTTGAAACCATTTGTTTGGGAGCAGGAGGTCAGCACCAACACTTTGAATTGTGTTCAGAAACGTACTGGGAGCCAATGTAGGCCTTTCAAGAGGGTAGGGCCTTTCACGTAGGCCTACCCAAGGTAATATGGATATGTGGTCTCCTGTAGACAATTCTGAGCAACATGGAGCAAAGGTCTCAGTGCATGCTGATTCCCTATGCTCTTGTTTAGTTTAACCCTTGACTGAGAACCATGAGGACTAGAATCCTCCTTTAATTTTAAGGAAAGGGCTGGAGCACAGTGGAAGAGGATCTGCTTTGCAATAAAAGAAGTCCCAAGTCTCCAGGTGCAGCTGGTGGAGACCCCTGTTCAAAATCCCAGAAAGTCACTGCCAGTCATTGGATTGTAGAGTTGGAAGGGATCCCAAGATTCATTTGGTCCAATGCAGGAATCTCAATTAAAGCCTTCATGACAGATGGCCATCCCACCTCTGCTTTAAAATTTGCAAGGAAGGAGAGGCCACAACGTCCCGAGAGAGACCGTTCCACCATCCAACAGCACTTACTGCCTGAAAGTTCTTCCTGATGTTGGCGGAAATGACTGGCAGAATCCGAGACCAGGGAGAAGAGCCGGTGGAAGAAGATTGGAAAAAATTTAAAGATTATTTACAGAAATATTGTAAAATTAATGAGCTTTAGAAAAATGGTGGAATGAAGTTATATGGCTTTGGCAGAAATGTTATAAGGAACTAGGTATAGATAGATTGTTAATGTATTAAAGGGGAAAAACTAGGTCAGAATATGTTAAGATTAATTATAGGACAGAAAATAGATGAAGATGGAAAGGACTTGCTGAAATAGTTAATGGAAGTGGAATACAAAAAGGGAGGCGTGAGGAAGTCAATGAAACAAGTGAATGAAAGTTAAGACTGAAAATATTGGAAGCGTTTTTAATTGTTTTCTGTTTTGTTTTGTTAATTCAATGTTTCATGTAGTGTTTTTGTTTCTGTTTTTGTATTTTATAATATTTAATTTTTCCTTTTTCTTTTTGTAATTTCTAAACTCTTAATAAATAGTATTTTTTATAAAAAAAAGAAAGTTCTTCCTGATGTGTAGCCAGAATCTCCTTCCTTGTAACTTGAAGCTATTAGTTCAGGCCCTCCCCTCCGGACCAGGAGAAAACAAGCTTGCCCCATTTTCTATGGGAAAGCCCTTAAGATATTTGAAAATGGCCAGCCTCCTGTTTTCCAGGCTAAACATACCCAGCTCCCTCAACTGTTCCTCACAAGGCTTGGTTTCCAGACCCCTGAAACTGTCCCACAAACTCCAGCGGGTGCAGAATGCTGCAGCGAGGTTCCTCATGGGGTCTCTGCCATGGGAGCATATTCACCCAGTGCTTTACCAGTTGCACTGGCTCCCGGTGGAGCATAGGGTCAGGTTTAAGGTGCTAGTCTTGACCTTTAAAGCCCTTTGTGGCTTAGGGACCTCGTACTTATGGGACCGCCTTTCCTGGTATGCCCCGCAGAGGACCTTAAGGTCCATGAATAATCATAGTTTAGAGGTCCCGGGCCCTAAGGAAGTCAGACTATCCTCCACCAGGGCCAGGGCCTTCTCAGTGATGGCTCCGACCTCGTGGAATGCTCTGTCCCAGGAGACTAGGGCCCTTCAGGATTTAACCTCCTTCCATTGAGCCTGTAAGACAGAGCTATTCCACCTGGCCTTTAATTTGAATTCAGCCTGATCTTTTATTTCCCTTCTCTTCCCTCCCCTTCCCCTTTTATGAAGATTACCCGCTCTGAGACCCCACAGCTAATTCTCCCCTGGCCTCTTCGCTGGCCCAAGTAGGACCAATTCAGCCAGCTAGCCCTGGGGATTACCTAATGCTTATTTCCCCTAAATTGATTTCTGAATTTTGAATTTTATTGTTATTCATGTTTTTATACTGTATTTTATGCTGCTTTTACAATTAAGTGTTTTAAATTTGTTGTTGGCCGCCCTGAGCCCAGTTTTTGAACCGGGAAGGGCAGAGTATAAATAAAAATTTATTATCATCATCATCATCATCATCTTGGTTGCCCTCCTCTGCACATGTTTCAGCTTGTCGACATCCTTCTTAAATTGTGGTGACCAGAGCTGGACACAGTGTGTAGACAATACTGAGCTAGATGGATCGATGATCGTGACTCGCTATAAGACAACTTCCTGTGCTGCCACATTTCCAGAGGCCTGTGGCACTCTCCTTTTCTTCCAGCTTTAAACGTCCGTCATCCACAGCTCCATCACTCTGCAGCCTTCTGTCCTGCATATTGAACTAGGGGCTGATGGGAATTGTAGTCCAAAATCTCTGGTGGACAACAGGTTCTGCCAAATTCTGTTCCACCATAAAAGAGCAGCAGATGTTGCAAAGGCCCCCTCCATTGAGCTAATGCCGATGGGATTTTTAAGATAAAATCGGTGTGAGAGGGAGAGAGGTTCCCAATCTAGCAGCTACCACAATATTATCTTCCCCCAAAACGTTCTAATTTCTATTGATACTGATCAAAATATATACAAAAGTTTATACCCAACACCAAGTATCTTTTTATAACACCACCAGAATAAAAGAAATGCTTTTAAAACCTAATCTAAAACAGGAGCAAAGAGAAGGGGAAAGAAATCAAAAGAAAAGAGAGTGAGGAGAACAAGAAAATAAAAAATAAAAAAAATATGGAAAGGCTTCCAGTTCTCTGCCTGCCAGCTAAATATAGTAACTTATTCAAAGTATCCACTCAAATTGGACATCCTACTATTCTATTTTCTACAAGCCAATATTTTTCCATCTTCAAACCCAGATATTATGAGCTCATTTTTCTTCTTCCATGCAACAAGCCCGGAAGAAGGTTCCCAGTCCTTAATAAATGTCAGCAATGGTTTTTTCCCCTGATTAAACACATTAAATCAGCCACCACAATATTCTGAGGACACAACCACGCCATTGTCTGACACGTTTCTGCCACTAATTCCCAAAGCGCAGCTCTTTCCTCAGTTGCTGGCCCTGAGATTCCCACCCCATTTTGAAGGTTGACTCATGAGCTTGACGGGGCCAGAAGAGCAGTTCATCCGCAGGATAACCGGGCGGGGAAGCGACTGTCTGTCAAGATCTTGTGTGGCATTCTCTGTCTCGCCACTATATTCCATTCAACTTTGGGGTGTGCCCAACTTCCACCCCTCAGCCAGCCAGGGCAAAGTCATGGCCGATGACAGCTGTGCGATTCTTAGCAAAACTTTCCCATGCCTTGCAAGCCCTCAGACCCTTCGCTCACCCAAGGTGACACTTTCAGGAAATGGGGTTTGGGCAGAGAGGGATCAGCATTCGTGCAAAGTTTTAGCTCTGGCACTTGTGACCCTGCAATGCTTAGGGCTTTTTAAAAAAAAGCAGGTTAAAGGGCGCACAGACCAGAGGGGGGGGGAGTGGAGAGAAATTCAATTCAGTTTGCATTCAAAGGCAAACCGACTTAATTCGTACTTTACAAAGCAACTCGCGAATTGAAATGCAGGTGGCTTTTGACATTCACGCTTCTGCAAAATTCACGGCGCAGTTCTGCACCCTAATGATGTGTCCAAGAAAGCATATACTAAGGTACAGGGGTATATGTTGCTGGAAACGATATTCAGTGCTACTTTGGTTCTCAAACTTAATCCGTTCCGGAAGTCCATTGCAAAACTAAGGAACGCTTTCCCATAGAAAGTGCAGTCGACGCTTGGGTTGCGAACGTGACCTGTGCGGGAGGCACTTTCGCAACCCGCAGCATTCACAACTCGCAGCGCTGCGTCTGCACACACGCGGGTCACGATTCAGTGCTTCTGCGCATGCGCAAAGTGCAATTTAGTGCTTCTGCGTATGTGTGAGCGCCGAAACCCGGAAGTAACCCGTTCCGGTACTTCCAGGTTCAGCGTGGTGCACAACCCGAAAATGCACAACCTGAGGCATCTGTATCCCGAGGTATGACTGTAATGCAAAATGGATTAATCTGTTCCAGACTTTTAAAAACAACCCCTTAAAACAGCAATTTAACATGAATTTTACTATCTAACAAGACCATTGATTCATAAAATGAAAGCAATAAACAATATACTGCAGTCACACAATTGATCAATCAGTAGCTGAACTGGGTTCCACACAGTCACAAAAACTAAACAAAGCCGCAAAAACAAAAATGCAAAATAAATAGCAAAAACAGACAGACCTCAGCATAACACTCAAATAGGAAGCGTAACACTCAAAACAGAGCACGTTCAGCTTCCGAAGAAAGTTCGCAAACCGGAACACTTAGTTCAGTGTTTGCAGTGTTTGGGTTCCAAGTTGCTTGAGTACCAAGGCATTTGAGAACCAAGGTACCACTGTGCACAACTGCATTACAGGAGGGCTATTTCCAAAAATTTGCAAAAGGTGCATCTATTAGGCAAGACCGAATACAAAAATGTATGTTGTGGGAAATTAGCAGTGAAAATGCTGATTAATTTTCCGGCTGGCGTTAAAAGAAGAACCCATTTGGAAATGTGGAGGACTGGATCTAAGATTGGAAAAATGAGGAACTGAGAGGACAAACACTGATTGATTCGCTCATCACTATGCTGAGCCCCAGAAAACATGGTGTTTGTGTGTGGGGGGGTGCATTTCCTTCCCTGCTCACTAATGACAAGGAAACCCCATGGGAACAAAACCTAAGAAGATCAGTGCTGGATCAAACCACAGGTCCATGTAGCCGAGCATCAGTCACCCACTTCCTCAGTGTTGGGGCACTTGGCCAGTGGTGAGACCAGCAACTGGAGCGGGTTGGTCTAGATGACCCCTGGGATTCCTTCCAGATCTACAATTCTATGTTTCTGTAACTTTTGGCTCCTCCTCTCCTTGAACTCTTTCCATCCCAGCTGGTCAAGAGAACAGCTGCTCTAGCTTAAAGGCCTGCACCCAGGTTTGCCGATTTCCTCCTCCCTCCCAATCTATTTTCCTTTTGTGCCATGGCTTTTGAGATAATCCCCATTTAAAGCCACCTATCATCGCATGCAGAGGCAGTGACTTCTGCAGCTTAATGCTGTGTTGTGGAAAGAAGGGTTTCCCTTTGTCCTGATCTTTTCTTGTCAATCAAGTTTCCCAGGGATACTCTGCACTCTAGTTTTATGACGGAGAGGGCAAAAGCATTCTCCATCTTTTACAAACCTCTGTCCCATCCCTCTACCACCACCCCTCTTATTTGCTTTTGGGGTGAGTCAGAATTAAAGGGCCCCCAAACCTTGTAGCTTTCCTTTGTAGAGGGTATATTACTCTAGGCACTAAAAGATCAATGCAGAACAGGTTGCGCCGACATAAAGATGTCTGTACTTTTGTAACCTGGGAAAATCTTTAATGGGAACATTTTTTTTAAAAAAAAATCAGAACAGGTATTATGTGGCACCTCTTCCCATGCCACTTCTATAGATCGAAGCAGACCAGTGAGGTAAAGCGATTGTGCAGGTAAAAAGGGTTTTTAATTGTTGCGGGATTTACATGCTAAGAGTAACACCTTGAAATCAGCCTTACAGCAATTTGGCAGCCAGTGCAGAGCTCTGAGTGCAGGTGTTCCATGCTGACAAGGCCTCCCTCGCCCGTGTCAGCAATCGTGCTGCAGCATTCTGCACGAACTGCAACTTCGGGGTTAAGCATGAAGGAAGGAAGCCCCACAAAGAGTGCATTGCAGTAATCTGGACATGAGTAATTAATGTGTGTGGTCAAAACCACTGAGCCTAGGGCTTATCGATCAGAAGGTCGGCGGTTCGAATATCCACAATGGGGTGAGCTCCTGTTGCTCAGTCCCTGCTCCTGCCAACCTAGCAGTTCGAAAGCACGTCAAAGTGCAAGTAGATAAATAGGTACCGCTCCGGCGGGAAGGTAAACGGCGTTTCCGTGCGCTGCTCTGGTTCACCAGAAGCAGCTTAGTCATGCTGGCCAGAAAAGCGAGATGAGTGCCGCAACCCCAGAGTCATCCGCAACTGGACCTAACGGTCAGGGGTCCCTTTACTATAGCCAGGCCTTCACAAATATAACGTTTTAACTGCACTATACAAATGTGACACTAGATGGTGATGGTGAGCTTACAGCAAATCAATATGTTTTTCAAAACGTTTCTTTAAAACAGCATTTTCATAGCGATTTTTTTTATACGTATCTAGATCCCCGCCCCCGAATGGCCATAGCTGTCAAAACAACTGCAAGTTCCTCAGGGCAGAGACTTATCCAATAGGATAGTGCCTTCCACTAGGTCAACCCCTTCATCCATCTAGCTCCATATTGTCTACACGGACTGGCAGAGGCTCTCCAGGATTTCAGGCTTGGAATTGGCCTACGAGCGCTACAATTGGAGAACAGCCTTTACCACAGGTGTCATGGGCTTTTAAGACGCTCAAACTCAGGACAAAAGGGAGAAATGTGCTAAGAGGAAGGCGCATTTGGCAAACCCTCACCGTGATCAACTCCTGCCCGGAAATCAATGTCCCCACTGTGGAAGGATGTGTGGATCCAGAATTGGCCTCCATGGAAGACAATCTTACTTGGCTAAGAGGGATCACCAAAGAAGATGATTCCTGGTCATCAGGACTGAACCCAGGGGCTTCTGCATTCAAAGCAGCCGCTCTGTCTCTGAGCGACAGCCCTTCCCCTGACCCCAGCCTCGCCAACAGGTGCTGTACCTTCTTCCCCTTGGAACTGAACCACCGGAGACAGCACATAGCAAATATTTGTGCGGCTGCCACCCTCAAATGCACACTCTGCGGTTCCGCCAGAAGAGATTTCTGCTTGAATGGCATTCCCTCCCTCGATAAATGAATGGCATTCCCTCCTGTGAGAGAGCTGGATGCTGGGAGCTCAGTGCTACAGCTTCTGTTTTTCATGCAGAAGGCCTCAAGTTCAACCCCAGACTTCTCCGGGTAGGGCTGAGATAGAATTCCTCTCTAAAACCCCGGAGAGCTGTTGCCAGTCAGTGTAAACAGCCCTGAGTTAGATGGACAAGTGGCTGACTCAGCATATATTGCAGGAAACTGCCATATACAGAGCGTTCTCCAATTCAGTTGATCTCCCCTCCACTGCCAGGGGTAGGTACTATCATACAAAGTGTTTTGTTCTCAGTCTTATAGTCCTGCCCCGACCCTCCTCCCCCTTTAGCCACACCCATTAAGCACAGCCGCCTCCCCTCCTTGGCCACACCCCCTTTCCTTAAAGAAGCAGTTGGAGTTGGCTATAATAAATAAGAGTGCCTCTGAGCATGTGCAGAGAGAAACAACGCTGCAGACTTTCCACTTGGAATTAAGGAGCAGGGATTCCGACGCAGTCCCAAAGCTTCACGTTTCATCCCTTGACACAGTCCAACAAATACTCAACAACTTGAGATTGTAAAGTCTCAAGTGTGGCCCAGCTGTTATCCCTGATAAATTGTATGCATCTGGGACAATACTTGCTCAACATAACCACTGAACCTGTTCATTTCCATTCCAAAACACAGTGTTATTTTAAAAGCACAGCAGCAGCACCATAAAGCATATGTAGCATTTTGGAACAATGTTTCTGTTAAAATCAGACAAGTACCTGCAGTGTTGATATTCTGCCCCCTATGGAAAGCCTTTTTGTTTTGCCAAGTTTTAAAGGGTTGTTTTTTTTTGTTGTTGTTTTTTGTTTTTTGTTTTTTTGAGAATCTGATTCAGTGATCTGCTCAGTATTTTATCATCCAATGGTGAGTTGGCACCTTATAGATATTCTTATTGTAAATAAATAAATGCCTCTCCCTGTCAATTTGTGCAGAAATATAATTCATCACTTCATATATAATTCATCACTTCAATTTGTGCAGAAATATAATTCATCACTTCATCACATTCCCTCTAATTGGCTGCTTGGCATTCCAGATTCATTCTGATTGGTAGTTCAGCATTCCAGATTCTGGCCCCATTCACATATTTAAAGCACGACGACTCCACTTTAAATAGTCACAGCTTTCTCCAAAGAATCCTGGGAACTGTAGTATGTTAAGGGCTCTTAAACTTGTTAGGAGATTCCCTATTCCCCTCCCAGTGCTACAATTCCCAGAGTGGTTTAACAGCCAATCCCTCTTCCCAGGGAATCGTAGCTCTATGAGGGGACGAGGCAATCTCCCAAGAACTCTCAGCACCCTTAAACTACATCTCCCAGAATTCTTTGGGGGAAGCCATGACTCTTTGATTTGGTATGAGACTGCTTTTAATGCTCCTTATTCAACATGCTCCAAATGCTAAACGAGTTGTGAAATGAGCTAAGTGCTCTTGAAATCAAGCGTCTCTAAAATTCCTCTTCGAGCTGCAGGTACAACAACAACAACCAAAACTTCTAAATATGCACCAGCGCCCATTTGTGGCCTGATTCATGCCAACCATTTTGACACGGATAGTCTCTTGAGTTTTGTTTGCTGAGTTTTGCAGGATTTGCATCCGCAGAACCAGTCACAGGGATGGTTCAGCAAGCATCTCGAGGGCACCACAAAAGCTTCTTTTCAAAGAAATCTGTGCCAACAAGGATTTCTTATTGATTCAGTCTCCAGCCCACTCCATCCCCTTTGGGTGGGTGGGCAGACAGCATGTCTAATCCACACACATGGAGATATGTTTTTTTAAATGAATGGTGTCAGTGGTAAAATGTATTTGTGAGTAGGCTTTAAAATTGTTTGTAAGTCACTTGGAGACCTTTAGATGTCTAGTAAATAAAAAGGATTGCCTTTTAAGCTGTCCTTAAGACCAGTTCCAAGCAGATGGGGAACATGAAATTCTTGTTAACGTTAGCATACACAATACGGTTCTGTGAGGCTGGCCAAAATGTTACATTGGTTTCATATGTTCATAAGGGGGTTCTTTTTTCTTTTCTCTTAAGTGCATTCACAAATTTCCAGATATGAAGCAACAGGGCAGATCCACACAATAAACTCAGTGCACATTTAAAGCACTTGACTTCTTCCAAGGGATCATAAGAAATGCAGTTTGGCAAGGGTGCTGGGAGCTATAGCTCGGTGAGGGGGCAACCTAAAGTTCCCAAAATTCTTCAGTGGGGGGGGGGGAATCATGTGCTTTGAATGTGTGCTGGGCGTGCATGGGAACTGTGGTCGGTTTGTTTTTTAACCTGAATGTGGATAGATCTATGCTTTACATTATGCACCCTCCTGAAACAGATCCCCATGGAATTGGTGGACTCAATACGCAAACGATTTCTCTTTTGGGAGGGCAGCAGCCAGCCCACCCTTCCGCTTTGCCACAGACTTTTGCACCCATATATTCCAGCCACTTGGGGTGTCAGTCCTGGGAGACTCACAGCAGCTGGGACGATCACAAATCTATTACTTTGTTCAGCTACTGCTTTGCATATAGGAGATTCGATTCCGGGGGAAAGTAGTACAGCATCTGCTTTGCATGCAAATAAGTCCAAGGATCAACACCTGGCGCTGCCAGGTGGAGCTGGAAAAATACTCCCTTGCCCTAAACCCTGCAGAGCTGCTGCCGGTCCGTGCAGGGGATAATGGGAAAGGCGCACCGATGCCCCGACTCTAAGGCCGCTCCCTCTTCTCCCTTGATCCTTCCTAAACTGGAGATGTCAGGAACTGAACATGGGACTTTTCGCAAGCCATCCACGAGCTGCCTCTTGCTCAGCTATGACGACCCTCGTGTGGGTAATAATAAAGCCACGAACCAGAATTTACACTTAGCTGGCCACGATGGGTGCTGCGCGCGCGCGCACGTGCAGGTTGAAGCTGCAAAGCGAGCCAAGACGCAACCACAAAGCGCAAACCGACATGTGGTGAAAAAGCTTGGCTGAATCCAAGAGTAATCCCCTTTCGCCCCACTAGAGGGGAGACAGTCGTCAACCCACAAGAAATGCCGGCCACCCGTGTTGGGGGCTCAATCCCAGGAAAACATGCCAAGAAACAACTTTTAAAACACACACACACACACGAGAAAGATCTACAGTACTTTCATGCAACCTGGAACAGCCCGACGGTGCTAACTTTGTGTGGGTTTTTTTTAAAGAGAAGAAACGGATTTAAACCCCCCGCTCTGTAAAATCCAAGCTTGCTGCTTCTTTCTCAGATGGGGGAAAAATATATATACTTTGCATTTTAGACTGATCCACACAAACACTCCTTGATCTCCCCTGCCTGCCCTTGAATCTGAAATAAGCGCAGTGCAAACAAAATTGCAAGGGGAAAAGCAGGGTTTTAAGACATCCCCCCCCCAAAAAAAAACAGCTGCAGAAAGAAGGCACTTAAGAGGGCGGCGCGGAAGAGGGAGAATTGCTCTGGCTGAAGTTGTTTAAAATCGCTCTCCGCGCCTTCCTTTCCCTCCTCCTTTGTTCACAAAGTTCCTCTCTAACAGTGGCGTAGCGTGGGTTGTCAGCACCCGGGGCAAGGCAAGTAATTTGCGACCCCTAACCCGTGGATTTGCGCCCCCTAACCCGTGGATTTGCCCTAACCCCAGATGTTGCGCCCGGTGCGGCCGGCCCCCCCTGCACCCCCCACGCTACGCCACTGCTCTCTAATTCGCACCGAGATCCTATTTCGCTTTTCTGCATCCCTTCCCTTCCTTCTCACATCCGGCTCCCAACCTTATTCGTTTTGCATTTAAAGAAGGATCCGTAATTTCCCTAAAAATTTCTTCCTTCCCCCCTCCCCTTCCCTCCCCTCCCCCCCCCCGTCCCAGCCTCCCACTCTCTCCAAGTTTTTGGGGAGCTACTCACCGGCTGGGGTCGTTAGCCACTGAGGGCTGGCTAGGTTCTTGTTCACAGGGCTGGCCGAGGCGGCGGAAAGCGCAGCTTGTTTTGAAGGGCTGCCCTTGGCCGCCGCCTCCTTCTGGAGCAATTGGTGATGTCAGAATCCGAGCTGGGTGTGGAAAAGGGGGAGAGGGGAAGAAAAGGATTTTTTTTTTCAAATGTGCCAATCAATCTCTCTCTTCACTCTCTGCAGAGCGGCGGGAGAAAGAGATTTAAACAGGAAAGCCCCAGATCTACAAATTTCACCCACCACCGACCACCACTCCCAAATGTTTAGGGTACGTTCCCATAACTGGGGAAACTGGGAGAGGGGCATTTGTTTGTTTCCTGCCCCATCATTGGAATAAACTGTCTTCCAGATGTTCTCCCTTGCCTTGTGAATTTATGGCTGCAAATATGGTGTTCCTTCCAAGAGTTGTGCTGCTTTGCCCCGTCTCTGAAGTTTTAGAATTTTCATTCTCCGTAAGGTTTTTCTAAGCTGCAACTTGGCTGAGCTTTTTCTTAAAAACCAGGGGACATTCTGCATTTTGCTGAGCTGAATTAAAAGTGTCTTCTCTGCCGTCCTCCCTCAAATTGTACTTAATCACGTTTTTTAAAAAAAATAAAAAAATAAAGGTGTTGGCTTCAAACTACATTTTAAAAATACAACAAAATACAGCAAAAAAACCCACCCCACCCTAAATTACTTTAATTTTTGAATTTCACACATGCAACAAACCTGTTCCACCTCCCAAGCTACTGAGATCACTTAAAATTGGATGTCATTCAGTGAAATCTTTCTTTTTAAAAAAACAACTAAAGCCAAGAATCTCTTGCATGCAAGTTGGAAACATGTGTGGTGTCTGTTGAAAGGCTGGTGGATAATTAACAGTTATTTTCTTAATGGGCACTGATGACTAAAGCTTTTTCCTCAATGGTTTTTGATGGCTGCTGGCAACTGGTAGTACTATTTCATACTTACTTATTGCATTTATACCCCCAACCTTTTCCTCCAATAAGTTCAAGCTGCGGTTCTCTCCCTCCTCATTTAATCCCCACAAAAACAACCTTTTGAGGTAGATTCAGCTGAGAGGCAGTGACTGGTCCAAAGCAACCCAGAGTTTCACTTTTTAACCCATTCTTTTTTACAGTACCAAAAGAATAATTCTGATCTCCTTCTTGTATATTAGTTTTTAAAATACATACTTTATTTTGTTTATATTGATAAGGCTTTGGGGTCGACAATGACTTTATTTGTTCATCAAGGGGTCTGTGAAGTCAAGGGGTTTGAGAAACTATTCCTGTGCCTTTATTATCCTATCTTTGGTCTCCTGTTTAACCTGCACCTATCATAGATTCATGGAAGTGTAGAGCTCGATTATTCAAGGGAAAACCCTCAAGGTGATTTGCAAAGGGAATAAAGCAATAACATTACAGGTATTATCTCAGAACTCGAACATAATCCGTTCCGGAAGACCGTTCGACTTCCTAAACGTTCGAGTTCCGAGGAGCGGCTTCCAATTGGCCGACAGCTAGGTTTCTGCACAGCGGAAGCCGTGTGGGATGTTTGATTTCCAAGGAATGTTCAAAAACCGGAGCACTTACTGCCAGGTTTTTGGCATTCGGGAGCCGAAATGTTCGAGAATGGAGCCGTTTGAGTTCCGAGGTACCACTGTGCAGTGGTTAAGAAGTTAATTCGTTCCCGAGGTTCGTTCTGAACCTGAAACTGTTCTTAACCTGAGGTACCACTTTAGCTAATGGGGCCTCCTGCTGCCGCTGCGCCACTGGTGCGCGATTTCCGTTCTCATCCGGAAGCAAAGATCTTAACCCGAGGTACTATTTCTGGGTTAGCGGAGTCTGTAACCTGAAGCGTCTGTAACCTGAAGCGTCTGTAACCCGAGGTACCACTGTATCAGTAGAAACAGTCAAAAGCAACTACAGTGATACCTCGGGTTACATTTATGTTAATAAATGCCATCACACAGGCAATAGGGAGAGCAGCATCTGTTCAGAACAAACTGCCGATTTTGCCAACTTAACAAGTCAGCTTAGCTGCAAACAGCTGACTTGCTGGCTGGAAGGAGCTCAAACTAAGTGAATTATAGTTGAGGGGCATCTATGCTCTGTCCAAGGCGTCTTTGCTCGAGAACAGTGAGAGGTTTGTGTTTTGAGAGGGACATGTTCTCTGGCTCCCAACCAGGCGCTATAGCTGAAGGGGAGACATAAAATCAATCAGCCAACCAGCGCCAAAGCCAGCTGCTACTGAAATGTAAAAGCATTTAAGGCAGGGGTCAGCAACCTTTTTCAGCCGTGGGCCGGTCCACTGTCCCTTAGACCATGTGGTGGACTATATTTTGAAAAAAAATATATGAATGAATTCCTATGCCCCACAAATAACCCAGAGATGCATTTTAAATAAAGGCACACATTCGACTCATGTAAAAACACCAGGCAGGCCCCACAAATAACCCAGAGATGCATTTTAAATACAGTGGTACCTCGGGTTAAGTACTTAATACGTTCCAGAGGTCCGTTCTTAACCTGAAACTGTTCTTAACCTGAGGTACCACTTTAGCTAATGGGGCCTCCTGCTGCCGCTGCGCCGCCGGAGCACGATTTCTGTTCTCATCCTGAAGCAAAGTTCTTAACCCGAGGTACTATTTCTGGGTTAGCGGAGTCTGTAACCTGAAGTGTCTGTAACTTGAAGCATCTGTAACCCGAGGTACCACTGTAAAAGGACACATTCTACTCATGTAAAAACACACTGATTCCTGGACTGTCCACGGGCCAGATTTAGAAGGTGATTGGGCCGCATCCAGCCCACGGGCCTCAGGTTGCCTACCCCTGATTTAAGGGGAAGAGGCTGATATCAACCGGAAAAACCCAGCACATCCCCATCATACGTAAGTCTTCATAGGTTGGCTGCATTTTTATCCCACTCTCACTCCAAGGAACCTAGGTGGCATTTATAAGGATCCTCCACCTTTTCTCATTTACTCTCACGACAAAACTGTGAGGTAGGCTATGCTAGCCCAAAGCCCCTTAATTCCAGATCAGTTTGCCAAGCCAGAAGCACCACAGACCCTGAGGTTTTCAGCGCCCACACCTGAGACCTAGAAGCAAGACATCTGGTGATGTCATGGAGGGGAAGCCGCTGGTGATGTCGTGGGGACAGCCCCTGGAGATCCGGAGGTTAATTGGGAGAGGGAAGTGGAAGAAGGCAGATCCTCCCAGAGTGTCTCTGCTAGAATTTGCAGCCGCCTTCTGCCAGGCTCAGGCTTGTAGACTTCTTAATCTCTTTATGAAAGGCACTCTTGCCCACCTGAAGAGGCAAGCCCTCTGCCTGCCACCTGGAGGAGGCCAGGTAAACCTGGAGACTTCAGGTCAGGTGTGGCAGTCTGTCAAGGAGACCAAAAGGTCCAGGCCCAAAAGTAGCCTGTGTCTAAGGACCCCAAATCCTCAAACACCTCATCAGGAGGATTCCTCGTGAGCAAGTAAACCTTGCAACTTCCTTCACCTGTGGTTCAGGTGTGGTCTAGGAGGCCTGAATATAGAAGGTCTCCCTCCTGAATCTTCTCATTCCTGAAAGCAATACAGTGGTACCTCGGGTTAAGTACTTAATTCGTTCCGGAGGTCTGTTCTTAACCTGAAACTGTTCTTAACCTGAAGCACCACTTTAGCTAATGGGGCCTCCTGCTGCTGCTGCACCGCCGGAGCACGATTTCTGTTCTCATCCTGAAGCAAAGTTCTTAACCTGAAGCACTATTTCTGGGTTAGGGGAGTCTGTAACCTGAAGCGTATGTAACCTGAGGTACCATTGTACGAGCTTCTGGCTCATTGTTTCCAAACTTAGTCTTGTTCACTTGCTACCAGGGCTGCCTGTGGGGTTGAACTTGCCTCTGGAAACTGGTTTTGGCGCCTCAGCCGATTCCCTGGGCTTGAACCTGGCTTGCTTGCACTGCCCTGCACCTTTAACTCTGCTCTCCTCAATGTGTGTTTTGGTAAGAGGCTGAGGCTTCCAGCGATTGGCTCCCTCTGTCCCCTGAGGGCACCAAGTGGAACATGACACCCAAGTCAGTTCTACCAAGGGTGGCCAGGCTTGTGCATTGCCTACACAAAGGGAAAGCATTGCCAAAACAAGAGGACGAGTTTGCTTAACATTCGCACATGCTAATTTAAGTGCATAGGCACACATTTCGGAATAATGGCAGTAGGCTGGAGATCCAGCCTATGAGGGCCCTTTTACACCTTTGAAATGTTGCTGAACTCAGTGGATGGCATATCTAAGGGGCTGGTAGCCAGGATGTATAGGTTGCATGTCACAGCCAGTGCCAGATTTATGTATAAGCTAAACAAGGTATAGTTTAAGGCCACACAAAAAAATTAAAGGGGAAAAGAAACTGGATACTTCTTCTTAATTGTCCATAAATTACAACATAGCATATATTCAACACAAAAGACAGCGACAATTTGTTGTTGACAAAGGACAGCTGGACATATAAAGGGCCCCATTACCTTCAGTCGCTTAGGGCCTCATCAAACCTAAGTCCGGCCCTGGCCACACCTGATATAGAGACGGCAGAAAAATAGGTGGCCATTTGGGAATAAATTATTGGAATTGTGATCACCGTCATCTAACATAAGTTTTGTGGAAGCAAATTGGGATGAACGCTCAACAAATGTGTCAAATGGAAGAGTGCAATCTGTCTAACTGAGTGCAATCTGTCTAACTGTCACTGTCGTGGGACGCTGGTGGTACTGTGGTCTAAACCATAGAGTGTAGGGCTTGTCGATCAGAAGGTTGGGGGTTTGAATCCCCGCGACGGGGTGAGCTCCCGTTGCTCGGTCCCTGCTCCTGCCAACCTAGCAGTTCAAAGCACGTCAAAGTGCAAGTAGATAAATAGGTACCGCTCCGGTGGGAAGGTAAATGGCATTTCCGTGCGCTGCTCTGGTTCGCCAGAAGCAGCTTAGTCATGCTGGCCACATGACCCGGAAGCTGTACGCTGGCTCTCTTGGAGATTTGCTGCCTCGGCTTTCAAATCTCCTTTCCTCTCCATCTCATAAGGAGATTTCAGCTACACATTAGGAAAACCTTTCTGATGGTAGGAGCCGCTCGGCAGTAGAACGATTTCCCTCGGAAGCTGGTGGACTCTCCTTCCCTGGAGGTTTTTGAGCAGCGTTTGGATCGCCATCTTCCAGGGATCCCTTAGCCATGGTTCCTGCATTGAGGGGCTTGGACTAGATGACATTTGGGGGTCCCTTCCAACTCTACACTTCTACGATTCGATGAAACTGGGGAGACAATCGTAAAGATAAATGAATGCAAGCTATGACTGTCAAACCCAAAGCCTTTGGTGATGCGTAATAACAGTGGAGAGTGCAGGCTTTGGTATGAGAACAGGGGCGTTCACAGGGCGTCCCTCTCAGAAGCCACAGGAGAGGCTGCGCAGTCAGGGCCGCAGAATGTGGAAGCCGGAAATCATCCTTGACATGTTGAGAGCACATAGCAGCTTGGAGAGCCCCCACCCTGTTCCCTGACTGATGCCACTCGCAAGGCATGGGGAAGTGCCAAACGGGGTGATATCATACTACAAGGCTGTCCTGTTTTTGTTGTTTTACTAGATGGTTGCATGGGAGATGTGAGTTGGGAGCAACTACAGGGGTGCAACCCCCTCCATCCTGTCCTTTAAGCCCCTGGGTCGCAGCTTCAGTGTTAGCTCTTGTTCTTTTCTCCAGAAGTGGTCCAGCACCATGGTCAAGCATGAGCTTTGCAAGCAAAACGTCCTTGGTTCATTCTTGTGTGGTATCTCTAAGTTAGATACACACAGAGAGGGGGGGGCTCCCAGCCTTTGCCAATTAGTGTAGACCAGGGGGGTCACCAACCTAAGGCCCATGGGCTGGAAGCAGCCCGCAGAGGTCATTTGACCAGCCCACAAGCCATCCCCAAACTGAGCCACCCGCTAACGCGCTGCACTAAACCAACGCAGCGCAGTGCAGGGACTCACTTCCGCAGCACCAGAAATCGCGTCTACGCAGACGCCGAAAATTGCAGGCAGGCATGCAATCCGGCCCATGAAGGGTTCTCCACGGGACCGATCCGGCCCAGGCAAGATAAACCTTGCTGACACCTGGTATAAGTGATACAGTGGTACCTCGGGTTACATACGCTTCAGGTTACATACGCTTCAGGTTACAGACTCCGCTAACCCAGAAATAGTGCTTCAGGTTAAGAACTTTGCTTCAGGATGAGAACAGAAATCGTGCTCCGGCGGCGCAGCAGCAGCAGGAGGCCCCATTAGCTAAAGTGGTGCTTCAGGTTAAGAACAGACCTCCAGAACAAATTAAGTACTTAATCCGAGGTACCACTGTACTAAGCTCAACAGACCCCATGGTCTGACTATGCGTAACTATGCGTGACTATTCCTCAAATGCTCTTTCGGTGCTAACGTTGCAGGCAACTTGTAAGCCCCAGCGTAGACTCCCGCCGGGAACTGCCAAGATAAGCTGGAGAGTTACCTCTGGAAATGTTATTAGCGGACCAGACACAGCCGAGTTGCCAGAACCATGACCTCATTCCTGAGACATGCAGCTCTGATTTTGGAGGTCCCTACAAGTCACTGAGCATCTGGATCGCAATCCATTTGCTAGATGTTTGCTAATAATGACCGTTGTGCCTTTTCTGGTGAAACCCACCCACCTGACTGGACCTAGATGTGAGTCCTTCTGCCTCCAGCTTCCTGTGTGCCTTTATCCCAGGAATGGCAAGCTTGTGACCCTCTAGCTGAACCATACCTCCCATTGGCCCTGATCATTGGCCAGCCTGGCTGTGACGGATGGGAGTTGTAGTGCGGGTGTCATCGACTGGTTGGACACAGAGAATGGTGGGAGGAACCAGCTGGGGGATCATCAAGGGGAGAAAGCTCAGAGTCTGGGGAGTGGCGGTGGGATCAGAGGGAGAAGACTGGGAAGAGGGGGTGTCGGAAACTAGAGTGGGGGGAGTCTGTGGTAGAGAGAAGTCCAGAATCGGAGGCAGAAGTAGAAGCAGGAGAGCAGGCTGAAGAAGGCCAAGAGGCAGAAGTGAGTCAGGCTGGTGAAGAGGCACAAATGTCTTCCTTTTTTTCTGCAACAAGCTCCCCTCCTGCCTTAATTCCCTGGACCAAGAGAGGCGTGAAACGGGAGGAGCAAAGGCAGGCATGCAGGCACAGTCTCAGATTGCTTGGGGCAGAAACCCTGGAGAGGAAGGGACTTGGGCACCTATGGGGAGATGGGGACCTTCAGCCTCAGCAAGACCTGAGTTGCTGTGCTCATTAGGCCTGATGCTCCCGTGCCAATCCTGTTTTGCTAACGAAGAGTTAACCACAACTCACTCGGTGCAATTTACTGCTTGCTCCTGTCGACAGGGGGTGGTGGGAAGGCACACGAAGCTGCCACTGTGCTGAAGCCAAGCAGGTCTTGGAGACCATCAAGACTAGGCTTCCTCAACCTCGGCCCTCCAGATGTTTTGAGACTACAATTCCCATCATCCCTGACCACTGGTCCTGCTAGCTAGGGATCGTGGGAGTTGTAGGCCAAAAACATCTGGAGGGCCGAGGTTGAGGAAGCCTCATCAAGACTGTTGCTGCTTTGCTGGTAAGATCCAGTCTCAAGCTAGCAAATCCAGGTCCCGCAATTAATGCAGATCAGGAGGTTTTGCACAACAAACCAGCTTCCTGCTAAAGACGGGGCTTTTTGACAGAAGGAAAGTGATGCACCAGAAAGGCTTTGCTTGATGCAGCAGAATCAGACCTCTCTGTGAGTTAGAATGGGTGCTCTGTGAATAGCAGCAACAGGGGTTCTAGTAGGGTGCCAACTGTGTGCTAGGGTGCCCAGCTGGCAGAGAGGCTTCAGTTGCAAGCCTGGCCCTCGACAAATAATAATAATAAATTTTTATTTATACCCCACCCTTCCCGGTTCAGAAAACCGGGATCAGGGCAGCTAACAAAAAATTTAAAACACTTAATTGATGCAACAAAAAATAGCATAAAATACAGTATAAAACATGAATAACAATAAATTCAGAATTCAAAAATCAATTTAGGGGAAAATCCATCCAATAAACATTAGATGATCACCAGGCCTAGCTGGCTAAGTTAGTCCTATTTGAGCCAGCGAGGAGACCAGGAGAGAATTAGCTGTGGGATCCCAGAGTGGGTAATCTTCATAAAAAGGGGAGGGGGAGGGAAGGAAGGGGAATAAAAGATCAGGCTAAGTTCAAGTTGAAAGCCAGGCGGAAGGAAGTTAAATCCTGCAGGGCCCTGGTCTCATGGGACAGAGCATTCCACCAGGTCAGAGCCATCACTGACAAACCAGCAAGGCAGCTGCCCGCAGGGTTCACAGAGGCAGCAGTGTGGAATGGGGGGGGGAGGAAACTCATTTGGCTGCACCTCCCAATCAGCTGCCTGAGTCGAGATGTTGAGCATGCCTCCTGGTAGGGCCAGCACCGATCTCAAGTTAGCCAGTGAGGAGTGACTCGAGGGAGAAGGAGATCGGGAGTGATGAAGGACTGGATTTGACCAAACACAGCTGGGCAGGGCTAGGCTTTGCTGTGGTTTGACAGCCTGGACGTGGTGAACGGCAAAAACAGGGACATGTGTTGCTGGCTTCGCCAAGCCCTGCTGCAAAAATGCAACCCTGCAGCCCTGTCAAAACAGAAATAAACATGCTGGTGTTGCAGCTCCTGGTCTGGCATTCCTTTGAGGTCATCGCTATCATTGCTAGTTACTGGATCTCTTACCTGCCCTCCAGCATGAGTTCCCGGGATGATGACATCTACATCATATTGATAGCTGGTTTGCCCCTTCCTGCTCCAGCATGGCTGGCTGGTGTGGTTTCACCAGTGAGAGCGCATGGTAGGCATTGGTGCCCTGATAGCTGGATGTCTCTCTGTGTGTGCTTTGAATGAGATACCCATGTGGACTTGAAGAAAGTCATATCCCACCAGCTGATGAAAAGAGGCAGAGAAGGAGTTTTGATGAACAGAGATACAGAAGCCTTTTTCAGGTGTTATTCTAGGGCATAGCTGTCAACTTTTCCCTTTTCTTGTGGGGAATCCTGTTCCGAATAAGGGAATTTCCCTTATAAAAAGGAAAATGTTGACAGCTATGTTCTAGGGTTTCCCAAAGGCGTAAGGAAAGAGGGTGCAATATGGCAGAAGGAAGCTTTCCCCACCCCCAAAAACCTATGGGCATTGGTAGTGTGTGTGTTGCTCACCCTGAATAAATAATGTCAAAAAGATCTAGCAGTTTGTGGGGGAAGAGAGAAAATTGTGACTTTCTAGCTGGTGTTGACTGAAACTTGTTGAAGTCATTCTTTGAGCAACCTTCTGGCTGGTAGGAATGTCTGCTGTCTGTCTCTACTTAACACTCTGTTTATATTTTTGTTAAAAAAAAAAAGCAAACAAGCAGGATTTGCAGCAAAAAATGTTGCAATGCTGAGTGCTCCTGTTTGCTATTCCAGTCATCTCAGCCAGCCAAGCCCCGCTTCAGGTTTCTCCATTCTGTCTCGCCTCCCACCTGGTTTTCTGTTCCCTCCCCCAGCTGTCAGTCAGTGTTCCATGGACACCAAACATGCCCAGACCCCACTAGGCTGTTTTAGGGGTTTGCACACATGTGCGCGCACACACACACACACACACACACACACACGTTTTTCCCTAAAAATTTGTTTTGTACTTCTGCTAACTTTGGGATTTCCACAAAGCTGCTCACCTGCCTCTTTTGTCTCCCTAAGGAATGCGATGCACAGCTCAGACACTGGAAACAGAAGGAGCAATATTCTGTTTTCCCCCCATAAGATTTTATTAAAGCTTTTCATAATAAAATGAAATAAGTGAAATATAAATAAAAACAGAAAGAGAAAGAGAAAAGAAAACACAAGAGTCCTTGCCAGGTGCTGATGGTGGTTGCTCGTGAGTAACCAGGCAGGACTCTGACCTGTCTTTTACATGTTTTATTGGTGCAAACTATTTAAAGTGCAGAACCCCAAAGTTCATGTCCGTCTTAGTCACTTGCAGATTCCGGGAGTGGCCACTTCCGGTTTCTCCCCCAACATAAGAACTTAGACACCCCAAATCTCCGCCTCCCCTCCTTACGTTTCACCCCTCTGCACAAGTTGGGCAACGGAAACGGCATGTTGCCTCCTGGCCTGCCGAGCTAGGGCTGCATCTTTGAGCCCTCCCCTCGCTTGGCTGCCCCCTTCCCTCTCTGCTCACCTGGAGGTGTGGCTTTCCCCACCGCTAAACTAAGCATCAGAGGCTCTCTGTATCCCCCTGCCTCCCTCCCCTGTTCCGATGGCAGTTCCCTGACAGTCCTTTATCAAAGGTGCCGTATTTTTCGCTCTATAAGACACACTTTTCCCCTCCTAAAAAGTAACAGGAAATGTGTGTGAGTCTTATGCAGCGAATGCAGGCGGGAGGTCTGCACTCCCTTTAAAGAACCGTGTGGAGCGTGTGTGCAGCTGTTGGGGGAGCCTGAGCCGCGTGCAGCCTCCCCCGGGCAGGGGATGAAGGCTCCCCTTGCCTGGGAGAGGCTGCTCGTGGCTAAAGAAGAAGCCAGGACAGCAAACGGCAGTGGCGTAGCGTGGGGGGTGCAAGGGGGGCCGGCCGCACCGGGCGCAACATCTGGGGGGGCGCGCTCACACTCGCAGCTCTCTGCCCCCTGCTAAAATCCACGGGTTAGGGGGCGCAAATTACTTGCCTTGCCCCGGGTGCTGACAACCCACGCTACGCCACTGGCAAGCAGGATCCCACTGGCTGTTCTAGCTTCTGGCTTAGCCATGGGATGAAGTCTCCACAGGGGAGCGGGGAGCCTCCCCTAAAAACTAGGTGTGTCCAATCGCCCGGTGCGTCTAATAGTGCAAAAAATACGGGAGCTCTTAGCCCTTGTCTCTCACCTGGCAGCTTCCCTTTCTTCTTCCCATCTCTCACCCTGCAAGATCTTCCATTCCCTGCCTCTCACTCAGGGTCCTTCCCCAACCATCCAACACCTTCATATGGGACTTTTGTGGGTACTCAGGCACCCAGAGCCCCAGGTAGTCGGCACCTATGAGAAGGAGAGAAGAAGGGGCATAGAAGTATGAAGGAGTCCTCATGGAAGAAGTCCTCATGGAAATCCACCAGCACTTTAGGGCAAATGTCCCTTAACGTACTCAGGCTTTCTATGCAATTTCGCTTAACATTTACACAGTTTTGCAAAGCAATTTCCCCCAATAGAAGTGCATTGTTTTGTGTTGATTTCACTGACCTCTGCATTTCTGTGCACATTTTCCTGCATTTGTGCACACGTGACTTGGCTAGAGAACTGCACTGCAGAATTCAGATAAGGGCAAAAGCCGTGTTTGGGTTTGTGTATTGTTTTTTGGGAAGTACAATTTAGTCAGGTTTGCCTTTCAATGCAAACTGGATCGAATCGCACACAACCCCGCCTCTCGTGCCTGCCTAGAGCATTTGAACATGTTGCTGAGTTCCGTTTGGTCCATAAAAAAGGAGAAGCCTTTAGCCCAATTCACCAAAAGGAAGGGGGAAGGTTGTGGGTACACAATGGGGTGGGTGTGCATATCCCTTTTCCCCATAAAGCACACACATCGCAGTGCTCTCAAGAGCAGGAAATATGACGCGCAATCTTGATTTCTGTCTGTGTTGAGCTTTGCCAAGTTTGCTCTGTTTCCATTTGGGCAGGAAAGCAGACAAATGAGAATAAGGAGGGAGAACGAAGTCCTTTCGTTCTGCTGCTCCCGACTTTCACAAAGCCAGGCCATCTGTTTTGCAAAAGACCTGGCTCTGAGGAGGGAGAGGGACGGTCAGGGTTTAAGTCTGATGTTTCTCAGAGAAGCTTGCCAGAACTGTAAACGTGTCCAAACGCAGGCAACTTCTTTGCTGGGTTTTCTCGAGTGACGTTTCGGATGTGCAAAACGGTGAGCCGCAGAAGTGGGTTAGTCCTCGAGAAACCTGAATTCGAGGGAGATTTGCATGCAGATGTTCCTTCCATTTGAGGAAGTGTAGTGGTTAAGAGCAATGGACTCGTAATCTGGTGAACTGGGTTCGCTTCCCCGCTCCTCCACATGCAGCTGCTGGTGACCTTGGGCCAGTCACACTTCTCTGAAGTCTCTCAGCCTCACTCACCTCACAGAGTGTTTGTTGTGGGTGGGGGGGGGGGAGGGAAAGGAGAATGTTAGCCACTTTGAGACTCCTTCGGGTAGTGATAAAATGGGATATCAAATCCAAACTTTTCTTCTTCTTCTTCCTGCTCGGATCAAGGTGAGGGTAGTCTAGATGGAAGTCTGCACTACAAGGCAGGTTCTGGATGCAAATTCCACAACTGTGGCCCCCACTCTCACTTTACAGGGGTTGCCAATGCAGTGCCCAGGGGCAGGCATGAGTTCACGCAGATCTTCCTTGGTGCCCTCAGTATTCCACCCCCTTCTGAAATAAGGCTTGGGAGAAGTATTCTGCTTCAGGAAAAGCTCAGGAAAGGGCAGCCAAAACGACCAAGGTGGCAGAGCGGAACAAACTACAGTTCCCAAGATTCTTTGGGGGAAGCCAGGATGGTCACATAAGAGTGCTTTACATGTACTTTTAAAATAATTTTTGATTGGTTTTTTCATATTTTAAGCATTTTAACATAACCATTTCAAACATTAAAGTACAGTGGTGCCCCGCAAGACGAATGCCTCGCAAGACGGAAAACTCGCTAGACGAAAGAGTTTTCCGTTTTGGAGGTGCTTCGCAAAACGAATTTCCTATGGGCTTGCTTCGCAAGACGAAAATGTCTTGCGAGTTCCTGCGGGGGTCCCCCCCCCTTTTCTAAGCTGCTAAGCCGCTTATCCACTTATCCACTAAGCCGATAAGCCGCTAAAAGCCGCTAATAGCACTAATCCGCTAAGCCGTCAATGGGCTTGCTTCGCAAGACGAAAAAACCGCTAGACGAAGAGACTCGCGGTACGGATTCTTTTCGTCTTGCGAGGCACCACTGTACAAGGTTCTTTTGAAGCTTCAGGCCTCCTTCCCTGCCTCCATGGTTTCCATGTTTAAGATTAGATTTGCTCCATCTTTTACCATTATCCATCTGTTAAATAACCATCATAATCGCAAATAATTCCACGTTACAAGTGTCATTGCATCCCTGCCAAAGATTTTAACTGTTTACAGTGGTCTTTTAAATAAATTACAAATTTACTCCAGTCTTTAGAAAATACTTGATCTTCCTGGTTTCGGATCTTTCCCATCAGTTTTGCCATCTCTGCATAGTCCATGAGTTTCATCTGCCATTTTTCTTTTGTTGGTACTCCTCCTTCCATCTCTGGGCTAGTAGCATTCTCGCTGCCGTCATTGCAGACATAAAAAGTCTTTTATCTTCTCTTGGTAACTCTTCACCTATTATACCTAGTAAAAAGGCTTCTGGGTTTTTTAACAAAAACATTTTCTTTAGCTCATTATTTATCATTTCCCAGAAAGCCTTGACCAATGTACATGTCCACATATGGTAAAAAGTACCCTCCATCTATTTACATTTCCAGCACAGTTTTGAACTTGTTTTGTACACTTTTGCAATTTTACTCGGTATTAGGTACCAAGGGTACATCATTTTCATATAATTCCTTTCAACGAACAGCATAAGGGTGCTTTATATGTATGGCACGACCCACATTACCCACCCCAACCCACCAAGAAAGACCCAGACAACCCAAATTGGACTGGTTTTTGTTTGAAAAAGGTTTGCAGCCAAGGCAGAACGGCAGCTGGAACATGATCTGCCCCTGTGGAAAAGCGCTCAAATGTCTGTATGGCTAGAAATCAAAGGCATAGGTCTGTTGGCTTTCCAGGTGTGTGTTCCGGAGCGGGAAAATCCTTTTGTTTCTACAGGGTGGGGGTTGCTTTTTTATTCTCTTAGTTCCCTATTGATAGGGCACAATGAGAGCTTCCCTCGCTCCCCCAGGTTCTTTCAGTCATGCAGAGCCTTCCAACAGCATCCTTGCTTCACAAACCAGATTGGAACCTTCTCTGCAATCTTTCCACTCGTATATTTTTTTGTTTACAGTTCTAATGACTTATATTAAAAAGGTGAAGGACCCCTGGACGGTTAAGTCCAGTCAAAGGCGACTATGGGGTTGCAGCGCTCATCTCACTTTCAGGCCAAGGGAGCCAGCATTTGTCCATAGACAGCTTTCCAGGTCATATGGCCAGCAAGACTAAACCGCTTCTGGCTCAACTGGACACCGTGATGGAAACCAGAGCGCACAGAAACACCGTTTGGCCTTCCAGATTTCGCTGGACTCCCATCTTCCCTGGCCATTGACCATGCTGGCTGGGACTGATGGAGCTTGTAGTCTGGTGACAACTTGAGGACCATAGGTTCCTCGCAGGAAGTGTCAGGAGTGTGCGCAGGAGCCAGGCCCTGTGACCAGTAGGGCTTCACAGGACTGGGGCCTTCCTGAGTTTGTTCTGGAGATGCAAGGTGCGGCCACACAGGTGAGGGATAGAAGGTCAGCATTTCCCTTCGGCTCTTTGCCACAGCAACATGTTTCCTGCCTTGCTGCGTTTGGCTTCTTGCTTCCTGATCCTCAGACCTCGGCTTCTTGACTCGACCCTTGACTTTGTGACTCCTTGCTTCTCGACCCTCAGACCCTTGACTTTGTGACTCCCTGCTTCCTGACCCTCGGACCCCTGGCTTCTGGATTCTTGTTCCTGCTCCCACCCCGCCATCTTGCCCACGGTCCTGACGTCCTCAGCCGGGACTTTGATCACCCATAGACCAGACCGTGACAGCAAGACTATGTGAACAAGTTCTTCCTTTCCCCTGCCCTAGATCTTCCAACATTCAGCTCCATGGGATGTATGGATGGTTATCCTTGCTGCCTTCCAGTCCTCCCTGAGGGCTTCCTAGAGGTTTCCACTGTGAGGAAAGAGATGCTGAACATCGTGGCCCATGGGCCCGATCCACCAGGATCTTCTTACACTGTTACATTTAATTGCACTACAAACTACCCCATGACAACAGGGTGCCCTATATGACATAGGAAGACAAGTTCCCTTTGTTTCCCCCCCATAAAAATTTTGAGGGGGGTCGTTGATGGGCATTGCCGTTCAAATGGTGTGCAAGCACCGCGCTGTGTGATTGATTATGCAGGGTGGGGCTTACCTGCCCTCCTCAATATATTATTCAAGTTGGCACCCCGATGGCAATCATGTTTGGATATGGGCATAGCCAGGATTTTTGTTGGGGAGAGAAAGGCTTTTGTTAGGGGGGCAGAACCTCAGATTTGCATTGATTTGTGGGGAGCTGCTGTCCTCCCTGTCCCTCCTTGGCTATGCCCATGCATTTGGGCCACCCCAAAGGCCTTCTGTGGGACTCGGAAGCTTGCCATCCTGCCCCACGCAGCTGACACAAAGCACAGAACTCCATTTGGCTGTTTTGGTCTGATCCAACAGGGCTCTCTGTCTGCATGGGAGGCAGTTGGTGATAGCGATGTTTGTCCAAACCCAGCAAGTGGCAAGAGGGAGCTCCTCATCTGCTCTGCCAGCTTCAGGGTGCGTGGGGAGAGAAAGAGAAAGCTGTTGGAACATGTCTAAGTGAAAGTTTGATAGTGCACAGCAAAGCCAGGTGGCTAAAACAAATACCAACGTTTCCGGGAGTTTGGCATGGAGCGCTCAGACCAGGTGGATGATGGTTTTGTTTTCAGGGAGTGGCGTCTCTCAAGGTGCTGAGAATATTTCTCACAAGTCCAGAGGTCCAGGGGCCAAGTGTGGCCCTCCAAGCCATGCTATCAGGCCCTCAGGATCCCCCCAATATTCAGAGAATGGGTGACTATGTTATGGCTTTCATAACCTTTTCTAAACGGTGAATTAGAGGGTCACCTTATATCTTCAGTTGAGATGCTTTAGTTGAGATTTCCTACATTGCTTAGACGAACCTTGGATTCCCTTCCAATTCCACGATTCTATGAAATCAAACCGAAACAGATTTCTCGCTCTACTTTCCTAACGGGCAAGCCCTCTCTGCTCGTGCAGAGAAGCCAGTTTGGCAAACCGGCTTCCGCTGTGCTGGCACCCGTTCCGTTTGCGCAGCGGAAGCACGTACAGAAGGAACGTGATCGATGGGCACTTAAACCAGGAGATCATCTGAGGCATGTTTGGACTGGGGCAGGAGGATTAGCCCGAGAAGAGAAGAAAAGAAGGGGAAGAGAAGGTTTTGGTGTGGCTGAAACAGGAGGGGTGGGAACGGAAAGCATGTGCGATGCGCCTATTGTCTACATGGCAGGAGGAAACACATTTTGGGTGGTGTAGAAGGTGTGGGGACACTGTAGGAGTGGCAAGGCATTCATTCATTCATGAGGTTGCGTGCCCTCAAAGTGTTGGTGAACTCCAGCTGCCACCAGCCCCAGCCAGGAAGGTTGATGGTCAGAGATGATGGGAGCTGGAGTTCAACAACAGCTTCTGAGCCACGGCATTGGTCATGCCATGAGTATTAACCTTAAAGGTAAAGGATCCCTGACAGTTAAGCTCAGTCAGGGAAGACTCTGGGGTTGTGTGCTCATCTCACTTTACAGGCCGAGGGAGTTGCCGTTTGTCCACAGACAGTTTTCCGGGTCATGGGGCCAGCATGACTAAGCCGCTTCTGGTGAAACCAGAGCAGCACACAGAAACGCCGTTAGTAGGTACCGCTGGAGTGGTACCTATTTATCTACTTGCACTTTTTGAAATGCTTTCAAACTGCTAGGTTGGCAGGAGCTGGGGGACAGAGCTTTTCCTTAGGATGTCCCTATTTTCACTTGAGAAATGTTAAAGGGTGCAGAGTTATCCGACCTCTGAACCATCTGCAGGCAATCCTGTGTAGCAGTGGCGTCCAAACTTTTTTCAAAGAGGGCCAGATTTGATGAAGTGAAGGGCCGCGAGGGCCGACCAGAGGGCCGACTGAAGTTGTTAACCTTTTTTTAAGACTGAAGTTCTTCAGCTTTTAGAATTGAAGTTGTTGTGGTTTCTTTAGGATTTTAGCCCAGGATATAAACTGCTGCAGGGGCTGGATTAAACCATCCGGCGGGCTGGATTAGGCCCCAAAACAGACTTTGGAAATGCCTGCTGTATAGGGAAGGGTTGTTTTTTTTAAAATGTTTAATGTTTTCTAATGTTTTTATATATTTTGGAAGCTGCCCAGAGTGGCTTGGGGCAACCCAGTAAGTTGTGTGGTGTATAAATATAGCGGTACCTTGGATTAAGATCTTAATTTGTTCTGGAGGTCCGTTCTTAACCTGAAACTGTTCTTAACCTGAGGTACCACTTTAGATAATGGGGCCTCCCACTGCCGCTGTGCCACCGCCGAACAATTTCTGTTCTCTTCCTGAAGCAAAGTTCTTAACCCGAAGTACTATTTCTGGGTTAGCGGAGTCTGTAACCTGAAGCGACTGTAACCTGAAGCGTATGTAACCCGAGGTACCACTGTAGTACAATTATCATTATGGAATGGGATGTCCCTATTTTCATTGGAGAAATGTATGCAGGGACCACTTTGAATTTTCACTCGGAAGACACTAAGCGCTTTGACCAACCGGTGTTGTTGCAGCTTGTTGGCTCTCGGATCATTACCAGCCTGTAAACCCAAGACACCTCCTCTGACCACACAGCCACAGCTCCACACCTTCCAGGATGCAGGCTGGTGTTAGCTTAAGCAAAGTTAATCCCCAGCAGCTCGGAGCAGAGCCTTCCCTGGCCAGCTTGCAAACAAGACACAGAACAGGTCGGTCTGACACTCTGCAAGTTACCTGGCCTGACTCATCATCATTTAGGGCAAGGGAGCCATAGAACCATCTCTCTTCTCTCCCCCCCCCCCACAGCCTCACCTCAGCCAAGCTCTTCCCAATGCCCAAACCGGCTTGGCAAGTGCTGGAACAGGTTTTTTTGAGGGCACCTCCAGCCCCTCCAGGTGCAAGGAAGGTGCGGCTGGCCAGGTAGGAGGGTGGCGACTCTGCAAATCCTCCCCACCCCCCTTGCTTCAAAGCTGGGCATGGCAGGGATGAAGGAGAATTCCTCCCGAAAATATGCAAGCTCCAAGCCTAGAGGAGCCTCCTGCTACACCCACAAACCTAGGCATTGCTCAATAGCGATTTCTCTCTTGCCAGAGCTGCTCCAGTCCTATTTTTCACACCGCCTTGCAAAAGACTAGGATCACCAAGCGGTTTCAGTCTTGAGAAGGAGGGCCTCCACCCACCGCATTCTGGAACCGGAAAAGCCACAATTTTGCGACGGTAGCAAACGCCGGAGAACGCAAACTCTTGCATATCGCAAGCTTAGGATGGGCATCTCTGCCAATCTCGATTTCTTTCACATTCTGCAGTCTCTGGCACTCTGCAGCTCTGCATGAATTTGCAATGGATTTTTAATTATTATTTTTCACGCCCTCGCGAAAATTCATCTGCAGCGGAGTGTGAATTTCTCGCAGCGCGCACAATTTTTTAATGCCATCTTGCCAAGCAGGAAACACGTTTTCGCAAACGTCTTGTGCATTTTATCTCCTGTGAGGAGGCAGCGTGGTATAGTGGTTAGGGGGCTGGACTAGGACCTGGGAGACCAGGTTGATGTCTCTTTAAGAAGCCAAGGGGTGATGGGAGTTGTAGTGCAACAGTGTCTGAAGGGCATCAGGTTGGCTCCCTTGCCAGCTTCCTATGGTGATAAATACAGCTCCATGTTCCCTCAACCTCATTGGGAACATTCTTTCATATGTGGTGGACTTGTAAAAGGGTAAAATGGGAAATGATCCATAATGAATTGGAAAAAAAATGTTTAAAAGTACTTTTCCAAAAAAAGAGAATCCTTTTTGTTGGGGATAATTCAGATGGAAATTCCCAGGTGTCAAAAAAAAAGTTATTTATGGATGCCACTACTACAGCCCGTGTTTTGTTAGCCCAAAAATGGAAAACGAGCGAGGTCCCAACGAAAGAAGAATGCAACTTAAGTTGACAGAATATGTGCAGCTTGCAGACTTAACATATAGAACAAGAGAACAGGAAGAACATACGTTTAGAGAAGATTGGAAAATGTTTATTGAATATGTGGGGGGAAATTGTGTACACTTAAAAACGCTGGCAGCATTAAGATAAGTCCAACAGTGTAAATAAGTTTTGGTGGATGAAATAATGGAATACTGAATGGTTTAGTTTATGTAAAATATGCAGGGATTTATGATATGCAAAATGAACCATGGAAAGAGGAGGGAAGTCAGTGATACTTTAAGGATGTTTAGATGAGTATTCTAAATTGTAAAGCAGAATAGAGAGAGAGAGAGAGAGAGAGAGCTTTTTTCTAAAAAAAATGTTTAGGGGTACTCTCATTTTGACTCAAGAAAATCACCATTTTAAGTTCAAATCGGGGGAAACTACCGTATTTTTTGCTCTATAAGACTCACTTTTTCCCTCCTAAAAAGTAAGAGGCAATGTGTGTGCGTCTTATGGAGCGAATGCAGGCTGCGCAGCTATCCCAGAAGCCAGAACAGCAAGAGGGATTGCTGCTTTCACTGCACAGCAATTCCTCTTGCTGTTCTGGCTTCTGGGATTCAGAATATTTTTTTTCTTGTTTTCCTCCTCCAAAAACTAGGTGTGTCTTATGGTCTGGTGTGGCTTATAGAGCGAAAAATATGGTGAGTACAGTAAATGGACAAAAGTACAAAGATTCACAAAATGTTTAGGGGTATGCGTACCCCTGCACCCCCCCCCCCGAAAAAGCACTATCTATCTATCTATACACAGCTCAAAAAAGGAGGGATGGAATAGCCCATGTAGGTGATCTAGCATATAATGCTCAGCGTAGAATGCGAAGGGTGGAGCTTTTTCCACTTCAAACTTATTTAGCTTTCAAAAAAAAAAAAAAAATCCAGCTGAACCAGGTGAAGATGAAAGCAAATGTCAGCCTGTTCGCCAACAATCATTCCACTTAATTTGTTTGTTTTTAAATAGATCTGTTTAAAAAAGAAGAAGAAGCGAGTGAGGAGGATTTCTTTCGCTCTTCACATAACACCCTACCCATCCTTCAGGCCAAAACAGCAAGGAGCTTTTTTTAAAAAAAGTATATGGCTTCCTCTGGTAAAACCGGCATTTCCAAAGAAACACCTTGGTGGTTCCTGCCTAACCAGCCATCCAATCTCACTGTGACTGATGACTTTGGGTCACTGTTGTACATCATTGGACCTCCCCACAGACTACCTGTTTGTTGAGCGTACCTGTATATCCTGATTTGCTTGCACAAAGCTGTGTTCGTGCGACAAAATTTATATGTACTAGTTGGTTGGAGGAAGACCCCAAGCAGTTTACAAAGAATATTACAATTATCAATTTTTTAAAAAAGCTTAAAACCATTTGAAACATGCAAAGTATCATTAAAATTAACAGCAACAGAAGGCAAAAACACGTCAACATCTACATGCCTGCCTAAACAAAAATGTTCTAAGCAGGTGCCTAAAAGACACAGCGAAGATGCCTAGTGCTACCACACTAAATGATCGATTGATTACAAATGTGGAATGTGGCACCTAGGGCAATGCCCATTCTGCAGATTGAAGGGATCAAATGGGCATATATGGGGCAAGGCGATCCAGCAGGTAAACTGGTCCAAAGCCATTCAGGGCTTTATATAGCAATAAGGTAAAGGTAAAAGACCCCAGGATGGGGTCTGTGCAAACATTCCATTCATATATTTTTGTTTACAGTTCTATTGACCTCTATTAAAAAGGTAAAGGACCCCTGGACGGTTACGTCCCGTCAAAGGCGACTGTAGGGTTGCGGTGCTCATCTTGCTTTCAGGTTGAGGGAGCCAGCATTTGTCCACAGACAGCTTTCTGGGTCATGTGGCCAGCAGGACTAAACCATGCACGGAGGACCATAACAAAAACCAGAGCACACGGAAACACCTTTTACCTTCCCACCACAATGGTACCTATTTATCTATTTGCACTGGTGGGCTTTTGAACTGCTAGGTTGGCAGGAGCTGGGACAGAGCAACGAGAGCTCACTCCGTCGCAGGGATTTGAACCGCCAACCTTCCGATCAGCAAGCCCAAGATGCTCAGTGGTTTAGACCACAGCGCCACCCGCATTTTTATACCAATAGGAATTCTTCGACCCAAGTTTAGCAGAGCTCACACTCTGCCTGCTCTTTTTTGGACATTTGTTCTGATTTGTTTGCATGGAGGTTATATAATAAGGAGCATTCATGCTGATTTTCCTTGCACTGTGTTCATGCATCTGTGTTCCCAATTTGCATATCACACATTTCCCCCCCCCCATGCATTTCTCTGTCACTTTCCTAACAGCAAAACGTCCGTTGATATGTCAAGAGGATTTGTTGCCCCGGAGTAACAGAGCACATTTTAATCCGCTATAAATTTTGCAAACTTCTTTGCACTTCTTTGAACCCCTCCTACAAAATGCTGACTTTCTGGAGGTGGCCTTTGACAACATCCTCTGTTTATTGAGCGTGCATTCTGATTTATTTACAGGGCTGTGTTCTGCTTCTGCCGTCAGAGGCAACCTGCCTCTGAAAGCCAGTTGCTGGAAACCACAGAAGGCGAGAGTGCTGTTGTTTTCATGTGCTGCTACAGGGAATCTAGGTTGGCCACTTTGAGAACCAAATGATGGACTTGATGGGCCTGATCTAGCCTGATCTAGCAGCAACGCCTTCTGTTCTTACAAGAGTCCATACGATGTTGTGTCAAGCAAACGTTATATCACACTTTCCTGTCACTTTCCTGGTTGAAAAACGTCCAGTTCTGGGAAGGGAGTGCGATCAGCTTTAATTGTGCTACCTGGATTTGCCAGCGAGCCACAAAATTCCACCCAAAAACAGCAATGACCTGAGCTAACACCGCCGCTAACCAAAATGCAGAAGGTTGCTAAATAAAAATAAATCAAGGTCATTCCCTTTTCCAAACGCTGCCCCCCTAGTTTGTGATTGTTCATCTTTTCAAGGCAGCTGTCTCCTTTGTAATCACTGGCCAAGCTCAGCGGAATGTTTTGGAGTCTGCTTTTAGAAAGTTAACACAGCTTGCAGTATTTGGGGGTGTATATAATTAGTTTTCCATTTATTCTAAGCTTGTTCTTTAAGGCTGTCACCTTTTTTTAAAAGAAAGTTGTCCTCACTCTATAGAGTTTTTCGCGACAGCTCAGCAGGCTAAAGCGATTCTACCTTCTGTCCTGCATTACTGTACAAAGATAAAAGCCTTGCAAAGTGGCTAAGATTGTTGCTCAGCTCTTCCTCCGGGTGTCTGGCTGGCCAATGTGAAAAGAGAAGGATGCATGAAATGGGCCACTGGTTTTTCAGATGTTCATAAGTGTGGCAAAGACCCAGAAGCAGCCATGAGAAGACCAAGCTGAAAGCCATTCAACAGCAGCCTTTAAAAAGAAACAAGTACTGTGACAGAACTTGGGCGCCACACTGACTCTCTGCCAAGTAGTAGCAGAATTCCAGGGAGGCTCAGGAGAGACCCTTGGAGAACTGAAGATGCGGCGGAGACTGTCATAGCTTTAAGAAATATAATCTATACACATATTTACACCTTCAGACTGCATGGAGGAAGTCCTGGTCTTATAGCTTGGTCCTCTTAGAAGGGGTCTTTTCCCCACAGCAGGCCAGCCCTGGAGTCCAAGGCATCTCTCCCAGCCAGCCTTCAGCCAGCCTGCCCAAGATGGATCCCACTCTTTCTTCTTTCTTCTTCTTCTTCTTCTTCTTCTTCTTCTTCTTCTTCTTCTTCTTCTTCTTCTTCCCAGCACACCTTGCTAAAGACCCTCTTTTCCTGTCACTTTGCACCCAGTTACCCTGGCAATCTTCCGTCTGCCCAGGCCTCAAATTCCTCTCAGATGAGCCATCGACACCTTTTGTCCTGTTAACAACTCTATCCCAGGTGAAGCCCTGGCCAGGAAAGAAATATTTGCCTGTTATTTTCCCACTAGCCTGCAATCTTCCCTTCAATACTCAAAATAATCCAAATCCTACTCTTTCCCCCCCTTCATTTCTAGGGTTTAGGGGGTTCCCCCCACCACCACACCACAAAAGCAGCACAATGCTATTTGTGGAAAGCTCAGGAAAATGAAATTGTGTTCGCAACCGTCTGGAGCTAGAAAACGTTCATTCACAGACACGGTGTGAATGCGAATTGCCCCTGCAAACTGGCAGTGCCACATTGCCAATAGGAAGCTCCTTCATGCAGCCAATCCCAGGGTGGCTTGCTATTAGCTCTAGACAGCGAGACCTGATTGCCAAAGAACAACCCTTAGATGTCCCACGCAATGTAAGGAGGAGGGCATGGGAGAATGGAGGTGGAACAATGGTCTGACGTGGTGTAAGGCATGTTCTTAACTGCCTAATAATAGTCTTCCTCCATATATATTCCTGTTCTCCCCCATCCCACCCAGCCGCCCCTCTGCCTCCATTAATCCAAAGAGTCTCCCTTGCTTGTGTTCCCTCAGGGGATGAGTTATTTCTGTTGCATTATCCTTCAGCTGCTTTATGGTGACACCACACACAGGTCTCCACAGCAACTAATTTACGAGTTACGGGAGCAACTCCTTGACTCCTGGAGATAAGTCCTGTCGCCAGGCCACCACAAGCTATAATCTTCCTCAGCCACAAATTGCACGAGGCCATTTACACGCAAGTAATCCTGTCAATTAATGGCTTGGCAGAAACGGTTTTCCCGGAATGCACCAAGGCTGAATCAGTTTGACTTCTGTGGCAGTCCATGGTTATTGTCAGCATAAGAGAATTCACAGGGACGTCAAGCTGGGAGATGGATGGTACCTGTTATGAGGAAAAACTGCTCCTTTTCCCTTATGGGGTTGTTGCAGGAATTTATGTATAGGTTGGGGGGGGTTGCCCCTCCAGCAGATATCGTGCACATGCAGCCCACTACCAAAATCAGCACAATCACTTTTGTGACTTTTGTGATTTGTCCCCACAAAGCACTTCATCACAGTTTCTTCTTATCTATTCAAAGGGCCTCTGCTGCACAATACCAAATGTAAGAATTCACTGATAAATTTATCTATGTACTGGCTCACTGGGAAAACTTCAGAAATTCATATAGACATGTGAGCTCAGCTACTCAGCAGCCCCTCTGCCTGAGTGATAATCCCTGGCATCCTGATACCTGAGTGCTAGATAGGTAGCCATTCCAGAAATAACAAACCCAGATGAAGACAAAAGGGTGTGATTAACTTGGCTGGGAAACAGGGAAATGTAAATATATCTTTTGTTACACTTGATGGGTGTTTGGTGGAGGGCAAGGAGAACCATGGGGCAAGGTCCAGGATACTCAGATTACGGCCACCAGACCAAGCCTACTGGCTGCTGTTTTGCTCTGGTATTCCTGGCTGGTGTCCTTGTTTTTTGTCCAAGGGAGCCCTCAGAAACAGGGTACCCAAGAGCCCATATAGAGTCCTTTTGTAGGTTCTCTATCGGTAAGAGAAAATAACAGAGACCAACCAGAGAATATTGAGAAGCAAAGCAGCTAGTAAGCCTGATCTTTATTAAACTGTTGCAACAGGGTCCTCACTCACCACAAGCAGGAAAGAGGAGGTACCCAGAACAAAGGTGTGCCCACCCTTATATAGACTTTTTAAATTGCCCACCCTCAAACTCTAGAGCACCCCCAGAAACATCATACATACATCACAGAAGGGGTGTATCCCAGGACCACCTCTTCCAATGCATCATACACAGGAGGGGCGGACTACAACAGAAATCTGAGTGCATTGTTTTTATCTCTTGTCTGCTTGGTTACTTGATTGGATTACCTGGGCATCCTGGCCACTCTTTTGTTACTCAATTCCTGAATCCAGGTCACAGGCTCACACCCTATTCATATCTTAAATGTGTCCTTAAGACAGGATTTGTGAAAGAGACAATCGGGAGGTTTTTCCCATGTCCTTCGACCTTGCAGAGAAATATTTGAGGTCATTTTGGGAGAGAGAAAATGGTTTCAGGACTTTTCTGTGGGTTTCAGACATGCGGTTTACATATTTGTATGTGTTTGCTTGGTACATTTATGAACATCTATTATATATATATATAAGACCTTAAAATTCTTATAACAGTACCCAGGTTCGCAGAGGAAATCCAGCTAACACTATGTAGGAATCAGTCCTTTGGGTGGGTTGTTGATCGGGATGCAGAAGGAATTTGCTTTGAGTTTTCATTTTCAGAGCAAAATTCACACCTGCTGAAAGAATATGCAAGGCAACATGCTTTCCCCACTTTCCCAAATTTTACAAAGTAGTGATTGTTCTCCAAGCAATCAATGTGCCCCCAAAATTGTGTATATGTGTACATCAAATGCATCTATTTTAATGAAAGCTGTGTTACATCTTGGAGATTTGTTTGCAAAAAGATGGGTCCATGCAGATAAATCCGCACTAAAACGCTGACGAAATTTCATGAGAACTTAAAAAAGAAATTGCAATCTGATGCAGAGCTGTGGCAGACTGAAGATTAAGAAAAGGAGGGAAACCAGAATGGATACATTTGACCATTCCTGGTTGTCAGAGCCTTAGTCAAATCCATGGTGTAGACAGGAGATTAAATACTAGGCACGCTGACTCAAAAGAAATAAATCCCAATCTGTTCAGTGAGACTTATGCTCTTCTAAATGTATCGAGGATTCCAGCCAAAAGGAAACTTTCTGTTTCTGCTACTGCTTTTACTTAGATCTTCAACCTTAGATTCACAAAACCGGGGGACAGATTTTCAGCCAATGACGTCGTTTCAGCCAACCCAATGCAATTCTGCAAGACCTTGTAGGCATGTTCAGGTAGATGTTGACCGCATCCACGGACCAAGGAGGTGGGTCAGGGTCAGGTGCGCAAATCTTGTCCCCCAACATCACTGTGCACATCACCCCTTTCAATCCGTCCCCATACCAAGTGGGGAAGACCCACAGGGGACTTCTACCTTGGTTTGCTTGAATGTGAGTAGAAATGTCCATGCAACCAGGGTTCCTGACAAAAAGGTCCCCTGATTGTTTGAGATGAACATGAGTAGAAGAACCCTGGTTGACTTTCCCTACTTTCTCAGGGACCAAGGAGGGAGAACGATGTGCACAAGGGCACCAGGGGAACGGGGCTTCCATGTCCGCCTTTGCCTCCTCCACACTGAGTGGCAGAAGCTCTCCCTGGTTTCAGACTAAGGGTGTCTGCCAGCCCTACCTGCATTGAACCTGGGAGCTTCTGCATGTAAAGCAGATATGCTCTACCACTAAGCTATTGCCCTTCCTTTGTTCATGGGTGTTTTCAAGTCTTTCAACAAGGGATGATGCAACACCTCGCTCGGTGCATGCAGGGGCAGGAATCAACCCTCAAGCACCACAGAGCTGATTGAGAGCCTCTCTCCTCCTGTGAAGAACACATTTGTATTCTACTGCGCCACCTAGTGGAGAATCCATAACCAATCCTCCAACAAATAAAGGCTATACCAGTGTTTCCCAACCTTGTGCCTCCAGCTGTTTTTGAACTACAACTCCCACCATCCCTGACTAGCAAGACCAGTGGCAAGGGATGATGGGAATTGTAGTCCAAAAACAGCTGGAGGCACAAGGTTGGGAAACACTGGGCTATACTACTACAGTAGTACCTTGGTTTACAACCATAATCAGTTCCGGAGGTCCATTTGTAAACCAAAACAGGTTGTAACCCAAGGCGCGTTTTGGCCAATGGGGCCTCCAAATTTTTTTTGTTCATAATCAAAAAAAAAGGGGGGGGTTGTAATCCAAAAAAAAGTTTGCAAACCAGGACATGCACTTCCGGGTTGACGTGTTTGTAATCCAAAACGTATGCAAACCAAGGTACCACTGTATAAGGTTGTACTGCCAACCTTACTGTATGCTTGTGAAACATGGATCACTTACATCTCCAACTCCTCAAACGATTCTATCAATGGGGTCTCCGAAAATTTTTACACATCACTTGGGAAGACATGAGAACTAATGCCAGTGTACTCGAAGAAGCAAAGATCACCACTGTCAAAGCAATGATTCTTCAACATCAACTTCATTGGACTGGTCATGTTGTGTGGATGCCTGATGATCGTCTTCCAAAGCAACTACTCTATTGTGAACTTAAAAATGGAAAGCGTAATGCTGGTGGTCAACAAAAGAGGTTCAAAGACTCTCCCAAGGCAAATCTAAAAAAATGTAGTATAAACACTGACAACTGGGAAACACTGGCTTGCGAGCGCTCCAGTTGGAGAACAGCCTTTACCAAAGGTGTCATGGGCTTTGAAGACGCTCAAAATCAGGACGAAAGGGAGAAAGGTGCTAAGAGGAAGGCACATCTGGCAAACCCTCACCATGATCAATTTCTGCCCGGAAACCTATGTCCCCACTGTGGACGGACGTGTGGATCCAGAATTGGCTTCCACAGTTACTTATGGACTCACTGTTAAAACCGTGTTTATGGAAGACAATCTTACTCAGCTATGAGGGATCGCCAAAGAAGAAGTCATCCGCCTCGTTTAAACCATCTTTAATACATGCAAAAACGCTGATTTCCGATGAGAAAGAAAAATGAGGCATGACGTTTCGAGTACTATGTGAAGGGTCTTGTGGAAGTGAATCTCTTTTGAGCCTTTTGGTGCGGGTTTTTAGAACCCACCTTCTTTTTCAGTAACTGCAAGCTGTTTAAAGCCGTTTTCAATATTGCGTGATATAGTATCTTACTCTCAGTGTTGCATTTTAATGGTTGTAACCTTCCTAGGGGTCTTAGGGGGAAGGACAGACAATAATAATAGTTAATTCCGAAAAGGTTCTCTGAGGAGACTGGCAATTGCAAGCGATATGTGTGGGTTTTTTAACAGCTCTGTGACAAACAGAAATTCAACAGGAGAAGCCCCTCCTGCCCTTACTTGCTCAAGGAAAATATTTGCCTGCTGAATATATTACTTCCCACACAGCTGTTCGAGGCCTGGGAAACTAGCCAGGAAGCAGGAACTGGGCGGGGGGGGGGGGGGGAGAGAATGCTCACGCTGGCAACCCTTTTTATAAATACTGTATAAATGGTAAATATTAATGCTCTCAGATTAACAACTGCCAGAGCAATTTCAGACACTGGATTTGGTCTCTAGCTTCTTTTGTGAGTTAGCATAGGGATGTCAATGGTAATTTATTTTGTTGTTGTTGTTTTTTTAAAAAAATAGCAATCCACAGTCCTCAGGGAGAAGCTTCGGTTGCTATCATCACGGCCATCATCTCTTTATTTGCAGCCAACAGACCATTTAAGCAAATTTTATGACAATTGACAATTGGTAACATTAATAAAGATGTGCATTAGTGCAACTGGAAAACACACAGTTATAATGCTAAACAGCATGCGTGTGTTCATGGATCAAGCAATCATAAATCACATTCAAAAACTTTGCCAATTGCTCTCTGACTGACGTATTCCCTTTGTCCTGACCAAACCTCAGCCTTACAGCCAAGAATCATGGGACTGTGAG
The DNA here is from genome assembly GCF_964252035.2 of Podarcis erhardii. Taxonomy (NCBI): domain Eukaryota; kingdom Metazoa; phylum Chordata; class Lepidosauria; order Squamata; family Lacertidae; genus Podarcis; species Podarcis erhardii. The sequence continues at coordinate 46,614,627 of NC_138503.1, read as the reverse complement.
GGACCCAGCAGATGACATCTCAATTAAGACTGTGTAAGCATAACAGGAAGAATGCTGAGGGCATCTGGAGGAGCCCCTGAAGTAGATTTTGGCCTTTCGCTTGCTAAGCAATGACAAAAATATATTTTTTTAAATGCCCTTTGAATTACCACCATGTCCATGTTAGCAGACCTTGCAGCTTGGGTGAATGAGATTGGAACAATTACCTCCAGTTTCTGGGGTTCAAAGGCTTTATTCATGCAGGAACTATTTACATGATAGGTAGAGATGTATGAGAGAGAAATAACAACAACAATAGACATATTGTCTCAACAAGTTGGGAAAGAACAATAAGCAAAATGGCTCAGCTTTTAAGAGTGGAGTCAACTTACAGAGCCACAAACAAATGCTAGATAGATAGCTGTACACACAGTGCACTCATGTGGTTTAAAGTAACACATGCATTAACTACAAACTCAATAGAGGGAAACGTTATTGCGTTTCTCCAACAGTCCAGTGGCAGTGAGTTAACTTTGCATCGCTTGCTGGACTTTTCTTTTGAAGAATCAACCAGGGTCAGTTTCATTGGGTCAACCCCAGTTTTGAGTATAATGAGAAACGGAGAAAAGCTATTCTTTCTCCACACTGTGGATCATTTTATAAACCTCTATCATGCCCTGTCCCCTGTGTCCTTTTCTTCTCAGAGTGCTTCATCAGGGGAGGGGGGAAAGAGAGGGATTGCTCCAAGACCCCTGATCCTTTTGGCTGCCCTTCTTTGCACCTGTTTCAGCTCCAGAATATCCTTTTTTGAGATAAAGCGATCAGGAATGCACACAGTATTCCAAGTGTGGTTGCAGATTTATTTTCAGTCTCTTTCCTAACTGATCTCCAACCTGGAATTTTCTCCCTGCCCTCCGAGGCTCGTAGCAGCCACTGAGTTGATATTAGTATCCTGCTCTTCAGCCAAAAAGGCTTGCATAGAATCCATTAATATAGTCCCTGTCTGCAGGCTTACAGTTGAAATAAACACAACTCACCAGGGGAAAAGGTCAAGGAGGGAAGGCGAGGAAAGAAATCAAACTCAGCCACCAATTCTTTAAACAGTAGTTGTTACAATGAACAGCTGGCACAGTTCCGAGGCAGGAGAAGCCAAATGGACCTGGTTTTTTCTGGTAAAGTGATGGAGTGAATCTTTTGCTTCTGATTCCCATCTCTCCCACTGAGACGGTCCAATGGAATGGTCGCCCCTGGTGAAAGGAGAGAGGAAAAGAGAGTTGATGGAGGTGTAAGATATTCTGATGGCTTTATCGTGAGTTCTCCACCCTGGACTCCTCTTTTTTTATATATATATAATATTTATTCAAAGTTTAAAAGTTACAAAAAGAAAGAAAAACAATACAAAATACACAAAAGCGAATATAACAACAACAACAAAGAAAAGATAAAAAATAAAAAATACATTCTCTTTAAAAAAACAAGGAAAAAAAACAGATTAAACCTTAATATAACTTTCTTCCATTGCTTCTTTCCTTGACCTCCTCACATCTCCCAGTTTTGTATTCTAGTTCAAATCGTTGTTTCAGCAAATCCTTCCAACCTAATTTTCATTTAAGTAATTTAATTTAATATATTATATTTTAACGTCCCTCTCTTTCGTCAATTTCATCAAATCATTTTTACTTGATTCTTTATATCATTTCTACCAAAACCACCTAACTTTCTTTTTCCAACATCTTTCTAACATTCCTTAATTTTACAATATTTTTGAAGATATACTTTAATTTTTTTCCAATCTTCTTCCACCGACTCTTCCCCTTGGTCCCGGATTCTGCCAGTCATCTCAGCCAATTCCATATAGTCCATCACTTTCATCTGCCATTCTTCTCGGGTGGGTAATTCTTGTGTCTTCCCTCCACCCTGGACTCCTCAGGGAGGAAGGGTGGAATATAAATATAAATAAGTTATGTTAGATTACTGCAATGCATTGTACATAGGGCTGCCTCTGAAGATGGTTCAGAAACCTCAGCCAGTGCAGAATTCAGCGGCCAGGTTGCTCAATGGAGCAAGACGGTTTGAGCATATTACACCGATCCTAGTCTGACTGCACTGGCTAATAATAATAATAATAATTTTTTATTTATACCCCGCCCATCTAGCTGGGTTTCCCCAGCCACTCTGGGCGGCTTCCAACAGAATATTAAAATACAATAACCTATTAAACATTAAAAGCTTCCCTAAACAGGCCTGCCTTCAGATGTCTTCTAAAAGTCTGGTAGTTGTTTTCTCTCTTTGACATCAGGTGGGAGGGCGTTCTACAGGGCGGGTGCCACTACCGAGAAGGCCCTCTGCCTGGTTCCCTGTAACATGGCAGCGAGGAAACTGCCAGAAGGCCCTCGGAGATGGACTAAGGCCTGTGGGCCGGATCCGGCCCAATCGCCTTCTAAATCCGGCCCACGGATGGTCCGGGAATCAGCATGTTTTTACATGAGTAGAATGTGTGCTTTTATTTAAAATGCATCTCTGAGTTATTTGTGGAGCCTGCCTGGTGTTTTTTTACCTAAGTAGAATGTGTGCTTTTATTTAAAATGCATCTCTGGGTTATTTGTGGGGCACAGGAATTCTTTTTTCTTCTTTTTTCCAAAATATAGTCCAGCCCCCCACAAGGTCTGTGGACCGGCCCCCTGCTGAAAAGGTTTGCTGATTCCTGCAGTCTACGCCCTCCCTAAAGAAAACGAAACCAACGGCTGTGGTGGGATTCGAATATTCCAAACACAGGGCACCAGAGGGGAAAGCACGGCAGGGCGGTGGGTAGGAGAAATCTGGCCTCAGCTGTGTTTCCTGATTTCCCTCCTGCTTGCCTCAAACCAGCCTTGCACTGGACCGGCTTTCCCTTGAGTGGGCAGAGTTTGTTTGCGATCAGAAAGATAAAACGAGGAGCCCGGAACAGGATGCATAATCGGCTACAGCTGTGAGTCAGCTTTGCTGTTCCACTTAAGGATGCGAGGGGAGCCTCGCTGGAACGGCTGTCTCCTCCGGCTCTCCTGCTTCCAACAGGAGCCAGCCAGGTGCCCACGAAGCAGGGCTGAAGGGCAGCAGCCCTCCTGCTTCTTGCCCCCTCGAATCCGGCACGCATAAGGTAGACTGCCTCTGAACATGCAGGTTCCATTGCGGAGTGGAGAGGTGGCAAATCCTCCATTAAACGTCTCTCTGTCGTTATGTGCAGGTGTTTGGTACAAAGGAATCAATTGGGCCTAGAGAGAAGTGAGCTATTACTGCTCCAAGCTGTAGTGGATCTTTGCTGACCATATAATGACAGGGAGGTGTACATTCAGGAGTATTCAGAGCCTACTGAATCAGGCCAGTGGTTCATCTAGTCCAGCATCTCTATTTACTAATTTATACCTTGCCTCCTTTATATGTGCTCCTCCTTCTGGCGACTCCTGCAGACAAGCTGGTGCCAAACGATTTGCTCTGCTTTCCTCTGGCACTGCCTTCCATCAATAATAATAATATTTTTTTATTTATACCCCGCCCTCCCTGGCCAGAACCAGGTTCAGGGCGGCTAACATCAGTAAAATTACAAAAAAAGAGAGCCAAAGACCCCAATTTAAAACATAATTTTATTTTATTTTCAATGCAGAATTACAACAAAAATTACAAACATTGAATCCAAAATAAAGGAGTACAAACAAGAAAGAAAAAACACAAAAAACACACACATCTACAAATAAAATCATATCATCATTGATATGATGCAAAGCTTCATTCGTTACATACCGATATACTCACTCCAGAACAATGTTTTTTCATACACTGTATTTTTCGCTTTATAAGACGCACCTTTCCCCTCCTAAAATGTAAGGAGAAATGTGTGTGTGTCTTATGGAGCGATTGGAGGCTCCATGGCTTCACGTTGCTTTTGCTGAAGCCAGTGGAGAATTTTTTTTTTCTTTTTCTCCTCCTCTAAAACTAGGTGCGTCTTATGGTTGGGTGCGTCTTATAGAGTGAAAAATACGGTGCTCTTTAGCACATCCCCATTCTTTTAATATTTTTTGGTCCAATTGTCCCCTTATGAATGCTGTGAGTCTCACAGACTCACAGGTTAAAATATAATTTAAAATGCAGCCTCATTTTAAAAGTAGCCCATAGATCAAAACCATAAGGGGAGGGAGACATAAGGGTCAGACTGAGTCCAAACCAAAGGCCAGGTGGAACAGCTCTGTCTTTCAGGCCCTGCGGAAAGATGTCAAGTCCTGTAGGGCCCTAGTCTCTTGTGACAGAGCATTCCACCAAGTCGGGGCCAGTACTGAAAAGGCCCTGGCCCTAGTTGAGACCAATCTAACCACCTTGTGACTTGGGACCTCCAAGGTGTTGTCATTTGTGAACTTTAAGGTCCTCCGCAGGGCATACCAGGAGAGGCGGTCCCATAGGTACAAGGGTCCTAGGCCACATAGGGCTTTAAAGGTAAAAACCAGCACCTTAAACCTGATCCTGTACTCCACCGGGAGCCAGTGCAGTTGGTAAAGCACTGGATGAATGTGATCCCATGGCAAGGACCCCGTAAGGAGCCTCGCCGTGGGAGTTTCTGGGTCAGCTTCAAGGGCAGCTGACCCAGAGAGGGGAATATTGTCATCTGGGCAGCCCAGGACCTCCATACACATTGCCCAGGTTTGCGACCCAGGGAGGCCCCTTTGGGGCTGCTAACGCAGCGGTTTGACTTCACCCCTGGAGGCGCACTCCATTGCCTCTTGAGACAGACGGATGCCAACAACTGAGCTACATGGACAATATCTTTGGGAGAAGAAAAGGCTAAGGAGTCAAGCCCACACAAATCCACAGTGGAGTCCCTGAAACGGATGAGTGGTGCCTTGTAGGCCTCCTTCTGGCAACTCCTGCAGCCCAGCTGGTGCCAAACATCTTGCTCTGCTTTCCTTTGGTCCGCCAGCAAAGCCGAGATGGGGGTCTTGTTGTCTGGGTGGCTCAGGACCTCCATACACCCAGTTTGACCTCAATCCCAGAGGTGCATTGTCTCTTGAGACAGATGGATGCCACCTTTCCCACTGGTGGGACTCAAGGCGGCTTACCGATAAAAACAAGAACTGCTAAAATTATAGAAAAAGCCAGAATTAAAAAAGAATAAACATTGATAGAATTAAACCAGATGCCCATGGGAATCCCATAAGCAGGAGCTTTGTCCAGTAGTAGAGCTCTCCCCACCAGTGATTCATAGCAACCTACATTGGCTCCCAGTACATTTCTGAGCACAACTGAAAGTGTTGGTGCTGACCTTTAAAACCTTCAACAGCCTTGGTCCAGTATACCTGAAGGAGAGTCTCCATCCTCATTGTTCAGCCCAGACACAGAGGTCCAGCGCCGAGGGCCTTCTGGAGGTTCCGTCATTATGAGAAGCGAAATTACACGGAACCAGGCAGAGGGCCTTCTCGGTAGTGGCACCCGCCCTGTGGAACACCCTCCCGTCAGATGTCAAGGAGATAAACAACTATCTGACTTTTAGAAGACATCCAAAGGCAGCCCTCTTTCAGGAAGTTTTTAATGTTTTATCATATTTTTAATACAGTGGTACCTCGGGTTACAGACGCTTCAGGTTACAGACGCTTCAGGTTACAGACTCCGCTAACCCAGAAATAGTACCTCAGGTTAAGAACTTTGCTTCAGGATGAGAACAGATCAGCACAGTGGGAAGCCCCATTAGCTAAAGTGATGCTTCAGGATAAAAACAGTTTCAGGTTAAGAACGGACCTCCAGAACGAATTAAGTTCTTAACCCGAGGTACCACTGTATTCTGTTGGAAGTTGCCTAGAGTGGCTGGGAAACTCAGCCAGAGGGGCGGGGTATAAATAATAAATTATTATTATTATTATTATTATTATTATTATTATTATTATTATTATTCAGAGGCACACTGCCTCCGAGAGAGGAGGGCGAACAAAGCCATCGTTGCAAGAAGCCACTGGCAGTCCTCTTCTCCATGGATTTGCCTCATTCTCTTGCAAAGCCATCCAAGTTGGTGGCCGTCCCTGCTTCCTGTGGCAGTGAGTTCCACAGTCTATTTACACGAAGGAGCCCTTTTCTCCACCCTGGATCTTCCAACATTCAGCTTCCTTGGATGCCCACGAGTCCTGGTATTAGGAGGGAGGGAGAAAACGCGAATATAATGACTAGGGTGCTATATACATGGCCCCATCTCCACTTGGAAAATGGGCGATGTGGGAGGGGGCCTCTGAAAATGGGGACCACCCTTCCCTGAGCCTTCTGACCGTCTCCACTCCCTTGCAAACGGGCAATAACTTCTCTCCCGGGTCCTGCTGCCTAGGGACTCTTCAGAAGCTGGAACGTGGCCTGGTTTTAGAGCCTACTTGAAGGACCGGCCATCCTCCTTCACTGCAAGCCTTTGTTATGCCCAGCACTCCCACCAGAGCCAGTGCTCTGCATATTTGGTGGCGGCAAGACAGGGCGGCAAGAGGTCCGCTTTGTCCAAACGCCAAAGCCAATGACGCCAGATGACATTTTGCAGAAGGACAAACCTAGCAAAGTCTCTCCGCCCACCCTGGTCGTTCCCCCTTCCCTTCTTCTCCTGTCTCCAGCACCCACAATGGGTAGGAAACTTTTGCACACACACACACACAAACAGAGAAAGAAAGCTCCACTAGATCCACCACAAACAGCTGGATGGGGAAACTTTTCTGCATTTGCAGATGATCTGTTTTGTGTGCTGACACCCCCAGATTTGGCCCCAGCATCTCCAGGTTAAAGCTAAAGGGACCCCAGACCATTAGGTCCAGTTGTGGCCGACTCTGGGGTTGCAGCGCTCATCTTGCTTTACTGGCCGAGGGAGCTGGCGTACAGCTTCCGGGTCATGTGGCCAGCATGACTAAGCTGCTTCTGGCGAACCAGAGCAGCGCACGGAAACACCGTTTACCTTCCCGCCAGAGCGGTACCTATTTGTCTACTAGCACTTTGACGTGCTTTCGAACTGCTAGGTTGGCAGGAGCAGGGAGCGAGCAACGGGAGCTCACCCCGTCGCGGGGATTCAAACCGCCGATCTTCTGATTGGCAAGTCTTAGGCTCTGTGGTTTAACCCACAGCGCCACCTGTGTCCCATCTCCAGGTTACAGCTGGGAAATTCCCAATCTTGGAAACCTAAAGAGCCACTCCCGGTTCCTGTGTCAAGAATACTGAACTAGACAGAGCCTGACTCAACATAATACACCTTTCTGTTTTCCTGAAGGACAGGCAGTTTTGACCTGCAGCACCCAGTCCAGTCAGCCCATTGAAACCAAGGCAGGAACCTGGCAGTTATTGTTGCTGGCATCTTTCTGTCTTGAGAGACAATGGAGTACACCTCTGGGGGTGAAGTCAAACCGCTGTGTTAACAGCACCAGAGTGACCACCCTAGGGTGCAAGCCTGGGCAGTGTGACTGGAGGTACTGGGCTGCCCAGACAACAAGACCTCCCTCTCTGCCTGGCTGATGGGGTCCAAAGGAAAAGCAGAGCAAGACATTTGTCACCAGCTTGGCTGCAGGTGTTCCTGGACGGAGGCATACATGGTACCATCCAACCAACTTAGGGATGGATTTGTGGAGAATTTACTCCTGAGCCTTTTCTTCTCTCAAGGATACCCTGCAAGGTAGCAGAAGTTTAGGGTCAGAGTTTTCCTTCTCCTAGAGTAAGGTTACCAGATTTTTTTTCAATAAAGCCGGGGACACTTAAAATCAATCAATCAATCAATCAATAATAGAATTTAGGGGGGGAGGGAATAAGAAAAAAAGTCAACACCACAGATCAAAGTTTGCTTTAAAACTGAGCTTTGGTTAATTAAAAACAAAAAAAACCCCTCCATGCAATGTATTAAATCCAGAATTTCCTCACCTTACACGTATTGGGAGCTCAAAAAGATCTGCTGCATATATAAATATGCAGCAGTTTTAATCCTGAGGCGAAAAGCAAAAGCAAATGGGCGGCAGCTCACCCGGCAGCGGGCCAAGGCCACCAGGCCAACGGCTTTATCAATCGCTGCCACCGCAGCCACTCTTCATGGGCCCTCCGTCTGCCACGGAAACCCGGCCCACCTCACCCGGCCCCTTCCACCACCGGCCAGGCACTCCGCCCTTGCTTGCTGCCCCCCCCCCGGCCACACTGCCCTCTTGGCCTTTCTCCGGCCAGCCCACAGGGCGTTGGGTGAGAGGCTTTTTTCAATGGAGCCTGGCTCCAGGCTGCTGAGACTGCTGCCGCTGCTGCCATGTTTCCTGGGGACATTTAATGAAATCTGGGGACATTCCGGGGACGGAATTTGTCCAGGGACCAAAGGGGAAAAGAAAGGGGGGGGACTTCTCAAAGAGCAGAAAGAAGTTGCAGTTCAGTCAATAAATTCTCCAGGTATTCCTGGCAGCGATGGTTCTTAGGACTAGAAACGGGTTAATGCTGCAAGCTGAAACTCCAAATGTGGTTTCCTTGCTTTCTCCATGGACCCAGGTCCTTGCCAGGTTAGGCTGATTCATTCCTTCTGTACGGAGCGTTCCGGGCCCTTCCCTCTGTAGGTTCGAACGCCAGTCCACCTTTTTTTCTGAGCACCAGCTAGAGATGAGCTCAAATATTTGGCTCCGCTTGAAGGGCTAAACAGCTCTGGGAGAGAGAGCTTTCTTCATCTGTGGCATAGAAACAATCCCCCCCATCGTTAATTTATGGCCTGAACTGAGGAGGCTACCTTGAGCTCTGGCCCAGCTCTCTGTCTTCTGTGGACGCTGTGTTCTTTCTCGACCGCAACAGAGCTTTAAGCTGTGCCTTGACATACGGAGAGTTGGAGAAGAGACTCAGGAGAGCAGTTTTGCATCCACAGCAGTTGCTAAGGGCGGGCAAGAAACCAGATTTGGTTTGTGTTTCTGCATGAACCAACTCACCATTCCTAGAAGCAGAAGCAAACTGAATTATGCCCTTCTCCAAACTTTGCAACGCTGCCTTCTGGTAAAAAAATAAAAATAAAATGGATACAAAGGTACATACAGTGTTACCTCGGGTTAAGTACTTAATTCGTTCCAGAGGTCCGTTCTTAACCTGAAGCTGTTCTTCGCCTGAAGCACCACTTTAGCTAATGGGGCCTCCTGCTACCGCCGTGTCGCCAGAGCACGATTTCTGTTCTCATCCTGAAGCAAAGTTCTTAATCTGAAGCACTGTTTCTGGGTTAGCAGAGTCTGTAACCTGAAGCGTATGTAACCTGAGGTACCACTGCATATAAATAGTGAAATGTGCATAAATATGATTAAAGGTAAAGGTAAAGGGACCCCTGACCATTGGGTCCAGTTGTGGCTGACTCTGGGGTTGCTGCGCTCATCTCGCTTTATGTGGCCAGCATGACTAAGCCGCTTCTGGTGAACCAGAGCAGCGCACGGAAACGCCGTTTACCTTCCCGCCGGAGTGGAACCTATTTATCTACTTGCACTTTGACGTGCTTTCGAACTGCTAGGTTGGCAGGAGCAGGGACCGAGCAACGGGAGCTCACCCTGTCACAGGGATTCGGACCGCCAACCTTCTGATTGGCAAGTCCTAGGCTCTGTGGTTTAACCCACAGCGCCACCTGCGTCCATATATATGATTAGAATAGTGTAAAAGGTGTATTATATTCAGAGAAGTTTCATCCAAGATGTGTGCATTAGGAGAAATGCTTATGAATTTTGGTGAGGACTCTTAAAAACTATTTTAAAAAAGCAAACAGACAAAAATGTGGTGAACTGAGCTTAAGATGGCTGGAGAGGGAATGAGAAACTGAAATTGACAGATTTGCGTATTCCTAGCAGATGCGGGTTATAGTGAATGGTGGGAACCAGATCAGCGATTGAAAATGCCTACATTGGGGGTGGAGAAGTTCAGGTCAGTTCGTATTTGTAGGCAACCCTGAGTGATGTTCATTTCCTGAAACCATAAGCAGACTGAATCACAGAATTGTAGAGTTGGAAGGGACCCTGATGGTCATCTAGTCCAACCCTCTGCAGTGCAGGAATCTCAACCCAAACATCAATAATAATAATAATAATAATAATAATAATAATAATAATAATAATAATATTTATAACATGCCCATCTGGCTGGGCTTCCCCAGCCACTCTGGGCGGCTTCCAACAAAATATTAAAATACAGTAATGCATCAAACATTAAAAGCTTCCCTAAACAGGGCTGACCTCAGATGTCTTCTAAAAGTCAGAGAGTTGTTTATTTCCTTGACATCTGATGGGAGGGTGTTCCACAGGGCGGGCGCCACTACCGAGTAGGCCCTCTGCCTGGTTCCCTGTAACTTGGCTTCTCGCAGTGAGGGAACTGTCAGAAGGCCCTCGGAGCTGGACCTCAAAGCCACCCAAACTCTGCTTAAAAACCTACACAGAAGAAGAGTCCACAACCTCCTGAGGGAGTCCATTCGATTGTCAAACAGCTTTTAGTGTCCACAGTAGGAGAAAACAAGCTTGCTCCATCTTCCCTGGGACAGCCCTTGAGGTATTTGAAGATGGCTAGAGTCCCATGGACTGCAAGAAGATCAAACCTATCCATTCTGAAGGAAATCAGCCCTGAGTGCTCACTGGAAGGACAGATACTGAAGCTGAGGCTTCAATATTTTGGCCACCTCATGAGAAGAGAAGACTCCCTGGAAAAGACCCTGATGTTGGGAAAGATGGAGGGCACAAGGAGAAGGGGACAACAGAGGATGAGATGGTTGGATAGTGTTCTCGAAGCTACCAACATGAGTTTGACCAAACTGCGGGAGGCAGTGGAAGACAGGAGTGCCTGGCGTGCTCTGGTCCATGGGGTCACAAAGTGTCGGACACAACTAAATGACTAAACAACAACAAATCCTATCTCCTCTCAGTCTCCTCTTTCCCAGGCTAAACACACCAGCTCCTTCAACCATTCCTCATGTGGCTTAGTTTCCAGACCCCTGATCATCTTAGCTGCCCTCCTCTGCATCCATTCCAGCTTGTCAACATCCTTCTTAAACTGTGGTGCCCAGAATTGGACACAGGACTCCAGGTGGAGACTCAGCAAGGCAGAAATAACAGGACTCTTACTTCCCTCGAAACACAGCCATCGTTCAAAATGTGCACTTCTCCAAATTTTTCAGTCCACATCTCCAGTCAAGTGACGTGTAGAAACATTTATTTGCTTCTTACATTTATAGACCACCTTTATCTTCCAAGGAGCTCGAGGTGATAGACATGGTTCTCCTTCCTGTTTCCATCCTCACAACAACCCTGTGAGGTAGGTTAGGCTGAGAGTGAAAACAGCACACAAAATCCACTTTAAGAACTTGCTTTTTTCCACCTCCCTCTCCTCCCGTTTTCCTCATGTGCCGTGCCTTTTCCAATCCCAAGCCTAAGCAAAAGCCGCTCCACAAGTCTATTAGGATGGAAGGAGGGAGGCATAAGTACAGTAGTGCCCCGCAAGACGAATGCCTCGCAAGACGAACAACTCGCTAGACGAAAGGGTTTTCCGTTTTTCGAGGTGCTTCGCAAGACAAATTTCCCTATGGGCTTGCTCCGCAAGACAAAAAAATTGCGAGACGAAGCGACTCGCGGAACGAATTATTTTCATCTTGCGAGGCACCACTGTACCATGGATAAATCTTAAGGATGGTGGACACCTTCCTGAGATCTTAGAAGAAAGCTGCTTCTAAAACTAGAATGCAGCAGCCAAATGTGGCTGTGAGGACCAATGGTCTGACTCCCCGTGAGCATGCCTCAGATGGTAGGTTGAATTTATCTTTTTTTGCACGGAGGTGTGAGGTATTTGGCAAGCCCGGCTACCAGCTCTCCACGTTCCAGAACACTTCGCCTATATCGAATGGGTGTTAGCTCTGCAAACCTTAGAAGAATGTTCTGTATGCAGGAAGTCTGACAACATTAAGAGGAATCTTAATTGCTTATTTTGTGCCTTTCCCTCCCTCCTTGCCCCATGTGGCCGCGAAGTGACTACTTGTTCCAGAAAGGGGAACAAAATGCCACTTTGTCCTCCGCTCAGACCCTGACATTGCTGAGGAAGGAAAAGAATGCAGCCAGATTATGGAAGAAACGGCAGTCCGCAAAGACTATCTGAAGGCCATCTCGCCATTGCACTGCTTGGCTAAACCTGGACGGGTCGCTGGCTGCAAGAAGCACTGGGAGGCTTTGCCTGCATGATCCAGACCTCACTCCAGTTGTAAACTGGGGACCGGGGGTGGGGTGGGAAACTGGATTTAGTTCACGCTTAAAAGCCAACCTATCTAACTCATGCTTTCTGAAACACAGCAATCTACCTTATTTTGCAACGCCGTTCTCCAGCCAAGCACTTTGTGCAAAAACGAATCTGTTATAGTGGAAGCAACATGCCAAGATGCAATCGATCGGGCTGAATTCCTTTGCAAAAATGTGTAAATTCTAGGAGAAATGTTCGCCTGCATGCTGGTGAATTTTCACAAAGTCTTTTCTTCAGGGGGTGAGGCAAACTGATTCAGGGATGTGGAGAACTGAACCTGGGAAAATGGCAAATGGAGAAAAACTGAAATGGACATGTTTGCCCACCCCATATACTCAAATTTATATGTGTGGATGTGCATGCACACACATCACTGTGCCATGTGTTGAGTCAAAAATCAGAAGGATTAGAAGGAATCTAATCCTATTTTGCTATTTTGCTATTTTGCTGGAGATGTAGATATGCAACTCCTCAGGAAATACTCTGGACATTATTTGTGTTCATGTTGGTGGGGGACAAACTTGCATGTTGCCAAAGTATTTATTTGAAAATGAAAACCCTGCAAAAGAAGTTTTTAGTCCTCATGGCTGTGAGGAGCAGCGGCGTGCTTTCCCACTCCTCTTCCCACACATTATAGCATGCTGCTTGGGGATGCCTCCTGATAGTCCAACATAAATAAGAGCTGATCTATACAGCTCGGTTCCTCAACTTGAGCTTGAGTACGTTTCCGAGCACAATTCAAAGTGTTGGTGCTGACCTTTAAAGCCCTAAACGGCCTCGGTCCAGTATATCTGAAGGAGCATCTCCTCCCCCATTGTTCTGCCCAGACATTGAGGTCCAGCGCCGAGGGCCTTCTGGCGGTTCCCTTGCTATGAGAAGCCAAGTTACAGGGAACCAGGTAGTGGGCCTTCTCGGTAGTGGCACCCACCTTGTGGAACGCCCGCCCACCAGATATCAAAGAGAAAAATAACTAACAAACTTTTAGAAGACATCTGAAGGCAGCCCTGTTTAGGGAAGCTTTTAATGTTTAATAGGTTATTGTATTTTAGTGTTCTGTTGGAAGCCGCCCAGAGTGGCTGGGGAAACCCAGCCAGATGGGCGGGGTATAAATAAATTCTTCTTCTTCTTCTTCTTCTTCTTCTTCTTCTTCTTCTTCTTCTTCTTCTTCTTCTTCTTCTTCTTCACTATGGGTCATAGACCCTCCCAGCCTATTATTCACCAGGCCTGGACACCATTTGCCTCACGTCTTGTCAGTCTGGTCCTCCCTTTTTCCTATTCCATCTACACAAGCTCCCATCTGCCCTGGACATTAAATGCAGTATTGAACCACTTGGCTTCCCTCAAAGAATTCTGGGAGCTGTAGTTTCCTAACGGTGCCGAGAGTTGTTCGGAGACCCCCTTTGCTTCTCACAGAGCTATGATACTCAGTGTGGTTTAGCAATCAAACCCTCTTTCCAGGGAACTCGGGGAACTGTAGCTCTGTGAAGGGAACTCCAGGGGGGTCGCCAAAAAAACTCTCAGTGCCAAACTACAGCTCCCAGGATCCTTTGAGGGAAGCCACAACTGTTTGAAGTGGCATCATAGTGCTTTAAAATGAAGAGAACCAAAGGGGCCTCACAGGGCTCGGCCTGAATATTTGCAAATAGATTAATGAGCAGGCGCCAGAAAAGTCTCCCTCCCGGATTTCGCCCTCCAAGGAGACTAATCCTGTAAAGACTGCCTTGTTTGTGGAAGGGGTGAAGGTGATGAAACAGCCCTTTGAATCCAGAGGGAGAAGGGGACACAGTAGTTCAGGACTATGTACTTAAAAACACCATAGGATCATAGGGTACCCCAAGCCAGGTAATACTGTTAGGCTGCAGCTGAGATGGCAATTTCAGGTGCTGAGTTGGTCCTGGGTCATGCAGATGTACCGTATTGGCCTGAATATAAGCCATACCTGAATATAAGCCACACCTTTAAATTTCAAAGGGGGGAAAGAAAAAAAAGGCAATACCCGAATATAAGCCACTCCCTTAAAATTCTGCAGGAACTCACACCCGTTCCGTTTTACTGTATGTCTGTTTCAGCAGCGATAGCGTAAAAGCCTATTTCTGTAAGGTCGCAAATTTAAGCTGCATTTTTAACTTTTCATGGTCAGAATTTGGAGGGGGGGAAAGAGAGTCTTATATTCATGCCAATACGGTAAGTTGTAAAGAAGGAGGTGATGTATTTTGTGATGTATTTATCCGATTTGCCCTTCTTGAAACCAGATAAGAAGCGAAACACAGCCGTCCTCCAAACCTGTGCTTATCCAAACTTTGCGATGCCGTTTGCCACCCAAATCAAAGGCCTGCATTTGTGGGAAATTGTGTACAGAAATGAGCACATCAGAAATACATTACATTGGGAGAAATTTCTTGCAAAAAAACCCAACAAACCGTGCAGATGAGTCAAAACTGCATAGGAGAAACGCCAAATGATTCTCAGGAGGATTTTAAAAACAAACTGCTGCAGAAATGTGGGGAAATGAATTTTAGACTGGCAAAAGGAGAAACTGAGAGAGAGATCAGATCTTTCCATCCATACTCATCAGCAATTCTGGGTTGTTGGCACAACCTGCCTTAAGTTGTTCCTACAAATACAGTGGTACCTCAGGTTAAGTACTTAATTCGTTCCGGAGGTCTGTTATTGCGTGGACAGGCGGAGTCCCCAGATCCCGAGTGGTCCCCCCGTCATGTGGAATAACGACTCTAGACAACGTGCTATGGGATTAAATTGGCCACAACTTTATTAAATTTCAAATGTGGGTAGACCTTGGCTCAGGCATTGGGCGTTCTCCCTCCCTAGTCCCCAGCCGGGGACCTAGGGAGCATCAGGGTTATCCAGTGTGTGGGGGGGGGATGGGCCGGCTCTGGAGAACATATGTTCAAGCAGAGATAGCTGCCCCCGTTACGCCGCCGCAGGGGAGAGCAATGACGACCTTTCGGCGTACGGCCAAAGCCTCCCTTCAAAAACCCCTTTAACGGGAAACCCTGGTATCGCCGCCGCAAAGAGGAAGATGGACTAAAGGATTCCGCCCAAGGCCTGATACCGCCAAAGTTGTGACGTTTTGCTACGGGAAAGGCGAAACCTGCCAATGCAGGGAAATTCCTTTCCGGCCCTTTAACAGCGACCTTATCGTAGCAGCGCCCGCATACCTGTGGAGACAGGTTAACCTGCAAAACCTATGAAGAAAAGTTAACCTGCAAAAGAAGACATTAACTGAGGGTGGGTAGGGTGGGAGAAGCTCTGGAGCCAAGTGAGGATTAACAATTAAGATCCACCCTCTATTGTGTGGGCAGGTAATCCCTCCCCTTACCTGGCCTGGTTTCCCTGGCAACACTTCCCCCAGGTGGGATTGGACAACTCGCTGGGGTAGGCGGGGACCTCCAGGTATCCCACCTGAGGGAAGGCAAAGCCTATGCTGATGGGGCCACTCCAGATCCAGGGCCGCACGCGTCCACGCAAAAGGCGCCCCCCGTTTTAAGTGGGGAGCGGTCATTAACGTGAAACTGTTCTTAACCTAAAGCACCACTTTAGCTAATGGGGCTTCCTGCTGCCACTGCACCGCTGCTGCGTGATTTCTGTTCTCACCCTGAAGCAAAGTTCTTAACCTGAGGTACTATTTCTGGGTTAGCCGAGTCTGTAACCTGAAGCGTCTGTAACCTGAAATATCTGTAACCCGAGGTACCCCTGTACAGGGGTAGAGAGGGAGGCAGTTTGACTTTGCAGTGGTTCCCAGCAAAATAAGTCGTCGCTGCTCCCCAAGCGTATTGTTGTAGATTTGGGGTGGGGGTAGGACCCCCAAACCCTAGAGATTAATAAATGGTACAATATTTGGGATGTGAAGGGAGAAATACAAGCTGCAGAGGAATTCTTGGGCTAGCCTATGCAAAATGACCTGGCCAAGCTAGTGCCATTAAGAAACAATTGAGGGCCATTGGGAATGCAAGAGAGCTGTCCTCCCCCCGCTTGCCTTGAAGTGTGAACAGAGACTGAGGGTTCGGACGGTTGCCAAGGTAATTGGGTGTGAGGTGACAGGAAAAGAGAGTTTCTGGAGCAAGGTGTTCTGGAAAGGAGGAAGAAAGACTGGGGACTCAACACATCAGTAAAAAAAAACACCCAAGAGCTTTGAATGCGTTATAAACATGCAACACCAGAGGGCGCTGGAGAGCAAAGAAAATCTCTTGGCGATTTTACATAGCGTTTTTTTTCTCTTTTGCTATAATGATTTCATTTCTGACTTTTCTTTTCCTGTGTGTAGTTCCACCCTTAGATCCACTCATAGCTGTCAACTTATCCCTTTTCTTGCGAGGAATCCTATTCGGAATAAGGGAATTTCCCTTTAAAAAAGGGAAATGTTGACAGCTATGGATCCACTTTGGGCAGGCTGGCTGCAGAGCTGATTCAGAGAGAAGCCTTGAACTCCAGGGCTGCCCTGCTGTGGGGGACCAGCTCCTCTCAAATGACCATGATGTAAGATCTGGACTCCCTCCATGCAGCCTGAAGGTGTAATAATAATAATAATAATAATAATAATAATAATTTTTTATTTATATCCCGTCCTCCCCAGCCGAAGCCGGGCTCAGGGCGGCTAACAATAATAAAATAATACATTCTAAAATCATTTCATTATAAAATTAATTCAAATCAAATTGATGGCAACCATTGGGCTAGAGTTCTGTGAAGATTGCCAAAGGAGGGGATCAGACTGTGCCCTGGCCAAAGGCCTGGTGGAACAGCTCTGTCTTGCAGGCCCTGCGGAAAGATGTCAAGTCCCGCAGGGCCCTAGTCTCTTGTGACAGAGCGTTCCACCAGATCGGAGCCACAGCCGAAAAAGCCCTGGCTCTGGCTGAGGCCAGCCTAACCTCTCTGTGGCCTGGGACCTCCAAGAAGTTTTTGTTTGAAGATTGTAAGTTCCTCTGTAGGACATACCAGGAGAGGCGGGCCCGTAGGTACGAGGTTCCTAAGCCGTATAGGGCTTTAAAGGTTAAAACCAGCACCTTAAACCTGATCGTGTACTCCACCGGGGGCCAGTGCAGCTGGTATAGCACCGGGTGAATATGAACAGGCGAATAAACAATATTTCTTAAAACTACGACAGTCCCCGCCATGTCTAAATTCTCCAAAGGAACACAGACCCTGGGCGACCCCTTGGAATTTTGCTGCCACCCAGCAGGGAGTGTGGGTGGCACCCAACTTTTGTAACAGTATGGAATCCATTTGCACTGTAAGTTAGGAATGCGCAGTATCTGAACTTGGCGGAGGCCCAGCCCAAGATCTCTTTTCAGAAATTTAAAACAGATGGTTTTAAAAATGAAAGTAAGGCTATATATAGAGACTCGGAGGTGGAGACCCAGGGCAAGAGAGTCTCTTTGAACAGGGCACCGGAGGAAACAATGATCTAATGACGGGTTCCCCGAGAATATATTCCTGCGTGACATACGAGGATTTGACTTTTTGCTCTGCGCTGCCTTTAGATCAGAACGGGGGTGGGAGGAGGGGAGGGGAGGGGGGAAGCCCTGAATTGCTCTGTGTTTCTGCACGCCCCTTCGCAGGCATGAAAACAAGTCTTGGAAGACGACTGACATTGCTTTCTGCACTTTGTCTGGGCAGACTCAAAGGGCGCCTCCTGATTCTTGCTATTTATGGGTGGGAATCAACCGCACATTGGCAGAACCAGAGGGTTTCGGTGCTTTTGTGCATCTAATATACTTCCCCACAAAACCGGTCTTTTGGCAGTAACTAAAGGGATGGGGGATGTTGTAAACAAAAAATTGCCCTTTTCCCTTATGGGGTATCCAAGAGCCCATATAGAGTCCTTACGTGGGTTCCCTATTGGTAGGAGAGAATAACAGAGGCCAACCAGAGAATATTGAGAAGCAAAGCAGCTAGTAAGCTTGATCTTTATTGATTTGTTGCAACAGGGTGCTCCACTCACCCGCAGGCGAGGAGGAGGAACCCAGAAAAATGAGGTGTGCAAGGCCTTATAAAGACTTTTGAAATTGCCACCCTGTAGATCAAGACCACCCCAAGAAACCTCATACATACATCACAGAAGGGGTGTAAAACAGAACATTTGCATGTTGTTTTTCTCCTGTCGCTGTTTATCTCCTGTCTGGCAGATTACTTGATTGGATTGCCTGCAGAGCCTGGCCAGTCTTTTGTAGTGATAAATAGTGATAAATATTTAGTTCCTGGGCCGTGTCACAGGCTCACACCCTATTCAAACATCCTTAAGACAGGATTTGTGAAGGAAAAGACAATGGGGAGACTTTTCCAGTTTGACCTTGCAGAGAAAACATTTGGTCAAAATGGTTCCAGGTTGGTCTTCCTGTGATGATCTATGTATGTGCGGTTATGAACATTACCATATATCTAAGACCATAAAACTCCAATCACAGGGATTGCCACACACACAAATCAGAATCAAAGCTCAGCAGAGAGCCAATGTTGTACAATCTCCCCATAAACTTCATGCAAACAAATCCTGGTGGATGCTCAATAAACCACTCATCTTGGAAAACACCATTTGTTGTTTAGTTGTTTAGTTGTGTCCGACTCTTCGTGACCCCATGGACCAGAGCACGCCAGGCACTCCTGTCTTCCACTGCCTCCCGCAGTTTGGTCAAACTCATGCTGGTAGCTTCGAGAACACTGTCCAACCATCTCGTTCTCTGTCGTCCCCTTCTTGTGCCCTCCATCTTTCCCAACATCAGGATCTTTTCCAGGGAGTCTTCTCTTCTCATGAGGTGGCCAAAGTATTGGAGCCTCAGCTTCAGGATCTGTCCTTCCAGTGAGCACTCAGGGTTGATTTCCTTAAGAATGGAGAGGTTTGATCTTCTTGCAGTCCATGGGACTCTCAAGAGTCTCCTCCAGCACCATAATAGGTGACTTTAATATTAATAAATTTCATCCATGGTTTTTTTCCTTTAATGTCAACTTTACCCCCAATAATTCCTGCCTCCACGCTGAGTACTACTAAGTTCTTCCATCCATGTCCATATGTGATCACATTAAAATATTCAATTTCCAAATGTTCCACAATTCTTGCTATATATCCTTTAATTCGCACCCAGTTCAGCATCATCTGGAGGGCCAAAGGTTCCCCATCTCTGGACTATGATCTGGAAGACCAGCATCCAAATCTCGACTTAGAGATGAAGCTCATTGGATAGCCTTAGGCCAATCGCTGCTCACATCTAAACCATCCATTTAAAGTGCATGGCGTACTCCCCAAAGAATGCTGGGAACTGTAGTTTGGTCAAGGGTGATGGAATTCTAGCTCTGTGAGGGCAAACTACAGCCCCCAGAACTCTTTGAGGGAAGCAATGCACTTTAAATGTATGTTGTGGATATAACCACCGTCTCTCAACCTAACCTACCTCACAGGATTGTTGCGAGGATGAAAATGGGAGCGGAAAAACCACGTACGCTGCCTTGATCTCCTTGGAGGAAAGGAGGGCTAGAAATGTAATCATACAACAAAGGACTCGGCTATAAAGCTGTAAATTTTAAGTATGTTTTGAGTTTATTATACAAATGCTTTCTTCTTTCTTTCTCCAACTCTCATAGCCGAGTAAGATTGTCTTCTATGTAAACGGTCTTAACAGTGAGTCCGTAAGTGACTGTGGAGGCCAATTCTGGATCCACACATCCTTCCACAGTGGGGACAGAGGTTTCCGGGTGGGAGTCGATCACAGTGAGGGTTTGCCAAACGTTATTCAAATGTGACACTAGATGGTGAGTTAATGGCAAATTCAATATACAGTGGTACCTCGGTTTTTGAACGTAATCCATTCCAGAAGACCGTTCGAGTTCCGAAACGTTCGAAAACCGAGGCGCAAAGGGCAGTCTGCAAATTTAATAGAGAAAATTGAGAAAAACTTAGCGGTACCTCAACGGAAGCCATTCGACTTCCGAGGTGCATTTGAAAATGGAAGAATTTACTTCCAGGTTTACTGCGTCGACTTCTGAAACTTTTGTCAATGGAGATGTTCAAAAACGAGGAACCACTGTGTCAGGGAACTGCCGTCGGCTCAGGGGCGAGAGGGGGAAAGCCGGATGGATTACAGAGAGCCCCCAAAGATCGTGGGAAGAAGCACCTCCTCAGCGGAGGAGGGAAGCCCCGCCCCCAGTGGAGAGGAGATGCAGGGCTCGAAGGAGGCGAGGCGGTGCCAGGACACCTTGCCTAAGCAAAGCGGGGAGGAGGGAGGTCCCCCGTTACCCACGCCCTCCTTGCGCAGTAGGCTTCCGTGCAGAGAGGGTAGGCGCAGACTGGGCGTCAAGAAACTACTCTGCTGGGGAAGGTTTAAGGACCGCCCACTCTCAGATTCTGCCAGTGAATGAGCAAGACACAGAATATAGGCACTCTCCATTCTAAAGGTTTTATCACTAATAAGAAAGCTTTAGAACAGACTATTGAGGCATATTGCCTGATTGCTCTCGAGCAACCAACCGATACCGCTAACACACTGTATACTTTTTAAACTCTGTTTAAAAAAGCATTTCCACAGCATTTTTTAAATATGTGTCTAGATTCCGCCAAAATAACCAAATAAAAAAATGAAGCTGGGACTTCAAAAATCTGCACCGCACAAGTGGCATGTCCCAAATGCGCTTTCCTTGAGGTTGAGGCAACAGGTGGGCTTGCCAGGACAGAAAGGTGAGCCCCAGTGCCCAATTCTTTCCCAGGATGCATTGCGTGGACTGTAGCTCCTCCCACAGCAAGAGACCGCTAAGCAACAAAAACCTGCGACCCTTTTTCTCCGATTTGCTTTCTCTTATGCTTTATTGCCATCCAATTTCTTCTCTTTTTTTTTTCCTTTGTCAAGCTGGCTAACTGAACAAACAAAGAAAAAAAATAGCAATGAAATGAGCAGAACGTTCTCCCATCATTTGCAAACCTTTTATGTCAGAGCAGAGGTCGCCAGGAAAGCTCAGGTGTAGCCGACCAGGCGAGGGGTGCTCGGGAAGGTCTTCCTCATCCCCATGCACTTCTCCTTGTCGATGAAAAGGGAGTTGGCCTTCACCAGCAGGTCGTGCTCCAGCTTGGACTTGTTGAGGATGAGCAGCTGGAGGGTGTCATGAGCTTCGCGCAGGCGCAGTTTCAGGGTCTGCAGCGTGTCGTCGATGGTGAAAACCTCGTTCACCAGCCTGAAACAGGGTTGGGGGAAAACAGATACTCTGTTAACGGAGCAATCTGTTTGTTTTTTTAAAATAATATTTATTGAAGGTTACAAAAAAAGTCAAAGAAAACACCAAATTAAACAAAAACAAAGGTATGCATCACAATAAGTAAGAGAAAGAGGGGGAAAAAACCCAGAGAAATACAAACAATTAACAAACAAATCAAACCTTCCCATAACTTATCTTTCCTTTGCTTGTTTCCTTGACCTCCTCACACCTCCCTTTTTTGTATTCTAGTTCAGTTAACTATTTCAGCAAATCCTTTCCCTCTTTGTTTTTGTCCTAATAATTTATCTTAATATAATGTAACTTTACATTCTCTCCTTTCACCAATTAACAATCTACAGTGGTGCCTCGCAAGATGAAAAGAATCCGTTCCACGAGTCTCTTCGTCTAGCGGTTTTTTCGTCTTGCGAAGCAAGCCCATTGACGGCTTATCGGATTAGCACTATTAGCAGTTTAGCGGCTTTTAGCGGCTTATCGGCTTAGTGGATAAGCGGATAAGCGGCTTAGAAAAGGGGGGGGGAGGAAAAAAAACCCGCAGGAACTCGCAAGACATTTTTGTCTTGCGAAGCAAGCCCATAGGAAATTCGTTTTGCGAAGCACCTCCAAAACGGAAAACTCTTTCATCTAGCGAGTTTTCCGTCTTGCGAGGCGTTCGTCTTGCGGGGCACCACTGTATTTTTACTTAATCCTTTATGACATTTCTGCTAAAACCACATAACTTCATTCCAGCATCCTTCTAATATTCCTTAATTTTACAATGTTTCTGTAAATAAACTTTAAATTTCTTCCAATCTTCTTCCACCAACTCTTCTCCCTGGTCTCGGATTCTGCCAGTCATTTCCTGTTAACAGAGCAATCTGAGGGCTCCCTTGGACAAAAAACAAGGACACCAGCCAGGAATACCAGAGCAAAACGGCAGCCAGTAGGCTTGGTCTTTATTGAAGACTGTCACGACAGGACTCTCACCTGCCACAAGGTGGAACAAGATGGAAGCCCCGAACAAAAGAGAACCCAAACTTTTATTAGCTGCTAATCCCCATGTTACCCCCCCCCAAACTACATCACTAATGCATCATGGTTACATCATGAAAGGGGAGGTCTGGTGGCAGTAATCTGAGCATCCAGGACCCTGCCCCATGGTTCCCCTTGCCCTCCACCAAACACCCATCAAGGGTAACAAAAGAGATCTTAACATTTCCCTCTTTCCCAGCCAAGTTAATCACACCCTTTTGTCTTCATCTGGGTTTGTTTTATATATATATATGTTGGAAGCTGCCTGGAGTGGCTGGGGCAATCCAGACAGGTGGGTGGGGTATGAATAGTAAAATCACCACCACCACCACAACAACAACCAGTGCTTTTTTCAGGGAAAAAGGTGCCAGTATTCACCATGCAGTTGTTCCAGTAAGTGCCACACTTTTAACATTTGGGGAGGAAAAAGGTACTGCTACTGCGTACCCTTGAATACCCCCAGAAAAAAAAGCACTGTTGATGATGATTGAATAGGATGCCCCTATTTTCATCAGAGAAATCTTGGAGGATATATAATGATGATGTAATGTCATACCTTGGTTTTCGAATAGTTTAGTTCTCGAACATTTTGGCTCCCAAAAGCTGCAAACCCAGAAGTGAGTGTTCCAGTCTGTGAACTATTTTTGGAAGCCGAACGTCTGACGGTCTTCTGCGGCTTCTGATTGGCTGCAGGAGGTTCCTGCAGCCAATCAGAAGCCACGCTTTCGTTTCCGCATGTTTTTGAAGTGGAACGGACTTTTGGAACGGATTCCGTTCGACTTCTGAGGTACCACTGTAATTATGATAATAAGTCACCCATCTGACTGGGTTGCCCCAGCCATGCTGGGCAGCTTCCAACAGATATAAAAGGACTGTAATATCTTTTTTATATCTGTTGGAAGCCACAGATGAGTGCCATACAATTATTATTATTATTATTATTATTATTATTATTATTATTATTATTATTATTTCTGAAACCCTGGAGAGCTGCTGCCAGTCTGTGTAGACAATACTGAGCTAGCTGGACCAAAGCTCAATATAACAAGCCTGCTTGCTGTGTTCCTATTTTGTGCCGCTGTGACACTCCTTTTCTTCTCTCTTTTTTGTCCCTGCTCTTGCAGAGGACGGAGCAGATTCCGTGTTTGCAAGCTCTGCTATAAAACCCCTTTGATGCTTAGCCAGATCCTGTAAAACGCTTTGTGCTGCTGGAGATGTTATCACTCCCACCCACTGAGGCTCATACAGGTGCACTAGGAAAAGATGAGTCAACCCTTTTTTTCTTTTCGGAGGGGGAGGGCGGCTTCGAAAAAACGATTTCGGCAAACAGCTTCCAGTGCCTGGTGTCAAAACATCCTGTGTCTCCCAACTTTATGAGAAGGGAAAACAGGGTGGGGAGGCACACTGGGAACCTTTGGGGCTAGGAAAAAAGCAAAGAGCAATGGAACAGAAGCCTTGCAGAAACATAGGGCATGCTTAGCCAACGTGGTGCCCTCCATCTATCACTGGATTCCAACTCCCATCAGCTCCAACCAGCATGGCCAATGGTCAGGGATGATGGGAGATGCAGTCTACGACAGTCACATCCATGCCAAAGTGGAGGATTTCTCCCACAACAAAGAATCCTGGGAACTGTAGTTTGCTGAGGGTGCCCCTGGGAACTGTAGTTCTGTGAGGAGCAAAGTATAGTCCACAACACTATTCTATGATGCTATGAAATGCAGAGAGAAACACTCATGGTGCTATCGGGGCAGTCGTACACGATCACCCCTTCAATACTATTTATTTATATTTATTGATAAAGATCTTTATATACCTCTAATGTCATGAAAAATATATCAAGGCAGTTTACAGCAATCGTAAAATTGTACAATAAACATCATAAAGAAGGTTTAAAGCAGACATTAATTAGCCATTGTGAAAGGATGTGTTCTTAATTGCGTGCACTGGCCTGGCAGAATATAAAAGCTCTCAGCAGGCGTTGAAAAGTTGGCAGAGAAGGCCAGCTTCTGCACCTGCAAAAGTTTTGGAGCAATCACACGACTTCATTTCAACTCCTGCTGAAGTCCCATAACTTTTAATTCCGCAAATGTTCTGGTTTATTCCTGTTCCACTTTTGTTACGCTATAGCTCATCCAGACAGTAATAATGTACTTGCATTGTGGAAGCGTAACAAACATAAAGCAGAATAAATTCACCATTATTACTGGGCTCATCCACACTCCCGTTTTTCCCATGATTTCTTAGCCAGGGGTCCAAGCTCTTTTTTCTTTTGGTCCTGCCACTTTCCCTGGGAAAACCCACGGATTACTGCTGAATTGGAACAAATCAGGTTTCCTGCATATTGGCATTTATTCCGATTCAGCCATAAACCATGGGAAAGCTGTGGGACAAAAATAACTCCTCTCGGACAAGAAATCACAGGACAAACAGCAGTGTGGACGGGCCCATTGCGTCAAAAGCATCTTGCATAATACTCCTGCAATAAAGCAGTTGGGTGATGGTGTCCTTAAAGGTAAAGGTAAAGGGACCCCTGACCATTAGGTCCAGTCGTGACCGGCTCTGGGGTTGTGCGCTCATCTTGCTCTATAGGCCAAGGGAGCCGGCGCAAAGCTTCCGGGTCATGTGCCCCAGCATGACTAAGCCGCTTCTGGCGAACCAGAGCAGCACATGGAAACGCCATTTACCTTCCCGCCGGAGCGGTACCTATTTATCTACTTGCACTTTGACATGCTTTTGAACTGCTAGGTTGGCAGGAGCAGGGACCGAGCAACGGGAGCTCACGCCGTCACTTGGATTCAAACCGCCGACCTTCTAATCGGCAAGTCCTAGGCTCTGTGGTTTAACCCATAGTGCCACCCACATCCCTTTAGTCATGTAAAAAGATGTCTAGAAGACTTGGCTAGGGACCACCAACTGGTTTGACCACTTCTACCGGCACTGTGTTTCTCAAACATGGGTCCCTAGCTATTGTTGGACTACAGTTTCCCATCATCCCTGACCACAGCTCCTGCTAGCTAGGGATGATAGGAGTTGTAGTCCCACAAAAGGTGGAGGGGACCCAAGTGTGAGAAACGCTGATTGCAGAATTCCATCTTGCAGAAATAGAAAGCAAAGGGAGCTCAAAGACGGCATCCAAACCAACTCCCCGAATCCTGTAGCACTAATAATCCTTGATGCGTTCTGCATCAACAGCAAATAGATCTGGAATGCGGTAGGCCTTCAGGGAGCAATATCTGGAGGGTGGGAGATGAGTGTGTGGGGGCTCACTCACTTGTACTGGGGTACGTCCCGGCACAACTCCATATTTGGCCGCCATGTTCGGGCTTCAAGGCGTGTCTGGGCCACCTTGAGTGGGCTCTCCTTAGCCATTATGGCTCTTTCCAGCAACATTATTGTATTTTCTGTCTGAAAGATTTCTTGCAGTGTCTGAAAGGAGAAGGAGGAGAAGAAAATGGTATGGTTGTTATTAAGTTGTGGGTGAACATATCAGACGACACAGCGATTCTTCAAACAGCTCTTGTTTATTCACAGGCCAGAACTGAACTGAACTGAACTGAAGGGTTCAGCCAGCCTGCTTATATAGAGCTCCACTACAACGCAACAGTAACAACTTTCTGTAACTATCCAATCACTGGATGTCACTTTCAATTCCTTATTTGCAGATGTGGACCTGAGTGAAAACTATCTACAGTATCCCCCTGCTGACCCAGGGTGAGAACTTCAGTACATAACAGTTGTCCCGTCCCCCGTCCCCCCCCCCCCGTGCTTGCTGCCTCTTTGACTGATGCGACTTTTTCCACCGTCCTCTGGTGTCAGGCTTCAGGGAATCTGATCCCTCCCACAGTGGCAGCCAAGAAGCAGATAAACGAGAAGAGTTCTTACCGAGTGTTTTATTCAATATTCACAGAGAGACATAGAAATGCCATCTCTCTTAGACAATGGTGTTGTTCCAGGTAAAGTCCCACACCCTCTGTCTCTCCTATTCCACATCACCCCTGTGCTGGCTGAACTGTGCTTTCTGCCTTTGAGCTTTCTGTTCTCCTACTCTCAATGCCCGCCTGGTCCTCGGAGAGTGGGGCATCAGGAATGCTTTCTAAAGACACTGAGTCTGTCAGCTGCCTCTCCCCTTGTGCTGCTTCTTCTTCCTGCTGTTCCTCTCCCAATATTTCCCAGCTTTTCCCCTCTGCAGCCTCTGAGCTTTGACCTTCTGCAAACCACTGTTGTTGTTGTTGTTGTTTTAGAGCACAAATTTTATTAATTTAAAAAGACGACCAGCTTTTAGTACCGTTCCATGCGGTGGCTTCAATACAGGTGTACAGCAACAGACAATGTCATAAAGAACAAAGTTTAGTCAGTTAAAGGGAAAGATTGCAGAGGAGGATTGTGGGGTTTTTTGCAAGAGTAAGAAGAAAACAAGATGAACTAGGGAATGTATCAAGTTTTGTTTAAATCACAGTTCTCCAGAGCTTTTGCTTTAGTTTAAACAAAACTTATGCAACCATACATTGTGACATTATGTTAGGGAAAATAGGGGAAAACACTATGGAACACTCTTGTTGAGAATTCTGACTGGAATGCAAACCACTGCTGTAAATCTACTGTATTGTTCGCTCCATAAGACACACTTTTTCCCTCTTAAAATCTAAGGGGAAATGTCTGTGCGTCTTATGGAGCGAATGTGTGGTCCCTGGGGCTGGGGGGGGGGAGCCGGGCTTCCCCTGCCAGCCCCGACCTTCTCTTTGGGGCTGGGAGTGAGGGAAACCCAGGCTTCCCCCACCAGCCCCACAAGCTCCTGAGCAGCTCTGGGGTAACCTGCGAAGCCTCCGCAGGGCAGCGGGGAGCCTTCAACCTGCTGCCCTGGGGAGGCCGCGCGGCTATCCCTGGCTTTTGCGGGAGGTGGGGGAAGGGACAGAGCGAGGCTCTCTCACTTCCCCCACCTCCCTCAAAAGCCCCCAAGAGCAGCTTTTTTTTTTTCTTGAAACCCCCCCCCCCAAAAAAAGTAGCTGCGCCTTATGGTCAGGTGCGCCTTATGGAGCGAAAAATACGGTATGCTGTCCTCCTCTTCCTTGGGAAGGTTCAGGGGAAGGGGTGGGGCTGCCTCCACCATTTCTCCTCAATCCAGTCCCTGACATCTGGGCCCATTCAAATGGAAAGTATTTCCTTCTCAGGGCTTCTTTGGAAAGAAATGTGCCTGGGGGAATGGGGGCGGGAGAATACAGTGGTACCTTGGTTCTTGGAGGGCTTAGTTGTCAAACAAATTGGCTCTCGAACACCGCAAACCCGGAAGTAAGTGTTCCAGTTTGCGAGCGTTTTTTGGAAGCCGAACGTCCAACGCGGTTTCTGCTTGAGTGCAGGAAGCTCCTACAGCCAATCAGAAGCTGCGTCTTGGTTTTTGAATGGTTTCGGGAGTCGAATGGACTCCCGGAACGGATTAAGTTCGAGAACCAAGGTACAGTCATACCTCGAGTTGAATGTGCTTTGGGTTGAGCGTGTTTGAGTTGCACTCTGTGGCAAACTGGAAGTAACGGAGCTCATTACTTCTGGGTTTCGCAGCTCGCGCATGCGCAGACGCTCAAAATGACATCATGCGCATGCGCGGAAGCAGCGAAACGTGACCCGTGCAAGCACAGACGCGCCGTCGTATCTTGCGTTCCATTCAGGATGCGAACGGGGCTCCGGAATGGATCCCATTCGCATCCCGAGGTACCACTGTACTACTGTACATCGGAATGGGAAATGTGTGTGGATCTTTTCAGGAAGGATCTGCCAATGAGTTGGCAACAACTACGGCAACATTAATCAAACCCTCCAGCTTTTAGTTAAGTTTTATGGTTTTAGCTCCATTGTTTAAGATGTTTTTAAACGTTCTACGGCTTAGGCTTATTGCTGCACCACATTCCCACTTTATTTTACTTTAATGGTCAACGTCACTGCAAAATTCGGGGAAATACAAGTTTCAAAAGGCAGCTGTGTTTTGGTTCAAACTCAGGCGAGTTTGGCAGATTTGACATTAGATGTGAACCGCATCAAATCTCTCCCCCATCCCTAATTCAGAATCGCATACATGTCCGCCTTTTGGGCCCTCTGGCAAAGGGCCGATTTGTTCCCCTGGGGCTTCTGCAAGAGACCTTCCTGCCAGATGGTGCCCCCAGAGGAAGAGGATAACTGATAACGCAGGCAGGGATCTCCTCCCTTGGCAGCCTCCGAAACAAAATATTGTTCGAACCTTTAAGTGAACTCCCAAACCAAACACTGCCTCGTCTTTTTAACCCACAACTAGGAGCTTAATAGTATGTTTGGTTTTAAGGTCATCCTGCCTCCCTGGCTGCTGTCTCCTGTCTTCTTCCTTTTTTCCGCTTTAAAAGTATAATTAAGAAGCTGGGAGAAGCTGGGAGAGGGACAGGAGGTTGTCTCTACAGAGCAATTACCTTTCACACCTGGCAGAAACTTGCTACAAGTGGCTTTGGATTGCACACTGCGATTTACACATTGGTCCAGATTAAACTCGCATCGCTTGAAAGGACTTGAACGGATTGGTGGGGAAAGTCACCAGATTGTATTGCACCAAACGACATCATTTTGTGGCTATATTCCAAGAATTAGGAAGCAAATCTCTCTCCCCCCCCCCCTCTCTCTCACACACACAAGCACACACTCCAGAGGCTGGGTGGAGATTAGTTCATATATATAGCTGCCAAACCGTACACCCATCTCTTGCAGAGAACAAAGTTCAAGTCTGCCCTCTGGCATCCTTCACCATTTGTGCAAATCTCCACCACTACACCTCCATCGTAGGCAGGGACAAAGCGCACCTTGCACTCAGTTTTTATGGTAATGCCCCTCATGTTAAAATATTCTGCAATGGGTGAGTGCAGCACATTTCATTAAGGTGTGCACCCAGGGTATTTTATTTATTTATTTTATTTCAATGAAGGAAGAAGGGAGGTCGGAAAATGACAAGACGAGCAAGAAAGAGGTGGGGGACGACGACAAACAAAGCAACCAGAACAAGAGGGGTTGAGAAGCCAAAACAGGAGATTTTAAACTTCAGAGAAAAAGAGCCGTGCCAAGATTTCCAGAGGCAGGGCAGATCTGGAGAGGGCTGAGGGTGCAATGCCTCTTCCTCGTCCTTTTCGTCTTTGCTTGTGCCTCTCAAAAGTACCGTATTTTTTGCTCTATAAGACTCACTTTTTCCCTCCTAAAAAGTAAGGGGAAATGTGTGTGCGTCTTATGGAGCGAATGCAAGCTGCGCAGCTATCCCGGAAGCCAGAACAGCAAGAGGGATCGCTGCTTTCACTGCGCAGTGATCCCTCTTGCTTTTCTGGCTTCTGAGATTCAGAATATTTTTTTTCTTGTTTTCCTCCTCCAAAAACTAGGTGCGTCTTGTGGTCTGGTGCGTCTTATAGAGCGAAAAATACGGTAACTTCTCGCCCCCAATATCTCTCTCCACAAAAGGTGGCCAAGGGAGCTCAGATGGAGACAGAGCCATGAGGCAGGTGCAAGCAGAAGAAAAAGGCTGGAATGGATCTGTAGCTTCTGCCTGCGGAGAAGGCAGACACCTCCTTTCTTTCTGCCTGCCACTGCTGGAGGCACCAATCACTCCACCCCACCACCGTTTCCAGAAGCTCTCTGTCTCTCTCTCTCTCTCTCTCTCTCATTCTGTTGTTCCCCACCTCCTGTACACAAGCATTCACCTTATACAAAATTCCACACGGAGCAAGAACTGCGGCGTCATGCATACACAAAAGGGGTGCGTCTCAGTGTGAATAAGGAACCACCTAGCAAATTTGGCATTCAAATGGGGTGGCTAAAATGTGTCAAGTGGTATTCAAGATGAGGGAGGTTAAAGAATGCTGCAAGTGTTGGCTCTCCCACTCCCGACAAGCCCTGGCGTCCTTGTTTCAACTGTGCTATTTTTTGTTAATTGTTTTTAAGAGAACAATGACTGTAGCAACTGTAAAATTAAAAACAAAACACATAAATACACCCGCCAGTGTTACAGAGTGCATGCATCTTGCTTGGTGACTCTATATATTGTCTCATTAAATGGGCTTGTTATGCATAAAAGATCATCTTCGCATTCGCGGCATACAGATTGCAGAGGCAATTTGCGCCGAAGAGTCTCTCCTGAATGGCACCTGTGGCGTTTTGACTCTGAATTCATGCTTTCTCACTTCCAGTTGATCTAGTTATCAATTTCATCAAGATGCATTTAATTTTTTGCCCCAAGTTTGCAAAAAGGTTATACAGCATCCACAGTTTCTGCGGCATTTGTCCTGATTTGTTTGAACCCTCTCCTTCCTGCACACAGAAAGGTTCTTTAAAATGGAAAATGTTGGGGTTTTTTAATGGGGAGAGGTGCTCATTAAATATAGGTATTAAGAGTCAATATTGGGTGACACAAGATTATCAAAGATCTGGAAACCAAGCCTTATGACTTTATACTAGAGAGTGCTGGGTATATTTAGCCTGGAAAAGAGAAGACTGAGAGGTGACATGATAGCTTTCTTCAAATATGTGAAGAGCTTTCACAGGGAAGATGGAGCAAGTCTATTTTCTCTCCCCCCCCCCCTTTTTAAAACTTTTGTTGATAAATGCAATACTTACAAACACAAACCAGAACACTAAACAAACTTATTATACATAGATACATACACCTCTCAACTTAGATTACAAAAAATAAAACAAGCATACAAACTAAGCATACAGACATAAATTTTGACTTCCCTCCACCTATATGTGGCTTCCTTTGTTTCTTTTCTTCTTTTCGCTGTGTTATCAATATTATTTTTGACTGTCTCATCTCATACCCATTTCTTCTTAATTTTTTACTCTGTAAGTTTCATTCATTCATTTTCTGTTGGCCCAGGCAGTAGGAACTGAACCAATGGACCCGAATCAAAAGGAAGAAGATTCCGACTAATCGTTAGGAAGAACTTTCTGATAGTAAGGACTTCCGGGTTAGCGCCATCGACTAATGGCGGATTCCCTCTGAGCTCCGGAGGGAATCGGCTCCGCAGGATCGGGTCTTGCCGCAGCGGCGACGCAGGGACCCTTAAAAATCACAGGCGCAGAAGCCTGTGAGCGTGGTGACTCAGTGGGCACCATTTGTGGCCCCCCCCCCCGTGCTGCGAAGGAGCCTTTTTAAAGCCTTCGGTACGGGGACGGGGTGCGGCGGGGTGCTGAGAGTAGACTGCTTCTTCTGCGGAGTGAAGCCGCAATGCCATTGTCGGAGAGCACTGACTTTTTTCTTTGAACAATTGGACTCTAAAGCAACAACCCCTGAGTAGTACGGAAATTGGAATTTTAAAGAAAATTTTGATGAATTAGGCACGAGCGGGGAAGGTTTAAAAATGAAGTCCGCCCCCCCTCTTTGTAAATAATTTAAAGCAAAGGACCTGCTAATTAAGGTCGAGAGAATCCTTTTTTTCCGTTTTTGTAAAAGACTTAAATTTCACGGTTTGGCATTATAAGAAATTTTACTGGAGGATAAAGAATTAATTTTGGGAGCTGAAGTTCCACCACCCCCGGACCTGGGAGCGTTCCGCGAGAGAGCCTGTTGATGAAGTATTGAAGAGTTTGACAGCTGTCAAGTTAGCTGTCAAGACGGAAAAAGAGAACTTTGTTTCTGTTGCTTCTGCTGGTTATATTTGTTACAATTTGTTGAAAATAAGGAAGGGCTGATACAAACTAACTTGATTTTTGAAAGGAACATTAAGGAACCAAAATCCCTCTAGAGGGGGTTTAGGGACATTACAAGAATGGCTGGAGGAGGGAAAATCCAGGCTGAATTGGACAGAGCATTTGTTCTCTTGGGAAAGTTACAAGGCCAAATTGATGTTTTGGCTACAAATGTTACAACTCTGGACTTAACAGTAAATAACATTGTTGCATTTGATAAGGATTTGAAACAGGAAGCCTATTCAATTGGACAAATAGAGAAACTTGAGAACTTTGAGAATATGGAAAAGGAGACATATGTTGCCCCTGAAGAAAAGGAAGGAGGAGCTGTAATTTTGCAGATGTTAAAGGAGAGCTGTAACTTGAGGCCTGACATGATGGCAACAAAGGAAAATAAAAACTTGATGTGGAAAGTCTGGCCTGAATTGGAGAGTGAAAAATTGAGAGATCTCCTTATGTGGAGATCTGATTAAGGTGGAAGTTGGAGCTTTGGGGACATTTGGACTTGAAAGGAGTATGAAACAAGATTTGGAATACCCCATAGGCTTTACTTTTAAGTATGGAGGTCTGGCTGGAAGAAACATGGATCCTGTTGGGCCGGAGCCTCTCCGAGATTTGGGGTTCAACATTA
Source organism: Podarcis erhardii (assembly GCF_964252035.2). Lineage (NCBI taxonomy): Eukaryota > Metazoa > Chordata > Lepidosauria > Squamata > Lacertidae > Podarcis > Podarcis erhardii. The sequence goes on along the minus strand of NC_138503.1, from coordinate 46,581,872 downwards.
AGGACTATCAAAAAGACCGGCAGAGAGGAATTGAGAGAGAATTAAGAGCCTTGGACGTGAGATCTCCAGGCTAATAGTATATTGAGACTGATGGACACTTGCTGGGGACTGAAACCGGGAAAGGGGTGGGTGGAGTCTGGGAATCCAAAGGGTATATAACTATAACTTGTTCTGTTTTTATTTTGTTTTGTTATTTATACAAAAATTGGGAAAGTCGTGGAAGGGAATTTTGGTCGACTTTAGGGAAAATGTTTAAGAATGAGTATTGATGTATAAGTATTGATGTTTAAGTTTGGACAAGTTAAAACTGGTTTTTAAAATGATCTAAATTAAATGAAAATAAGGTCTGCAAAAATAAATTGAGGAAATGGATGAAAGAGAAAAAATAAAATAATAACATGTTAAAATAAATTATTAAATTAAAGTTGAGAAATAAGTAATAAGGATTTGCTGAGCTAATAATTTGAATTGGAATACAAGAAGGGGAGGTGTGAGGAGGTCTGAGAAACAAGTCAAAAGAAAATAAGCAATTGAAATTTTATGTGTTTTTTAATTGTTTTTAAGTTTTGTATTTTTGTATTTTTGTCATTTTTTGTTTATTTTTGTTTTTGTTTTGTTATTGAAAATACTAATAAATATTCATTAAAAAAAACCTTTCTGATAGTAAGAGCCATTTGACAGTGGAACAGGTACTCTCGGAAGGTCTCCTTTCTTGGAGGTTTTCAAGCAGAGGATGGGTGGCTATCTGTCAGAGATGCTTTAGCTGAGATTCCTGCATTGCAGAGGGTGGAAATAGATGACCGCTGGAGTCCCTTCCAACTCCACAGTCCTATGCTTCTATAATGCTGTGTTTTTGCCTTGGAGCAACAGCATCAGAATCATGGCCAATACTGTGCAAGTTTTACTTGAAAGCAGCAATTCACTGTAATGCTGTCACAACTCACTGAGCCTGGACAGCTTAGTTGGTTAGAAGCATGGTGCCGATAACGTCAAGGATGCAAGTTCGATCCCCGTAAGGATCAGCTGTGTTTTCCTGCATTGTGGGGGGTTGCACTAGACGAGCCCCAGGGTCTCTTCCAATTCTTTTTTTAAAAATAAATTTATTTATTTATTTGGTTTTTCAAATTAAAGTTTTACCATCACATACATATCCAACATACATAATAAAAACAAGATTCCAAACAAACTCCTGGACTTCCCTCCTCCTCTTTGTGGGTCCTATTCTTAGTCATTTTCTCCTGCATCTTTTATAATAATCCAAATCTTTTACATCTCCATTATATCCAAAATTCACCATTAAACTACAAGTGTTATTCCAACCCTACTAACAATTTTAACTGTTTACAATGATTTTTAAGACAAATGATAAATTCCCCCCATTCCTTATTAAAATTTTGGTCTTCCTGATTTCTGATTCTTCCGGTCATTTTTGCCATTTCCGCATAATCCGTCAACTTAATCTGCCGTTCTTCTCTGGTCATAACTTTATCTTCTTTCCATCTCTGGGCCAATAACATCCACACAGCCATTGTCACATATATAAATAATCTTTTCTGCTCCATTGAGATTTCGATACCTTGGGATTTTCGGGTCCCTTCCAATTCTATGTGCCTCCCATACTGAGAGCAAAGACAGAGAAGAGAAAATGATTGCCAGACCTCCTTTTCATGTCATGCCCGTGCTGCCCAACCTTAGTGGGACTTGCCACGTTTCCTGTGCTCATGCCTTTTATGACTGCCCATTGTTGGGTCTTGTCCGGGTTCTGTGGCATGGTGACATCACAGTGCAGCTTGGGTGGTCTACACATCCCTGAGCTGAGGAATCCATAAGGCCAGCTCACTCGACTGAAAGGATGGCACCCACCATGCCAAACATAGCAGCCTTCAAAAGTTATCATCTAGGACAGCTGCCCCCCACTGCAAGATGGTAGGAGGATCCTTAGTCGTGGCCCTTGAGGCCTTTTTGGGCGGCCCTCCCCAGCCTTCACACTGCCTTCCCAAAGCCCGGTAGGTGAGTCTTAGAGTCTTCCCTCCTCCTTCCCAAAACCTAGTTAGAGTTTGCCCAGCTAGGGAAAAGAGGTGCGAGAGATCTCCTCCTCCTCCTCCTCCTCCTCCTCCTCCTCCTCCTCCTCCTCCTCCTCCCCTTCTTCTTCTTCTTCTTCTTCTTCTTCTTCTTCTTCTTCTATCACTTGTAGCCAAATAAGATTGTCTTCCATGAACACGGTCTTAACAGTGAGTCCATAAGTGACTGTGGAGGCCAATTCTGGATCCACACGTCCTTCCACAGTAGGGACATTGGTTTCCGGGTGGGAGTTGAACATGGTGAGGGTTTGCCAAATGTGCCTTCCTCTTAGCACATTTCTCCCTTGTGTCCTGAGTTTGAGCGTCTTCAAAGCCCATGACACCATTGGTAAAGGCTGTTCTCCAATTGGAGCGCTCACAGGCCAGTTGTCAGTGGTACCTCGGGTTACATACGCTTCAGGTTACATACGCTTCAGGTTACAGACTCCACTAACCCAGAAATAGTGATTCAGGTTAAGAACTTTGCTTCAGGAGGAGAACAGAAATCGTGCTCCGGCGGTGCGGCAGCAGCAGGAGGCCCCATTAGCTAAAGTGGTGCTTCAGGTTAAGAACAGTTTCAGGTTAAGAACGGACCTCCGGAACGAATTAAGTACTTAACCTGAGGTACCACTGTGCTTCATTTTTACAGCTAGGGAAAGGAGGTGGGAGAGCTCTGGGACCACCAAAACAAAGGATCTTAGCAGCTGGGCAGTTTCGTATTGGGAAATATTGGCGGTTTTCACTGGTTTGGTTTCCATTCTGGACCCAGGAGGAAGGAGGGAACACGGGCAATTTCCACTCCTGCCTCCATTTCCACCTGAAGTCTCTTCCATCCCCAGGACTCAGCAGAGCAGTCTCTGCCTTACCCGCCCAGCCTCTTGAAGACCAAAGTCCTCCTACCTTGGCCAGCTGTGCCTGCAGCTGGTTCTTGGAGTCTGCTATTTCCGAAATGCGGGCGTCGAAGGCCAAATTCGTGTTTGTCCACTGCCTCCACATATCGTCGGAAGTGGTTTCCAGGGTGTGGTCCGCTTCGCTGCAGAGGGTGGCTGTGTTGGCACGTGCGTTCTGTGAATACCGGATGTTGTCATCGCTAAACTTGGCCCACGTTTCAGGGACCGTCACTCTGCAAGGTATAAGAACCTGGGTTACTGCGAAAAACCAGCAGCATGTCCTGTGTTCCAGGGTGCTGTGGGACACTGTGCAAAATAAATTGCGTACCTTTTTTTTTTTTAAAAAAAAGAAATTTATATATCCACGACATCACAGCACCCATACAATTTGTAATTATACAAAAGGATTTTGCATAAAAATTTCTGCATGTTCAAAGGCTGAATTCACAAACACACCAAACACATGCTCAATAACCCACTCTAGTAATGGATATTATAAGTAGAGTGCCCCAGACTTACGTTCCATCTATTTTTTCCACTCCGTGGTAGAAATTGATGCTGTCGGAAGTGTTCCTCAGGTTATAGCACTTCTCATCGATGAAATGGGCCGAGTTCTTGTCTCCAAGGTCCCTCTCGAGAGCATGTTGGGCATCTCTGTTAACACTATGTAGGAGGACGAGGATTTTTGTTATAGCAGCATATTTACAATTTTAAAGCATTTTTGCAGGTGACTGGGCAAGAAAGAAGAAGTCTTGGAAATTCTATTTCCATATTCAAAAACCGTGAAAACAAGCTGTGGATTTCGGCCTAAAATATGGGCGGAATGACACCGGTGCCTTTTACCAGGCAGAAGCTGAACAGGTAAGGAAGACTCACCAATATTATTGCCAGTAAATGCCTTACCTGTTGGATTTCTGCCTGCCTGTGAAGTTATAGAAACCCCATCGGGGGTGGGGTTAAAGGAAAACCCAGTAGTACCAACAATTATGCTGCTTCTTTTTTTAGCAGCAGGGAAACTTTTGCCGTTCCTCCCTTTGAGGGCTGGGTGTAACTTCCTGGGTAGTGTTGTGAATTCTGGGTCCAATCCAGATGGCCGAGCAACCCAGGAAGGTTAAAGGGCTTTTATTGTTGAGAACTGCCAAGAGACCTGATGGCCATCCTTTGGAGAACTACACACTAAAAGAGGATTTCTCGAGGCAAAGGCTGCTGAGTTCTAACGGTGGCTGAGACATCGCAAATGAACGGGGTGCCCAATTCACCAGCCGCCTTTAAAGGCCATGTATATTTTGTGTGTGTGTGTGTGCGTGTGTTTAAAAAACTTACTTAATTTGTTGTTCAATCCTTTCTGCAAGCTTCCTCATTCTTTCTTGGCATGCTCTGATCAGATCAACCTCCTGTAACGGAAAATAGACACCTGCTGTCATTGATCCTGCAAAAATGGAGGCTGAAAGAGCATCCTTTATTGGACATTCTCAACATCCACCAAGCCTCCCTGCCCTTCCCATTGTTGCGGTTGTTTGGTTGGGATGTTGTTGCTTTCTTGGGGAGAGGGCTTGCCTGGTTTTTTAGGTCTGTGTTTTGTTTTCTTCCCAGGCTGGTGATGTCTTGCCTGAGCTTTGAAGGATGTGTGTTGAGCATCCGTGTTTTGTGGTACCCATGACAGTTTTGTACATTTCCAAATTTGTCCCCAGACCCCAGAAATCTGGGGACCGGTGAACAATGGGAACGTGCACAGATTTCTGGTTGCATTCTGCTTCTCGTACTACAAAAGTTGCTTCCCACACATGTCTTCCTCAATAGGGATCTTAGACGGAACAAGTGATTTATGGAAAGCTGGTCACAAAATTCCTGAACCAGGCAGTTTGATTCTACGGCTTTAGGCTTGAATAGAGACAAAGGATTCCTCGCCCACTACAGCTGTGCATCAAGGCAGCAAAAGGGGTTTAAAGACGTGTGCCACCTTGAACATCTTGGTAGGATAGAAATGCAATCATAATAAATGCCCATTGAGGGAGGATAGCACATCTCAAATGTGATAAAATGAGTCCTAGTTCTCCATCCATAAATCTATTTGTCCTTAAATTAAGGTGCTTTTTAAAATTTGTTTTGATTTTTGCTTTAATGCACTAACATAATTATAAATTTTATGTCAGTTTGGGCCAGTTTTCCTAAACTTGTTTCTGGCGTGAAAATAGCATAATGCTGAAAGGAATCTAATGCAGCTAAACTTTAGACTTCTGAGTAACAATGCACAAAATCCCCCTACCCCCCCCCAAAAAAAAGGAATTTAAATGCACTTTGGGGATAGCTTTAAAACCTGGCCCTGGCCCTTCCCAATGTACACCTGTGATGTACATCTCTTGAGCTTTATAAAAATATAAATATTAAGGAACACAACTATCTCCTATGTACTATAATCTGGCTTTAGGTTCAAATTGTGCTTGGTTTATGCATATGATTTATTATCATATGAATTTTGGACCTTAGGTCTTCTCTGCCACCAGATCGCGGTTCCCAGGTCTTAAGATGCAAGACTCTAGCATTTCTGGTGTGTGATGACAAGTGTCAACACAGCATGACCACATGCCAACAAAACAAAAAGCCATAAGTCACAAGCCATAATTGTTTTGGGCTTACTCCTAAAGCCCCTGATCCACTTGCACAGGATTCATGAATCCGCTTGCGGGTCATTGACCCAGAGGCTGGGAAATGTTGCTCTGAAATTTCAGGTCAAACTTGGAATTCCCTGAGCAAGTTAGAGAGCCAAGGGAGAATCCAAAAAATGGGTTTTATCAAGAAAACGGAACACCTGTCTCAAGTGCTATTTCTGGCTACCTTCTGCGAACTCATTTCACAAAGCCGGCAAGGCTTGCTGTACCTGGATGAGATTCTTTTCCACGTCATCATGGACCAAGTCGATGCCCATCCGTTTCTCCCGATTGTATAAGCATTCCAAAGCCACCTGAAAGCAGACAAGAAAACCACGGGTTCAGATAACTCCTTCGGGGGGGGGGAATAATAGTGAGTCTTTGGAAAAACACTGCAAGGTGTTTTTCTTTTCCACGTTCGATCTCCTAATAGAGGAAGAAAACTGTTCCAAATATATCTGTGAATGGTTAACCTGTAACTAAAACATGTGGAGGAATGGATGTTTGTTTGTTGCTAGGACCCAAAGCGCTGGATGATCAAAATGGCAATTAGGAGACCTATTAGCGGCTAAATTACTGGACCCTCCCCCCCCCAAGGGTCAGCCTAAGGACACACAAGGAATTCAATTTTTTTTGACACAAAAACTATTTGATCCACACTTCCCCAAACTAAGGTGTAAACCCCATCAATGAGACTTATTACTCAGCAGATAGATATGGTTGGTATTGCACTTCTAGTTATCCACTGACTTTTACACTTCCTGAATGCCCCAATGCTGCTGTCATCTCAAAATAAAGAAAGAATCAAAATGTGTATTTTGCAGGGAGATACTTGTCTACATGCATTCCCCCCCCCCGAAAATTCACAGATTAATGTACGTTTTCCTCTTCCATATCTGGCCTTATTATTAAGTGCTGATGCTTAGGGAAGACTTGTACGTCTTCAAGTTTGTCCAGCTGATGCCTAAGCTGCAGACATTATGGGCACTTCAGCCATCAGCCAGCAATCAGATCTCCACGTTTCCATATCAGTTTGCAATTCATTTGTTTTAAAAGGTCCTTGTGAGAATTCGTCGGTGTTGTGGTATGAATTTCTCCTAATCACCACATTTCTTTTTTGTACCCAATTTTGCCTAATGCACAGTTTTTTGCGAAACAATTCCCCCTAATACGAATTTTTGTATGCTGTTTTTGCCAAACAATACCCCAGCCCAAGTACTTCAGATACAGCAAGGCTTGAATGTCCTTGAAGAAGATACATCAGATTCCCCTCCCAGAAGACAGCAGTATTGTTTCATCAGATCACAGCACATGACACAAAGTTGTGGACGTGGTAGGAAAAAACTAAAAGAAGATTTCAGTGGTGTAGCAACCCCCACTGACGCCTGGGGCAGACAAAAGTTGTTCAGCTCTTGGGTGAAAATCAAAGTGGGTCAGCTTTTTTCAGGACATCCACCGATTTCAGGGACGCACAACACACCCAACAACTGCTAGGCCACTCTCAAGCTCCCCTGCCCCCCAGAATCCCAACCCCCAACGCACAGTACAGACTTCTGTGCCTCCCTATAACCCCTCCCTTCCAGTGTGGACCACCACCCACACACCCTGGGCTCGCTACGCTACTAGAAACTTTCCACTTCTGCCTCTAGACCCCTGTCAGGCTTGAAGGGGACTTGCAACCCGTCTTGGCTGCTCTACCCAAGAGAAAACTGAGCCACATCTATTTGAAAAGCGAGACTAGTACACCACCTTGTGGCCAGCTTTAGAATCAAAGCAAGACTAGGAAGTGTCAGGGCAAGGGTGCTATCAGCCTTAACCGCTGCACCTCAATGTTCAACAAAGCCTGTCATTTACTCTCCGAATTTTGGGACCTGTGTGTTGTGTGCACTTTTCTACAGCTTAAGGGAAGCTCGCACGCTTTTTGTTCCGAAACCAAAGGTTCTCAACATTCGGGTTAAAGAAGTGATCCCCAAGCGCAGAGATAAAGCATCTGGCAAGGCCCCATGGGTCTGTCTTTGAAGATAGTTCAGAACCCGCTCTTCAGTCGTCCTCGCTCAAGGCTTCTGGCGACAGGGCTGGTTAAGTGAATCTCACCCATTTTCTTCTGTGTGTCCCCAATATTATTTGTCATTCTCGCGGCAACAAACTGAGGGTGCAGTCCAAATCTACACCCATCCACAGTGGTGCTTTATGAAGCGGCAGAGCGGAGAGGGGTCAGTAAGATTGCTTCGGGAGTCTGGAGCTGGCACAGCGAATGGGCCCAAATTGGTGTCCGATGCTGTCGCTTAGTGGCAGGGAGATTGGTCCAAGATCCCACAGATCTCAGGCTGGTCCAGCCCCACACCCACCTCTGGACTACACCCCATCTGGGGGCTATACTGGGCCCATCACCTCCTGGCAAATAGAAGGGGAAGAAATGGAGGCAGTGAGAGATTTTACTTTCTTGGGCTCCTTGATCACTGCATTAGGTGACAGCAGTCACGAAATTAAAAGACGCCTGCTTCTTGGGAGAAAAGCAATGACAAACCTAGACAGCATCTTAAAAAGCAGAGACATCACCTTGCCAACAAAGGTCTGTATAGTTAAAGCTATGGTTTTCCCAGTAGTGATGTATGGAAGTGAGAGCATATGGACCATAAAGAAGGCTGATTGCCAGAGAATTGATGCTTTTGAATTATGGTGCTGGAGGAGACTCTTGAGAGTCCCATGGACTGCAAGAAGATCAAACCTCTCCATTCTGAAGGAAATCAGCCCTGAGTGCTCACTGGAAGGACAGATCCTGAAGCTGAGGCTCCAATACTTTGGCCACCTCATGAGAAGAGAAGACTCCCTGGAAAAGACCCTGATGTTGGGAAAGATGGAGGGCACAAGGAGAAGGGGACGACAGAGAACGAGATGGTTGGATAGTGTTCTCGAAGCTACCAGCATGAGTTTGACCAAACTGCAGGAGGCAGTGGAAGACAGGAGTGCCTGGCGTGCTCTGGTCCATGGGGTCACGAAGAGTCGGATATGACTAAACGACTAAACAACAACAAAAAATTTTTTAGATATATCTCAACATAAATTATCAAAACAAATCCTCTTCCTTGTCCCCCCCATTTCTTTCATCCCCCCCCAACAAACCCTCCCTCCCTCTCCCCCAAGACTTCCTTCAGCTCTTCTCTCTGATTTCTCAACTCATGTTGTTCTCTGCATATTGTAAAATTGCATACATCCTTGTATTATCTATCTACTATGTTGACCCTCACTAAATTTGATACGTTTGTTCAAAACCTGCCAAGGAGTCCATTTCATTTTGTAGTCTTTTTAAGTAATCTGTAAAAAGTTCCCATTCTTCTTTAAAGTCGCAGTTGTCCTTATCTTGCAATTTGTATGTCAGTTTCGCAAGTTCTGCATAGTGCATCAATTTCTCTTGCCACTGTTCTTTTGTTGGGGTTTCTGCATTCTTCCATCCTTGTGCTATCAAGACTCTTGCCACTGTTGTAGCACCATCTGGGGGCTTTCTGCCAGCTACCACTGGTGGGCACCGCATCCTCACCCTTCCTGCCCGCCGGCACATTTTGCAGACAAAGCGGAAAGTGACATCTCGCTCCATGGGTAGCAGAAAGCCAGCTTAGCTGGAGGAACACTCAATTCAAATCTCCCCCTTGCCTGGTGCAAAGTGGGTCTGGGGTGCTGTGTTAAACGTAAAGGGACCCCTGACCATTAGGTCCAGTCGTGGCCGACTCTGGGGTTGCGGCGCTCATCTTGCTTTATTGGCTGAGCTCACCCCATTGCAGGGATTTGAACCACCGACCTTCTGATCCTAGGCTCTGTGGTTTAACCCACATGACTACAAATGGCTTTTTCTCAGTGGACCTGTTCTGGATGGTGTTTTTAAATAAGATTTGACTGTGGTTGCTTGTGACATCTAGATCAGGCACGACCAACCCTATAGAGACTGCGATCTACTCCAAGTATAATAAAACTGGCAGTGATCTACCCATTGTCATTGCCCATAGTTCTTGAGCTTTTTTTAGGGAAAGACACCAGAGTTGTTGAGCTTTTTGGGGGGCACCCCCTCCCTTCCCCACTTGCCGCCAGCGCAGCAAATACAACCTTTCTAAGCAGCACCGGCGGAGGGGCGTGCCGCAATCACTAAGGAGAAACCAGGTGATCACTTTTATTGCTCCTGCAGTCGACCGGGAGCACCACAGCAATCTAAAGGTTCGACACTGCTGATCTAAATCATTGCTTTTAGATTATTATTATTTTTAGTGGTATGGTGGTTTCTTACTCATAGTTGATTTGTTGGTTATCTCGTTTCTGCTGATTGCCTTGATTGTGGTTTTATGGAAAGGTATCAGAACATTGGAAATGAGCGGTGCTATTTTTCTAGAATTCACCATGCACAACCTCCCTTTTTCTCTTACAATGGCAATGGCACCCATCTGAGAGGTGCTGGGACTGAGTTCCAATGAGTTCCGGCTGAAATAAAGCCCTGGAAACAAGCAATAAATTACAGTACTCCCAAGGACTTGAAGCATGACTGTCGTTTTGAAGATCCGGGAGTTGTGCTGTTTTGATATTAGAAACAAGGAATGGTTCTACTGAGGGAGGGAGGGTGGACCACCAATTTGGCCACAGAAGTTGGCCAGCAGAAAGCCAAATGCCTTCTCAGCACAGTTGCATACCAACCCAAGAGTGTTAAAGAAGTTAAAAACACCCCTGTCGTTCAGCCCAGACCCTGAGGTCCAGCTCCAAGGGCCTTCTGGCAGTTCCCTCACTGCGAGAAGTGAGGTTACAGGGAACCAGGCACAGGGCCTTCTCGATAGTGGCACCCGCCTTGTGGAATGCCCTCCCATCAGATGTCAAAGAGAGAACCAACAATACAACCTTCTGTAGAAATCTGAAGGAAGCCCTGTATAGGGAAGATTTTAATGTTTCATGTTTTACTGTGTTTTCATACATGCTGGAAGCCGCCCAGAGTGACTGGAGCAATCCAGTCAGATAGGTAAAGGTAAAGGGACCCCTGACCATTAGGCCCAGTCGTAGCCGACTCTGGGGTTGCGGCGGTCATCTCACTTTACTGGCCGAGGGAGCCGGCGTACAGCTTCCGGGTCATGTGGCCAGCATGACTAAGCCGCTTCTGGCGAACCAGAGCAGCGCACGGAAATGCCGTTTACCTTCCCACCTCTTTATCTACTTGCATTTTGATGTGCTTTCAAACTGCTAGGTTGGCAGGAGCAGGGACCAAGCAACGGGAGCTCACCCTGTCACAGGGATTCGAATCACCGACCTTCTGATCAGCAAGTCCTAGGCTCTTTGGTTTAACTCACAGCACCACCCGCGTCTCTTCCAGTCAGATAGGCGGGGTACAAATAATTTTTTATTATTATTATTATTATTATTATTATTATTATTATTATTATTATTCCTGGACCATCCTCAGCACCCACCTGCAGTGGCCCCTGGGCTTCATCCGCAGCACATTCCAGGCGCCTCTTGGCTGTGTCCAACATGCGGGTGTCGGACAACAGCCGTTCGAGTTCATAGGTCAGCTCGGACCTCCAGAAATTGATGTCCGCTAGCCTCTGCCCGATATTTTTCCCGGAGTCTTCCTGCTGCTGCCGTGTCAGCTGGTCTTTGTCCTGTACCAGCCTCCCAGTGTCAGCGTTCAGCCTCCCGGCCCAGTGCCGGTAAGCCTCCGAGCCCTTGATCTGGAGCTGGTTGGCTTTGTACCAGTCCTGGGGGCTGTAGCGAGCGTACAAGGAGGACCGCACCGACGGCAGGATGGTGGGAGGCCGCAGTGGGGCACAGAGGCGCCCCGCTCCCTCATCGTTGGGCCGGAAGGCGGACACTTTGTAGAACAAGCTGGGGCGCCATGAGTTCAGGTAGCGGTAGCCTGGCAGGTAATAAGACTGGTAGCTGTCCTGGCTGATGGTGGTTGGGGCCACCTCTGGAAGCAAGCAACTCTTCCGAGGTCCGCAGTAGCTGGCAGTCTGGGTAGTGCCAAGGAATTCCATCTAACTCCCTGAACCAGCCACTCAACCTTGCTTGGAGATCAGGGGCATGAGACAAGGCAGAGGCAGCTGCCCCGTGCACTGTGACTCAGTGACGGTGTCACAGAAGATTAGTGAGGGCATCGTGGCCCCAGCAAAGGGGTCCTGTGAGACTCACTCAGCCTGCCTGTTTTGTTTCCTAAAAACATATTTATCTTTAAAAAAACAAACAAACCCAAACCAGCAATGGCAACTCTAAACATGGGGCAATAAGGTCTGGTGTGGAGTAGTCATTACAAGTGCGTCTAGTGTGCAAGAAAGCCACTCATGGACAATGCTAGCTCTGCCCCCGATTTCCTTCCAAATACTATTATATTTAACATCTCACAACCTACGCAAGCTCGAAAACAGAAATGTCAACTCTAAACATAAGGCAATAAGGTCACATGATAGAGAGCTGGTGGTGTAACATGCTGATTAAATGTGCAAAAAAGTCCCTCCTGGTTTAAATATTTCCAAGTCTCTGTGTTTACCATAACTTTTGGGGTAAATGCCAGGAATTTGGGTAAGCTGCTGGATTGGTCAGTGTCAGTGCCGGATTTACGTATGAGCTTAACAAGCTATAGCTTAGGGCCCCACTCTCTTGAAAAAACAAAACAAAACCTGGATGTACATTTCCAAAATATAAGATAAAAAACAAATAAAGTAAAACCTACATACAGCAACAGTGTTTTGTGTTGTGTAGGCTCCTATGATGTAAGTAATGGGCCCCGCCTGCTAGCCTGCTCCCTGAAATATCACTGATTTGCTCCTTTCTATATACAGTGGTGAGGGACGCGGGTGGCGCTGTGGGTTAAACCACTGAGCCTCTTGGGCTTGCCAATCAGAAGGTCGGTGATTCAAATCCCCGCAGTGGGGTGAGCTCCCGTTTCTCTGTCCCAGCTCCTGCCAACCTAGCAGTTCTAAAGCACACCAGTGCAAGTAGATAAATAGGTACCACTCCAGCGGGAAGGTAAACGGCATTTCCGTGCGCTGCTCTGGTTTGCCAGAAGTGGTTTAGTCATGCCGGCCACATGACCCGGAAGCTGTACGCCAGCTCCCTCAGCCAATGAAGCGAGATGAGAGCCGCAACCCCAGAGTCGGCCACGACTGAACCTAATGGTCAGGGGTCCCTTTACCTTTATATACAGTGGTGCCTCGCAAGACGAAAATAATTCTTTCCGCGAGTCTCTTCGTCTTGCGGTTTTTTCGTCTTGCAAAGCAACCCTATTAGCAGATTAGCGGATTAGCGCTATTAGCGGCTTAGCGGCTTAGCACTATTAGCGGCTATTAGCGGCTTAGCGGCTATTAGCAGCTTAGCGGCTTAGCGGCTTAGCCGCTAAGCAGCTATTAGCGGCTTAGAAAAAGGGGGGGAGCAAAAAAAACTCGCAAGACTCGCAAGACGTTTTGTCTTGCGAAGCAAGCCCATAGGGAAATTCATCTTGCGAAGCGCCTCGAAAAACGGAAAACCCTTTCGTCTAGCGGGTTTTTCGCCTTGCGAGGCATTCGTCTTGCGGGGCACCACTGTATAGGGTGCCTACATTCTGCATGTGCAAATGGCTTTAGATACCTATTAGGTCCATAAATTACCATATAGCATATATTCAACACAAAAATCAGCGACAATTTGTTGTTGACAAAGACAGCTGGACATATAAAGGCACCCCATTACCTTCAGTAGCTTAGGGCCTCATCAAACCTAAATCCAGACCTGGGTGTGCTGCATGTGTGAACGCTGCCTGTGGATTTGCACCCATTGCCACAGACCTGCAAATAAACACTCCACGCTGGATCTCCCAAGGATCCTTCAGCATGTATCAAATCAAGATCAAGTGGAAACTTATAGCCATGAATGCTAACTTCTCTTGCCCCAGTTCCTATCCAGATGCCATCATATTTATTAAAAAACAGACAAACCCTGAAACCCCACACTCGAAACAGAAACGTCCGCTCTGTGTTTATTTGATTCAATCTTTTATCACAAAGCCACACAATAAAACGCACCGAATGAAACTGCTATGAATGTAAAGCAAAAACAAAAAACGAAACAGGATGAAAGCGATGGAAAACAATTCCACATATAATGGCAGTTGAAAATATAGAAAATATAAAGGTATCCATTTGAGAGACCTGTTGAAAGAGGAAGGCCAGAGGACCCTAAGTGGTCATAGGCCAGCATCATGACTAAAAACAGTGCTTTTTTCTGGGGGGGACGCAGGGGGACGCATACCCCTAAACATTTTGTGAATCTCTATACTTTTGTCCATTTACTCTATTTATTTCCCCCGATTTGAACTTTAAAGTGGTGGTTTTCTTGAGTCAAAATGAGAGTACCCCTAAACATCATCATCATCATCATTATTATTAAACAAATTCCTTCCAGTAGCACCTTAAAGACCAACTAAGTCAGTTCTTGGTATGAGCTTTCGTGTGCATGCACACTTCTTCAGATACACTGAAACAGAAGTTTCCAGACCCTTCTATATAGTGAGAAGGTGGGGAGGGGTATTACTCAGAAGGGTGGTGGGAATGGGTGATTGGCAGATAGCTGTGATGAGCCTGTTGACGACTCTTAACGACTGCAATAGGTCTTACAGGAAAAAGCAAGGGGTGAAAAGGTGAAAAATGGCTTTGTCATGTATAATGAGATAAGAATCCAAGGTCTTTGTTCAGACCAGGTTTCTCCATTGTTTTGAGTTTGGTGATAAGTTGTAATTCAGCAGCTTCTCTTTCCAGTCTATTTCTGAAATTCCTTTGTAGTAAAACAGCTACTTTGAGATCTTGTATAGAATGTCCTGGGAGATTGAAATGTTCTCCTACTGGTTTCTCTGTCTTGTGATTCCTGATGTCCGATTTATGTCCGTTTATTCTTTGGCGTAAGGTCTGGCCTGTTTGTCCAATATAGAGAGCTGAAGGACACTGTTGGCATTTTATGGCATACACAATGTTAGACGATGAGCAATTAAATAGTCCCGAGATGGTATGTGTGATGTTGTTGGGGCCAGTAATACCTCTTCTGAGTAATACCCCTCCCCACCTTCTCACTATATAGAAGGGTCTGGAAACTTCTGTTTCAGTGTATCTGAAGAAGTGTGCATGCACACGAAAGCTCATACCAAGAACTGACTTAGTTGGTCTTTAAGGTGCTACTGGAAGGAATTTGTTTTGTTTTGACTATGGCAGACCAACACGGCTACCTATCTGTAACTGCAATCATTATTATTATTATTATTATTATTATTATTATTATTATTGGAAAAAAAGCACTGACTGAAAGTGTGAGTGAGAAAGTCCCTCCTGGCCCAAATTTCCCTCTTGTGTGTTAAATATTAAATAATACTTAAAATTAGAAGGTGGCTGCCCCATACCTCACCTGCAGATTTCTGGCAATAAGAAGAGAAGAGGCTTTCCTCTCTCCTTGCCACCCCATAAGTTGTTGGCAAGCTTATCATAGTGACATTTGAATCTGGGGCTATTTGCCCACTTTCCAGCTGCCACCCTGCCCTATGAATGCCATTACTTGGGAGCAAGTTCATTCAATGGGAGTCCCACTGAACTACACAGAAGTCGCTGTGTTTTGTTCTGATGATGGAGAAATAGAGCTGGGTGTCATTGGCAAATTGGGGGCACCTCAATGTCCCCAATGGCTGCTTCCAATGGCTTTGTGCAGAAGATATTAGACGGCACTGGGGATAAGAGGGTGTTTGGATGGTTTCCTGTGCTTTTTAATATTGCTTTTTAACATTAATAATACTTTCAGTCATTGCAACCTAGGGGACCTCAGAGGTACAAGGCAGGCAATACATTCCAATCATGAGTTATTTTAATTGTACTGGGGAGAAATGGGCAGATCTTTTTGTTTTGCAGCAATATTCCTGCAATTTAAAAAAAAAGTTTCAGTAAATTTTATTTCATTGCCTTTGGTTATTTTCACGTATACGTGTGTGTGCTTTTAATGCTAGCATGGCCCCCTGTTTTCAGCTAAAGGGAGCACTAATTTATTTATTTTTAGGAATAACGTGTGAACGAACGCCCACGTGTCACGGGAAACACGCGGGGTTCGCCGCCCGCCCCGGACTGGAGGAGCCGCTCGAGTTCTCTCAGCGAACTCGCACAAACTCGGGGCCATCCAATCGCAAACGCCGGATCAGGCCACGTGACACTGCAACTCTTTTCGCCCAGCTCGCCTTCTTTCAATGCTATCCCTTCGCCCGACCCGCCTTCAAGTATACGCATGCGCACCTTTGCGTCGGGCAATCGGGCGGGGCTCCGGGATGCCCCTCCTCCTTTCTCCCTGCTTGCTCGGGCCGTAATCGGAACGAACGTCACCGGCTTAAGCTCGGGGAGGGCCCATTTTCGAGCGCGCAACCGGAAGTGGGGAGGCGGACTCTTTTGAAGGTGACGCTCGTCGCCGGAAGTGCCTGTGTTTGTGTTTTCGCCCCATTTCTCCTCAGCTGGTTGCGCCATGGCTGCGGCACCGGCAGGGCCGGCCTTGCTGGACGTGCCGCCTCAGGGTGAGGGGAAAGGCGGGGGGGGTGTGGTGGTGGGGGGGGGGTTGCTCTTCGCCGGCTTCCACTAACACTTCTCTTTCCTTTCGCCTCTCCCAGAATGCCCAGGCACCGGCAGCGACCAGGCGGGCAAGGCCGAGGCCTGCCAGGGCTGCCCCAACCAGGGCGTGTGCTCCTCCAGGGGGCCCGTGGGACCCGACCCAGGTAAGGATCGCATGGAACCGTGGAGTTGGGAGGGGTCCCGGGGGGTCATCTAGTCTGACCCCCTTGCACCGAAGGAGCCTGGTATGTTTAGCCTGGGAATAATAATGATGATGATGATTTATTATTTGTACCCCGCCCATCTGGCTGGGTTTCCCCAGCCACTCTAGGCGGCTTCCATAAAAACCAGAAATACACTAAAATATCACAGATTAAAAACTTCCCTGAACAGGGCTGCCTTAAGATGTCTTCTGAATGTCAGGTAGTTATTTATCGCTTTGACATCTGATGGGAGGGCGTTCCACAAGGCGGGTGCCACTACCGAGAAGGCCCTCTGCCTGGTTCCCTGTAGCTTTGCTTCTCATAATGAGGGAACCACCAGAAGGCCCTCGGCGCTGGACCTCAGCGTCCGGGCAGAACGATGGGGGTGGAGACACTCCTTCAGGTATACTGGGCCGAGGCCATTTAGGGCTTTAAAGGTCAGCACCAACACTTTGAATTGTGCTCGGAAACGTACTGGGAGCCAATGTAGGTCTTTCAAGACCGGTGTTATGTGGTCTCAGCAGCTGCTCCCAGTCACCAGTCTAGCTGCCGCATTCTGGATTAGTTGTAGTTTCCGAGTCACCTTCAAAGGTAGCCCCACGTAGAGCGCATTGCAGTAGTCCAAGCGGGAGATAACTAGAGCATGCACCACTCTGGCGAGACAGTCCGCGGGCAGGTAGGGTCTCAGCCTGCGTACCAGGTGGAGTTGGTAGACAGCTGCCCTGGATACAGAATTGACCTGCACCTCCATGGACAGCTGTGAGTCCAAAATGACTCCCAGGCTGCGCACCTGGGAAGGAGTAGGCTGAGAGGAGATAGGAGAGCCCTCTTCCAATATCTCAAGGGCCGCCCCACGGAAGACGGGGCAAGCTAGTTTCTTCCTGCTCCAGAGGGTAGGACTCGAACCCATGGCCACAAGAAAGGAGGCTCAGGCTCAACATCTTTCTGGCAGTAACAGCTGTTTTGGCAGGGGAACGGTCTCCCTCGGGAGGTGGTGGGCTCTCCTTCCTTGGAGGGTTTTTGAAGCAGAGGTTCAATGGCCGTCTGTCATAATAATAAATAATAAAATGTTATTTATATCCCGCCCTCCCCAGCCGAAGCCGGGCTCAGAGCGGCTAACAACAGTAAAGTAACAGCATTCTAAAATCAATTCATTTTAAAATCAATTCAAAATCAAATTAATGGGCTATGAGGATTACCAAAGGAGGGGGTCAGACTGTGCTTTGGCCAAAGGCCTGGTGGAACAGCTCTGTCTTGCAGGCCCTGCGGAAAGATGTCAAGTCCCCCTTGAGGCTTCAGCTGAGATTCCTGCATTGCAGGGGGTGGGCTGGATCACCCTTGGGGTTCCCTTCTGACTACGATTCTATGATTCTGCAGTGCAGAAATCTCAACTAAAGCATATCATCTCAAAGGGGGGGGGAGGCACTGCCAGGCTGCTTCAGGCACAGGTTTTATTCTAAATTCCTTTCCTAATAAACCTCTCTCCTGCCCCTATTTACTAAAAAGCCCAAATGTTGTAACCTTTTCCCTCATAGGAGAGCCACACCATCCCACTTGTATCATGTGCTTCTTCACACAGCACTTAGTTAAGCTGTGGAACTCCCTCCCACATGGGTGATGGCCACAAACTAGAGGATTAGACAGATTCATGGAGGAGGATAAGGTTATCAATGGGTGCTAGCTACAATGGCTTGGCTATGCTGTGCCTCAGGGGTTGGAAGCACAGGTGCTTCTGAATACCACTTGCTGAAGTCCACAGGAGGGCAAGGGAGAGTGCTGCTGTGCCTGAATCCTACTTGCTAGCTTCCCATTCTGTGAGAACAGAAATGCTGGACTAGATGGGGGCCCCTTTGGCCTGATCCTGCAGGCTCTTAAAGTTCTTATTTTGGTTTCCCTTTTCTGAATATTTTTTCCCCATTGTGCAAATGTGGCAATGGGCAAAGCCTCACCTGCAGACTTTATTTGTATCCCATGACTTGTACAGGCAGCTATTAGAGCTGTAGCATTAGGAATATAATTTAGCAGAAATTTATCTGCAAACCTGGTTAGCTAATCGATAGAGTTCTCTAGGAACTGGGCACCTTCATGTTGCATGAGGGAACAGATTCTGTTTAGAATGTTATCCTTCCCACACAAATTCTGTGCTTTGCCTTTTTTCTGTCTAAGCTATTGAGGAAATCAAGGAGAAAATGAAAGCTGTGAAACACAAACTGCTGGTGTTGTCTGGGAAAGGAGGCGTAGGGAAGAGCACATTCAGTGCTCACTTGGCGCATGGCTTGGCTGAAGATGAAACCAAACAGGTGAGTGTGATCCTGTTTATATTTTGTTTGTTTTTGAAGCCCATATTATTCAATTGTAAATGGTGACAAAGAAGGCAATTCATCTCAAAATACAGGTGAAACTCGGAAAATTAGAATATTGTGGAAAAGTTCATTTATTTCAGTAATTCAACTTAAAAGGTGAAACTAATATATGAGATAGACTCATGACATGCAAAGCGAGATATGTCAAGCCTTTATTTGTTATAATTGTGATGATCATGGCGTACAGCTGATGAAAACCCCAAATTAACAATCTTAGAAAATTAGAATATTAAATGAAATCAGCAAAACAAGGATTGCAAAGAGAGCAATATTGGACCTCTGAGAAGTAGAAGCATGTATATGTACTCAGTACTTGGTTTGGGCCCCTTTGCATCAATTACTGCCTCAATGCTGCGTGGCATGGATGCTATCAGCATGTGGCACTGCTGAGGTGTTATGGAAGACCAGGATGCTTCAATAGCAGCCTTCAGCTCTTCTGCATTGCTCAGTCTCATGTCTCCCATCTTTCTCTTGGCAATGCCCCATAGATTCTCTATGGGGTTCAGGTCAAGGCAGGTTTGCTGGCCAATCAAGCACAGTAGTCCCATGGGCATTGAACCAGGTTTTGGTACTTTTGGCAGTGTGGGTAGGTGCCAAAGTCCTGCTGGAAAATGAAGTCAGCATCCCCATAAAGTTCATCTGCGGAAGGAAGCATGAAGTGCTCCAAAATCTCCTGGTAGATGGCTGTGTTGACCCTGGACTTAATGGAGCACAGCGGACCAACACCAGCTGATGACATAGCTCCCCAAATCTCTTTTCTGATGAGAGCAGATTTTGCATCTCATTTGGAAACCAAGGACCCAGAGTCTGGAGGAAGAATGGAGAGGCACACAATGCCAGATGCTTGAAGTCCAGTGTGAAGTTTCCACAGTCTGTGTTGATTTGGGGAGCCATGTCATCAGCTGGTGTTGGTCCACTGTGCTTCATTAAGTCCAGGGTCAACACAGCCATCTACCAAGAGATTTTGGAGCACTTCATGCTTCCTTCCACTGTGCTTCACTAAGTGGATGACCAGTGGGGCAAGGATGATGGGAGGTGACTGAATAGCATCTGGAGAGCGACAGGTTCTCTATTCCTGATACATAATCATGGCAAGGTCATGCTTCAAGTTCTAGGCCTTATGTAGCCAGAAATGGCACCATCCATCACAAGAGGGAAATTCCAGCAGGCTTGGGGGAATCCCTAGGTTTGCAGTACAAAAAAATATTTTGGGGGGAAGCCTTAAAGGGGTGGGAGGTTACTTCAGAACAGCCCAATGAGCACACTTAGTGATCACATTGTGCTGACTTACTGCTAGGGAGAAGGGGACAAAAAATGTCAGGTGTCTAGTAACTTGGAACAGGGCATAACTGTCCACAGCTTTGAAAAACCCTGGACAGACACGCAACATTTTGTTGCAAGTCCTGCTTGCTCACTTCTAACTTCCCCTTCCTCAACTTACTTCCAACTCCCTCCAGGTTGCTGTGCTGGACATTGACATCTGTGGTCCATCCATCCCTAAAATCATGGGCCTGGAAGGGGAACAGGTATGATATGACTTCATAAATGGAAGAAAACACTGTGGGACCACTGCCACGTCTGATCTGCCTGGTCAGATGTTTCTTTAGGGTTCGTTAGACTTGAAGCGCCTCTGTCCTGTAGCTGTCTTCGGGAATAGGGTACCGCTGTGGCAGGAAGGTAACCGACATTTCCGTGCACCGGCAATCATCACATTCTGTTGCACCAGAAGCAGTTTAGTCCTGCTGACCACATGACCTGGAAAGTTGTCTTTGGACAAATGCCAGCTTCCTCGGCCTGAAACAAGATGAGCGCCACACTCCATAGTTGCTTTTGACTGGACTTAACCATCCAGGGGTCATTTACCTAACCTTTATACAAATTTTTAAGCCAAGATTTTGGCTGAATGAGCATAGGGCTCCCTTTCAGCTTTGCTTCAATGGTTCTTTCAGCAGGGAACAGCTGCTTAGACTGCACAAAATTGGTGATAAACCGCTACCATTTAGGTTCTGTTAAAAAGCTCGAAAATGAAAAATGACTTGGGAGGAGTCTCTGTGCAGGGTTTGGCTCACCAGGAACCTTTTTAGGATTTAAAAATGTGGTTTATGTGGGGGAGAGTATGTGTTTCTGTTACTAGGGTTGTCTACACATAGTGTCTACCCTGCTTATGAACAGGTGCTGCAGGTCTCTGGCTCTCTTTCTTTGTCAAGTATATTGTGTTGCAAATATCCAGGCCTGGAGGGAGCCTCAAGGAGTTTACATGTTAAGTTCTGGATTACCACCTACCTTTCCCCCCCCCCCCAGTAATGTTTTAAAAACTCCCTGTCACAAATTGTGAGCAGCAGCAGGGTATTGAGGTTCTTAATAGATAACCTGTGTGCTTATTCTATGTATACTAGCCCTTGACCTAAGTTTGTGCTGGTGGGGGGAGGCCAGAGGTAGGAGGGGGGAGGAGGACAATTGGGGATGGGAGCCAAAAGGGATTTATTTTTATAAAAGTATTTCCAACTGGCTTAATAGTTTTTTAAAAACAACAACTCTGAACTGTATGAACAATATGGAAACAATATCGATTGAAATAAAAATACAGCCTAAAACTAATAAAACAATTTAAAAGCAATTTAAAAGCAAGTAAAACAGATTCAAGTGGGCTTAAGCACATAAGAAAGGGTCCAATCTTATAGTCAGGGATAGCCTGGGCAAAAAGTCTTTGAAGACATCTCAAGCAACTGCTTCAGGTACAGCAGAGGGAAGGGCATTCCATGGAACGGGGCAATAGCAGAGAATGCCACTAGGGGGTTCACCACCCTGTGATATTCTGTAGGATATCATGCTTCAAATAGAATTTGCCCAGCTGATCTTACAGGTCTATACAGTAGCAGGCAATCTTTCATGAAACCTGCTAAAAGTGGTTAAGGGGTTTATAGTTTAACAACATGGCTTTGAACGTAGCCCAGGAGCTGATGGGAAACCAGTGCAGTCCCCCTCCATAGCTGTGGAATATGTGTGTGTGTCCACGTGCTCCATTCAGAAAAACTGATTGCAGCATTCTGCACCAGCTGCAGCTTCTGGACCAGTCCCAAGGGAAGCCCCACGTAGGGCGCTTTAGAATACAGTCATGAGGTTCCCAATCCAGGCGGAGCTGTGGTAAAGCCCTCTGCAAGCAGTCTGTCCAGACCCCTGGCAAAAGCAATGTGCCCCACTCTTGGCAGCCAACTACATGGGGAGAGGGAGGGAGTATAAAGGGGTGGCCCCACCCATTGGTGCTATTATTTGTTTATTTGATTTCTCTACCACCCTTCGTCTGAGAATCACAGGGCAGTTTACAGTATAAAAACAGGAAAAAGAAATGCATACAAAAATAACAAAAACAAAATAATCCCCGCACACCCGCAGTTATTATTTTGCTAGTTTTGCCTCCACCCAACACTGTCATGCAGCCCCTAAAAGGAGATCCCTGATGGAATGCAGCCCTCGACAGAAACCTGCTCCCCGGACATACACTAACATAAAATGTCTACTTTTTCAGGTTCACCAAAGTGGTTCTGGATGGTCTCCAGTGGTGAGTTGTTTTTTAAAAAAATCATGTGAATACTCTTCCTGGTTCATGGAGGCAATGATAGCAGCACCTTTCAAAAAAAAAAAAAGAGTGTTGGGGGAGGGCAGGGGAAATATTATTGTTACACGCAGTGCCTCACCTTTTTCGATGCTAAACTTCCTGGTGCTGCCTACTGGCTGGTTGTATGCCAGGTGATTTGCATGAGGCAAACTAGGCTGGGTACCAGAAAGGTCAGGTTTTCACTTTGTTTATACACACACATGCATATCTATGCTAGAAGTGGTAAGACCACAGCTGCTTGTTCAGAAGCAGAAATAATTTATTTAATCTACATTGTCCGTTTTACCAAACACGTATGTGCTTTTGTTTGTAGTACGTTGAAGAAAACTTGGGAGTCATGTCGGTAGGATTCTTACTCGGCAGCCCTGATGATGCCGTTATTTGGAGAGGACCCAAAAAAAATGGTGTGTATCTCAGAATGATCAGTACCAACAAAGACTTGCCTCGTAGAATGCAAGAGACTGAAATTCAATTAGCCCAGTGGTTATTTTTTAAAGCCTTAGTTCATAACGTTTTAAGTTACTTTCACTGTTTGATAGGAACTAGCAACATTTCTGGTGCTTTGCTTGAGGAGTGGTCACACAGAAAAGAAGGGAAGAGGGATTGTGAAGCTGCAATGTAGAGCCACACTTGATAAAATCTGACTTCTGTCAGCTTGTGGTAGGGATGAGTTGGGGCTAATAGCATTGTGGCTTTAAGGGTATTTTTTATTTCTTTTAATTTATGAATAGCATATCTTGAGACAGGCTTTCAACAGAGTTCACAAGGTAGCTGACACACACAAAAAGTTTTAAAACCAACCAAAGCATCTTCAAACTAGAAATCAAAGTAACTTAAGCAACTGTTGCTTTATCTGTTCTAGGAAGTAAAAACCACCCTGTTTCAAAATCCAGCATTTTCTGTGCATTGGATCTCAGCTCCACCGATTACGAGCTGAGAACCTGCATCATCTGCCTTCGTCTGTTTGCTTATGCACACTGCTCCAGTGCTTCTTAAACCACTCCAGAAACCGGAGGGGGGAGGAAATCAGATGTTGTTTCCAGACCACCTCAAGCATGCTTGTCAGAATTGAACTGTGTAGTTCTGAGTTCAGTCCCTCCCCCACTTTTCTTCTTTTGCTAGTGCATGTTACACAAGCTCTTAGACCTCTAATGGAGACAGCAAACACTGCTGAGACACAATCCTCATTTGAGCCATAGAAATGGTGGCAGCTGGATACAGTTTCAGGGAGCTAAATATAAACACCCAACTTTAATCATGCTTGTTATGTTTCCAGGAATGATTAAGCAGTTTCTCCGCGATGTGGACTGGGGCGAAGTCGACTACCTTATTGTAGATACACCTCCAGGAACATCGGATGAGCACTTATCTATAGTGCAGTACCTCAGTGCCGCCAACATAGATGGGGCAGTGGTAATCACCACCCCTCAGGTAAGGTACACAACTCCAGGGGTTAAAACTCAGAGATTTAGCTGAGTAGGAGACTCACTGCGCATCCAAACTTCCACTTGTCTGTGCCCAGCAAGTGTGGGTCTGAGTGGTTTTCCACTTGTCCCAGGCATGGATCTGAGTGGTTTTGCCTTTGCCCCAATGCTTTCCTCTGGAAAACACACTCTTTAGTGCTAAATCGGAACCAACAGCAATCTGCAGAAAACCCAGTTTACGTTTGTTCCAATTCAGCGATAAAGATTGGGCTTCCCCGGGAGGAAAGCAGTGGGGCAAATAGAGGTGGGGATAAGCCCTAAATAAATCACCTTTGCTCAGCTCCGCCCGTCTCATTTTTCTTTTCTTTTTTGGAAGCTTCAGTAGGAGGGAATACTTTGATTTCACTGTATAAAAACTGTGGGTGTCAGACCCAGATTGAATTCATACAGTAACTAGTTCTCTAGCTCAATATAAAAATAAGGTTAGGATTTCAGTCACAGCAAGAGACCTAGAATGCAGTAAAAAGGTTAAACAGCGCAAATGGTGGGAGCATAATGGGAAGGAGGGAGGGCTTGCTGTTCTGCCGACTGCGCTGTAGGAGCCAGGTGCAGTTAGGTTTTGTATGTTGCTGGCGGACCAGAGTGGACGCATCCGGAGCTCACAGTCTGCCAGCGAGGGTACTCTCGTGCCTACGGGACTGTCTCTCCTGGTATGCCCTGCGGAGGACCTTAAGGCCCACAAATAACAACACGTTGGAGGTCCCGAGCCAGAAGGTGGTTAGATTGGTCTCAACAAGTGCTAGGGCCTTTTCAGTACTGACTCCGACTTGGTGGAACCCTCTGTCACAAGAGACCAGGGCCCTGTGGAACTTGACATCTTTCCGCAGGGCCTGCAAGACAGAGCTGTTCCGCCTGGCCTTTGGTTTGGACTCAGTCTAACCCTTATGTTTCCCTCCCCTTACGGTTCTGATTTATGGGCTACTACTAAAATGAGGCTGCATTTTAACCCGCATTTTAATTAACTGTTTTTTTCTTTTTGTTCCCCCCCTTTCCTATTATGTTTTATTGTAATTTTATTGGTGTTGGCCACCCTGAGCCCAGTTCTGGCCGGGGAGTGCAGGGCATAAATAAAAATTATTTATTATTATTATTACTCCCACTAGTGTGCCCCTAATTCACATGTTCTAATTGAAGGATTTGGGCAGGCAATCCTGCCCTGCCCTCCAGCCAGCCAGATTCTAAGTGGCTGGGCTGGGGGTGGCGGCTATTTTGGCTGCTGAGGATGGCGGCTGATTGGCTAGAGGCCACAAGCACCGCCCACACAGAACGAGAGTAATCGGCCATTCTCTGTAATCTCAAATATCGCTTTAAACCAAGAATGGGAGGTTTTGCGCCCCACCCCCGGTGCCATTTGGGCTCCAACTCCCATCAGCCGCAGCTGACATGGACAGAGGTCAGGGGTGGTGGGATTTGTAGCCCAGCAATATCTGGATAATATTGGAGATGACAGGACTTAACAGTTTGGCAGCAACCGGACGACTTCAGACTCCCATCCCTGCTCTCGGTGCAGAGCTGGCACAACTAATAGTGCAATCCTAACCAATATGCTCTGTTGAATGCATCGGGGCTTGTGGGTAAACAGATTGCAGCCTGAGTTTATCCAAGGGCAGTTTCCCTCAGGGAAAGCCTCTCAACAGAGGGGAGGTGTTGTGAGCGGGTTATAACCAAGCCCCCGTGTCATTGAACCCTCTGCCCGCGTCACGCCCCCCCGGCTGGCCAATCCGGCTGGGGGGGCATGGTTTTTGCCATTTAAAACGGCCACAGGCTCATGGGCTCCTCCTCCTTGTTCCTGGCTTTGTCATTTGGCTCCCCTTTAATTGTGCAAAAAGGGCCTTTCAATGAACTGTACAGCATCCCTGTGAACAAATGCGCTCTGCTGTCTCATTATAATAAAAGGGGGGGAGAGAGTATCAAACAGACCTGGGGAACCTGAATTAACATTCTTTTGGGTTACTGTTCTGTTTTTAAATAGGAAGTCGCTCTTCAGGACGTTCGGAAAGAAATAAACTTCTGCCGTAAGGTGAAGCTGCCAATCATAGGAGTAGTTGAAAATATGAGTGGCTTCATTTGCCCGAAATGTAAGGTAATATTTCTTGCATACATTTAAGCACGAGAATTATTCTTGCTCTACCGGGTCATTAAGCATCAGAAGAATGTCCCCCTTAAGCTGTTTTGATGAGATGCTACCCTGCATTTTCCCCAGCTTTATCGCAACTGTCACACAAATTATTGGTGTATTAATTCATGGTCCCTTCCACATTCTGACAGGGTTTAGATCCGTATTTCCCAGGAGTTTTGCGGCCCCTGCTTGATGCTCATTGAGAAAAACTTGAATTGGCCCCTAATACCAAGGATGTTTCAAGATATGCCCCAGTTTCTGTCTGGCTGAGCACTTTGAGTGGCAGGACTGCAGCCCTATCGATATAGGAGTGGGAAGTGTTAGGAAGACAGGAAGCTGCCTTATACGAAGTCAGATCATTGGCCCGTCTAACTCAGTACAGTGGTACCTTGGATTACATACACTTCAGGTTACATAGGCTTCAGGTTACAAACTCCACTAACCCAGAAATAGTGCCTCAGGTTAAGAACTTTGCTTCAGGATGAGAACAAATTGTGCTCCGGTGGTGCGGCAGCAGCGGGAGGCCCCATTAACTAAAGTGGTGCTTCAGGTTAAGAACAGTTTCAGGTTAAGAATGGACCTCCGGAACAAATTACCGTGTTTTTCGCTCCGTAAGACGCACTTTTTCCCTCCTAAAAAGTAAGGGGAAATGTGTGTGCGTTCTATGGAGCGAATGCAGGGGGGAGGCAGGCAGGAAAAGCCCCCAAGAGCCGCACACAAGCTCCATGCGGCTCTTGCGGGCTTTTCCCCAGGAGGGAAAAGGGACTGACGTGGCCAGTCAGTCCCTTCTCCCTCCTCGTAGAAAAGCCCACAGGAGCCACACACTCCTTAAAGGGTGCGCGGCTCCTGTGGGCTTTTGCGGGAGATGGGAGAATCGCCATAGCCACGTGCAGCCTCTCCCGGCCGGAGGGGCTGCGCGCGGCTGAAGAGGAAGCCAAGACAGTGAGCGGGATGGATCCCGCTCGCTGTCTTGGCTTCTTTGCTCTTTGGGGCTGGGTGGGGGATTCCCCCCCCCCTTTGATTTCCCCCTCTAAAAACTAGGTGCGCCTTATGGAGCGAAAAATACGGTAAGTACTTAACCCGAGGTACCACTGTACTGAGGATTGTAATCTAGATGGAGTTCTGGACTTGAAGTGTACTAGGCATTATAAGACTCACATCTGCTGACCGAAAGCTTACAACCAGTCTCTCTCTTTTTCTTTTTGTATCTGCTGGGTTCATGTTCAATGGCATCTTCATTTTACAGAACGAGTCGCAGATATTCCCCCCGACAACTGGTGGCGCAGAGGCCATGTGCCACAGTTTGAACGTGCCTCTCCTGGGCAAGGTGCCTCTGGACCCACAAATAGGTAATGCCGCACATTGAAGCACCTTCTGAGCTTGCTCACGGTCGCGTTACACTGTTTATATTCAGTGGGATTTAAGTTGCACGCAAACAAACAGTGCAAATCTCTTTAATGCAGGGAGAATGAACCTGTGGCCCTCCAGAAGTTATCAGGGTCCAGTTCCCATCAGGCCAAGCCAACGTGGCAGGGGTCTCAGGGAATTGTAGTTTAATGGGTCTGGCGGTAGCAGCCGGCATAGTGTCAGCGGCTGTAAATGGGGCAAGAAGCTGATTTATGCCACTTACTATCATTCAGTGGGAAAAGATCTTCCAGCTACATCTGGAGGTCTTTCAAATTTCCCATCCCTCTGGCGCTGGGTTCTTTGGAACATAAATGCAAGTGTGGGGTTTGAGAAAGACTATTGAGCTAAACACTGGCATCCGTCTTTGTGTCCTTTGACTGCGGTTTGCTTGTTCCACCGGGCTAGGAAAAAGCTGTGACGCGGGACACTCGTTCTTGTCCGAGGTACCAAATTCTCCAGCTACGTTATCCTACAGGAATATCATCCAGAGTAAGTACAGGATCCCAGAAAGAGTCTGCAACCGAGAAACTTTTGCACTCCTCCATATTTTTACGGTCCACCCACAAGCAACTCTTGGTAGCTCCGAATGGCAGCTTGTGGCTTGCAGATGCATATGAATGGCTGGGAGCTCTAGTTCTTTTCTAGCGGTATGCCTAGGATTCTGAGCACATTGAGCTAGAAGTGACTCATACCTAGCCTGAAAGTTGTTAAACACCTAACCGAGTAAGTCATAGGTTACTAGGCGTTCAGTTCTAGATCTGATTCCTCCCCCGCTGCCAGTTCCTGATTAAAATGTCCCCACTTGGAGAACTAAAGAATCATACTTGTCCTTGTGCAAAGTCATATTTCTGTTTCAAAATGAGCTGACATCAGTCAGCTGATGGCAGGTGACTGCTGCAGTGAACTCTGCAGCTAAGAATGGGCAGAGTAAAGGGGTACCACATTTTCCTGTGTATTAGACAAGGTGTTTTTTTTACTGAAAAATCATGTCAAAAAACTAGGGTCATCTTATACACTGATAGTGGCGTGGGGGGGGGGGGAGCTGCGCACTGTCAGCCAGCTGGTTGGTGGGCGACCCGCGCTCTAGGGAGCTTCCCGCCCGCAGTGGTGGTGTTGGGAGCAGCTGCCCATTTTGCCAACCCCCAGCAACGGCCCTGCTGGGGTGATGCAATTCCCCCTTTAAAAAGCTCAACAACTTTGGGCAACCCCCCCCCCATTTTCTTTAAATCTAGTCCCCCAAAATAGGGCGTGTCTTATACATGGGGGGCGACTTATATATGAAAAAATACGGTACATTAATGCTGGGGCCTAGGAAATTCTCCAGGGCAAATTCTCCACTGACCAGAGCTCCTCTTCTGGTCAAACGTGGCTTGCGGTGGAGAATGCCAGTGAATTGTGCTGCATGCACAGAGAGGTGTGTGCTTGCATTTCCAGCCTCCAGTGCAAGAACCTGAGGCAGCATTTTGATTCATCTTGCGTTGTGTCTTTCTGCAGGAATCCAAGACTTCTGTAGCCACAGCCCCCCGCAGGAAGAAAACAGTACTTGAACAGCAAACTATGGAAGGGTGCTTAGGAAAGCGTTGATCGCCTTAAGCCTCTCTGTATAGGAATATATAAAGCCTTTGTTTTGCAAGCAAATAAATTTTTTGAGTAATGTCCCGGCTTTAGTCGTCTTTTCCTCCCTGTCTCTCCTCCCTTTTGGACAGCGGCACAGCATGCCTGTTTCTGAATATATACATTGAGCACATGTTACAAGTCTGCTTCTGATTGCTAGATTACCCTTAAGGGCCGTTACCTTCATCAGCAAAAGTCCTTGAACGTTTATTTATTTAATAAAACCTATACACCACTTGGCTGTAAAAAAAAAAGGGGGGCAAAAAAAAAAGCCCTCGACAGCCATTTACAAAGAACATAAAACAATAAAGTTATTGGTAAAAAAACAGTTTTTAAACTACTATTTAAAATAAGCTAAACTAAAATTAAAACACACATATTTCGGTAGAAAGTTCTTTTATTTAGAAACGTACATCTCTCTCTTTAAGGAGAGTTTCTCACAATCATTTCTGTGTTCTGCTTCAGTCTCCTTAGTTTTGTTTTCAGTAATTGCCGATGAATAAAGTTGTTGGGGGATGATCCACATTTAGACCGCACGTTCTCTTGACTGCCAGTCTTTCTTCGTGAAGGATGTGGAAGATCAGAATACATTTAAGAGTTATAATTTAAATAGCAAATGCGTAAGTGTTTGTTTAGCGGGGTTCTGTGCTGTGGACTAGCTGCATTGTTTCCTAGTCTGGCTGTGAACTGGAACAATGCCATATTAAAGAGTAAGGAACCCCAGGCCAATGAGCAAAGTCTGCCCCCTCCATGTCTACTAGTTCCCAGGAACACAGGAAATTGTACAGAATCAGACCAACAGTCCTTCAAACTGCATGGACCAGAAGCAGCTTTTCAGGATGGAAGATAAGTCTCTCCTAGTCGTGCCTCGAAATGCCAGGGATTTATGCAACGTATGCTCTACCTCCGACATCTGCCTCTAGAATTAAATATTCTAGTCCTCATGGATTCTGAAGAAAGGGCTCGAGGAAAGAGGAAAGTTGCCTCTCACAGACTGATGCCATTGGGCCACTTTGTTTAACTGCCAGGGGCTCCCCAAGGTTCCAGGCAGGAAACCTTGCTGATTGGATAACTAGTTAGTGCTCCCAACTACCTCTCCCCCTAAGCACAAGAAAGAGGTTGTGCCAATGTGCAGACACTTGTTTGTGGACCGCTGCCCTGTCAAAAAACAGCAGTGGGCTCCCACGCTCCCAGTTCTTTGAAGAAATAAAATGGCCAGGAGGAACATGACTTGACTAGGAAGTGAAATCTGAATTGGACCATGAGTAGGCAAACTAATGCCTGGGGGCCGGATCAGGCCCAATCGTCTTCTAAATCCGGCCTGCAGACAGTCTATCCACCCCCTTGCCAAGGTCTGAGGGACAGTGTCCAGCCCCCTGCTGAAAAAGTTTGCTGACCCCTACCCTATACGATGCTCTGGCTCTGCTTAGGAGGTCTGTTGAAAGTGTGGGTCAACAGCGCCCTTTGGAATTGGCAGAGCCCATAGGGCAGACGAGCCTTGACTGATGGCTCCCAAGGCTGGTTGTGCGGACGGGTGGAAGGGGTTTGTTTCAGTTCCTCCTCCGCGACCAAAGTTGCCAACTTTTGTGCTAGGGATGAGTTGGACAGAGGGGAATACCAGAATCTCTAATAGAGGAAGAGACGAGAATAGCTTGCAAAAGAGGGGAGGCAAGAGGGACTTGGTGGGTGGGTGGTGCCGCTGAGTGCAACAGATAGGAGGTGGGAGATGGTGCTGCATCTGGGCTTTTCAAACAATAAGCTGATGGTCTTCATTTAGTACCAGAACAGTGCTATCAAATTGTTCCTACCGGTAATCAGTTTTCCACACTTCTTTCTGCTCTAATGGTTTCGTGTCCCCATGCCCTTCAGGACGGTCTTCTCAAAATCCTCTGGCATATCCTGCAACATACATAAAATGTCTTGCCTTTGTCATAGCAGCCCAAGCCCCCTTCAGAAGTCTCTGTTAGATTCGATCAACTAGTCATTCTCAATCCCTGCAAAACTGAAGAACGCAGCAGCTACTGCTTTTCCTCTTCTATCCAGCCTTGTTTGTTGGTCTTGACTATACAGTCACACCTTGGAAGTCAAATGGAATCCGTTCTGGAAGTCCGTCCGACTTATGAAACATTCGGAAACCAAAGCACGGCTTCTAATTGGCTGCAAGAAGGTCCTGCGGCCAATTGGAAGCCGTGGAAGCCCTGTCGGTTCGTTCGGGTTCCAAAAAACGTTCGCAAACAGGAACACTCACTTCTGGGTTTCTGGCGTTTGGGAGCCAAAACGTTTGACTTGCAAGGTGTTCAGGATCCAAGGTATGATGGTATATCCCTTTGTGTTCAGGCTGTATTGATCGAGAAAAGGAGAGAGAGAGACTGCCCTCTTCTGCCCTGGGCCTTTTTAGAAGGAATGCTACATCTATTCTATTCTATTCTATTCTATTCTATTCTATTCTATTCTATTCTATTCTATTCTATTCTATTCATATCTTTTCGGATGCTGATGAGGACACTTAAAGGTAAAGGACCCCTGACAGTTAAGTCTAGTTGCAGACGACTCGGGGGTTGCGGCACTCATCTTGCTTTAAAGGCCGAGGGAGCTGGCATTTGTCCGCAGCCAGTTTTTCCAGGTCATGTGGCCAGCATGACTAAACTGCTTCTGGCGAAACCAGAGCAGTGCATGGAAACGCCGTTTACCTTCCCGCCGGAGCAGTACCTATTTAACTACTTGCTTTTTGGCATGCTTTTGAACTGCTAGGTTGGCAGGAGCTGGGAACGAGCAACGGGAGCTCACTCCGTCGCAGGGATTCGAACCGCCGACCTTCTGATCAGCAAGCCCAAGAGGCCCAAGAGTGGTTTAGACCACAGTGCCACCCGCATCCCTTAAGGAGGCTCAAGCGGCTAGCTAAGGTCATTGACTTGCAAAGAAACTTGTCTGACCAAATTGGCAAGCTCCTCTCTTAGATACTAACCCTCACTGGGTACAGGAGCCCAAGAATTGGAAGGGACTCGAGGCATCATGCAAACTCCACCCCACCAACCCACAGCAATGTTGTTGACATATCAAAATTGCAATCTGCATTTCCATTCCTTTGTGGTGTTGGACGTGGACCAGCCATCCCTCACCTTGACTCAAGGCTGGCTAAACAGCCAGCGCTAACTCACCCTCTGGAACATCTGTTGTGCCGGGAATCTCGAGGTGACTTTGTGGATGGTTTGCGAGCCTCCTAATTTGCAGTGGACGTAGCCGTAGAGGTTGGCAGCTTGGAGGCAGATGCCAGCTATCACGAGAGCCTGCAACAAACAGCAAACAGAAGCAGGTTGGGACGTTTACCAGCAAGTGTGTTGGCAGTGCACAGAATGCACCACTGAGTGTGCACTTAATAATAATAAGAAGAAGAGACAGAGAAGTAGGTACACCACTTTGAGCTCCTTGGAGGAAAAGGTGGGCTAGAAATGCAAAAAACAAATTATCTTCTTGGATATTCTGTTGGGAGTTACTTATCCATCTTCATTAGGGATGGATAGATCAGTCAATTTCGGCTCTCTCAGTTTTCCCATTTTCCAATATGAAATTCAGTTCTCCATGTTTTGCAGAAATTTGCAAAAGTATATGAAATCCTTGTGAAAATTCCAGCAGCATTTTGTCGTGAATTTCTCCTAACAAACTCAAAATGCAGTTTTGACGAATGCACCCATTTTTGCAAGCAATTTCCCGTAACATAAAGCATTTTTCTCTGTGTTGTTGTTGTTGTTGTTGTTATTACTATTATTATTATTAATGAGACTTATATACTGCCCTTCATCATAAGATCTCAGGGCGGTTCACAGAATCGTATCTATAATATTCATGAATATCTTCCTCTTCATGCATGCTTTCCCCTAATATCAATGCCTTCTTGTAAATGTTAGTTGGACAACTGCATTGCAAAATTCAGATAGGCACAAATTTCAGCTGTGTTCTAGGTCAGTGCGAATTTGATAAATTGTCTTTAATTGTGTACTGAGTCGATTTTTTTCTAACCTTGGCTACCTTCCTAGATTGAAGAGACTTCTGTGACTCTATTGCTTTTTTCCCTTAATATAGATCCCCAAGTTTTTCCATCAGAAGCTGGGTGGTGAGTTATGACTGTTCTTTCATGTGCCATGACATGGGTTGGCAAACTAAGGCCCAGGGGCCAGATCCGGCCCAATCACCTTCTCAATCTGGCCCATGGACCGTCCAGGAATCAGCGTGTTTTTACATGAGTAGAATGTGTCCTTTTATTTAAAAGCATCTCTGGGGTCTTTGTGGGGCCTGTCTGGTGTTTTTACATGAGTAGAATGTGTGCTTTTATTTAAAATTATCTTTGGGTTCTTTGTGGGACATAGGAATTCGTTCATTCCCCCCCCAAAAAATATATATAGTTCGGCCCCCCCACTAGGTCTAAGGGACAGTAGACCAGCCTCCTGCTGAAAAAGTTTGCTGACCCCTGTGCTATGATCTGGGGTGTGAAGAGCTATAGCCAATATTATTTATCGCATCTGTATAGGCTTGTATCCAACAAAGATGTCCCACTGGTGCAAGGACTTCTGCCTTTTCAACAGGTCTTCCTCTCTCTCCATGCCCCACCTCTGCCCCCTGGGCTCTTGCAAACTTTTGTCCAACCCCTTACCAGCCATTTCAGCTTCAAGGAAAACAAGGTGCTGAAGAAGAAAAGCGTCCAGATGACCGGGCAGATAATCAGGCCCAGCCAGAATATCCGGGCTTCAACTTCGGTGGGGGCAGCTACGGTTGACGGGACCTATGGCGGAGGAAAGGGGGGGGAAAGAGAGGGGTGGGTTACCATCAGCCGAAATCTCTGCAAAAATGACGCAGAATTAAACAGAAATGGGAACTTCTGCCATATATAATCTGATTCTAGGAAAACAGATTCATTTCCTCATTATCGGCAATAAACTTCCTTAAAATTTGGTGTCGTTTGGTGGATATGTTGAACCCATGCATTTAAAAAAAAGGCCTTTTTTTCGTTTACTCAAGAAATATTGGCCACATCATTGTAACGGTCACTGTGGAATTGCATTTTATGCTCATTTTTTCATTTTGATAGACGTTACTTTCATTTGCACATGGCTTTAGGTCTTTAAAAAAAACCCCAACACTAAGCAGTATTTTAAATGAAAAACTGCAATAGATTTCCAGACCCCCCACATCTGGAATCACTTGGCATCAGGTGTGGGACAGATGAGCGTGGTTTGGAGGAAATGGCCTCTATCGCCAAATGTGTAAGAGGGTAGGGTTGTCATTTTTCAAAAAGCAAAAACCAGGACACCCCAAAAGTTGTTGAGCAGATTTGGCATTTAGAAAACATCTAATGGCAGCCCTGATCAGGGAAGTTTTTAATGGCTGATGTTTTATTGTGTTTTTAATATTTTAATATTAAATGTTAATATTTTGTTGGGAGTGGCTGGGGCAACCCAGTCCAGTCAGATGGGTGGCATATAAATAATAAATTTATTATAAAATTATCATTATGTGGACCGCCCTTGCTATACACATAAGATGGCATAAAAATTCCAGGCCTAAATGAGGCAACTGTTGCTTTGTTTCCCTCATTTCGGGTGGCTTGTGTGCATCTAACAGTAGTGTAGCCAAAAACTTAATTGCTTACTATTTGACGAAGTCCTTTCTTCTGTCTGCCATCTATTGGAGGACTCCGAGCAATAATATTGTAGGGGGGAGGAGAAAAAAATTTATCTCCATCCACTTCCCCCCTCCCCATTCTTGACATTACAAACCTCTTCCTGCGCTTTCCCTGTATGTTAGACTAAAGGTAAAGGTACCCCTGCCCGTTCGGGCCAGTCTTGCCAGACTCTAGGGTTGTGCGCTCATCTCACTCTAGAGGCCGGGAGCCAGCGCTGTCCGCAGACACTTCTGGGTCACATGGCCAGCGTGATAAGCTGCATCTGGCGAGCCAGCGCAGCACATGGAACGCCATTTACCTTCCCGCTGGTAAGCGGTCCCTATTTATCTACTTGCACCCGAAGGTGCTTTCGAACTGCTAGGTTGGCAGGCGCTGGGACCGAACGACGGGAGCGCAACCCGCCGCGGGGATTCGAACCGCCGACCTTTCAATCGGCAAGTCCTAGGCGCTGAGGCTTTAACCCACAGTGCCACCCGCGTCCCATGTATGTTAGACTAGTGGTTCCCAAAGTGGTGAGTAACTCACCCTGGGATGCTTGGCATTAGCTAGGATTACAATAGAACCTTGGTTCTCAAACTTAATCCATTCCGGGAGTCCGTGCAACTCCCGAAACTGTTCAGAAACCAAGGCGCGGCTTCTGATTGGCTGCTGAGCTTCCTTCAATCAAGCGAAAGCTGAGTAGGACGTTCAGCTTCCAGGAACGTTCAAAAACCAGAACACTCACCTCTGGGTTTTTGGTGTTCAGGAGCTGATTTGTTTGTCAACTAAGCCATTCGAGAACCAGGGTACCATCAGATTTTGAAAGGCTGGTCTCACTGGGTCATGTCCATCAATTTTGTCAAATTAACTAAACTAATTTAGTCAAATTAACTAACTAATTAGATTGTGAATAAATGTACACTTAATTGTTTCTGTTTTGAATTCTGCTGTGTTATTATCTTCCTTAGGGGGTTGTGTGAGCCACTACAGTCGTACCTTGGCTGTTGAACACCTTGGGACTCATACGTTTTGGCTCCCGAACGATGGAAACCCAGGAGTGAGTGTTCCAGTTTTTGAATATTTTGGGGGGAAGCCGATGCGGCTTCCTCAATTGTTTCCGGTGTTTCCGGTGCGCCTGCGCATTCGGAATGCATTCTGTTCGAAAACCAAAGTACAACTGTATTCTGAATTATGCTTTTTAATAGGGCGTGGGGGGGGCACTGCTGATGTGTTTATGGAATCGGGTGGGGTCTGAAAAAAGTTTGGGAACCACTTAGAATAATAGAATCATAGACTTGGAAAGGACCATGAAGAAGAAGAAGAAGAAGAAGAAGGGGAGGAGGAGGAGGAGTAGTTTGGATTTGATATCCTGCTTTATCACTACCCAAAGGAGTCTCAAACATTCTCCTTTCCCTTCCTCCCCCACAACAAACACTCTGTGAGGTGAGTGGGGCTGAGAGACTTCAGAGAAGTGTGACTGGCCCAAGGTCACCCAGCAGCTGCATGTGGAGGAGCAGGGAATCGAACCCGGTTCACCAGATTACAAGTCTACCGCTTTTAACCACTACACCACACTGGCTCCATGAGGGTCATCCTGTCCAACTCTCTGCAATGCAGGAATCTTTGGCCCAACGTGAGGCTCGAAGCCCCAACCCTGGGAGATTAAGAGTCTCAGAATCTACTAACTGAGCTATTGCCTGCTGCAACACATGGTCCACCAGCAAGGGCCCTTCTATGCTCTGCAAAAGACAAAGTAAAGGAATACCTTTTTCGATTCGTACACCCAGTGGCTCTTCCCGTCCTCATCAATCTGGTTCCACCATCGCAAACCGACCAGCAGCCTTCCAGTGACGTTCTAAATGAGAGGGTGAAAACCAGCCAGCTTGAGAGGTCTGTATTTTTGATTTTTTTTATATAATCATTTTTATTTGATTTCACAAGTGTAAAGATGCAACAATATCAAATACATATCCATATTTAGAGATTTCCCGGAATCTCCAGACATCTCACCATCCCCTCCACGGGTCCTATTGTTAACTTTTTCAACTGCATATTATTTCATAATCTGTATTTTGTATCTGTCCATATTGTCCGCAGTGTTTGTTTTCATCTGCATGTAGTGGTCTCCTAAATAAATGAAAAATGTTTCCCATTCTTTCCTGAAGGTTTTGTCTTCTAGGTTCCTGAGCTTCTGGTTTTTTAAAAAATAAAAGTTATTTTAAACATTTTTTTCAGTTCATTATATATCATTTCCTAGAATGCTTTTATTACCTTACACAGCCACCACATACGGTAAAAGGTACCTTCTTTTTCTTTACATTTCCAGCAGGTATTTGTACTTGCATTTTTGCTAACTTACTAGGAGTTAAATACCACTGGTACACCATTTTCATAGAGAGATCCGTATTTTTGGATCAGGATGCCAGGCTAACTGGGCCACTGGCCTGATCCAGCTTCAGGGCTCTTCTTATGTACTTATGCCACAACGAAGGCAGTGTTGAATGGTGCCCATTGGGACTGCTAGGGAACAACGCAGGAGGACTAACAGTAGGTGGCGCCTGACGGTGCCAATGGAGCCTAGTTTGGTACCTATCCTCCTTCTCCCTGCGGAGCATTACAAGGGCAACACTGAGACTAAGGGGAGGGGAGATGGCAGACTGTTTCACGCCATTGGATGAAAGACAAAATGGCGCAATGTGGCATAATGTTAGAGTTGTGAGATGCCCAGAGCGTCCTTACCTTCACAGACCAGAAGTCGAAGGACAGGAGGAGGAGAATGAGGACGAAACAGGCAATGAAACTTTTGCTGAACCAGTCGCAGACTAGGTAGGCCACGATGGCACTCACTCGGAAAAAGAGGTGGAAGAAGGTGGCCAGAGGGTGCCTAGGAGAGAACGATCCGGAACATATGCTAAGCTGTTTTGTGTTGCATCCCGGAAGTCAAGACCCAAGTTTGGGGCAAGTACTCTCTGGTGAGAGAATCCCAGCAGACAGTTAAAATCACAAAATATGCAGCAAAGTAAAGCATGGAAAGTATAGGCGCAAAACCTTTTAAATGCACCTTTCCAGTGAATTACCATATTTTTCACTCCATAAGACACAATTTTTTCCTCCTAAAAAGTAAGGGGAGATGTCTGTGCATCTTATGAAGTGAATGCTGCGTGGAGGAGTTACGTGTAAGCGGCTCCTGTCCGCTTTGCTGCTTTAAAGTGAGCCATAGAGGAGGGAGGGAAGACAGGAGTTGCCCACTTTGCTGCTTTAAATAGTTTAGTACAACATTTGATTCAAAATATTTTTTCCATGTTTTCCTCCTCTAAAAACTAGGTGCGTCTTATGGTCGGGTGTATCTTATGGAGCGAAAAATACGGTACATATCGGTTCCATCTTAGTCATTCGAACCACATCTATTGCATTTAATGGGCTCTTTGGGATAGCTGCTCAAGTTTGTTCTTAAACAGGAATTGGAATATAATTTCAAAAAAATAAAAATGATGCATGGAAACATTTAAAAACTCTACTTGCAGACAACTTGCAGCAGCCACGCTTGAGATCCTTTCGCTGAAAAGAGACAGAAGCAATGGGTCTCTCATTTCCTCATAGATCTGTATGTTTTGTCTGGTGTTGTTTTTAACAGAAGCCTGGGGTTCCCCTTTGTGGAATATGGTAAAAAATGAAGTTGCATGTGGAGTCGTATTAGCAGCTGTGGTTTAACAACAACACAACAGAAAAGTCCCAAACTTCTCAGCTTTCTATGTACATTGAAAGGTGCAGCTGAGGTTTCAAAAATGGAGCATCTTTTCTGAAGTTCTTATAGTTCATTTAGGGGAGAGTCTCCCCAGTTCCACCGCTGTGAGACTCTTCGAGACTTGAGAAGTTGGTGTGTTCCTGGGGACAGAGCCATCTTTTCCACAGCCTCCCATCTCCAGATTCAAATTTCACTAACAAGGCAACCGAATGCTGGTTGTAGCCAAACAGAATCGTATAAGTAGAAAATATACATAATAATTGCACTTGAAAATAAAAGGCTTGGCCTATGTAATAAATAAAGCATGCATTAAAAAAAACCACACAAAAACATAGAATCTTAAATTTTGAGGGTGACCACTTGGCCTTGTCTAGGCAGGGAAAGCTCCCTGGTGAATTTAGCTTGGTTAATTTAGCTGTATTAAGCATTATGCGCCTGTCCAAACCAGACAACAGCTATCAAATCATATTGATGTCACTGAGGGTAGAAAATTTTCTCCAGATATTTTTGGTTAGGTGTGTCATACAATCCTCTGCCCAGGGTCAAGTGCATATGCAAAACTGCTGATTTTCTTAAATCGCCCTTCAAAAATCTCACATGTAACGTAACAAATGTTATGGCTAATATGGATTGATATAAAATATAGACTACGGAATAATAGGCGGTTTAAAATGCTGACAAAAGGACCCATGAAGGGGATGGGGGGGGGGGAAGTATTGTGATTCAAAGTAACATCTGTATATGGATATGCATTGGGACTGTTATAAAATTGTATTTGTAAAA
This sequence comes from Podarcis erhardii, assembly GCF_964252035.2. NCBI lineage: Eukaryota > Metazoa > Chordata > Lepidosauria > Squamata > Lacertidae > Podarcis > Podarcis erhardii. Next base: position 46,542,716 of record NC_138503.1, on the reverse strand, counting down.
TCAAATAAAAATGATTTCAAAAAAATAATAATAAAATGGACTGAGGCTGGGTGGGGAGCAGAAAGTGTAGATTTTGGCAATTTCCCCTAAAAATAGCCCAAAAACTTCTTTCTGTTGCTGCTGCTGCTGTTTGGATCTTGCAAAAAACGGCTCAACAACTTTGGGCCAAACTAATAAAGCTCAATCAAAATCCTGCCAGTTCTATTCGTTCCACACTTGAAAGCAATTGTTTAAGTGTGGCAGCTCCTACCTTCTGGAACTCCCTGCCCATTGACTTTAGACAGGGGTCTCCCCTGTACTCCTCTTGAGGGCTGCTACAGCAACAGGATTAGGGACATGGGTGGCGCTGTGGTCTAAACCACTGAGCCTCTTGGGCTTGCTGATCGGAAGGTCGGCAGTTTGAATCCCCGCGACGGGATGAGCAGGGACACCCCTGATTTATAGAAGCAGTCCCGGTTTCTGATTTGATCCTGGAATGTCCCGCTTTTCCTTAGGATGTCCCCAATTCCATTGGAGAAATGTTGGAGGGTGTTGAGTTATCTGATCCCTGAGCCATCTGAAGGCAATCCTGTATAGTGGTACCTCAGGTTAAGTACTTAATTCGTTCTGGAGGTCCGTTCTCAACCTGAAACTGTTCTTAACCTGAGGTACCACTTTAGCTAATGGGGCCTCCCGCTGCTGCCGTGCCGCCGCCATGTGATTTCTGTTCTCATCCTGAAGCAAAGTTCTTAACCTGAGGTTCTATTTCTGGGTTAGCAGAGTCTGTAACCTGAAGCATACCTGAGGTACCACTGAATAAGGAAGGGTTTTTTAAATGTTTAATGTTTTATTATGTTTTTATATATGCTGGAAGCTGGCCAGAGTGGCTTGGCCAACCCAATAAGATGTGTGGGGTATAAATAATAAAATTATCATTGTGGAATGGGATGTCCCTATTTTGATCAGAGAAATGTTGGAGCGTATGTAAATAATAAAATCAATTTACTTCATTTACCTGATTTTTGCTTTCCTTAAGGCCAATTCCTCTTCGTTTCCAAAGTCAAGAGACACGTCTTCAGTGTCGTCTGCTAAAGTCTGGAAAAGACACACGAGCACACATGCATTTTTAAAAAAGTACTAATCAAAGGAAGGATGTAGTGGAAATTCCTTCCTTCCTTCGCTGTTGATGTCATGCATGAGCCTCTTTTCCCAAAGACCAGAAGTCCACCATGCAGAATCAACTGAATCAGGAAGGGGGATGAGATTCATCCCCACAGAAGGCAGTGATAGCCGCCAATCTAGATGGCTTCAAAAAGAATTAAATGACATAGAATGAATTGAAAAATATGTTTAAAATAATGTCTGTAAAAACAACCACCCAGAAGCTTTCCTTTAGGGAATTATAGGGACAGAACTACCCAAACTGTATTGAAATTTATTCGCGTGTGTGACTACAGTGGCAAGAATGTTACTTGCCCAAAAATGGAAAGAAGAGAAATCCCTGTGGATGCAAAAAATTATGGCAAATACACAGAAGTGGCGAAACTTACCGGAAAAATACGAAAACAAGATAACAAACTTTTTATAAAAGAATGGAAATGGTTTATTGAATATTTACAAAACGAACTGTAAACGGATAAGAACATTGGCAGGATTATTGTAATAAGCTGCAGTTTTATAAGGGTATATATTTAAGGCAGATGAATAAATGACCAAATTAAGAGTTAATTTGGATTTGCAGATAATATTAAAAATAAATTTAAGGAACCGCAGAAAGACGGGGAAGGAAGTCAAATTTTGAAATGTTAAAATGATTGTAAAATTATTGAAATGTATAAAACCGAAAATCTATCTATATCTATGAATTAAAGAAAGTAATGGATGAAAGGGCTAGCGATGGCTACATTGGCATTGCCCTGTCTCTATAGCTGGTGGCTGCCATGCCTCTGAATACCAATTGCTGGAAACCACATGAAAGGAGAATGCTCTCATGCTCCAATTCTGCTTGCTAGTTTCCCACAAGCATCTGGTTGGCCACTGTGAAAATAGGGTGCTGGACTTGGTGGGCCATTGGCCTGATCCAGCAGGCTCTCCTTATGAAATTGCCTGCAGGAAAGCATTTACTCAAGCAGGTTCAATGTGTGAAAAAGAAATACAGCGGTACCTCGGGTTAAGAACTTACTTCGTTCTGGAGGTCCATTCTTAACCTGAAACTGTTCTTAACCTGAGGTACCACTTTAGCTAATGGGGCCTCCCGCTGCCACCTCACGATTTCTGCTCTCATCCTGAGGTAAACTTCTTAACCCGAGGTACTATTTCTGGGTTAGCGGAGTCTGTAACCTGAAGCGTCTATAACCTGAAGAGTCTGTAACCCGAGGTGCCACTGTACATCCAAGCGCCGTTCACACACATCCAGTAATTCAGTAGCTGGGAATCCACAAACAGAACCAGCAAGGCCAATTACTTCACACCCAAAAGAATTCATTTGGCCTCCAGCTGGAAATCTGAACCTCCAGGGGAATTAGGAAAGGCGTTTATTACATTGGGAGTGGCTGAAATGAATCTGAAAGTTGCATGGCCACAGGAGGTCCAGTTCTGGGGGAAAGTGCAGCCAGGCATGGGATGTCATCTCTGAGGAATGTTTTTCCCAGCAAACGGGGGAATTATCTTTCCAAATGTGGGAAAGGGAGGAGGGTTAAAAGAAGGCAGCACGCAGCCAGTGTGAACCCCCTGGAACATTCCCCCGTTGTGTTTTGGCACAAAGCAGATGGGAAGCTTAAAATGGTTGGGTGGTGGGTGACTTTAGGAGGAAATGGAAGCCAGTAAGGTGAAGGGGACCAAACAATCGCCCCGAACAACTATGCTCGGTTGCTCTAGTCTAAGGCATGCAGTAAGGAATCCTGGACCTGCCAGACATTGCTGAACCACAACTCCCATCATCCCATTGGTCACAATTGCTGGTGATGATGGGAATTGTAGTTCAGCAGAAGCTCAACATCAAAAAAAGGAAGATCATGGCCACTGGGCCCATCACCTCCTGGCAAATAGAAGGGCAAGAAATGGAAGCAGTGAGAGATTTTACTTTCTTGGGCTCCATGATCACTGCAGATGGTGACAGCAGCCACGAAATTAAAAGACACCTGCTTCTTGGGAGAAAAGCGATGACAAACCTAGACAGCATCTTAAAAAGCAGAGACATCACCTTGCCAACAAAGGTCCGTATAGTTAAAGCTATGGTTTTCCCAGTAGGGATTTATGGAAGTGAGAGCTAGACCACAAAGAAGGCTGATTGAAAAAGAATTGATGCTTTTGAATTATGGTGCTGGAGGAGACTCTTGAGAGTCCCATGGACTGCAAGAAGATCAAACCTCTCCATTCTGAAGGAAATCAGCCCTGAGTGCTCACTGGAAGGACAGATCCTGAAGCTGAGGCTCCAATACTTTGGCCACCTCATGAGAAGAGAAGACTCCCTGGAAAAGACCCTGATATTGGGAAAGATGGAGGGCCCAAGGAGAAGGGGACGACAGAGGACAAGATGGTTGGATAGTGTTCTCGAAGCTACCAGCATGAGTTTGACCAAACTGTGGGAGGCAGTGGAAGACAGGAGTGCCTGGCGTGCTCTGGTCCATGGGGTCACGAAGAGTCGGACACAGCTAAACGACTAAACAACAACAACAAGCACCCAGAGGGCCAAAGGTTAAGGGCATAAGAAGAGTCCGCTGCATCAGGCCAGTGGACCGAATGGTCCAGCATCCTGTGCTGGAACTCCTATTTGGGGACTTCCCTGGCCCCTATTTGGGGGCTTCCCATGGGCTTTTTTCTGGTCCATGTAGGACCAGTCTGGATAGTTATCCTTGGTGAAGACTTGACATTTTTATCCCCCCAAAATGTTTATGGACCTTTGTTGGCAAGGTGATGTCTCTGCTGCATTATTATTACAGTATTATTATTGAATAGGATGTCCCTATTTTCATCAGAGAAATGTTGGGGCCAACAGTGGGAAGATCACAAGCAGGACTTGAGTTCAAAAAGTACTCTCCTCTCTTGCGGCTTCTAGCAACTCGTATAATTCTTTTAAATTAACTGCTTCCCCACATCTAGCCTAGCTCAACCAATCAAAAGAATAGAAGAGCAGCTTGCTGGATCAAGCTGAAGACCCATCAAGTCCAATATCCTGTTTTCAGAGCAGCCAACCAGATGTGTATTATGGGAAACGCGCAAGCGGGAACAGAGCTCAAGAGCACTCTGCCCTCCTATGGTTTCCATGAGAATTTAAGAAAAGCCCTGTGGGCCAAGCCAATGGCCCATATAGTCCAGCATCCTGTTATCACAGAGGCTGACCAGGTATTCACAAGAGAAACCCATGAGCAGGATCCGAGCACAAAAGGACTCCCCCCCACAACTGCGATTTCCAACAAACCGATATTCAGAAGCATGGCTGCCACTTTGTTCAGACACAGACTTCTTGCGGTTAGGAAAGTGACAGGAAATGGGTTGAGATGTGGTATGGGATGAGCAAACAATTAACAGGAAGATTTATGAACTGCAAAAAAAAAAAAAGCCTGAGGAGTTTTATGGGTTTTTTTTAGCATTGGTTTGCTGTGCCAGGGAAACCGAGCTCTTCAAACTGCTTCAGTTGCGCAAAGCTAAATTTCCAGGAGGCCCTTGAGTTCCTTCTGCAAAGTGGAGGTGACCAAAGTTAAAATATTTAATGAGGCAGCCCAACAGCTGTTTCACAATGTAAGTAGTTTTGCAAAGAGACAACTAAGAAAGCTGTGCAGATGTTTTTTTTTAAAAAAAAAAATATGTTGTGTTCAACAGCAAAAGCGACACAAATTGGAATTGGGCTGGTCTTCCCGTCGGAAATTAGAACTATTTAAAGGCAACTTAGGCTTCTTATAGCTGGTTCATTTAAAGCACACCCAGTCAAAAAATAAATAAATCATGGGAGTTGTGGTTTACCCCTAGCAGTTTTACGAATCTCAGCACCTGGAACAAACTACAGTTTCCAGGGTTCTTAGGTGAGTGCTGCAAATGTATGTCATGTACATTGCCTAATAATAATAATAGTAATTCATTACTTATACCCTGCCCATCTGGCTGGGTTTCCCCAGCCACTCTGGGCGGCTTCCAACAGAACACTAAAATACAATAACCTATTAAACATTAAAAGCTTCCCTAAACAGGGCTGCCTTCAAATGTCTTCTAAAAGTTTGGTAGTTGTTTTTCTTTTTGCCATCTGGTTATTCCCAAATGAGGCTGCCTTCCTTTTCACAGTGAAAGCCTTGCCAGCTCGCACCAAACATTTCCACACTGACTGAGGCCCCGCAGCTTCACTGTCACACCTATGCACCCTGTAGGCCCATTGACAACAACAACCCATAATACTCCCCTCCCCATTTGACACTCTCCTGCCCATGGCCCCCTGCAGCTTGCGGCATTTCTCCTTCCCCTCACCTGCTTCATCATTGCAGCCTGGGCTCCTTCCCTCCTTTCCCTTCCTCTTCTCTGTGGCTCTGCGGATGTGATGTGATGCTCAAGCCACCTTCTCCTTCCTGGCCGGTTGCTATGGAGACGGGAGTGCAATGATGCAGGGAGATGCAGGAGAAGAAGGCAGGTTGGGCAGGCTGATGGACGTGGCCAAGCTGGGTTGCAGGGAGGGGCACATGCCCTCCCTAAATCAATAAAAATAGATAGGGAGCTGAGGTTCTCCCCCCCCCGACAAAAGGCCTGCCCCCCCAAATCCTGGTTACCCCCATGAAGGCTTATGGGAGAAGAGGAGAGATGGAAGGAAGGTGTTGTGCTGGGAGGAAGGACAACTTGAGAGCAGAGTGGGAGGGTTTGCTTGGATTTGTGGGGGGTGGGGTGGGTGAGGTAGGGGAGTTAACTGTCATCAGATTAAGAGCAGCTTTGCGAAAGGGCAGATTTGGGGACTGTATACTGCTGACAGGTGCCTCTAATTTTAAAGGGCTTAAAAACAAACAAAAAACAGTCCATTAAGTTCTTATAAATATCTTTATTAGCTTGCAGCCAACACCAGTCCTACTTAGAGTAGCCCCCTTGGTAATGATAGACATGGGTTCCACAGGGTCATATATTTCTGATTACAGGTAGGTAGCTGTGTTGGTCTGCCGTAGTCGAAACAAAATAAAAAAAAAAATCCTTGCAGTAGCACCTTAGAGACCAACTAAGTTTGTTATTGGTATGAGCTTTCGTGTGCATGCACACTTCTTCAGATACCTTCTTATACTTCTAATCTGAAGAAATGCATAATAAGTGATAAGAACGAAAAACAATCAGAGGTCTTGACGGAAGTCCCAAAAAAAATTGTATAAGATGAGAAGTTCTGTTGTATGAATGTTAATTAATATGTTAAAAACTAATAAAAATGCTTTTTTAAAAAAAGATTTACTCCTGAGCCTTTTCTTCTCCTGAAGATATCCGACAAGGTAGCGGAGATTAAGGACCAGAGTTCTCCTCCTACATGCATGGGCTCGCTTCCCAGCTTGATGAGCCCCATCTGCCCATAAATCAGGATGAATGCTCAACAAATAAATAACCTGGGACAGTGGCAGGTGAAGCCTCTCAGGGACAGAAGCCTCTGCCCATAAGGGTGGGGTGAGGGTGGGGTCTCAGAACAGGTCTTGGTGTTTCGATTTCTGGGAATGGAGTTGAGCGATGACCTAGCCTGGGGAGAAAACAGTAAAGACCTGATGAAGAGAGCACAGCAGAGGTTATATTTTTTGAGAATCCTCCGGAAAAACAATCTCTCAAAGGACCTGTTGATGGCATTTTACCATTGTACTGTGGAGAGTGTATTAACTTACGGTCGGTGTGTGTGGTTTGGGAGCTGCACGGTCAGGGGAAAAACAATGCTGTCCAGGGTTGTAAAGATTGCGGAGAGAATAACTGGGTACACTCTTCCTACCTTGGATCAAATCTATGCTTCCAGGTGCCATAAGAAAGCTGCAGAGATAGTGCAGGATAGTGCACGGAGCCTGCGTGCGCCCAAGCCACCATGTCTTTCCCAGGAGAGACGCGTGGCTCAGGTGCACTGCAGGCCCCGCGGTGAGTGCTGCCCACCATTTTGTCACCCCCATCAGTGGGGACACCCGGGCATCTCTGGCAGTGCTGTGCACCAAAAGTCTCTTAACTTCAAAGAGAGAGAGAGAGAGAAGGTGTGGGAGGGAGAAAGCTTAAATTAACATTTGCTAGAGCTTGAAATCAGATACTCTGCTCCTAAGGTTAGGGATGGGTGAATCTGCAGGGCATAGTCCAACCACCATATAAGGTAAAAAGGTAAAGGTAAAAGGTAAAGGACCCCTGGACGGTTAAGTCCAGCCAAAGGCGACTACGGGGCTGCAGCGCACATCTTGCTTTCAGGCTGAGGGAGCCAGCGTTTGTCCACAGACAGCTTTCCGGGTCATGTGGCCAGCAAGACTAAACCAATTCTGGCTCAACTGGACACCATGACGGAAACCAGAGCACACAGAAACGCCGTTTACCTTCCTGCCGCAGTGGTACCTATTTATTTACTTGTGCTGGTGTGCTTTTGAACTGCTAGGTTGGCAGGAGCAGGGACTGAGCAACGGGAGCTCACCTTGTTGCGGGGATTCAAACCGCCGACCTTCTGATCGTCAAGCCCTAGAGGCTCAGTGGCTTAGACCACAGCGCCGCCTGCATCCATATAACAGGGTTTCCCAACATCCAGAATTTCCTGGACATAGCCGGGATCCGGCTGTCGGAAACAGTGTAACGTCTGGGAAAACGCCATGTCAGAAGTGTAGAATTTGGTGGATTTTCTTCAAAGATTTTGCAAAAAAAAAAAAAAAAGAAGAAGAAGCTCAACCACCTTTGGGTCTGGATTTTCACTTTTTGAAATATGGCAACCCTACTATGTAAGCTTTCTGCTAGCAAATCAGGATGAATGCTGAATAAACAGGTCATCTGTGGGAGCCCCTATATTTTATATTGCATTACATTAAGGGGGAGGGTGGCTCAGTGGTGGAGCATCTGCCTCGCACACAGAAGGTTCCAGGTTCAATCCCTGGTGTCTCCAGGCAGAGATGGGAGAGGCACACTGCCTGAAACCCTGGAGAGATGCTGCCAGTCAGTGTAGACAATGCTGAGCTGGATGGACCACTAGCCCAGCTCAGTCTGAGACGGCTTCCTGTGTTCTTATGTTCATGCTGATGTATTCATGCTGCTTGTTGACACCAGGCCCCCAAAAGAGCATACCAGGAAGAAGAAACAAATGTTTATTCTCCAACATTTCTCTAATTAAAATAGGGACATAATAATAATTATGTTGCTCATATTATTAATAATAATAATAATAATTCTGTTGGGCGGTTCCCAACAGAATATTAAAAACAAAATAAAACAGCAAACATTAAAAACTTCCCTAAACAAGGTTGCCTTCAGATGTCTTCTAAAAGTCAGATAGTTCTTTATCTCCTTGACATCTGATGGGAGGGCACCACCACCGAGAAGGCCCTCTGCCTGGTTCCCTGTAGCTCCACTTCTCACAGTGAGGGAACTGCCAGAAGGCCCTCGGAGCTGAACCTCAGTGTCTGGGCTGAACGATGGGGGTGGAGACACTCCTTCAGGTATACTGGAAAAAGCAGGATATTCCGGGATCAAATCAGAAACCAGGATAGCTTCTGTAAATCTGGGATTGTCCCGGGAAAATAGGGACCCTTGGAAGGTCTGGACAAATAGGTAACAAATAGTCAAACCAGTCCAAAACTAGCTATTGCCCTTTATGATTTAATTTCAGAAAGACAGGCTTGCTCCTGAATCAGGCTCACTGCTATGCTGGACCGAGTGCAGCAATTTTCCAATGAGTCTCCCTGTCCAGAGAATCTGGTTGTTAGTTGTTCAAGCGTAGGATAAGGGCCACATGCATACAAACCCACATTTCACAAAAATAACTTCACTGTTCTTTAAGGGAGGGGCGGAATAATAGCTGAGCTGCCTCCGCCCACTAGGTTGTTTCGGTTTTTAAAAGGTCTTTTTGCTTTCTGATTATTTGCAAGATCCTTTCGCTTACAATCATAGAATTGTAGAGTTGAAAGGAACCACGAGAGTCATCTAGTCTAACCCTCTGCAATGCAGGAATGTTTTGCCTCATCTTTTGCTTGAACACACAACCCTTAGATTATGAATCTCATGCGTTACTGACTGAGCAACCCACAGGGCTTCGTGCTCTTGACATATTTTAATCGCTGACCTCTGAAGCTGAAACTTGTCTTCAATGTTTATCCAAGTGGTTGCCGTGCCAGCGCTAACCTGTTGATCTGGGAGGGAAGCGTTTTGTAGAAAACAGAGCGGAAAAATCACGTGACTTCTGAGAACTCAGGCCCACTATCTAACAGAAGGCAATATACTGTAGGCAAAAGGAAATCTTTTTGGCAGTTACCTCTGGCAACCTCCCAGTTTCAGAAAGCTTAAGAAGTTAACCATGTCAAAGTCGTCTCTGAGCAAGGAAGGAGGAGGAAGTCCATTCATTTTGCATTGCAAGCTGAAGCTATTAAATTTGCATCTCCTGAAACAGTATGAGAACCAAAACATAGCCGTTGTATGCATACCCTCCAACATTTCTCCGATAAAAATAGGGACGTCCTATTCAATGATGATGATAATAATATTAATAATAATTTCATTTTTTATACCCCACCAGTCGGGCCAGGATCGGTGCAATATGCTCAAACCTTCTTGCCCCGTGAGGAAGCTGGCTACCGAATTCTGCACCAGTGAAGCTTCCGAACCACCTTCACAGACAGCCCAATGTATAACACATTGCAGTAATCTATCCTAGAGGGTACCAGAGCATAGGCAGAGGTTTTCGAACAGAATTCAAAGTGTTGCTGCTGACCTTTAAAGCCCTAAAGGTCAGTAGGCTCTGTAGACCCGAAGGTGTGTCTCCACCCCCGTGATTCAGCCCGGACACTGAGGTCCAGCGCCGAGGGCCTTCTGGTGGTTCCCTCACTGTGAGAAGTGAGGTTACAGGGAATCAGGCAGAGGGCCTTCTCAGTAGTGGTGACTGCCCTGTGGAACACCCACAAGGCGCAGCTTCACAGGTGAGGCCGACTGGTAACTCACAGCACCTGGTGGCAAGAGCCAGGAAGGGATATAAGGTCAGCATTTCCCTTTGGCTCTTTGCCACAGCAACACGTTTCCTGCCTTGCTGCATTTGGCTCCTTGACCCCTTGCTTCTTGATCCTCGGACCCTTGACTTCATGACTCCTTCTTCTTGATCCGTTGACCCTTGACTTTGTAATTCCTTGCTTCCTGACCCTTGGACCATTGGCTTCGTGACTCCTGGATTCTGGACCCCTGTTCCTGCTCCCACCCTGCCATCTTGCCCCCGGTCCCGATGTCCCCAGCCGGGACTTCGGTTGCCCATGAACCGGACCGTGACACATGGCTTCTTCCCCCAAAGAATCCTGGAAGTGTAGTCCATTAAGGGAGTGCTGAGAGTTGTTTGGAGAGACCCCTGTTCCCTTCCCAGAGTGGCTTAGGAATCAATCCCTCTTCCCAGGGGATGCATGGAATTGTAGCTTGGATAGGGGGCCTCCCTACGACTCTCAGCACCCTTAGGAAACTATGGCTCCCGCAATTCTTTGGGGGGTTACTATGACTATTAATGTGGCCTAAATGTGGTCTCAGCACACCATAGATATTGACAGTTTCGTTTGCAACAGCTTTCCTCCATGGTCTGTGGTCTTCTCATGAGCATCTGCTTGGTCACTGTGAGACCGGGATGGGGAGCCAGATGGACCCTGAATTCTTCTTCATAGGTGCCACACATGGTTTGAAGATATTTCTTGCTGCGCTAGCATTAAATCAAAGCATTGTGGTTAGATTTAGTTGGTAGTCATATTCATAACTTCAATTAAATGAGGAAATGCACTTGCCAGAGTCCTGAGAAACTGTTGCTACAGCTCTCTTTTTCACTTCAACTTTTTGCGTGTTTTCTTCTACATGCATACACAATAAGTGTCAACAATCCGGAGTCAGTCTCAAATCCTCTTCGCACCGTTGACGTCCCCGGCATGGATCTCTTCGGGAAGATCTTGCCAGGGGTCAGAGGAATCGTCTGTGATGCATCACCCATCCAGATTCAGGCACTTTTAGACCTCATGTTGGAAGGAGGAGTCATATCCAAGGAATACTACCAGACGTTGCTCCACGAAAGGGACAGAGAGGATCTAGCAAGGAAGATTTCGTTGACCTTGGTGGAAAAATCGGCCATGCAATTGAGCCAACATGGTGCAGCATCAGCTAGAAGCATGAGTAGTAAGTTTGCTTTTTCTTCCTTTATCATACACTTGCTCAACATTTTCAGTGCAGAAATTCTGCCGTCCATCCGTTCTCAGTTCTGCGAGTGATGGGATGCACTGTGTGTCTTATTTATCAATGGACAGTCCTCTATTCCAAAGGCATTTCTGGGCAAAGGAGCCTTTCATTTTAAGGGCTACCCAGTCCAGTAAAGGAAAATGACCAAATACTTAGCAGGCTGTCACATGGATGATGGAGCAAGCTTGTTTTCGGCTGCTCCAGAGGGTAGGACTCTGCAGGAATTTTATTTCCTGGCAGGTAGGACACTTGAATGAGTCCTTTCTGAATACACTCTCTTGCACGATGTAACTTAATCTGCAAGTATTTGGTTCTTTGCTTGCAACTCGGAGTTCAGCAAAGCCAAACAGGCTCTATTGTCTTGATACACCTGTATAGGACATTTCACAGAAACTCTGATGTCCTGAAACAGTTGCATCAACCATTCACAATCCATGAGTGAAAATGACAGGGCATTGAGTTCTGCTTTACAGGAACTTAGGCTTACTGTCGCCTGCTTTTTGCACAGCCAGTCAAACAGACAGTGGTTGTACATGTAGCACACTCCAGAAGTGCTGGTACCATCCGTGGTGTCACTTCCAAAACTAGTATCTGCAAAGATTTCAAGACATCCAGTCTTCTGACTTGTGAACCTCAGTCTGTAGTGCAAAGTCCCCTTCAAATAGTGGGCTATGCGCTTCAAAGCTTTCCAATCCTGAACAGTAGGACTGTTGGCATGTCTGCACCAATGGATTCAAATGACAAGAAAAGGGATTGCGGGGAAAAACATTAGGAAGAAGTTCCTGGTGATAAAAGCCATTTGACAGTGGAATGTGGATTCCTTCGGAAGGTGGTGGACTGTCCTCCATTGAACGTTTTTAAACAAAGGTCAGGTGGCCATCTGCCCATGATTATTTCATTATGAGTCCCTCATTGCAATGAGTCAAAATAGAGAACCCTTAAGGGTTTTATGACCCTAAGAAGAGAGAGCAGGGACTTTGAGGTTGCACATCAATGTTTAGCACCTGGAGAGCAGATGCAGAAGGCAATAGGGGAGACTGAATCTATCAATTTCCCTCAGTTTCGCCTTTTCCCAATCCTAAATTCAGTTCTCTCCATTTCCGCATTAGGTTACGGTTTACTGATTTTTAAAGTTCTCTTGAAAATTCATCAACGGATCCCTCCTGATCCACGCAAGTCTGTGTTCAGATTTCGCCTGCACCGCCCACATTTTTGCAAAGCAATCTTCTCTCGCTTTTCACAAATAGATGTGTTTTGTACGCATTTTACCTGAGCATCACGTGCATTTCCTTTGAGCTTGTTTGGCACTGCGGCATTTGGAGAAGTCCGGATGCCGGGGGTTGGGCTGTGTTTTGGTTCCTGTATTGTTTTAGAAAGTGAAGATTAGGGGCAGTTTGCCTTCAGATCCAAACTGAATCAAATCACTTCCCCATCCCTTGCAGGCACGATCCCTTTAGCCAGCAGTGATCTGGGCACAGAGTTGGGTGCTTCAGGGGCATCAGATATGAAACCACATCTGGGTCAGGGCTCAGAGCTGGCTGCAGAAGATGGGAAGATGTTGTGCCTGAGGCAGCTGAGCTATAACTCCCAGAGGAAGCTCCTAGACCAGGGGTCAGCAAACCTTTTCAGCAGGGGGCCGGTCCACTGTCCCTCAGACCTTGTGGGGGGCTGGACTATATTTTGCGGGGAGGGAAATGAACAAATTCCTATGCCCCACAAATAACCCAGAGATGCATTTTAAATAAAAGCACACATTCTACTCATGTAAAAACACGCTGATTCCCGGACTATCTGCGGGCTGGATTTAGAAGGCGATTGGGCCGGATCCAGCCCCCGGGCCTCAGTTTGCCCACCCATGTCCTAGACCACCTTCTTCTTTGGCGATTCATCGTAGCCGAGTAATAATAATAATAATAATAAATACTTTATTATTTATACCCGGCCCATCTGGCTGAGTTTCCCCAGGTACTCTGGGCGGCTCCCAATCAAGTGTTAAAAACAATACAGCATTAAATATTAAAAACTTCCCTAAACAGGGCTGCCTTCAGATGTCTTTTAAAGATAGGATAGCTGCTTATTTCCACAGGGCGGGCGCCAGTTTTTTTTGCCAGTTTTCTAGAAGAGACATCTGGTTGGCCGCTGTGAGGACAGGATGCTGGCGGGATATAAATAAAAACAAAAATAATGTTCTGAGTTTGGGTGTTAAGCTGGGTGCCAGACCCTCTCATCTCTGGAACCAGGTAGTGTTAGAAATGAATCACAGCTTCTCATTCTTGGACTAGCCAGGATAGCCTGAGGGTGATTGGCAGGATGATGATGATGATGATGATAACAACAACAACAACAACAACAACAACAACAACAACAACAATTTATACCCCGGCCGAGACCAGGCTCAGGACGGCTAACACCAAATATATAATACATTAAAAACACAAAATCAGACGATTAGTTTAAAATACAATTCGAATCACATTTAAAATCAAAATAAAATTAAGTGGGAACCCGCGAATCATAACCGTAGAGATAAGGAATTAAAAGTTCACCAGGTCCGGCCACTTGTGCTGGTCCCATATGGGCAGATAGAAAGCGTCATGGAGGCCACTTACATACAGGGTCCCATAGAAATTATGAGCCATTAAGGAGCACTAAGGGGCATGGCGCAAGACTGCAAATGGGTAGGGGCCCCCTCCCTCGAGAAATAAAGCCAGAGTTTAGAATAGGGAGTTTTAGAGGGGTTAATGTGACTTAGAAGTGAAGCAGCAAGCTGCAGAGAGAGTCAATTAGAGAGTCAGAGGCAATGTTTGATTTCTGCTTGGAATCAAAGCCTGTGGCTTTGGGAGAAACAAGACAGTCTTGCGGTGTTCATAATGCTATGGAAACCCTCCATCGAAGGCTCAGGTTGCAAATAGATGTGTAAATAAGCAAAATATCCTAAAGACATCAGAGGCTCTGCTGTGCCTCATTCCCAAAAGGAAATGCGAACCCTGGCGGGCAGGTGTGGAAGATTCCTGGTCCTGAATGAGGTAACTGTGCCCCTAAAGGAACAAGTGTGCAACCTGGGAGTCATTTTGGACCCACCGCTGTCCATGAAGTCGCAGGTTAATTCTGCTTCCAAGGTGGCTGTCTACCAGCTCTATCTGGTATGCTTGCTGAGACCCTACCTGCCTGCGCACTGTCTCGCCAGAATGGTGCATGCTCTGGTTATCCCCTGCTTTGACTACTGCAACACACTCTACGTGGGGCTACCTTTGACTCGGAAACTACAACTAATCCAGAATGCAGCAGCCAGACTAGTGATTGGGAACTGCCACCGGGACCATATAACACCAATCCTGAAAGACCTACATTGGCTCCCAGTATGTTTCTGAGCACAATTCAAAGTGTTGGTGCTGACCTTGAAAGCCCTAAACTGCCTTGGTCCTGTATACCTGAAGGAGCGCTCCACCCCCATCGTTCAGCCTGGACACTGAGGTCCAGCACCAAGGGCCTTTTGACGGTTCCCTCCCTGCGAGAAGTGAGGTTACAAGGAACCAGGCAGAGGGCCTTCTCGGTAGTGGCACCCGCTTTGTAGAACGCCCTCCCATCAGAAGGAGATAAAGAACTTTCTGACTTTTAGAAGACATCCGAAGGCAGCCCTGTTTAAGGAAGTTTTTAATGTTTGATGTATTATGTGTTTTAGTTTGCTGGAAGCTGCCCAGAGTGACTGGGGAAAACCAGTCAGATGGGTGGTACATAAAGAATAAGAATTCTTATTCTTATTCTTATTCTTATTCTTATTCTTATTCTTATTCTTATTCTTATTACATCACTTGGAGGTAGGGGTGGTATGGAGCAATAATAATTAGTCATTCTGTTGGAGTTAATGTGGGAGTGTACCGCAGGCTTCCTGAACACAGCATGGCAAGATAAATTTGGATCACAAGCAACAAAATAGGACCGAAAGTGAAAATAAAGCACACTCCTGCCTACTTTCACTTCTGCTCTCATGAGCTGCATGTTGCATGGACGGTGAACAGAGGGTCTCATGTGGTGGTCTCTTTTTATTCCTGTTCTGTCTTGACATTCAAGGGGGGAGAGCAGAGCAGAGGGCTCTCCCAGTGTCCGGTAAGTTTCTGGCTTTGCAAGGTCTCCTTGAAGGACGGACTGTGGGTTTGTTTATTTCTTTTGCAGCGAGGCAGATTAGGAAACTACCGTAAATGGGGCTGCCTTCAGAGTTGTGCAACAGGTGGCATATTTAATGTGTGCACCGGCTCTTGACCGGTGGTGCCAGAATAAAAGGGGATTTCCTATTTTGTCCCCTTTCCGGGATTTCCCCAGTATTGTGATGGCCAGCACCAAACTCCCCACTTCTGGGGTTGTGCAGAGAGAGAGAGAGAGGGGGGGGGGGAGGAGAGGGATCAGAGAGATCACTTTAATTAGTTCCTCTTCTGTTACACGACTGAGCTGCTTCTTGAGCATCTCAGTTGTAAAACCTGCACCTTGCAGATTTTCAGAATGGGACCATTTGACAGTCAGCTTCTCCAAGGTCAGTTTTCCTCCTCTTTCCCATCTGCTCCACATGGCCTTCTTTCTGAAGAGCATCACCTCCTTTTCACCTCCTGTTCCCTGCTTTGCCTACTGGAAAATCTTTGGGTGCAGGGCAGTGCTTTCCACGGTTTGGGGATTGGTTTGTTTTTCGTTGCCTCCTCTGGGAAAGTCTATCTGAGCCACAGCAAATCCAAACAGCTGTTACTTTGCTTTCTTGTCCTCACCTGGGAAATTGTTCTCTTTATTTCGCACCCGGGGTTTTTTTGCCCTCAGAGGCACGGTTGCCTTATGTGGTTTGCTAGATTTGTTTTTGTTCCGAGCCTCCAGGCAGGGGCTCAGTGCTGCGGTCCTATTGCTTGGATACTGGAAATGAGGCGCTGGCAACTGGGTGGGGTTCTTTTGGTAAGCTCGTTGGCAAGGCCTGTGCCAGCCTTTGGGAGCTTGGCATGATGCCAACAGCGGGACTCACACACATGCACCCTCCGGCCAGGTCAGGACTTGGTCTGATCGCAGCAGCAGCCGTGAGCGCCACTTGTTTCCTCTGCTGCCACCACTAGGGGCAGCATCACTCTGTGCCCTCCACTGGGGCCCCAGACAT
This sequence comes from Podarcis erhardii, assembly GCF_964252035.2. NCBI lineage: Eukaryota > Metazoa > Chordata > Lepidosauria > Squamata > Lacertidae > Podarcis > Podarcis erhardii. The sequence goes on along the minus strand of NC_138503.1, from coordinate 46,526,248 downwards.
ATTTCAACTGTGAATGGGTAGCAGTGCTCTCGAGTGCTCTGCTTGCATCCAGAGACCCAGCGGGAGGATGAAGGGCGCCACAAATGAGTGGGGCTGGTGAAGGGGCTCCTGTGTCCCTCAGCCGCTGCTCAATCTGGCCGACTTGCTGGAGCCGGGCCTGCTTATCAGGTTCACCATGGGGGAAAGGGTTAAATCCAGTATAACAGACAGAAGGGAAATAGAGGAGGGCGTTTTCATGCCAACGGCGTTGTGCAAACACTGCGTAAATCTTGCACGGGTGGAGGGAACAGAATGAGCATCCATCTAGAAGGCTCCCTGCTGCTTTTCAGGTGTCTCTGATATGTTCTTCTCAAGAGTAGGGTGAGGTTCAAGAGTATGCTAACATAACTTAGAGTTCAGCTCCTTCCCGTTAAATTTCTGGCTCCATGCTTATCCCCTTCACCTATGGGAACCCTCAATTCCTGTTTCCCAAAGGTTGTGAGTAGGGATATGATTTGGCTAAATGTATGGGGAGTCAGAGGGACGCGGGTGGCGCTGTGGGTCAAACCACAGAGCCTAGGACTTGCTGATTAGAAGGTTGGCGGTTCGAATGTAGTGAGCTCCTGTTACTCGGTCCGTGCTCCTGCCAACCTAGCAGTTCGAAAGCACGTCAAAGTGCAAGTAGATAAATAGGTACCGCTCCGGCGGGAAGTTAAGCGGTGTTTCCGTGCGCTGCTCTGGTTTGCCACATGCTGGCCACATGACCCAGAAGTTGTACACTGGCTCCCTCGGCCAATAAAGCGAGATGAACGCCGCAACCCCAGAGTCGGTCACGACTGGACGTAATGGCCAGGGGTTCCTTTACCTTTTTATGGGGAGTCAGAGAGTGCTTGTGGGTTTCCTTAAGGCACCCACCAATAATCTGAGTACCATTGTGCCTATTGATGTTGCACTAACGGAGGCCAGTCCTTTGTTGTGTTTCCCTTTTTCCTCCCCCTCCTGGCGGTGAGCCAATGAGTCATTTACTGCGATAACAAAGCTTCAGGTGCTCTTATGATTCAGCAAAATGGCATGCAGAGCTGCGGGCCCCCTGCTGATAAGGAAAAGTTGGGTTTGATTGGGTTTGTTGCCTGTTGTGGGGTGTGGGGAGTGGGGCAACAATATGGGCTGAAAGCAAACAGTGGGGCGGGGGGAATTGGGTGAGCACATTCCAGGGGTCCAAAACCCCAGGTATTCAATTTTCTTTTTTATAAGGGGGGGGGGCAAAAAGAAGAGCATGCAAGGGGGATTCTAAGCCCAATTTCTCAGTGCCTGGTGCCCAGTTTACAGTGGAGTGGTCCAGCCTTTGGGACGGGAAGGACATTGGATTCATTTCGCATTTGAAGGCTGGTTTCCACTCAGGGCCGTCTTTAGCATATGTGGCGCCGGGGTGCAAAGATCCTCCCAGCGCCCCCAAATTTAGGGCGGCCTGGAGGGAGGGAAGTCCGCACTGTGGTGGGGGGCAGGTTCCCCGGGCGGGAAAGGAGCATGCGCATGGCCGGCGCAGCTGACATCCCTGGTGCCAGGGGAGAGGCGTCCATCTGTTGGGCTTGGCCTAAGGCACCGTCACAGCTGTGAAGGGTAGTGACGCCCCCCCGCTGACGCCCCTTGTGCTCCGCAGGAGCTGCCCTGTTGCCCGCTTCTTCCAGCTCCACCGCACATGCCTCCCCGCCACTGCAGATGCTTTCCCCCACCTCCTTCCTCATCCTCCACCCCTGGCCAGGGCTATGCTGGGCCCAGGGGTAACCCGTGAAACGCGGTCCAGGACCGGGCCAGAACCCAAAGGTTTCACTAGGAGTCAGTCCAGCAGGGTCAAGGCAGGACATGAGGCAGGAAACCAGGCAAGGTCACGGTCTCAGGCAGGTTCTGGCAAACAGCAATGTTGCTCCCGCAACCTGGGGCGAGGTCTGACAGCCTTTTATCTTTGTTGGGGTAACATCCGGTCCTGATCCCCCGGCGACTCACCTCCCTGTTTCGCCCAAAGGCAAGCACTCTTCCTGCGAGTACTCAGGTCTCTCCTTCTCTCAGACCTTAGTCGGGAGCTCAGGAGACGTTGAGGGTTACTAGACCCAGGGGCCTCCTCAGCCTCCCCTGACCCAACCAGTAGTGGAGCAGCTGTAAGTGATGGCCCAGCTGAAGGCAATGAGGTCATCCCCGCATCTGGAGCAGGGCAGGCTCAGGCCCCTGACTTGGCCCAGCTGGTGCTTGTTGCAGGGGAACCTGTGCAGACTGGGGCTCTTCAGGATCAGGCCTCAGACTTGGTTCAGATGATGCCTGAGGCAAAGGATCCGGTGCGGACTGAGACTCCTCTGGTTCCGAGTCCGAGCCCAAGTCCCAGGGCATCACAAGGGCTCTGAGCAATGGTTGTGGTGTCCGGGCGCACATTCTAATCATGTAAAAACACCAGGCAGGCCCCACAAATAACCCAGAGATGCATTTTAAATTAAACGACACATTCTACTCATGTCAAAACATGCTGATTCAGGGACCATCCACGGGCCGGACTGAGAAGGCGATTGGGCCGGATTCGGCCCCCGGGCCTTAGGTTGCCTACCCATGCACTAGTTGAACTGCAAAATGTCCCACTTAGATCTCGCCAGCATTCAGAATGCGACTGAATACAGATACATTTCAAATCAGAGGAGACATCGAAACGGTGTGGGGATTTTTTGCACGCACCCCTTCTGCTTTTTCCATGTAAGCTGACATCTGTGGTTTGCCGTGCTCCCTTTAATTCTGGTGGTTTTGTTTTGTTCTTCAGTAGATTTACAAAAAGAAAAACACACACCAAGGTATAAATTAGCCACAGAAAGGGGCAATCTTGTTGTTGTTGTTTACAGTTGTACCTCGGGTTACAGACGCTTCAGGTTACATACGCTTCAGGTTACAGACTCCTCTAATCCAGAAATATTACCTTGGGTTAAGAACTTTGCTTCAGGGTGAGAACAGAAATCGTGCTCCAGCAGCAAGGCAGCAGCAGGAGGCCCCCTGAAGTGGTGCTTCAGGCTAAAAACAGTTTCAGGTTAAGAATGAAGACACAAGACCTACCCACCTTGGAAGAATGGCAGATGCAAGTAATGGACTACATGGAAATGGCAGAAATGACCAGTAGAATTCGAGATCAAGGAGAAGAGCTGGTGGAAGAAGACTGGAAGAAATTTAAAACCTACCTACAAAAACACTGTAAAATTCTTGAATGCTGATGACATTGAAATGAAATGAAGGGGTTCTAGTAAATAAGGTAAAATAAGAGTATAAAAGAAGGGTTAGATATTAAATGAAAATTTTGAGAAATAAACTATGTGAGGGAAAGTAATCAAGGATGAAACTAATAAGAATGAATTTGCTAACCAATTTTAAATTGGAATACAAGAAAGGGAGGTGTGAGGAAGTCAGGAAAATAAGTTCATGAATGTTAATAACTTGAAAAGAGGGTCTTTTTTCTTTTTTGTTTGTTAACTTTTTGATTTCTCTTTTTCATTGTAGGTTGATCGTTTGTATTTTTGTGTTTTGATGTTTTGTTTTTTGTGTGTAATGTTTATCTTTTGTAAAACTTAATAAAGTATCATTTTTTAAAAAAAAAAAGAATGGACCTCCAGAACGAATTAAGTACTTAACCCGAGGTACCACTGTATTTTTAAAAAATCAAGGCTTCTTGCCCTCTGATCTGCTCCCCCTTCTGCCTGCATCTCAGTGATAGTGTCATTGGCAGTTCGGGGTTCTTATCTTGCACTTTCCAGCATAATTTTATTGCTGCTAATTGACTCTTTTGGTAGTCAAGCTAACCCTTGGACTAACTCTTCTCTGCTGCAAGAATGAGCTTGTCTGTGTTTACCTTCTTGCCTTGTGATCAGCTAATTGGCTTCCTTTGATGCTGTGCTAAGCATCTGTGAGCTTGGGATGCTTGGCCTATAGGCCTAGGGAAGGGAGCTATCTGCAAGACTTGGATGCCTGCCACCCGCATCGGCCAGGTGGACCAATGGGAGGTTCTGGCCAAAGAGACATGTGCCAGTTTATGTATGAGTAATGCACTGAGACGCTTGCTAAGGTGCAGATAAGTCACAATAAAGGCTTAGTGTTTTGGCATCCATCCCTAGTCTCTTAACAGCAGCAAGGTTCTGCAAGCCGCCTCTTAAGTTCTCACCTCCTTCTAACGGACCGCTCTGCTGTTTTTGACATCCTTCTTTGGCACCCCTGCACCAAACCATCTGCACAGACCCTCCTCTTTGGGCCAGTGGACCAGGAAACCCGTGTCCGAGACACAAGGAAACCACTTCTCTCCCCTCAACCTGGCAGGGTCCTATCGCATGCACAGCACTGATAGAACATGGTCATGGGCCTCCGAGGACACAAACGCCGTTTGTGGAACAGTACCTTCATTGAAAAACTGAAATGACTTAGAAGTTAAATATAATTAGACATTTTGTGCTTCTGAGTGGGGTAGGGTTGTGGAATATTGATGGTTGCTTCCTGTGTGTGTGTAGATGTGTAGATGTAGGGAAAGATTGAAGGCACAAGGAGAAGGGGACGAGATGGTTAGACAGTGTTCTCGAAGCTACCAGCATGAGTTTGACCAAACTGTGGGAGGCAGTGGAAGACAGAAGTGCCTGGCGTGCGCTCTGGTCCATGGGGTCACAAAGAGTCAGACACGACTAAACGACTAAACAACAACAACAACAATGTATATGTATATACATATACGCACAGTGCTTTTTTCCTTAAAAAATGTTAAGGGTACTCTCATTTTCTTACTCATATTGAAATACTGCCCCCTCAATGAGGCCAAACTTAGATTCACAAAATGTTTAGGGGTATGCGTACCCCAGAAAAAAGAAAGAAAGAAAGAAAGAAAGAAAGAAAGAAAGAAAGAAAGAAAGAAAGAAAGAAAGATGTGGAACCAGAACCAATAAAAGATTTGGGGAAGTGGGGAGGACACCACCAGATGCATACCCTCCAACATTCCTCAGATGAAAATAGGGATATTTCTCACTCTGTCCCCCAACTGAACCTCCCCACCCCCATTTTTGTCTCCTTCACCCACAGAACATTTCCACCACCGCTATATCAATGCGACAAAGCACACAGACCCTCCAGCATCTGAGAAAACCCCTTAATCCTGGATTTATTTTTTTCTTTGGTAGATTTACAAAAAGAAAAACACATACCAAAGAATAAATTAGTCACAGAAAGGGGTAATGCTGTTGTTGTTTTAATAATAATAATAATAATAATAATAATAATAATAATAATAATAATAATAATTCAAGGCTTCTTGCCCCCTGCTCCGCTCCCCCTTTCTTCCCACTCAGGGTGGCTCTGCTTTCTACCTTCATTTCAGAGCTATACAACCAAGGTAATCCCCTGTGTTGCAAAAACAGAAAACTCTGAACAACCGCAAGCAACATGTGGCTAATACTACACTGTTAAGTGATTGCTGATCCATTGCTATTTGAAGTACCTGTAGGGACAACTTATTTGCTGACGAAGAATCAGTTCGTTATCCGGAAAAACTATTCGGCGCCCCTATCACCGCACATCTGGAAGATTTTGACTCTTGAAATGCACTTTGCCTTCATTTCAGTGTTCTTTGATATTGACTGACGCTTTCCAGTTCGGTTCATGGAACATTTGTTTGGTTCCTATTATTTGTGACTTGATGCAAGGATTATATATATTCTGCTTATGAATGGTGGAACAATATAATGTTATAAATATTTTGTTAGCACATTATTAGCCACGTGGTGCTTGTAGATGCATCTCAGAGCTGGCGACTCACACAGCGGCGGCAGCATCGCCTACTCCTTGCTTGCTCTGCAGCAGCCACTATGCGCTGCCCAATGAAGGGACACGGAGCGTATGCAGAAGAAATAATAATAATAATAATAATAATAATAATTTATTACTTATACCTCGCACATCTGGCCAGGTCTCCCCAGCCACTCTGGGCAGCTCCCAACAGAATATTAAAAACACGATAAAACATCAAACATTAAAATCTTCCCTGATACAGGGCTGCCTTCAGATATCTTCTAAAAGTCAGATAGTTGTCTATTTCCTTGACATCTGACTGGAGGGCGTTCCACAGGGCAGGCACCACTACCGAGAAGGCCCTCTGCCTGGTTCCCTGTAGCCTTGCTTCCTGCAGTGAGGGAACCGCCAGAAGGCCCTTGGTGGTGGACCTCAGTGTCTGGGCTGAACGATGGGGGTGGAGACGCTCCTTCAGATATACTGGGCCGAGGCCGTTTAGGGCTTTAATGGTCAGCACCAACACTTTGAATTGTGCTCGGAAACGTAATGGGAGCCAATGAAGGTCCTTCAGGACTGGTGTTATGTGGTCTCGGCAGCCACTCCCAGTCACCAGTCTAGCTGCCGCATTCTGGATTAGTTGTAGTTTCCGGATCACCTTCAAAGGTAGCCCCACGTAGAGCGCATTGCAGTAGTCCAAGCGGGAGATAACCAGAGCATGCACCACTCTGGTGAGACAGTCCACGGGCAGGTAGGGTCTCAGCCTGAGTACCAGGTGGAGCTGGTAGACACCTGGTCACAGAATTGACCTGCGCCTCCATGGACAGCTGTGAGTCCAAAATGACTCCCAGGCTGCGTACCTGGTCCTTCAGGGGCACAGTTACCCCATTCAGGACCAGGGAGTCTTCCATACCCACCTGCAAAGGAAGAGGGGACTTTGAGCTCATTTAGCATCCTGCTTCCTGTTACACCAGTCCTAAGTCCCGCACTTGGATCCAAGAAGCTGCTTAGGGGGTGATTCTCCATCAGGACTTTCTTTCTTGTCTTATTTGGAGCCAACTGCTACGCAAGCCATGCTACCAAAACAATACTCAAATCGAAACACAGAAGCTTGTTTCTGTTAACAGCAGCAGTTTGGCTGTGGCCTGGGAGAAGGGAAATGTCTAAGGAGGGAGGGTGACCGTCAAAGTGGTTTTCATCTAGTCTGGCATCCTCTTCCCCCACAGCGGCCTGCCAGATGCCGCCAAAGCTCATGAGGAGAGGCGTATCACATGTTGTGACCACAACCAGGGCATGGTCAGGAGACAAAGGGCACCACCTCCGCTCTAATGTTTTCAGCGTCCTCCTACAATTTAGGATTAAAAGAGCACCGCATTTCATTCTTCTGAAAAGCAAAACGTGAAGCTAGCTAACGCGCCGGTTTTGCTCAAGACCGATTAGCAAACTGCCAGGGCTTCAAGGCTAGTTGGCCGCTGTTTGCACCTCGACTGTTGGACAGTTAAACGCAAAGCCAGCTCTCAGACCCTCCAAGTGCCCCTGTTTTCCAGGGACATCCCTCAGCCTGATCTTTTATTTCCCTTCCCTTCCCTCCCCCTCCCCTTTTATGAAGATCACCTGCTCTGAGACCCCACAGCAAATTCTCCCCGGTCTCCTCACTGGCCCAAGTAGGACCAATTCAGCCAGCTAGCCCTGGGGATTATCTAATGTTTATTTCCCCTAAATTGATTTTTGAATTTTATTGTTATTCATGTTTTTATACTGTATTTTATGCTGCTTTTATAATTGTTTGAAATTTGTTGTTAGCTGCCCTGAGCCCGGTTTTTGAACCGGGAAGGGCAGGGTATAAATAAAAAAATATTATTGTTGTTGTTGTTGTTGTTGTTGTTGTTATTTAGATAAGCTGTCCTGGTTTCTGATTCAATCCTGGAATGTCCCACTTTTCCTTAAGACATCTCTATTTTCATCAGAGAAATGTTGGAGGGTATGAGCTCTCAAATGGAGAGCAAGAGAGATTTCTATATTAAAAGAAATTTAACTTGGAAAGACTCATTCATTGTTGGATCCCAGCCAGTCAGGGATCCTGCTGTGAATGTGATGTTGTGACAGATTACTGCTGAGGTAGTGCAGTGCAGTGGTCAGAGTGCTGAAAAGCTGCAGGTTCAAATTCCCCCTCAGCCATGAACATCCTTGGCTGACACTGAGCCCAGACACTCTCATTGTCAGATAAACCTACCTCACAGGGTTGCCGTGAGGTGAAAGGGGGCAGGAGAACCATGCAGATTTCTCTTCGGATGAAGGTTATCTATTAAATTATCCATGCCAATCAGACCAAGTTGCAAGCATTTCACACACACTCACACACACACACACACACACACACACACATACAGTGGTACTTCTGGTTAAGTACTTAATTCGTTCCGGAGGTCTGTACTTAACCTGAAACTGTTCTTAACCTGAAGCACCACTTTAGCTAATGGGGCCTCCTGCTGCCGCCGCGCCGCCAGAGCCCAATTTCTGTTCTCATCCTGAAGCAAAGTTCTTAACCTGAGGTAATATTTCTGGGTTAGAGGAGTCTGTAACCTGAAGCGTATGTAACCCGAGGTACCACTGTACTGTGTGTGTTTCCTGTTTTTGAGCACTGGGGGGGCACTTCCCTTTAAAACACTGAGCACTGAGGCACATCAGCACCTGCGTTTTAAAAATGCACACAAATTCACACCTTTTTGTACAATTTTGACCCGTGCTAGGGGAAAAAACATGACCCCAGATGTGGGCATTTTTTGAGGCGTGAGAAAAACACGAGCTCAACAGAGCAAGTCCTAACTGGTTTCAGCACTAATATAGAGGAAATGAAACAAGTTTTATTAAGCAAAGGTCGGGTGTGTGTGTGTGTGTGTGTGTGTGTGTGTGTGTGTGGATGGGTACGGGAATTCGGAACCGTGTGGAGCAGAAGGGGACCTGTGAGCCTGGCAAATGCCAAAAGCAGCTGAATCATGCATCTTTCGTTTTACTGATGATGGTGGCGATGCTTTCAGGTGACACCATGGACCCAGGAGTCCTGGCTGGGAAGAGCTACCTGGACCTCTTGTTCAGTGACATCGACATTCCGGTTCTGTATAAGGAGGTAGTGGAAACAGGTGAGTCCCCCCCCCGCCCCCCGGGCGTTGTGAAGAATAATCCCCTGCTCGTTTTGTTTTCTCATCTATCTGACGCCCCATAATTTTTTTATTGTGAAAGCTGCAAAAGACACGTCAAGAGTCAGATAACCAAAGGGACAAGATGAAAGCCCAGAAACAATGGAAGAGGCATTTCCAGGGCAGTTCTGCCTGTCTGCATCTAGGAAATATAGCCAGGTTAGCTGACTTGGGGTACATTGCAGCTGCTGCCCACATAAATACTCATCCTTGCTTTCACAGTCCTCCTCCACTGACCAGTCTTCTTCATCCTCTATTTTGGACTGGTCAATGGCTGACAAAGGGCTGCACAGGAAGTACCGTTCTTTCCTGTGTATAACACGCCCCTGATTATAAGACGCCCCCTATTTTGGGGGACTCAAAATTAAGAAAATGGGGAGAGATTGCCCAGAATTGCTGAGCATTTTTGGGGAGGGGAATCGCTCACCCATCTGACCAACGCTGACAATAACACACGTCGCAGAGGCCAAAAATCACCTGCCCGCTCGCTGCCAGCAGCCGCCAGTCGCCCACCCAATTGCCGCAACGACAGCCAATCAACAGCAGCCCTTGCCGCAGTCACCAATCACCAGAGCAATAGCGGCTGACAATCTCCTACTCGCGGCAGCAACCAACCACCCGTCACCACACTGAACTACCCACGTATAAGACGACCCCAATTTTTAAACATTATTTTTGCAGGGAAAAGCCTCATCTTATACTCGGAAAAGTATGGTACTTTCCGGGAGCCAGAAATCCAAAGCATTCTCTGAGGGCAACCTCTGGCCAAATCAGATATTTTTGAGCTGGTTTTTCCACCTGGCTTCTTAAAGAAAAAAAAAGGAATAAGCAAACAACAACAAAGACTTTAAAGTGAAATTACGAGAGCGATGGTAGGAACAGGGTGGAAGAGGGGTGTTGAAGGTGTATTTAAACCTCTGCCTTTGACCCATTTTCCTAAATGCCCCTCCAAAAGCAGCAATGGGTCGAGAAAACAGTGGGGGTTAAGCAGGTACTCTTCCAACAGGGATGGATGAGAAATTCGGTTCAGCTTAAAGCGACCCAATTTGCATTTTCCGAGATGTTCTGCAAACTGAAACACAGCCAGCCTTTGAAACTTTAACTTCTCTGAATTTTGCAATGCAGTTGTCCAGCCAAGAAATATATATTAAAATGCATATACAAGGGTATGGTGTGTGCAACAATACATATACTAATGAATGTTACGTACAGAAATGCATTATATCAGGGGGGAATCCTTTGCAGAAATGTGTATATTCAGGGAAATTACATACCAAAGTGTGCCTATTAGGTGAAATTTGCCCCTGCATGCAAGACAGCCCACCTGTCAATTGTGTGATGTTCTAGTGGCATCTGTGATTGGCAGGTGAGTTGCCCCGCCCACTTTTCCATGCTGACCCACAGGGTGTTGCCAGATAAAGATCTGGTCCTGGGAGCCCAAAAAGTTTCTGATTTCTATGGGCTCTGCAGATATTTAAGGTGTTTCTGCGGTTGATGTTTTGAGTAGTAAGATAGAAGTTGCATAGATGTTTTTGTGCACTATTAATGCCTCTTTCGTTTTATTTTTTTAACTCTAGAACCTGACGACCAGGAAAACAACCCTGATGTCTTTTACACAGTGGAAAGTAATGAGAGTGGAGAACAAGTCTGCCTGTGTGCGGACACTGGAGAGGCCTATGATAAAATAGGTAGGAAGATGGAACGTCGAGGGTGGAGAGGAGCTTGTTTCTTTGTTCGTTAGATATTGTTAAATTTGTATACCTCCCTATACCCCAAAGTCTCAGGGTGGTTCACAACATAAAATCACAATGAATGAATGAATCTTTATTTGCATCAGCCATCGGCCATAGCAATAAAACAACAATACGATATACAAAGAATAAAAATAAAAAGTCAATTATATAAAATACATTTTAGGGTTTTGAATCAATAGTCAAATTGTGGATCTTATTCTAACTGCCCCAGCTAAAAACCTTTCAACCTTTGCTGTCGCTTGCTCATCTTGATCTGCCAAGAGGAAGGACACTGTGGCAGTGGCTGGGCAACCCCCAATGGACAATAAAGGAGGGGTGATAACCTCATTCCCCAGTCTTTATAAAGAGTGCAAGCCAGAAGGGCATGTGCCACTGATTCGGTACTGCCATCTCCACAGGGACATAGGTTTATTCGTGTGGAATCTGTTGGAATCGTCCCTCAAGTACAGCTGAGGGCAATACATTCAATCTTGCAAAAGTAAAAGCGCATCTATATTTCAGAATCGCTGCATAAAATCACAAAATACATAGTAAAGAAAAAGACAAGAGGGGTCAGCAAACTTTTTCAGCCGGGGGCCAGTCCACTGTCCCTCAGACCTTGTGGGGGGGCAGACTATATTTTTTTTTGGGGGGGGGAATTCCTATGCCCCACAAATAACCCAGAGATGCATTTTAAATAAAAGGACACATTCTACTCATGTAAAAACACACTGATTCCCGGACCGTCCGCGGGCTGAATTGAGAAGGCGATTGGGCCGGATCCGGCCCCAGGACCTTAGTTTGCCTACCCATGGACAAGACCTTCTCCTTTTAGATCTTCTCATTAGGATGTCTTGCAGTCAAAAACTTCGAAAATGGTGGTGTAGTTTTTAATAAACAAACAAACAATGCAAATATTACGGTTGCACAAACTACTTTCCTCTGACCCAGGGATCACCCGCCACAGATTTGGGCTCAAAGGTTTCAAGTTGAATAAGAGTAAGACTAAGATGATTATTAAAAATATGGAGCAAGATAAGGTTACAACACTGCAACAACAAACTGAAATTGAGGTTGTCAAAAAGATAAAATATTTAGGTATCTGGATTACCAACAAAAACATCGACCTATACCAAAATAACTATGTACCGGTGTGGAATAAAATTAAAAAAGATCTGACGCTCTGGACCAGGATGAAACTATCATTCTGGGGAAGAATCTCCATGGTGAAGATGATGCTGCTACCCAGGTTGTTGTTCCTGTTCCAAACACTGCCCATTTTAAAAGGAACAAAGGACTTCAAAGAATGGCAAAAAACGATTTCTAGATATGTCTGGGAGGGGAAGAAACCAAGAATTAAATTTAAGTTGTTAACAGACGTAACAGAAAGAGGGGGCTTTGCCTTACCAGACATGAGACTTTATTACGAAGCATCATGTCTGTGTTGGTTAAAAGAATGGGTAAAGTTAGAGAACAAAGAGTTATTAGATTTGGAGGGGTACAACAACAGGTTTGGGTGGCACGCGTACTTATGGAAGGATAAAAAGAGAGTGCATAGGGGATTTGGTAGCCACATTTTTAAAGGACCATTAATAGAGGTTTGGGACAGATATAAAAATATATTAGAACCAAGAACACCACACTGGTTGTCCCCACAGGAGATGATAGGTGTAAAAAAAGTTAACATGAAGGAAAAATGGGGGAAGTATGAAGATATGGTTGTTTATGAAGGAGGGAAGTGGAAAGTTAAACCATACGACCAGGTCAAAATGCTCACACAAGGTTGGCTGCATTACTTCCAGATAAATGAGATGTTTAAAACAGAGGTGAAGGAAAGAGGATACGTAGAAAAAGAATCAATATTCCAAAAAGAGATAATAAATAGTGATTACAAAAACCTCTCCAAAATGTATAAACTACTGCTGGAGTGGAATACGAAGGATGAGGAAGTGAAGTCAGTGATGGTACAATGGGCGAGGGATTTAAGGTATAACATCCAAATGGAAGATTGGGAAAAGCTGTGGAGAGTGAATATAAAGTTTACAGCCTGTACACTACTAAAAGAAAATGTAATGAAGATGCAATACAGGTGGTATATGACTCCTGTAAAATTAGCTAAGATGTATAAGATAGACAATAAGTGTTGGAAGTGTAAACTTATGGAGGGGACGTTTTATCATCAATGGTGGGAGTGCAAGAAAGTTAAAAGCTTCTGGGAGGACGTATATAATGAACTGAAAAAGATGTTAGGTTACACTTTTGTAAAAAAACCAGAAGCTTTTCTACTTTGTATTATGGGAAAGGACATCAGGAGAAAGGACTGTAAACTATTCCAGTACGCGGTCACAGCAGCCAGAATTGTGATAGCCCAGAGGTGGAAGCAGGAAGAAATGCCAACAGTTGCAGAGTGGAGAGCAAAACTGACAGAGTATGCTGAGTTGGATAAATTGACAGGGAAATTAAGATACCTAAAAGACCAAAAGTTTATTGAAGATTGGGGGAAATTTGTGGGTTATCTGGAGAATAAATGTTTTGTAAATACAACGCTAGTGGGTTTTAAAGAGGCACTGTAAAGAACTAACAAGTATTGTTCAAATCGAAATAATGTATAAAGGGAGATATGTATGGCAATATGTAAGGATGGAATGTGTTTCAAAGACTCAAATTCGAAGGAATGTCAACGTCGCTGAAGGAAGTCAAAAATGAATGGAAAGTTCTGTATTTCGGATATATTGTATTTAGAATGAAATTAATAAAAAACTGAAAATTGAAAAAAAAAAACAAAAAACAAAAAACAAATCTTTCAGGGGGAAGACCTGGTGTGTATTTGGGGTTTAGCCTTAATTGAACCATAGGGTCAGAGGACAGAGAGGCCGCTGACCAAGAGCGGCTGGTGGCAGGGTTTAATCCTGCAGGGCTCTTCCTTCGCAAGCGTCTTCCCTGCAAAGAGGTCAGAAAGGAGCTGAGATTTTATTGACTGCATCACTGCATTGGTACTCCACATCTCAAACACAGCTCAAACCTTCTTTTGGGAAGACAGAGCCAATTCGGCAGGCCTCTCCTAAATATAAAGGTAAAGGTAAAGGGACCCCTGACCATTAGGTCCAGTCGTGACCGACTCTGGGGTTGTGGCGCTCATCTCGCTTTATTGGCCGAGGGAGCCAGCGTACAGCTTCTGGGTCATTTACCTTCCCGCCAGAGCGATACCTATTTATCTACTTGCACTTTGATGTGCTTTCGAACTGCTAGGTTGCCAGGAGCAGGGACCGAGCAACGGGAGCTCACCCCATCGCGGGGATTCGAACCGCTGACCTTCTGATCGACAAACCCTAGGCTCAGTGGTTTAACCCACAGCGCCACAGCTGTCAGCTTTTCCCTTTTATTGCGAGGAATCCTATTCGGAATAAGGGAATTTCCCTTTAAAAAAGGGGAAAGTTAGACAGCTATGCTCCTAAACCTTTTCACTGCTTTTTCTTTCTTTTCCCACTTGACCTCTTCTTCTTCCTCAGCAATGGCTGCTTCTCCTTTTGCCTGACAGACCCAGAATGCTCTGAGCCCCCCAGTGCAACCCATGACGCTCTGGGACTGTCTCTACCCAGCTTGGGTGGCACCCTGTCCATCCCCTTATCAGGGCTTCAGCTGAATCTAATGCACAACCTTAGTCGATATGTTTTGTCCCTTCTTTTTTTAAAAAAAACAAACACAAAACAAAACCTTACTTTTCTGCATTTGCAACTCAAGCAGTGTACAGAAGCCTCAGGTCTGATTGGATGAGCTGCTCTTACATCACAGAAGGGTCTCTGGTGCCCTCCAGGTTTTGTTGGACTATAACACCATCCCTGCTCCCAGCACCCCTGATGCTTGGCCATGCTTGCTGAGGTAAATGTCCAGGGATCCTGGGAGTTGTAGTTCAGCAGCACCCAGAGGGCTAAAGCTTCCCTACATCTGCAGGGAAGATTCAAGCTTTTATTTGTGGAAAAATTCACCTGTACAGCTTCTCACTTTGCATTCTTTCCCTCTCTCTTTTTTTTTTTTTTTTAAAAAAAACAATTTAGCTTCCTTGGTTGAATACGTCCTAAAAGACCAGCAAGAAAAACCTGAGGAAGATCTGTTCGGTAAGATTCTTATGTGCCCCCCTCCCCTTCCAGAAAAGCATTGCTCATGCAGCGGCGTAGCGTGGGTTGTCAGCACCCGGGGCAAGGCAAGTAATTTGGGCCCCCTAACCCGTGGATTTGCACCCCCTAACCCTAACCCCCAGATGTTGCGCCCGGTGCGGCCGCCCCCCCCTGCACCCCCCACGCTACGCCACTGCCCTCATGGCAGTCAGTGTGGTGTAGTGGTTAAGAGCGGTGGACTCGTAATCTGGTGAACCGGGTTCGCTTCCCTGCTCCTCCACTTGCAGCTGCTGGTGACCCTGGGCTAGTTACACTTCTCTGAAGTCTCTCAGCCCCACTCACCTCACAGAGTGTTTGTTGTGGGGGAGGAAGGGAAAGGAGATTGTTAGCCACTTTGAGACTCCTTAACGGGAGTGAAAGGCGGGATATCAAATCTCTTCTTCTTCTTCAGTCTATCTCACAACAGACTTCAGTACGTATAGCCTCTAAAGGTCTTGATGCAGCCTTGTCTAATCGTGAATAAACAGCCTGTTCTTCCCTTTCTTATTTCAAACCAAACAGGAAACCTGGTTCTAGATGAGGCAGCGGCTGAAACCCCGGGGGAGGCCAAGAAACGGGGTGAGCAGGAGGTGAATCGGTGGGGTTCGCGCGGCAGCAAAGGGCGGAACATCTTGCAGTTCCTTGTTTATTTTAGGCTTTTATTTTAGGCATTTATAACCAGCCTTATGTAAATAGCCTCAAGGCAGCTTACAAAAGAGAATGTATGAAAACGCATGAAAGCAACCTGTTATAACAGGAGATGAAAATAATAATAATAATAATAATAATAATAATAATAATAATTTATTCTTTGTACCTCACCCATCTGGCTGGGTTTCCCCAGCCACTCTGGGCGGCTTCCAACAAAAGACCGAAAATACACTAAGATGTCCCACATTAAAAACTTCCTTGAACCTCACAATAGTTATTTTTAAAGCAGGTGTAAGGAACCTTTGACCTTCAAGCTGTTTGCTTACAGTGGTGCCTCGCAAGATGAAAAGAATCCGTTCCTCGAGTCTCTTCATCTAGCGCTTTTTTCGTCTTGCGAAGCAAGCCCATTGACGGCTTAGCGGATTAGCGCTATTAGCGGTTTAGCGGCTTTTAGCGGCTTTTAGCAGCTTTTAGCGGCTTTTAGCGGCTTATCGGATAAGCAGCTTAGCGGCTTAGAAAGAGGGGGGGAAAGGGGGGGAAACCGCAGGAAACCATAGGAAATTCGTTTTGCGAAGCACCTCCAAAACGGAAAACTCTTTCGTCTAGCGAGTTTTCCGTCTTGCGAGGCATTCGTCTTGCAGGGCACCACTGTATTTCATAAGTCTCTAGGGGAAAGGAAGGGCTCTCAGAATCTGTCTTGGCATCAATCCCCACCTAATAGGAACGTAATTTAAAATCACACAGAAATCTGCAAATATCAGGGATTCTCCCAGCTGTGTGGCTAATTCCATCCCTGACGTTCTGGCAGAGAGGAGTCATGCCTGCTGAAGTAATTGTTCAAGGCGCTGTGCCTTCATCTTCCTTTCTTTCCACCCCCAGGCAGCTGCTCTGATGCTCCAGAGCCCAAACGCAGGAAACTCGGTGAGTTGTGGGTTGTGTCGATAGCTGGGCTCCGCAGCGAGATAGATGCGCCTAGCCGGGGCAGCGTAAAACAGCCTTCTTCTTCATTGGATGTGCACAGTGGAACTTGCCTCTCCAAATCTACATCCTCTCTGCAAAGAAACCCACACCCGATGTTCTTATCTCGTTTTCCTGTTGCAATTTTCCTACTTGCAAATGGCGGGTGACTAAGTCGTGGGATAGGAGAGCTGAAAATAATGCCAATATTGGTAAAGGGAAAAGGGAAAGGACCCCTGGACAGTTAAGTCCAGTCAAAGGCGGCTATGCAGTTGCGGCGCTCATCTCGCTTTCAGGCTGAGGGAGCCGGCGTTTGTCCACAGACAGCTTTCTGGGTCATGTGGCCAGCATGACTAAAATGCTTCTGGAGCAATGGAACACCAGAGTGCATGGAAACGCTGTTTACCTTCCAGCCACAGTGGTACCTATTTATCTACTTGCACTGGCGTGCTTTCGAACGGCTAGGTTGGCAGGAGCTGGGACAGAGCTCACTCCATCACGGGGATTCGAACCGCCAACCTTCTGATCTGCAAGCCCAAGAGGCTCAGTGGTTTAGACCACAGCGCCACCTGCGTCCCTTTAATGCCCATATATTTCACATCTGACAACCAATGCACCCCTTTGGTTTCAGATAGTACACGGGTAAATGAGTCTGAAAAGCCTGGGACACATTTTCAAGGCCCTTCAGCCGCTATGGTGGCTCTTTAACAAAAGTCATATATTGAGTGTTAACTCTGGAAGTGTGTACTCGATTCTGATCAAACTGAGCTTCCTGATGCATATTGCGCTCATGTACACGATTGTGCATAAGCATGCATAAGTGGCGGGGGGGAGATGCCTGTATTGTCGTAAACTGTCTGTGACACATTTTTATGATACAGTGGTATACAGTGGTGCCTCGCAAGACGAAATTAATCCGTTCCATGAGGCTCTTCGTATAGCGGTTTTTTTGTGTTGCAAAGCAAGCCCATTGACAGCTTAGTGGATTAGCGCTATTAGCGGTTTAGCGGCTTTTAGCGATCAGCTGTTAAGCGGCTTATCAGCGGATCAGCTGATAAGTGGCTTAGTGGCTTAGGAAAAGGGGGGGAAAGGGGGGAAAAACCGCAGGAACTCGCAAGACATTTTCGTCTTGTGAAGCAAGCCCATAGGGAAATTCGTTTTGCGAAGCGCCTCCAAAACGGAAAACCCTTTCGTCTAGCGGGTTTTCCGTCTTGCAAGGCGTTCGTCTTGCGGGGCACCACTGTATAAACATTTTTTAAAATAAATAAATAAGCCATTCCTGAGCCTGATAGTAGCCTGGAGATGAAGTCGCACCAAAACTGCCTCCCCGTGACATCGCTCTGCTTTTGCTTCCTCGCTCAGGGCATCCACCGGCACTCTGCGTTGTCGGCCGCAATTGCATGACCATCCCTCTGAGCTGCTCCCCGGCCGACACCCTCTCGTCGCCCGACTTCCACATGGAGTTTTCGGTGACCACCATCAGCCCTGCCTTCGGTATGAGAAGCGGTACTTGCGGGTTTGTGTTCTGCACCCTTTGAGATTATCAGTACAGTGGTACCTCGGGTTAAGAACTTAATTCGTTCTGGAGGTCCATTCTTAACCTGAAAGTGTTCTTAACCTGAGGTACCACTTTAGCTAATGGGGCCTCCCGCCACCGCCGCGCGATTTCTGTTCTTATCCTGAAGCAAAGTTCTTAACCCGAGGTACTATTTCTGGGTTAGTCTGTAACCTGAAGCGTCTGTAACCTGAAGCATCTGTAACCCAAGGTACCACTGTACAGTGGTATCTTGGTTCTCAAACGCCTTAGTACTCAAACAACTTGGAACCCAAACACTGCAAACCCGGAAGTAAGTGTTTCAGTTTGCAGACTTTTTTTGGAAGCCGAACATGCTCCGTTTTAAGTGTTACGCTTCCAATTTGAGTGCCACACTTCCAATTTGAGTGTTACTCTGAGGTCTGTCTATTTTTGCTGTTTATTTTGCATTTTTGTTCTTGCGGCTCTTTTTTGGTGACTGTGTGGAACCCAGTTCAGCTGCTGCTTGATTGATTGTGCGGCTGCAGTACATTGTTTATTGCTTTCATTTTAAGGATCAATGGTAAAATTCGTGTTAAATTTGTTTTTAAAAGTCTGGAACGGATGAACCCATTTTGCATTGCTTTCTATGGGAAAGCGCGGCTTAGGTTTTGGAACGCTTGGGTTTTGGAACAGACTTCCGGAATGGATTACGTTTGAGAACCAAGGTACCACTGTATTTTAAAAAAGAAACCCACAACTGCGTAAGACATGCCAAAAATAATCGAAAGCAACAATAAGCTCAAAAGGCAACCAAACACACATATCAGCGTTTTACGTGCCTGGGCAGGCTTGCCTAAACAAAGCTGTTTTTAGAAGGCAGGGAGTTGCATCATGCAGTTGCAGCCATGCTAAAAAAAAAAAAAAATCTTGCAAATGTGGAACGAAGAATATGTGGCATTTCTAACAGTTCCAGTTCTGCAGATTGAAGTGGTTGAGTGGGTATATATTGGGTAAGGTGCTCTATAGCAGTGTTCCCCAACCTTGGGCCTCCAGCTGTTTTTGGACTACAACTCCCATCATCCCTCGCTAGCAAGACCAGTGGTCAAGGATGATGGGAATTGTAGTCCAAAAACAGCTGGAGGCCCAAGGTTGGGGAACACTGCTCTATAGTAAATAAGAACTACAGATTCCTATGGAGAAATCCTCACTGATACAGGATGTAAGTAAGGAGCAAAACACAGCCTTGTGTTCATCTGGATGTTTTTTTCTAGGTGTTTGATGGGGAATTTGATGGTTTTGATGGATGTTTGATGGGGAATTTGTGCAGCTGGAAAAAAAACCTGCTTAACAAAAACCCTGATGACTTAGGGTGATGTGTGTATATTTTACATGGCAATAAGCATCTCTCTTGCATTCTGCAGCCTCCCCAGATGCCTTCATCTCCTGATTTATAAAATTTCCATGGGCGGAGTTACATCATTGCTTCTTCCCCTGGGCTTTAACGGAAGTGCGGGAAGCCAGGGAGGCTGACTACCGAGTGCCTAAACCGGTGCACTCACTGACCTTGTTTTTAAGGAAGGCCCTTTCATTTTAACTTAAATCAGCAGTTCTCAACCTGTGGGTCCCCAGATGTTGTTGGACTATAACTCCCATCATCCCTGAGCTCTGGCCTTGCTAGCTAGGGGTGGTGGGAGTTGTAATTCAACAACATTTGGGGACCCACAGGTTGAGAAAGGCTGACTTAAATATATATATAACTTTTCCGTTGATGGTGTCTTGGGGCTTTCTGGAAGTGTGGGCACCCAGGGAGGCTGCAGGGTGCAGGCCACCAGAGAGATTATCTGCAGAATGGGGGGGGTGACTCTCCCAGACATCCCTTGGCCACCTCAAAAGTAAGGTAAGCGGCACAAGAAAAACTTGGCACTCCCATCTCTGGGGATTTCACTGAGATTTCCTCTCCCTTCTGATCCTTTTCTGAATGCAGTTTCTGTCCCCGTTAAGTATGGAGGTGTTTTTGGCATGGCACGGATTTCGTCACAGCATGCTGAAGCTGTGCATGGACCTGTGGAAGCGTTTGGAAACGGGAGTTCCAGCATCAGTTTGGGATTAGAGTTCCAGCGTTGTGTAAGGGGTGGGGGGAGGGGAGGGGGAGGGGGAAACTTTGCTTGGAGAGCTGGTCCCTGTTGGCACCAGCCCAAGCGTGTGTTATCTGGATAGCGAGAACAAATATCCAAGTGAGGCCAATGCAGAAGCGTAACGGCTGCAGGAGATCAGGTTGCGTAGGAAGCTGCCTTCTCTGGAATCAGAGAATGTAGCTCAGTGTCAGATACACTTGGCCTGAAAGCGAGATGAGCACCACAACCCCATAGCTGCTGAAATATACTCGGAGTTGAGTGTGAATTTTTCATGCTCTTTATAGTAGCAATGAATGAAACTTTCCCCAAAACATCTAGTTATATATACATTATTTGCACAAAGGGCCCTGCGTGATTGGCTAATTCTGGGCTGCTCCTGCAGGCCAATCAGGTTATGGATTCACCTCCTCCAGAAGCCTGATTGGCTGCTCCTGCAGGCCAATCAGGTTGCTGACTAACTTCATCCAGGAGCCTGATTGGCTGCTCTTGCAGGCCAATCAGGTCGCTGATTCACTTCCACCTGGAGCTGGATTGGCTGGCTCCTGTGGACCAATCAGACTGCTGCATTCTGGATCCTATTGTTCTAGGATTCAGTTCAGTGCATAACAGTTGCCTTTGACTGGACCTAACCGTCCAGGGTCCTTTACCTTTCTACCTTTACACTCTCCAGCAACTGCTGTGCAGAGGCAGATATCATAAACTACCTTTTTTGTTCATTCGCAAAGCACTTAAGAGCTCTACCTAAAAAGAGCCGTGCAGGATCGGATTCTAGTCCAAACAGTCTGTTTGCACAGTGGCCAACCAGGTGTCCCAGTGGGAAGCTGGGAAGCAGAATCCGAGCACAACTGTGATTTCCAGTAACTGGTCTTCAGAGCAATAACTGCCTTTAACAGTGGAGGGAGGAGGCGTACAGGTGGAAGTTGAAAAATTAGAATATTGTGGAAAAGTTCCTTCCCCAAGATTGTGCTTCCTACTGAACCAGGCTCAGGAACCCATTGCAGGTGTTCTGGATTGAATAGCTACTGCACCTTTAATCAATATTCTAATTTTCTGAGATTGTTAATTTGGGGTTTTCATCAGCTGTACGCCATAATCATCACAATTATAACAATAGCTTGACATATCTCGCTTTGCATGTCATGAGTCTATCTCATATATTAGTTTCACCTTTTAAGTTGAATTACTGAAATAAATGAATTTTTCCACGATATTCAAATTTTTCGAGTTTCACCTGTATCTTTGTGGTGGGGCATTAAGAGTGTTTAAGCTCAAGGAGTGGTTTTGGAATGGTATTGGAACACTAGTTTTTGGGATGCGCGCCGCGGCAGCCCGGAAGTAACGGAGCGCATTACTTCCAGGTTTTGCCGCTCGCACATGCGCAGACAGTCAAAATGATGTCACGCACATTCGCAGAAGCGGCAAATCGCAGCACGTGCAGACGCGGGTTGCGCTCGCTTTAGGATGCGAATGGGGCTCCAGAACGGATCCCGTTCACATCCAGGGGTACCATTGTATGAGAGGAGCAGCCCTCATACAGACATCATGTCTCATCGCAAGACAGAGCAGAAAGAAAAAGTACAATAAAAAGTACAATAATACCAGAGACGGAAGTCACACAGACTGGCTTCCTTTCTCACAGAACAGAAAATAAACAAGAATCAGATGGTCCTTGCAATGGGAGGAGTGAAATGCAAACAAAAACCACATGCCTCCTCGCTTGCTCCTCTGGAAAAGCAGAACCTCAGATCACCCTGGCACCTTCAAGTAAGGTATCTCAGGGCACCAAGGATGTTTAGAAGTGTTTTGTCTTCAATCTGGTGGACTTCTACTTTTCACCTAGCTGCTTTTTTATTTATGTAAATGATTTTTCTCCCCATCTCTGGGTCCGAAGTCTGCTACCCGCAAACAATGTCAGGCAATAAAGCAGCCCGTTAACGCGATAACTCGATAGCTCGAGAAAACAAACAAAGCAATGGGCAGCATCAGAGAAAGCAGGAATTGAAATCCTGCTGAAACTACGTGGGGCTGGATGTTATCATTCAGCTTAGGGTTGGTGGCAAGAGTTAGACTCAGAGGCTCATAGAACTGTAGGTTGGTGGTATTTAACACTAGTCAGATTAAGTCAGATGAACAAGGACTATTTGGTGTTATGTTGGAGGGGATGCCAGGAAACAGGGAATTATATTCACATGTGGTGGTGGTGTAAATATGTACATTTTTATTTTTTAATTTTTTTGGCAAAGAGGGTTTAAGGAGATAACAGAAATCACTGGGTTAAAGCTGACCCAAAGTCCAGAGGTAGCATTGTTATCAATTTACGACGGGGTGGAAGGTTCACAGGCTATGAAGGCCTAGCTCACAAATTTATTGACAGCTGCACAAATTACTATAAGCTAGGAAGTGGAAGGGGAAAGCAGAATATAAAATGGAAGAATGGCATAAAGAGGTGTGGGGTATAGCTATTAACGGTAAATTAACATGTGCCATTAAGGTAAGACAGTGGAATATGCAGGAGGAATGATTTTGAGGAGATATGGAGGGCGTTTGTAGAATTTGTACTGTTAAAACGGAAAGGAGTCGAAACCGTCGCAAGAGGTGTTGAAATTTGCGCAGGTTGGATAGTTACAATGGAAAGGTCTCTGTGGCGCAGTGCACATTTTTATTCTTATTTATTTATGATTATTACTTTGTCAAAATAAAATAAAATATAAAATAAAATAAAATAAAATAAATGGTAGGTTGGAAGGGACCTTGAGGGTCATCTGGTCCCACTCTCCAGCCCACAACTGTCACTCAGTGGCCTCGAACCACCAACCTGCTGCTTAACAGCCAGATGCGCTCACCCGTTGTACCACCTGAGGCAGTGAAAGCACGCACATATACAGTCTGCATTTCCAAGCAACCTGCAATTTACCGTATTTTTCGCTCTATAAGATGCACCAGACCATAAGACGAACCTAGTTTTTGGAGGAGGAAAACAATAAAAAAAATATTCTGAATCTCAGAAGCCAGGACAGCAAGAGGGATCGCTGCGCAGCGAAAGCAGTGATCCCTCTTGCTGTTCTGGCTTCTGGGATAGCTGCGCAGCCTACATTCGCTCCATAAGACATGCACACATTTCCTCTTACTTTTTAGGAGGGAAAAAGTGAGTCATATAGAGCAAAAAATACGGTAGGTTCTGCCATTTGCTCCAATTCAGTGCCACTCTCCCAACTTTCAGCTCTACGTACTTTCAGAGTAGCCACCCTGAAGGCCAAGGGGGTAAGCGAGTGAGTGGGAAGGCTCAGGGGCCTCATGAGCACCCGAGGGAGACTTCAGGGGCGCCACTGCACTCACAGTCACCCCATTGGCACCCTCTTCTTTCCACACTGCAATGCCAACCCACTGCAAGGCGGGCTTCATTCCGAACCCTGTGTTGCGGCTGAGGAGCTGGACTGCGTCTTGCTTTAAGGCCTCCTTGCCAAATGCACGATAAAAGGGAGATTACTTCATGGTTCCCAGCTGGCAGTCTCAGCTACTCCAGTGTAGCTGCTCTCATCCTGCTCCCCACCACACAGATGGAGAGGGACAATGATCCTTGAAAGGCGGGCCGTGTGTTAACAAAGTCACTTAAACAACGCAGGTGGAGTCCAGAGGGAAAGGAAATCCTGAAAACACTTGGTTGAGGAAATGGGACAAATCAGTGTATAATCTGAGTGGAAATAAACAGATTGGCGGCCTCGTCTTCCTTCCTTTCAGCTTTGTAAATGGCAGGAAGACATGCAATCAAACATACAGGGAGTGTGTGTGTAGAAACTCCCTCAGAACTACACTGCAAATCAGAGCACGGGAAGATCCTGTCAGCCTGCCTGGTTGCTAGTCGACTTTCACGCTAATGGAATTAACCCTTGAGTTACAAACAGAATGAGCCCTGCTGTTGCAGTTGTGGCAACAGGGGCAATGGGTTGCTTGTTGCTGAGCCGATGTTGATGATCAAACCCCTCTCTCCTCATTTGCAGAGCCTCTTGCAAACCCCAACCTGTACTACTGCCCACTCGGCATGGAGGATATTCAGGTAGTCTTTGCCTTCGAGCCTCTCGATCAGCACGTGAATATTCTTGCTGAGCCAGAAGGTGCCATCGTTCATGCCTGTCCTGGTAAGCGTCATGATTTTTGCTGCAATTGTCCATAATCTGCACCCCTCTCTGCCCTTGTTATTCTCCCCAGGATGAGAACTGCTCTTGGTCGCAATATCAGCTTCTGGCCTGGGGGCGGGACGCGACTCTTGTTGGGAGAATTGCATGGGAGGCTAGGGTTAAATTCCCTTCCATTGGGGCTGTGGCCCTGGTCTCTAAAATAAAATTTAAAGTCCTTCCCGCTTGCAAATGCAAAGGTATGGTTAAGGTAAAGTTCCCTTTGGCTCTTAGAAGACAGTCATCAGGCGCAGAGATCTTAGAATATCTTTGCAATCCTGCTAGGAGAATCAGCTCCGCTTTCCTCACTCTCTGCTGCCCCCCCCCCCGAGGTTTAGTGCTGTGGTAACATAGAAGGCAAGGGATGCGGGTTGCGCTGTGGGTTAAACCACAGAGCCTAGGACTTGCCGATCAGAATCAGACGGGGTGAGCTCCCGTTGCTCCTGCCAACCTAGCAGTTCAAAAGCATGTCAAAGTGCAAGTAGATAAATAGATACCACTCTGGCAGGAAGGTAAACAGCATTTCCGTGCGCTGCTCTGGTTCACCAGAAGCGGCTTAGTCATGCTGGCCACATGACCCGGAAGCTGTACACCGGCTTCCTCGGCCAATAAAGCAAGATGAGTGCTGCAACCCCAGAATTGTTTGTGACTGGACCTAATGGTCAGGGGTCCCTTTACCTTTACCTTTTAACATAGAAGGCAAAGCTTGAAGGTAAGATTACAATGCACGCCAGGAATGAGCTTAACGTCAACCCTGGAACACTGGCCAGCTTTGGGCAGGCATCCCTAGTTCCTCCTGGTTACTGGGAAGTTTGCAAAGCACCCTGGGCTAGTTGGACCCTCATCTCTTCCAGCAAGCTGCTCCTTCAGTTTGATAACAAGTGCGAAGCCACAGGCTAGCTGTTCTGTTTCCTTCTGACAGCCCCCATGCGCTATTGGTTTATCAGTCAAAAATGCCTCCAGTGGGCTATTGGATTCCAGTAAAAAGAATGAGTCGTTCATATCAGATTTTTGCTTGTGTGTTTAAAATCCTTTGCTATTGCAATGCGAACATGGGTGCAAGGTGCAATCATAGAATCGTCAAGCTGGAAGGGTCAAGCAGCTCAGACCTCTTTGCACACTGAGCTTCTCAAGTAGATGGAGATACAGCAAGGTAAACAGGTAAAGGACCCCTGGACGGTTAAGTCCAGTCAAAGGTGGCTATGGATTACAGCGCTCATCTCGCTTTCAGGCCAAGGGAGCCGGCGTTTGTCCGCAGACAGCTTTCCAAGTCATGTGGCCAACAGGACTAAACCGCTACTGGCACACTGTAACAGAAACCAGAGAGCACGGAAACACTATTTACCTTCCCACTGCAGTGGTACCTATTTATCTACTTGCAGTGGCATGCTTTCGAACTGCTAGGTTGGCAGGAGCTGGGACAGAGCAACGGGAGCTCACCCCGTGGCGGAGATTTGAACCGCCGACCTTCCGATCGGCAAGCCCAGGAGGCTCAGTGGGTTAGACCACAGCGCCACCCGCGTCCTGTCCCCAAGGTGAGGGGGAATGACCTAGCTAGTCCTGGCAGGACAGCTTACTCTATGACATTAACCCCTTCACACATTAATTAGGCTTAAGCAAGTTAGACTTAAGACTGGTTATCCCACGGTGGGGGGACATTGCAGGGGGTTTACAGGCCTGCTGTGTTTCAATATGCTCCCCTTTGTCTCATAGAAGTGGTTGTGGCTGACAAAGGACCTGAAGCCCCACCTGTTCATTCAGAGCGAGCTCACAAACGACTAGGTGAGTGTCACTGCTTTTTAACCTGTTTCAATGCTAGGTTATTTGAGAGCAGGAGTGGCTCACCTGTGGCCACAGATCCCTCATCCCTGTTTTGGAGGAGTGTCTCTAGATGTTCCATTATTCACATCAAAAACACGCACCCGCCAAAACCTGAGAGGCCAAAAGATGGGCAAAAAAAGCACCCACACTGAGGGGTTTTTCCTGCTGGTGGTCTGGTTCATTCAGAATTTCAGAAAGCCAGGTTTCGCACCTTAATAATGACAACGAATGGATGAAAGGAAGATAAAAGAAGAGCTGCTTGCAAAAGGATGGTGGATGCCCTGTTAAAAAACTACAAGCATAAGGTCCATCTGGAAGTATTTTGTGCTGCTTGGGATGATTTTTATGCAGCTGTCGAATTGCTTGGGAAGTTCATTTTAAAAAAAGAATTAATTGCAGCTTCGGTTCACCCCTTCCAAAAAGGAATTACCATATTTTCCCGTGTATAACATACCTCCTTGTTTAAGATGCCCCCTGTTTTGGGGGACTCAAAATTAAGAAAATGGGGGGAGATTGCCCAGAGTTGTTGAGCTTTTTTTGTGGGGGGATGCCAAAAATCACTCACCCGCCCCACAGACACTGACAATTGCATGCATCGCAGGGCCCTCCCAATTGCTGCTGTAGCTGCCAAACACCAAAAGCCCTTAACACCAAAAAGCCCTAATTTTTATCACAATTTCTAATAAAAAAGGGTAGTCTTATACACGGGAAAATACGGTAATTCCCTTCAATTCACAATTCATTCCATTGGTCCTCAGCATTTTCTTTTTCAGTCTTTAGAATTTTACAAGCTGCTCTGCTAAGGTATAACATTTACTTAAGGGGAAAATAAAACATTAAAACAAACACACACACGCACTGTGTGATGTGAACATTTAGCTCACCCAAAAATGATAGGAACTACATTCAGCTGTAATATGGATAGTTCTGAATTAGTTCATCTGAATTAGTTCATTCCGAGCATCCCAAGCATTTTAGGTAGTTCTGTCCCTATAATTCCCAAAAGAAGAGCTTCTGGTTGTTTTTTTACAAAGGTTATTTTAAACATCTTTTTCATTTCATTGTATATCGTTCCCCAGTGAGCTTTAACCTTACTACAAGACCACCACGTATGATAAAAATAACCTTCTTTCCTTTTTAATCCTAGGCCCTGTGGACGCGTTTCGCAGGAGGCTAAAAGACCACTTCCGGGAGACGTGCCAATTTGTGCCCATGGAGCGAGAGTTTGCCCTGGACCGCCTTTACATCGAACGCGACATGGCGCTGTGCCTCATGGAAAGCAAGAACACCGGGAAAAATACTGACCTGAGGCCCTGCGACCTCAGAGAGAAAGGAAAGGTTGCGGTGAGGAGCAGCCAGCTCTTTCAGCTGCCGTGGAAGAACAACCTGGGAACCAAAGTCGTCATCGTCTTGGGGAAAGCCGGAATGGGGAAAAGCCTGCTGGTCCAAAAGATCTGTCTGGACTGGTCCAGAGGCTATTTGCCTAATTACAGCTTCCTTTTCCGATTCGATTGCCGGATGCTGGGCCTCCTCCCCAAAAACCGCTACAGCCTCAAGCAGCTGCTGTTTGAGCTCTCCACTGGGCCTCAAGATGGCAGTGACGACATCTACAGGCACGTTCTGCGGTACCCGGAAAAGGTCCTCCTCATTTTTGATGGTTTTGAAGAGCTGAAGGACCGGGATGGCTTAACATCTGGTGTGGACAGCCTGCCCCACAAGGAACCCTTGGGAATTGGAGGCATCCTGGCCAGAATCTTCCAGAAGAAGGTTCTCAGCGGCTGCACGGTGCTTCTAACCTCCCGCCCCAAGGACAAGTTGCAGCAGCATTTATCGAAGATGGACGCGACGCTAGAACTGGCAGGGTTCTCCACGCAGCAAATTGAGTCGTACGTTGCTCAGTACTTCGAAGGATCGCCCTACAGTGGCGAGGCGGTGGCTTTGATCAGGAAATGCCCTTACCTCTTCAGCCATTGCTACACTCCTGACCTGTGTCGCTTCGTTTGCGAGGCTGTGTCTGAAGCGGGGTGCAAGGAACTGCCTTCCACGCTTACTGGCCTGTTGGCCAAGTTCCTACTCCAAAAACTGATTTGTTCGTCAACGCAGAGATCTCCCCCCAAGCACCAGAATATTGCTGCTTTAGCTCAGGTGGCCTGGTCTTCCGGACAGGACCACCGGAACACACTCATAAGCTACAACTTTTCGTCCACGGAAGTGAAGGAGTTTGCTCTCAGCTGCGGACTGCTGGTTCCCCTCGCGTTCCCGAAAGACTCGAGCAGCGGGAAAGAGGAATGTGGCTACGTGTTCCCTAGCTTCGTGGTCCAAAATTTCCTAGTTGCGCTGCATTTGGTGCTGGCTAAAGAGATCAAGGACAAAACACTCACCAAATACCTTCGGCTGCTCACCAAATCCAAGAAGTTTCTCTTCTCCTGGAGCTTGGTACCTTGTTTTTTGTCCGGCTTGCTATTTTTAGGGGGCAAACTGAGATCCTCTGTCCTTTTCCAAGAGGAGGGGGAGATGGATGCCAAGAGAATGGCCGGCAAGAAGCAGAGAAGCTTCTCAAACTACGTCCGGAAACTCATGGAGCGTGATTTCACTCCAGACAAGCTCCTTGATTTTCTCCACTGTCTCTACGAAACAGGGGATCATTGCCTTTTGAAGCAAATTGCTTTAGAACTCAAGTGTGACCTCTCTTTCTCGGGGTTTGCTCTTACCCCACCCAATGTCTATATTCTCCACTCTGTCATCAAACAAGCCAAAAGGAAGTTTGCTTTAGATTTGAGAGGGAGCGCCATTGACTCAGAAGGATTCAGACAGCTGGTCACCCTGAAGAATGTTGCATCATTCAGGTATGTTTGGGGTGGTGATGTTTGTGGGTGTTGCACCTCAGCGACGGCCAAGCTCCAGGTCATGGGGCCCAGGGACCCATTGAAATCTGTGGGGTGGATTGCCGGAGGTTCCCATCTTCCGCAAAGATGCTCTCAACCTCAGTGTGACATGCTGATTCTCTGCAGGGCATCCCTCAGCGATGCCGTCCGGCTCTGGAGGCAGTTGTGGGAAGACAAAGAAAGAGACCAACTGCAATCCGCCATTGAGAAGTTTATTGTTGTTCCGTTCAAAGCCAAGACGATGAGGGACATTGACGACCTCTGTGCTCTTGTCGACATGCAGGAGAAAATGACCCAAAGGTAGGAGGGTTTGTTCTTGTTATAGGAATTCTAAGGTCTTATATTTATAAAATAAATGTTCGCAAATGTACAAGGCAAGCACATACATAAGTATATAAACCACGTATCTGAAATGGTGCAGGAGAACAATCCTTCAGCCATTTTGACTCTCCCAAATTGACCTCAAATATTTCTCTGCAAGGAGGAAGGAAATGGGAAAAGCTTTCCAATTGTCTTTGGACCATAGGGGCTTACACCTCCCTGCAAATACAGTCTGAGAAGTATCTGTTAAGCTGAGCACACTATCAATATGCGTAAGAGATTCAGGATCTAAGTATTTACCATCTCTGAGGAATGGCCAGGCTACCCAGAAAAAGCAATCAGATAAGACATTATCAGGTATCCTGGCAGACAGGAGAGAAGCAACACACTCAAATTTCTGCCGGGGACCACCTCTTTCTGTGATGTATGTATGATGTTTTTGGGAGTGGTTTGAGCTACACGGTGGGCAGTTTCAAAAGTCTCTGTAAGAGCTTGCACACCAATATTCTGGGTTCCTCTCCATCCTCCAGAGTGAGGACCCTGTTGCAACAGTTTAATGAAGATCAGGCTTACTAGCTGCTTTGCTTCTCAATATTCTCTGGTTGGCCTCTGTTATTTTCTCCTACCGTTAGGGAACCTACATAAGGACTCTAAACGGCCTCTTGGATACCCCATAAGGGGGAAAGGAGCAGTTTTTTCTTATAACATTCTTTTTTAGTCAGTATCACTGTATCTAAATGTATTTTACTGTCAGGGATGGGACATCGGAGGGGAAATGGTAGAGACTGCATCCCCCTTCTCCTAGACCTTTCCGAGAAAAGGAGGACAGTATAGATTTAGAACGGTGGTTTGCAGAAGGTCATGACTCTTAAGACAGAAGAGGGACATAGCTGGAGATAATGGAAGAAAGGGAGGGGAAGCAGCAGAGCGGGCTGTTTCGGGGGGGGGGGAGAGGGAGCTGCGCCGCTTTGCCAGCAGCCTTCCTCCCTTCCCTCTTCCCTCTTCCTTTTGACAGCTTGGGGGAGGCTCCCCCCCCCAGAAGCAGCCTGGGAGTGGGGGGCAACGGCACGCTGCCCGCCCACAACTCCCAAGCCTCCCCCGAGCTGTCAAATCGAAGGGGGAAGGGGGAAAGGCTGCCGGCAAAGCGGTGCAGCTCCCCCTTCCCCCCAACGGCTCGGGGTAGGCTTGGGAGTCGCAGGTGGGCGGTGCGCCAAATGTCACCCCCCTCGGTGATGACACCCGGGGCAGACCACTTCCAACACCCCCCTTCCTCCACCCCTGCCCCCTTCCCCTAGGACCCAGAGGGCATTGAAAGTAGGGGAACAGATAGCTCAGAGGCAGAAAAATGCAACATAGTGATGACGTATCATAGGAGAGACAGAGGGTGTGGAGCTTTACTCAGAGAAATGCCATTGTCCTAGAGACAGCAGCCTACATCTCTCTCTGTGATTACTGAATAAAACACCTTGGTAAGAGCTTCTTGTTTTTCCATTACTGGCAGCCTGCCGCGAGGGAGGGGGGTCGCATTCCCTGAAGCCTGACAATTACATGCAGAAGAGGGGACAAGACAGATAGAGTGAGGGAACTGGAGTCCAGCAACAGCCTTGCCCTACAGTTCAGCCTATAAATTAGTCCCCGTAGTGGAGGGATCACCAACATAGTGGATGAAAGGTCAGACAAGGACCTGGAAGAGAGCAGGGTTCGAATCCCCACTCGCCCATGACCTACCTCTCAGGGTTGTTGTGGGGATTAAATCAGAGGAGGAGGAGACCCGGAAGTAATGGAGTGTGTTACTTCCGGGTTTCACTGCTCACGCATGCGCAGAGGCTCAAAATGACATCACGTGCATGCGCGGAAGCAGTGAATCATGACCCGCGCATGCGCGGACGCGGGTTGCATTCGCTTCAGGATGCGAACAGGGCTCTGGAATGGATCCCGTTCACATCCAGAGGTACCATTGTATGCCGCTTTGGACTCCTTGGAGAAAACAAGAGGGATATAAGTGTGATAAATAAATGCAATCCATAGCAGGGCACAACTTACAGTGGTACCTCAGGTTACAGACACTTCAGGTTACGGACTTCGCTAACCCAGAAATAGTACCTCGGGTTAAGAACTTTGCTTCAGGATGAGAACAGAAATTGGGTGGTGGCAGCATGGCAGCAGCAGGAGGTCCCATTAGCTAAAGTGGTGCTTCAGGTTAAGAACAGTTTCAGGTTAAGAACGGACCTCCGGAACAAATTAAGTACGTAACCAGAGGGACCACTGTACCTGCAATTTCTCCTGAGACAGCCCGAGACGCGTGGCTTATACCCTAAAAGAAATATGTTCTGGGTTTGGGGTTGTGTCATCTTCATCTTTTTCAAAAATGTTAAGCCCTAATAATATATCTAACCAAATTCTTCTTGTTGTTTTGTTCAGCGAGGCAGATTCAGCTGGCGGTAGCGCCCGCCTCATCCCAGCCGTCACAGAGCTTAAACAATTAGAATTCACGTAAGTAAGAGAGGGTTTTTAAAATGGATCTTTTGGTGGGTGTAAATATGTACGATTTTTTTGTGGCAAAGGGTGTTTAAGGAGATAACAGAAATCACTGGGTTAAAGCTGACCCAAAGTCCAGTGGTAGCATTATTATCAATTTACGATGGGGCGGAAGGCTACGAAGGCCTCGCTCACAAATTTATTGACAGCTGCACGAATGATTATAGCTCGGAAGTGGAAGGGGAAAGCAGAATATAAAATGATAAGAATGGTATAAAGATGTGTGGGATATAGCTATCAACGATAAATTAGCATGTGCCATTATGGTGGTAAGACGGGGAATATGCAGGAGAAATGATTTTGAGTACATATGGAAGGCGTTTGTAGAATTTTGTACTGTTAAAAATCGCGTTCTAAATCTGGCCTGCGGACAGTCCGGGAATCAGCGTGTTTTTACATGAGTAGAATGTGTCCTTTTATTTAAAATGCATCTCTGGGTTATTTGTGGGGCATAGGAATTCATTGATTTTTTTCCTGCAAAATATAGTCCTGCCCCCCACAAGGTCTGTGGCAAAGTGGACCGGCCCCCTACTGAAAAAGCTTGCTGACCCCTGGGTCAAACCATTGCAAGTGGCGTCGAAATTTTGGGAGGTTGGGTAGTTACAGTGGAATGGTCTCAGTGGTGGGGTGCACATTTTTTTTTCTTATTTATTTATGGTTATTACTTTTTCAAAATAATAAATAATGATAATAAAAATGGATCTTTAAAAACCGGTTGAGGAGATGGGTCTCTTAGCAGCTATTGGTGAAAAGTGAAACCTCCATATGCTAAGGCAGTGTACCGCTGAGTTCCAGATTAACCCACAGGAGTTGCTTTTGAGCTCTGCATCTGAGCCTTCATCTAGCTGTGCTACAGATGATGGAGAATGCAAATCCTGTTAAAACCTTGGTCTGGCGCAGTTCTTTAAAAGCTGCAGGAATAACTCTTTGTCGGTGTTTTTTGGGACCAATTTATCTGAACTGAGTCCTGCCCCCCCCCCCACTCATGGAACAAGGGAACAGGGTTGTAGATCAATGTTAGATCACCTGCTCTGCATGCAGAAGGACCCAGGAAAGGTTATTATTATTAATATTATTAATTAAATTTGTATATCGCCCTTCATCTATAGATCTCAGGGCAGTTCACAGCATAAAGTTGCCATATTAAAAACACCAAATACATAGTGAAAATAAGAACAAAAACAAAACAATAATCCCCACCTCCCACGACACATTTCAAAGAGCATCAGGTGTCAATAATAATAATAATAATAATAATAAATTTTTATTTATACCCTGCCCTCTCCAGCCAGAGCCAAGTTCAGGGCGGCTAACACCAGTAAAATCAGCCAAAGGCCTGGTTTAAGTACATAAATTACCACTGAATCCATGGTGGAGGGGCACACTTCACCTTGCATATAACCACACTGAGGGTGGATCTACACATAGGGGGGGGGGAAACCCCCGCTATAAATAAGTCAGAACTCAAATTGTTATAACTGGGGGGTGGGGGGAGAAAACCACTATGGAAAATCGCATAGAATTTTCTTTTTGCTCTCCAGCGCCATCTAATGCTGCATGTTTACAATGCATTCAAAATGCTACTTTTGGCTAATGTAGCTGAGTCCTGAGACGCTTACTTTAAGAACATAAGAAAGCTAAGTTTATTGCAGGAAATGCCTGCTTAAAAGGGGTGGGGGTGGGGAATCCTAGTTCTAATCAGCTAAGGTTCTTGCTCTTGCATGTCAGCAGCAGAGACACAAACGATGTCGCTTCTCACAAGGGAGGCCTTGAGAACGAAGGCGAAGTGAGGTCAGCAGCCCTAAGTGTATCTGTCTAGCAATGAAGGAAGTTTAGCAAATCAGCCCAGGGAGACTGGGAGATTCCAATCTCCCCATCCCATGAAGGATGGCTGAAATCTCCAGAGAGCCACTGCCAGGAAAATGAATGAATTAATTTTATTATTATTACGGTCACAGACCAGTTCCTGCTCACTTACAATATCAGGAAAATCATAAAACACAACAGGAATACATTGAATTGCAGTTGGGAAAATACAGTGGTACCTCGGTTTATGAACATAATCCTTTCCGGACGTCCATTCTTAAACCAAAACCATTCTTAAACCAAGGCACGCTTTCCCTAATGAGGCCTCCCGCTGCTGATGCCCTTCCACCATTTGGCTTCCATTTGTAGACCGAGGTAAAGGTTGCAAACCAGGACACTACCCCTGGTTTTGCAGAGTTCTTAAACAGAATTGATCATAAACAGGGCTGTTCTTAAACTGAGGTACCACTGTACTGAGTAAGAGGAACTGACGGTCCGATGTGGTTGAAAGATACTGTTTCCCCTTCTCCCACCCTTCTCCAGACATGTTTGGGGATGGGACTTGACTCAGCCCCTTGGAAAAGGCAGAAACAAACTTTGTCGGCTGTGCTTTGAGGCATCTTGGAGAGGCGGGAGAAGCCAACAAGTTATTTTCTTCTTTGCTGTGCAGATTGGGTCGTGTCTGTGGCTTGACAGGCTTCCGAAAGCTGGTGGGGATCCTGGGCACGTTTCCTGCGCTGCAACATTTAGAGTGAGTGGCAAAGCGGTGGGGAGGGGTGAATGGGAGCCAGATGGAAATCAAGATATACCCAGATATCGATAAAAGACAAAAAAGCTGTCGCAACTCCTTCTATATCACCACAATATTGTTGTAAAATTTAGGGTTAAATGAATAAATGCTAGGATTTGGGCTATGGACGTAAAATGCAAGCTTGCAAATGAATTTCTGGGCTAGCTGATGCAAAGCAACCTGGCTGAGCTATCAAAAGAATAATTGAGGGATACTAATTCCATACAAGGGAACTGCTACCCCCTTGCCCCAGGTGTCAGCAGAAACTGGTTATTTGGATGGTTGCCAGGGTAACTGCTCGGGGGGCGGGGGGACAGCAAGGATTGCTGGGGGGAAGAAGGAGTGAGAAGGGCATCTTTGGGGGAGGCTGGATTCTGGTGCTGCTGCCTCTGAAACGACCATGCTATAAATCTGGACTCCCTCCATACAGATGGAAGGTGTAAATAGGTGAAGAAAGCCTATTTCTTATAGCCACAGCAGTCTCAGATGTGTCTTCTAATCTCCAAAAGGACACAGACCCCCATGTAGGTGCCTGGGACGCGGGTGGCGCTGTGGTCTTAAACCGCTGAGCCTCTTGGGCTTGCCGATCGGAAGTTTGGCGGTTCAAATCCCCGCGACGGGATGAGCTCCCATTGCTCTGTCTCAGCTCCTGCCAACCTAGCAGTTCGAAAGCACACCAGTGCAAGTAGATAAATAGGTACCGCTGCAGTGGGAAGGTAAACGGCGTTTCCGTGCACTCTGGTTTCCGTCATGGTGTCCCATTGCGCCAGATGCGGTTTAGTCCTCCTGGCCACATGACCCGGAAAGCTGTCTGCAGACCAACGCCGACTCCCTTGGCCTGAAAGCGAGATGAGCGCTGTAATCCATAGCCACCTTTGACTGGACTTAACCGTCCAGAGGTCCTTTCCCTTTTCCCTTTTCCCTTTTCCCTTTTCCCTTTACCAATACAGTCATACCTCATGTTATGTCCACTTCATGTTACGTTCTTTCAGGTTACGTCCTGCGGTGACACGGAAGTATCTGAAAGGGTTACTTCCAGGTTGCGCTGCACACGCTGCACACGCAGAATTGCAACATGATGTCATGCGCATGCGCAGAAGCAGTGAATCGCAACCCGCAGGTGCGCAGATGCGCCGCTGCGGGTTGCACTCTTTTCATGTTGCAAACGAGCATCTGGAATGGATCCCGTTTGCAACCAGAGGTACCACTGTATTGACATTATTTCCAGCTCTCCTATCCCACGACTTAGTCACCTGCCATTTGCAAGTCCCTTACCTTTACCGTAGGTGCCTGAGACCCAGTGGACTCTTGTCAACGCTCGCAGGGAGGTGGGCAAGCACCCAGCTTTGGTGACCATCTTTCCTGTCATTTTTGCAGCTTGGATTCTCCCAACGAGAACGAGATCGGAGACGAAGGAGTGACTAGCCTCAGCAGCGTCCTTCCTCGCTTGTCCTGCCTGGAAATGTTAAAGTAAGCTGCCTGGTTTAAGGCGGGAGAAATGCCATCCTCGCCGTCACCTTTGTCCTCAAAGGAGCTAAGCGCAGGTCCTGAACTTTGCAATGCTTTCTTCCTAGCCTGTCGGGGAACAAAATAACAGACCTGGGGGCAGAGAAGTTAGCCAAAGCGCTTCCGTCACTGCATTCACTGAAGACACTAAGGTGAGTGCTGCTCTCTTCATCTTTAGCCTGTCCATACCATTTAAAGCAGAGACGCGCGTGGCGCTGTGGGTTAAACCACAGAGCCTAGGACTTGCCGATCAGAAGGTTGGCGGTTCGAATCCCCACGACGGAGTGAGCTCCCGTTGCTCGGTCCCTGCTCCTGCCAACCTAGCAGTTTGAAAGCACACCAGTGCAAGTAGATAAATAGGTACTGCTCTGGCGGGAAGGTAAACAGCATTTCCGTGCGCTGCTCTGGTTCTCCAGAAGTGGCTTTGTCATGCTGGCCACATGACCCGGAAGCTGTATGCCGGCTCCCTCGGCCAATAAAGCAAGATGAGCGCCGCAACCCCAGAGTCGGCCACGACTGGACCTAATGGTCAGAGGTCCCTTTACCTTTACCTTTACCTTTACCTTTACCATTTAAAGCACTTTTATATCACGCTAGCGGTCATGGGCCGTGCACACACAACACATTTATTTTATTTTACAAAGTAAAAGTAGCACCTGATTGTAGCAAAAAAAATGCCTCTAGGCAGTTTATGAAAATCCAGAATGAAACGTTTGAATTACTGATTAAACTGAAGCTGTTATTGGAAAATATTATTGAAAAGGTGATTAAGATCAACAGCAACTGACAAGAAAAAAGGCACATGTAACTTTTGCAATTATGGCGCCTTCCTAAAGAATCATGGGAACTGTAGTTTAAGGGTGCTGGAAACCGGAACTCTGTGAGGGGTAAGCTACAGTTCCCAGGATTCTGCAAGGAGGGGAAAGTGCTTTAATGTACACAGCTATGGATTCCCCCAAAGAATCCTGGGAACTGCAGTTTATCAAGGATGATGGGAATTGTAACGCTCTGCGGAGTTTCCTAATAAATCCCACACCCTCCAAGATTTCACAGAGATCTATCATGGAAACCGGGGACGTCTAGTAACCCAACTCTAAGGTGCCACAAGAGTTTATCCTGTTTTTGTTCTTTTGGAGTAGGGGCTGGAATCACTTGCCTGTGCTTGTCATGGGCTCTGGCGCCACCTAGTGTTGGGCTCCCTGGCTCCTGCCCTACCCGTTCCAATGGGCACCAGCCTCCACCGTCCCTTTGACGATGGGAATTATAGTCCAACAATTTCAGGAGAGCTACAGTTTCTCCACCCGTGACCTAATCCTTTTTCCAAACATCTCTGACCTTCTTTATTTAAAAATGTCAGCTCCATTGGGCATGCCGGACTCTGTGTTTGTATGATTTGTTACTTGAAGATGGACAGAGGCTTTTGGACGGGTCAAAAACACACGTAATGAGCAGAGCTTTCTTGTAAAGCGATGCTCTGCCCTGCTTCTTTCTCAGACGGATCCACGGTCACACTTGCCTTTGTTTCCTGCAGCTTGTACAATAACAACATTGGAGATGCGGGGGCAGAGCATTTTGCCCGAGTGCTCCCAGAGACAGCTTCTTTAAGAGTGCTTGAGTGAGTATAAAACATTTGGCCATGGAGACTTAGGGCACGTAACTCCCACAAAGAACCAGGTTCAAGGTGCTTTCACAATGGTTGACTGGTGTCTGTTTATACAGTGGTACCTCGGGTTACATACGCTTCAGGTTACATACGCTTCAGGTTACAGACTCCGCTAACCCAGAAATAGTGCTTCAGGTTAAGAACTTTGCTTCAGGATGAGAACAGAAATTGTGCTCCGGCAGCACGGCGACAGCAGGAGGCCCCATTAGCTAAAGTGGGGCTTCAGATTAAGAACAGTTTCAGGTTAAGAACGGACCTCTGGAACGAATTAAGTACTTAACCCGAGGTACCACTGTAATGGCTTTTTAGTGGTTTTATTGCTGTAAACGACTTTGGTATTTCCCCCCATGATATAATGGTAAGCAAATATTTTCATAAATAAATACTGCAAGGTGTTCTGTATGGGGTTTCCCTCCTTTCCTTCTATACTCCTTTCTTCCTCCCCCACCAGAACCTGCCCAAGCCACCCAAACCAAAACCTCACTTCGGGGATGCTCTTCTTTCTGCCCTACATGGGATGTGGGTGGGGCTGTGGTCTAAACCACTGAGGCTCTTGGGCTTGTCGATGGCAAGGTCGGCAGTTCAAATCCCCACGACGGAGTGAGCTCCTGTTGCTCTGTCCCAGCTTTCGCCAGCCTAGCAGTTTGAAAGCACACCAGGGTGAGTAGATAAATAGGTGCTGCAGCGACGGGAAGGTAAATGGCGTTTCCGTGTGCTCTGGCACTCATCACGGTCCTCTGGCGCCAGAAGCGGTTTAGTCCTGCTGGCCACATGACTCAGAAAGCTGTCTGTGGACAAACGCCGGCACCCTCGGCCTGAAAGCAAGATGAGCGCCACAACTCCAGAGTCACCTTTGACGGGACTTAACCATCCAGGGGTCCTTTACCTTTTACCCTTTTATTACATGAATCACAAACCATCATTTGCTGCAGACATCTTGTAAGGCTGTATCTTTCTGTCTCGGCTTTCCCTGTCGCATGAAATCAGGCCCCTGCTTCTATCTGAACAATTCCCCCCCCCATTACATTTTTATTTATATGTGTGTGTGTATGTGTGTGTATATACACACACACACACACACACACACACACACATATATACACACACACACAGTGGTACCTCGGGTTAAGAACTTAATTTGTTCTGGAGGTCCGTTCTTAACCTGAAACTGTTCTAAACCTGAAGCACCACTTTAGCTAATGGGGCCTCCCGCTGTTGCCACGCGATTTCTGTTCTCCTCCTGAGGTAAAGTTCTTAACCCGAGGTACTACTTCCGGGTTAGCGGAGTCTAACCTGAAGCATTTGTAACCTGAAGCGTATGTAACCCAAGGTACCACTGTATATACATACACACACACATACACATACACACACACACACATATGTGTGTGTGTGTGTGTGTATATAATTTAAAAAAAATATTTATATATAAATGCATTTTTTGACTACTGTTATTGATTTCTTTAACTTATACCCCACCTTTTCCACCAAGTAGCTCAAGGTGGCGCTCCAGATGCCTTAGCTGAGATTCCCAGAGAGCATGGGGTTGGGCTAGATGACCCTTAAGGTCCCTTCCAGCTCTACAATTCTATGATTCTCCCCCTCCTCATTTACTGGTGGTGGTTTTGCTTTCATGGCGCTGTTTGTTGTTTTTATGTTGTGAAACGCTTAGGGTTGAAAAATGGGGAAAGCTGGGGGGTGGGGGAGAGAATTGAAGTGTGTGTGTGTGTGTGTGTGTTAAATGTTTTAAATATTTAAAGCAAATGAAATAAGGAAACCCAGGGCCACCCTGCTACTGCTGAGGTTTAGCAAAGCAGAGGAGGCTCCTTTGGGCTAACAGCTGGTACGCTCCTTTCTTTCCAGCATCCATTGCAACAAGATAACAGCTGCTGGAGCTAAGCACCTGACGGACAGCTTGAGGAAATGTCCCCGCGTCCAGAGTGTGGCGTAAGTCTTTGGCTGGCTTGATATCCCACCTTCATCACGCAAATGCTCTCAGCTGGGTGCGGTCCCTGGTCATATCCAAACCATGCATTTTGAGCCGTATGATACCCCTTTGAACAGTCATGGCTTCCCCAATGCATCCAGTAGACCACGCAAGTGGCGTTGTGGTCTAAACCACTTGGGCTTGCCGATCAGAAGGTTGGCGGTTCGAATCCCCGCGATGGAGTGAGCTCCCGTTGCTCTGTCCCAGCTCCTGCCAACCTTCCAGTTTGAAAGCACGCCAGGGCAAGTAGATAAATAGGTACCACTACGGTGCGAAGGTAAACGGCGTTTCCGTGCACTCTGGTTTCTGCCAAGGTATTCCGTTGTGCCAGAAGCGGCTTAGTCCTGTTGGTCACATGACCCGTGGACAAACGCTGGCTCCCTCGGCCTGAAAGTGAGATGAGTGCTTTATGTTTCCCTCCCCTTATGGTTTTGATCTATGGGCTACTTTTAAAATGAGACTGCATTTTAAATTACATTTTAACCTGTATTTTAAATTGGTCCCCCCCCCCCAATTATGCTTTTACTGTAATTTTACTGGTGTTAGCCACCCTGAGCCCAGCTCTGGCCAGGGAGGGTGGGGTATAAATAAAATTAATTTATTATTATTATTATTATTAAGCCCATAGTCGCCTTTGACTGGACTTAACCGTCCAGGGGTCCTTTACCTTTACCATTAATACACAAAAC
The DNA here is from genome assembly GCF_964252035.2 of Podarcis erhardii. Classification (NCBI taxonomy): domain Eukaryota; kingdom Metazoa; phylum Chordata; class Lepidosauria; order Squamata; family Lacertidae; genus Podarcis; species Podarcis erhardii. The sequence goes on along the minus strand of NC_138503.1, from coordinate 46,485,964 downwards.
CCATTATTGTGAATCTTTTCTCTATATTATCTGGATTCCCATTCCCTTCTACCAGGGTCTTTTCCATTATTTGCATATCTTACCCATATGTGTGTGTGTGTGTAATTTTACTAATAATGGTGGGGGAGAAATGCAATGGAGTTAAACATCTGAAAGGTGAACACACTTTGCAAATTGCATGAACTGAAACACAGCCATTTTCGAAATCTTTGCTTCTCCAAATTTAGCAATGCAGTGCCAAGTAATGTGCAGAAAGATGCATGCACCAGGATAAAGTGTACATAAGAATGCATATTATTGAAAAATAACATTAAAAATGCATTGCATTGGGAGGAAATGCCTTGCGAAAACGCCTGTACAGTGGTGCCCCGCAAGACGAACGCCTCGCAAGACGGAAAACCCGCTAGATGAAAGGGTTTTCCGTTTTGGAGGCGCTTCGCAAAATGAATTTCCCTATGGGCTTGCTTCGCAAGACGAAAATGTCTTGTGAGTTCCTGCGGGTTTTTTCCCCTCCCCCCCTTTTCCTAAGCCGCTAAGCCGCTTATCAGCTGATCCGCTGATAAGCCGCTTAACAGCTGATCGCTAAAAGCCGCTAAACCGCTAATAGCGCTAATCCGCTAAGCTGTCAATGGGCTTGCTTCGCAAGATGAAAAAACCGCTATACGAAGAGTCTCACGGAACGGATTAATTTCGTCTTGCGAGGCACCACTGTATTAGGGCAACAGGGCATGCAAAGCTTGTTTGTATTAGGAGAAATTTGTACTGAAATGCTGATATTTAATGAAGACTGAAAGAAATGCAAACTTACATGGAAATGAAGAGATTTGAAAATTGTTAATACAAAAGATTTGAATATCCTTGCTCAAGATAAGGGGCTTCAACAAAGCAAATTTCCTTATTCTGTTTTCTTTTCTTCAACCCCCCCCCCCTTTTCAGCCTATGGAACCCCACTATTCCCCATGGACTTCTAGATCATCTGCAGCAGCAGGATTCTCGAATCAGATTACTCTAGACCCAGCAAAACCAGGCTCAAACAATGTTGGGATTTTGAAATGCGTAAGTGTTTTGAATCAGTATTTAGGATGTTCTTGGCTCCTGCATTCTGCTCTCCTGCAAAAAGTGATAGTCCCTCTTAATGAAATATTCCTGCTGATTCCCCCCCCCCTCCAAATGATCCATTATCAGGAGTTCAATATGTGGAGCTGGAATTGTCTGCCAGCCATCTCAGATACTGTGGTCAGATATTAAAACCCCCAGATTCTGCCGCTGGAATAAATTGCGTCCATATATGTAGTTTAAATGTTATTTATGTTTATATAGACCTGTGTATGAATTCTTTAATTCTGCTAGCACTGATCTAAGGCCCAATCTGCCCTATACATTGAAAGCAGTATCGTGCCACTTTAAATTGTCATGGCTTCCCCCAAAGAATCCTGGGAAATGTAGTTAGTTAGGGCCTTGTTTGGAGACCCCTGTTCCCTCCAGGGAGCTACAATTCCCAGAGTTCCCTGGGAAGAGGGAATGACTGCTAAATAAGCCTGGGGAATGTAGCTCTGTGAAGTAAACAAGGGGCTTCTCCACATTGCTCAGCACCCTTAGCAAACTACACTTCCCATGATTCTCTCTTTTTTAAAAAAATATATTTTATTAAGTTTTGAAAAAGAGAACAAACATAAGGGGAAAAAAAACAAATGCACAAAAACACCAAACTATACAATACATTAGAAAAAAGAAAAAACAATTTAAAAAACAAACCCATCTTAAAAAAAAAATTAAAAAGAAAAAAAAGAAAAAAGAGCACACAAAAAAACCTTCTTTTTAGTCCACAACTTTGATTGACTTATTTTCTTTTTTTTTTAATATTTTTTATTAAGGATTTTCTTGTTTTACAGAAGTGTAGTGCCTCGTTTTTTTTTTCTTCTTCTTCTTCTTCTTCCATGTAACGTTTTTACAAATCCGTTTCATTTGTTGAGGCATTAGGGGGAGAAGAAAACAGAAAGAAAAAAGAAAGGGGGGGTGGGGAGAGGGAGGATGGATGGGGGTGGGGTCAGGTGGCGGTGTTTCTATTATGTTTAATGTTTCTTGACTTCCTCTCATCTCCCTTTTTTGTATTCCTGTTAAAAATTAATTCAGCAAATTCTTGTCCAATTTATTTGTCTAGTTATCCGTCCAATCTTATTTTAAACCTCATCGCTGGAACCCTTTCTGTTCATTTCAATACCATTAACATTCAAAAATTTTACAATGTTTCTGTAAATAAATTTTAAATTTCTTCCAATCTTCTTCCACCAACTCTTCTCCCTGGTCTCGGATTCTGCCAGTCATGTCCGCCATCTCCATATATTCCATTACTTGAATCTGCCATTCTTCCAGAGTGGGTACATCTTGTGTCCTCCAATGCTTTGCTATGAGTATTCTTGCTGCTGCTGTTGCATACATAAAGAAAGTTCTATCCTTCTTTAACACCGATTGGCCGACTATGCCTAGGAGGAAGGCCTCTGGTTTCTTAGGAAAAGTGTACTTAAGTACCTTTTTTAGTTCATTATATATCATCTCCCAGAATGCCTTGATCCTTGGGCACGTCCACCAAAGGTGAAAGAATGTAGCTTCTGTTTCTTTACATTTCCAACATTTATTATCGGGCAAGTGATATATTTTTGCAAGCTTGACTGGGGTCATGTACCACCTGTACATCATTTTCATAATGTTCTGTCTTAGGGCATTACATCCGGTAAATTTAATCCCGGTGGTCCACAACTTCTCCCAGTCAGCAAACATAATGTTATATCCTACATCTTGTGCCCATTTTATCATAGCTGATTTTACCGTTTCTTCCTCAGTATTACATTTCAACAGCAAATTATACATTCTTGATAGTAACTTAGCATTGGGTTCTAACAATTCTGTCTCTAACTTTGATTTTTCCACCTGGAAACCTACTTTTTTATCTTGGTTATAGGCCTCTCTTATTTGAAAGTAGTGTAACCAGTCTCGCACCTTATCTTTAAGCTTCTCATAACTCTGCAATTTCAATTTATCACCTTCCTGTTCCAAAATTTCCCAATATTTTGGCCACTTAGTCTCCATATTAAGTCTTTTCAAAGCTTTCGCTTCCATACGTGAGAGCCACCTTGGGGTTTTACTTTCCAGAAAATCTTTATATCTCGACCATATATTGAACAATGCTTTCCTGACAATATGGTTTTTTAAAGCCTTGTGTACTTTAACCTTGCCATACCACAAATATGCATGCCACCCGAATACATTGTCATAACCTTCAAGATCTAAGATGTCTGTGTTCTCAAGAAGTAGCCATTCCTTCAACCAGCAAAAAGCTGCTGATTCATAATAAAGTTTCAAATCTGGCAGGGCAAATCCCCCTCTTACACTTCCCAAGATTCTCTGGGAGAAGCCGTGCCTGTTTAAAGTGGTATCATCGTGCTTCAAATGTACAGCGCAGAGGGGACCTGAACGCCAAATAAATTTTAAACGGGTCTGAAAGCAGAGCAACTAAAATGAAAATGCATTATTATTATTATTATTATTATTATTATTATTATTATTATAAAAAACGGTTCAATGTATCATTCCACCTATTCAAATGTGTAGTGCAGATGGGCTCTGCCTATCATTGGCTCTGGCACCACCTACAGTTGGAAGGCAAGGTTGGAAATTGATTCTGTTGCCCCACCCATTTTCCCTTTTAGCCCAGTAAAGTGGTACCTCAGGTTACATACGCTTCAGGTTACATACGCTTCAGGTTAGAGACGCCGCTAACCCAGAAATAGTACTTCGGGTTAAGAACTTTGCTTCAGGATGAGAACAGAAATCGTGCTCCAGTGGCGCGGCAGCAGCAGGAGGCCCCATTAGCTAAAGTGGTGCTTCAGGTTAAGAACAGTTTCAGGATAAGTACAGACCTCCGAAACGAATTAAGTACTTAACCTGAGGTACCACTGTACAGGCATTCAGTTCCCAGGAGGCTTCCCAGAAGGGAATCCCTCTCGCTGGCCACTGCAGGTCTAATCCAGCTCTTTCTATGTCCTCTTGGCCCGCTTGAGAGGTCTTAGCAAGAAAGTGCGTTTGAGTTGTGCTCAGCTAGCTTTTGCTCAGAACAAACCCATTGAAAGCAATGGACCTAGCTTAGCCATGCCCATTTATTTCTATGGGTCTGCTCCGAGTCACTGTTAGTTGGGAGAACACCCTTAAGTCTTTGCATTGCTTAGCACCGCAGGGAGAAGATCGCGTGAAAACGTTGGCTTCAGAATGCAGACTAGGGGGCTTTAAAAGAGGATTAATGGAGGAGACATGGGTGGTGGTTAAACCACAGAGCCTAGGACTTGCCGATCAGAAGGTCAGCGGTTCGAATCCTCGCGACGGGGTGAGCTCCTGTTGCTCTGTTCCTGCTCCTGCCAACCTAGCAGTTCGAAAGCATACCAGTGCAAGTAGATAAGTAGGTACCGCTCCAGTGGGAAGGTCGTTTCTGTGCGCTGCTCTGGTTCTCCAGAAGCGGCTTAGTCATGCTGGCCACATGACCCGGAAGCTGTACGCTGGCTCCCTTGGCCAATAAAGCGAGATGAGCGCCGCAACCCCAGAGTCGTCCGTGACTGGACCTTATGGTCAGGGGTCCCTTTACCTTTTAATGGAGGAGAGGGCTACCGATGGCTCCTAGCCCCAAAGGCTTAATCTACTGCCGTCACGGCTGGAGGCAGTGATGCTCCCAGATAAATGCCAGATGCTGCAAACCAGAGGAGAGGAGTGTGGCTCTTGCACTCGGGTCCTGCATGGAGATTTCCCATCGGGACGTCTGAGTGGCCACTGTGAAATCAGGGTGCTAGACTCTTCTGATGTTACACCCTTAATAAAAGCAAGCCAGAAAAGATGTGTGTGTGTTTATGACTTGACAGGCACATCCTTCCGAACGGTGGATGAAGGAGCTGACATTTTGCACGCTTCATGCATGAAAATCGGAAATCGACAACATCCGGCTACGGGGGCCTCTGTCCTGAAAGCATAGATTTGGGAAATAGCTTGACGCGGTTTTGAGGAGCCACAAGAGAATGCAAAGCGCAGTTTCTGCAAAATGATCTTTAGCAGATGAATAGACTGTGGAGCAGTGCAAGGTCTTTTTGTGTATACAGTGGTATCTTGGTTCTCAAACTTAATCCGTTCCGGAAGTCCGTTCCAAAACCAAAGCGTTCCACAACCAAGGCACGCTTTGCCATAGAAAGTAATGGAAAATGGATTAATCCATTCCAGACTTTTAAAAACATCCCCTAAAACAGCAATTTAACATGAATTTTACTTTCTAACGAGACTATTGATAATGAAAGCAATAAACAATGTACTGCAGTCACAAAATCAATCAATCAATCAATCAGTAGCTGAACTGGGTTCCACACAGTCACAAAAACAAACAAAAAAGAGCCGCAAAAACAAGAGCACTAAATAAATAGGAAAAACAGACACTCCAAATGGAATTTTAAATTGTATTTTTAACCTGTATTTTAAATTGCCCTCCCATTATGTTTTTATTGTAATTTTACTGGTGTTAGCCGCCCTGAGTCGGGCTCTGGCCGGGGAGGGCGGGGTATAAATAAAAATTTATTATTATTATTATTAAGTGTGTAACACTCAAAACAGAAGCGTAACACTCAAATTGGACGCATAACACTCAAAACAGAGCATGTTTGGCTTCCAAAAAAAGTTCGCAAACTGAAACACTTACTTCCGGGTTTGCAGTGTTTGGGTTCCAAGTTGTTTGAGTACTAAGGCGTTTGAGAACCAAGATACCACTGTACACACATTTCTTATTAGACCATTGTAGATTTTCCGCGTGCCCTCCCTGTCTCTGTCGGTGAGTCATTTGAACACGGTTTTGCAACCTTCAGTAAATATGCATATAATCTTCAATAAATGTGTGTTAAATCTTTTAGGTAACCTCTTTGCAAGCGCCTTCTTTGATCGTTGCAGAGAGGGCTATTTATCCTAGAAACATAGCTGGGGCCGCAAATCCAACTGCAGGCAGAATGCAGCAGATCTACTGCTATCCAAGCTCAGCTTAAAAGCCTCTAATGGAGAAGGCAGCGCCTTTCAAGGTTTCTTCTCAACAATTCTGCTTGTCATTGGAGCACAATGGCTCAGGTCCTGCTGTCTGGCGCGACACAAGATAACCGCAAGAAGACATGGGAACTGAAACCGCTTCACAGATAAATGAATGAGCAACACTCTCGATCAGTTGACCTGCATACTTGTGTATTTGAAAGAGGCTGGTTATCAATATATTGCTTTTTACATTGTTATTTTTTTTAAACATAAGAACTGCATTTCAACACTAGGCAAAATAACGTGGGAATTAACAAGACCCCCTTCCTTTCCCAAAATTACAAAAATACTTACAAAAGCAATTCTTTCCCGTAACACTGTGTGGCAGACGCACCAACTCGCTGCAATTCTCTTCATTTTTTTATTCTTTAAAAGGCGACGTTTTGAGGGTTATGAAATGAGTTCCTGAAGCTTAATGGGATTAGGGTGGGGGGTTTTTTCCTTTCAGAAAAGTGTGACCTGTTCTATAGCTCATCAACAGCAAATGCAGATTGTCGGCTGGGAGGTTATGATGATGGCAGAGCAGATCCTGCACATTTTAGGAAGGGTGCAGACTGCAGTCCCTGTGGGCTAGTAACAACTCTGGGTGCAAGTGTTCCCACATCAAACTCTCCCTTGCTTGCAGAAACAAAATAAAAAAATTCCTTCCAGTAGCACCTTAAAGACCAACTAAGTTAGTTCTAGGCATGAGCTTTCGTGTGCATGCACACTTCTTCAGGTACACTGAAACAGAAGTCACCAGACCCTTCTATATAGTGAGAAGGTGGGGAGGGGTATTACTCAGAAGGGTGGTGGGAATGGGTGATTGGCAGATATTATCTCATTATACATGACAAAGCCATTTTTCACCTTCTCACCCCTTGCTTTTTCCTGTAAGACCTATTGCAGTCGTCAAGAGTCATCAACAGGCTCATCACAGCTATCTGCCAATCACCCATTCCCACCACCCTTCTGAGTAATACCCCTCCCCACCTTCTCACTATATAGAAGGGTCTGGTGACTTCTGCTTCAGTGTATCTGAAGAAGTGTGCATGCACACGAAAGCTCATACCTAGAACTAACTTAGTTGGTCTTTAAGGTGCTACTGGAAGGAATTTTTTTATTTTGTTTTGACTATGGCAGACCAACACGACTACCCATCTGTTGCTTGTAGAAATCTAACATGTCAGGGAGAAGGCTCCTTTAACGACACGCAAGCTTTCCATACACAAACGTTGACATGGCAGAGATTTTTTAAAGCAACCACTCACGTGCATTGCAGAGTTGTACTGGTGATACACAAGGAATGCACCAGGTCCTGAACCGAAGGTGGCTACCCTTATGAGACCAGTCTGTGCAAACTGGGCCCAGGACCGCATGCAAGGTTGTGGGGACGGCCAAAACCAACCCTCAAACTGTGTGCAGACGGTGCAATAATGTGCCGGTGCTCTCTTGCAATACTTCTTGAGATCTCATGGCGGTTTTTCCAGCCCCCCTTAAAAAAACAGGGATTGGGAGCCTTCTAGATGTGGTTCAGTGCCAACTCCCATCAGCCCCCAGCCAGCACGGTTGATGCTCAGGGACGGTGGGAGTTGTAGTTCAGAAATATCTGGATAATTGTAAGTCTCCCCCACCATGTAAAACCATGCCCCATCCTGCTCCATCAACCACTTTATCAGGCGTGGGGGAAATCTTTGGCCCTCCAGATTTTGCTGAACTGCAGCTCCCATCATCCCTGGGCTTTGGCCGTGCTTGCTGGGGTTGATGGGATTTGTAGTTCAGCAATATCTGGTCCCCCCTCTCACCACACACCTGCACTCAGGCTTCTTATCCTGACAATACCACCTAGCTCAACATATCGGCATCAACTTCTCCGCTCCCTGGAAGTTTGTGACATGTGATTGGCAGCCCGGCTCACTGTTAAAAATGACCCGGCAGTGTTTCTCGTGACTTGGAAGCCCTTCTGGAATCTCTAAGCAAATTCTGATAGCTGTGCATAATCGGTTTCCTGCAGAATCATGGCAAATCCCTGAAAAACAAGCAAATACTGAGGACATCCTCAGCCAGGCTCTTAGGAAGCCCACATTGCTCTGGAAGCCGTTTCCTCTCGCAGAGATGCAAGTTCTTGCCCCGTAATCTGGTGCTCCCAGCTTCTTTTTCACATGTGCAGAAAACGTGTGCAAATCTGGATTTCAAAAAAGGAAAAGGAAACGTTACACAAGAGAAAAGCACGCCCAGGGAGAGGACAGAGCAGGATGAAATTAAGCAGGAAACAGAAAGTGATTTCCCTCCCTGTTTCAGAATGCTCAAACCCTGATGGGTTGCATCTCAGTGTTAGTCCCATTCAGAGTAGATCTATTGGAATTAATGGAGACTACTAACACAGGCAGGGACACGGGTGGCGCTGTGGGTTAAACCACAGAGCTTGCTGATCAGAAGGTCAACGGTTCGAATGCCCGCGACGGAGTGAGCTCCCGTTGCTCAGTCCCTGCTCCTGCCAACCTAGCAGTTCGAAAGCACGCCAGTGCAAGTAGATAAATAGGTACCGTTCTGGTGGGAAGGTAAACAGCGTTTCCGTGCGCTGCTCTGGTTCGCCAGAAGCAGCTTAGTCATGCTGGCCACATGACCCGGAAGCTGTATGCCGGCTCCCTCGGCCAGTAAAGCGAGATGAGCGCCGCAACCCCAGAGTCGTCCGCGACTGGACCTAACGGTCGGGGGTCCTTTTACCTTTCCCTTTACTAGCACAGGCATCTGGTCGGAGACTGATAAACAGGATGCTGAATTAGAAAGCCTTAGCTCCAATTGAGTGGGGCTCTTCTTACTTTCCTAAAACACGTTTGCCTTATACTGAGTCAGAGTAGAGAATTGTGGGGTTGGAAGGGACCCTGAGGGTCATCTAGTCCAACCCCGTGCAACGAAGGAATCTCAACTCAAGCAGCCTTGACAGATAGTCATCCGACACCCAAGGAAGGAGAGTCATGAGGGAGTCCGTTCCACTGTCAAACAGCTCTTACTGTCCGAAAGTTCACCCTGATGTTTAGTTGGAATCTCCTTTCTTGTGACTTGAAGACATGGGTTCAGGTCCTACCCTCTGAGTAGCTCCTGGTGTTACCTACACTGACTGGCAGGTTATCAGGCAGGGGTCCCTCCCAGCTGTATGTGGAGATGCTGGAATTTGAACCTGGGACCTCCTTCATCTGAAGCAGATGTTCCACACCCCAGAGTGATGGCCATTCCCCAGATATTGCAAGATCCTACAAAAACCAGGGCGTGCCATTTTAGGGTCTGAAACATAAATGCTTGCACATTTCTGCAGTGAGGGGTCTTAAAAACATGTTTTTGGGTGTGAGGAATTCAAACCTGATATTATTTTTGTGATTAGACAATACTTAGTAAGTCTACATCTGATGAAGAAGCACATAAACTGCTTTTGGAAAACCAAAGAAATTTAATGATTGATTGATTGATTGAATTTATATACCACCCTACACCCGGGGGGTCTCAGGGCGGTTGACAAAATAAAATCAAGATATAAAACCATAAAATGCCTAGTAAAAATAAAAACACCAAGCCAATACCCCCCAGAAAAAAACCACATTATTATTATTATTATTATTATTATTATTATTATTATTATTATTTTACCTTCTGGAAATGCCAGGTAATGCTAAATAATAATAATAATAATAATAATAATAATAATAATAATAATAATAGGCTATCGTTTGTATTGATTTCTATGCAGTTTTACACACATTTTACTCACCAAGAAAAACTAAATTATATTAATTTAACCAAATCATCTTTTGAATCCCCAAGTCATGTTACAACTTCTTGGCATCCCTCATTTTTCGAATTTGAAACTTACGCTATTCCACACGCCCTGATCCTGCATTGTTCTGGAAAAAGGTTGAAATAGGAAGTTAGGAAACTCTCCTTTATCGAGTCAGACAATGGGTCCAACTATCCCAGAAATGACGGGTAGCACCTCTCCAGTTTTTCAGACAGAACTCTTTCTCCCCACCCTATATGGAGATACTGAGGATCAAACCTGGGACCTTCTGCATGCAAAGCAGGTGTCCTACCCACTGAGCTACGACCCTTTCCCAAGGCTGATGCCAATTAGCACAGGTAATGCAAGCAGGAGGGTCGCGGGTGGCGCTGTGGGTTAAACCACAGAGCCTAGGACTTGCCAATCAGAAGGTCAGCAGTTCGAATCCCCGCGATGGGGTGAGTTCCTGTTGCTCGGTCCCTGCTCCTGCCAACCTAGTAGTTCGAAAGCACGTCAAAGTGCAAGTAGATAAATAGGTACCACTTCAGCGGAAAGGTAAACGGCGTTTCTGTGCGCTGCTCTGGTTCGCCAGAAGCGGCTTAGTCATGCTGGCCACGTGACCCGGAAGCTGTACGCCGGCTCCCTCGGCCAATAAAGCGAGATGAGCGCCGCAACCCCAGAGTCGGTCACGACTGGACCAAAGGGGTCCCTTTACCTTTACCGAATGCAAGCAGGTATTATTATGTATTGTTTTCATATTCTGCCGTTCCTACTGCAGGAACCCATAAACCGTTTTACCCAGCTTTCCTCGAGGCTGAGCGGTCAATAACATCTTCTGTTTTGAAACCAGATCATCTCCTGCGCTTGCTAAATCTGTATGACATTGATGGATTCCCGAGGTGCTGGCAGTGCCAAGCCAAAGCCGCCTGCTTTTTATATACCCTGCATTGCAACAATTGCCACAGCTCTGGGCAGCGACAGATTCCTTTTAATGCTTTCCGTCTGGTCACCGTCTTTCTGCAAAGTCAGTGCATTAACGGTATTTCGGCTCAGGTGGCCAAAAGTGCACTTTGCGACGAGGAACCAAATGCTCTCATGGAGGAAATGTGATGGTCGGCTCCCAGCCCCACCCCACACCGGGACCACAGTGTTGTGCAGTTCAGACAGTGCCGGATTTACGTATAAGCTAAACAAGCTATAGCTAAGGGTCCCACTCTCTTGGGCCCCCCCCCCAAAAAAAAATTAAAGGGAAAAAAACTTGGATGTACTTTCCAAAATATAAGATAAAAAAACAAATAAAATAAAACCTGCATACAGCAACAGTATATTGTGTTGTGTAGGCTTCTATGATGTAAGTAATGGGCCCTGCCTGCTAGCCTGCTCCCGAAAATATCACTGGTTTGCTCATTTCTATGTATAGGGTGGCGCTGTGGGTTAAACCACAGAGCCTAGGACTTGCCGATTAGAAGGTCAGCGGTTCGAATCCCCGCAACCGGGTGAGCTCCCATTGCTTGGTCCCTGGTCCTGCCAACCTAGCAGTTCGAAAGCACGCCAGTGCAAGTAGATAAATAGGTACCGCTCCGGCGGGAAGGTAAACACGTTTCTGTGCACTGCTCTGGTTCACCAGAAGCGGCTTAGTCATGCTGGCCACATGACCTGGAAACTGTACGCTGGCTCCCTCGGCCAGTAAAGCGAGATGAGTGCCGCAACCCCAGAGTCGGCCACGACTGGACCTAATGGTCAGGGGTCCCTTTACCCTTTACCTTTATGTATAGGGTGCCTACATTCCGCATGGACTGGTTGTAACAATTACTTTGATAAAATACATGTTAACGTGCAAATGGCTTTAGATACCTATTAGATCTGTAAATTACCATATAGCATATATTCAACACAAAAACTAGCGACAATTTGTTGTTAACAAAGGACAGCTGGACATATAAAGGGCCCCATTGCCTTCAGTAGCTTAGGGCCTCATCAAACCTAAATCCGGCCCTGAGTTCAGACCTGGGCAAAGCCATCTGAGGAAGGGGGCAAGTTTGTGCCCCATCTGCACTACACATTCAAAGCGGTATCCTACCACTTTAATTAAGCATGCCTTCTCCCAGTGAATCCTGGTAACTGTAGTTTAAGGGTGCCAGAGACGCAGCGTGGGGGAGGGGAGGCTACCAAGATGATCGCGCTGGGGGCAACCATTTTTAGGGGGGAGCCTCTGCAGCTGCTGCCCCGACTGGAGGTGTTCCCCGTTCCGCCCGCCTCACCGAAGCAGCACACTGAGCAAGAAGTGGGAGAGGATAGGCCAGTGGTGGCCAAACTCGGCCCTCAGCTGGGACTACAATTCCCATCATCCCTGACCACTGGTCCTGTTAGCTAGGGATGATGGGAGTTGTAGTCCAAAAACAGCTGGAGGGCAAAGTTTGGCCACCACTAGGGTAGGCCCTTGCGTCCCCCACTGGTGGTGAAGGCGGGCAGAGGGCAAGGCTCACAGCGGTGGCAGTGCTCCAGCCTGAGGAGGTGCACACACATGTCCCACTGCTGCTCTGCCTGGCATGGAGGCATAATAATTTCCTTGCCCTGGGCTCTGGCAACCCAGGCTACACCACCGATAGGGCTTGACAGGGCCGTCTCAGGACATTTTGCCGCCTGAGGCAAAATGGACAGATTGCCACTTGCTGAAAGTCGTTAGGACTCTCACGGAGCTCCCATTCCCAGAGTTCCCTGGGGGGTGGAAGCGACTGTGAAACCACTCCGAGAATTGTAGCGGCATGGAATAGGGGCCTCCCAGCACCTCTCAGCTCTCGAGCTATAGTTCCCAGGGTTCTTTAGGGGAAGCCATGACTGTTTACATTGGCATGGTGCTGCTTTAAACCAGCGGTTCTCAACCTGTGGGTCCCCAGATGTTGTTGGACTACAACTCCCATCATCCCTGAGCTCTGGCCTTGCCAGCTAGGGGTTGATGGGAGTTGTAGTTCAACAACATCTGGGGACCTACAGGTTGAGAAAGGCTGAAATATACAGTACAGAGGGGCATTGTATTGGCAAGTTAACCCTTTCTCCCCTTTGGTGTAACCTTTGTTAGGGGGGGCACCCATGCAAGTAGTGGGCGGGGCCAGAGGCAAATAATGGGTGGAGCAACAGATGTAACTTTTGCCTCTGCTACATTCCAGCCGCACAACACTCAGAGGCATCTTCAAGCCTCTATCCAGGCAGGCAAACATCTTCCCAGTTAAATGACAACATCCCGGCCAGGCTAATGGACTTGCAGGGGCAATGGGGGGGGGGGTTAGCCCAGGTTTGCCAAGCCAAGCTCACGGACAGCACCAATGGTTTTGGGGGGACCTTTGCTGGTCTGCAGAGAGGGAATGGTTCCTTTGCAAACATGACTTGCATCCCCTTCAAAGGGGTTTCATATAAACCCCAACCAGCCTATAGGCACCCCTTTGTAATTGTCCCCTGCTGTCAATGTGGTGGTGGTGGGGAGGATAGTCAGGATCTGGCCTACGGGCCATATAACTGAAGTGACAGCCAGCGTCGTTTTCTATCTGACCCCGATCCAGAGAACTCTGTTTCCTGGTTATGTGTTCGCGACAACGCTCAATACAAATCAGTGTGCTTAAATATATATATATCATGATGCTGATAGCTGCATATGGAAGGGAGATCTGAACCTCATTCGTTTAAGGCTTAAACTGCTTTCTCTGACATTTTAAATGGCTCCTCTCTCCGTATTCTGGAGAGATACCAAGAAATGTGATAATATAACTCAAGTTTTAAGGGAAGGGTGAGGGAGCTGAGACACAGCTAGCGAGGAGGTTGGGAGGGCTAACAGAGAGCAACCCTCCCCCCAAAAGGCAATGAAAGCAGGTGCTCAGGCAAGAAGTCGCTTCTGGGTCCTGACTTGCATTATCCCACCAGCACTACCTTGGTGCAGCTGCTTAGGATGTGCTTTAGCAGCACTCGGCCTTCCCGTCTGTGAAATGGGAGCAACAGAGGTCTACCTTGTAGAACTCGTTGGTGCAGGTGCTTAAGATATGGGGCTTAATTGCAGTTACTAAATGAATAAATAGCAAGCACCGTGCTAAAACTATGTCCATTTCAGCTGAGGGAGCAGATACTGAGCAACTAACAGTGCCGGCCTGAGGGTAAGGTAAGTTTTTCACGCCATCTGAAACTGCTACCTAGAGTCAAGCGCAACTCATATGAGACAGCTGGGTAGCAAAGGGAGAGAGAAAACAGAACTCCTTTTGGCCTTGACTAGATAGAAACCGGTAGTGATGTAAAGAAGTGAAAGCTGGACCATAAAAAAGGCTGATCGCCGAAGAATTGATGCTTTTGAATTCTGGTGCTGGAGGAGATTCTTGAGAGTCCCATGGACTGCAAGAAGATCAAACCTATCCATTCTGAAGGAAATCAGCCCTGAGTGCTCACTGGAAGGACAGATCCTGAAGCTGAGGCTCCAAGACTTTGGCCACCTCATGAGAAAAGAAGCCTCCCTGGAAAAGAGCCTGATGTTGGGAAAGATGGAGGGCGCAAGGAGAAGGGGACGACAGAGGATGAGATGGTGGGACAGTGTTCTCGAAGCTACCAGCATGAGTTTGACCAAACTGCGGGAGGCAGTGGAAGACAGGAGTGCCTGGCGTGCTCTGGTCCAGGGGGTCACGAAGAGTCGGACACAACTAAACAACTAAACAACAACAACAAGATAGAAACATCTGGCAGATGTATAAGATCAGATCCAAGGTGGGTTTTTTTTTTACTTCAATCTGAGTTTAATCTCACCTCTCTCAATCTGGCACCCTCTGGACTACAACTCCCATAAAGCCCAGCCACCATGTCATCTGTGATAGGGCCACAGCTCAGAGCATCTGCTTTGCATGAAGGTCTCAGGCCCCATCCACTCTCTCTGCATAATACTCATTCTGCATTTGCAAGAAATCACACTTTGAGTACCAACTGTGGTAGAATGGCAGATGAAGATGATGGATTTTTCGGAGCTAGCCGACCTGACCGGAAGAGTCCGCGACCAGAAGGAGGAGGCGTATCAGGAAGAATGGATGAAATTTAATGACTATTTAGTTAAATACGCTAAGTTAAATTAATTGGGAAAAGCTTGCAGTTACCAGATAGGCTTAGGATTTAAATATGTAATGTGATGAATTAATATGTTTAATGCTGAATTGGTAAGAAAGATGTTAAGTCATTAAGCTAAGTTTATAAGAATTTTGATTTGGAAAACCGTTAAAATGATTTGCACTGAAATTCAACTAGGGGGTTACGAGGAAGTCACTTAATGTTAATAAGATTCGTTTTAATAAGGTTATGATTTATGTTTATTTGTATGTTTGTGTGTCTATAATTTTGTGAAAATCAGTAAAAAAATTTGAAGAAAAGAAAGAAATCACACGGAAGGCAGGCACCTTCACTGCACTCTTGGCACCTGCTGAAAGCTTTTTCGTTCAGGTAAATGTGGCTTTCCCCTAGAGAATCCTGGGAACCGTAGTTTCACCACACCAAAGCTACATGTCCCCAGAAAGCTTAACGAACTACAGGTCCCAGGATTCTTTGGGAGAAAGCCACACACTTTTTAAGGGTGTGCGGAATGCATGGTGCGGATCTGCACTAGGCACACAAAATACCCTTGCAGAATGTGTTGGGAGGAGATGGGGTTTTGCAGAAATGGGTGCCCCAGCCGCATCTTATGGGTGGGTTAGGAATGAGTGAAACTGTGCAGGCTTGCATTTTCATGGCTGGTGTTCATGTCTGATTAGAGGCATCACATAACGGAGAGTGCTCAGTGCTAAACATTCGTGAGACAGAAGGTCGCAGGTTCAATTCAGGGATTGTCCCCACACTACAATCCTGGAATGCCACTGCCAGCCTGTGTAGACAATACTGAGCTCAATCTGACTCTGTATAAGGCAGCCTTTTATACCGAATCATGAGGAATGGGATTTCGTAGAATCGTAGAGTTGGAAGGGAATCCTGCTCACAGCCATCCCAGGGTGGGCTTGAACCACCAACCTCCTAGTTAACAGCCAGACACAGGGACCCATTGTGAGGCTTCTTACTTTGTATCTAGGGATAGGCCTGGCAGCCCAGTTGATGTGGAGCGCTGCTGCCAGTCCGTGTCGACAACACTGACCTAGATGGGCCGACAATCTTACCCTTTCTGTGTTGCACAGCGGTTTGGGGGAGCACCTAGCAGTCCCTTCTACCTGGGCAAGTTTTGAACCTGCTCTCTGCCAACAGGGGAAGGGGAAGGCAGATAAAAGCAACCACTCAGATCGTCCCAGAGGCATGCCAATATGTACGAGAGCCTCCGCCCTCCAGGCATTGCGAACTACAACTCCCATCACTTCCCCCAGCCAATGCACCTGTTGTTTTTGGGAGTCATAGTCCAAAAGCTGGAGGGCGCCAGCTGGGCAGAACTCTCATATAGGATCAAACCCCTGGCCCCAGACCTTTCCAATGTTCAACTTCTTCCTCTCTACACAGCTGGATCAAACAGTAAAATGCCACTTACTTCTGTGCCCCAAAGGGACCCCGTCCGTCTGTGCCAACTCCGGCTCCCTCTTCCTGCCCTGCCGTTGTCTTGCCTGCCTTTAGCATGGCACCCCCAAAAGTCGGTGGCCCTCTCCCCAGTCTTTCCGGCTCAAGCAGAAAACCCACGACTGGGGCAGGCAGGGTAGACAGGCTCCTGGCACCCCCGGCACCTGCCCAGCTTGGCTGTCCCTGTGCCCCCATTGCAGTCTACAAAGGGTCCGTCCAGCTGTGCCCACATCTGGATGCAGCGACACTCCTCTTCCCAGCCCGTACCAGTTGCTCTTTCGGGGAGGGGGCCCCAGTTATTCCCAGTAGCCGTCCAGCACTTCCACCTCGCTGTCCAGCTCGTAGAGTCCCAGAGCCGGGTCGGAGACCACCCCGAGATCCACCAGGGCCTGGTCCATATCCTCGGGCAGGAAAACGATGCCGACGTTGAGGGCGATGTACTCCAGCAGGAAGGCGTAGTAGAGAATCAGCAGGTTGACGAAGAACAAGCCCACGTAGAACATAGAGGGCGGCAGCGGGGGCGGCGCATGGGGGGCCCACGGCTCCAGCTGGGTGCAGGTGGCAGAGGGCATCCAGCGCGGAGGAGGCCCGGGCCCAGCGGAGGCTGGATACTGGGGGAGGGCAGCAGCAGCAGCCAGAGGAGATCTCCAGGAATCAAAGGGAGCCCAGCACCTTCGGGTGCCTGCCTGCCTGTCTACCTACCTACCTGCCCACCCCTCCCTGCAGCAGTCTCCAAACGGAAGAGGGCGCCCCCCAGCGATGCCCTTTCTGTCCTCAGCCCACCCCTCCATGCCAGAGCGCCCTCCTTCTCCTTTCCAGCCTCTGCAAATCTCTACATCCAGAAGCGGGCGGTGCAAGCGAGCAACTTCGTCCTGCGGCCCCCCTCCATGCAACTGGCTTCTCCCCCCCCCCTTTCACTTTTCAGGCCTCAGATGCGCCGCAAGAGGGGGAAGGCTTTGCAGAGGCGCCTCTTCCCCCCCCCCCTCCCGCTCCTCCGGTCTTCAAAGAAGCAAAAGCTCGCTCCCGCCCCGTTTTTTAATGCAAGGGGCTCGCTGCTCCTCCCCGCTCAGCGCAGCCCCCCCTTTCCTTCCAAGGGCCCCCCTCCTCCCTCTCTTTCTGCATCCACACTCCTCAGACGCATCACTTCCCTCCGCGTAGCAGAAGCAGCTGTTCCCCGCAAGTGCCAGGGACCCGCCTCTCGCGAGCGCGGATTGGCTGGCGCCGGGGAGGGTGAGTGACAGCCGCCGGGTGGGGTGGGGGGGAGAGCTTGGAGGAGGTGGGGTTCCCAGTGGGTTGCGGCCAGTCCTGTTAGGTAGGCGCCTGGGCAAAAGGGTAGCATTGGAAGGGACCCCCAGAGCAGGGTAGAATTGGAAGGGACCCCCAGAGCAGGGTAGAATTGGAAGGGACCCCCAGAGCAATGCAGGTACCGGTATCTTTGGCCCAACCTGAGGCTCGAACCCACGACTCGGAGATCCCAGAGTCTCATACTTTGCCGGTTGAGCAATCCCGGATCAATGGTCTGCTTCGTCCCATTGCGCTCGCTGGGACTGACTTCCAAGTCAATGTGTCTGATTGCTGGTTCCTTGCTTCCCTTGGCAGGCAGTGGCGTAGCGTGGGTTGTCAGCACCCGGGGCAAGGCAAGTAATTTGCACCCCCTAGCCTGTGGATTTGCACTCCCTAACCCTAACCCCCAGATGTTGCGCCCGGTGTGGCCGGCCCCCCCTGCACCCCCCACGCTACGCCACTGTTGGCAGGACTTGAGTTTATTTACTTAAATCATTTATGGATTGCTTTCCTATGATAGTGCCAGATTTATGTATAAGCTAGACAAGCTAGAAGCTATATCCTCTTGGGGGCCCCAGAAAAAATCACAGGGAAAAAACAACTGGATGTACATTTCCAAGATATAAGATGAAAAACAAATAAAATAAAGCCTACCACAGTGTTTTGTGTTGTATAGGCTCCTGTGATGTAAGTAACGGGCCCTGCCTGTTCCCTAAAATATCACTGGTTTGCTCCTTTCTATATATAGGGTGCCTGCATTCTGCATGGACTGGTTGCAGGGCAACATGTGCAAATGGCTTTAGAAACCTATTAAGTCCATAAATTACCATATAGCATATATTCAACACAAAAAACCTGTGACAATTTGTTGTTGACAAAGGACAGCTGGACATATAAAGGGCCCCATTACCTTCAGTAGACTAGGGCCTCATCAAACCTAAATCCAGCCCTGTTCCTATCCCCAGCTTTTCCCAGTGTGGAGATAAAGCGATGGGAAAGATGTCTTCTTGCTTAATTCTTTGAGTGTCTGGTTGGTATTTGCTTGTGGCTCTCTAGGCTGAGAGTGAGGGACTGGCCCAAGGTCACCCAGGGAGCTTCATGGCTGAGTGGGGATTTGTGATCAAGGTGTCTCCCCTGCCAGGTAAGTATCATGGCTGAGTGGGGATTTGAACCCTGGTCTCCCAGATCCTAGTCCGACACTCTAACCACTAAACCACACTGTTAACAGTAGTTATTAAGGCAGCAAAGTCCTTCCCTGTTTTACGATTTCTGTGACAGGCTCCTGTTTAAGGTTTAAAGCAGAGCTAGGGGCCTCCTGCTATCCTTCAGCTCCCATCAGCCTCCAACAAATTTGGCCATAATCATAGAATCACAAAGTTGGAAGGGACCCGGAGGGTCATCTTGTCCAACCTCCTGAAAAGCAGGAATTTTTCTCCCAATGGGGCTTGAACCCATAACCCTGAGAGATTAAGACTCTCATGTTCTATGGACTGAGCTATTCAGGCGTGGCTGCGCTGATGGGAGTTGGAGTCCAGCAACATCTGGGAAGGTGAATGGGGTCTCCAGCTGTCTCTCGGTCTAACCTACAATGCAGGATTGTTGTGGGGATTAAATGAGGAGGATGGGGGAGAACCCCCGTGTGCTGCCTTGAGCTCTTTGGAGGCAAAAGGTGGGATGCAAATTATGTATAGTCCCCCTCAAGAATCCTGGGAACTGAAGTTTATCCCTCAAGTAGCTACAAGGCCCAGGACCCTTCACAAACCACAGGGCCCAGGATTTTATTTTAATTTTTTGTGTGGGGATACAGTGTGCTTTAAATGTGTATGCACATCAACCATCTTTTGCAAACCACTTGGAGGGCTTCTTAAAATCAAACGGTATATAAGCTTTGTTAAATCAATCAATACAGTGGTATGTCAGGTTACATACGCTTCAGGTTACAGACTCTGCTAACGCAGAAATATTACCTTGGGTTAAGAACTTTGCTTCAGGATGAGAACAGAAATCATGCTCTGGCGGCACAGCAGCAGCAGGAGGCCCCATTAGCTAAAGTGGTGCTTCAGGTTAAGAACAGTTTCAGGTTAAGTACGGACCTCCGGAACGAATTAAGTACTTAACCCGAGGTACCACTGTAAACCCTTCCTGATTTCCAAAGCATTGGAAGACACAAGACCTACCCACTTTGGAAGAATGGCAGATGCAAGTAATGGACTATATGGAATTGACGGAAATGACTGGCAGAATCCGAGACCAGGGAGAAGAGTCGGTGGAAGAAGATTGGAAGAAATTTAAAATCTATCTACAGAAATATTGTAAAATTAATGAATGTTAATGACGTTGGAATGAAACGAAGTGGTTCTAGCAATAAGGCAAAATAAGAATATGTAAGAATCAATTGATTAGATGAAAATTTGAAATTATAATATGTGAGGATAAACAATAAAGGGTAAACTAAGAGGGTACGGATTTGCTGAACAAATTTTTTTAATGGAATACAAAAAAGGGAGGTGTGAGGAAGTCATGAAAATAAGTAAATGAGTGGTAAGATATCAGAAAGAGGGATTTTCTTTTCTTTTCTTTTCTTTTTTTCTTTTTATGTCTACTCTTGGTTTTTGTACTTTCTGTGTTTTCCTTTTATTGTCTTGTAACCTTTTTCTTGTTGAAAACTTAATAAATATTATTTAAAAAATAAAAATAAAAAACAAACCCTTCCTGATTTAAAGGTCCTGGAGCAGGGTCGTGAAAAGGAAAAGTCAATTCATCCCCTTTCTTTAAAAAGAGACTGTAATGGGTAATATGTGTCATTTTGCACGCATATCTTCTGCTGTAGAAGGAAGTGAGGGGCAGATGGGGCTTGCGACCTGGGAAGGCAACCCATCTAGGAGAAGGACAACTCTGATCCTAAACCTCTGCTGTCTCGCGGGACATCTTCAGGAGAAGAAAAGGCTCAGGAGCAAACCCTACACAAATCTGGTGGGGTTCCTAAGACAGTTGGATGGCGCCTTGTGCGCCTCCTTCCAGCAACTCCTGAGCCAAGCTGGCGCCAAAAGTCTTGCTTTGTTTTCCTGTGGACAGAGAGGGGAGTCTTGTCGTCTGGGCGGCCCAGGACCTCCATGCACACTCTGCCCAGGGCATGTACCCCAGGGAGGCCACTACTAATGCAGCGGTTTGACTTCACCCCCAGGGGCTCACGAGACAGATGCCAACCCCTCAAGGTGGCATCCCAAATAAAGAATACAGTGGTACCTCGGGTTACATAGGCTTCAGGTTGCAGACTCCTCTAACCCAGAAATAGTACCTCGGGTTAAGAACTTAGCTTCAGGATGAGAACAGAAATCGTGTGGCGGTGGCGCGGCAGCAGCAGGAGCCCCATTAGCTAAAGTGGTGCTTCAGGTTAAGAACAGTTTCAGGTTAAGAACAGACCTCCAGAACGAATTAAGTACTTAACCTGAGGTACCACTGTAATTGCAAATAAAATAACAATTGATTACGAACCGGCATTTATGTCATAGAGTCATGGAGCTGAAAGGGAACCCAGGGTCATCTAGTCCAGGCATAGGCAAACTCGGCCCTCCAGATGTTTTGGGACTACAACTGCCATCAACCCTAGTTAAGAGGACCAGTGGTCAGGGATGATGGGAATTGTAGTCCCAAAACACCTGGAGGCCGAGTTTGCCTATGCCTGGACTAGTCCTTGCGATGCAGGAATCTTTTGCCCAACGATTCAGCGTCTCCCTCCAAATCAAAGCAAAGAAGGGTATTCTTGCATTACCAATTGCGCATCATTCCAAATAAAACCACTGCATTGCTTTCCAAATTAATTCCGAATTAATTCCAAAGAACCGCACCGCTAATAATTCATTTCCTTCCAGTAGCACCTTAAAGACCAACTAAGTTCTAGGTATGAGCTTTCGTGTGCATGCACACTTCTTCAGATACACTGAAACAGAAGTCACCAGACCCTTCTATATAGTGAGAAGGTGGGGAGGGGTATTACTCAGAAGGGTGGTGGGAATGGGTGATTGGCAGATATTATCTCATTATACATGACAAAGCCATTTTTCACCTTCTCACCCCTTGCTTTTTCCTGTTAGACCTATTGCAGTCGTTAAGAGTCGTCAACAGGCTCATCACAGCTATCTGCCAATCACCCATTCCCACCACCCTTCTGAGTAATACCCCTCCCCACCTTCTCACTATATAGAAGGGTCTGGTGACTTCTGTTTCAGTGTATCTGAAGAAGTGTGCATGCACACGAAAGCTCATACCTAGAACTAACTTAGTTGGTCTTTAAGGTGCTACTGGAAGGAATTTTTTGTTTTGACTATGGCAGACCAACACAGCTACCTATCTGCAATTCATTTCCTATGATGGAAGACCCCTCCCCCGCCCCTCCCTCACCTGCCTTGAAGGCCCCGCCCCTCACGTAGGTCACAAAGACCCGCCCCCTGCCCTGCGCCGGGGACGCAACCTTCCTCGCCCCTCCCACTTCCGGGTTCCCACCTTCCCACCTCCGCGCGGGGCAGGCTGGGACTCGCAGTCCTCTGGCTCGCCTTCTACGTAATGCCTTGGCGAGAGTAGCTGCGGGCCGAGGAAAACTACTTTTCCCGGCGTGCCCCGCGCCGCGGCTCCGCTGCCGGGTCTGTGCCGTCGCCTCCGCCGGGGCGGAATGTCCGAGGGTGCGCGCGCGGCGGGCGTGGGGGCGGGGAGGGCGCTGGGACTCCTTCCGCCTGAGAGGAAGAGGAGGAAGAGGATGGCCGCGGCCGAGAAGGAGGATGAGGCGGCGGCGGCGGCCGAGGCCGTGAGGCGGTAGCGAGCGAGAGGCAGCGAGCTGAGAGCGAGCGAGAGTGTCCGAGCGCCGCCCTCCGCCCGTTTTTCTCCCCTCAGGATGTTCGGGCGGTCGCGCAGCTGGGGAGGCGGCGGGCACGGCAAGGCCTCGCGGAACATCCACTCGCTCGACCACCTCAAGTGAGTGTCCAGGGCGGGAGAAGGCTGTGAGGGACTCCTAGGCCGGAGGGGGGGGAGGGGCCTCCAGGCAGGTGGGCGCCCCTCCCCCACTCGCCCCCCCAACTGCCTCTGGGGCTCCTCTCACGCCCCCTCCCCAAAAGGTCCTCACTTATACGAACTTCCCAGAATTCAGGTATCCGGACTGTGTGCAGGGCCGGATTCAGGTTTGATGAGGCCCTAAGAGACTGAAGGCAATGGGGCCCTTTATATCTCCAGCTGTCCTTTAGTCAACAACAAATTGCCACTGTTTTTTGTGTTGAATATATGCTATATGGTAATTTACAGATCTGATAGGTATCTAAAGCCATTTGCACGTTAACATGTATTTTATCAAAGTAATTGTTACAACCAGTCCATGCAGAATGTAGGCACCCTATACGTAAAGGGTAAAGGGACCCCTGATCATTAGGTCCAGTCGTGGCCGACTCTGGGGTTGCGGCACTCATCTCGCTTTACTGGCCGAGGGAGCCAGCGTACAGTTATACGAACGTCCCAGAATTCAGGTATCCGGACTGTGTGCAGGGCCGGATTCAGGTTTGATGAGGCCCTAAGCGACTGAAGGCAATGGGGCCCTTTATATGTCCAGCTGTCCTTTCTCAACAACAAATTGCCACTGTTTTTTGTGTTGAATATATGCTGTATGGTAGTTTACGGACCTAATAGGTATCTCAAGCCATTTGCACATAACAAATAGAAGCCCACGCAATACTGTTGCTGTATGTAGGTTTTATTTTATTTGTTTTTTATCTTATAGTTTGGAAATGTACATCCAGTTTCCCCCCCCCCTTTAATTTTTTTGTGGGGCCCTAAGCTATAGCTTGTGCTGTATGTAAATCCAACACTGACTGTGTGCCCAAGCAATGTTCCTGCAATGCGGGGGGTGAGGTGGGCTAGATTGAAATTGAAATACTTTATTGTCACTTGTACAACTTGTATACAGTGAGATTACACAGATTATACAGTAAAATGATCCCCGGAGGGTCCCCTTCCCACTCCAGGATTCTGCAATTCCATGAGCAGCCTTATAAGTGAACCTCGCTGTTTTGTGTTTGCATTTCTGACAGCCAGTTGGCCAGGGAAGGAGATCAGACAAGTGGAGGAGCGTTTTTTCACTTCCCTGCTTTTCTTCTTCTTCTTCTTCTTCTTCTTCTTCTTCTTCTTCTTCTTCTTCTTCTTCGGTTTCCCTGGGTTCCACACACCCTGATCCTTTTGAAGTCAAGGTTGTGTTGGTCGGGAACTTGTTGGAAATTTCCACATAGGAATCAGTTATGCAAATGCTCACCTAAGGAGCAATTCTGTGACAGAGCATTGTTTTCAGACTGCAGGAACTGTGTGCGTTTTTAACAATTGGTTTGTTTATTGCATTTCATATCCCATTTCTCCCAATGACCTCAAGGTGGTGTATGTGGTGATTGGCCCCCAAAGTCGCACCCAGTGGGCTTGTATCTATATATAACATATATTTCCGTATAAATACTTTTTGTGAGAAAGAGAGGCTTTAAGAGAGGGGGGGGGACACTTGCAGAAGTAACAAGGGAGAGTAATGTGCAACGCGTATGTAGTCACGTTTTATTAGTATTTGTAGCCAGTGACCATTAACAATATCAACACAAATTATTACATGTAAAAGCACCATTGGTCCAATAAGGCAAAGATAAACCTCTAGAATACAAATAGGATTTAAAGCAGTTATTTGGCTTCTATGGATACAAAATTAGATATAAAAGATTTTAAAAATAGCAGATAATGAATTCATTCAGATAGCATGTACATAAATATGTGTCAGTGCTAGTATATCCTTTATGTGTTATGTTTAATATAGGTAAATATGTATTGCATTATTCCCACCTTTTTCTCCAAGGAGCTGAAGGTGGAGTACATAGGGTCTTTTCTCCCCTCTTCATTTTATCCTCACAACAACAAGCTTGTGAGGTAAGTTAGGCTGAGGTCTCGCCCTTGAGCTTCATGACTGAGTGGGTGAGCTCTAGCTACTACTATCCATGGGTGTAGAAGCGGCCTGCTGAAGGAAAAAGTTGTATTGGGGGCTCCTTTTTTTAGCTTGGGGGGAAAGTGAGTAAGGAAGAGCTATATGATGATGGGATGGTGTATAAATCATGCATACCATGGAGATAGTGGATAGAGAACAGTTTTTCTCGATCTCCAGTCACATTATAATTTGTGGAAATCCAGTGGAGCTGAATGATGGAAGATTCAAGGCAGATAAACAAAGGACTTCTTCACATAGCACATAGTTTAACTATGGAACCCATTTCCACAGGAGGCAGTGGCAGTCACCAACTTGGAACGCTTTGAAAGGGGATTAACCAAATTCATGGAGGACAAGGTGATCAATCTGCGGGCCCTCAGGGCCCATCCATACCTCAGTTTAATGCACATTGTAGGCCCTCCTTTAATTCCCCCTTGTCCATGAGGCTTTCTCCTCTAACAATGGCTGTCCCGCGATTTCTCCTCCCAAAATCTGGAGATTCTTTATGCAGTTGATGCAGCTCTTCTATTTGGATTAACAAAACACAGGGCAATCTCCAGATTTAGGGAGCAGAAATCGCGGGACAGCCATTGTTTGAGGAGAAAGCCTCATGGACGGGGTGGGTGGGAATTAAAGGAGGCACGATCTACATTAAACCAAGGTATGGACGAGTCCTTATTGTTACTTGCTGGGAAGATAGAGTGCTGTTGTGTTCAGGTTCTTCCTGCTATCTTCCCAGGGGCATCTGGTTGGCCACTGTGAGAGCAGAGTTCTGAACTAAAAGTACTTCTGGCCTGATCCAGCGGGCTCTTCTTGCGCTCTTATGGGTGGATGGACTTACTGGAGTGACATGATTTGTATTAAGTTTATGAGGTGCCTGATTAAAAATCAAATTCTCTTGATGATGTACACAGTAAAGGAGGCCAAATTAAAAGGAAACTATGCAACAGCTCAATAAAACCATAAATCAATAAAACCAACCCAGCAGTAGGCAAGATCCTGCCATAAAGTGCATCATAGCCAGTTGCAAATTAAAATGCCAGCAACCAATTCAGCTAAACACAGCACAGGTTGCCAGTCCAATTGCCAGTACTGTATTCTGCAGAGGCAAAAATAATATGAATGATGTTAAAGGAAAGGTGCCCATCATATCAATGACCCATCTCGTCCAGTGTCCTGTTCTCACAGTGGCCTGTGGGAAACCCACAAGTAGAACCTGAAAAATATTTCAGATCCTTCTCTAAGTAACATTTTGCTTTCCTCATATTTATTTACCTATTTAATTTATAGAGCTGTCACATAGGAGAAGGACTCTAGGAAGCCAGCGATGTGGTGTTAGAGTAGAACTTGGGAGATCAAGGCTCAGATCTTCACCCAGTCATGACCTGGGTGACCTTGGAGTCAGTCACAGCCTCTTAACCTACCTCACAGGGTCGTTGTAGGGATTAACTGAGGAGGGGGATGAAAGGAAAAGGTGGGATCTAAATGCAATAAATAAGCTCTTCTGATTACCTGCCTTAGGAAGCTGGAAGGCCAGCCAGATGGAGAGGTCAGTCACCAACCTGGCATCCAGAGATCTCCACAGGTTCACAATTGGACCTGCAAAATGTGTCTTAACATGGAGAGGTGCACCACCTCTGATACTGGAGGGATTATATGGTTATCATGGCTGATAGCCTTCTCTAATCCTCTTTTAAACCATCTAAGTTGGTATCCATCACCATATCTTGTGGGAGAGAATTCCATAGTTTATATACCACGTGAAGAAGAATTAACTTTTGTCTGCCCTAAATCTTCCAATGTTTAGCTTCACTGAATGTCCCCCATTGGATTCTAGTATGTAACTTTTTTTGAATAAGGAAAGTAGAATACAGTTTACTGTTTTGTGTTGAGAACACAACACATATTGTGTATGTATATGTGTGTGTGCATGCATGTACACATATGTTTGCATGTTTGTATATATGTATATATACACACATACACACATGTCTAGTGGTTAAAGTGTTGGGGAGTCTGTGGTTCAAATCCCCATTCAGTCACGAACCTCACTTGGTGACCTTCATCCAGCCACTCTTACTCAGCTTAACCTACCTCGCAGGGTTGTCGCAAGGGGAAAAAAAGGGAGAGGATCCAGCTATATATCCAGTCTTCAGATCCTGGGAGGAAAGCTGGGATAGGAATGTAATGTAATGAACACAATTGTATTGCATCCAGCTAAGTCCTACTCAGAGCGGAGCAGAGAGCAGACCCACTGAAATTAATGGACCTATGTTGATTAGGCCTGTTAACTTCAATGGGTTGACTCTACCATCCATTTTCACAGCACTTTGCAAAGTAGGAGAGGGCATCTCACTGACCTAAAAACAGCTACAGGGGAGATGAGTGTTCAGGGATGGAGGTGGAGGCAAGGGTAAATTTAGAAATATTAAGAGTTCTACTTCAGTACCAAACAACAAGCCAGTGCCATGAGAACCTTCCAGTTTAAAATTTGACACAAGGAAGAGGGAGGAGACGGGAAATAGAGACAAGGATGCATGTTTCATTAAATGTAATTATAATGTTGCATGTGAGACAGAGGAGTGTGTATGTGCACACTTCGATGACCTTGTGCACGTGACAGGCTTGTTCTGATGTTTGTTTCATTTTATTTGTGGTGGGTGTTGGTGTAATACATCTAACGAAACAATGTTAAGTCTCTCGCCTTGCTGGTTGTTTATTTACACACTTTGTGATATGTAGGCAATATGTTGACACTTTGTATGTTCATAGAATCATAGAGTTGGAAGAGACCACAAGGGCCATCGAGTCCAACCCCCTGCCAAGCAGGAAACACCATCAGAGCACTCCTGACATATGGTTGTCAAGCCTCTGCTTAAAGACCTCCAAAGAAGGAGACTCCACCACACTCCTTGGCAGCAAATTCCACTGTCGAACAGCTCTTACTGTCAGGAAGTTCTTCCTAATGTTTAGGTGGAATCTTCTTTCTTGTAGTTTGGATCCATTGCTCTGTGTCCGCTTCTCTGGAGCAGCAGAAAACAACCTTTCTCCCTCCTCTATGTGACATCCTTTTATATATTTGAACATGGCTATCATATCATCCCTTAACCTCCTCTTCTCCAGGCTAAACATGCCCAGCTCCCTTAGCCATTCCTCATAAGGCATCGTTTCCAGGCCTTTGACCATTTTGGTTGCCCTCCTCTGGACACGTTCCAGTTTGTCAGTGTCCTTCTTGAACTGTGGTGCCCAGAAATGGACACAGTACTCCAGGTGAGGTCTGACCAGAGCAGAATACAGTGGCACTATTACTTCCCTTGATCTAGATGCTATACCCCTATTGATGCAGCCCAGAATTGCATTGGCTTTTTTAGCTGCCGCGTCACACTGTTGGCTCATGTCAAGTTTGTGGTCAACCAAGACTCCCTAGATCCTTTTCACATGTACTGCTCTCAAGCCAGGTGTCACCCATCTTGTATTTGTGCCTCTCATTTTTTTTGCCCAAGTGCAATACTTTACATTTCTCCCTGTTAAAATTCATCTTGTTTGTTTTGGCCCAGTTCTCTAATCTGTCAAGGTCGTTTTGAAGTGTGATCCTGTCCTCTGGGTTGTTAGCCACCCTTCCCAGTTTGGTGTCATCTGCAAATTTGATCAGGATGCCCTTGAGTCCATCATCCAAGTCGTTGATAAAGATGTTGAATAAGACCGGGCCCAAGACAGAACCCTGTGGCACCCCACTAGTCACTCTTCTCCAGGATGAAGAGGAACCATTGATGAGCACCCTTTGGGTTCGGTCAGTCAGCCAGTTACAAATCCACTGAGTGGTAGCATAGTCAAGACCACATTTTACCAGCTTCTTTACAAGAATATCATGGGGCACCTTGTCAAATGCCTTGCTGAAATCAAGGTAGGCTGCATCCACTGCGTTCCCTTCATCTACCAGGCTTGTAATTCTGTCAAAAAATGAGATCAGGTTAGTCTGACATGACTTATTTTTCAGAAATCCATGCTGACTATTGGTGATCACAGTATTCCTTTCTAGGTGCTCACAGACTGTTTGCTTAATGATCTGCTCCAGAATCTTCCCTGGTATTGATGTCAGACTGACTGGGCGGTAATTATTTGGATCCTCTCTTTTCCCCTTTTTGAAAATAGGGACAACATTTGCCCTCCTCCAGTCTGCCGGGACTTCGCCTGTTCTCCAGGAATTCTCAAAGATGAGTGCCAGTGGTTCTGAGATCACATCTGCCAGTTCTTTTAATACTCTTGGATGCAGTTCATCTGGCCCTGGAGACTTGAATACATCTAAACTAGCCAAGTATTCTTGTACTATCTCCTTAGTTATTCTGGGCTGTGTTTCCTCTGCTGAATCATTTGCTCCAAATTCTTCAGGTCGGGCATTGTTTTCTTTATCGGAGAAGACTGAGGCAAAGAAGGCATTGAGGAGTTCAGCCCTTTCTGTGACTCCCCTGGTTGCATTTCACCATCTTCTCTGAGTGACCCCACTGTTTCTTTGTTCTTCCTTTTGCTACGAACATACCCATAAAAGCCTTTTTTGTTGCTTTTAACCTCTCATTTGTATTTAAAAGATTCCTTCCCCTCCTTTAGAATTTTAAAAAACACCCCATAATAGGCAGCTTACAAAATTAGATTAAGTCAAAAATAGCAATATGTCAATCTGGTAAAACCCTACCAGGAATAACAACTGCAAATCAAGGAATGGTGTGTGCAATTATGGGCACACATACATAGATGCGTGCATTCTCCTGGACTGTTTTTATATTGATAGGCAAGTGTGTGTGTGTGCGCGCGCGCACAAACTCTCTTTCACTCTACATAAATACTTCATATTATTATTATTATTAATTTATTTCCTGCCCTTCACTTTAAGGTCCCAGGGCAGGATGCAACTATTAAAACACAATATTAAAAGCAGTTTAAAACAACTTGCAACCAGAGAAATAAAGTGGGTCCTAAAAATATGCATCTCGAATGTCAGAAGCCAAGGTAAAGAGGTCTTCTTCAGCATTCCCCAAAAGCTGTATCATTAAGGTGGTAGGCGTACTTCTGTTTGTGTGTACACACACAGAGAGAGTATATTACATATAATAGCCTGTTGTTGTTTTTTAAAAAGCAGCTGACAAAACAGAAGCAACTTGAAAGTATTTAGTTGTTTTGGTGCCTACAGAAATGGACTCCCCCCCCCCCCACGTAGTTCAACAACATCTGGGGACCTACAGGTTGAGAAAGGCTGAAATATACAGTACAGAGGGGCATTGTATTGGCAAGTTAACCCTTTCTCCCCTTTGGTGTAACCTTTGTTAGGGGGGGCACCCATGCAAGTAGTGGGCGGGGCCAGAGACAAATAATGGGTGGAGCAACAGATGTAACTTTTGCCTCTGCTACATTCCAGCCGCACAACACTCAGAGGCATCTTCAAGCCTCTATCCAGGCAGGCAAGCATCTTCCCAGTTAAATGACAACATCCCGGCCAGGCTAATGGACTTGCAGGGGCAATGGGGGGGGGGTTAGCCCAGGTTTGCCAAGCCAAGCTCACGGGCAGCACCAATGGTTTTGGGGTGACTTTTGCTGGTCTGCAGAGAGGGAATGGTTCCTTTGCAAACATGACTTGCATCCCCTTCAAAGGGGTTTCATATAAACCCCAACCAGCCTATAGGCACCCCTTTGTAATTGTCCCCTGCTGTCAATGTGGTGGTGGTGGGGAGGATGGTCAGGATCTGGCCTACGGGCCATATAACTGAAGTGACAGCCAGCGTCGTTTTCTATCTGACCCGGATCCAGAGAACTCTGTTTCCTGGTTATGTGTTCGCGACAACGCTCAATACAAATCAGTGTGCTTAAAAATATATATATCATGATGCTGATAGCTGCATATGGAAGGGAGATCTGAACCTCATTCGTTTAAGGCTTAAACTGCTTTCTCTGACATTTTAAATGGCTCCTCTCTCCGTATTCTGGAGAGATACCAAGAAATGTGATAATATAACTCAAGTTTTAAGGGAAGGGTGAGGGAGCTGAGACACAGCTAGCGAGGAGGTTGGGAGGGCTAACAGAGAGCAACCCTCCCCCCAAAAGGCAATGAAAGCAGGTGCTCAGGCAATAAGTCGCTTCTGGGTCCTGACTTGCATTATCCCACCAGCACTACCTTGGTGCAGCTGCTTAGGATGTGCTTTAGCAGCACTCGGCCTTCCCGTCTGTGAAATGGGAGCAACAGAGGTCTACCTTGTAGAACTCGTTGGTGCAGGTGCTTAAGATATGGGGCTTAATTGCAGTTACTAAATGAATAAATAGCAAGCACTGTGCTAAAACTATGTCCATTTCAGCTGAGGGAGCAGATACTGAGCAACTAACAGTGCCGGCCTGAGGGTAAGGTAAGTTTTTCACGCCATCTGAAACTGCTACCTAGAGTCAAGCGCAACTCATATGAGACAGCTGGGTAGCAAAGGGAGAGAGAAAACAGAACTCCTTTTGGCCTTGACTAGATAGAAACCGGTAGTGATGTAAAGAAGTGAAAGCTGGACCATAAAGAAGGCTGATCGCCGAAGAATTGATGCTTTTGAATTCTGGTGCTGGAGGAGACTCTTGAGAGTCCCATGGACTGCAAGAAGATCAAACCTATCCATTCTGAAGGAAATCAGCCCTGAGTGCTCACTGGAAGGACAGATCCTGAAGCTGAGGCTCCAAGACTTTGGCCACCTCATGAGAAAAGAAGCCTCCCTGGAAAAGAGCCTGATGTTGGGAAAGATGGAGGGCACAAGGAGAAGGGGACGACAGAGGATGAGATGGTGGGACAGTGTTCTCGAAGCTACCAGCATGAGTTTGACCAAACTGCGGGAGGCAGTGGAAGACAGGAGTGCCTGGCGTGCTCTGGTCCAGGGGGTCACGAAAAGTCGGACACAACTAAACGACTAAACAACAACAACAAGATAGAAACATCTGGCAGATGTATAAGATCAGATCCAAGGTGGGGTTTTTTACACTTCAATCTGAGTTTAATCTCACCTCTCTCAATCTGGCACCCTCTGGACTACAACTCCCATAAAGCCCAGCCACCATGTCATCTGTGATAGGGCCACAGCTCAGAGCATCTGCTTTGCATGAAGGTCTCAGGCCCCATCCACTCTCTCTGCATAATACTCATTCTGCATTTGCAAGAAATCACACTTTGAGTACCAACTGTGGTAGAATGGCAGATGAAGATGATGGATTTTTCGGAGCTAGCCGACCTGACCGGAAGAGTCCGCGACCAGAAGGAGGAGGCGTATCAGGAAGAATGGATGAAATTTAATGACTATTTAGTTAAATACGCTAAGTTAAATTAATTGGGAAAAGCTTGCAATTACAAGATAGGCTTAGGATTTAAATATGTAATGTGATGAATTAATATGTTTAATGCTGAATTGGTAAGAAAGATGTTAAGTCATTAAGCTAAGTTTATAAGAATTTTGATTTGGAAAACCGTTAAAATGATTTGCACTGAAATTCAACTAGGGGGTTACGAGGAAGTCACTTAATGTTAATAAGATTCGTTTTAATAAGGTTATGATTTATGTTTATTTGTATGTTTGTGTGTCTATAATTTTGTGAAAATCAGTAAAAAATTTTGAAGAAAAGAAAGAAATCACACGGAAGGCAGGCACCTTCACTGCACTCTTGGTACCTGCTGAAAGCTTTTTCGTTCAGGTAAATGTGGCTTTCCCCTAGAGAATCCTGGGAACCGTAGTTTCACCACACCAAAGCTACATGTCCCCAGAAAGCTTAACGAACTACAGGTCCCAGGATTCTTTGGGAGAAAGCCACACACTTTTTAAGGGTGTGCGGAATGCATGGTGCGGATCTGCACTAGGCACACAAAATACCCTTGCAGAATGTGTTGGGAGGAGATGGGGTTTTGCAGAAATGGGTGCCCCAGCCGCATCTTATGGGTGGGTTAGGAATGAGTGAAACTGTGCAGGCTTGCATTTTCATGGCTGGTGTTCATGTCTGATTAGAGGCATCACATAACGGAGAGTGCTCAGTGCTAAACATTCGTGAGACAGAAGGTCGCAGGTTCAATTCAGGGATTGTCCCCACACTACAATCCTGGAATGCCACTGCCAGCCTGTGTAGACAATACTGAGCTCAATCTGACTCTGTATAAGGCAGCCTTTTATACCGAATCATGAGGAATGGGATTTCGTAGAATCGTAGAGTTGGAAGGGAATCCTGCTCACAGCCATCCCAGGGTGGGCTTGAACCACCAACCTCCTAGTTAACAGCCAGACACAGGGACCCATTGCGAGGCTTCTTACTTTGTATCTAGGGATAGGCCTGGCAGCCCAGTCGATGTGGAGTGCTGCTGCCAGTCCGTGTCGACAACACTGACCTAGATGGGCCGACAATCTTACCCTTTCTGTGTTGCACAGCGGTTTGGGGGAGCACCTAGCAGTCCCTTCTACCTGGGCAAGTTTTGAACCTGCTCTCTGCCAACAGGGGAAGGGGAAGGCAGATAAAAGCAACCACTCAGATCGTCCCAGAGGCATGCCAATATGTACGAGAGCCTCCGCCCTCCAGGCATTGCGAACTACAACTCCCATCACTTCCCCCAGCCAATGCACCTGTTGTTTTTGGGAGTCATAGTCCAAAAGCTGGAGGGCGCCAGCTGGGCAGAACTCTCATATAGGATCAAACCCCTGGCCCCAGACCTTTCCAATGTTCAACTTCTTCCTCTCTACACAGCTGGATCAAACAGTAAAATGCCACTTACTTCTGTGCCCCAAAGGGACCCCGTCCGTCTGTGCCAACTCCGGCTCCCTCTTCCTGCCCTGCCGTTGTCTTGCCTGCCTTTAGCATGGCACCCCCAAAAGTCGGTGGCCCTCTCCCCAGTCTTTCCGGCTCAAGCAGAAAACCCACGACTGGGGCAGGCAGGGCAGACAGGCTCCTGGCACCCCCGGCACCTGCCCAGCTTGGCTGTCCCTGTGCCCCCATTGCAGTCTACAAAGGGTCCGTCCAGCTGTGCCCACATCTGGATGCAGCGACACTCCTCTTCCCAGCCCGTACCAGTTGCTCTTTCGGGGAGGGGGCCCCAGTTATTCCCAGTAGCCGTCCAGCACTTCCACCTCGCTGTCCAGCTCGTAGAGTCCCAGAGCCGGGTCGGAGACCACCCCGAGATCCACCAGGGCCTGGTCCATATCCTCGGGCAGGAAAACGATGCCGACGTTGAGGGCGATGTACTCCAGCAGGAAGGCGTAGTAGAGAATCAGCAGGTTGACGAAGAACAAGCCCACGTAGAACATAGAGGGCGGCAGCGGGGGCGGCGCATGGGGGGCCCACGGCTCCAGCTGGGTGCAGGTGGCAGAGGGCATCCAGCGCGGAGGAGGCCCGGGCCCAGCGGAGGCTGGAGACTGGGGGAGGGCAGCAGCAGCAGCCAGAGGAGATCTCCAGGAATCAAAGGGAGCCCAGCACCTTCGGGTGCCTGCCTGCCTGTCTACCTACCTACCTGCCCACCCCTCCCTGCAGCAGTCTCCAAACGGAAGAGGGCGCCCCCCAGCGATGCCCTTGCTGTCCTCAGCCCACCCCTCCATGCCAGAGCGCCCTCCTTCTCCTTTCCAGCCTCTGCAAATCTCTACATCCAGAAGCGGGCGGTGCAAGCGAGCAACTTCGTCCTGCGGCCCCCCTCCATGCAACTGGCTTCTCCCCCCCCCCTTTCACTTTTCAGGCCTCAGATGCGCCGCAAGAGGGGGAAGGCTTTGCAGAGGCGCCTCTTCCCCCCCCCCCTCCCGCTCCTCCGGTCTTCAAAGAAGCAAAAGCTCGCTCCCGCCCCGTTTTTTAATGCAAGGGGCTCGCTGCTCCTCCCCGCTCAGCGCAGCCCCCCCTTTCCTTCCAAGGGCCCCCCTCCTCCCTCTCTTTCTGCATCCACACTCCTCAGACGCATCACTTCCCTCCGCGTAGCAGAAGCAGCTGTTCCCCGCAAGTGCCAGGGACCCGCCTCTCGCGAGCGCGGATTGGCTGGCGCCGGGGAGGGTGAGTGACAGCCGCCGGGTGGGGTGGGGGGGAGAGCTTGGAGGAGGTGGGGTTCCCAGTGGGTTGCGGCCAGTCCTGTTAGGTAGGCGCCTGGGCAAAAGGGTAGCATTGGAAGGGACCCCCAGAGCAGGGTAGAATTGGAAGGGACCCCCAGAGCAGGGTAGAATTGGAAGGGACCCCCAGAGCAATGCAGGTACCGGTATCTTTGGCCCAACCTGAGGCTCGAACCCACGACTCGGAGATCCCAGAGTCTCATACTTTGCCGGTTGAGCAATCCCGGATCAATGGTCTGCTTCGTCCCATTGCGCTCGCTGGGACTGACTTCCAAGTCAATGTGTCTGATTGCTGGTTCCTTGCTTCCCTTGGCAGGCAGTGGCGTAGCGTGGGTTGTCAGCACCCGGGGCAAGGCAAGTAATTTGCACCCCCTAGCCTGTGGATTTGCACTCCCTAACCCTAACCCCCAGATGTTGCGCCCGGTGTGGCCGGCCCCCCCTGCACCCCCCACGCTACGCCACTGTTGGCAGGACTTGAGTTTATTTACTTAAATCATTTATGGATTGCTTTCCTATGATAGTGCCAGATTTATGTATAAGCTAGACAAGCTAGAAGCTATATCCTCTTGGGGGCCCCAGAAAAAATCACAGGGAAAAAACAACTGGATGTACATTTCCAAGATATAAGATGAAAAACAAATAAAATAAAGCCTACCACAGTGTTTTGTGTTGTATAGGCTCCTGTGATGTAAGTAACGGGCCCTGCCTGTTCCCTAAAATATCACTGGTTTGCTCCTTTCTATATATAGGGTGCCTGCATTCTGCATGGACTGGTTGCAGGGCAACATGTGCAAATGGCTTTAGAAACCTATTAAGTCCATAAATTACCATATAGCATATATTCAACACAAAAAACCTGTGACAATTTGTTGTTGACAAAGGACAGCTGGACATATAAAGGGCCCCATTACCTTCAGTAGACTAGGGCCTCATCAAACCTAAATCCAGCCCTGTTCCTATCCCCAGCTTTTCCCAGTGTGGAGATAAAGCGATGGGAAAGATGTCTTCTTGCTTAATTCTTTGAGTGTCTGGTTGGTATTTGCTTGTGGCTCTCTAGGCTGAGAGTGAGGGACTGGCCCAAGGTCACCCAGGGAGCTTCATGGCTGAGTGGGGATTTGTGATCAAGGTGTCTCCCCTGCCAGGTAAGTATCATGGCTGAGTGGGGATTTGAACCCTGGTCTCCCAGATCCTAGTCCGACACTCTAACCACTAAACCACACTGTTAACAGTAGTTATTAAGGCAGCAAAGTCCTTCCCTGTTTTACGATTTCTGTGACAGGCTCCTGTTTAAGGTTTAAAGCAGAGCTAGGGGCCTCCTGCTATCCTTCAGCTCCCATCAGCCTCCAACAAATTTGGCCATAATCATAGAATCACAAAGTTGGAAGGGACCCGGAGGGTCATCTTGTCCAACCTCCTGAAAAGCAGGAATTTTTCTCCCAATGGGGCTTGAACCCATAACCCTGAGAGATTAAGACTCTCATGTTCTATGGACTGAGCTATTCAGGCGTGGCTGCGCTGATGGGAGTTGGAGTCCAGCAACATCTGGGAAGGTGAATGGGGTCTCCAGCTGTCTCTCGGTCTAACCTACAATGCAGGATTGTTGTGGGGATTAAATGAGGAGGATGGGGGAGAACCCCCGTGTGCTGCCTTGAGCTCTTTGGAGGCAAAAGGTGGGATGCAAATTATGTATAGTCCCCCTCAAGAATCCTGGGAACTGAAGTTTATCCCTCAAGTAGCTACAAGGCCCAGGACCCTTCACAAACCACAGGGCCCAGGATTTTATTTTAATTTTTTGTGTGGGGATACAGTGTGCTTTAAATGTGTATGCACATCAACCATCTTTTGCAAACCACTTGGAGGGCTTCTTAAAATCAAACGGTATATAAGCTTTGTTAAATCAATCAATACAGTGGTATGTCAGGTTACATACGCTTCAGGTTACAGACTCTGCTAACGCAGAAATATTACCTTGGGTTAAGAACTTTGCTTCAGGATGAGAACAGAAATCATGCTCTGGCGGCACAGCAGCAGCAGGAGGCCCCATTAGCTAAAGTGGTGCTTCAGGTTAAGAACAGTTTCAGGTTAAGTACGGACCTCCGGAACGAATTAAGTACTTAACCCGAGGTACCACTGTAAACCCTTCCTGATTTCCAAAGCATTGGAAGACACAAGACCTACCCACTTTGGAAGAATGGCAGATGCAAGTAATGGACTATATGGAATTGACGGAAATGACTGGCAGAATCCGAGACCAGGGAGAAGAGTCGGTGGAAGAAGATTGGAAGAAATTTAAAATCTATCTACAGAAATATTGTAAAATTAATGAATGTTAATGACGTTGGAATGAAACGAAGTGGTTCTAGCAATAAGGCAAAATAAGAATATGTAAGAATCAATTGATTAGATGAAAATTTGAAATTATAATATGTGAGGATAAACAATAAAGGGTAAACTAAGAGGGTACGGATTTGCTGAACAAATTTTTTTAATGGAATACAAAAAAGGGAGGTGTGAGGAAGTCATGAAAATAAGTAAATGAGTGGTAAGATATCAGAAAGAGGGATTTTCTTTTCTTTTCTTTTCTTTTTTTCTTTTTATGTCTACTCTTGGTTTTTGTACTTTCTGTGTTTTCCTTTTATTGTCTTGTAACCTTTTTCTTGTTGAAAACTTAATAAATATTATTTAAAAAATAAAAATAAAAAACAAACCCTTCCTGATTTAAAGGTCCTGGAGCAGGGTCGTGAAAAGGAAAAGTCAATTCATCCCCTTTCTTTAAAAAGAGACTGTAATGGGTAATATGTGTCATTTTGCACGCATATCTTCTGCTGTAGAAGGAAGTGAGGGGCAGATGGGGCTTGCGACCTGGGAAGGCAACCCATCTAGGAGAAGGACAACTCTGATCCTAAACCTCTGCTGTCTCGCGGGACATCTTCAGGAGAAGAAAAGGCTCAGGAGCAAACCCTACACAAATCTGGTGGGGTTCCTAAGACAGTTGGATGGCGCCTTGTGCGCCTCCTTCCAGCAACTCCTGAGCCAAGCTGGCGCCAAAAGTCTTGCTTTGTTTTCCTGTGGACAGAGAGGGGAGTCTTGTCGTCTGGGCGGCCCAGGACCTCCATGCACACTCTGCCCAGGGCATGTACCCCAGGGAGGCCACTACTAATGCAGCGGTTTGACTTCACCCCCAGGGGCTCACGAGACAGATGCCAACCCCTCAAGGTGGCATCCCAAATAAAGAATACAGTGGTACCTCGGGTTACATAGGCTTCAGGTTACAGACTCCTCTAACCCAGAAATAGTACCTCGGGTTAAGAACTTAGCTTCAGGATGAGAACAGAAATCGTGTGGCGGTGGCGCGGCAGCAGCAGGAGCCCCATTAGCTAAAGTGGTGCTTCAGGTTAAGAACAGTTTCAGGTTAAGAACAGACCTCCAGAACGAATTAAGTACTTAACCTGAGGTACCACTGTAATTGCAAATAAAATAACAATTGATTACGAACCGGCATTTATGTCATAGAGTCATGGAGCTGAAAGGGAACCCAGGGTCATCTAGTCCAGGCATAGGCAAACTCGGCCCTCCAGATGTTTTGGGACTACAACTGCCATCAACCCTAGTTAAGAGGACCAGTGGTCAGGGATGATGGGAATTGTAGTCCCAAAACACCTGGAGGCCGAGTTTGCCTATGCCTGGACTAGTCCTTGCGATGCAGGAATCTTTTGCCCAACGATTCAGCGTCTCCCTCCAAATCAAAGCAAAGAAGGGTATTCTTGCATTAC
The DNA here is from genome assembly GCF_964252035.2 of Podarcis erhardii. NCBI lineage: Eukaryota > Metazoa > Chordata > Lepidosauria > Squamata > Lacertidae > Podarcis > Podarcis erhardii. Next base: position 46,447,438 of record NC_138503.1, on the reverse strand, counting down.
CAATTGCGCATCATTCCAAATAAAACCACTGCATTGCTTTCCAAATTAATTCCGAATTAATTCCAAAGAACCGCACCGCTAATAATTCATTTCCTTCCAGTAGCACCTTAAAGACCAACTAAGTTCTAGGTATGAGCTTTCGTGTGCATGCACACTTCTTCAGATACACTGAAACAGAAGTCACCAGACCCTTCTATATAGTGAGAAGGTGGGGAGGGGTATTACTCAGAAGGGTGGTGGGAATGGGTGATTGGCAGATATTATCTCATTATACATGACAAAGCCATTTTTCACCTTCTCACCCCTTGCTTTTTCCTGTTAGACCTATTGCAGTCGTTAAGAGTCGTCAACAGGCTCATCACAGCTATCTGCCAATCACCCATTCCCACCACCCTTCTGAGTAATACCCCTCCCCACCTTCTCACTATATAGAAGGGTCTGGTGACTTCTGTTTCAGTGTATCTGAAGAAGTGTGCATGCACACGAAAGCTCATACCTAGAACTAACTTAGTTGGTCTTTAAGGTGCTACTGGAAGGAATTTTTTGTTTTGACTATGGCAGACCAACACAGCTACCTATCTGCAATTCATTTCCTATGATGGAAGACCCCTCCCCCGCCCCTCCCTCACCTGCCTTGAAGGCCCCGCCCCTCACGTAGGTCACAAAGACCCGCCCCCTGCCCTGCGCCGGGGACGCAACCTTCCTCGCCCCTCCCACTTCCGGGTTCCCACCTTCCCACCTCCGCGCGGGGCAGGCTGGGACTCGCAGTCCTCTGGCTCGCCTTCTACGTAATGCCTTGGCGAGAGTAGCTGCGGGCCGAGGAAAACTACTTTTCCCGGCGTGCCCCGCGCCGCGGCTCCGCTGCCGGGTCTGTGCCGTCGCCTCCGCCGGGGCGGAATGTCCGAGGGTGCGCGCGCGGCGGGCGTGGGGGCGGGGAGGGCGCTGGGACTCCTTCCGCCTGAGAGGAAGAGGAGGAAGAGGATGGCCGCGGCCGAGAAGGAGGATGAGGCGGCGGCGGCGGCCGAGGCCGTGAGGCGGTAGCGAGCGAGAGGCAGCGAGCTGAGAGCGAGCGAGAGTGTCCGAGCGCCGCCCTCCGCCCGTTTTTCTCCCCTCAGGATGTTCGGGCGGTCGCGCAGCTGGGGAGGCGGCGGGCACGGCAAGGCCTCGCGGAACATCCACTCGCTCGACCACCTCAAGTGAGTGTCCAGGGCGGGAGAAGGCTGTGAGGGACTCCTAGGCCGGAGGGGGGGGAGGGGCCTCCAGGCAGGTGGGCGCCCCTCCCCCACTCGCCCCCCCAACTGCCTCTGGGGCTCCTCTCACGCCCCCTCCCCAAAAGGTCCTCACTTATACGAACTTCCCAGAATTCAGGTATCCGGACTGTGTGCAGGGCCGGATTCAGGTTTGATGAGGCCCTAAGAGACTGAAGGCAATGGGGCCCTTTATATCTCCAGCTGTCCTTTAGTCAACAACAAATTGCCACTGTTTTTTGTGTTGAATATATGCTATATGGTAATTTACAGATCTGATAGGTATCTAAAGCCATTTGCACGTTAACATGTATTTTATCAAAGTAATTGTTACAACCAGTCCATGCAGAATGTAGGCACCCTATACGTAAAGGGTAAAGGGACCCCTGATCATTAGGTCCAGTCGTGGCCGACTCTGGGGTTGCGGCACTCATCTCGCTTTACTGGCCGAGGGAGCCAGCGTACAGTTATACGAACGTCCCAGAATTCAGGTATCCGGACTGTGTGCAGGGCCGGATTCAGGTTTGATGAGGCCCTAAGCGACTGAAGGCAATGGGGCCCTTTATATGTCCAGCTGTCCTTTCTCAACAACAAATTGCCACTGTTTTTTGTGTTGAATATATGCTGTATGGTAGTTTACGGACCTAATAGGTATCTCAAGCCATTTGCACATAACAAATAGAAGCCCACGCAATACTGTTGCTGTATGTAGGTTTTATTTTATTTGTTTTTTATCTTATAGTTTGGAAATGTACATCCAGTTTCCCCCCCCCCTTTAATTTTTTTGTGGGGCCCTAAGCTATAGCTTGTGCTGTATGTAAATCCAACACTGACTGTGTGCCCAAGCAATGTTCCTGCAATGCGGGGGGTGAGGTGGGCTAGATTGAAATTGAAATACTTTATTGTCACTTGTACAACTTGTATACAGTGAGATTACACAGATTATACAGTAAAATGATCCCCGGAGGGTCCCCTTCCCACTCCAGGATTCTGCAATTCCATGAGCAGCCTTATAAGTGAACCTCGCTGTTTTGTGTTTGCATTTCTGACAGCCAGTTGGCCAGGGAAGGAGATCAGACAAGTGGAGGAGCGTTTTTTCACTTCCCTGCTTTTCTTCTTCTTCTTCTTCTTCTTCTTCTTCTTCTTCTTCTTCTTCTTCGGTTTCCCTGGGTTCCACACACCCTGATCCTTTTGAAGTCAAGGTTGTGTTGGTCGGGAACTTGTTGGAAATTTCCACATAGGAATCAGTTATGCAAATGCTCACCTAAGGAGCAATTCTGTGACAGAGCATTGTTTTCAGACTGCAGGAACTGTGTGCGTTTTTAACAATTGGTTTGTTTATTGCATTTCATATCCCATTTCTCCCAATGACCTCAAGGTGGTGTATGTGGTGATTGGCCCCCAAAGTCGCACCCAGTGGGCTTGTATCTATATATAACATATATTTCCGTATAAATACTTTTTGTGAGAAAGAGAGGCTTTAAGAGAGGGGGGGGGACACTTGCAGAAGTAACAAGGGAGAGTAATGTGCAACGCGTATGTAGTCACGTTTTATTAGTATTTGTAGCCAGTGACCATTAACAATATCAACACAAATTATTACATGTAAAAGCACCATTGGTCCAATAAGGCAAAGATAAACCTCTAGAATACAAATAGGATTTAAAGCAGTTATTTGGCTTCTATGGATACAAAATTAGATATAAAAGATTTTAAAAATAGCAGATAATGAATTCATTCAGATAGCATGTACATAAATATGTGTCAGTGCTAGTATATCCTTTATGTGTTATGTTTAATATAGGTAAATATGTATTGCATTATTCCCACCTTTTTCTCCAAGGAGCTGAAGGTGGAGTACATAGGGTCTTTTCTCCCCTCTTCATTTTATCCTCACAACAACAAGCTTGTGAGGTAAGTTAGGCTGAGGTCTCGCCCTTGAGCTTCATGACTGAGTGGGTGAGCTCTAGCTACTACTATCCATGGGTGTAGAAGCGGCCTGCTGAAGGAAAAAGTTGTATTGGGGGCTCCTTTTTTTAGCTTGGGGGGAAAGTGAGTAAGGAAGAGCTATATGATGATGGGATGGTGTATAAATCATGCATACCATGGAGATAGTGGATAGAGAACAGTTTTTCTCGATCTCCAGTCACATTATAATTTGTGGAAATCCAGTGGAGCTGAATGATGGAAGATTCAAGGCAGATAAACAAAGGACTTCTTCACATAGCACATAGTTTAACTATGGAACCCATTTCCACAGGAGGCAGTGGCAGTCACCAACTTGGAACGCTTTGAAAGGGGATTAACCAAATTCATGGAGGACAAGGTGATCAATCTGCGGGCCCTCAGGGCCCATCCATACCTCAGTTTAATGCACATTGTAGGCCCTCCTTTAATTCCCCCTTGTCCATGAGGCTTTCTCCTCTAACAATGGCTGTCCCGCGATTTCTCCTCCCAAAATCTGGAGATTCTTTATGCAGTTGATGCAGCTCTTCTATTTGGATTAACAAAACACAGGGCAATCTCCAGATTTAGGGAGCAGAAATCGCGGGACAGCCATTGTTTGAGGAGAAAGCCTCATGGACGGGGTGGGTGGGAATTAAAGGAGGCACGATCTACATTAAACCAAGGTATGGACGAGTCCTTATTGTTACTTGCTGGGAAGATAGAGTGCTGTTGTGTTCAGGTTCTTCCTGCTATCTTCCCAGGGGCATCTGGTTGGCCACTGTGAGAGCAGAGTTCTGAACTAAAAGTACTTCTGGCCTGATCCAGCGGGCTCTTCTTGCGCTCTTATGGGTGGATGGACTTACTGGAGTGACATGATTTGTATTAAGTTTATGAGGTGCCTGATTAAAAATCAAATTCTCTTGATGATGTACACAGTAAAGGAGGCCAAATTAAAAGGAAACTATGCAACAGCTCAATAAAACCATAAATCAATAAAACCAACCCAGCAGTAGGCAAGATCCTGCCATAAAGTGCATCATAGCCAGTTGCAAATTAAAATGCCAGCAACCAATTCAGCTAAACACAGCACAGGTTGCCAGTCCAATTGCCAGTACTGTATTCTGCAGAGGCAAAAATAATATGAATGATGTTAAAGGAAAGGTGCCCATCATATCAATGACCCATCTCGTCCAGTGTCCTGTTCTCACAGTGGCCTGTGGGAAACCCACAAGTAGAACCTGAAAAATATTTCAGATCCTTCTCTAAGTAACATTTTGCTTTCCTCATATTTATTTACCTATTTAATTTATAGAGCTGTCACATAGGAGAAGGACTCTAGGAAGCCAGCGATGTGGTGTTAGAGTAGAACTTGGGAGATCAAGGCTCAGATCTTCACCCAGTCATGACCTGGGTGACCTTGGAGTCAGTCACAGCCTCTTAACCTACCTCACAGGGTCGTTGTAGGGATTAACTGAGGAGGGGGATGAAAGGAAAAGGTGGGATCTAAATGCAATAAATAAGCTCTTCTGATTACCTGCCTTAGGAAGCTGGAAGGCCAGCCAGATGGAGAGGTCAGTCACCAACCTGGCATCCAGAGATCTCCACAGGTTCACAATTGGACCTGCAAAATGTGTCTTAACATGGAGAGGTGCACCACCTCTGATACTGGAGGGATTATATGGTTATCATGGCTGATAGCCTTCTCTAATCCTCTTTTAAACCATCTAAGTTGGTATCCATCACCATATCTTGTGGGAGAGAATTCCATAGTTTATATACCACGTGAAGAAGAATTAACTTTTGTCTGCCCTAAATCTTCCAATGTTTAGCTTCACTGAATGTCCCCCATTGGATTCTAGTATGTAACTTTTTTTGAATAAGGAAAGTAGAATACAGTTTACTGTTTTGTGTTGAGAACACAACACATATTGTGTATGTATATGTGTGTGTGCATGCATGTACACATATGTTTGCATGTTTGTATATATGTATATATACACACATACACACATGTCTAGTGGTTAAAGTGTTGGGGAGTCTGTGGTTCAAATCCCCATTCAGTCACGAACCTCACTTGGTGACCTTCATCCAGCCACTCTTACTCAGCTTAACCTACCTCGCAGGGTTGTCGCAAGGGGAAAAAAAGGGAGAGGATCCAGCTATATATCCAGTCTTCAGATCCTGGGAGGAAAGCTGGGATAGGAATGTAATGTAATGAACACAATTGTATTGCATCCAGCTAAGTCCTACTCAGAGCGGAGCAGAGAGCAGACCCACTGAAATTAATGGACCTATGTTGATTAGGCCTGTTAACTTCAATGGGTTGACTCTACCATCCATTTTCACAGCACTTTGCAAAGTAGGAGAGGGCATCTCACTGACCTAAAAACAGCTACAGGGGAGATGAGTGTTCAGGGATGGAGGTGGAGGCAAGGGTAAATTTAGAAATATTAAGAGTTCTACTTCAGTACCAAACAACAAGCCAGTGCCATGAGAACCTTCCAGTTTAAAATTTGACACAAGGAAGAGGGAGGAGACGGGAAATAGAGACAAGGATGCATGTTTCATTAAATGTAATTATAATGTTGCATGTGAGACAGAGGAGTGTGTATGTGCACACTTCGATGACCTTGTGCACGTGACAGGCTTGTTCTGATGTTTGTTTCATTTTATTTGTGGTGGGTGTTGGTGTAATACATCTAACGAAACAATGTTAAGTCTCTCGCCTTGCTGGTTGTTTATTTACACACTTTGTGATATGTAGGCAATATGTTGACACTTTGTATGTTCATAGAATCATAGAGTTGGAAGAGACCACAAGGGCCATCGAGTCCAACCCCCTGCCAAGCAGGAAACACCATCAGAGCACTCCTGACATATGGTTGTCAAGCCTCTGCTTAAAGACCTCCAAAGAAGGAGACTCCACCACACTCCTTGGCAGCAAATTCCACTGTCGAACAGCTCTTACTGTCAGGAAGTTCTTCCTAATGTTTAGGTGGAATCTTCTTTCTTGTAGTTTGGATCCATTGCTCTGTGTCCGCTTCTCTGGAGCAGCAGAAAACAACCTTTCTCCCTCCTCTATGTGACATCCTTTTATATATTTGAACATGGCTATCATATCATCCCTTAACCTCCTCTTCTCCAGGCTAAACATGCCCAGCTCCCTTAGCCATTCCTCATAAGGCATCGTTTCCAGGCCTTTGACCATTTTGGTTGCCCTCCTCTGGACACGTTCCAGTTTGTCAGTGTCCTTCTTGAACTGTGGTGCCCAGAAATGGACACAGTACTCCAGGTGAGGTCTGACCAGAGCAGAATACAGTGGCACTATTACTTCCCTTGATCTAGATGCTATACCCCTATTGATGCAGCCCAGAATTGCATTGGCTTTTTTAGCTGCCGCGTCACACTGTTGGCTCATGTCAAGTTTGTGGTCAACCAAGACTCCCTAGATCCTTTTCACATGTACTGCTCTCAAGCCAGGTGTCACCCATCTTGTATTTGTGCCTCTCATTTTTTTTGCCCAAGTGCAATACTTTACATTTCTCCCTGTTAAAATTCATCTTGTTTGTTTTGGCCCAGTTCTCTAATCTGTCAAGGTCGTTTTGAAGTGTGATCCTGTCCTCTGGGTTGTTAGCCACCCTTCCCAGTTTGGTGTCATCTGCAAATTTGATCAGGATGCCCTTGAGTCCATCATCCAAGTCGTTGATAAAGATGTTGAATAAGACCGGGCCCAAGACAGAACCCTGTGGCACCCCACTAGTCACTCTTCTCCAGGATGAAGAGGAACCATTGATGAGCACCCTTTGGGTTCGGTCAGTCAGCCAGTTACAAATCCACTGAGTGGTAGCATAGTCAAGACCACATTTTACCAGCTTCTTTACAAGAATATCATGGGGCACCTTGTCAAATGCCTTGCTGAAATCAAGGTAGGCTGCATCCACTGCGTTCCCTTCATCTACCAGGCTTGTAATTCTGTCAAAAAATGAGATCAGGTTAGTCTGACATGACTTATTTTTCAGAAATCCATGCTGACTATTGGTGATCACAGTATTCCTTTCTAGGTGCTCACAGACTGTTTGCTTAATGATCTGCTCCAGAATCTTCCCTGGTATTGATGTCAGACTGACTGGGCGGTAATTATTTGGATCCTCTCTTTTCCCCTTTTTGAAAATAGGGACAACATTTGCCCTCCTCCAGTCTGCCGGGACTTCGCCTGTTCTCCAGGAATTCTCAAAGATGAGTGCCAGTGGTTCTGAGATCACATCTGCCAGTTTTTTTAATACTCTTGGATGCAGTTCATCTGGCCCTGGAGACTTGAATACATCTAAACTAGCCAAGTATTCTTGTACTATCTCCTTAGTTATTCTGGGCTGTGTTTCCTCTGCTGAATCATTTGCTCCAAATTCTTCAGGTCGGGCATTGTTTTCTTTATCGGAGAAGACTGAGGCAAAGAAGGCATTGAGGAGTTCAGCCCTTTCTGTGACTCCCCTGGTTGCATTTCACCATCTTCTCTGAGTGACCCCACTGTTTCTTTGTTCTTCCTTTTGCTACGAACATACCCATAAAAGCCTTTTTTGTTGCTTTTAACCTCTCATTTGTATTTAAAAGATTCCTTCCCCTCCTTTAGAATTTTAAAAAACACCCCATAATAGGCAGCTTACAAAATTAGATTAAGTCAAAAATAGCAATATGTCAATCTGGTAAAACCCTACCAGGAATAACAACTGCAAATCAAGGAATGGTGTGTGCAATTATGGGCACACATACATAGATGCGTGCATTCTCCTGGACTGTTTTTATATTGATAGGCAAGTGTGTGTGTGTGCGCGCGCGCACAAACTCTCTTTCACTCTACATAAATACTTCATATTATTATTATTATTAATTTATTTCCTGCCCTTCACTTTAAGGTCCCAGGGCAGGATGCAACTATTAAAACACAATATTAAAAGCAGTTTAAAACAACTTGCAACCAGAGAAATAAAGTGGGTCCTAAAAATATGCATCTCGAATGTCAGAAGCCAAGGTAAAGAGGTCTTCTTCAGCATTCCCCAAAAGCTGTATCATTAAGGTGGTAGGCGTACTTCTGTTTGTGTGTACACACACAGAGAGAGTATATTACATATAATAGCCTGTTGTTGTTTTTTAAAAAGCAGCTGACAAAACAGAAGCAACTTGAAAGTATTTAGTTGTTTTGGTGCCTACAGAAATGGACTCCCCCCCCCCCCACGTTCTGGGAGTCAAGGTGGTGTCAGTCATATTACTGGATTCCAAAGCAGAGACAGATGATGAAGTGTTTACTTTTGAGCTCCTGTCTCTTTTGACATGCCAATTTTTGAAACCAATTCCATCTTGATAGGCCTTAGAACCTATCTAAAAGTGGCTTTGCTGAATTGTCATCTACATGAAATCTGTGTGTGGATTTCCAGGTTTGGGGATAAGGGGATAAGGAGATTGGTGCCTTGTGTATGTGGTGTGGTCTGGTGTGCACTCAGGAGGAAAAGATATATCCAGGATTTGACCATCTGTGATCATGAGGGTTCTGTCTTGCATGGGTTGTATGTGGTGTTCAGTATAGAATATTTGTGTATGTCTTTGTTTGGGACTGTAGAGTTTAGTCACCTGGCATGGTGAGACTCATACTTGATTGTGAGTGTTGTAGAAGGCTGAAAAGCCACTGAGGGTCCTGTAGGGTGAAAATAAGGAGGGTGAGGCACATGCGGATTGATGATGTGGGTGCAGAGTTTGGGCATGTGAGGCTATGAGCTATTTCTAGGCAAGATTCAGAAAATCAATTCTGACACAAAATTGTGCTGGGCACATTGCTGACTCTTGGCCTCAGTTTTCCTTCTCTGTGAAAAAAGAGTCCCAACCCATATCCCTTTTCTAAGGCCTTAGTGAGGGTGAATGACTTGCCCCGCAATCTTGTGAGTCTCCTTTACATGGGCATTGATTCACTGGGGTTTACCACTAAGAAAATATGTCTGGGGATTGCAGCCTCGTATTATCTTGATGCAGGAGAAGTTCTTCAGAACATTCCAGAAGCATTTTAAATAACACCTAGTGCAGTTGTTTGTTTAAGGTGCTCCTTGATTCATCAGAGTCGACTGACTGGTTCCCAGATAGCTATGGCTGGCTGCACCAGTGTATTGAAGCAGCCTAAAAAAATAATAATTGAACTGTTCGTAGACAATGGACAATTGGAAGCACTTCACACAAGAGAGAATAAGCTCCACTGTCTTTGAGATGTAGGGATGGGTACCAATTTTGAAAGCTTTGAAAAGGGACTGGACAGATTTGTCATAATAGCTGAGTGGAACTTTCCATGTTCAGAGGCAGAATACTTTGCATCTCAGATGCTGAGGACAAACAAAGGGGAAAAGCCATGTCCTGTTTGTGAGTTCCCAGAAGCATCTGCCTAGCTGCTATAGAAACAGGATACTGGGCCAGGTACACGCTTGGCCTGATCTATCATAACAGTTCTTGTGTTAACTCCTTAACTGTCATAATCTACATACCTATAAGTTTTACTAAGGCTTTGGATAAATCTAATTTATGATTTTGTTCAGTGTCTCAGCAATGGAAGCTTGGAACTTGTGTAAGAAATGTAGTCTGTATCTTTGAAATAAAGTGGATTAGAAGTTCCACAGAAATGAAAGAGCTAAAAATAGTGTCACGGTTAGTGCTCCAGGAGGTGTGGTTAAATCTGTATAAGTAGAATCATCTGGTGTAGTTCTCTTTGTCATATGAAATATTTGTCATATGAAATACTGGAACTGATTTTCTAAATTAAAAAGATTGGCATGTTGTGTAGTCATCCTCCTAAATAACACATTTTGCCTGGAATAGATTTGCCAAAGCATGGAGTGCAGATTTCTTGAGTCTTTAGGGCACAATCAACATCTGAATTGTGATTGGAAAACCATACTGTGGTTGGTGTGGTCCATTATATGGGACCTGTTGCTGTGAGAGCAGGCTTTGAAAGCGCAATTCTTTGGCAGACAAGTATGTATGGGACAGGCTCCCCAAAAGTAGAATGTTTGTATCATATTTAGTGTAGTTTAATAGCTGATGTTGTATCAGTTATTGTTAATTTTTATTTGCTGGAAATGGGCTGCTCTTTCCACCTGGAAACCACCTTAAAACAGGATGTGCAATTGTTTTGCAAAATAGTGTTTCATAAACGGGTGGAGAACCTTCAGCCCTCTGGATGTTGCTGAACTACATCTCCCATCAAGTCCAGCCAGCATGGCCAGATGCAAATTGAAGTCCCAACAGCACAGGGAGTGCCTTTGTTCATTTGCAAGTAAAGTAGCAGAGCCATTTCAAATGGCCACACTTCAACACGCTTGTTGCAATCAGTGTTTTCATATCTTTTTTTTGTTTGTTTGTTTGCTTGTCTTTCAGGTATATGTATCATGTTCTGACCAAAAATACCACTGTGACTGAACACAACCGCAACCTGTTGGTGGAGACTATTCGATCTATAACTGAGATCCTAATATGGGGAGACCAAAATGACAGTTCAGTGTTTGAGTAAGAGCTTTTAAGTGTTTGCTTTTGAATACAGAATATAACAGTATGAAATATAAGCTGATACGCCACTGATGCAAGGGAAGAAGTAAAATGAGGCTGTAAATCCTACCTATGCGAACACAGAAAGTCAGTGGTGCTAAATCCCAAGTAAGCCCATGTTGGACTGCAACCATCATAGCTTGATTTAAATCAGTGATGTGCAGCCCAATGCTGTGTTTACTTCTACACGGGTGGGGGAACCTATGGCCCTTCAGATGTTGATGACCTCCAGCTCTCAGTAGCCCCAGCCAGCATGGCCGCAGTGTCTGGTTTAAGAAGTCCCATTGTGGTTTAGTGAGCTGCAGGCTGCATTGAGAGCTGCAGCCTCAAATTGATCACAAAATAGGTAGTTTCTCATTGGTACCTCATACATTTTCTAAGCTGCGGTGGACTTAAAGTATTGGCCTGGTTCACACGCAGTGTTAAATCATAGTTTAAGTTTAAACTGTGGTTTACTAGGAATTTTCAGTGTGTTTATGCACACTGCTTAATATTGCCCTATTTGCTCCTCTTCCATTCATGTGCTTGCCACACTGGGAGGAATAAACCAGAGAACTGGCTGATTGTGTTGAACAAACCTTGGCTTCCAACAGTAGTGCATTTGGAGAAAAAACACAATTGCTGGTTCACATGAAACGCTAAGCCTTTTGTTTTACCCCATTGTAGCAAAGGCAGGAGCAAATTGCACTACTGAGCAGCGTTCACTAGCATGCTGCTCATTTGTGTTAAACCACAATTTACTTTAAATGATAGTTTAGTGTGGCATGCAAACCAGGCCTTAGTAGGCTCTGCTGCTTTCTGGTGGTTCTGCTCTATGTTTTGCATCTGTTTTTGTGTACTACAGAACTCTTTAGCATTGCCCTAAACTCATCCTTATCTCAAAGTAGTAAAACTTTTGCTCCATGCAGATGGTGTACCATTGCCTGTTTTACAGACAGCTAAGTGGCTTGACATTTACCAGTCAATTTTACCACATGGCATCTCCTGGAGCCAAAGAACATAGAACCTATTTTTAAATCTTTACTTATTTTTCCCATTAAAAAAAAAAAAAATGTGGAAAAAAGTTCCTTAACACAATGGCCATGGTTCAACACCAGCAATGGTCCCACAGTTTTAAACAGGACTTGCTCCCTAGTAACTGCAGCCGAAATGTTTTGCAATAATCTTTTTAAGGGTTGATTGATTTCCTTCATGTAACAAACAGCAAACAAATCAGTAACAAATTTCAATGTTGTTCTAGTTTTTTCTTGGAGAAGAACGTGTTTGTGTTCTTTCTGAACATTCTGCGTCAGAAGTCTGGCCGTTATGTGTGTGTGCAACTCCTGCAGACCTTGAACATCCTTTTCGAGAACATTAGTCATGAAACGTCTCTCTGTAAGTATGCATGCCTCCGTGTTGCCTTTAACAAAATAAGTGTAGTTTTAATTTTGCAGTACTAAACCTTTGCTGCCTGCCTTTCTCAAGTGGGATGGGAGGAGAGGGCTAAGTGTTCATTTTCCCAGGTCAGGAACTGGGAGGTGCTACTTTGCTGTTCTGAAGATTATGAGTTTGCAACTTGCACTGGATGGTTGTTGTCTGTCAGCTGGGCTACAAATTAGAGCCCTATTGGTTGAGATAGGGATGGCAACCAAGGCATGGAGCAATCCATAGCCGTAATCCTATGGAAATGGCTATGGCTCACTTAATATTATTAAATTGCTATCCCTGACAGTTTATTGGGCTACACATTTCACCTCCTTCACCTTCTCCCTACCCATTCTAAATCTGAAAAAGATAACTTGATTTTCATAGACCTTCTTGTCAGCATCGCCCTTGAGCCAGTGTACCAACTGGACTCATGCACTACAGCCCCGACTGGGCTAGGCGAGCTGGGTAGCACTGCCAGAGACCTCCTTTCCCACAGGAACAGGTCACAGTGCTGTGGACTCACAGCTTGGAGCTGAAAGCACCGGATTCACTGTCTCAATTATACAGTCGTTGCGCAGCAGCGTTTTGCAGAGTCTTGCAGAGTATAAACCACTCGGAGAGCAGCTCTGTAAAGTATCCTCCTTTTATTCTATAACTACAGCTATAATACAAAACTATATACAGAGCTAAATAATCTGAGCATAAATCAATGCTACTTTGAGTGCCTGCAGCTGTTCTTAGCAGCAATCTTATCTATAAACACGATCTCTTGCACTCTCTCTCCGACACACTGACTGACTCTCTCTCACACACAGAGACTGACTCACTCACTTGACTAATTAAGTAGAGAGCAGTACATTGCTCCTCCTCTCTGTAGAGTCAGCAGAGACCTCAGGAGATTCTTGGATATGGGAGGGGTGAAATCTCCTCATCCTCCCCCATTTCATCCGACCATTCAAGAATCTTTAACATAACTGCAATTTACACACACACTCCAAAAGTTGTTCTCTGCTTACAACCTTGGTAAACATATTTGCAGGTATCTCTCTTCCCCCTTATCTAAGACACTTTATCACATCATTTAACAGTTACTACAACCACTCTGTGTCTATTAGGAAAGAGTTAAAACATAAACCTCAACCTGTAACTCACACAAAATACACATTGTGAATACACAAATGAATAAGCAGCTTCTGGAAAAATCTTCACACACATTTCTTTCTCTCAAATACAAATTGACATTTCTAATTAAGCAGATTTGAACAAACCACTTTCAGAACTCAAATACACGCTTTCCTTCTAATATCAGGTAAGGAAATAAATGCAGCGTTTTGTGCTATTACTCTCAGCACACTTCATGCTAGGTTTAAAAACCCCACCAGAGTTGCATGTGACCGCAGCCTTTGCAAACTCTTCAGAAAACCTTTTCGGTGGTACACCCTTGGTTGTTCTCTCAGATCTGCGCAAAACTCTTTGATCTTCTTGTTCTGGTGCTTCCTCCTCTTTGGGAGAATGGGGAGCTAAAGTATATGAAGCTGCTAAGTCTGAATCAGCGTCAGACTCACCTGAGGCTCTTGGGCTCTGATAATCTGTGCCATCATCTGGATCTACATTGGCATCAGGATTATCAATCACATCAGAACTTGCCTCCCTCTTAACTTTCTTTGCCCCTTTTGCACCATCATCACAAATGGGATGGCACTGAAAAACGCCAACTCTGTCCCATTGTGGATTGTCGTCAATGCTCCTGGTCAGCCTTATGGTTTTCGTGTCTGTGATCAGGACACGATAAGACCCTTTCTCATATCCTAGGAAAACACCATGTTCTCCACGCTTACTCAGTTTGTCACCCTGCGAGGTGTACACCCAAACCTCCGAACCAAAAATTTTAAAGTGCTTCACACATGGCTTCCTTCCGTGAAGCATCTCATATGGGGTGCAATTTACACTAGACTGGTACCTCCTGTTATACACGTGACAGAAAAACGAAAGAGCTTCGGCCCAAAAAGGACTGGGCAGCCCCGAATCATGTAACAGCGTTCTGATTCCTTGCTGCAGGGTCTGGCTCATTCTCTCACATAAACCATTCTGCCAGGGTGATCTGGGCGTGGCCGTCCTATGCTCAATGCCCTGTTCAGAAAGAAAAGCCTCAAACTCTTCTGAACAAAACTCTCCACCCCTGTCAGTGAAAAAACAATGTACATTCTCATTATGTACATTCCTGAGCCATTTACAAAACTGACGAAACTTGGTAAAGGCTTCAGACTTTTTCTGCAGCAAATAGACCCATGCATATTTCGAATAGGAGTCTATCAAAACCATGAAAAACCTTGAATTGCCTCTAGAGAGCGCTAGAGGCCCCACTAAGTCTGCATGAATGACTTCGTATGGTTTCTTGGCCTCTCTCCCAGACTCTGTACCTTTGGGAGCTTGCTTTGCCTTACTCTCAGCACAAGAAACACATTTCATGTGGTAGGGACATTCTTTTAGCTTCATACCCTGAACCATATCAGGCATTTTTGCCACAGCCTGGAAATTCAAATGACCATAAATATGATGGTAATAATGAATACATCGGTCATGCATCTTCTCATTCTTATCAACAGACAAATTGCAACACTCTTTCTCAGTTGCTTCTGCAGTACCTGTACCTGAAACAAAAGGCAATTGATACAGACCATTTACACATTTTGCATATAGAATGAGCTTGCCATCTCGACGAATTTCACAGCGAGATTTAGCAAACACCACCTTAAAACCCTGATGATCAAGCTGGGAAACACTCAACAAATTGTCCTGAATATCAGGCGCATACAGGACATTCTTAATAGTTGCATTCAGGCTCTTTAAGAACACAGTTCCCTTAGCCTCACTCGTGAGAACTGTCCCATCTGCTTGATGAATTTCTTTCTCTTGCTTCTCAAGCTGAACAAAGAGATCCTTATCTTTGGCTACATGGTTGGAACAGCCAGAGTTGATCACGAAGAAACTCCGCCCACGTTGACTAGAGCAGCGAGAGATCAAGGCTTTTGAAGTAGCAGGTGCTTGGGGATTTCGTCCTCCTCCCCCTCTAGGCCTCTGAAGTTTCCCTTCTTCTTTGAAGATTTCTTGCAGCACTGAAAACTCAAATGGCCTTGTGCTCCACACGAAAAGCACCGCTTCAACTTTAGTGCTTTAACAGCAGCAGTTTCACTTTCACCTTCCCCTGCTGAAGACTCAGACACATTTTCAAGCACATTTTTAACAGCACCATTGTCCCGGCTTTCTCTAACAGCCTGTCTGCGATCCCACTCATTCAAGAGCACGCTAGACACATAATCTTCTGTTAGCCGGTCAAAAGGCATTGTGGAAATCTGGGCAGCTACTCCATCATAAGACTCATCTAGGCTATTTATCATCAGCATTGCAAACACAGCCTCTGAAATAGCCAGGTCTCGCTGAACAAGGTCCTGTCTGAGACGCTTTAACTGAGATAGATGGCTAGGCAAATCACCACCTTTCTGCAACTGTAACCTGCACAGCTTCTTGAAGAAAACCACACTGGAACCAGCATTTTGTCTCAGATGCATATCTCTCAACTTATTCCAAACAGCTTGTGCAGTCTCTTGACCCTCTAAGTTCACCAGCAAGTGGTCTGAAACACTCAAAACAATTGTCCCTCGGGCTTTCATATCTGCAGCATGCCACTCAGCCCAATCATCATCATCCTTATCTGGAGGGTCATCTTCTATCGTGTGAAATAGCATTTCCCTCTGCAAAAGCGCTTTCATCTTAACTTGCCAAACTGCATAGTTTTCAGGCGTGAGGAGAGGAAAGGACATAGCCATCTGGCCAGAATGTGCACAGGCCATGTCTGCTATTACTTAGAGCAAGACACTTCCCTCGTGCAAACACAGATAAAGCCTTGGACTTCTTCAGCCACTCTCTCTCCCACTCAGAGCGCAATTAACAGGCAAACAGGGATGCTATCTTCTTTCTTTGGCAGTCAGCAACATACCTCAAGCAGCAGCAACAGCAACAGCGGCAGCTTGAGCACTCTGCTCCAACACAGCTCTGCTTCTAGGCACCACAAATCAGTCCAGCATGCAGCCTCCGTTCCGCCGTCCAGCGATCAGCAACAGACACCTCTGGCGACTGGGACGACTGGGATGACTGGAACAACGACTGGTCAGACGACTGGGCCCATAACCGATGTCAGCATCGCCCTTGAGCCAGTGTACCAACTGGACTCATGCACTACAGCCCCGACTGGGCTAGGCGAGCTGGGTAGCACTGCCAGAGACCTCCTTTCCCACAGGAACAGGTCACAGTGCTGTGGACTCACAGCTTGGAGCTGAAAGCACCGGATTCACTGTCTCAATAATACAGTCGTTGCGCAACAGCGTTTTGCAGAGTCTTGCAGAGTATAAACCACTCGGAGAGCAGCTCTGTAGAGTATCTTCCTTTTATTCTGTAACTACAGCTATAATACAAAACTATATACAGAGCTAAATAATCTGAGCATAAATCAATGCTCCTTTGAGTGCCTGCAGCTGTTCTTAGCAGCAATCTTATCTATAAACACGATCTCTTGCACTCTCTCTCCGACACACTGACTGACTCTCTCTCACACACAGAGACTGACTCACTCACTTGACTAATTAAGTAGAGAGCAGTACATTGCTCCTCCTCTCTGTAGAGTCAGCAGAGACCTCAGGAGATTCTTGGATATGGGAGGGGTGAAATCTCCTCACTTCTAGGTTCCTGTGGTCCAAATAAATAAATAGACGCCTGTCTGTTTAGAGCAGTAAATAGGAAGCCTTCATTCTGAGGAGGTAGGCGGGGAAATGGAATAGAGACACATGGAACTGGGAAGAAGTCGTGTGATAGAAGCATTTATAAGTTGGTGTATGCAACAAAGGCTGGTCCTTACATTGGAGAAAAGTATGCTATTAGGGAGTTGAGGCATATTCTTTGCTATGTCTTCACTTTAAAAGGGGTCTGCTACTAGGTTGAAGTCTCTAAAACTAGAGGGGGATGAAGAAACAAGATGGCATCAAAAACTCATGTACAGACTTTTGAATGTGCTTCTAGCAGATTGATCATTTTATTGTTCCCATTGTTGCTGTCTGGCTTCTCTTTAATCCAGCCTTTCTGAACTTGGTGCCCTCCAGATGTTTCTGAATTGTAACTTCCATCCACCACAGACCACATGGTTGTATTGACTGGGGCTGAACATCTTGAGGGCACTAGATTGGCAGAGGCTGTTCTAATTGGGTGCTGGAATACTTTTAGGAAACATTGCTTAATAGAACAATTTGTGTGAATCTCTTCATTTTTGTGCAATTTATAACGTTTGTACTGATTATGAATATGTCCCCCCCCCCCCGCCAGACTATTTGCTTTCCAACAACTACGTAAATTCTATCATTGTGCACAAATTTGACTTCTCGGATGAAGAGATTATGGCGTACTACATTTCGTTCCTGAAAACGCTTTCTCTGAAGCTCAACAACCACACGGTTCATTTCTTTTACAATGAGGTAGGCAGAGGAACCCCTTTCAACTTGAAAATAAAAAGTTGCGGCTGCAGTGGATCTATGAAATGTGGGTGATGAAAATGAGCTTCTTAAATTGGCCCTGCAGCCAAGAAGGCGGCGACCAGGCAGGAGTCAAGAAGCTAAGATCTGTTTAGAAGGGTTTATTTTAAATATCCCTGCAAAATACTAATGAATGCTTTTCACTTTGTGAAAGGTGTAAGTGTAGTCGCAACAAAGAGAAATCACCAGCACATTATACCTGAACGATTCTTGGGGAAGGGAGAAATAGGGAGCAATATATGAAAATATTTATATGGCAATACAAAATATGTTCTATTGCGACTTAGCTATACTTCACTCGGAAAAGCATATGCAGATTTAAATTAACTGCAGCTTAGCTAGGCAAGGGTCAGTCTAACCTAGGGCTGGGAATCTTTGGCCCCCCAGATGTTGCTGGGTTCCAACTCGTATTATCTCTGGCCATTGGCGTTGCTGGTTGGGCCTGATGGAATTTGAAATCCAGTAACTTTTGGACGGCCACAGGTTTCCCCAGTCCTGATCTAGCCCTGTGCTGTTGATGGTCTTTAAACTCAGTACTACTGCCCAACAGACTGTGGACATTAGGAGCTATCTCCTTGGACTCGCGCAAAGATCTGTCCCACGAGACACTTCTGCGGCAGTGTTGCTATGGAATGAATTTCCCCCCTGCTTTTCTTTGTCCTTTATCTGCTTCTTGCCAGGAGAGGGCACCAGAACTTAAGCAGTCTGACTTGGCATGAGATTAAATGTCTCCATTTTAACATAGTTATTTGTTTGTTTTCCTGTGGAAAAATACACGGAAAAATACGGTAATCTGGAAATTATCATTATTTATGACCCGCCCTTTGCCCTAAGTTCCCAGGGCAGGTTGCAACATCGAAACACAATGTTGAAAAGAGTTTAAAACAATTTACATTTGTATTGAGGGGCAGGATACAAATGCGTAAAACAAATTAATTCCTTGGATTTAACTGTCTTCTCTTTCAGCACACAAATGATTTTGCCCTGTACACTGAAGCCATTAAATTCTTCAACCACCCAGAAAGCATGGTCAGGATTGCTGTTAGAACGATAACTTTAAACGTCTACAAAGGTAGGTTTTCCTAAACCTGTAACCTTAGAACAGCTAGTACTTGAGTGACAGGTTTTTTTGTAAATAGTGAGGCTTGAATGCAAAGGTGAAAATAAGACTTAACCGTTTGACAGGTTTACTAAACGAGAGAGAGAGAGCGCGCAAAGCTATGAGTGTTGCCACTTTTAAAGCTTTCATCTCTAAAAGAAGAGTTCTCCAGAATAGTGTCTCAACAGTGAAAAATATTTAAAGGGTTCTATAGAAGTTGTGCCTGTAAGAGAAATACACTGTAAGCGCCACCAGAGGTCATTCTTTGCAAGATCATGCATGCATGATACATGCTGAAGAATGTGCAAATCGTTGTGCAAATGGGGAACGTTAAGTTGCATGATCAAAATCTCTTTCTTTGAGTCTTGCGTGTCTCTCTTCCTTTGTTCATCAGTGAAGAAAATGTCAGTGTGCCGTAGAATAGAATAGAGCAAAATATTTCCTGTCTCAGGAAATATGAGCCATGTTTATCCTTGCAAAGTCATAAAAGATGCTTGAATCTGAGAGGGACCCATGAATTAGGAATTCATTTTGAATGTGCTAACTTGCCTATTGAGGTCCCACAACCAAGTTCCAAAGAATCAAGCCAAAGGGCAGGGGGAGTACTTAGGGCTGCCCCCCAAGCTATTTCCTCTCACCTTTGGATACCAATAATAAAATTAAATGCTAACATGCTGAAGGATACATTTAAGACCCCGAATGTCCGAAATACCTCAGTAGATCCTGGGTTTGTTTTTTTCTTTGACGCTGTTGCTTCAGCAATACAGAGTGATTTTACTGACATCTAAGTCTGCAAATTGATGCATCTCTGCAGCCCCTGCATAAAGATTTGAACTTCCAAGCCCCTCTGGAGATTTCAATCCTGCATCTCTTCTGGTCTTGCACCTGCATTTCTCTAGGTCTTCCCTTTCCCCACCTTTCGGGAAACTCTTCAAGAATTAAGCTGGCTATTTTTAGTTTGAGCTCTAGCAGTTAACATCACTAGAAATTCCTTCTTAGAAGTGGTTCAGTTGCCCCATATGCACTATATATGTAAACAGCACATGTTCCCAAGTTCACGAGAAGATATTTGAGGAAGGAAAAAAGAACAGCTGATGTGTAGTAAAAGGCAGGTTTTGTAATTGGGAGAACGTTTTATCCACCGGTTTGAGTGAAACAGCATAGCGGGATCAAGTTAGAGCTATAAAGACACGGGCAGGCTTTGCATTACATGTCCTAAATACTGTAGAGCAGAGGATCAGGGACGCGGGTGGTGCTGTGGTCTAAACCACTGAGTCTCTTGGGCTTGCCATCTGTGGAACAGTTCCAGACGGGAGCTGCTGCTAATCCCCTTGCAGCTGAAACTGCAAATGATTCGGTGGCACGTTTAAGAGCCTTAAACTTGGCCCTCCCAAGCGTCTCAGTCTGGCCCTTTGGACTCCCTCCAGCCATAGCCTCCTCTCTTTTCACCAGCCTCGCTTTGCAACCTCCTTGAGTGCTTTTGTTCAGCTGGATTGTGTCCTTGAACTCCATTAATGCCTTTTGCTTACCTGGATGGAGGATAGAGAGGGTGTTGGCGTAGAAACTAGCTTACTGTACAAAGTTAAAATTTACATCTGTTGCTTTGCACACTCCAGCCTTTGGCGTGTGGCCCCTGGAAGGTTGCCTAGAAGGGAATGCGGCCCCTGGGCTGCAGTAAAAGTTTCCCCACCCCTTCTTTAAAGGCTCATGCCTTCCACTGTGGCACACACTTTTGTGAACTAGAGCCTGTATTGGAAGATAATAATAATAATAATAATAATTTTTTATTTATACCCCGCCCTTCCCGGTTCAAAAACCATGCTCAGGGCGACTAACAACAAATTTAAAACACTTTAAAACACTTAATTATAAAAGAGCATAAGATACAGTATAAAAACACGAATAACAATAAAATTCAAAAATCAGTTAGATAATCCACAGGGCTAGCTGGCTGAATTGGTCCTACTTGGGTTACTTGCACAGGACCCCTGAACGTGGAGGCAGATGGAGGAAATAGACCTTTACAGATTCATGCTTTGCAGGGGGTTGGAATAGATGATTCTCAGCTTTCTGTCCAACTCTACAGTTTTATGATTCTATGATCTTCCCTTCCGGTGCTCTTCTATAGCTGAACCCTGTGTCTGTTCCAGGGTGTGCTGCAAAGCAGCGGCCGCAATCCCTTTGACTTGGCTAGTGCCCTCAGCCAGCCAGCCAGTCCACCCCCCCCCCTCCCAGCAGCACAAAGGGTAAACAGTGTCAGAGACCCCACAGCAGATACATCCATGTGGAAAAGAGTTCTCTGAAGGGAGGAAGTTTCTGACAACCGCTGTCCCTGAGTTGAGTTTGGAGGCTGCCATTCCATGTCACTTGGGAGGTGGGGAGTGGGCTCAAGGTGGTAGCATGCACACAGCATGGTTTTCTACTGCTATCTCCTCCTAGCCTCTCTCTTCTAGCCTAGATGCTTTGTGCTTTAGCTACTGAGCCCTTTGGAGGATGTCTCGCCATCCCAATTCCTAACCCTGTTAACCATTGTCTGTTTTTTCCCTCCCTTTCTTCACTGATGATCCTGTGTTCCTTAATGCAGTGTCATGTAAGTCTGCTAATCACTTTGACTTTCAGCCTTATTGCTTTTATTCTTGCACTTTTGTCCAGTTCTCTAGAAAGTGAGAAATGACTGGTTTCACCTGCCTGTTTTCAGAACGATGCAGGAATAACTTAAATGTCACCTTAATGGACTTGTTTAACCTCACGAGGGACAGAAAATATGATGAACTGTGATAGATAACTTAGGCATGAAATAAATCTGGTTTGGGCTTCTGCTACTGAAAGCCAGCCTATTTATTGAAAGGGATTCGTGGGTTGTATCCAATACTAGTCATACTCAGAGTAGGCCCGTTAAATTAGTGGACATGACTGACTTAGGTCCATTAATTTCAATGTATCTGCTCTGAGTAGAATTTATTTGCTTTGCATTTTACTTCTTTTCGAAATGGATCTTTTAAAAGATTTCTCCCCTCCCTCTTAAGTGGACAACCAGCCTATGCTGCACTACATCCGAGACAAAACTGCTGTCCCTTACTTCTCCAATCTCGTGTGGTTTATTGGGAGCCACGTGATTGAACTGGATAACTGCGTGCAAACGGATGAAGAGTAAGCCCTGTTTTCTAACTCTCGTTGTGAGGAGGGATGTCGCCCAATCTGAGGAAGCTTAGTCCGTTGTATTAAATCTGCATACATAGGCATCTGCATTAAAAGAAAAAAAAAAAAAATCCCAGGAGGAAAGGGGAGAAGGGAGCTTGGTCTAGCGGCAGTTCCATTGTGGCAAATGGGGCACTGCCCCACCAGCCCCCATCTCTGTTCCTCCAAGCCCACCTTTCCGGTTAACTGCAAGTATGTATTTTGGGGAGGAGGTGGGGGTAATGTATACAATCTTTTTGCTCTGTTCCCCCCCCCCCACGTAGGTACTTTTTCTTTTCATTCTGCCTTTTTGTGTCTTATTTTACCCTATGCACTTGTAATTATGTACTTTTCAGTCTTTCAATAAGGAACAATAATTAAAAGCCTACCTTCCTGATTATAACCAGCCCAGGTGGTGGGAACTGCCTTCCTCCTTCTTTGTCTCAGTTTTGTTCTTGTAGAACAGGGAGGAGGATAGGGACATTTTTATTAATCATTATCACTATTGTTTATCACACTTATTAGTTCCTTTTTATATTTATATTTCAGCTTAAGGGCTTTGAACGGCTTCTGTTTTGTTTCAAATTTAGCGGGGTCCTTTTTCCCCCTCCTCCCCCTTCTGTCCAAACAGACAGAATTTCCCTTAATGTTCTAGCAATACACTAGCTAGCACCCTCTGACACTGACTCAGAATTATATATTCCTGCTGGAAATTCCTCTTCCCAGCAGCTGTTGGCCCTCTGCATGGTTACTAGAGGCTCTGTGCCCTTGGCCATGGGGCAAGTAACTGCTGCAGAGAAGCTCTGCTTACGATGAAAGGGATGTCACTCAATGGTAGAAGCGTATTATTTGCATGCAGAAGGTCCCATGTTCAATTCCTGGCACTTCCAGGCACAGCTGGGGAAGACTTTGGGCTGAATCACTGGAAAGCCACTGGCAATCAGTGTAAACAGGACTGAGCTGTGTGGGCCAAGACTCAAGATTTGCATTAAGAGAGCTCCCGATGTTCCTGTGCTCCCACCAGCTGCAATTATAGATGGGGTCACTACAGTCACCTTGATTCTGTTGCCGCTAGGCGCATCTCAAATATTTGAAAGCATTCAGTCAAGCCGACAGAGATCTTTTTTGGACTTGTCCAAGCCAGTCATCTCTTGTTCTCCCATTAAAATTCTTATGGAATGCGTTATAAAAAGCACAGCCAGCAGCATACTTACTAATTGTGAAATAAGTCGTGTGGGACCCTGTCATCTTATTTTTATTTTGTTGGACTGGATGAGCCTCTGGGTTCTTTCCAACCCGGTGATTCTATGATTCTAAGTAAGGGGCAGTTCAGGCATGTCACAGGCATGGCAAGTGAGCAAGAATCGACTTTCCACTTAACGGACAGTTTATGGGAAGAGCTCAACTTTTGCTGAGCAAAAATATACTTCTGAATAAGCTGTAGGGATGAGCACTGATAGGTTTTTATGAGGAAAGAATGGGGGTGGCTCCAAGGGAGCACTTTTAATTCTGCTGATTGTGGAGGAACAGTTTCTCCCCAGCGCTAAAAAATCTTCATATGGAAAACTTTGCAGTAGAGTTGGGGGTTGTAAAGGTGAGAAGAAGCAGCAGAATTCTTCCTTGACATCAGGCAGGCCCTTTCACTGTGTTCTTTTTGATGCCTGCTAAAAACATTTTTGTTTAGGCAAGCCTATATGGACATGTAGAAGCCGGAAATAAAACACCTATCTTTTTAGCTGATAATTGATAATAATAATAAATTTTTATTTATACCCCGCCCTCCCCAGCCAAGACCGGGCTCTGGGCGGCTAACAACCAATAATAAAAACAAGTTGATTAAAATACAATTTAAAAAGATTAAAATACAACATTAAAACATTAGGATGCAGCCTCTTCACAGGAGGAGAAAGGAAAAAGAAAGAGGAGGAAGGAATCAAACTGATTCTAAGCCAAAGGCCAGATGGAACAACTCTGTCTTACAGGCCCTGCGGAAAGAAATCAGATCCCGCAGGGCCCCGGTCTCATGATCCTAATTAGCTTTTGACTGTTTTTAAATACCTGCTTTTAGCAGCCTTTTATTGATAATTCTAATGTTCTGTTTTTCTTTTGCAAACCGCTTAGGTTTTTATTACAATCAACTCTCTCTTTTGCAGGCACAGAAATAGGGGAAAGCTTAGTGACCTGGTAGCCGAGCACCTTGACCATCTTCATTACCTAAATGATATCCTTATCATTAACTGCGAATTCTTAAATGAGGTGCTCACAGACCACCTGCTGAATAGCCTTTTCCTGCCTCTCTATGTGTATTCATTAGTAAATCAAGATAAGGTAAGGCATTAACCATCTTTTAACAACTGAGGGGTGTCAAAAGGACAAAAATTGTTGAAAGTAGTGTTATAGGGACTTAATTGTCAGTTGCACCTTTAAGGCTGCCTGAAATAATTCTGTTGAAAGAGCATTTCTCTTAGCTCTAGAGGTATAACTGAAACCTTCTACTTCTTCTTTGCTAAACCTTGTACAGTTAGCCTTGTGTAACTGTTCCGGAGAAAGAGCTGCTGGTTCATATCTGTTACATCACCTCATTGTTTACAAGAAACCTGTTTGAACCCTTTTGCTTTTAGAGGAAAATAAAGGAGAAATGGATTCTTGGAATAATGATTAGGAGCCATCTGCAATTTTCCCTGTGCAGAAGTTGCAACAGAATTAGTGATAGGACATGATTGCTCTTTTACCAAGAAACACTGATGTTTTTTCAGCAGCACACACTGATGAGGATGTTGTTGTTTTGTGGGCAAATACCTGGGAAGCCTCTGCTAGGAAGGTGATGCTGGCTGTTTCTTATAAAACCACTGTGTCTTTGTTGTTGTTATTTTCGTGCTTCTTGTGAGCCTCTGGCTTTTAATTCCCCAGAGGGGCAACTGTATATCTAAATAGACTTCATAGCATGCACCCAGCATTTATGGATGCTTTGATGTTGGGGCAGGCGACCTGTTGCCCCAGGTGCTTTTGGACTTCCAGCGGCCAGTACAGTGGTACCTTGGGTTACAGACGCTTCAGGTTACAGACTCCGCTAACCCAGAAATAGTACCTCGGGTTAAGAACTTTGCTTCAGGATTAGAACAGAAATCGCGCTCCGGCCGCCCGGTGGCAGCAGGAGGCCCCATTAGCTAAAGTGGTGCTTCAGGTTAAGAACAGTTTCAGATTAAGAACGGACCTCCAGAACAAATTAAGTACTTAACCCGAGGTACCACCATATGGGCAATGGTCAGGGTTGATGAGAGCTGCAATCCAATGCCATCAAGAGGTGAAGGTCCGTAGCACAGCGGCAGAGGATCTGGCAGAAGGTCCCAAGTTCATTCCCCGGCATCTCGAGGAAGGACTGAGCTGGGACCCCTGCCTGAGAAACCTTGGAGAGCTGTGCCAGTCAGTGCAGACAATACTGAGCTAGATTGGTTTGACTTACTGTAAGGCAACTTTTCCTGTCTTTCTCTAGTGGAGGTTCCACAGCCCTCATCTAAGGGGATCAAGATTCCTCACTTTTCCCCACTAGGCTGAGAGCTCTGCTTCATTGTCACCCGGGGAGCTTCACTATTTGAGCCCAAGTCTGCCCAATCTTCATCCGAGGCTCTAGCCTTCAATACTAGAAGCAGAATGCTGGACTCAGTAAATGGTGGTTTTGATCCATCAGGGCAAGCCTGAATTTTTTTAAGAGCAAGATGGAACTTCCATGTTCAGGTGCAGTCTAGCTATGGATAAAAGATGCTGGGAGCAGACAGCATTGTGGGAGGGGGTGAGCTCTGGGCTTCCTGGTGAGCTCTGGTTGGCCACTGGTAGCAATAAGGTAGTTCTTCATTCTGCTTGTTATCTGGCAGGCTGTGCTCCCAAAGGACCAAATGTGGGCTTGCACACTCGTGCTGTGCTTCCCACTAAATAGTCTGAAGCAGCCAGCTATGTGCTGAATTAAGCCTAACTAGAGAAACACTCGGCCACAATCTTTCAGATGAACCGAGACAAATCTGTTGAGTGCAGCATCTGTGCACAGTATTTGCATCCTAGAGGCAGAGAGAGAGAGTTGTGATGGCTGAAGGCTGGGCGTTATAGTCCAAAACACCTGGGAATTGTAGTCCAAAGCTTCCCCAAGGCAACTTGGAGATTTTTTTTTAAGTGTTTATTTCTGCATTGTAAACTGATACTAGCTGTTAATTGAACACACTCACCACTTTTCTCTTCACTCTTTGCTCCTTAGGGTGGAGAACGTCCGAAAATCAGCCTCCAGGTTTCTCTGTATCTGTTATCACAAGTACGTCTTTAAGTATCCATAGTTGGTATTTGGGGTATTGCTGAGAATTTCAGTAATTTTGCATGTGACTCAGTGTAGCACCGATAATACGTATGACAACTATGTAGTTGGTCATCCCTTGGACATTTAGCATTGTTATCCCGTGGATGAAAAAGGGTGAGCAGATAGATAGACAGGGAGATCTAGACTTGGGGACAGTTTACAGGCAGGGGAAAAACAGTTATGGCAAGGCTGGGTTTACTTGGGAAAGGCTTTGCCAAGGAGCCAACATACAAACAGAACATTGTGGAACAGCCCGAAAAGGACTGCACCACTACAGACTGCAGGGGAGGCTTCTCTAGTGGACAAACAAGAAAGATTTCTTTCAATTACATGCTGAAAGCTGATTTCATATCTTAATGATAATAGCAATGTTCAAATGACTCCTATGCATTTAGCTTTTAAGTAAGAATAGCACATGACCTCAAGGGCATTCCCCTGAAACTTATAAATAAAACATATAATTTAAATAATTTCACCACCACCCCAGTATCATAGAATCATAAAATTGTAGAGATGGAAGGTACCCGAGCATCTTCTAGTCCAACCCCCTGCAATGTAGGCAGCAACAAAAACAAAAACAATTTCCCCCCAGGGAATATGAATGAAGCAACCGAAATGTGTACTTCATGTGTGTTGCTTAACTTTAGTTTTCATTCAGTTTTTTTGTGGGCGTCTTTCTGCTGTTGTGTGTTATTTAAGTATAGGTTCTTGTTTATGTATATATATGAATGAATATATATATGATTCATGAAACCCCCAACCCACTTTAATGGAAAGCTACCACCTTGCCAATAAGACTTCTCCTGGTGTGCTAGCTTTCCACTGCAGGGGATTATTGATTTGGAGAAGCCTTCAAATATGTGACACTTCTCTCCCTGCCCTCTCAAAAGGTGGGGGGAGTAAATCTGCAACCCTGCACAGCTCTGTCCCAGGACTTCATTGTGCTCTTTTTCCATATTGGAATTGGCACCCCCAAAAATGGATCTTGAGGGGAGTGATAGTGGCCACCCAGACATGTTGTCAGAAAGCTGCTTGGGGTCCTGTGAGCAGCAGTTTCTTTGTAGGTTCCATCCTGACATTCTGCTTTTCTGCTGCCTCACCCCAGGTTTTCCTGATCATACATCATGCGCCTCTGGTCAATTCCCTGGCCGAAGTTATTCTCAATGGAGACCTGTCGGTGTTTTTTTCAAAAGCTGAGCAAGACATCCAGAAGAGTTCAGTAAGTGAAAGGAGCATGTGCGCCTTTGCATCCACAACCCCAGGGGGCCCTGGGTCAGGGTTTGTGCACCTGTTTTTGTTTAGCAAGAATCTGAGCGTGCGAGGGGGCTGCTTAATTTTTGCAGCTTGTGGTATGTAACAGGTGGCCAGGCCGCTTGCGTTTGGCAGACCTTGTTCTGTTTAAAAAAGAGAGAGAAGGGGGGAAATGTTGTGAGAATGTTGACCTGATCTTGTATGTGAACTGAAATATTAAAAGGAGATATCTGTTACACATGAAAACAATCTTGTCTTCGCAGCACATTGCCTCATGCTACATCTCGCCCATTTTTCTTCAAGTGGCTTCTGTTACTAGGAAATCTGTGGTCAGAGGCTTGTGGCCTTTTTCTGCTGCAGCAGTTTTACTTCCACCAAAGCTGTTTTGCAGAATTTTCTCGGGCTTGAGGTTTTTTGTTTTAATTAATTTATTTTGAACTGCGTCTGTGTGTGGTTGGGGAAGGTGGAGGTTACGCAGGACTAAACATTGTCTTCTTCTTTTTTTAAAAAAAAAAGTTTTTCTATGTAAATGTAACCGTTCAGAAAACCGAAATGTTCTATTGCTAATTCTGGATGTCCGTTTCCTATCAGGAGACGAGAGAAGAAAATGAAAAAAGATGCGCCCTGTACCTGCTTCACAATCTGGGAACTATATTTTGCACTGAGCAGCGTTTGTTAAGTAGGGCAGCGGAGCCTATCGGCCTCAGCCAGCACAGTCTGGAAGGTGCTGAGTTAGCTAGGACTGCAGTACAGCCTTCATTTAGCAAAACAGAAAGTGGGCTTGCTGCTGTAGGACAGCGAGTGGGAATGGTGTGAAGTTGGACTATTAAGCACAGGGCTTCAATAAAGTCCTTCACTCATTTCTCTGATATATATTTTCTGTATATCCTGGTGCATAATTGGAAGGGGTGAAGCTATGGCCCTGCAGAGACAAATGATGGAGCCCAGGGATGTCCAACTGATCGATCGCAATCTACCAGTCGATCCCTGGGAGGTTTTGGTAGATCGCGGTCGATTGTTGGCTCCTCCATCCGGCCTCTCCCCGCCCTCTAGATCGCTATACCAGAAGATGTTGTTCTTGCTGCGAGGCTCACTGTTTCATTAATGATCTCTTGGTGAACACCATTTGTTTGTTTGTTCATTTCTTCGCCCTGATCCCCCTAAAAACGGAATTTCCCTCCCTAAAAAAAGTTTAACAACTCTGACCTGACCCCCCCCCCCAAAAAACCGGACTGATGTTCCTTCATAAAAAAAGCTCAACAACTTAGACCTGAGTAGTTGTAGATCTACTGCCAGTTTTTAATTGTGTGAGTAGATCGCAGTCTCTTGGAAGTTGGCTGTCTCTGATGTATCCCATTTACTGCATATTACTGCAGTTACACTCAGTACTGTGTGGGCGTCTTTGAAGATGACTCAGAAACTTCAGCTGGTCTTCGGGGCCACCCCCAGATTGTTCACTGGAGGCTCAGGTGGCTGAGAGTTCCTCTTTCCAGATCTGGACCCTTTTGCACAGAGATGGCTTGGCCTCTGTTTTCAATGATCATGTAGTATCCAGAACGGATTGTTGCAATGTACTCATGCACTCTACGTGGGGCTGCCCTTGAAGGTGACTCGGTGGTCAAGAATGCTGCAGCCAGATTACCAGCTACGGTTCCATTTAGAACCCACATAATCCCCATTTTAAAACAGCTGTAATGCTTTCGAGTTAGTCCCTGGGACTATTTCAAGGTGCTCACATAATATTTAAAGCATGAAACGACATAGGCCCCAAATATCTGAAAGACCACCTCCTTTCCTACAGGCCCTGTTGGCTGTTAAGATCAATGGATGGGGACCTCTCAGCAGCTGCACTGTCCTCAGATGTTTGAGTTACAGATAGGTAGCCATGTTGGTCTGCCATAGTCAAAACAAAACAAATTCCTTCCAGTAGCACCTTAAAGACCAACCTTCCAGTAGCACCTTTAAGGTGCTACTGGAAGGAATTTGTTTTGTTTTGACTCAGATGTTTGGTGTGTGTATGATCAAGCAGAGGGTATTATTTTTGGCAGCCCCTAAGATGTGCAACTCCCTCCACACTTTCACTGTATTCATTGAATACTGAAAATGCATCTCTTTACCTAGACCTCTTGTCACTTGAGCTGTATATTTGTAGGACCCACCCTCTTTTTGTGATTGCAAGGGTTGAAGTTGGGGTAATTTAGAATAACAACAGCAGATGCCCCCACCTCCCCCCAAAAGCTGTTTGCCTCCAAATAAGAGAAACTTGTCAGAAGAAAGAGTACAGCCCGGCTAATTTTGTGTTTGTGTGTGTTGTGAAACCTCTGCAACAGGTGTGGGGAACCTCTGACTCTCCAGATGTTGTTGGATTGCAGCTCCCTTCATCTCGATAACTTTTGACTGCTGGCTGGGGCTGAACTGAGCTGAAATGAAGCAACATCTGGAGGATGACTGCTATGCAGTTTTTGGCATTGATTCAGTGGGATGAAATGGAGCCTTCCTCACTGTAAGAAAGCTTGTTGCAGCTACAGGGGGTGGAAAGGAGAGCAGAGAAGCAAGGAGCCAGCCCTGTCTTACCGAGAGTCTTCTGTTAGTGTGAAGGGGGTACAAGTGGCATTTACAAGCAAGGTGTCTGAGCAGCATACATAGTGGGCCTGGACATGAGAGGGAATGCGGAAAACAGGTACTGCATCTGTGTCTTCGTGGAGGTTTCTTCTTGAATCCTTTGTAGTGATAACAGTTTTGAGTCCAGTGGTAGAATCGTTTCAGTCCAGTATATCTGAAGGAGTGTCTCCACCCCCATCTTTCTACTTGGACACTGAGGTTCAGTGCCGAGGGCCTTTTGGCGGTTCCCTCACTGCAAGAAGCCCAAGTTACAGGGAACCAGGCAGAGGGCCTTCTTGGTAGTGGCACCCGTGGAACGCCCTCCCACCAGGTGTCAAAGAGAACAACTACCAGACTTTTAGAAGACATCTGAAGGCAGCCCTGTTTAGGGAAGCTTTTAATGTTTGATGCATTACTGTATTTTAATATTTTGTTGGAAGCTGCCCAGAGTGGACGGGGTATAAATAAAAATTATTATTATTATTATTATTATTATTATTATTATTATAATACTATTACTATTATTAATTTGTCACGTGGAAGCTGCCTTACACTGAGTCAGACCATTGGTCCTTCTGGCTCAGTATTATTTACATGCACAGAATGTGGCTCTCCAGGGTTCTAGGCTAAAGTCTTTTACTTGGAGATGTGGTGGGATTGAACCTGGCAACTTTTGCATGCACCCTTCTTTCCCCCTGTTTTTTTACACTTCACAGGAGCAGCTTGAGAGCCACTATTTATCCCTATGAATAGATGCACACATTTTATTTCGTAGTAATTTGCATAGCTCAGTGGTAGAGCACATTGGCGTGTAGAAAGCCCCACGTTCAACTCCAGTTAAGGAAATTTGGAGTAGCAATTTTATTTGTGATGCTTGAAAACTGCTGCCAGTGAGATTGAGCAGCAGATGTCTGTAGAAAAAAACAGAACTCATGCATGCAACAACATTTTTTAAAAATTGCATATGTATTTCGATCAGGTGGAAGCTTGGTGAATTGTACCCACAACTAGCTCTTTATTATTATTCTTCAGAGCAGCAATAACTGTTTTCTGGTTTTGCTTGAAGTGTTCAGGTGTTACAGAGGAGCGTGCTTGCCTTGTTATGAGATGTTTCAGAAACCTGAGAAGTGTGTGTTCCCAGCAAGGGGAGGTGGCACGATGGGGTGGTCTCGCTGCCTTGCGGTTGTCTTGGGTCAGTGAGTCACGTGCCTTCACAATATACACCGCATGACGTGAGGCAGAAGTCACATTCGGCACTTACCTTCCTTCCTGTCAGAATGGTTTCCACTTGCTTCCTGCCCGAATCGGATGTGGCTGGTTCCTGCTGCTTTCTGCTTAGCCTACTTTCTCTCCTTCCTGTAACCTAGAGGTGGTACTTAGCTAGCATGGTTTGATTTCTTATTTTCCTAGCAGGCGTCCCAGCCCAAATGTTAAAAATGCATGTTTTGGTTATACAGTGGTACCTCGGGTTACAGACGCTTCAGGTTACAGACGCTTCAGGTTACAGACACCGCTTACCCAGAAATAGTACCTCGGGTTAAGAACTTTGCTTCAGGATGAGAACAGGAATTGTGTGGTGGTGGCGCAGCAGCAGTGGGAAGCCCCATTAGCTGAAGTGGTACCTCAGGTTAAGAACAGTTTCAGGTTAAGAACAGACCTCTGGAACGAATTAAGTTCTTAACCAAAGGTACCACTGCAATACACTATTCATTTTGTAGGCGGAAGTCAGACTTTGCTTGAAGCAAAACACAGCCGTGGTTAAGGGGAAACGCCAGCTGCATTTGAACATCATGCTAAACTGCAGATAGGAGGAGGTAGTCAGCTGCATTTAGCTTTGCTTTCTGGCTGGTTTCAAAACAAGCCAACTTCAAACCCTGGGCTGTGAAACTGGTTTGTTAAACTGGCCTAACTTAACCACAATCCCCAGTCTGGACCACCTGACAAGCTGAGACTCACCGAAAGCAAAGCTAAGTGCTCGTCAGGGATGGGGAGCACGTGAGCCCAGGGGTAAGGCTATCAGTAGCTACTAGCCACAATGGCTGTGTTTTAACCCCAGTGTTGGAGGCTGTGTATCTCTGAATACCAGTTACTCCTTTAGACGTTGAATGGAATGAAGCAGTGGGCTAACCCTTACTTGACTCCATGCTTCAGGTAGGGAGCGAGTCGCCTAAGTGCTATCACACCTCGCTGTTTTGGACTAGGAAGCCTTTTATGGTTCCAGTTGAAGTTCTAGACACAGGATGTTTCCAGATGACCTGTTCATTGAGCATTCATTCTGATGTGTTTGCAGGGCGGCTAGATGACGTCGTGTTAGAGTTATGGCACATTTCCCAGTGCATTTTTCTGTAACTTTCCCTATCACACAAGTCTGATATTTAGGGGAAGCAGGTTTGTTGCTCACAACCTCCCAATCAGCTCTTAAGCATTCCACCTGAATTTGCTGGTATGTGATTGAACTCCACCCAGAAATAATGGCAGCCTGGTTGTGTCCACAGTGCAAATTCTGGCATGGTAATGGTTTTCCCCAAGCCGAAGTTGGGCTGCTTACATGTTGCTGTGTGGCTCTGTAAGGAAACACCTGGAGTTGCTTTGCCCCCTGCTAAAGAGTAACGCTTACCTTTGTCAAACATTTTAGCTCAAGACTGGCATCAGATGCTTCATTAAACCTACGGAGACCTTAGAGAGATCCCTGGAAATTAATAAGCATAAGGGCAAGAAGAGGCTGCAGAAGAGGCCTAATTATAAGAATGTTGGAGAGGATGAAGAGGAAGAGAGGGGGCCAGAAGACGCCCAAGAAGGCACAGAGGGCCTGTCCAAAGGCATCAAGCCCACTGGGGAGAGCGAAGGTAAGCATACCAGTAAATGAAAACCACAACCAGTAATTTACCAATTCCTACTGGGGGTTTATCTTGTGCACATTGGAGATACATTGTGTGGCTTGATTTGCAATGGGTGATTCTCATTTGGAGAACAGAACTTGTTTCCCACACTTGGTTAATTCTGGGTTTGTTAACTCCCTATTATTTTGTCTCATGACCTAAATACTGCCAGTTGACCCTAATAAAGGGAATGCGCCTTGGTAGCTCAGTTGGTAGAGCATATGACTTTTAATCTCAAGGTTGTGGGTTCAAGCCCCATGTTGGGCAAAAGATTCCTGCATTGCAGGGGGTTGGACTAGATGCCCCTTGTGGTCCCTTCCAATTCTATGATGGATTGCCTTGTGACCAATGCTCAGTATGGAATTCTGCCTCAAGCACCCTATGTTTATTGCTTGTAACACTTTTGTGAATTATCTGAGTTGGAACACTCTCTTGCAGAGCTATAAAAGGTAACATACAATTCACCTTTTGTTTTCTGTACCTCTATGTAAGGTGAAGTGACGTTGCACATGGTCTACTTTCCTTCTGTCTACCCCTCCTCTCTTTTATTAAAAAAAACCTAGAATCCCTGTGAGCCATCATCATGTGTTAAGTTTATAAATCAGTAGTTAATAGGACCTCTTCACTGTTAAGATGTAACAACTCTGTTCTTAAGTGATCCTGAGTGCTCTTTCTTAAGAAAAGCATTATCAGACCAGACCAGCAGCCTTTGCAAGAATTCCAATGGGCAATAGATAAGCCATTAACTTCTGACTACCCCTGCACCCTCTAACAAGTACAATCTCCCTAGAAATGTTTCTAAATGAGCTGCTGTTTCTCCGCAGAAATTGAGATGGTCATCATGGACCGATGCCAGTTGTCTGTCACTGAGCAAAACATCACGGATGAGGAAAAGAGCGCAGCTGCTTCCGAAATGTCAAACTGGAACAGGTACAGGGGGAGATTTGGCACTGTCAGCCAAGCTCCTACTTGAACACTAGGTTCTCCAAATGATGCTGGGATGCCCAGCTTCCACCATCTCTCACTCTGGGCCATTCTGGCTGGGGCTGATGGGAGTCGGAGTACCACTTGTAATTATCTTTCCTGCTTTTCCTCCCTCTGCCAAGCCGCTATTTTAGCTAGTGCTGCAGCTGAAGGCCAACTTGAGGCCCACGTAATGTCCAGCACACCTTCTAGTTTGAAGTGCTGCCTCTTGCATTTAAGCAGCCTGGTGGTGTTAAGCGACGCTCCTGAGTCTCTGAATGGAGCAGTTCAGTCCCCTTCCTAGGAAATCTACGGAGTGGGGAACCTCTCCTCTCTCCCTTTGTAAAAGCATTGTGTACATTGGGGTGTGCTTTAGTTATAATTTGTAGGTGGTAGGGTCCTGATAAATGGCTGCTGGAGTGTTCCCCCCCCCCAAAAAAAACCCCACACTCATCACCCCCTTTCTTCCAGGCCTTTCCTTGAGATGGTGTATAATGCCCTGGAATGTGCTGAATTTGATTACTACGCTCTCTTTGTGCTGTGCCTCCTGTACGCCATGTCTCATAACAAAGGTAAGATTGAGCCCAAGAGTGGGGTTTCAACTTCCATCAGCTCTTGCTTGGGGTGTGATTGGGACTGTAGGCCAGCCTTTTCAGGGGTGTTGTAAAAAGCTCATGATCTGGGTTTGATCATGAAGAATTGGTCAAAGCTGGCACTTTGAATTGGACTTGGAAACTGATTGGCAGCCAGTGCAGTTGGGCCAGGATCGATGTAATAGGCTCAACCCGTCTTGCCCCGGTGAGCAAGCTGGCTGCTGAATTCCGCACCACCTGAAGTTTCTGAACCATCTTCAGAGGCAGCCCCACATTGCAGTTCTCTAACCTCAATGTTACTAGAGCATAGGACAAGTTAGGCTATCCCTGTCCAGACAGGAGTGCAGCTGGGCCAGCAGCCCAAGCTGATGGAAGGCACTCTGCACCGCTGAGGCCACTTGGGCCTTGAGGGACAGCAAAGGATCCAGGAGCACTCCCGCCACTTTTTAGAGGGGGTGTAACCTCGCCACTAACACTGCCTCAGCCTTATCTGAATTGAGCTTCAGTTTGTTGGCTCTCATCCAGTCCATTACCGAGGCAAGATAACCGTTGAGCACCTCCACTGCCACACCTGCAGGCGTAAAGGATAAGTAGAGCTGTGTGTCATCAGCATTTTGCAGACAATGTAGAGTGTCATGAACACCTGAAACCACATACTGTTGAGTCAAACCCACGGATCCATCTAGCTCAGTACTCTCTAGGCCAGTAATAGAGAGTCTGCGGCCCTCTAAATGCCTTTGGACTTCCAAATGCTCATCAGGCACAGCCAGTATGCTCTGTGGCCAAGGATGAAGGGAGTTGTAGTCCCCACAACACTAAAAGTATCACAGGTTCTCCATTCTGGGTCTGGCAGCTTCTCTTTGAGAGGTCTTTTACTCTTCAATCACGACCTGAGATCCTTTTTTATTGGAGACGTCTGCTGTGGAACCACAGGGTTGGCTTCCTTGGGGGACCCTTGTTGGACTTTATCTTCTGTCACCAGGCTTTGGCCATGGAGGGGCTAATGAATGCTGGGATCCAAAAATCAGCCAGCAAAACACATGTCCTCCACAGATGGGGAGGGACTGGCTTGATCTAATCCAGACTTTAGCTTTAGAATTCATGGTAAGTCCCCAGCTTTTGTCTGGTGAAGAGTGGTTTTGTGTGTATATTGGATTTTTAAAATCCCTGGGAATCTATAACATAATCTGTTCTTGCTTACATTTTTCCCATGGATATTATTTACAGAGTATTGTGGTAGTTGAGCTGCAGAAAAAAACAGTAGAATTTTCAGAACAGTGTAATACTCTTTTCTTGTGGGTGACCCTCTCCTGATTTTTATTTAAATAAACATATGTATAAAACATCAGTTTCACTTCATAGGTGTTCTTAAGATTGGAGCAGCCAGTCCCTCATTTGTGCAGTGTAGGTTGAAAATGATTTTACTGGCAATGCTTGGCCAGTTCTGTTCAGGATTGGTAGGCATTAAATGGAGAGGAGCAAATTGCCCTGCTTTCATGACGGAAAGATTTCTTTGGCTATGTATAACTACGACTACCAGCTTTTTGTGCACAGGGCTTAAATATTACAAAAGGTTCCTACTGTACCATGCATTGTCAAGCAAGGATGGCATTTTGAGACAGCCTCTTCTGAGAAATTGGCTTGCTGCGTTACAGGAACAGCTTGCTATATTATCTGGCTTTAAATTACTTGGAGGCACAAACAAGCCAGTAGTTCCTTCTGTCAGCTCCATTCCCCAAATTTGTGCATGCCTACGTGCTGTGCTGCAATGGTTGTCAACCTCTTTAGGTCTCAGGACTCAATTTTCACCCCAGCCTTCTGCACAACACCCCCTATCCCTGTTACATCTGTCTGTCTGTCTTCTGCTTCTTTCTCACTCACCTTTCCTGATCTGGTTCCAGCCTCCATCCCCATTTTTCTGTTTGCCCTCCCTTATCTTGTCACTTTAAAAATACAGTGATGCCTCGCAAGACGAAATTAATTCGTTCTGCGAGTTTTTTCGTCTTGTGATCTTTTCGTCTTGCGAAGCAAGGACTTTGGAAAAGCTTCAAAAATCACCAGTCTTCAAAAACCTCAAAAAAGGCTACCACACCGCGTGCTATGAGTTGCTCCTCGAAGTGAATGCACGGTTTTAAGAAAAAGGAAACAAACTTGCAAGACAAAGGAAACAAACTTGCAAGACGTTTTCGTCTTGCAAAGCAAGCCCATAGGGAAATCCGTCTTGCGAAGCAACTCAAAAAACGAAAAACTCTTTCATTTTGCGAGTTTTTCGTCTTTCAAGGCATTCATCTTGCGAGGTACCACTGTAGATAAATACAAGAAACAGTGCTTATGCCCCCAGCAGTGTTAGAAACTCAGATATATAAGCTAGGTGCCATATGGCTCCTTAAACGAGGATTACAGCTGGCAAAACCGAATGTCTTGTTGCCATTTTGGGGCCACACTGCTCGAAAGTCGTATTTTTCAAGGTGACTTTTTGGCTTCTGAAATTCATTCTGTTTGTGCAGATAAAATATAACAGGTAGGATTCTACAGTCAAGATCCAAGGATCCCCTGGTATGCACCTCCAGATGGTGGAGACGTCAGACGCCATCCTGGTGCCCGCACATTGTCACTTGGTCGCAAGTGGCCGATAGGCAGGTGCAGAATGTGCAGAGATATTCTTTAGGTTTTGTTGCTGGGATCAAGGCTTAGTTTGGGGGATGTGTTATCATTGCTGTTATCTGGCTTACTAAAAGACCACCTTGGCAGGGGACAGGTGAGGCCTGATCCACTCATTCTCCTTTTAAAAACAGTTGCTGACCAGGCAGTGCCCATCAAGGCAGTTTCGTAACCCCGGCAGTGGTTACCAAGGTTTTTATCAAGATTTTGCTTTGGTCTTATCAACCTTGCAAAATCAGGGATTGGAAGCATCAAGAAAGCGTGTAAACTAAACATCCCAGGGAGATCTCCGGTGCAGTTGGGTGGTGGAATTGGTGATGTTGATCAGGGCATTTTCCTGCCTCTAAAGACTTATGGGGAGCGCTGGGAAGATTTCAATTGCTTTTATCTTTTTGTTTCTCACTGCCTCCTCGTCTTTCAAAATCTATGCGTGGGTAACTTGGGAAACTGGTGCTTTCCCAAGGCCTGGCTGCCTTTCTTAATTACTGGCTTCTTGGTTCCTTGGAAGTGTGCTTTGGCAAACTGTCACATAGCTGCAATAAACACTTTTTCTGTCTTCAAAGGAATCGAGCCAGTCACACTGGAGAGAATTCAGCTCTCGGCACTGGATGCTGAGGAGAAGACCTCGTACAATCACGTGCTCGCTGAGAGGCTCATCAGGATAATGAACTATGCCGCTCAGCCAGGTAGAGGGTTTTTGTCAATCTTCTTTTTTGTACTAACAAGTGCCGAAACCAAGAGTATGCAAAGCACCCTCCTTTGTGGACCAGAAGGGCTTTTGCTATAGGGTACCCATTGTCGGCCTATTGCCCTCCAGGCATTTTAGAACTACAACTCTCAGCAGGTTGGCAAAGACTCCTGTAGGACAAATTTACATGCCTAGAGCCTGTTTTGCTTTCAAGACAGGAACTTGGAAGCTGTGTTTGATGCTGGAAGCATGAAGCAGCAAGCCAACGCCAAAGACATCTTCAAACAATGACCATAGCTCACATCAGCAGTAGCAGAGAACAAGAAGTCATTGACTCTCAGCCTCTTGAGGCAAAGACTTCTTGTGGGAATGTAAAGAGATCAGCTGTTTAACAGAGGATGTTGCGGGCAGAATCCTACCAGAGCTCAAGGGGAGCAATTCCAGATACAGTGCAGCCACTTACAGCAAACGTCTCATTGCTTCTCCAAGTCCTGTACTGAGCAAGAATTTGGAATAGGCGGCAATGCTGACATCCCAGATCCTTTCTTCCTTGCGTCTTTTCAACGAGGTGTTTGCTATCTGCTGCCAAAGCAGAAAACAATTATGCAAAAGAAAAGATATTGCAAGTTCAGCAAATTTGCATAATTTATACAGGCATGTGATTTATACAGCTTTGAGATTGTTGTTAACAGCATGGACCACACCAGAGGTTGGGGAGGGGTAAGCTGCTGCACTCCAACTATTTCCAGACTCCAGCTGCCTTTATCCCCAGCCAGTGTGGCCAGTGATCAGCAGCTGGAGGGCCAGGGGGTAGCTGCCCCTGCAATACGCAAAGCACAGGTTATGGGACTGTCTAGGCAGGTGATGAATCTAACCCCGAGCCTTGATATTCAGCATGGACATGATATTCTCTCTCCCCTCTGCCAGGGAAGCTTCTAACTTTCATCGCATGGGGGAGCTCTGATCTCATGCTCTTCCAATTAGGTCATGAAAGGCTGACCTGGTTCACATGTAACACTAAACCAAACCATGGCTTAGTGGGAACACATGGTGGGCGGTTCATCTTGCCCCAGACAAACTCTGAGCTGTAACCAGAGGTTTTTGCCTTTCTGGCTTACAGCTCCGTGGTTTGCTTGGAAGAGAGACAAACCACGAGCCTGTCAAGCCAGCCCACGGCTTAGATCGCTGCAGTGCACCGGCAGAAGGACTGGAGGAGGAGCAAAGCCGCCGTGATCTCCTCTCTGGGAGCCTGCTTATTCATGTGTTTGCATGGTTTGGCCTAGCATTATGTGGGAACTGAACCGTAGCCCTTTTGATATGCCCAGGTATCTCAGTGCTTTTCACTTGTGTTTGTAACCTGCTGCCTTACTGTCTCAACTGCTGCTCTTTTACTTGCGTTAAAAATGGTTGAGAACGGCAAGGGGCAAAATAAAATATTTAAATAATTGAAGTAAACACCTGTTGTTAATAATAATGACAACATTATTTGGCTAAAAGAGGCTCTCGGAGCTGCTCATAAATATCTGTGACAGTCCCAATCCCAACCATCAGGTTCATGGTCTTAGGAGATACAGTCAAACCTCGGTTAATCTGTTCCGGAAGCCCGTTCAGCTTCCAAAAAGTTCAACAACCGAGGCGCGGCTTCCAATTGGTTGCAGGAGCTTCCTGCACTCAAACAGAAGCCCCGTCGGACGTTTGGCTTCCGAAAAACATTCAAAAACCGGAGCATTTACTTCCAGGTTTTTGGTATTTCAGGAGCCGAAACGTTCCAAAACGGAGCCGTCCGAGAACCTAGGTTTGACTGTACAGTGGAACCTCTGTTTTCAAGCATCTCGGAAGCCGAACAATTCAGAACCCGAACGCTGAAAACCCAGAAGTAATTGCTTCCGTTTTCAA
Source organism: Podarcis erhardii (assembly GCF_964252035.2). Classification (NCBI taxonomy): domain Eukaryota; kingdom Metazoa; phylum Chordata; class Lepidosauria; order Squamata; family Lacertidae; genus Podarcis; species Podarcis erhardii. The sequence goes on along the minus strand of NC_138503.1, from coordinate 46,407,533 downwards.
AAGTCTCTTGGAAGTCAAACAGCTTCTGAGGCATGTTTTTCATTCCCCCCCACCCCCCGTTGACTTTGCAGCCAGCCCTTTGATCCTTGGTTTTCTAATGTCTTGGAAGTCGAACAGCCTTCTGGAACAGATTATGTTTGAAAACCAAGGTTCCACTGTACAACGGGGGGGGGGGGGGAGATGAGGGGGGAGAATGCGAAGGTGGAGTTAAAAGTTCTTAGTTGTAATGGTCTCAGTGAATCATTCTGTTAATCTGTAGAGAGCACGGCTGCTTTGGCCAAATTGTGCGTTTGGGTTTTGTTTGGACTAAGCTGGATAGGCTTCCACTCTACTGCAGAAGAGAAACAACAGTTCTTGCCTAGTTCTTTTCCATGCTCCAGTGTTTGTTTGAGTGCAAGAAGTGTTTTGCATTTTGTACTCAAAACATGCCACAGTGCTGAGATACTTGAATTTGACTAGTGGTGCTAAAGCGCTGGCCCGTAAAGCTGAGACGTCAGCAACTTGATCTCAACAATCTCTTAACTTTTTCCTGCCCTCCTCCCCCCCCCCCCCCGCCCAACATACAGATGGGAAAATTCGCCTGGCTACATTGGAACTTGGCTGCTTGCTACTGAAGCAGCTGGTGATGTCCAAACATGGTAGAATTATAAAGGATGTTCACCTTGCCTGTTTGGAGGTGAGTGTTTGTGGGGTTTGGACACCTTTTGCCTCTTAACTGCTGGTATGTAAGTGTCAAAATTTCTCTGACTGCTAACAGTCCATCTTTACGAGAAGAACCCTGTCAAGGCAGCACGCATAGTAAAAAGATGAAATGAAATTTCCAGAATACGTTCATTTTTTAAAAAATCTAAGACTTTTTTTTTTGCTAGCTGTTCTCTAAACCATTGTCTGATTGGGCTGGAATCCATGCCTTAGTACAAGCAGAACTGAGAGCAAAGAGTTGGGAGTCGAAGAAGCTTCTACAGCTCTGTCACCAGGGTGTGCCGAATCTGACTGCTTTGTTCCACATCATTCCATTGGTCTTTCTGGTCTCATCATGGTCTTGGGAAGGGAAGGGGTAATTTCCCAGTCCTGGGAAAATTTAATCAGTGATGCTAGGGATTGAGCCTGGGACTTACCTATTTTATTGTATTTATTAGATTTCTATACCGCCCTTCATCACAAGTTCTCAGGGCTGTTCACAAGATAAAAATACAGGGCAAAAGCTCAAATAAAGAGTTAAAATGAAAACGACACAACGTACAAACAGCAGTATGTGGGCTGTCACTGGGTTACAGTTGCTATTGGTACATGTTAGCACCTCCTTCTTAATACGCGCAACCCCACTGTTTACACATGTCCAACTGTGTGTACACACATCGCACCAAACTCAGAAATATAAACGTCACTGAAATGTTGCTAAAAGGGCAGAACGGGGTGTTTGCAGGCTTTTTCGATATGTTTCAATTACCGTATTTTTCGCCCTATAGGACACACTTTTTCCCCTCCAAAAATGAAGGGGAAATGTGTGTGCGTCCTATAGGGCGAATGCAGGCTTTCGCTGAAGCCTGGATAGCGAGAGGGGTCGGTGCGCACCGACCCCTCTCACTCTCCAGGCTTCAGGAAGCTATCTGCAAGCCTTGGGAGCCCACGGGAGTTCCCACCGGGCTCTCTAGGCTTGCGGATAGCAGCCTGTTCTGGGGGCTGGGGTCGGGGGAAGCTCAGGCTTCCCCTGCCCCAGCCCCGCGCCTCGGGAGGAATTATAAAAAAAATTCTTTATTCCCCCCCCAAAAAAGAAACTAGCTGCGCGAAAAATACGGTACATGCAATTTCACTGATGCATGTGGTGCCTTGGAACGTAACCCCCACGTAAAGGTTGGGGGCTGAACACGTTGGAACCTTTCTGAAGCAGTCTGGATTCTGCTCATCTCATCAGCTAGGGGTAGCTGACATGGCGCCCTCCATATCTTGTTGGACTCCAACTCTCGTCATCCCTGATCATTGGCTGCACCGCCTAGGGCTAATGGGAATCCCGCCCCCACCAAGTTTGCCACCCCTGCACTGGAGAGTGCCGTGAGATGTCCTTCTCTTTCTTTTAACTGGCTTTCCAGGGGGGAAGCAATGGTATTGGGGAAAGACATTTGCTGCTTTTAAAGCCTTATTGAAAGTGGCCGCCACAAAGTAGAACTGAGCCGTGTCCTTTTCTTTCTAGGGCGCGAGAGAAGAAAGCGTTCACTTGGTGCGACGTTTTTATAAGGTACAGTGTTCTAATGCTTTCCATGTTTCCCTAACCTCTGAATACAGGGGAAGATAGAGGGAGCCAGCAGGGAACCTTTTAAAGTACATGGTTGCCTTTTCGTAGCTTAATAAGAATAGAACCTAAGACATCACTTACTAGACAGGAATTACGTGGTGCTTTCACCAGACTCTGGTAAAACCAACATGGTAGACTCCTCTAGAAAATGTTGGATTACAACTCCCATCATTACTGGCTATCGGCCATGTTGCCTGGTGCTAATGGGAGCTGCAGTTCATCAGGGCCTGCAGGGCACCGTGCTAGTTATCCCAATCTAGACAAAGGGTGGGCAATTCTGAGGGCCAGTGAGCCGTGTATAGTCAACAGCACCATCTCTGTAGCCTTTGAAGTCACCTCATAAAACTTCAGCTAGTAGAGTTGCTTTCAGGTTTCTACCATAAACTATACTGGTTTATGAGCGCAAAACGGAAGTGCTGCCGCTGCCTTCAGCTAAGTTTTTCTGGCCCCCAAGACCCTACCTGTTTTGGTGGCGGCGGCCAATGACTGGGGTCATTTTGCCACTGCTGCTGCCTTGCATGTGAGTCGACCCTTAGCTGACTTCCTATTTAAAGGTCTGGAAGTTTATAAACAGGAAGATCAGCAGAAACGGCCTCTTTGCCAGGCACTCAAGCCGTTTCGTGGCGATGACCCATTTCCAAAGCTGTTTTGTTTAATTAAGGCCAGGTGCCATGTTTTTCCACCAGAGGCAAATCAAGCAAGGCACCCGCCAGGCGTTTAGGAATCGCAGCCTTGACAGGAAGAGATAAACAGCTGGCAGCTTATCCAGATAAAGGGAAGCTGTAGCTCTTTTCATTCCTAGTTTGGTCAAAAGTGGTCCTTGAAGAGTGTAGGTAAGGTGGGAAGTTTTAAGACCATCGTATAATGAGAAGCAGAGGGAATGTTTATGGAGGGGCAAATGCATTCCTCTTGTTTCCTTTTAAAGGGCGAAGAAATTTTTCTGGATATGTTTGAAGATGAATACAGAAGCATGACTGTAAGTAATTCATGAGATGGCCATGTGGATGGCAAAACGGAACGTTAACGTGTCTCATCTTAGAGTACCACACTGTAAAATAATAATAATCCAGAGGCTAAACCATAATTGTGTGTGGACACATGCAGAAATGTTATAATACTCAGAACTCATAGATTTATAATGTGTGGGATTTATAATGTGGGAATCAAGATTCCCTAGCATTTGCTTATCATGGATAACAACGTCTTAGACAAGGCATGGAATATCAGCACAGTGGTAAATATGGCAAATTATCATTTGGTCTGACCTAACAGGCTTTACAAGATGGAAAAGTTCCATGTACACAATTTTTGGTTGTCTGACGTAGTATAGTTAGCTAGTTTTTAACTATTATTATTTTAATAGTTAGCTACTTTTTAACTATTATTATTTTAACAACCTTTCCTCAGGAAGAGGGTGGGGAAATAGTATTAAAGGTACAGTTGATTTTAAGGTTGCGCTTGGGTTTATGTCACATGTTAAGTGTGAAATTCCTTTCCCAGCTTAAGCCCATGAATGTCGAGTACTTGATGATGGATGCCTCCATTCTGCTGCCGCCAACAGGAACCCCTCTCACTGGGATTGACTTTGTGAAGAGGCTGCCCTGCGGAGATGTGGAAAGAACGCGGAGGGTGAGTTTTTTTTAATTCAGTACATTTTTATCCCCCTTTCCCTCCCTCAAATGTGCTCAGAGGTGTGGGTGTGTGCAGAAGCCTTCCCCAATCTGGTGCCCTTCAGCTGTCTGGGGCTGCAGTTCCCATCAGCCCAGGTGACTACTGTTTCGTAGAATTCTTCTTCAGTGTGGTGGGAGGATATATAATTGCTTCATAAACCCATCTTATTTCGAATGAATATATGTAAATGAAAATATCAAATGCTGTGGAACAGTGCTCATGTAATAATGAAGAATTCTACGAAAGAGTAGTCAATATCCGGAATCACTTTTCAGTGTTGGACATCATATTGGCTGAATACACAAAGCTTCACAGCTTGTCTTTCATCGTACAAAGTCTGTTACAGTGGTGCCTCGCAAGATGAAAAGAATCTGTTCCGCGAGTCTCTTCGTCTAGTGGTTTTTTCGTCTTGCGAAGCATCCCTATTAGCGGATTAGCGCTATTAGCGGCTAAGCGGCTATTAGCGGCTAAGCGGCTATTAGCGGCTTAGTGGCTTAGAAAAGGGGGGGGAAGGGAAAAAACTCGCAAGACTCGCAAGCAATCCCATAGGGAAATTCGTCTTGCGAAGCGCCTCGAAAAACGGAAAACCCTTTCGTCTAGCGGGTTTTTTGTCTTGCGAGGCATTTGTCTTGCGGGGCACCACTGTACCTCGCTTCATTTAAAGATTTTTAGAGACTTTTAGACTAAAGATTTCATTTTGGACTTGTTATGGTTTGAAGGAATTTTATAAAATATTGTCTATTGAATATGTACATGGTCATCGTGTTGCCTAGACATTGCTGACGTTCTCTTTGCAACACAGGGGTTTGTTTGTCACCTCTGCTTTCCAGCCTATCCTCTTAAGAGCTGGCATAGAGCAGAAAGGACTGTGGCTGCACTGCCCTTGGCATCCTTTCTTCCTGTAGAAGCTGCCATGGGGACAGGATCAAGGCAGCAAGCCTGTGTTCTCTTTCCCCCAGTAGTTTCGTTGTGTTTTTTGCAAGGCTTGGCTGGGAAAGAGCTAAGAGAGTGTTGGTAGCATTAGTCGCTGCCATGCCATGGAGTCCTGTTGATTAACCAGAAGGGAGAAAAGAAAGCCACACTTCTTACTCTCCTAGAAAGCCCCACATTTGCTACAAAATTTGGGAGCGACACATCCACCTGTTCTGACATGGGTGTGTGTTGGGGTTGATGATTGCTGGCATTTGACTTCTTGGTGCAATCAGGCCCTAGATAAACAATAAGCCAGAGAGTTACAGAGGTGTCCTCACCACCACCGAGAGATCTTTAGAGAGGTCCCATGTTGCTCTTTGCACAACAGACAGGTTAAGCACACCATTTACATTTTCCAGTTGCTTCTTGACACCTCTCTGATAACATCGCCAGGATCTGGAGATGCTCTGAAAAAGAAAACTCTTCTGTTTGTCCTAGTAGGGTTTGTTTGTTTCTTAAGGTGTTTGCTGGATCAGCAAACCATGTTCTTCTGACTGTGAGGCTCCTGGTGAGCTGAACAACCTGTACTCAAATAACCTTCCGTTTGGAGCTCTAGCTAGGAAATTGATTAGTTTCATTTTCTGCAGAAAACACAATACCACATAGATGTGCTTGCTTCCGTTGTATTGATGGCACACTCCAGTTTAGGCCGCTTTCATCCTTTCAGCGTACATAGAATTGCTTCGGGGAGGAAGAAATGAATTAGCGACAACATCTTTTTTTTCTTTTTGGTCTTGAGAACTTTCTTGGAAATACCAGCAATCAAGACGGCCTTTCTAAGCTCTTCTGTTTATTCTGCCTTGTCACTTCGAGACACAGGATGTATCTCTTATCTCGTTTGCTTGAACTTCTTGGAAAGCCAGGGACCCTTTTTCCTAGAACAGAACTTTGATTCCTTTTGAGGCACTTCTGATTAGCTAGCAGAGTTGTTTTCTGAAGTTCAGAAACACTTTTTTTTCTTCTTCTGTGTGAGCCTTGGGCCAATCCATCCTGATTTCCAAAGCTAATGCGCTTATCTTTTAAAGCAGGGGAAGCTAGACCAGCTGTTTGAAGCTTTCTCCTTTAATCTGTCATCTCTCTGCAGAAACAAGTGGTGGTGGTTGCCTTCCTCTTCATGCCCAAATTTTGTTCTTAAAAACAAAGGTTGCATTCCAAGGATTCATTTCTCTTTAAAAATATTTATATATATATTTGCATTTTGTCTATAGAAAGCCACAAACCACTTCCTTCTTGTAGAGCCCTTTAGGGCTTATTGCTTTGACTAACACAGGTGAATGCTCCAGTTGCTCCCTTTCCTAAGTAAAAATGAGCCTGGTCGAGGTTATTCAGGCTGAATTTATGATGCGAGGCTTTCACCAGAAGGTTCTCGGAAACTAGAATTGCTTTCAAAGGCAACCGCCAGGCCTCTTAGCTGCAGAAAAAACAAGGTTCAATTAAAGAAAACAAACAAACAGGTTCACTGGCTGCCAATGAATTTCCAGGCCAGTTCTAGATACTGCTGTTGATTTTCAGAGCCCTATATATTATTTGGATACAGAATGCATAAAAAACTACACTCTCCTGCAAAAAAATAGGGAACCTACTCTTAGTTAAAAATATTCCCCCGAGTCCCTGTATAGGGTCCCTTCAGCAGACCAAGTAAGCCTCCTTTTTGGCCAGATTTGGGTGATTATTTGCCTCCTCCTCCTCTTCCACTGCTAGGGCTGCTAAAAAGAAATATTTATTTCCAGTAAAACAAAGCCAGAGTAAGGAGTGATTCTCCATTCTCCATTAGCCTTCACCTGACAGGGCCCTATCTAAGATGGGATAGCAGAAGCCCCCCATGATTCTTGTAAATATTAGAGGAGGGGAAAAACTGGGACAGATGGTAGTCAGGAATCCCGTTGCTCCCCATAGGTTGTACAGTGGCATTAGGATCTGTGTGCTATCAGCAAGCCCCACTTGCCTAGGGAACAACTGGAAGCTCATCCGATTGTTCCTCTGGAGCAACATCCTTACTTTGCCTCTCAAGTGTATGATGTTGTATGATGTCAGGTGTGGGGCAGGGGGACTTGGTATGGGGGAAATGTCCTCAGTGGCCAAATTGCCCACAGGCCAGAGGTCTCCATCCTAATCTAAGCCAGGTTTTGGTTTTTTTTTTTATTATTATTATTATTATTATTATTATTATTACCTTTAAAAAGAAATAATCAGCTTTTTCCACTTGTGTTTTCAGGCCATCAGAGTCTTCTTCATGATGCGGTCCCTGTCGCTGCACCTCCAGGATGAGCCAGAGACTCAGCTGCCGTTGACAAGGGAGGAGGACTTAATTAAAACCGATGACGTCCTAGACTTGAGTGAGTAAACAGTGGCACTTGGAATGAGGACAAAAGTGCATTCTCCAAATAAAGCCATTCAAAGCCTCAGGGGGAGAAAAACGAGGATTAACAAGACAGTGCTGAACTGGAATGCCTAGGCTTCTTGGTCCTGTTGGGGTTTGCTAACCCCCCCTTTTTTTTCACTCAAAAAGGGAGAGAGGAGTTTTTGCAAGAATAACTTGAGTTCCCTGCTCTTCCAAAGACTGGGCCTTTGCAAAGCTGCCCACAATGCATAATAAGATCCCTATGGTTTTCCTTTGTCCCAGAGAATGTTTGGAGCCTCCTAGATCAAGTGGCTGAGCTTAGAAGAGACTTGCAATTTTTTTTGGAGTGGGAACAAGTAAAGAATGTTGGGGGATCTCCACGTCTCTTGACTCTTCTACTCCTAGTCTCCATCTCCCTCCAAGAGCTTCTGGAGGTGACCAGGTTGTTGAAGGCTGCCATATTATCATTCTGGCTGCCTAAGTTGGGTTCAGTGGTGATGCAAATGGCGAAGCAGTTCTTAAAGTGAGGGGTATCTGAGCTAGGAGAAGAGGGCTGGTTGCCCCTCACAAATTGGCAAGTCGGGGCATTTTTTATTTGTGAGGGACTTTATCTTTGTTTTTGGCGGGAGGGTTAAAAAACCCTGTTGCCAAAGTAACACTAACTGGAAGTCATGAATACCCAAAATAGCCATATGACATTCTGGTAATGCCCCACTCTTTTGTTATGAAAATAAATTGTGTTTGCTGGGAAATCTAGAGTCCTTGTTTCCATCTTGGCACATGCAATACATATTAATAGAAAATGTCAGTCATATTTGGTATTTCAAAGAATTAATCTTACTGTAATGGCTGTTCTAGGCAGTTGAGCCTTAAGTCAATTCATCTGGCCCTGCCTTGGCCGGCGACATTGAACAAGCCCAGCTGCTCCAGCTCACTTGAATAAAACAGCGATGTAGTTGTGAGAGATCTCCGTTCCACCCGCCCCACTGCACAGGCTTCTGAAAGAGGCATTGGTACTCCCAATCAAAATATCAGGACCTGTAGCAACAATGAGCATGTGCTATTCCGAGATCAAAGTCTGCTGAAAGCTAAATTCCATGGGTGATGTTACTCACACTCGGAAGCCGACCCATTGAAATTAATGGATCTAGATAACATTGTATGGTAGATAACTTGAGACCAGATTATCTAAGGGGTCAGCTTGCCCCTTATATCCCCGCTTGGCAACTGCACGGCTCAGATGGGGCACTGCTGAGAGTACTGCATGTCCCAGAGGTGTGCTTAGTCTGTACTAGAAATTGGTCTTTTATTGCTGTGGCTCCAGTCCCCTGGAATTGGTTACCAACTGGAATTAAACAGGTGCCCAGCATCGTGATGTTTGGATGCCTACTGAAGATGGTTTGTTTCACGTTTTTCCTGAGACGTGACCTAGTCATATATGAAATATGTTCTTTCAGGATACGTACCGTGGCAACCCGGAAGTAACAGAACAGGTTACTTCTGGGCTTAGCCGCTCGCACATGCACAGGTGCTCAAAATGACGTCATGCGCAGAAGCTGTGAATCGCGACCCGCGCAGACGTGGGTTGCGTTCTGCTCAGGTTGCGAATGGGGCTCCGGAACGGATCCCGTTCGCAATAAGAGGTACCACTGTACTAAGTGTAAATCCACAGGAATGGTTTCCTTGTTTTAAGAATTTGTATTCTTTGTATTTTATTTTTGCTGTACATCATTTTGATGTCCTTTGACTTGTCAAGCAGTTCATAAACTTGTAAAATAAAGAAATGTCAGTCCACTGATTTCAGAGGGCCTGCTCTTGAGTATGATTTTTATCACCCCATGCTAGGAATCACTAGGAAAGGAATAGAAAGTAAATGAAACAGCCAGTGTTTTAGTGCCCATATATAACACTATGTTGCAGCTACCTTTTGAAATACTGTGTACGATTCTTGTCACTGTCTCAAAAACGGCACCCTAGATATTTTTTAAAAAAAGATATTTGAAATTATCTCAGGTGGTTGGTGTACTTTCCCGGTGAGGAAAAGGGAACATGTTTAGAAAAAGTGGATAGAGAAAAGTTATTATCCTCTCTCAGAACACTAGAACTTATGAACATGCAGTGAAGCTGAATGATGGAAGATTTAGGACAAATGAAGAAAGTCCTTCCTGCAGCACATAGTTAAGCTGTGGCACTCACTCTCACAGGAGACGGTGATGGCCACCAAGTTGGATGGCTTTAAAAGAGGATTAGACAAATTCATGGAAGAGAGGGCTATCAATGGCTTCTACCCACGATGGCTCTGCTCTGTGTCAACAGTAAAAAGGTAAAGGGACCCCTGACCATTAGGTCCAGTCGTGGCCATCTCTGGGGTTGCGGCACTCATCTTGCTTTATTGGCCGAGTGCGCTAGCGTACAGCTTCTGGGTCATGTGGCCAGCATGACTAAGCCACTTCTGGTGAACCAGAGCAGTGCACGGAAACACCGTTTACCTTCCCGCCGGAGCGGTACCTATTTATCTACTTGCACTTTGACGTGCTTTCGAACTGCTAGGTTGGCAGGAGCAGGAACCGAGCAACAGGAGCTCACCCCATCGCGGGGATCTGAACCGCCAACTTTCTGATCAGCAAGTCCTAGGCTCTGTGGTTTAACCCACAGCGCCACCCGCGTCCCACCTCTACAGTGGGAGGTAGTAAAGCTTCTGAATGCCAGGGGAGAGAGCTCTTGTGCTCCACTCCTGCTTGCAGGATATTTATAGAATTTTGCATGGTGGAAATGAAGGATAAAGAAAGAATTTTCTCCCCTCCGTCTCTCATAATTCTAGAACGTAGGTTCCTCCATTTAAATGGACTGGCAGTAGATTTAGGAGAGAGGAAAGCACTTCTTCGCCCAACACAGGACAGATTCGTGGAATTTGCTACTACAAGATGTGGAAATGGGCATGAGTTTCTGCTACAAAGGGAGCGCTGAAATGTGTTGGAGTCAACACTTTGTTTTGCGATGTGCTGACAACATCTGTGCACATCTGTTAGCACAAGACGTGGAGCATGACTGTGAAATTGCCGTTTGGAGAATAGGCAACGCATTGCCAATTAGATGTTATTTAGGGAAATGTCAAGGCTCAATTGACACCATTTCTTATGGTCCTAGGAATTGTGTGCATTTGAGTTTTTAGCCTTGGTTCTGTCAGGAAATGAACTCCCTGTGCAGAATTTAAGTAAGCAGCTTGTAAGCTAACGGGAAATGTGATTATAATCTATCTGTCGGGTATTTTATATGGGTGTTCTTAAAGCAAATCAAATTGCAATATTCTTTTTTGGCTTTCAAATGTAATGGTGTCGTCGTTTCCTGCATATTGATTGTTTGATTGGTACCTGCCTCCCCCTGCTTCATTGATGCAGTTTAATGTATATTCCTGTAACCTTCCTCTGTTTTTATAGAACAATCACAATTGAGCTATGAGGCATTAAAGTGCATTTCGCAGTTCAGTTTTCCAATGTCTCTTGTCTCAACGCACACAGTTCCCCAGCCCCCTGATATTTTTGCCATTGCAAAGATTAAATATCAGATTGGTCACTTTTCCTGGAAATTCACATTATTTATAGTATGTGGAGACTAGCCATTTCCCCCCACAGAGATTTTGCTGTAGGTTTAGATAATGGGGTGGGGGGAGAGAGATGCTTTCATTGGTCTAGCCCGGACTTTACAACACTTTACATCACTTGGGGACCAGTTGGAGATGGAGGTTTTTCTGTGGCACCTCCTACTTGGGAGCTAGCATCCCCACCCAAAAGGCTGCTGCTATACATGCAAAGCATGTTTACAGTTGCTTGGAGCACCAGATGTCCCTTAACGAGGAACCAAAAACTATGTAATTTGGCCGGCTTACCCCTCCTTTCCAAGGAAATGGGTGTACACTTAGCTTGGTTGTATTGCAGAAGCTCAAACACATTATTTCAGTCAGTATGTAATGCACCTCTCCTTAATAGGAAGGGGATGCATCAGGACATTTTGGACTTTTCAGTTAAGAACAAAAGGCAAGTAAGAGGAGACGTGATCAAGATATACAGTGGTGCCCCGCAAGACGAACGCCTCGCAAGATGGAAAACACGCTAGACGAAAGGGTTTTCCGTTTTGGAGGCGCTTCACAAAACAAATTTCCCTATGGGCTTGCTTCGCAAGACGAAAATGTCTTGCGAGTTCCTTCGGGGTTTTTTCCCTCCCCCCCCCTTTTCCTAAGCCCTAAGCCGCTTATCAGCTGATCCGCTAAAAGCCGCTAAACCGCTAATATCGCTAATCCACTAAGCTGTCAATGGGCTTGCTTCGCAAGACGAAAAAACCGCTATACGAAGAGCCTCACGGAATGGATTAATTTCGTCTTGCGAGGCACCACTGTATAAAAATATGCATGCTGTACAGAAACTGGACAGAGAAAAGCCTTCCTCCCTCCCTCCCGGTACTAGAATTTGTGGACATCCAGGGAAGGTGAACGTTGGAAAATTCAGGGCAGACAAAAGAAACTGCTTCTTTGCAAAACACGAGTTAAACTGTGGGCTTTGTTTCCACAAGTGGTAGTGCTGGCCCCCAAGGTGGATTGTTTTTAAAAAGAGAACTAGATGTTTATGAAGAAGAATCTCCATGGGATGGGGGTAGGCCAAAGGTTTGAAAATGGTATAGGTGCAATATATTCTGAACAAAAGGCAAAGTTAATTGTAAATAATGTGATTACTGATGAGCTTCCTATAGAAAAAGGGACACGACAGGGGTGCCCAATATCCCCATTACTTTTTATATCAGTCCTGGAGATTTTGTTGAATATGATTAGGGGGGACCAGCTGGTAAAAGGAGTCCAGGTCGGAGCCAAACAATATAAATTGAAGGCATTTGCAGATGACTTAGTATTGACTCTACAAGAGCCTGACACTAGTACAAAAAGAGTTTTAGAATTAATTCAAGCTTTTGGCCAGGTAGCAGGATTTAAGCTGAATAAACAAAAAACTAAAGTTTTGGAAAAAAAATTAACAAATGTTGAAAGAGAGAGGTTCCAAAGTGAAACTGGGTTAATGGTGGCAAAGAAAGTGAAATATTTGGGGATTAATATGACATCTAAAAATGTGAACTTATTTAAAGACAACTATGACAAATGTTGGACAGAGGTAAAGAAGGATCTAGAAATATGGTCGAATTTGAAGCTTTCCTTGTTAGGTCGAATTGCTGTTATTAAAATGAATGTATTGCCTAGAATGTTATTTCTGTTCCAGACATTACAAATTGTGGATAAACTAGACTGTTTCAAGAAGTGGCAGAAAGATATATCTAGATTTGTCTGGCAGGGCAAAAAGCCCAGAATAAAATTTAAGATATTAACTGATACAAAAGATAGAGGGGGGTTTGCCCTGCCGGACCTAAGATTGTACTATGAATCGGCAGCCTTCTGCTGGTTGAAAGACTGGCTACTTCTCGAAAACACGGATATTTTGGACTTGGAAGGATTTGACAATAGATTTGGTTGGCATGCATATATATGGTATGGCAAGGTTAAAGTTCATAAAGGTTTTAAAAACCATATTGTTAGGAAAGCATTATACAATGTCTGGATTCGATATAAGGACTTGTTGGAAAATAAAACTCCTAGGTGGTTATCACCAATGGAGGCCAAGGAGGTGAAGAAACTTAACATGGAATCTAAATGGCCAAAATATTTTGAAATCTTAGAGCAAGAAAGTGGTAAATTTAAATTACAGAGTTTTGAGAAAATAAAGTCCAAGGTACGAGACTGGCTCCATTATTACCAAATAATGGAGACTTTTAAACAAGACAGGAAAATTGGTTTCCAGGTGGAGAAATCGAAATTAGAAACAGAATTGTTAGAACCCAATACTAAGAATTTATCCAGAATGTATAATTTGTTGCTGAAGTGGAATACAATAGATGAGACAGTTAAATCAGCTATGATTAAATGGGCACAGGACATTGGTCATGACATTATGTTTGCTGACTGGGAACAGCATTAAATTTACGGCATGTAATGCCTTAAGAGAAAATATCATGAAAATGATTTATAGGTGGTACATGACCCCAGTCAAGCTTGCGAAGATTTATCATTTGCCCAATAATAAATGCTGGAAATGTAATGAGACTGAAGGTACCTTTTTTCACCTGTGGTGGACCTGCCCAAAGATTAAAGCCTTTTGGGAAATGATTTATAATGAAATTAAGAAGGTACTTAAATGTACTTTTCATAAGAAACCAGAGACATTTCTTTTGGGTATGGTCGGCCAACTGGTGTCAAGAAAGGACAAGACTTTTTTTATGTATGCTACCACAGCAGCAAGGATTCTTCTAGCAAAGTATTGGAAGACACAAGAACTACCTACACTGGAGGAATGGCAGACGAAAGTGATTGACTTTATGGGATTGGCAGAAATGACCGGCAGAATCCGTGACCAAGAGAAAGAGACGGTGGAGGAAGATTGGAAGAAATTTAAAGCTTATCTTAAGAACTGTTATAAAATTGATGAGTGCTAAAATGTCAAGGGAAAGGAAGATGCAGAATTACAGCTGAAACTGTTTGATGAATTAAGATGAAATTGAGAAAGAATAAGTTATAATTTAATTGGACTAAAGGGTTGCTGAAAAACCGTAAAACAAGGATGCAGTGAGGGTGAGGTATGGGGAAGTCTGAGGAAGAAGGTTTATGAAAATGAGGATAAGAAATTATACTTGTTTGTATGTTTTTTGTTTGTCGATGTTTGTATGTTGTTTTGTTGTAAAATTGGAAAATTATTAAAAAATTATTAAAAAAAAAAAAAGAGAACTAGACAAATTAATGGAGGACAAGGATCTCAGTGGCTACTAGCCGTGATGGCTAGACTCTACCTCAACCATCAGAGGCAGCTAGACTCTGAATACCAGTGGCTGGAAATCACAGCAGGGGAGAGTGCTGTTGTGCTCAGGTTGCGCTTGCTTCCAGGACAGCTAGGGTTGCTGTGTGTGGGTCTCTGCATGGGGCCTTAACACACAAGGGATTTATTCCCAGAAAAGCATCATTGCAGCCATCCACAACCTATTGTCCACCAAATATTGTTGGATTCCAACGCCCATCATCCCTAGCATGGCAAACTGTCAAGGGATTATGGGAGTAGTAACAACAATAATATATTCATATCCTGCCCATCTGGCTGGGTTTCCCCAACCACATATTAAAAATATGATAAAACATCAAACATTTTAAAAGTCCCTATACAGGGCTGCCTTCAGATGTCTTATAAAAGTCAGATACTGTAGTTGTTGATTTCCTTGACATCTGATGGGAGCATGTTCCATAGGGCGGGTGCCACTACCAAGAAGACCCTCCGCCTGGTTCCCTGTAACTTTGCTTCTCACAATGGGGGAACCGCCAGAAGGCCCTCGGAGCTGGACCTCAGTGTTGTGGTCCAGAGACATCTGGAGGGCACCAGGTTGGAGAAGGCTGTATTAAACAATTAGCAAGAAAAAAAATGCATGCAGTAGATTGGTGCAGATGTCAACAAAACTAGTTGAGAATATGAAAGCACTACAATCAAAGGTACCTCTTGAGAATAGTTTTCTAGGAAAGTAACCAGTTGCCTCTGATGATGCTTCCTCTCCTCTCCCCCCGCCCCTTTCCATTTCAGATAACAGTGATTTAATTGCCTGCACTGTGATCACAAAAGATGGCGGTCAAGTCCAGAGGTTTCTGGCAGTGGATATTTACCAAATGAGTTTGGTGGAGCCAGACGTTGCCCGCTTAGGCTGGGGAGTGGTGAAGTTTGCAGGTCTTCTCCAGGTGAGTGTAAAAAATGGTAAGGTTTAAACCAGCAAGTATAATGAATCAAACCTTGTGCTCCAGGGGGATGAGGCATCAAAACAAGGTGCATCCTTGGTCACCAGTGGTGAACAAAGATTGCCTTAAAGCAATGAGGCACGGGCCTTATTCCAAAGTTGAGCAAAACCACTCTGCCTTGCTGTGTTTCTCCTGCAAGTGGAGGGGTTTGGGGCAGACACAGGACCTTCTGAATTGTTTGTGTGGCATTCACTGAGTGGTAGAGCTTCTGCTTTGCATGCCAAATGCCCCAGGAAGGGCTGTGAAAGACCCCTGCATGTATCCCACAAAAGCCTTTGCCAGGCCAGTGTATACAATACTGTTCTTGATTGTCCCAGTGGTCTGGCTCAGCTTCCTGGGGTAACAGGCAGATTACTTAATTGAGGCTTGTCCCAGCAAAATGTATTTATAATATTAATAATAATTTATTATACCCCGCCCATCTGGCTGGGTTTCCCCAGCCACTCTGGGCAGCTTCCAACAAAGTATTAAAACACAGTAGTCTGTTAAACATTAAATACACTGGAATTTATGTCTTACCTTGTGTGTCGCAGAACACGTGATTTAAAGACTACTACTAGGGATACATTTTCAGAACAGGGTTCTGTGAGAAAGCATTGCTGCAATGTACGGAAGTTCCTTTCTGCCACACTTCCCTCCCTGTCAGAGTAATATTCATTGCCTTTGCTGCCTTGGCTACCTTAACGGAAAACTCTTCGTTCCACATAAGTTCATTAGTAACAATGAATGCCACAAATGCGATATGGGGCATACTTGACCGTTTCAAAGCTTTGTTTACTAAACATATGTAAAATGAAAGTGCCAAATTAGATCACTCTCCACGGCATTAGAACAAATTTTCCAGTGCAAACTGGACATTTTCAGGTGCAAATTGACCCAATTTGCATAGGGATTTTTTTCCAGGAAACCCACTGCACTGCTTGACACCAGTTCTGACCCATGCAAAAGCTGCCTTTCCCCCCTGTGGGGTCAGCTGTGAGTAATGTTCTGGAGACAGCACAGATGCTGAGGAGTGTTGCCTATAGGAATGTACAGCAATGCTAGGAGGCTTCCTGGAAACATCATCTGGTGCAGACGTTGCTGGACTCCAACTCCCATCAACCTAGGTCAGCATGGCCAGTGCTCATGGACGATGGGATTTATAGTATAACAACAGGGTCAAATGTTCCCCATCCCTCGTTTAGCGGACCCCAAAGAAGCAGGTGGTTCCATCTCTCACGGCTCAGTCAGCTGGACTTCGAGGAGTGGTTCCCACTCAGAAAATTCCTTTTAACCCTAGGCATACTCAGCTGGGAGTTAGACTGACACAGCTAAAACAGGGCGAGTCAAGACTCATTTCATATGAGGCTTGGCTGGAACCTCAGTCTCTGTGCTGGTTGCATCTGTGCCTGTGTTTTGACAAGGAATCTCCTCGTCCTCAATGCCCCTTCCTTTTGAGAACCTGAAATGTGAAGCAGCCTGAGCCACACCACTCAGTCTGTCTAGCTTGTCTACATTGAAAGATGCTGCTAGACAAAGGCCTTGCAGGAGGGGGGTCTTAGCCAGCCCTGCTATGGGAGATGCTGTGAAATGGGACCCTGACCCCCTCCTACATTGAACATTTCGAGCTCTGCCATTGAGCTGTAGTAGAGCCCATCCAGTTCTGTTCTCTCATACCTTGCTAGGCTCCAACTTTATCCTTGGGTGAGCATGGTGCTGTGGCAAGAAACTGGGTCTTAATTCTATCTCTGCCATAAACATTCTTCTCTACTTTCCCACCCCCATCCCAGGATATGCAGGTGACCGGAGTGGAAGACGACAGCCGTGCCCTGAATATCATCATTCACAAACCAGCCTCCAGCCCCCATTCCAAGCCCTTCCCCATCCTTCAGGCCACCTTCATCTTTTCGGATCACATCCGTTGCATCATTGCGAAGCAGCGCTTGGCAAAGGGCCGCATCCAGGCTCGGCGTATGAAAATGCAAAGAATAGCAGGTAACTCTCGCTCTCCAGATAAACGTACCGTGTTTCCTTACCGCTCGTAAAGTTTCATTGCTTTACACTGGGGAAAGGGAACCTCAGGACCGGGGCCAAATGCAGCCCATCAGGCCTCTCTTCCTGGTCCTTGGGACTCTCCCTAGGTTACACCTCTCGCCAGCCCTTCTTTGCACCCTCATTGGGTGGGTGTGTGCCTGGCTGGAATACGTCATTAAACTCTGATTATGTTGCTTTGCTCCCTGGACAGAGGGGGATAGAAAGGGTTGGGTGAGTAGAGACCCGTCTCCTTGTAGGAAGGTAAAATTTACATTCATTGTTCCGCCTGCTTTTGCTTCTGGCCTTGCCCACCACTGGCATGTGGACTCCGAAAGGTTGCACAAAAGAGAATGCTTTTTGGGGATGAAAAAGGCCCCTTATCCCTGATTTCCGGCTTAGTAACTGAAAGCAAAGCTGCAGGAGGCAGTGGAAGACAGGAGTGCCTGGCGTGCTCTGGTCCATGGGGTCACGAAGAGTCGGACACAACTAAACGACTAAACAACAACAACTGAAAGCAAAACAAGCATTGTATAGAAAAGGAGAACAATGTTGCATACATGGTAAAAGTCTATACCTGTAAGAGCCATAGTAGTGCTCTGTTCATACCCGCAAGCTTAAGTTATTTATTCACATGCTGTTGCACAACTACGTTCACTTTAGTGGGATTTGCACAAGAGGACTGCCCAGTGAACTTTGAACCTGCCCTTAACAGCCCCCAAATCTGCTGCCCGGCATTCAAAAAATAAAAGTAAAAACAGCAATAAACTTAAAACAAAACATGTACCATCATTCTACATGTCCATTAATTTCAATGGGCCTACTCTGAGTAGGACTAGCACCGTTAACATCATTAGTTTTGTAAACTTCCAAAACGCTCAGCATTGATTCTCCGGTACCAAAAGACACTGCAAAATTGTCATCTTTCTCATATCAAAAGTTGGCTTTTTCCAAAAATTTGTTCCCTCCCCATTATGTACTGTTTTGCTTGTTCTTGGCAATTGTCTTGTAGCAAACGCAAGGGTGATGCGGGAAGCCTGTGTCCCTCCAGATGTATTTTTTGGCTGGCTCCAATTCCCGTCAGCTCAGGCCAGCGTGGCCGGTGCTCAGGGATGAGCAGTGCTGTAGCCCATCTGCACCTGCAGAACACAACATTCCCCATCCCTGACCAGGGTGAATTCTTCCCATCCAGTGTGATAATATCAAAACTCACATTCCGTGGAAAAATTGCAACAATCTGAATTCGGAGAATTGTCACAGCTGCAAGGACCATTTATTTATTTATTTATTTATCTATCATCTATCTATCTATCTATCTATCTATCTATCTATCTATCATCTATCTATCACATCCCAAGGAATAAAACATGTGTGAAACAGTTACATATAGAAAAACAGTTAAAATACTTGCAAACACAAAAGCAGTTAAGCTTGTTTTACAGATAGAAGCTTTAAAAACCGTTTAAAACAACAGCAGTGCGTACGTAAAACACGTTGCAGATCTAGTGCAGAGATACCAACTGGGGAATAAAGATCTCCATTTAGAAAGCTTCTTACATTTTGGTAACCCAGGGATAGGGAGTCTGTAGTCCTCTGGATGTTGTTGGACTACAACTCCCATCATCCCTAGGCACGGTTTTGACAAGCTGAGGTTCCAGGTTCTTCAGCTGATGTTGATTTTGAAATGTGTCTCGTTTAAACCCAGCTCTCCTAGACCTTCCGGTCCAACCTTCAAATGAAGTGATGGGCTTTGGGCATAGCTCAGCTTCTGCATCTCAGCACCTGCCGTTCCGGTTTTACGACCAAGCCCGACGTGGCAGCTGCGACCCTACCGTACAACGCTCCGTGTTTGCGTCTGTCGACAAAGTCCCAGGTAAGCCCTTCCTGGCTGGCACACTTTAAATAAGGTCCTCTGTCATGAGATAATCAGCACCGTAGGAGAGAAAAGCTTATGCCAATGCAGATTAGTGGATTGATTTGCTGCTGCTGCTGCAAATAAATAATAAGGGTTAATATAATTTTAAACTCTAAAGCATTATAGAAATACAATGCGTTCCACATATGGCAGGATAGGCGAGTAATATGTTTCAGGTGGGAAAAGCAGAGGCAGAAAGGGAGAACCTTGCCTGAGACCCTCCAAAGTTTATGCCAAAAGCGAGATTCAAATTCTGCGCATATTCCTTCATAGCTTAAGCCAGCTTCGCCAATCTGGTGTTGCCCATGAACTCCAGCCAGCACAGTTTGAATGCTTTTCTTGATACTTTGAGGAAGTGTATTGCAAGGCAGTAAATAAAAGCTAGCTCTCGTTGCCAAAAGGAAAGCTCATCTTTATTTAGCACCTCTGTGGTAGGATTGCAAGAGATGGAAAAGTGTTTATCTTTAAATCTCAGCCCAAAAATTAAACCAACTCAGCCTTTAGCTGAGTCCTTGACCGGTTAAACCAATTAAAGCTTGCAGCCCTCGCAGAAAAAAGATTAAGTACTGAAGTTCCAGTTACAGATAGGTAGCCGTGTTGGTCTGCCATAGTCAAAACAAAACAAATGTATCTGAACAGTGTATCTGAAGAAGTGTGCATGCACACGAAAGCTCATACCAAGAACTGACTTAGTTGGTCTTTAAGGTGCTACTGGAAGGAATTTGTTTTATTAAGTACTGAAGTTAGCCTAATTCAAATTCAGAACAGTTGAAGTTGTTTCCCCAGATCAGCTACAAGTTGGCTGCGTTCATGTGTGCGTACCGGGCACATAAAATCACAAAAAAGATTGAGAACAGTACATTTGCTTATAGAGCTCACGGCAGCAATTGCGTGAAAACTGTGCCGCTCTTGGCTTTCTGCTGATTAAGTTACGACGGGGTGGAGCAACTTCTACCATCTATTTGTGATTTTATGTTGTAACCACCCTGAGACCTGCAGGTATGGTGTGGTTTACAAATTTGATTAATAATAATAATACATAATTCTTCAAAACCTTCTGGAGGCTGCCCATCAGCAGTGAGTGGGGGCAGGTGCAAAAGCGGGTGGACCAAGGAGTGTGACGCTTAACCGTTTGCACAGTAGCCTACATTCCAGGCGTGCAAGTCGGCCACACACACGCCCTCTCCCCATCCTGCATCCAGGCATATAAGGGGAATTACCAGAACATTTCCCAGCCAGGGAAAAGCATTCAAAGAGAGTAACAAACAGAAAGGTTGTTTTCTGCTGCTCCAGAGAAGCAGACACGGAGCAATGGTTCCAAACTACAAGAAAAAAGATTCCACCTAAACATTAGGAAGAACTTCCTGACAGTAAGAGCTGTTCGACAGTGGAATTTGCTGCCAAGGAGTGTGGTGGAGTCTCCTTCTTTGGAGGTCTTTAAGCAGAGGCTTGACAACCATATGTCAGGAGTGCTCTGATGGTGTTTCCTGCTTGGCGGGGGGTTGGACTCGATGGCCCTTGTGGTCTCTTCCAACTCTATGATTCTATGATTCTAGGTTTGGCAAGGGGTTGCAATGGTGTGGGGAGAATCTGATGGGCCAGATAAAGAAGCCCAGAGACCCACAATTGCCTGCAAGCCTCCGGTTCTCCCACCCCTGGTTTAGGGTAAAACTTTGCCCTAAATCTTTAATCGTGCCTGAGAACTGGCACAGATGAGGATGACATCCTGGATGTGTTAAGACTTGCTGGGTTTCCTTGAAGTAATAAGCTCTTTCTTTCCTCCTGTGTCAATCCACCTTTTGGTTTTGTTCCCTTTACGTGCAGAATTCGTACCTAGTGCTGTGCAGCGAATTTTATTTATGTTCTAATCCCATGCGTTCGTCTTCTGATATCTCAATCCTGTAACCTCTCAAACCACATTTACTCGGGAGTTAGCCCCATTTACTTGCGCCTGGGGGGGGTGGGGAGTATGCCTAGGATAGCACTGTTAGATTTCTGTCCCATTGGCACCTTATAACTCTGTGACTCCCCCTCCCTCCTGTCTTGTTTTTTAATTCCTATTCCTGGCAAGGACTGCCATTTCTGCATTGCTTCATAAACATTGCAAAGTCCTAGATTAAATTTGATTCTAGCCTCATTTTTAGGTTGCCAGTGCTGCGGTGCAGCCTTTATATATTATTTGTTTATTTACCTAGGACACTATCCCTTTCCCACACAGGGCTGCTTTTATCACCAACTGTCCTGTTGAAAGGATCCTGGTGACGTTTTATAACATTGATTTTGTTTATTTTACTTTTTTAAAGTAGCTTAACACTATTTGTAAACTGCCTTGAAAGGGTTTGTATATTAAAATGCAGGATATAAATATTCTTTTCCCCAATATAAATATTTTTTATAATAAAACAGATAGAATTTTGGTGTTTGGGTCATTGAACCTCCTGGCTGGGATGTGTCATTGTTGTGTGTGTGTGTGAATGTGTTTAGGTTAATTGAGGTGCAGACACGTGTTAGTAGATGTGGATATTGAGCGACTATACTGAGTGAACGAAATTCTGTGCTTTGGAGTTTGATATATTTTATTATTTATGGAGGTTGATCGTTTCCCATACTGTATTCAATGTTTAATATATTACATCGTCTCTTTTACTTTGTAAGCTGCTTAATTATCTTTTCTGATGAAAAGGGGTGCATAAATACTTTAAATAATAATAATAAGATGAAGAAGAAGAAGAAGAAGTGTTATTTTTATATTGTGTACGAGTATGTGGGGTCGCTTGGCATAGATCCTGGATTTGCATCATTCTGTGACAGTTCCTGTGTTTCCAATCTGTATTGCATCCTGGGCAGAGTAAAAGTTTGTACAGGCTGTTAGGTAGGCATGGCATCGAGAAAGCGGACCAAGAGAAGTTTTATCCTTCTCTCTTGATGTTAAGAGCCCAAGACCATCAAATGAAGCTGGTGGGAGATTCAGGACAGACTAAAGGATGGAGTGCACACCTGAACTGTGGAATTCACTGCCACAAGATGTAGGGAATTAGGTAAAATAATGGAGCATGCGGCTATTGATGGCTACCAGTCCTGACTGCTGGCATAGGAGGCTGTATGCCTCTGTCGCTGGGTACTGCAAGCAGAAGAGGGGTATTTTCTGACGTCCTGCTTGTGGGATTTCCAGAGGCTACTGGTTGGCCACTATGGGAGCAGCTCTGGACTAAATAGGCCTTTGGTCTGACCCAGCGGGGCTCTTCCTCTTTAAGTTCCGACTTGTTTTGCAGAAGCGGTCTCAATGTCAGCATTGCTTCCAGTGAAGCCCTGCCTTGAGTTATGGTGGCACCTGGAGGAGTGATTTATACATGGTCACCTCGGGAGAAGGCCTGGTCCCTTTCTGTTCTGGTCTAGAAACATTTATTCAAGGATATGGGACTGAGAAGAGGGAGCCCACGCCCCTTTTCCCAGTGATCGGTTTTACTCCTCAGGCCAAACCTGCAGGAGAGTAAGCCGGCAACTTGCACGCATTAAACTTGTGCATGTTCAGCTTTATCTGTGTGGCATAAAATAAAAACTAAAAAGGGGGGGGGAGGGAAAATGACTTTAGCAATCCCACCTGCCACTGAACCCAACGTGTTTTGAATATACATGATTTTGGTTTTAGGCGCAATCCCAGGAATGTAACCCCCACCTAAGTTGCTGGCCTACTGTGTCATACATCCCACAAGTTGATCCTGCAGCAAACATCTGAATCACAGACTTGACCTATGTTCAGGTGCAGCTGCTGTTTCAGGACCTGCCTTGAGGCGAGAGACGTGCTGGTGTCAGGATGCGCTCTGTCCCGCCAGATCCAATGTGTAGCGAGCTGTGTGCGCTGTTAGCTTCCACTGCTTTCTTTCAGCAGAAGTGACTCCAGCTCTTTTTAGGAGGAGGAATGTTGCATTAGCCAAAAATAAAAGTCAATATTGTTGTTAACTTTTGTTCCTGCATTTGTATTCCACCCTGTCTCCAGTAAGCTCAAGGTGATATACATGGCTCTTCCTCCTCCATATTTTTTATCCTCCCAACAACCATGTGAGCTGAGATTTGGTGATTATTTGGTGGTCTTCACAAATTGTAGAGATCGGAGACCTGGTCTCCCGGATCCACCTTCTGCTTCAGATTTGCAGTGTAACTGGAACAGGAAGTGTCATTGTCCAGCCACAGTGTGGTCTGTCAGTTCCCCACCTGCAGCAGGTCTGCTAACCCTTCACCAAGGTCAGAGATGACCCCCCCCCTTCCTGCAGCGTGCATCTCACCAGTGCTGCAACTGGTAACTTGGCACCTGCATTTTTGAGGCTCAGCTTTCCCCATGACTTTTATTTCCTCTGTGATTTCGAAACCCATCTTTCCTGATCCTTTCTCTATAGAGTTTTTTTTTTTTTTGAAGAGGAGAGTTGCGGCATGGTGTCCACTTGGCACTGCAGGAGGGGCAGTTCTGATATAGGCTTAGTTGTACTGCTGCTTTCTGAACCAAGGCATGTACTTCTCAGCCCTGGGTGAAAGGGACTGACAGCTTTAAACGTAATGTCTACGCTGCTGGCAAGTGCTCTTTGAGAGATAAATTAACGTACCTAGCTGGTTAAGCTGTCAACTGAAGCCATGAGTGATGTGACACAGTGGAACCATGGAAAAAAGAGCAGAGTGTGATAACTGGATGCAAAAAAAATTGACTTCTTAAGAAGCCGGGGGGCGGGGTGGGGACAGCAGCTCTTAAGGCTTCACAGATATGCTTGAAAATGTGTGGGCAGTGTTTGCTGAAAGAAGCCAGAGAAGCAGCTGAATCATGATTTTGGTGAACTAAGTCGTAGCAGGTGGGGTGGGTGTCTTCAGTCTTTTTGCCTTTGCCCTGAGACTAGCAAAACCAGGTGAAATGTATGCAAACTGAAAGCTGTGCAACTTTGCAGAGCTGATACAGGCAGCAAATCTCAGTTTTTTGTCCTGGCCCTGAACTTCAACTTTAATTTGCACATCACTTGTGCACAGCCCTGACAGCAATCAACAGCCCTGTCCAGACCCTAACCTGCCTGACCCAACAAAACATGATTTAGGGCTGGAAACAGGCAAGGTACAGTCCTCCTGCACCTCTTTCCTCCTCTTCCTCCTGCTGCAGCTGAGCACTTTTCTCATTTGTTAAACTAAAGTTTTCCGCATTATATCCAAAGTGATAAACCATGGTTTAAGCCAGTGGTGGGTAACCTCCAATTTGCAGTCCTGCCTATTGGTTTATTGGTTTATTTATAAGCATTGATAAACGTCTTAATACTTCAAAAATCTCTAAGTGGTCCTAAGTGGAAGAGGTCCTAATTTGGCCCACGAGGACATTTTCCGCAAACCACTTGCCACCTGCCAACGTGTAAGAAGCAATGAGCTGGGGCTTGGTTTGATTGCCGAAGTGTTTTGCTCTGCACTTGCTCAAAGGTTTCCTCTATTAGCCTTTCAAAAGAGTGAGAGCTAAGCGTTGGCTTAAGGAAAATCCTGTGTATAAGACTCTCCATGCCACATGGCGCATGCTTTTGCCCCATATGGGAAGGTGTGGTTTAGGAAGTCGTGCCATGTTCTGAGCAGATTGATTACATGAGAGTCAATCTCTTTTGCAAGCAGGGGCACGAAGGAAGAAACTTCCCAAAAGCGACCACGCCCATCACCAACACCACATCCAGCTTCCTTTCTGGAGGAAGAGATAGTCGAGACAACCCGCTGTTGATATTGTTGGAGGAATTCTGCAGAGTGGGAAGAATAAATAATCGTTCTTAAAAAAAAAAAAAAAAAAAGCCTGAGCGGAAAATTTGATATGTACCAGAGACTTGGAAGAGTGAAAAGCACAGATTGCTTTTATTAAAGGAATTGGGCAGTGGATAAAATTGGTGGGGGGGAAGAGGTTGGGTAGAGGCAGAGATTAGAAAATGCAGATATTGGGTTATAAATTGGAGGCTGGGGACAGGGACCAGTTGCAGAAAACATAAGACAGAGTTGGGATGTCTGCAACTGTCTACAAAACGATGGCACATTCTGCCTGCCCTAGCATGTGTTCTGCCGCTGAGCCGTGGGTCCTAAGCATGGCATGGGGCCATTTGGCCCACACATTGTTGCCCCTCTGAGCCCCTCTTTAACCCTGCTGTTAACGATGCGGTGATTTTAAATTGTTCCGCTATCCTGCCCTGAGAAGTACAGTCATAGCGACTTGAAGATTGGCGGGGTGGGGTGGGGGGAAATTATGTAACTAAATCTGCTACTTCGCAAGAATTTACCCAGCTGCCTGCCCAGCTGGGATACTTAAAATATCCTCATTCTCATTAATTGTGATGGTGTTGCTTTTAAAGGAAAACAATTTGAACAGGGCTGTGGCTGGGCCTGTTTTTTTAAATTGCGAACAGGAACCCTGTTGTGTTCGCAGCAGTGTTGCACAAGACTTCCACAGAAGTTATAAAAGCACCATAATTCATCTGGCAGGTTCTTGTCAAAGTACCTTTGCACTGCCCAATCTCTACATGATATCCAAATAAGCTCTTCCGAAGAAAAGCCGGACACAGACAGAATGTTCTTTGTGTCTTTTGTGTAAGATAATAACAATTCCTGTTTCTCAGTTAGCATTGCATTTCACTAGGTTTCATAACGCTTGGCTTTATGGTGTTAGGTTGCGGCGTGCTAATCACCTTTGAAGTTAACTGAAATAGCTGCCTAAGTGGTCCGTGCGTTAACAGAGGTTTATTTTTCCTAGTACCCTGGAACCCGTCTGGGCTCAATCATAAACGAACAGCGCATTAACGTGGTATTTAGCAAAGCACTTATTGATCTGCCTGGGTAAAACGCAGAGGTTAATAGACAGACAGGTCACCTGGCTCCAGTTTTCTTTCTGCCTTTCTTGTGCAAGGCCACCATTAAAGAGCAGAAGATGGGCTGAGGCTGTCTTGAGTTGCTTGCTTTGGAACATACCTTACCCTGACACCATCATCTCACTTGGCTGTGGCCGTGGCTTACTGATCTCCCACATGTCTTTGTTGCTGTTTTTGTAACTGGGCAGCGGCACCAACTCAAAATTCCACTGAATTGTACAGGGAACGTTTTCTTTGGCTGCCTGGCAAAATGGAAGTTTTTTCAGTGTCAGAGAAAGGCACATTTAGGCCAAAGCAGAGCAACGGGGGTAAGCGTGAAGTTGGATTACCGTCATCATTCAGACAAATGGAAATGCCAGTCCTCTGTGGTGCAGGGAAAGGAGCGTTTAAGGGAAATTCCATATTTTTCTGTGTATAAGACGATGCTTTTTTCTAAAAAAAAAAAAAAAAAAAATAGGCAAAATTGGGTGTTGTCTTATACACACACAGTGAATGCAGAGGGGGGGGACATGCGATTAATGGCAGCACCAAGCAGGAAATTGGCAGCAGCGATTGGGCTGCGGCGATTGGGCAGGCGATTGGCGGCTGTGGCAAGTGGGTGTGTGGGCTGTTGGTGGCAGCGAGCAGGCAGGCAATTGGCGGCTGCAGCAAGGTGTGCGATCGGCAGTGGCTGTGGCAAGCAATCGGCAGTGGTGGGAAGGCGGATGAGCGATTGGTGGAAGTGATCTCCCCCACCCCCAAAAAGCTAAACAACTTAATTTCTTAATTTGGGGTTTAAAAAAATAGGGGGCGTCTTATACATGGAAAAATACAGTATGTTCTGCTGCTTCCAGCCTGTTGCTGTTTTGCGGGTAGGATTCAGTCACTACCAGCAAATTCCAGCTGCACAGTTAAAGTGGATCTGGCAGGCTTGTGCAAGAAACCTGCTTCCAAAAAAAACACCAGTGAAGTAAAGCCCGGGAAAACACAGAGAAAATGGACTGGAAAATGCGAGGTAGGAATTGCTTGATGTGATGTCATATAACCACCCCCTTAAATCCATAACGAACCATCGGTCAACAGTTGCCGTCATATATCTCGGAATCATTGTGCAAACAAATCAGGATCAATGCTTAATACTGAGGTTGTTGGGAAGCGACTTGTCTGCTGATGTGCATGAACGGAAGCGCTGAGTGGACAGGCTCCCAGTTTCTGGGGCAGATCTTAGGGCAGTGCACTGCCAAAGCCAAGGGGCTCTGTGTCAGTGGTTCAGGATCTGTCCTTGGAGAGCCTGCCTCTGTAGGCTCTCAGCTGATAAGAAGAATTGTCCTGGAGGAAACAAAAGATGCCTTAACTCCTTATAGGAGGACCATGGTGCTGATCTCCCTGCTGAGAAGGATTCTGAACCTTGTTTTATATTAGCCAAAAGCCACCGAGCAGCGGTTTCAGTTCAAGGCTGCAAACTGGCACACTCCCTTTTTTAAAATTGATCTCTGCTGATGGGCCCCTCCTCAGATAGGAAGCAACAACTGTGCTTACTCACAAGCTGTCTCTGGTCCTGCAGATCCCCCCCCCCCCAATTGCTCTGGTGCTACAGAGACCTCCTCTTGGGACCTTTGCCCTACACCTCATGGATCCACCACCAGCTAGGCTGCTGGGTGATGTTGTGCATATTTCATCCACACAGCATCAGACTGTGGCGCTGTGGTCTAAACCACTGAGCCTCTTGGGCTTGCTGATCAAAAGGTCAGCGGTTCAAATCTGTGTGATGGGGTGAGCTCCTGTGGCTCTGTCCCAGCTCCTGCCAACCTAGCAGTTTGAAAGCACACCATTGCAAGTAGATAAACAAGTACCGCTGTGGCGGGAAGGTAAACAGTGTTTTTGTGTGCTCTGGTTTCCATCACTGTGTTCCGTTGCGCCAGAAGCGGTTTAGTCATACTGGCCACATGGCCCGGAAAGCTGTCTGTGGACAAACGCTGGCTACCTCTGCCTGAAGCAAGATGAGTACCACACCCCATAGTCACCTTGGACTGGACTTAACTGTCCAGGGGTCCTTTATCAGACTGTTCCCTAGGAGCCAGCTCTTATTTGGGAGATTCCGCTGCACCAGTCTGGAAGCTGCAGCGGCGTTGGGAGAACCCTATTCCGAGCCTTCTGCGTCTTCCTGGTGAGCCACAATGAAGGTGGCAAAGATTAACTATTCAAAGACTACTAGGAGATGTTCTACAAGACAGGTCTGTTCCTGGAAGCAGTAAAAATAATCTGTAACAGGAGAGAAAATCTGTAAAAACACCCAACCCCACCACATACACAACCCAACTTAGAACCTTCCACATTGCTGCATTCTTGGATGTTAAAAGTTGGTGCTGTCAAGATGATTGAATGCAGAGGAACAAGCTGGCATTTAGCGCAAGAGACCAGGAGATGCCCTCCTTGGGCTCCCCTCCCATTCTTGTCAGTGAATGAACTCTTCTGAGAGTCAGCACCGCAGTGCATTTTTATGTGAGATTTAATAGGCAATTAGAGTAAAGTGATAAGGTCTAATTGCCTGCCGTTAAATTTCTTGTTTTGAGAGCCGAGGGGGTGGGAGGGGGGCATCACTTAAGCAGGAATTCTAGGGCCTATTCCAACAGCACCTTGTGTCCCTGGGATGTGACTTCCAGAACTATTCTTGCAGAAGTTATTGCCTACAATGCAGCAGGGGAAGGGCACACGCACAAGCGCCACCTTTGCTGAAGGTATCCTTGCCGACTTAAGAGAATGCACAAACCTTCCCTTCTTTCCTCTATCCCGTCTGCCACTGGAGAACTCCCAGCCCAGGGAGGGAGGGGGGCAGCCTGAAACCCCTCTTCCAAATTTCAAACAATCTTTGGCCATGGAGCTGAGCATCCTGTTCTCACAGTGGCCAAACGGATGCTTGTGGAAAACCCATGAGCAGGACCTGAGAAAAACAGCATTCCCCCCCCCCCCTTGTGATTCCCAGGAAGTGGTATTCAGATGCATACTTTCTGCAGCAGTGGAGGTAACTAAAAGATGGTAGTGACGGGAGAACAGGGGTTGGAAATTATTATTATCAGTACCATGACTATTATTAAAAGGAAAAGGGACCCATGACCATTAGGTCCAGTCGTGACTGACTCTGGGGTTGTGGCGCTCATCTCGCTTTATTGGCCAAGGGAGCTGGCGTACAGCTTCCGGGTCATGTGGCCAGCATGACTAAGCCGCTTCTGGTGAACCAGAGCGGCGCACGGAAATGCCGTTTACCTTCCCGCTGGAGTGGTACCTATTTATCTACTTGCACTTTGACATGCTTTCGAACTGCTAGGTTGGCAGGAGCAGGGACCGAGCAACGGGAGCTCACCCCGTTGCGGTGATTCAAACCACCAACCTTCTGATCGGCAAGTCCTGGGCTCTGTGGTTTAACCCACAGCGCCACCCGCGTCCCTATGACTATTATTACTATTATTTTATTTTAAATTTCATACATGCCCTAGACCACGATTAAAAAAACCCACAGCAATAAAACCAATTAATAAAACAAATGCCAATCAAAGGGAACAGAGTGGGGCCTAAAAATATACAGGCAACTCCCTGCTTGCACAGGAGTTGCATTCTGGGTCCTTGTGTACTTGTGTGGAATTGGAAACCCAGTGATGAAGTCTGCAAATGCCTTGCTCCACCCCTTCCCGCCCCCATCCCGGCCTGTTAGTGATGTTTCAGTGATGCCTTTATGACGTTTCTGCGCACATACCTGTTGCGCCTAAAACGGGAGTTGCCTGCATGTCTCGAGCATCAAAGGCCCGAGTAAAGAAGGGCCTATTTAGCATACCATGGAAGCCATAAAATGAAAGTGCCAAATGTACCCATTTGGGAAGGGAATCTCTCAGCTTAAGGGCCCCTGCAGAGAATGCCATCTCCAGGGCTGGCAGCACCTCTTGAACTTCTGGGGGTTGTGCAGAACTACCAAGAAGGCCCTCTCTGCCAATCTGAACGCCTAGGAGGGTCTGGAAGGCATCGGGCAGAGAGACAGAGAACATAGAATGGTGGTGGCTGGCATAGCCCAAGAGAAAGACATGGCAGAGCCTTTGTCCCCTGTCCTAGCCCCAGCCAACCACTGAGGACTTGTGCCTGCTTGCTGCTTGCGATGCTCCCTAGTAGCCATGGATGGGGAGGCAGGAGGGCTTTGCAGACCGGGGAGGCTGAGGTTTGTTCTGGCTGCTCAATATTTTTCTGTTGGGGTTTGTTGGTAGAGATTATCCCCACCCACTGCCTCCCTGATAGGCGCAGTGGATGTTCCCAAGAGGAACGCGTCACTTCAGAAATATAGGCACTGGTAGATGTATGAATGAAAACCTCTTTGGCAGCCTTCCATCCCTTGTTCAGAAATGATTGTGGATACCTTAATAGAGCCAAGTCACAGGATTGTTGGGAAGCTTCTTTCAGCTTAAAAGCCTCGCAGTGCCTTTTAAAAGAGCCCTATGAACGAGAATCTTTTTTAAAAAAATGAATAAATCTGGATGTCATTGATGACTGCCTTCCTCTGGGCTTGGGCAACCAGGATTGAAAAAAAAAAAAAGGTTTATGAATGAGATAGCAGCAAGTGGCAGCTTCAAAGAGGACAGCAGCCCTCTCTCCCTGCTGAATTTTGGTGATTCCAGTCCCGCTTGTTACCAACCTCGCCTTGTAAAATACACATGGGGCTCTTCGGATCCTAAATGCTGCCTGGGGGGAAACTGCCAACTATTTACAGTCCTGCTTGAAAGAACTAATGCAGACCAATCCGGTCAGTGATTAATTCCTCCCGTCAAACTAGCAGTGTTGACTAATCAAGTACAAAACTAATGCATTTTCGGGAAGGCGCCTAGCTCAGTGGTGGAGCACATGCCTTCCAGGGGAAAGGTCCCAGGTACAACCTCTGGCATCTCCAGGTAGGACAGGCAGAGACTTGCTGCCTGAAACCCTGGAGAGCTGCTGCCAGTCAGTGCAGACAGTGCTGAGTTAGGTGAACCAATGGTCTGGTTCAGTATAAGGCAGCTTCCTATGTCCCTAAGATGGAGTGAAAGCTTCCTATTTTTCTAAGTGTGTGTATATATGTGTGTGTGTATTACCTGTTGGTTCTGGATGCATCTTATACCTCTACTTTCCTTATTTTTCTCATTCCTTGTTTATTTCCTCCAAGAGCTCTTTGATGCTATTTTTTGGAGGGGGTCCCTCCCTCCATTGTTCAGCACACATCCAATTCCAAGCTACTTTTGCAATCCCATGCTCACTTGCTCAAACCAATCCCTCCTCCTGCCACTGAGAGATTTACCTTCTTGCAAAATGGTTGCTTACCATTCCAAGAAGGGGTAGTTTGGAAGACGAATTGCTTTTGCCTTTGGACGGCCTTTGCCCTCTAAACCAGGGGTAGCCAGCAGGGTTGCTGTAGATCTTGTCATCCCTGACTACTGGCCGTGTTCGAAGGGGCTGGTGGGAGTTGGAGGCTGAAAACATTGGGAGGGTACCGCCGTGGCCACCCCTGCTTTAAATCACGTGCAGCACAAGGCAGGGCCCTTCGTCTTTGCATGGTTAATGGTGAGAAAGGAGCTTCAAAAGTTTTGCAACGTGTGCTTTCATGTTTTGTTAATCCAGGTGTTGTCATTCCGTTCATCAGTGTCTGGTGCTAATAGTACCAAAGCTGTTTCCTCCTTGCCGTATATTGTTTGAAAACGTTGAAAATGCACAAGTGCTTTGTTCTGAGGTTTGAACTTCCTGCTCTCGAGGCTTAGTTTGCTTCCAGTTCTTGGTTGAAACTAAGCCTCCTGTTACTGGTACCCTGTTGTCTAAAGATTCCCATTTGCCTTCCTGTAAGTTGTTAGATAAATTTGCAGCTTGTACCTTTGCCAGGAATCACTGCTTGGATTGTGGCGTGACCTCAGAACTGCGCCTCATGAGAGAGAGAAGATCATACAAATGTTCACAATCATTGCGCATCTATTCATGGGAAAAATGCTGCCTGTGTTTTAATGCTCAGAATGCAAGGTGTTTGAGGATAGACCTCGGGTGCTTGAGGGGAACGGATTGTTTCCATCCTATTGAGTCACAAAGACACCCACATTGATCTGATTCATTATTATTTGGATTGATATTCTTCCCTATCCTGAGAGCTTAACGTACTTGTGAGCCTGTGGCTCTTCCAAAATAAGACCAGGCAAGTGAATTGCACATTTTCAAACAAAGCAGTTGCTCTTGAAGGCATGGGTTTTGTTTTTTTTAATAAATATTTATTAAGGTTTTTCACAACAAATCAAAATCACAAACAACACACAAAATACAACAGTCAAAAACAGCACAACAAAAACAACAAATACAAAAAGCAAAAATTATTACTTGCATTACTATCTTTATAACCCTCTTTCCTGACTTCCTCACATCTCCCTTTTCTGTGTTCCCCTTTACACAATCAATTTTAGCAATTTCCTACCCTCTTTCCAGTCATATTCGATATTATATATTTCAGGCTATTATGCATTTAATTTCCTTTTCTTTTAAAACCATTTTATCACGTGTTCTTTATAGCTTAATCCTTTGTATCATTTGTTTAGTCGCAACATAATAATACTCTGGTCTTACCCCTTCTTTTCCACATCATTTTTACATATTTCTTTTTACCAAATCCCTAATGCCATATTATTTTTATATCCAACATCATTTTAACATTCAAACATTTTACAATGTTTTTGGAGGTAGTCTTTAAACTTCTTCCAGTCCTCTTCCACCGATTCTTCTCCCCGGTCTCGGATTCTGCCAGTCATTTCTGCCAATTCCATGTAGCCAATCACTTGCGTCTGCCATTCTTCCAAGGTGGGCAAATCTTGTGTCTTCCAATACTTTGCAATAAGTATTCTTGATGCAGTTGTTGCATACATAAAGAATGTTCTTTGAAGGCATGGGTTTTTAAGGTAGAAAATAAATGTTTTTTTCTTCTTATGGGTCACTGACTGGTATGCTTTGGAGACGGCTGGTTGGGGATGGACGTGTGAGTTGTGCTTTCCTTGCTCATTCCCAGTTTTATGTGGCTTATTCTGATGAGAAACTGGCTGATCTTGGACGATCCAATCAACATTTACGTTGCCCTTTTCCATACGTTTTCAAAGCACATCCCATACATCAGATAACAGCCCTGAAAGGTAGGTCACTAATAGCACCCCAAAGTTAATGATGTGGTTATGATGCTGAAAGTCGTGTACCCTTAGGCAACCTAGTGAGTTATGTGGCTGTTTTCGAGTTTCTTACCCACCTTTCACCATAAGAACCCCAGATGGATTGCAGCAATATTAAAATGCAATATTAAAATTGGTGCAAACAATTTACAAGCATGGGGAGAGAGGAAGCCAATAAGGCAGATGCAGAAGATTCATTTGCATAAATCAGAGTCCAGTCTTGCGGGTCTGGGAAAAAGCAGAGTATATGGAAGAAGTCTGAAGCAACAGGTGGCTGTTTCGAGTATGGCTGAGGAAGGGCATCCTATTATTATTATTATTATTATTATTATTATTATTATTATTATTAATCAACAACAATTCAGCAGAGCGGGGCAACAGCAGAAATGCCTGTATTCAGGTCACTAAATCTTAGAGCTAGACCCACAGAAGATCTCTTGGCACAGTTGGCATCACCATTTTGCCCAAACTGAATTGAGGTGGCACGGGGTGTTCATGGCTTCCAAAGTTGGCAGCCCTGACTATATTATTATTATCAGTGCTTTTTTTTCGGGGGGGGGGACGTTTAGGGGGTACTCTCATTTTCCTACTCATATTGAAATTCTGCCCCTCAATGAGGCCAAACTTAGATTCACAAAATGTTTAGGGGTATGCGTCCCCCTGCGTCCCCCAGAAAAAAGCACTGATGATGATGATGATGATGATTCCCAAGTTTAAAGAGCCCAGTCACTGTGGGGAGGGCAGCCTTAATTATCTGACTGCACTTCCCCAAGAGCCCAGCATCTTCCCATTTGCAGAGAAGGTTGCATTAGTGGAGATAGATATATAAGAGTTGCGACTTGAGCGTAGATGTTTGCTGAACCTTTTCAAAGTTCAGGCGTACCAGGCCTCCTGGAACTCTCTGCCCAAATTACCGTAACAGTCTAGCTCTGGGGACCGAGGGGTTTGGTTTTGGATACTCTTCGATTTATCTGCCTGCTCTGGGTGTGGTGTGTCCTGAGCTAGCATCCTCTCTAGTAATGTCGAAAAGACAACTTGGCAATCAGCAGGAATGCAGAGGCTCCCAAGGGCTCCCCCCTTATGATTTTTAAGAAAAAGGAAAGCAGAAAGGCAAGAAGCCATTTTGCTCTCTTCCCTTCTTTTCCAAGCTCAAGCCAGCATTGCTTTTGCAAATTCTGTTCTGGAAAATGTGTTAACATTCCTGGGCCGCTGACCAGCAGCACCCCTGCTTCCCTCTTGGGTGCTCAAAAGCATGAGGCCTTCAACTTAGTAGGTGGCATGTGTGCATAGCTGTCAACTTACAGATTTGAAAATAAGGGACCAGCAGCCTCAAAAATAAGGGATCAGCAGCCAAAATAAGGGATTTTAGTCAACCAGCAGCCAAATGAAGCCTCAAGTGGTGGTTCCCATAGCGTAGCAACCCGGCAAAGGGGATGCAGCAAGGAAAACCACTGTCACCTCTCCGCTGGGAAGCACTGAGCAAAGGCGAGTTCTCAGGCAATGCAGCCGATTTGATTGGCACAAGGCATGCAAGCTCCACCCCCCAGTCATTCTTAGACTCCTTATTGGGTGAGCAACGCAGCCAAGCAACACAGTTGGAGCCTCCCTCCTCCCTGGCCGGCAGGGAGAGAGGGAGAGGAGCTGCTTCCTTGGAAACCTGGGAAATTTAAGGGACATCATCAATAAGGGACAGCAGTGGGACATGGTGCTGGGATAAGGGACTGTCCCGCCAAATAAGGGACACTTGGCAGCTATGCATGTGTGTGTTTTGTAAGGAAGGCGATATCTGTATGGGAATTCTGTGCTAAGGAAAGCTAAAATTTGTAACTATATTAACCCAGTGCAAATTTAAAATGACACAGTTCTCTCTCCACTCACCCACCCACTTGGTTACTGTTTTGCATGATTTTATTTCCATTTTAATAGCCAAGGGAGAGAGCAAGTAGGTGTGCAATAGGCAGTAGTTCTACCCCTGACCACTGGAATCCGTGCTCTGCCTCTCTGTTTGGCTTCTAAGATTTCAGCAAGCGCTACCCACCAGAAAGTGTTTTACATGTCTTCTCAGCCATGAGGGTGGGAAGCTTGCTTGTATTCATTTTTTTCACAAAATTCTCAGGAAGCTGAATTTCTTGCCTTCTGCACTCCTATGGGATTGTGGCCTGTGCACAGGCCCCCTGCTCACAGTGGAGGTGCAAAGCATGAAAAGTGGAGGCTGAAACGTATTGTTTTATGAACCACCACAAACTTTCCACTAGGCTTCATAAGAGCAGCTGACTGCACAGCCGCTCCCCTAGGGCGAGTAAGAATTTTCTCCAGAAAATGACTAGACATGGAAGCAGACGCAGATTTAGGAAGGGAGTGTGGTTGTTATATCCTTGACATGGCACAAGTCACTGGCTGAGTTACTTATTTTATTCATTAGATTTCTTACCTGGCTTTAGCCATAAGGTCCCAGGACGGGTTGCAGTATAATCATAGATATTTTTAAAAAGTAGAACAGGTACCAATGATAAAGAATAAGCAAAACGGTTCCACAGAACAGAAATAAGGTGGGTGCTAAAAATACACACCTCCCTAGGTAGCTCAGTTGGTTAGAGCGTGGTGCAGATAACGCCAAGGCTGCAGTTTCGATCCCTGTACGAGACAGCTGCATATTCCTGCATCACTGTGAGTTGGACTAGGTGATGATCCTCAGGGTCCCTTCCAACTCTACAATTCTACAATTCCAAGTATCAGGAGCCAGGGTGAAGAGGTGTGTCACTGTGAGCACCTTGAACTGGGTCCAGAAACAAACTGGCAACCAGTTAAGTGTGGGCAGGAGAGCTTGGGGCAGTTTGTGGGCGAGTAACTTGAGTAGACTTATCATTTAGCAAACCTGCTTTGTTCTCCCTTAGTCAAGCTCTGCTTCTGTGTCCAAAATAGAGTCTCAATAGCCTCAAGCGAGGGAGAAGCAGAACAGCCTCTTCCTGTGACTCTGGCAGTATAGCATTTTTAGGCTTACCTCTGAGCATATTTGGCGTTCTTCAGTTGTCCAATGATGATGATGATGATTTAATCTACCCTTCTCGCCAGCCTGCTCCGCCTGATCTCGTGGCCTCTTGAAGCAACATGGTGATTTCCCCCATATCGACCCATATCTATCTTTCTGTCAGCCACCGTGAACTAATGTACACTGATGCTTTTTGTGCTCCCAAGGTCTTCCTAAACTACATGTTTGTTTGACTGCTTCAGAGAAACTGTGGTTTTTAAAAGGATGGTATTTTCTGGCAGGCCCAGGGCTGTTTCCTGTTGCCAATATTTTTAAATAAAATAATAATAATAGATTTTGCATCTCTCTTCAAGTAAAGATGGAAAAGTTTCCATTGACCCATCATTTCTGAAATACCCCCTTCTTCAGTCACAACTCACTGTGAATAAGGATTGAGGATCTTAAATCTAGGGAGGGTCGTCCTCCAGGTAGGGCTGGGGGAGGGCCTCTGCCAGTCAGTGCAGACAATACTGGGCAAGATGGACCCAGTGGTTTCCCCACTTGTTCTTGCAGGGGTTCAAGTTTGTCTTCTAATTTCTCCAGAGATGCCTGTTGTCTTGTGAAGGGTTGTAAGGCAGCAGCAATTTCTGTCCTGTCTTGTCCTCGGTTCATTTATGTTTCTGTTCTGCTTCCACCAAAACCTACGTCATTTGTCTCGCTATGCAAAGATTTACATACAGTGGTACCTCAGGTTAAGTACTTAATTCGTTCTAGAGGTCCGTTCTTAACCTGAAACTGTTCTTAAACTTAGCACCACTTTAGCTAATGTGGCCTCCTGCTGCCGCCGCACCACCGGAGCAAGATTCTGTTCTTATCCTGAAGCAAAGTTCTTAACCCAAGGTACTATTTCTAGGTTAGCGGAGTCTGTAACCTGAAGCGTATGTAACCTGAGGTACCACTGTAATTAATTTTGATGCGTTTAAGTGGAAGGGACATGTCAAAAACTCATGCAGAAAATAAGCATGCAATTACGCAGGGAAACATAAAGCGAAAATCAAGTATGGTCAAAATACATTGAATTTAATGTCAGGTGGGATTGCCGAAGTATTTTTTTTTCTTGCCCCCACCCCCGCAACAGCACATAAACCTGAATGCACCTAAGTTAAATGCACGAAAGTTGCAGGCTTACTGTAACATAAATATTTACCATAATTATTTTACCATACTTATTTTAGTTTGCAGACTAAACTCCCTGCCCCGACAATAGCAAATGCCACTTGTATTTTCTTGCATGATTGCCATTCCTGACCTTGCACAAACATACAAATTGCGGGAATTTCCATTTGCGACGGAATTTCCCAAGATTCCTAATCTTAGGTCAGGGTCAGTGGGTGCTTGCATTACGGAAAGGCCTCCCATTTACTTTCTCATTCTTCCTCAAACTTGATGCCACCTTGCACATTTGTACAGGGGTCAGAGCTCAGTGGCAGAGCAAATCCTTTGCATGCAGAAGCCCTGGCATCTCCAGTTGTTCTTCCATCCTTTCTTTTTTAAAGGATCCAGTAGCAGGGGGATGGAGTGGGAAAACTTTTGCTGGAGCTACTGCCGGTTAGTGAGATCATTAAGCAACCCAAACAATTCTTGTGTGCCCTCAGTATTGGGCAGCTGCAGCAGTGGACTAAATGCCTCTGGCTGAGTGGTAAAGCACCCATGCAGAAGGTTCCAAACTATTGGGCTTCATAGCTTAAAAAAAGGGCCTCGAGTAGCAGATCATGGGAGAGACCGTCCCCTGCCCCAAGAACAACTCACCCGCCTTCCCCAAAGAGCCACTGTCAGTCAGAATAGACAGCACTGGTTTGATTAAATACGAGGGACCTTCAGGTGTCCATGTGCCATTCCCTGTGAAGGAAAATAAGCGTTTGTACTGTTGAACAAATATTGTTGAACGAATCTCCCCTCCAGTAGTTTTGATTTGTGTTAGGCAACTTTCCCCCATGATCCTTCTGGTGACAGCGTTTTCGGTTTCATGCATTTCATGTGTCTTGCTATTCTCCATTTCTTTATTGCTTTTATGGCTCATAACTGGGGGTGTGCAGGCAGATGTAGAAGATGATCATGGCCACAAAAATTAAGGATTGATTACAGTGGTACCTCAGGTTACAAACGCCTCAGGTTACATACGCTTCAGGTTACAGACTCCGCTAACCCAGAAATAGTACCTCGGGTTAAGAACTTTGCTTCAGGATGAGAACAGAAATTATGCAGCGGAGGCACAGCGGCAGGAGGAGGCCCCATTAGCTAAAGTGGTGCTTCAGGTTAAAAACAGTTTCAGGTTAAGAACGGACCTCCGGAATGAATTAAGTACTTAACCCGAGGTACCATTGTACTGAACTTGTCGGGGGGAGGTAAGCCTGTTTCTTGTGCCAAATTTTCATGGGGAGGATGTCAGAATAATAATAATAATAATAATAATAATAATAATAATAATTTATACCCCGCCCATCTGGCTGGGCTTCCCCAGCCACTCTGGGCAGCTTCCAAAAAAAATATATTAAAATACTGTAATACATCAAACATTAAAAGCTTCCCTAAACAGGGCTGCCTTCAGATGTCTTCTAAAAGTCTGGTAGTTGTTATTCTCTTTGACATCTGGTGGGAGGGCATTCCACAGGGCGGGTGCCACTACTGAGAAGCCCCTCTGCCTGGTTCCCTGTAACTTGGCTTCTCGCAGCGAGGGAACCGCCAGAAGGCCCTCGGTGCTGGACCTCAGTGTCTGGGTAGGACGATGGGGGTGGAGACGCTCCTTCAGATATACTGGACCGAGGCCGTATCTTAAAATAATATATGGCTAGGAGTATTTAAGGATAAACTGGGTGCTCAAACACTGTATTGCTTTAAACTGCCCCCTGCCCTCTTCAAACTCTTTTTATTAAGACTCATAGACAAGCCTTCCCCAAGCTGGTGTCCTCCCAGATGCTACAACTCCCACCAGCCCCAGTGTGACCTGCCATCTGGGAAGATGGGAGTTGTAGACCAAAACATATGGAGGGCACCAGGTTGGGAAGGCTGTTGTAAATCATGGGTGGCAGAGGCTGGAAAACGTGTGTGGCACCACCATGGCACTACGCTTGGCTGTGGCGTAGAGTCAGTTCCCATAAGTATGCCTGCCTGCCCCGCTCATTAGACTGCAGTCCAGTTGCATCACGTTCAGGGGTAACATTCCAGAGGCAGCTCATGTTTGCAAAAGTCGCATATACCCCCAAATAACTTAAAAAACAACAACACCTGGCTACTAGCTGGCATGGTGTGGGGGGAGGCCCTCCCCATGTCTCTGCTGCCTTGCCTCACTCCTCCACCAACAGGAGGAGAGAAGAGGGATGGAGGCAAGCAGAGAGAGTTGCAGGCAGAAGAAAAAGGCTGAAATTGATCTGGAACAGAGCTGCAGCCAAGCACCAGCTAAATTTGTATGGAATGCGATTTGAGTGTAGAGAATTGCATTGTGATTCCCTCCAAGGTGGCACTTTTGCATTTGACACACTTCCTATAAATGTTGGTCACCGCTGCCCTAAGTCCTGAAAACATCACCTTGCAGGCAAACGCTGAACCCCAACAACTTCCTAGCAAGCTCACTGAGCCTTTTCCCTCACCTCCTGTGCAGCCTTCGTCTCCTTTGCTTCTTCTGGCGGTGGTGGCACTTGCCTCCCAGCTTTGACTGCCTACAGACCAAACCTACAAGCTCGTGAGCTTCACGTTATCCCCACTTGTTCTCTGACATTGTGTTCTGTTTTATTGCCTTTCCCAACATCTAAACTTGGCATTCATTGAGATGTTCGGTATTGACTGAGATGCGGCTTGTATGTAGGTTTTGCTTGAAAC
Organism: Podarcis erhardii; assembly: GCF_964252035.2. Taxonomy (NCBI): domain Eukaryota; kingdom Metazoa; phylum Chordata; class Lepidosauria; order Squamata; family Lacertidae; genus Podarcis; species Podarcis erhardii. Next base: position 46,367,585 of record NC_138503.1, on the reverse strand, counting down.
AAGAGATGTTTGGAAAGCCCCTGGCTGGTTATTATATCACATGCAAGGTGAAATGAGGCACCATAAAATATATACTGAGCTTGTCGCTTCCTCTTAGATAAGAATTAGCTGTGACTTCATCCTAAATGAGGAAGGCTTTTGTGCAATTCAGAACCGAGCACTGCCGTGCACAAGGACAAAAATTCCCTCCTGCATCTCTTTTTGTTGCTTTCTGGGTCAGCCACACCAGCTGTAGATGAGCGTTTTGCACTTTTGCAGAACTGTGAAACCAGGCAAAGTGTGGTTCCTTTGAAAATCTCTTGGAAATTTAATCCATTTCTGAATATGTAAAGTGAAGTAGTAAGGAAGTATTTAATTGCAACTCTCTGATTCCTCTTCCTCTCCCCCACCCTACCCAATTATGTGGTCTTTCAAAGCTCCTTTCCTCAGCCCATTTGTCGTGAGTCCTGGGATTCAGACCATACCCCAAAACAAATACATATTTTCTTAAGAAAAAGAACAAGCGCCACTGTCTTTAACTGCACCGCAGAGTTTATTCCAATCTGGGATAGTTTAGAGTCTGGGTTGGCTTTCGTAAACCACCAGGCGCCATTGAGCATATCCTCTGAGTTAATACCTCTACAATGGTTTTGGCTTTTTTTATAAAAAGAAGAAGAAAGAAAGCATTTTTTTGCAAGTTGTTGATATATGAATAAACAATGCCTTAATAGGGAGCAGATTCGCCAGTGTCTGCCTAGTCCACAACCCTGGAGCCATGACACTTCATTGTAAAGAATTCCTGGATGGGATTGGGCAGGATTCGGAGAACCAGGGAAGCACTTCTTGTGATCTCTGAACAATCATATTCTGTGCAACACCAAACACGTGGTGTGGGTCTGGATCTCTGAAATGATTGGTTTTCTCATGGTTTTTATCTAAAAACATCTGCCGTGAAACCTTTCATGTGAAGTCACTGGAGCAGAATGGAGTGACCTTCTTGATCATGCTTTAGCATCTCGCCATGCTCAGTTCGTGCTTGCAGGTTTGGCATTTACCAACTTGTAAAGCCCTGCTTTACTTTTAGCTATGCATACTTAAGAATGTGAGAGCCTCTTGGATCAGGTCAAAGACCCACCTAGCATCCTGCTCTCACGGGGGACAGCCATTGCCTCTGGGAAGCCCAGGAGCAGAATCTGAGCTTAATAGCACTCTCCCCAATCCCCCCCATTGATAGTTTTATCCTCCGTGAAGAGGTACTTTCTTTTGTCTGTCCCGATTCTTCCAGCATTCAGCAGGTATCCATGAGATCTAGAGTTCTATGAGAGGGAGAAGAGCCTTTCTCACTGCACTTTTCTCCATACCATGCATAGTAAGAAAACACCTTCTCCTAATTTGAATCAAAGTGCTCTTAAGAAGGACCTAAAACTTGTTCCTGGCTCTATTGCCTTGGCCACTGGCATGACGAGGGCATGTCAAAGGATGGCCACATTGGCTGCAGCTGAAAGATTTTTTCTGTCTAATGAAGACTTAGCAAAGCTTGAACGTATGTATTCTGCAAGATAGCGCTGGGGCTAAGTGGGAAGTGAAGGGTCAAAATAATCTATTGTATAAGGTAGCTTCCTATGTGCTTATGTGTGTGTGTTTTAAAACCCAAAGTGGCATCACACTAACACAAGTGGTTGAATTGACTGGCTGAAGATATCTTGCTGGCTGTGACGACAAATCTAATCTTCCACCCGCTTGTTCATTTCCGTGTGGCGTTTGTAGAATGCTTTGCAGGAAGTAGATTGTGTCCGTTGGTCCCACCTCTCCACCTCTTCCATTCTGCCAACCCCAGTTGCTATCATTATTGCTACTAATGAATGTAGTGCTTTGCAAACTGCAAGGGGGCAGGTCCCTGCTGCAAGGAGCTGGCAATCTAAACGCTGCTCAACTCTGTCGCTTATGTTAATGGCTCCAGGAAGGGGGGGGGGGAGTGTGATGGCAGTAAACCAACAGACTCCTGCTGCTCCTCACTACCTCCCGGTGGTCCCTGAAAGAGCTGGTGTTCTCAATTCCTTGAAGTATTCAAAAGCTAGCGGAGCAAGGACTGCCCTACAGTTCATGCCCATGTTGCTGGCAGGGCATCTGCATCTCAGTCTACAAAGGACGGAGGATATCCCTTGGCGCAGATTCCTCGTAGAGCACCTGTAAGCTATGGAGGAAGTGGAGACTGAGTCACAAGTCTGGATGAGGCGAGATGTGCTCCTCTTCTCACCACCCACCCCCTCTTATGAAAATAGCAACTTGGCATGCTTTGTAGAAGCCTTCTCTGACCTGCTGCCCTCCAGATGTTCGGAACTATAACTCCCATAAGCCCCAGCCAGTGCAGTCTTGCCCATGTGCTTTTCAGGCATGTGTTCATAGTCCTATGACCTACAAACATGTTTAAAAAGCAGCAGCAGCAGCTGACATTCCCAGGAACCTGAGTCCTATACCCTGCTGTTCTCTGGAATCAAAAGAGTTGCACAAGCTCGGTCATCTCATCATATTTCCTGGTCATTTTGGCTCCGGGCAGCTAATCATTGTTAAGCTACTCCTGTGTCATTCCTTTGGGACTCTTCAGGGGGTTCAGCAAGCTGCATTCAGCAGGATATGCCTGTAACTTACCTGAATGCACAACACTGCCTTGTAGGGAGGCAAATCACTTTTTATTGTATTTAGCCATAAGCAAGGGGCAGGCTAGGGGCTGAATGTGGCCCTGCAAGGCTCTCTCCCCGGGCCATGCCCCTTCCTGGCCCTGCTGCATGCTCCCCTGGACTGTGTTTGCCTGTGGGAATGCATCCTTTAATTGTGATAATGCCTCTTCCTTACCTGGATGGAGGACAGAGAGGGCCTGTGTGTGTTTTCTATGGCTGGAATGCAGTCCACAGTGCAAGAACCGCTTCTGTTGCTGCACTCACCTTTGCATCTAGTTGCACCCTCTTTGGTCTTCAGCCCCACTCACCACTGGCATGCAGCTCCCAGAAGTCTGCCCATAAGGGAATGTGACCCTTGGTCTTAACAATGTTCCCCTTCCTCTGCTGTAGGTCCCCAGTGGGTGCTGGTGCCTATTGGGACTGGGAAGTGGGAGCCCAACAGTAGGTGGCGCCAGAGCTGATGGCAGACAAAGCCAGCTCATTCTAGTTCTGCCCCCATCCTCCTCCTCCCTGCTAAGTTCTATATACATGGGTATGAAAGAGGAGGAAGCTGGCAGGCGGGGACTTGCTAAGGATGATGGGGCAGTGCCCCATTTGCCTGAATGGAATAGCCAGCACCTGCATAGGCTATTTTGGTGAAACACTGGTCCTAGTGAATGCTGGAAGTCACTAGGGGTGCCAGTGAAGCAAAACATTATCTTACACCAAGTCCAGACTCTCGGTCTATTCATCCCAGTTTCTACAGGGTCGCAGGCAGAGGGAGGCCACGTTTTCCATCACCAGCTGCTCCCCATCCTTTTCAACCTGAGATGCTTCCCTGAATGGAATCTGGGGCCTTCATGCAGAGCTCTGAGCTGCCGAGATATTCAGAGTGCATTTTGGGAGCTCCCACAACTAGCCACAGTTGGGAGGCACAATGCAGGGTTGGAAACTGAACAGGTGTCAATTTGGGACTCCAGCAGAGCACTGGACGAAGAAGAAGAAGAAGAAGAAGAAGAAGAAGAAGAAGAAGAAGAAGAAGAAGAGTAGTTTGGACTTGATATCCCACCTTTCACTCCTCATAAGGAGTCTCAAAGTGGCTAACAATCTCCTTTTCCCTTCGTCCCCCACAACAAACACCTTGTGAGGTGAGTGAGGCTGAGAGACTTCAGAGAAGTGTGACTAGCCCAAGGCCACCCAGCAGCTGCATGTGGAGGAGCCGGGAAGCTAGCCCAGTTCACCAGATTACGAGTCCACTGCTCTTAGCAACTACACCACACTGGTTGCTTTCATATCCCATAGCCCCACCCAAGGAGCTGAGTTGGAATATATAGTTCTCCCATTTCATAAAGTGAAATGCGCTTTGTAAAAATAAATTTCCTTCATTCCCCGCCCCTAGCCCCCGTTCAGTGTTAAGTGGCAGGGATGGCACTGTTTCTTAAAGGACCACCTCTCATCTTTTTAAAAAAGGAAAAGGAAGAAGGTCATGTTGCTAAAAGGATGCGCCTCAAGTGTACACCTAAAGAAACATAAAAGTGTGAATGCAGCTTACATCTCTTTCCACACACGATTGACTGGTGTCCCCTGCCAAGGACATACTGGTGGGTGAGCCAGGCTTTACTGCTGTGTAATGTGTGGAATGGATTTAAATGTGGCAGCCACTGAGGTTTCACAGCTAGGCTGCCCAACTCCAACCTTTGGGCATTCCTCCAACCTTTGGGCATTCCTCCTGTTTGCTTGTACCTCTTCCTGGTTGGTAGGCTCAGGGATGAATGAGCAGCTTTCGTACCCAAGAGTGGGAGCTTCCACTTGCTTCAATTGAAGGCTGTAGTTTGGGAAAGAACCAGGCAGCTCCAGAGTCTTTTCAAGCTCTGCTCAAGGGAATCCTGGAATTCCTTGGAAATTTTCTCATGTCAATCTGCATAATGGGTTCTTTCGGCGCTGTTTCCATTTATCACTCTTCATTTTCCTGTTTAACGGGATCAACAAGTTTGTTCGAGGAAAATAAAATGGGGAGTCACAAACTTAAATAAGCTACAAATACTGTTTATTCAGGCATTTGATGACTGAAGGACACTGTTCCTGGCAACCCTGAGATCACTGGCTCAGAGAATGATTCTAACTGCTTTTAGAATGCTTTTTAAAAGTGTTTTGTGATTAAAGCATTAGCCCCTCGCCTGCCTGGGCTCCTCTGGGAGGAAGGGCAGGATATCAGTTGAATAAACAAGAAATAAATGAAATTACTTTGAAATCCAATAAATCTGTGGCACCCTTTCCCTTTCTCAGCAAGGGGAGGGGGGTTTCTGCTGATCCAGACATCCCTCTTTGCTTTTGTGGAGGAGGTTAAGAAGGCAGAACAATAGCTTGAAGTGCCACAGGGAATGGGATTTACAATATCTGTGGCTTTGCTTCTGTGGAGGAAGGGAACTGTAGCACAGTGGATAGGAGAATCATAGAATAGAATCATAGAGTTGGAAGAGACCACAAGGGCCATCGAGTCCAACCCCCCGCCAAGCAGGAAACACCATCAGAGCACTCCTGACATATGGTTGTCAAGCCTCTGCTTAAAGACCTCCAAAGAAGGAGACTCCACCACACTCCTTGGCAGCAAATTCCACTGTCGAACAGCTCTTACTTGTCAGGAAGTTCTTCCTAATGTTTAGGTGGAATCTTTTTTCTTGTAGTTTGGAACCATTGCTCCGTGTCCACTTCTCTGGAGCAGCAGAAAACAACCTTTCTCCCTCCTCTATGTGGCATCCTTTTATATATTTGAACATGGCTATCATATCACCCCTTAACCTCCTCTTCTCCAGGCTAAACATGCCCAGCTCCCTTAGCCGTTCCTCATAAGGCATCGTTTCCAGGCCTTTGACCATTTTGGTTGCCCTCCTCTGGACACGTTCCAGTTTGTCAGTGTCCTCCTTGAACTGTGGTGCCCAGAACTGGACACAGTACTCCAGGTGAGGTCTGACCAGAGCAGAATACAGTGGCACTATTACTTCCCAAAGCAGAGAGCATCTGCTTTGCATGCAGGTGTCCGTTCAACCCCCAGCATCTCCAGGTAGGGCTGGTGAAGATTCCCTGCCTGAAGCTCTGGAGAAATGGTCCAGCTCAGGGTCGGGTAGCTCCCTGTTATCCTCTCAGTTCATGAGGGCTAAGGAGCATTGTGTTTCATGAACTAGTCTACCCTGCAGGGCTAGTGAGAGCACTTTGGAGATAAGAGACGGGAAGCACAAGTGAATGGGGTATGTCTCCGTCTTCTGCAAAATGTAGAGGGTTCCGTGTCAGATGGTGATACGGAAAGGTTTTTCCTGGAGGGAGAAAAACCCCCGATTTACTAAATCAGTGTTGTGAGCTTTCAGCCTTTTCTCTGCGAAAACCATTGTTTCCCTGTTTCTTTAGTATATTAGATTCATTTCATGGAGGAAGAGGAGAGATCTCTCCACATTTGTTAATTGTGACTTCTGTGTAGAACCTCCAGGTTCAGTCTGCCTCTTGGCTACCAGTTGCTGGAGAGCAATGGCAGGAGAGGTCTGTTAGCTTCAAGCCCTTCCTAGAGGCACCTGGTTGGCCAGTACAGGCAACAGGGTGCTGGAACTTTTTGTTCTGCTCAAGCTGCAGGGCTCCTGAATGAAACCTTCATGTCCAGTGGGTGCTTACAACAGGGGGTATTCTCTTTCCTTCCCTGTCCTGCTTTCTGGCTTCCTAGAGGCCTTTGGTTATCCACTGCAGGGAGCAGGATGATGACACTAGATGGACCACTGGGCTCTTCAGATGTATCCCTTAATTTACCTAACAAAGCACTGAACCTCATGCAACATTTCATGGCTTTCTCTTGTTCCTGTTGGCCAGTGTAGCTTAGTTTTTCTCATTCCAGCTGATGGCATCTGTCCACAACACGTCCATTGTCCCTATCCTTCTGTGAGGAAGTGCTTTTGCATTTCTGGCCAGCTTCCCTCTGTGTAAACTCTTGCTTTCCCTCCCTTGCAGGTTTTGCCGTAGCCCAGTGCATCAACCAGCACAACCCCTCGCCGCTTTCATCTCCATCCCCTTCGTCCAGCGGAAGCACCGGGCGCTGTGATTCTGCCACCAGCTCTACATCGATTCCTTCCATGGTCCAGAGCCCGTCAGGTATTGAAGCCTCTTGCTCTTAGCTCCTGTAGGCTGTTTTATAGACTCTGCAGGGTTTTTAAAGAGACTTCCTAATCTTAATATTTTATCTCCTGTTCATTAAACTTGTTTTGGAAAGGGCACCCGGGGTGGGGGTTTCAAGTGAGTCTATACAAAACTGGGGGACAAATTATTCGAGATTTTGTTTTTCCCAGTTATGGCTTCAGTCCTGCAAGTCAGGCAGGTGGGTGAGCTCGGCAGACCATTCCGCATCACTCTCTTGGTTCAAATTCTATGAGAGAACAATATTGCTTGCTGCAGGATCCTGTGTTAAAACGCTTTGTGCTAATGCTTAACTTCTTCGCCTGCTGGAGCTCAGACCATTCCAGAATCCACACTCCCCGACTGAAAATCCTATTCCTACAATCCCAGATAACTTAAGATCTGGCACGGCTGCTCAGCAGTAAGACAAAGGCGCTCTGCACATGCTTAAAGGCACTGTGTGTCATTTCACACATTCCTCAGCACTGAGAACAAGTTGGACTCCTGGTTCAAATTTAAGTCAAATTTGAATTTCAAATTTAATAATAAGCTCTCCAAAAAAAATATATCAAGTGATCTCTCTGTCCTTTGGCACTTGTGTTTATATCCTGGTTCTTTATTTCCATTGAAATGATCTGACTGCTTAATCTAAATGTGTGTGAGAAAACTAAATTTCAAGGTCATCTTTTAAGGAACGTTCATGGTGCCAAACAAGATGCCCACCCTAGATGTAGTTCAGGGATGGAGAACCTACAACCCTCCAAATGATGTTGAACTGCAGCTCCCATCATCCCTGACCATTGTTCATGTTGGCTGGAACATAAATACCTTGTGGTGGGGGACAGGTTCCCCATCCTTGCTTTTTAAGGAATTGGGTGTTGTTGGCTACCAGGAACAACTGCAAAATATTGCTTCATTCCTCATATCTGGTAACCTTTGCATTTTGTGTATGTAGTTTTAACAGCCTGATCCTGCTGTATAAATTTTGAATTGTACTCTCCTCCTTTTTCCTTCTCTTCCCCTCCCACGAGTAACTTATTTTGCAGGGATGCTTTTTTTTTTTTTTTTTTTGCAGAAAACCTCCACAGGCAACTTGTCTGTGCCATAGTGACCTTAAACTCAGCACACCTGTATTTCATGGCTATCATAAACTCTGGAAATGTACAGGCTTGTTAAAAGCAAATGCTGGCCTGCCTTCATACAAATGCATTTGCTGACAGGCTATTGATCTTCTGTAGAGTTTTCCAAGGAAGAAGAATGAGGTGATTGTGTGTGTTTTTTCCAGCCCTAGATACTTTTGCCTTTGTGCAGAAGTTCCTCCTCCCACCCCAGCTTTATTTTCCCCACCCACACTTGATAGACGGCACTGACTTGGACTGCCGGTGGGGTGTTTGCTCCACCACATGTTTAGCCTAGTTGTGTGGGTCTGAATTAAATTAAAGCCCCAAAATGGGAGTGGAGTCAGCTGTTCCTTGTTAAAATCTATTTCCAGCAATTACTGGCAGCTCTGTGTGACATTAGCAGTCTTTAAACACGCGGCTAACAGTTTAAATCCTAAAAAGCGGAGTAGGTGTAGTATCATTGGGAAATGAAAGCTCTGCCTTCTGAGGGAGGGTTTTATTAAAGAACTTGTATTCCTTGGAAAGCCACACACTTCATGACGAGGAGTTAACTTTCCAAGCTGGGCCCTTGCCGTGATGGATATGAGTTGCTCAGACAATCAACCTGTTTCTTCTTCTTCTTGGTTCGAGGTCACAAATACTGATCCGCAGTATCTATCTAGTGTCTCTCCGCCCCTTGGCTGCATCGTAGCAACTTTCATCCCGACTATATTTTATTTCATTATGTCAGGATTTTTTTATTAACATGTTATCTGTTCCACTGAGAAGCAAGGGGCCTTATTTGTAGAGTGTGGCCACACCTCCATAGTTTCACTTTAAAATGTGAAATATGGTTCTGCTCTAATCACCTGGAACCTAAACTGATGCTGAAGGCAGCAATGCACCCTTTAATATTACAAAACCTGGTTGAAAGTAGACTGCTGTATTAGAGAGGGGGAATAAAACCCACGGAGCTGAGAAGCACGGTTTGTGCTATGAAATTAAGGCTGTTACAGTTCTACTTTATCAATGCTTTGATTTATTTTAGGAACAAAGGTTTTTCTACTCCAGAAGTAATTGTTTCTTATTTATTTCTTTATACAAATATTTATCTACTGCTATTCATAACAATTGAAACTTTTAAATAACACATAAAGCAATATGATAGAGAATATTTAAAAGTTACAGTCAAAAATCAGCTAACCATTGTGGAAAGATGCATTCTTCATTGGCTGCATAATAAGCATGTAAGGTTTTCAGCAGGTGTTTAAAAGCTGAAACAGAAGGCAGACTAAGGACTCCATTTCTTGTTGTCATTAAATGAGCCTTGCCAACTCTGGAAGCAACCAGAGATGTTAGCTAACTTTAGAAGCTTTTGTCTTGGGAAGTGAGGAAAGTCCCTTCTCAGTGCAAGGATGCCAGCTGCAAACCTTAAACAGGTGTGTGTGTTTTTACGAGCACTTTCATTCAGATCAAAGCACGTTCCCCAAACTACTTTTGCCATCAACGCATTTCACAATCTGGGAGCCGCTGTGCAGTCCCTTGGTTGCTAAATTAGTGAAATGGCTTTGTCTGTGGGTTAAGCAATCCTTCCTCCCCCTTGTCCGCAGCACTGTCATTGACTGTGCCTCATGCAAAAGGCACAGATGAGATAAAGCTTTCGCGTTACTTCTGACGGCAGTCGGGAGCTTGCCCAACTCATTAAATAAGCAGCCTGCAGTAATTCTGACGGGTTCTTACGTCATCCCAAAGCTTACTAAGAGCTCTTCTACACTAAATTTGACCCCTCACCTTTCCACCTTTCACCGGAAGCATTGTCCTCCAGAATCCTCCCAGCTCATCCTGCGCAATAGACGCCAAAGAACTGTTGCTAAAATGTTCAAATTAGTTGCATTCTTTGTTTCATCAGTACAGCAATATCTTCCTGCCTTTCTGCCTTCATGCCTTCCTTCCTTTGACCTTTTGGGGTAACATGCTGTAAGTGTTATCCATAGCTTGCATCCATGATTCAGATAAGGAGCTCAGGAAAGGGCCAGGGCGCTGTTTTTCCTTCTTCTTTTAGGGTGAAAAGTCGGTGTTTTAGGAACTTCACAGGGCATTTTACACACACACACACACACACACACACACACGCTTTAAAATGCATGTGGTTTTCTTCTAAGCTTCTTGTCTGTTTAAAAGGGACAGCACAGTGGAAGGCTGAGAGAGTTGTACAATGTCATGTTTGGGGTGTTGTCTGAAACTTCACCTTTCTGCCCTCGTCTGGATTGCCCAGGGCAGGCAGGTCGCCTGTCTTGCTTCTGAGCCCCGCAGCTTCTGAACAATGCAGTCCCTAGGGTAGTGATTCTCAAACTCCCCCCCCCCCCCGAGCCACACTTTCAGAATAAAAACTTGCTTGCACCAGACTGATTTTTTTATTTATAAGGAATACATCGGAAAATGAAAAGAAACAACTCCTAGCAGTGCTTGATTTATAACACAGAACACAACTACTTTATAGTATGATCGTGGGACATCCATAAAGTTTAAAACAATGCAGCTACAGAAGAACATGGATCATTCCCAAAATATAATTATAAATGGGCCTCTTACATATGTACCTTAAGTATGCATATAAACTCAGTGAGATGTATGAGCTCGCTTTTGCTGGGTAATGTCGTTTATATTAGGTTTAATTTGAGACAAACAAGCTCTCATCTCCTCATCAACACAAAGAAGCCTGTCTCTTCTCTGACCTTTCATATTGAAAAACCCTGTTCACAACAGCATGTCTTGGAGAACTGCAGGAAGAATGTTTCTGGTTGTATATCCAAATTATTTGGATACCATACCATACTGCACTGAAATGTTTAAATGTTTCTTTGATCGCCCTTGAATCTTCCTGCCACACTCTTTGAGAACCTCTGCCCCGGGGCACGTGAGATGAGAATTCTGGACTGAAAAAGGCACAGAGGGAGAGGATCATATTAGAGCTCTGCTGAAAATTTCTCAGCCGTGAGAAAAGAAATTGCACTGCAAAACATGTCAAAGGGGAGATAAAGAAATTGGTGAAATTCTGAAGGGTGTGTGTGCCTGGTTTATATCACGCTCGCCTGCCTTTTGAGGCGGCTGAAGGGTGCTTGAGAGTGCCTTTTCTTACCTCCATCTCACTGAGTGGTCTCTGCTCCTGGAGAATATTGCCAGAAGGAAACTCCTTCCACAATACTTTTTTCAGGCAGCCTGGGGAGGTGGCAGAGTGTTGGAAAAATGTTTCCTGGAAAGGGGGAAAAAAAGAAACACGCCACCCTCTGCCACCTTGCTGCAACATAGTAAGCTCAAATCCCAGCACCCACCGAAATTCTGAAGTGTCCTGAGAATGAAGACTTGAAAAAAAGATTGTCTAGGCTTTAGGCTGTTATTAATTTATTAGTTGTTGTTTTTAATCTACAATTTACCATATGGTCCCAGGGTGAGTTTTATAAAGTTTGTATACTGCTGGTTTTAACTGCTCTCCACAATACGCATAGTGTTGTTTTAATGTGATATTATTGTGAGCTGACTTAGGCTGCCTTTGGAGAGGAGAGACAGGCAATAAATTTGGGGGGAAAGATAATTTTAAACAATCGTATCTACTTAGATCCCCTCCCATGTTGTTTCTGGTTGAGACAAACCATCATCTTGATCATTATTGCCTATTATTAATATTGTTGTGATTTCATTTCTTTTTCTAGTCCACCCCAGGATAGTTAACAATAAAATGCAACGTTAAAACCACAGTGTGGATAGATGACCCTCGGATAGATGACAATTCCTTGAACCTATTATATAATAAGATATGCAATTCAGCAGTAGACTGCCTTGTAGCCCACTGGTAGAGCACCTGCCTTTTACGCCAGAGGTCTCAGGTTCCATCTGTGGCATCTCCTGGCAGCACTAGGAAAAACCCCGTCTGAAACCCTGGAGGGTTGCTGCCAGTCAGTGTAGACAGTACTGATCTAGATGGACCAATGGGTCTGACTTTGGTATAAAGCAATGTTCTATGTTCTGATACGCTGCAAAAGCTGGAGAAAGTAAGTATTAAGCTGGCCCCTGAATGAGAATAATGTGCTGGGCAATCTGATCACAACCACGAGGGAGTTCCCTAGCCACGGTGCTGCCACAAAGAAGGCCCTGCTTCACCTACTCCCCTACCAGAGTCCCATTCACCAAGGGCACCACAAACAAGGGCCTCACTGGCAAAACTTGCAGCCCAGGCATGCTGTGAGAGAGGCAGTCATTCAGCAATTTGGATTCCGCCAGCGCCTTGAATAGGACCCAGTCACTGACAGCCAGCACAGTGCTTCCAGGATTGCTGTAATGAGATCCCACCTTACTTCCCCTAAACCACCAACAGGCAGCAGTGCTCTGCACCGGCTGCAGCTTCCAGGCCGCCTTCAAGGGAAAAGCCCTCTGTAGAGTTCATTGCAGTAGTCAAGCCAGGCGGGGCTTATCAGAGCACAGACAACTGTAGGTGGGTCATTCCCATCCAAGAAAGTAAAGTTTAGTCAGTGGGTATCAGAATGTGCTCGGGTCCTTGTTGCGAGTTTCGCGTAGGCATCTGGCTGGCCACACTGAGAGCAGGATTAGATGAGCCATTGACCTGATCCGGGCGAGCTCTTCTTAACGTTCTTATGATGACTGTCACCGCTATTGGCACTTTATCTCTGTATACGTAATACGCTACTGAGTCTCCCAAGTGCTAGACAGACACTTTAGGCGTGTGGGGCTGCCATATTGCAGTCTGCCATTGCCGGTCTCCCTCGGCTTACGGAAGAGTTTCTAGTGTGGTTGGGAAAGGCTGCTGCTGCTTAGAACACACAAATTGACTCCTCTCCCATGTCCTGTGTTGTTCTTCGAGTCTGAGCTCCAACCCTCTCTAGGAAACACATTCCGTCGACACGACCCTGGATCTTCCATCATGGCTGAATCCCACACATGACGATGTTTGTTGCACCTGCTGTTCTGTCTTGCTCTTTGTTCCACTGAAATGATGTTTTTCCAGAAATCTTCTGTGTTTGCAAAATTCCGTGGTGTTCTGTCTGTCTTCCCTCCCCGTTTTTTTTTTTAATTGCTTCCCATTGGATCTTCTTTTTTTCTTCTTTTTTTTAAAGAAAAAAAATGTGCTGCACTTAGCTTTGACTGTAATCCAAGTGCTGTATTTTACAGGCTTCCTTTCTCGAAAGGGTAGATTTATCTGACATCCTAATTTATCGCTCGCTCTGGGGGAGACGAAGCATCCTCCGGCAATTTATTACCATTAAGTGGGATGGAATATTGCTAACCCACGAGAAATCTGTAAAAAATTGCTCTTGCCTCTTTTTTAAGTGGGTCGTTGAGGTCCCCCCCCCCACCCTTCCCCATCGTTTTGAACCCGAAAGCATTCCTGTTTCCTTCCCTGGCGCTTAGCCGCTGTCATCGCCTGGCAATCCTAAGTCGAGCCAACCTGAACACGTGGCTTTCTTGAGGACGGTTTGTGTACTCGGTAACGGGCGGACCTCTTCTCGGCCTCTCGAGGCTTCCGAAGAGAGCGAGACCGCAGGATGCCAGCTGTTTGTGAGCATGTTTGTGTGATGGTCGTTTTGATGTTTACTCTTAATACAGCCTCCCTGCAACCCCCTGGGGTACCTCCTGATCTTTTGGACCACAAATCCTTGTGGCCCGAAACCTCTGGAGGACACCTGGTTGGGGAAGGCTGCTATAACATGTCTTCTTCCTTCCCGTCTCTGTGAGTCCCCACCCCATGCCCTTTCCCCACCCACCCAATTGTTAATGGCTTCATGTGATCTATTGCTGTGTTTTCCTCTAGTTAGGCCTGGCAGGAAAGGACGGCGGCGGGTCTTCAGTCTCTCGGAGGCTGACAGTCACGGTGGACACTGGGTTTAGGCCTTCCGGCAGCAGCTGCAGCAGCATCAGTCCTTGCAAAATCCCTTCAGGCAGGTTTCTCCTTGGATGTGTATGTGGTGTATGGCTCCCCTTCTCACTCCCCTCGTCCTCCCCGAAAAAGAGATTACCCGGCCAAGGGAGCGTTGCTGCGATCCTCTTCCACACATGCAGAAACAGCCAGCTGCTGTTCACAGTGCAGTATTTCACATCCAGGGTGCGTAGAGGCCTTTTCCACCCTTCCTGGCTAATTCCCTTGAAAGGGAGCACCTTGGTTGTTCAGCCTAGCTTCACCCCACAGCCACCCCCTTGCTTGCTTTCTTCCTTGAAACAAAGAGCAGCTCCTCCCACTGGGTTGCGTCCACCGGAAAAGGTGGTCACAAGGTTCAAGATGCCAGACTCCTGTATCTTTTGGCTCTTGGGTAGCATAAGGCTCTTACCTGGCACCTGAGCTGTTGGCGGCTTAGCGTTCGGCAACTGGGAACTCACCTGACAGCAGGTGATCAAGGGATGCAGGTGGGAGCATTTCTGCCCCCCTGCCGTAGCTTCAAGCATCAGTTCAGATAGGTGAGAATGAACCCCGGTTCTCAAAACCTTTCAGCAGGAATTGGTTCAGGCAAGCTGTGTTCACAGCATGACGGAATTGGAGTTTTGTGTTTCCTTTCAGTTTTTTTAAAATGTGTAAAGTTTGTCTTGCCGCTTTCTCTGTATGTTGGATGTTTTTTGGCTCCCTTTCTTACAATATTGTTTTCCACCTGCTTTTATTTGCAGCCATTGTCCTTCGAGGCCATGATCAGTTTGCTTCTGTATATTTTGAGATCTGCCTTTTCCTTGCAAAGCGGGGAGCTTCCTTAGGTTCTCATGAGAATTTGAGGCACCCCCTCCATTTCCCCAGATCATTGAATGCCTGTCTCAGGGCATGGGGAAACCATGGCCCTCCTGAAGTTGCTAGACTACAACTCCCTTCACCCCTGACCATTGGCCACATTGACTGGAACTGAGTCCAGCAACATCTGAAGGGCTACAGCTTTCCTATCCCACTCCAAACTCTTTAATTTGTCTAGTGCATCTTGCCATTCAGGTGCTGTTTCCAAACACTGATGGCAGTGGCAGGGACTTCATTTATTTACCTTTCAGGGGCATTTCTCTTTACACCAAAGTCAAAGCAAGTAAGGACAAGCATTTCAGGACAGAAAAGTACTTTCCTCACAAACATTCAGGCATAGAAATTAACCCAAAAGTTCTCCCTTTCCATTCTGACTTGATTTTCTCCACCCCATGCCTCTTCTTTATGCTTTGGGTGGATGAAGACAGATAGGAAGCCTCCTTCTGCATGCATTTTTGACATGTGAAGACTGACAGTGAGCCACACACATCTTGCAAATCTCCATCAGGCCACTTGCAGACCTTGCATGGCCGTGAAAAGCTAGATGTCCCTTGGATTATGCCACCCGCCACCATCAGTCCTACTTTGCAACAGAGCTCGTCCAATTCTATCCCATAATTCTAGGGAAGAAGGCTGGTGTGACTATATAGCCTGCTGCATTGAGGAATGACAGCCAAAGATTCCCCGGCCTTCATCTTCGGCTCTCTTTGAATTGCGGCAATTTGAAGGGTGAATTTTACTTTACAGGGAAAGCTTCAGTCGATAGCATTGATCAGTCAATTAATCCTCATAGCCCAACTGAGAAGTGCTATAGAGATTGTGCTCATTAATTACTCAATGTCTCTCGGCTTGCCGGCATATCGGACAGCAGAGACTAGCATGGTCCCAGCGGGTACAGATTCCAGTAGTGCAAAAGAAAGAAACCTGTCAAAGCTGTCTCAGCAGTAACCCATCTTCTCCAGCTCCCCCCCCCCAAACAACCTGGTCCCCTCCAGTTTAGATTGGATCACTCCCCACATCATACCTGACCATTGGCCATTCTGTAGCTAATGGGAATTGTCAGCCAACAAAACCTGGATGGCACCAGTTTCAGGAAGGCTGATCCACACCCAACACTGAACTGTGCAGGGTGATTTTTAAGAGACTATTGGCTGAGGTACACGTTCTTACACAAGCCCTTGGGCAAGAAGCTAGAAAAGACCTCTTTGCTTCTCATACACATTCTGTGATGTCCTTGCCTATCCTAAGGTCTATAGTGCAGCCGGGAGTTGTGCCCAGAATCTCTTGTAATATTATAGGTGATCCTGGGGCACAGGATCCTAGAATCATAGAATCATAGAGTTGGAAGAGACCTCAAGGGCCATTGAGTCCAACTCCCTGCCAAGCAGGAAACACCATCAGAGCACTCCTGACATATGGCTGTCAAGCCTCTGCTTAAAGACCTCCAAAGAAGGAGACTCCACCACACTCCTTGGCAGCAAATTCCTGGGGCCCTTTCTTCCCGTGCTGCTTCATTGCAGGCCCTAAATGTTTTATTATTATTCATTTATTCATTGTTACATTTCTGCCCCACATTTACTCCAATCTCCCCATTTTATCCCCACAACACTGCTTTAAGGCTGTGAGACTGTGACTGGCTCGAGGTCACCCAGTGAGCTTCATGGCTGAGTAGGGATTTCAACCCTGGTCTCCTGGGTCCTAGTCTGACTTTCTAATCCCTGTGCCACAGATGAACTTGCTTATACAGTCTGGACAGTCCAGGCATGAAGGAAACAGATAATAATAATAATAATAATAATAATAATAATAATAATAATATACCCTGCCTATCTGACTAGGTTGCCCCAACCACTCTGGGCAGCTCCCAACAAATATAAAAACACAGTAAGACATTAAAAACTTCCCTATACAGCATTGCCTTCAGATGTCTTCTAAAGATTGTATAGTTACAGTGGTACCTTGGTTTTCGAACATAATCTGTTCTGGAAGACCGTTCAACTTCCAAAACGTTCAAAAACCAAGGTGCAAAGGACGGCCTGCAATTTCAGTGGAGAAAATGGGGGGGGGGAGGACTCAGCGGAAGCCGTTCGTCTTCTGAGGCCCATTTGAAAACAGAAGCAATTACTTCCAGGTTTTCGGCATTCGAAAACCAAAACGTTCAGCTTCCAAGATATTTGTAAACCGAGGTACCACTGTACTTGTTTCCTTGACATCTGACAGGAGGGCGTTCCAAAGGGCAGGTGCCACTACCACGAAGACCCTCTGCCTGGTTCCCTATTGCAGTGAGGGAGCCGCCAGAAGGCCCTCGGAGCAAGATTTGTGCAGCCAGGAAGAGACTGGCCATACCCTGCTCTCCTTATTAGTGTCTATCCACTTCCAGAGACAGCGCCTGGACTGACAATTCGCGTGGGCTCAGTTTCACAACACATCATTCTAGTTCCCATTCTTCCTAGTGTTTTTTCCCCTTGGGCTTTAGAAGCTGCAGAAGCTGCCTTATTCCCAGGTCAAGCCAATGGTCCACCAACCGGCAGTGGCTCTCAAAAGGTTCTTCTAGTGCCGAGGATTGAACCTGAGACATTCTGCATGCGAGATGTTGTACCACTGGGCTGCAGCCCTTCTCCGTTCATTGTTGTTTCCTTCTCCCACTCCCCTTACCAAGAGAATTTAAACTGGCTCCAATGGGTCAGACCATTGTCCCATCTAGCCTAGCAAGATCTACTCCAGCTGGCTCTCCTTGGCAGAGAGAGAGGCCTTTCCAGGGATGGAACCTGATGTAATTGTTATTTTAAACATTAAAAACCCATGTTCTGCCAGCGACCTCCCCATTACTGAAAACTGGCTGGAGTTTTACTCCCTCCCAGCTGACTTCCTTCACATCATGTTTGCATTAGCCCAGCTCCCTTGCTTCTGTGTGTATATAACTCCTCCCTCCCTCCTGTTCTTGCGGACCCCCCCCCCCCCGACCTCCAGCAGACTGTACAGAATCCCAAGCCCAAGAGTAGACATTCAGAGGACCTGCGATCTCCAATCTTTTGTTGCATCCTTCCCTCTGAGCCTCTGCGATCAGGCGTCCCCACCACTTTGCCAGCACAGACTGAATTGGTCTACGTTGTATTTGCATTTTTGGAATTCAAGAAAACGCTGGTGGTGTTATTGGTTTCTCCCCCTCGCCCACTCTGAGCTGAAGCGACTCTGCCTTTTTCTCCTCTCCCTCCTTTTTTGGCACAAGCCCTGCATCTTTAAGCAGCAAAACACAAAAAAAACCTTTTTAAAGGGGTGGCACACCCTCTCCCCGCTACATATCTACTCTTCAAAAATGTGGGAAGGATTGGGGAGGGAGAGAAAGAGCAATGGGTGTCACAGTTTCCTTCACAGCTTTTGGTCTCCTTTCCTTACAGAGCCGCGGTTTGGGGCTGCCAAGCAAAGCAAAAATTAAGTTATATTTCCCGGACATTAAAAATATGTATTGGCTTGAAGTCCTCTTCTGTGAAAATAATAAGCATAACCAACCCTTTACCCATGAAAGGAACTGCTGTCTATCATTTCAACTCCACCCAGCTCTCTCATTTTCCCCACTGTACTCAGGTTTAATTCTCAGCTTCCCTCTTCCCTTTTCTTCCACTGCTAGTTTTGGCTTTGTAGTGTTGTTTTTTTAAGTTATGCAGCACCCCTGCCTCTCTGTTGGATTTCTGTTAATTCTGCACAAGCAAGAGTTCCGTTTGAGAATGCCAAATCCATTGTGTCCACCACTCACTGCATTGCTTCGAGGGTCGTTCTGCAGATACCTTGTGCTGAAAGGGAGACATTGGAGTTGGTTTGCATTCAGCCAACTTGCCCAGTCCAACCTCCTGAAACAATATGCAAACCGAAGTGCTGCCAACCGTTTGAAATTTGCGCTTCTCTGAATTTTGCAATGCTGTTCTCCAGCCACCTAGTGCATTCAAAAATGTATATGCTGGGGCGAGATGTCCATTAAATTGCACACGATAGTGAAAACAGTGTACAAACTGCATTATGTCAGCTGGACACGCTTGGTACAAAATGAGCATATGAGGCAGACTTGCACATCAAAATGTTTGAATTAGGAGGAAACTGCACTCAAAATGCTGGAGAATATCCATGAGGATTTTTTTTTAAATTGCACACTGAGAGTGGATAAGTTTTTAGAATAAGAAAGTGAATGATGCTGTCAGAACAGCAGGGTAAAAATATTTTTGTGGGAAGTGATAAGAGAGTGCTTTCTGAGGTCAGTGGGGTCCCCGGCTCTTTTAGAGGCCAGCAGTGTCGCATGATGCACTTAGAGGAGATTATGTGCCCATCTGAACCAAAATGCCTGGAGCAGTTGTCTCTTGGGTGTCACAAAAGCTGGGGATGTTCTGCAGCAGTCACACAAAGAGAAACATGAAGGGAAACACAGCTACTGAAATTGCATTGCTTGGTGCAGCTATTTCCCTCTTTAGTCAAAGCTCACCTGTCCAGGGCTTCTTTCGCCCAGTTTCTTTCTTTCTTCTGGACAAAGCCATCCATGCCTCTGTTGCTGTTCTTGTTTCCCAGAAATCTGTCTCTTTATGCCCAAGGGTCCTTGTACCCAGAAGTGCCTGGAATTGGGGGCTGCTTCTGTCAGTGGACACCCACAGGGGTCAGGGATTGCTCCCTGAACAGTATCTTCAGTACCAACCAACATAAGAGGACCGAAAGTGAGATTGTGCAGGGACAATCTGTTAAAGCTTCACAGCCCATCATTGTTTTATTTCCTTCTAAACCTGCATTACAGTTTTAAACTTCTCAGAGAGGAAAGCAGGAAAGCCTGGAGGTAAGGAAGGCAATAACAGTATCACAGAAATAACCACAAAGCAGTAGGAGGCATTAAAATATTATGCCGCAAACAAGTCAGCAAAAGATAGTAAGACCTTGCCTAAAAATGCAAATCCTTATCATGCTGTATTCTCAGTTGAGAGAGTTCATCTTCCTCTTTGGCGATCACTCATAGCCAAGTAAGATTGTCTTCCATTGAGAAATGTCTAGCTAGTTAACAGTGTTTCTCAAACTTAGGTCCCCAGCTATTGTTGGACTACAACCCCCATCATCCCTAGCTAGCAGGACCAGCAATCAGGAATGATGGGATTTGTAGTCCAACAACAGCTGGGGACCTAAGTTTAAGAAACACTGGAAGACACCATAGGTCAGCCTTCCCCCAGCCTTAGCCCCCTGCAGATGTTTTGTGCTACCACTCCCAGCAGCCTGCGCTGACGGCTTGACGGGAGTTGTAGCGTGAACCATTTGGAGAGCGCCCGGTTGAGGAAGTCTGCTGTAGGTGGACCTGGTGCCTCCGCTAGATGTGCCCCTTTCCTGATCTCAGCAAACGGAAAGAGATAACAGTTGCAAATCAGAGGTCCTCTTTGTTGCTGGAGGGGCAAGGTCAAATTTTCATAGTCTTTTTTTCAATTTCAATTTTTAAAAAGCCCTTTGAGAGTGGAATACGTTCTTAGAAGAAGGGATTAAATAATGCTGTCAAAACAGCAGGGTAAGAAAAATTTCGTAGGAAGAGATAAGAGGGTGAGTGAGGGAAGCCAGAGAAAGGCAAGGCGAGCAGAGTTTGCAAGTAAACACTGGAAATAAACACTGAGTTGGCAAAATTAAAACCACAATGTTGAGTTTTGGTATTTGCATGAAGGTTCTGCAGAACTAACCCTCCTTCCATGCTGGTTTTTTGTTGTTGTTGTTTTAAGCTACAACAGCGCCTGGTTCTTGCCACGGGTGCAACGTAGTCAAGTAGCAGTTTCCACAGGTTAACTAGGACCAGAGCTGCACCGGGTCAGTGTCAGGCAGCTGTCTGTGTTGCTAGGGAGGCATGGGGAACCTTGTGCAATCTTTGGCCCTCCAGATCTCGCTGGACTACAAGTCCCATCAGGCCCAGCAAGTGCATCCAAAGATCAGGGATGATGGGAGTTGCAGTTCAGCAGCATCTGGGATGCCAAATCTCCCCTCACCTAAACTAGGTTATCATTGAACCCACAGGTGACTTGAGGCCAGACTGTGTCTGAACTGAGATTTGAGCCCAAGCCTCCTTTTCACCACCCTGAGAAATTTTGTTTGTTTGCCATGCACAATATTATCCTTTTACTGCAGCTATGCCCCACTTTTTTTCTCCAAGGAACTCAACGTGGTGCTCAAGGCGGTTTCTCCCTGTCCCCATTTAATCCCCACAACTATCCTCTGAGGTAGGTTAGGCTGAGAGGCAGAGACTGGCTTAACGTCACCCAGGGAGCTTCCTGGCTGAGTGGGGATTCGAACCCTAGCCTCCCAGGTCCTAGTCCAGCTCTCTTTGCCCCATTGATTTCCATCTGAAGAGGCGGCCCTTTTTGGTTAGCGATAATGCTCGTTACACCCAGGCATGTAATATGGTTGTTTTCCTTCTCTCTCTCTCTCTCATTCACCTGAACAGATGACTCAGCAGCCACTGAGCAGCCTCAGGCATCCTCTGGTCACTTGCCGGCAGCGGAGGACTCTTCTGCGCACAACTCAAAGCCTGGCAAGAGGAGCACAGAAGCGGAAACGGCCAATTTATCTCCCAGCCTCATTCCTGCCCCGCAGCCCACCATCTCCCTCATCTCAAATGACAGCACGGACACCTTGAGCGTGGAGTCCCTGACGCTGGTCCCGCCCATTGACACAGACAGTATTCTTGCCGTCGGCGGGAATCAGCCACCAGCCGCCGAACCAGGTGTTTCCACAGAGACCGACGGACAACAAACTTAGCCGTGCGTCAAACTGTGGCTCAGAGCGTCGGGGATGCGAGCGAGCAAGCACTCTCCTTGTTCCCGCGAGCAGTTGAGCCAGCGGAGGCATCACTGGCTGCTTAGCGACGTCCCTCAACCCGTGTCCATCTGCGTCTCTTGATGAAAATTCAGCGTGCGAGGCGGGCTTTTAAAAATAAAGATGGGAGGAACCTCAAACTTCAGTGCAGGACTGGCCTTGCACGCTGGTGTTGCAGGGAGGCGGGAGGAAGGAATTTAAGGGAATTGGTGGCGGACGGTATTTTGGAAGTACCTGGCTGCTGCTTCCTTTTTTCTGTTGCTTGTTTTTAATGCCACTGTCACAGTCCCACCTTCAAAAGCCATGACTGCAACCGAGCAAACTAAACTCTGTCGTGATCCGAACCAGTTTTCTGTCCATGGGGTGCTTTTCCACTTCATTTGGAGGAAAGGGCCGTAGGCCAAGGAACTTTAGTAGGGTGTGTGTGAGTGTGTGTGTGTCCCATTTGGGCAAAACTTCCTTCTAGCCTGCTGAGTTCTAGTTTTCGTTTTGTTCGGAGGCATGAGCATTCTGTTGGGAATCCCAGCCAAGCTGGCCGCTTGTATTTATAGCACTGTAAAACTTTAATATCCAACTTGCGTGTATTCTGTGTCTGAAATAATTTTAACTTGAAGTTGTACGCACATCTGTTGGTGGGGGGTGGGATGGTTTTGCAAGCAAACACGAGAAATTCGGGTCTTTGGCATAACTCTAAAGGGCTTTATTTGGAGGAACACATGGGGGAATTGCGGGCAAAGTTTTGTGTAAGAGATTTCAGAGGAATGTAAAATATTTTAGCATACTGATGTCCTCGTTGATTTTGTGGCTTCTTTGTCATCATCCTTGGTGCTCTCCTGCCGCGGCAGCCTTCAGAAGGAACTTTGTTTATATCCTCATAAATGCCAGTTCACATCCTACTGGCATTAGTTTCTAGGTACCACCACGCATTCTACTCACTTCTCAAGCAGGTAAGAGACCTGCCCTACCATTAAACAGAGTGAGGCAGCTGCCTCGGGGGGCAGATGCTCAGGGAGAACAAGCAGCAGCCCCTCACTTGTCCCCCAAGATCTCTTAAGGCAGCCAGTTACCCCAGTGAAGGAAGCTGTCGTCACCAGGGTTAAAATAAGCTTCAAGTGCCAGTTCAGTTGGATGCTTTTGGTAGAATGAGAAGGCAGCCTCTAGTCCAGTGGTTCTCAACCTGTGGGTCCCCAGATGTTGTTGGACTACAACTCCCATCATCCCTGAGCTCTGGCCTTGCTAGCTAGGTGTGATGGGAGTTGTAGTTCAACAACATCTGGGGTCCCACGGGTTGAGAAAGGCTGCTCTAGTCCTTTGCTAGCTAATTGTTCTATTATGTTTCACACCTGTAAGGTCCTAGCAATGTTTGGGATTCAGCAATTGAGTCCCATAAGCAGAAGCCCTGTGCAAGGACTTCTATTTACACAGCGGGGCTGTCCCCCCGTGTGCCCCCCAAAATTGGGAAAGGAAGGGGAGGGGGGATTGTTTTATCTGGCAAGCTGCAATGCTTGTCCTGGCAGAATGATAGACATAGTGCAATGTAGAATTCCTCCCAGCATTAAATCAGTTAAATTAATAATCAAGCGCAGGGGTCAGAGGACTTTTTCAGCAAGGGGCCGGTCCACTCTCCCGCAGACCTTGTGGGGGGCCAGACTATATGGGGGGGGAGAGAACGAATTCCTATGCCCCACAAATAACCCAGAGATGCATTTTGAATACCGTATTTTTCGCTCTATAGGACGCACCCGACCATAAGACACACCTAGTTTTAGAGGGGGAGAACAAGAAAAAAAAATCTCTCCCTCTCTGTGCCGCGCCCCTTCAGCTAAGTGGCAGGAGAAGTGGAGCCCCTTCCATCTCTCCTCCCGCTTCACTGAAGGGGCGCTGCCCAGAGAGGGAAAGTTGTGCAGCTCCTCTCCAGCGGAGCGGAGCCAGGAGAGCAAGAGGGATTGGTGCGCACCGATCCCTCTCACTTTCCTGGATTCAGCGAAAGCAACGCGAAGCCTCTGGAGCGCAGCGGGAGATCTCGCTGCGCTCCAGAAGCTTTGGGCAGCTATCCCTGAAGCCAGGAGAGCGAGAGGGGTCGGTGCGCACCAACCTCTCTCACTCTCCAGGCTTCAGCAAAAGCAACGCAAAGCTTCTGGAGCGCAGCGAGATCTCCCGCTGCGCTCCAGAGGCTTTGCGTTGCTTTCACTGAAGTCGTGGAGCCTGCATTCACTCCATAAGACGCACACACATTTCCCCTCAATTTTTGGAGGGGAAAAAGTGCGTCTTATAGAGCGAAAAATACGGTAAAAGGAAACATTCTACTCATGTAAAAACAAACTGACTCCCGGACCGTCCACAGGCTGGACTGAGGTGGCGATTGGGCCGGATCCAGCCCCCGGGGCCTTGGTTTGCCTACCCATGGTCAAGAGAATAGGACAGGACCTAAAATCTTCAGCATCAAGGATAAGAGGTGCATTGCCAGCAAACATTGGAAACGATGTAATGAAGGTTCCACATTGCCCCTTTGTGAGGAGGGAGCGCCACAAGTTGAGGACTGTCGTAGAGAAAGCCTCTCCTACCCTGTCACCCTTTGAACTTCTACCAAGAGGTCCCCCTCTTCTGATCTCAACACTGTAGGGAAGGATGCAATCTTTCAGATGTTTGGGGCCAAAGTCATTTAGGGCTTTGAACGCTAATGTGAAAACCTTGAATCGAGCCCAGAGACAAACTGGTAACTGGCTGTTTTAAAACTGGCGTATGAGTCCTATAAGGAACCCCAGCAAGTAATCTGGCCCCTGCATTTTGGACTAGTTGAAGTCTCTGAGTCATCTTCAGCAGATGCACATTACAATAATCCAGTCTGGAAGTTAGCTGAGCATCAAATACAGGGGCCAAGTCATCTCTGTCCAAAAGTACAGGCAGCCTCTTTGCTGCCTGATTCTCCAGTGACAGCCCAGGAGAACTAGCCAAGATGACTATACTCTTCCCTCCACCGGCTGAGACAGGAATGCTCCTGAAAAGCAGTTCCTGAAGACCACAGGGGGAGACAGTGTTCTTGTGCTCAGGTCATCTGAGGATCACGGCAGTTTGTAATGCAGTGGTACCTCGGTTTAAGAACAGTCCTGTTTACGAACGATTCGGTTTACGAACTCCGCAAAACCGGAAGTAGTGTCCCGGTTTACCAACTTTACCTTGGTCTAAGAACAGAATCCAAATGGTGGAAGGGCACCGGTGGCAGGAGGCCTCATTAGGGAAAGCGTGCCTTAGTTTAAGAACAGTTTCGGTTTAAGAACGGACATCCGGAATGGGTTAAGTTTGTAAACCGAGTTACCACTGTATTGTAATAATGGTTGGCCACTGCAAGAACAGGATGCTGGACTAGATGAGCCATTGGCCGGATCCAGCAGCATTGGCCGGCTCTTATACAACCCTAAAGTAAAAGCAAAGGGACCCCTGACCATTAGGTCCAGTCGTGACTGACTCTGGGGTTGTGGCGCTCATCTCGCTTTATTGGCCGAGAGAGTCGGCGTACAGCTTCTGGGTCACGTGGCCAGCATGACTAAGCCGCTTCTGGCGAACCAGAGCAGCACACGGAAACGCCGTTTACCTTCCCGCCAGAGCGGTACCTATTTATCTACTTGCACTTTGACGTGCTTTCAAACTGCTAGGTTGGCAGGAGCAGGGACCGAGCAATGGGAGCTCACCCCGTTGCGGGGATTCGAACCACCGACCTTCTGATCGGCAAGTCATAGAATCATAGAATCATAGAGTTGGAAGAGACCACAAGGGCCATCAAGTCCAACCCCCTGCCAAGCAGGAAACACCATCAGAGCACTCCTGACATATGGTTGTCAAGCCTCTGCTTAAAGACCTCCAAAGAAGGAGACTCCACCACACTCCTTGGCAGCAAATTCCACTGTCGAACAGCTCTTACTGTCAGGAAGTTCTTCCTAATGTTTAGGTGGAATCTTTTTTCTTGTAGTTTGGAACCATTGCTCCGTGTCCGCTTCTCTGGAGCAGCAGAAAACAACCTTTCTCCCCCCTCTATGTGACATCCTTTTATATATTTGAACATGGCTATCATATCACCCCTTAACCTCCTCTTCTCCAGGCAAAGTCCTAGGCTCTGTGGTTTAACCCACAGCGTCACCCATGTCCCTATACAACCCTACCTGTAATCAAAATACACCAGATGTTTTCTTTCTATTCTCACAGAAACTCAAGTCTGTTGTTTCTTGATAGTTTGGGACTCCACAAGGTTATGCTCCTGTTGAAAAGCCTTTGCTTTGTACCAATAACCTTTTCCTGACCCCATTTTTCGGTCGCTTCTGGTTCAAAGGCTTCTTCCCCAATACAGACACTTGGCAGCTTTTGCTGAGCGCTCGCGTTGGCGCTTCTTAGGATGTGCAGTTTAAGGGGAAATAATCTGCACATCAAGGGCTGGGGTTGGAGGCAAGCTAGAAAGTGACCTCTTCTCAGTTTCCCTCCCTGGCTGTTTTCTGTTCATTCCTGGGATATACCAAAGCAGTTAAAATCAACACTCTGGGAAGGAGCTGCTGCATTCAGACTACCAGAGTTCAAGGACACATTCTAGCCATGCAAGGACCACTCAAGGAGGATGCAAAGATGGGGCAGTGAGGGGTGTGGCTGGGGACAGTTCTGAGGGCCGGACGGAGAGCTCTTGAGGGCCATATTTGCCACACACATGCACACCAGCCCTAGCTTTGCTCATCAGAAGTTTAAAGGCAAGCGATGGCTGGCATTATATAAATCACATACATAAAGTAAAACAGTCTGACTGGTCAACTTGAATCTGCTGGCGCTGAAGGAAAGTTTTTCCAACTGCTGCTTTTCAGTATTTCAATGACGCAAATGTTCTTGGAAATCGAGCAGGCACAGGATCATGTCCCGAGGGGAGAGACCAACTGTGACCGTGAACTGCTTTTGGAACGCTGCCATCCTCCCAATAATCTAATGTCTGGGAGAGATAGATGGCTGGAGAACCCAAGGGCTTCATTGTTCATTTCCCTGCATCCAAGCCAAGATCTTGTAAATCCAGTGAAGTCATGCTGACATTCTGATGGGTGGATTTTGGTTGCATTTCGTTTTCATTTCCCCTTCCTTTTGTAGCATACGGGCTTATATTTAAAATACAGTGGTGCCTCGCAAGACGAAATTAATTCGTTCCGCAAGTTTTTTCTTCTTGCGAGTTTTTCGTCTTGCGAAGCACGGTTTCCCATAGGAATGCATTGAAAATCAATCAATGCGTTCCTATGGAGACCGTCCGGGGACAGAGGGGAAGCGCCGCGTGCCTTCCCCTCTGTCCCCGGACCTGTTTAAAGCAAGGGGCGGCGGGGAGAAGATTGCTTCTCCCCGTTGCCTGCCCCACAATCTCCGGGGACAGAGGGGAAGGCGCGCAGAGGGGAGAACATCGCTTCTCCCTGTTGCCGCCCCTTGCTTCAAAAGAGGTCCAGGGACAGAGGGGAAGGCACGCTGCGCTTCCCCTCTGTCCCCGGAGATTGCGGGGCTGGCAACGGGGAGAAGCGATCTCCCCGCCACCCCTTGCTTCAAAAGAGGTCCAGGGACAACGGGGAAGACGCGCTGCGCTTCCCCGCTATCCCCGGAGCTTGCGGGGCAAGCTTCGTTTTGCGAAGCAAGCCCATAGGGAGATGCGTCTTGTGAAGCGGCTAAGAAAATGAAAAACTCCTTCGTCTAGCGAGTTTTTCGTCTTCCGAGGTGTTCGTCTTGCGGGGCACCACTGTATTCATGTTTTCCTGCACTCTTCTGTTCGAGACCGTTGCAGCTGCTCCCAAAATTTTGCACCTAAGATTTGTTTTGCAGTCAACAAACATCCAACCAATTTTTGCCCTCTAGGGTTTTGCAAACGGTTGCAATGGCCTTTCACAACCAGACATCCTTCTCCTGATTTATAATAGCTTCTGAAAATACTTTGTTAACACTGGCAATTCCACCACGTATACTTAAAATCTGCCCCGTTCCCTTAAATCTCCACGAAGTGGCATCTAGGGTGCTCAGAATTCTTCTCATCGCAACTGGGCTATAGCACTAGAGGTTTGGTTTATTTAAAAATGTGTTTTACAGCAGCCGCTTTCACACTGTGGGTACGCCGAACTGAATATGAATTCAAGAACTGTTCTTGGAATTTTTGGAAAGAGTCCAAGTGAAATCTAAAGGGGACTTATGATGCACGACGTTCATTTAGCAAAGTTAAGTATCCAACACATCATTGACTTTAGAAGATGCCTTGCAGACCTAGACCTGGAGCTACTATCTTATATATGGGCAGACAGAAAAGATTTTAGGGCCAAAAATAGCTACGCTGCTGTTCAAATCAATACAACCCAGCTTGTAAAGTTATGATGTGGTAATTAAGCTGTGGAATGTGATTGATCGCTCCCGGGCTCCCGAGCCAGTTGGCTCTCGAGTAAACGACCAACACTTCAGAAGTACAATAATTAGCCAGTAATTGAGTGCCTTGCCACAGATAGTAAAGTAGATTTGATTCATAAAACCGAAGGGAAGCCATGGAGATTCTTGCCCTTTTTGTCTTGCTTGCAGAAATGGCGCAAAGTTGGTTCTCGTGTGAGCCAGTGTTAGAAACAAATGTGAAAGGAGCCAAATGGCACCTTAAACCTAGGATATGGGCGCAGCAATGGAATGTCTAGGTAAAGGTAAAGGGACCCCTGACCATTAGGTCCAGTCGTGGCCGACTCTGGGGTTGCGGCGCTCATCTCGCTTTATTGGCCGAGGGAGCCGGCGTACAGCTTCCGGGTCATGTGGACAGCAGGACTAAGCCGCTTCTGGCGAACCGGAGCAACGCACGGAAACGCCGTTTACCTTCCCGCCAGAGCGGTACCTGTTTTCTGTATTTTTTGCTCTATAAGACGCACCAGACCACAAGATGCACCTAATTTTTGGAGGAGGAAAACAAGAAAAAAAATGTTCTGAATCTCAGAAGCCAGAACAGCAAGAGGAATCGCTGCACAGTGAAAGCAGCAATCCCTCTTGCTGTTCTGTGATAGCTGCGCAGCCTGTATTCACTCCATAAGACACACACACATTTCCCCTTACCTTTTAGGAGGGAAAAGTGAGTCTTATAGAGCAAAAAATACGGTATCTACTTGCACTTTGATGTGCTTTCGAACTGTTGGGTTGGCAGGAGCAGGGACTGAGCAACGGGAGCTCACCCCATTGCAGGGATTCGAACCACCAACCTTCTGATCGGCAAGTCCTAGGCTCTGTGGTTTAACCCACAGCACCACCTGCGTCCCTGTCAATGGAATGTCTAGGCCCTTTTTTAATGTAACAAGAACACAAAGCTGAAAATGAATGAACTGCCACTAAAATATTACGTTCCTTTTTCATATGGTCCAGTCCTTCCCCTGCCCACCCCCTAATATTCTTAAGAGGGTCTCTTCTCCAGTCTCCAGAGAGTAGTTGGAAGTGGGGAGGCAGAAAAAGGTCCTCTTTTCCTTCCACTCTGCAGTTATGATCTGAAATCTTAGGCGTGGTACTGCGCCCAGAGCTCAGAAACTGCTCGCACTAATGAAATTCCCTGTCGCAAAATACGCCTAGAAGAATGGGAGTTGCGAACACTGGTGTGAACCCAGAAATTACCGTATTTTTTGCTCTATAACACGCACCAGACCATAAGACGCACCTAGTTTTTGGAAGAGGAAAACAAGGGGGGGGGGTCTGAATCCCATAAGCCAGGACAGCAAGCGGGATCTCTGCGCAGCGATCCCGCTTGCTGTCCTGGCTTATGGGATAGCTACGCACAGCCTCTCCCCAGCAATGGGAGCCTTCATCCCCTGCCTTTTCCCCTGCCTCCTCGGGGAAAAGCCCCCAAGAGCCGCACACACGCTCCCCGTGGCTCTTTAAAGGGAGCGCTGAGCAGAGCCTCCCGCCTGCATTCGTGCCATAAGATGCACACACATTTCCCCTTACTTTTTAGGAGGGGGAAAGTGTGTCTTATAGAGCAAAAAATACAGTACTTAACATAAGAAGAGCTCTCCTGGATCAGACTAAAGCCCCGTCTAGTCCAGCATACTCTTCATACAACGGCCAACTGGATACCTCTGGGCACTGTCCCCATTTATGATTCCTGGCCACTGGCCTTCAAAGAGTTGGAAGAACATAGCCCTTTCTGAAGCTTCTCCATTGAGGGCTCCCACATAGCAGATGGAGCAATCTAGTTTTCTCCATTTTCTTTCAGCCGCAGCATCAGTCTGTGAAATGCGATATTAGCCACCCACCTTATGGGCAGGGTGTGTGTGTCTCTACTGCAATAATGTTCTCAGAATTAAGATACTGAGACTTCCTGGCTGTAAAATGCCCCAGAATCAATGCAGCCAAGTGGAAACCAAGCCTTATGAGCAGGCTTCCTCAAACTCTGCCCTCCAGATGTTTTTTTGCCTACAACTCCCATGATCCCTAGCTAGCTGGACCGGTGGTCAGGGATGATGGGAATTGTAGTCTCAAAACATCTGGAGGGGCTGAGTTTGAGGAAGGCTGCTTATGAGGAACGGTTGAGGGTATGTTTAGCCTGGGGAAAAGGAGGACATGGAATAGCCCTCTACATTTATCTCAAGGGCAACCACGTGGAAGACGGAACAAGCTTGTTTTCAGCTGCTCCCAAGGGCAGGAGGACCTGAACTATTAGCTTCGAGTTGCAAGAAAGGAGATTCCGACTAAACATCAGGAAGAACTTTCTGGCGGTAAGAGCTGTTACCTCTCTCGCCCTGACCTAGCCACTGTGGTCCATGGGACGGTCACCTCCAGACTTGATTATTGTAACTCGCTCTACGTGGGGCTGCCCTTGAGACTGACCCAGAAACTCCAGCGGGTGCAGAATGCCGCGGTGAGACTTCTTACACGAGATCACATTCACCCGGTGCTATACCAGCTGCACTGGCTCCCAGTGGAGTATAGGATCAGGTTCAAGGTGCTGGTTTCAACCTTTAAGTCCTATGTGGCCTAGGATCCTCGTACCTACGGGACCGCCTCTCCTGGTATGTCCCATGGAGGACCTTACGGTCTTCAAACAAAAACATCTTGGAGGTCCCGGGCCATAGGGAGGTTAGGCTGGCCTCAACCAGAGCCAGGGCTTTTGGGGCCGTGGACCCGATCTGGGGGAACGCTCTGTCACAATAGACCAGGGCCCTGCGGGACTTGACATCTTTCCGCAGGGCCTGCAAGACAGAGCTGTTCCACCAGGCCTTTGGCCATTAATTTGATTCTGAATTGATTTTAGAATGAATTGATTTTAGAATACATTTCAATGAATTGATTGTGATTTTATGTAAACTGTGTTACTTTTACTGTTGTTAGCCGCTCTGAGCCCAGATTTGACTGGGGAGAGCAAGATATAAATAAAATAATAATAATAATAATAATAATAATAATAATAATAATAATAATAATAATTCAACAGTGGAATGGTCTCCCTCCTTCCTTGGAGGATTTTAAGCAGGGCTTGGGTGGCCATCTGGCATGGATGCTTTAGTTGAGATTCTTGCATCGCAGCGGGTTGGACTAGATGATCTTTGGTGTCCCTTCCAATTCTGCAATTCTATGAATGGAACTTGTACAGCTGCATTTCTTTGAATGGGCTGCTGCAGCTCTGCCAGCCTCTTATCGCAGATCCTCGAGGCTTTCTCTCTCTCTCTCTCTCTCTCTCTCTCTCTCTCTCTCTCTTTCAAAGTGCAGCTTTTCAGCGCAGGAGACAGGAGTTCAAATCCGTCCACAGCCAGGAAGCCTGAATTGTGGGCAGAGTCTCTGGGCTGGAGCTTTCCTCGGAAACCCACAATTGATGCCACCCTGAGCGCTCTGAGCTCAGAACGGAGGAAGGAAATGACTGCTTCGCACGCTGTGCAGTCAAACGGTGGAACTCGCTCCCCTGGGAGGCCGGGACCGACGCCAACCTAGACGGCTTCCAGAGACGATTAGGCAAATTCACGGAAGAGAGTTTGCTTTGCCACCGCAGGTGGAGGCATAAACACCGCTGAATGCCAGAAACCACAGGAGGGGAGAACGTTCTTGTGCTCAGGACCTGCTTCTGGGTTCCTCACCGGCAGAGTCTGGTTGGCCGCTGTGAGAACAGGGTGGTGGACAAGAGAGGCTACTGGCTTGGTTTCCTCTTGGCTGGGGGCCAGTTCCAGCAAGGAATTCCTTTTTTTTTTTTAATATGATTTTTATTAAGTTCTTTTTTAACACAATATTTCAGCACACCAATAACAAAACAAATACCGTATTTTTTGCTCTATAAGACTCACTTTTTCCCTTCTAAAAAGTAAGGGGAAATGTGTGTGCGTCTTATGGAGCGAAAGCAAGCGGCACAGCTATTCCAGAAGCCAGAACAGCAAGAGGGATTGCTGCTTTCACTACGCAGTGATCCCTCTTGCTGTTCTGGCTTCTGAGATTCAGAATATTTTTTTCCCTTGTTTTCCTCCTCCAAAAACTAGGTGCGTCTTGTGGTCTGGTGCGTCTTATAGAGCGAAAAATACGGTAAATTCTTTGCTCTACTGAGCTTGTGACTTCCCTCCATCGCTTCAACCACACACACACACACACACACACACACACACACACACTTTTATTAATTTTTTAACATATCGCTTCCAACAGTCATTTAACATAACTTCTTATCTTATGCAACAACCTCTGAAAATTTTCCGTTTTCTATCACTTATTCTGCACTTCTTGATTTCTCTATTACTTTTGATTATCATTAACTATTAATTCTCTCCATAATCTTCCTTACAATATTTCATATAATCCTCCTTACAGAACTTCTTGTAGTCTCACTAGTGTAATCTGTTTATTACAGTTGCTTTTCAAATAGTTCAAATATTTACTCCAGTCTTCTAAGAATCTCTGGTCACTCTTGGTTGTGTTTACTGGTGTTCTTACATTCATCAGTGCCAGTCTTTGTCCATAGTAAGAGGCACAAATAAACCATTTACAGTGGTACCTCGGGTTAATAACTTAATTTGTTCTGGAGGTCCATTCTTAACCTGAAACTTCTTAACCTGAGGTACCACTTTAGCTAATGGGGCCTCCCACTGCTGCCATGCGATTTCTGTTCTTATCCTGAAGCAAAGTTCTTAACCCGAGGTACTATTTCTGGGTTTGAGGAGTCTGTAACCTGAAGCCTCTGTAACCTGAGGTACCACTGTACGTTGTCCAGTTGTCAAATCACATGTAGCTCAGAAGAATACCTTCCTCTGAAATTTTTAAAGTTTTCCGCACAGTCATAATTATATCATCTGCTCCTTTTATCCCAAAACTTAGTAAGTGCAGGACACTATCAAAACATTCTGACTCATTATTCTGACTTATAGCTCGTGCCCGTAACCACTGCCAACCTACTCTCTGTTGTTGTTGTTGTTTTAGACCATGACTCCCTTTTCCCCTCCGTTGGTGTGGAAATCTGAGATAGCTCACTCTCAAAGCGTGCTCACTCCGCACCCTAACCCCAGGCCACTAGGTAATTCCACACTCTTTCTGTCGCAAGATCAGGCAGGAGGAAAAGGCATCTTGGGGAAGGGCCATAACTCACTGTTAGAACATCTCCTTTGCAATTCAGAAAGGTTGAATCCCCAGGTATGTGAAATCATGGAGATCCATTGCGGCCCGGCAGTTTGGACCAGAGCTTTCCAAACTTTTCATGTTGGTGACACACTTTTTAAACATGCATCATTTTGTTGTTGTTTAGTCGTTTAGCTGTGTCCGACTCTTCGTGACCCCCTGGACCAGAGCACGCCAGGCACTCCTGTCTTCCACTGCCTCCCACAGTTTGGTCAAACTCATGCTGATGGCTTCGAGAACACTATCCAACCATCTCGTCCTCTGTCGTCCCCTTCTCCTTGTGCCCTCCATCTTTCCCAACATCAGGGTCTTTTCCAGGGAGTCTTCTCTTCTCATGAGGTGGCCAAAGTATTGGAGCCTCAGCTTCAGCATCTGTCCTTCCAGTGAGCACTCAGGGCTGATTTCCTTCAGAATGGAGAGGTTTGATCTTCTTGCAGTCCATGGGACTCTCAAGAGTCTCTTCCAGCACCATAATTCAAAAGCATTGATTCTTCGGCGATCAGCCTTCTTTATGGTCCAGCTCTCACTTCCATACATCACTACTGGGAAAACCATAGCTTTAACTATACGGACCTTTGTTGGCAAGGTGATGTCTCTGCATCATTTTGCGACACAGCAATTCAGTTTTACCAGCAAATCGGAGGTTAAACTAACCCCTTTCCAGCCCTGAGAAGAGCGTTCATGCGACACACCTATACACGGCAGCCGACACTTAAATGTGTCCCGTCACACAGTTTGGAAAGCACTGGTTCGGACAATGCTGAGCTAAATCGCCCAATGGTCTGACTCAAGGCCTGCTTCCCACATTCCTTCTTTTTTAAATCCTATTTTTTATTAAGTTTTCCAAAAAATTGACACATACATTTCAGTACATAGTAAAACATTTTTTCTTTGTTATTTTTGTCAACTTCCTGCCCCCTTTTCCATGGTGTTTTAATTCCTCTCTACAGCATTCGGTCTTCTGTATCTTAACGTCACCACTGTATAGGTCCTCATAGTTCAAATCTTGCGTATTCATCATATAATAATATTTCCTTAAATAGTCCGAAAAAGGCTTCCATTCTTCCACGAAACCTTTGCCTTTAGGTTCTCTTATTTTGGCTCACTTTGC
This sequence comes from Podarcis erhardii, assembly GCF_964252035.2. Classification (NCBI taxonomy): domain Eukaryota; kingdom Metazoa; phylum Chordata; class Lepidosauria; order Squamata; family Lacertidae; genus Podarcis; species Podarcis erhardii. The sequence goes on along the minus strand of NC_138503.1, from coordinate 46,333,391 downwards.
CTGTCCTGCACAATCCATAATCCATTGCCTTCCTTATCTAGTCTTCTTTGATCAGTCCCTCATAAAGTGATTACTGTGTGAGGACTTCTTTTAAAAGAAAACATAAAATAAAATACCCAGGGCTTACTTAGGACAAAGTTCACATAATGCCTGATTGCTTATGAGTCACACCCATTGGCCCATCAAAATCCAAACTGGGTGGGTGTGACTCTTGGATTTCAGACAAATGGTTGTATCACACATTAGTCATGCTCAGAGCAGATCTTTCAAAATCATTGCCCATGACTAACCAGGGATAACAACAGGATTTGACCTACTTCACAGGGCTGTTGTGGAGATAAAAGGTAGGAGGGGAGGATAATGTACCCAATCTCATGATTCTGGGAAATATCAACCATGTGAAGAAAAATAAGCATGCATCACGCCCAGTGCCAGATTTACATATAAACTAAACAAGCTTTGGCTTAGGGCCAATAAAAATAAAGAAAAAAACTGGATGTACATTTCCAAAATATAACATAAAAAGCAAATAAAGTAAAACCTACATACAGCAACAGTGTTTTGTGTTGTGTAGGCTCCTATGATGTAAGTCATGGGCCCCGCCTGCTAGCCTGCTCCCTAAAATATTACTGGTTTGCTCATTTCTATATATAGGGTGCCTACGTTCTGCATGGACTGGTTGTGTGACAACATGTGCAAATGGCTTTAGATACCTATTAGGTCCATAAATTACCATATAGCATATATTCAACACAAAAACAGTGACAATTTGTTGTTGACAAAGGACAGCTGGACATATAAAGGGCCTCATTGCCTTCAGTAGCTTAGGGCCTCATCAAACCTAAATCCAGCCCTGGCCACACTAGAAAAAAAACAGCGCCTGCCTCTTTAAGAGCCCCTTTAAGCTGCAACGTTAAGTTGGCCTGATATTTACAGAAAAACACCAAAACCAAGCCTCATAAAATAAACGAAAGATTCGCCTGTGTTTTAGTGCAGATGTAATATGCACATGTTTGTATGCATATTTATATTTTTGCTAAACAAACAAACAAGTGTTTTGGTGCATCTCACTTAGCTGGAGAGGTGCAGTGCAAAATTTTCAAACTCAAATGAGGGTTTTCCTTTTGGGGTGGGGGCTGGGGAAGGCGTGAATTAATTGGCTTTGCCTTTAAATGCATAGGGAGTGAAATTTCTCCCCGACTCCTACAGATTGTACAATGTAATTGAGAAATAAAACAAATGTGGAGTGATTGCTTTCTTTAAAAGCATTAGCATAGAAGCAGCAGGTAGGTCTCAAAATGCTGTTTGGGTTGCCAGCAAAAACGGGCCACCCATGAGCCTCGTAAACCGGTTGCCTCAGGACAGCTGGGCGAGGCAGCAGAATGAATGAATGAATCTTCACTCGCGTCAGCCATCGGCCATAGCAATAAAACAACAATACGATATACAAAGAATAGAAATAACTGGTCAATTATATAAAATACATTTTAGGGTTTTGAATCAATAATCAAATAGTGGGTCTTATTCTGATTGCCCCAGCTAAAAACCTTCTGCTGTCGCCTGCTCATCTTGATCTGCTAAGAGAAAGGACACTGTGGCAGTGGCTGGGCGACCCGGAATGGACAATAAAAGAGGGGTGATAATCTCATTCCTCAAGTCTTTATAGAAAGTGCATGCGCCACTGATTCGGTACTGCCATCTCCACAGGGACATAGTCCCACGGAGGACCGTACGGTCTTCAAATAAAAACTTCTTGGAGGTCCCGGGCCACAGGGAGGTTAGGCGGGCCTCAACCAGAGCCAGGGCTTTTTCGGCTGTGACCCCGATCTGGTGGAACGCTCTGTCACAAGAGACTAGGGCCTTGAGGGACTTGACATCTTTCCGCAGGGCCTGCAAGACAGAACTGTTCCACCAGGCCTTTGGCCAGGGCACAGCCTGACCCCCTCCTTTGGCAATCCTCACAGAACTCTAGCCCAATGATTGCCATTAATTTGATTCTGAACTGATTTTAGAATGCATTTTATTTAATTTAATGTGGTTTTATGTAAATTGTGCTATTTTTTACTGTTGTTAGCCGCTCTGAGCCCGGCTTTGGCTGGGGAGGGTGGGATACAAATAAATAAAAAAATTATTATTATTACAGTGGTACCTCTGGATGCAAACGGGATCTGTTCCAGAGCCCTGTTTGCATCCTGAGTAGAACGTAACACGAGACTGCGCGTCTGCGGATCGCGTTTCGCTGCTTCCGCTCATGTGCGTGACATCATTTTGAGCGTCTGCGCGAGTGGTGAAACCCAGAAGTAATGCGTTCCGTTACTTCCGTGTTGCCACAGAGCATAACCTGAAAACGCTCAACCTGAAGCATATTTAACCTGAGGCATGATTGCATAGGCATTTTTCGTGTGGCATCTGTTGGAATAGTCCCTCAAGGGCAGCCGAGGGCAATACATTCATTCTTGTGAGAGAAGAAGAAGAGTTTGGATTTGATATCCCGCTTTATCACTACCCGAAGGAGTCTCAAAGCGGCTAACACTCTCCTTTCCCTTCCTCCCCCACAACAAACACTCTGTGGGGTGAGTGGGGCTGAGAGACTTCAGAGAAGTGTGACTGGCCCAAGGTCACCCAGCAGCTGCAGGTGGAGGAGCGGAGACGCGAACCCGGTTCACCGGATTACGAGTCCTCCGCTCTTAACCACTACACCACACTGGCATTTAGGGGCAGCGGATCTGGTCCTGCAAGCAGTGTGCGTCTGCCCCTGCTGCCATCACACACACAGCCTGCTAGCCTTCTTTGAGGCTTCCTTTTTCTTCCCCCTCCACCTTCGCCAGACTTGTCAGCAGCAGCAGAGCTGTTGTCGGCAGCAGCATTCTCTGTGTTACCTCAGGCGGCCAAACATCCCGGGCCGGCCCTGGTTGCCAATGTCTTTCCAGGCCCGGAGCAGCTTTCGAAATGCATGCGCCGAATGATGGATGGAAAAGCAATTCTTTTTTGTGTGGTTTTTTGTTGTTGTTGTTCGGTTGTGTGGTTTTTTGTTGTTGTTTGAATAATCTTTATTAATTTAAATTACACCCTTATACAAAGTATTTACAATCTCATACTACAAAAAGAAAATTAAAGAAAAAACAATTAAGAAAAAAGAAAATACAGAAAAAAGAAAGAAGAAAAAGCAAATTTACGTACATAAAAACCCCTTAATCTTCCTAATTAATACTTACTTAAACGCTTAAATAAAAAAGACTTCCGACAAAACGAGTCTTCCACTCATTCTCATTGTACTGTTTATACTGTCGTCGTCCCCCCCCCCAGTTTTATATTCTTTAATATTGTTCCCGTCTACTCCACAAACGGGATTTGTTGTGTTTACAAGTATCACTCAAGTTCCGCTCATATGGTGTGATTGGTACAATATGATTTTTTTATAATCCTTAAATATTCTCCATTCTCCAAATATTTTCTGCTTTCGAAATGCATGCGCCGAATGATGGATGGAAGAGCAATTTTGGGCTTCCTGCAAAACGTTTTTGTCGAGCCGCTGCTGCTTCCTCCAGCTGTTTATGTGGGTCCATCTACAGTCAACTCCCAAATTCAAAACAGCTTCCTTGTTTTATTTCTAATGATGCTTTTGGAGGAACTCCAGGCTGGGTTTCTCTGGAAGCAGCTATCAAAGGTCGCAGGGAAATGTTCTCCTGAATTGCAGCTTCCCAGTTTGAGTGTGGATTGAATCAGCCCTCCAGCCTTTACCAACAGACAGGCGGCTCTCAAAGGACCCCAAACACCGGAGAATTTGTTTTGATCAGAGTCAGGGTGGATTTGATTTAAATCAAATCAATTTAAATCACGATTTAAATCACTAGTCAGTCAGACTTGATTTAAATCACTAGAAAGACTCATTCTTGCTGGTATAATCTTAATATTTAGAACCAGATGAAGGTTTCGTTTTCGGAATAATACATTTTCAGAGTGGTTTTTACAGTTATATCAAAAATTACTGATTTGGTTCTACTATTAGAAATACCTTAACAGGTAATTATGAACTTATTGTGAGGTTTGATAAATTAACCGTTTATATTTGGACAACTTTTCTGCTGTACTTTATTGGAAGGAGAGAAAAAAATCATTTCCTTAATATCAATTGAAGCAATTTAATTAACTAAAACAATAACATTATAGCATATGTATCCATGTTTGTTAACTGATGTGGTTAAACAATATGTTTTTTTAAAAAACCTTAGACTGAGTTTTAGCACATGAAAAACTTAAAACAAATCCTTATTTCCTGATGAATATCCTTTTGACTATAATGTAACTTAAATAGAAAACTATCTTTAGAAAGATTTTCCCTCCAAAAGCATTTTATTTTAAAAATCCGATTTAAATTTTTAAAAATCTGATTCAAATGGGGGGGGGGAATCTGATTTATTTATTTATTTATTTATTTAAATCATTGATTTTTAGCCACCCTGAACAGAGTTGAGGGAGTTTTAGGACCACATCCCTTTGTTGGTGCTGCCCTCCCCATTGATCATCATCAATCAGCAGCCCGGATGCTTCTAGCCCAAAGATGGAAGGAAGATAAAAAATCTACAAAAGAAGAGTGGACAATAAAACTGATGGACTATGCAGAGATGGCCACAATGACTAGAAAAATCAGAAGCCAGGATGACAAAAACGTCAATAAAGACTGGGGAAAGTTTGTAATCTATCTGAAAACACACTGTTAACAGTTAAAAACATTGGCAGGGTTGAAATAACACTTGCAAACACTTGCACTACTGGGAAAACTATAGCTTTAACTATACGGACCTTTGTCGACATAATCAAAAAATAAAAGCAGAAATGACCCATGACCCTGAGATTAAATATCATGTTCTACCAGTTGAACATTGTTCATCTGTTTCATTCCTCTCTACAAATGTTACATTCAAACAAGAGACGACCCAACATTTTGACTGGTTTGCCCCCATAGGGACACCATCAACCCTCGTATGGGACACCTGGATAAGGCCCGCCCAATATGGACCTCCCCATCCAGGTGAGCAGCGGCGACCCTCCCAAGGAAGACAGAGTCTGCATCATATCCTTTCTTATATTTAAATACCACCCTTTCCTCAAGGTGGGGTACGTGGTTCTCCAGCCTCCCCCTTTTCTCCTCACAGCAACCCTGTGAGGCTGAGAGGTATTGACCCCAAGAGGCTATGATGGCCCCAGGGATACCCAGTGAGCTCTGTGGTTTAAGGAGGTCTCAAACCCTGGCCTCTGAGGTCCTGGCCCAGTGCTCTAACCATGACTCATGCCTTCATGAATCAAGACTTCCCCTTCCACGCTTTATCAGTTGTTTTATCTCTCCAACAACCCAAAAAAAACCAACAACAGTGTTTATTTTGTCGCCGTGGGAACCTTGGCATCAGGGTGACGGAGAGGATATTGTCAATATCCCCTTGGCTTTCTTCCTCTTTTTATTCTGTTTTGGCGAAGCCAGTTGCTATTTGTGTGGCAGACATGGGGGGGGGGGGGAGGATGGGAGAGAGAAGGAACCCTTGCCCTGAGATCTTCTGAGGAAGACTAGTGCTTATTAAGAAGAGAGGAAAGCAAGAAAGAAGCCGCAAGCTAAAACCAAAAAATAATAATTATTTTTTGAAAAAAAATGATATTTATTAAAATTTCAAGAATTACAAAAAGAAAAAATGAACATACCATGTTAAACGAAAACCAAGCAACACACCACAATATATAAAATAAAAAAGGAAAAAAAACAGAAAAATAAAACCCATTAAAAAAGAACAAAATTAGGGGGGGAAAGCATCAAATCACCTTTCTGTTCTTTCATTAGCTTATTTCCTTGACCTCCTCACACCTCCCTTTTTTGTATTCTAGGTCAATTGTCTGTTTCAGCAAATCCTTTCCCTCTTTTAAAATTTTTGTCCTGTAAATTGTCTTAATATAATGTAATTTTACTTTTCCTCCTTTCACCAATTAACAGTCAGTTATTCCCAAATCCTTTATATCCTTCCTGCTAAAATCATATAATATTATTCCAACATCCTTCTAACAAATATTAATTTTACAATGTTTCTGTAAATAGTCTTTAAATTTCCTCCAGTCTTCCTCCACCAACTCTTCTCCCTGGTCTCGGATTCTGCCAGTCATTTCCGCCAAAAAATAATAATAAACGCTGCTTGCGTCATTTTCCTTCTCTGTGCTTGGATACGTCAGGTGTCTCCCCAAGGCAGGCTTCAACAAGATGGAGAAGGCCTCTGGATCCCAGCTCTTCATGCATTCCTTGCCCTTTGCCATCAGTCCCAGCTAGCATGGCCCATGGGCAAAGGATGATGGGAGAGGTAGTCCGGCAACATCTGGAAGGCCACAAGTCATCGTCCTCCCACCACATGGAGACCTCATCTGCACTATACGGAGAAAGCAGTTGTTGTTGGCATGCATCTGTCTCGAGAGACAATGGAGTGCACTTCCGGGGGTGAAGTCAAACTGCTATCTTAGCAGCCCCAAAGTGACCTCCCTGGGGTGCAAGCCTAGGCAGTGTGTATGGGGATCCTGGGCTGCCCAGACAACAAGACCCTTCTCAGCCTTGCTGAGGTGGTCCAAAGGAAAGAAAAGGAAAGCAAGAAGAAGGAGAAGGAGAAGAAAAAGAAGAGGAGGAGGAGGAGTTTGGATTTGATATCCCGCTTTATCACTACCCGAAGGAGTCTCAAAGCGGCTAACCTTCTCCTTTCCCTTCCTCCCCCACAACAAACACTCTGTGAGGTGAGTGGGGCTGAGAGACTTCAGAGAAGTGTGACTGGCCCAAGGTCACCCAGCAGCTGCATGTGGAGGAGCGGGGAAGCGAACCCGGTTCACCAGATTACGAGTCTACCACTCTTAACCACTACACCACACTGATGTTTGGCACCAGCTTGGCTGTAGGAGTTGCTGGAAGGAGGCGTACAAGGCGCCACCCAACCGTCTTCAAGACTCCATTCCGTATTGTGTAGGGTTTGCTCTTCAGACTTGTCTTCTCTCAAATATATCCCACAAGGCACCAGAGATTTAGGATCAGAGTTTTGCTTCTCTTAGATGGGCTACCAGCCCCTCACTCCCCTCTACAGCACTTGCAGGAACGGCTTTCTTGACCGTTGGACCCACTCTTGGTCTTGTCCGCTCAATCCACCAGAGACTGTCTTCTCATGCAGGGCAAGTCCCTAACTCGCCAAGGGTTTGAGACCCATCGGCTACCCTCATCTGGCTTAGTTGGCCAGTCGAAGCCTTTCCCAGGGTGTGAAAGCAGTATCATGCCATTTTAAACAGTCTTGGCTTCCTCCCCAGAAAAGACTCCTGAGAAGTGTAGTTCATTAAGAGTGCCAAGAGGTGTTAGGAGACCTGTTCCCCTCACAGAGCTACAATTCCCAGAGAACTGAGAAGAGGAATTGACAATTCCTGGTGTTCCCTGGGAAGAGGAATAGACCATTAAACCACTCCTAGAATTGTAGATCTGTGCAAGGAACAGGGGTCTTCTAACAACTCTCAGCACCCTTAGAAAAACTACACTTCCCATGATTCTTTGGGGGAAGCAATGACTAAAATGGTTCAATACTGCTTTAAATGTACAGTGGTACCTTGGGATGCGAATGGGATATGTTCCGGAGCCTTGTTCACATCCTGAGTAGAACGTAAGACGCGACCGAGTCTGTGCAGGTCACGTTTTGCTGCTTCTGCGCATGCGCGTGACATCACTTTGAGCATCTGCGCATGCACAAGTGGTGGAACCCAGAAGTAACGGACTTCGTTACTTCCGGGTTGCCGCGGAGCGTAACTTGAAAACGCTCAACCTGAAGCACATTCAACCCGAGGTATGACTGTATAGTGAGGATGAGTTCAGGGGAAGGGCGGGGGTGGAAGGCTAAGAATGAATAAAGCATGCTCCAAGTTGTGGAGTTGTTGAAGCTCAAATGAATATGGGAGAAGGGATTTAGCCGCTGGGGCAGGAGGGACGTTGAAGCCCTGAGAGGCACCTTCCTGCTGCTAGGAAACGTGGGTAACAAGGAGCCGTTTCCTTCGATCTATCCAGGTTAGGGTGGGGCAGGAGTTTTCCTTAATGAGAACTCCTTGATGAGTGTCTCCTTAATGAGCTTGGGAAACCCCAAGGAATGAAGAAATAAAATATTTCAAGGAACTCTGCCAACATGGGAAGGAGGGTTAGGCCTTCTCTGCCTGCCACCGGGGGCAGACTCTGGTCTTCCAAATTTCAGCGGCACCCTGTGCAAGGCCAACATTTAGTGCCCCCTGCCTTTTGCCTTCTATTCTCCTCAATTCACTGCATCATAGAAGAAGAAGAAGAGAAGAAGCATTTGGATTTGATATCCCTCTTTATCACTACCCTAAGGAGTCTCAAAGCAGCTCACAATCTCCTTTCCCTTCCTCCCCCACAACAAACACTCTGTGGGGTGAGTGGGGCTGAGAGACTTCAGAGAAGTGTGACTGGCCCAAGGTCACCCAGCAGCTGCATGTGGAGGAGCGGGGAAGCGAACCCGGTTCACCAGATTACGAGTCCACTGCTCTTAACCACTACACCACACTGGCTCTCCCCTCTGCTCAGCACCCAGTGCAAGTTTCAGGGGCTGGACAGAGGAGGAGGAGTGGTGGAGACCACCTCCCAAACCTGACCCTTCCAGGGAGGAGGAAGAGGAAGACATTATAGATTTACAACAGGGGTTTGAGGGAGGTCACAGCTCAGAGGCAGATGAGAGGGAAAGCTAGGAAATAATGGGAGAGGAGGAGCAGGCAGAGCCAGAGCAACATCTGGCTGACACGTTGTCACTAGAAAGCATTCCAGACCCTCCATCTCCCAGAACCCGGCGGGCCTTAAAAGTAGGAGAGCAAAGAGCTCAAAGGCAGAGGGTACTTAGCAGCATCCGTAGAGATGATGACGAATGAGGAAGTGGGAGAGACGGGGATGGAGATTCACCCGGGACAACAAAAAAACACAATGGAGTGAAAGGAGGAGCTACCCAGAGGACTGTGTCTTAAAAAAAACTAATGGAAAACAACATGGAATAAACATTTTGCCACTTGCAGGTTAACAGATATATGGACTTTGTTAAATAAGATAGTGAGTCATACACCAGTGGCTGATGGACAAAATAAGAATGGTTAAGATCGGAATGATGAAAGTGGAAAACAACAAGGAAGAAAAGCAGAAGACTAATGAAGGATATTATCTCTCAGTATCCAGAACATGGGAAGCCCCCTTCTGGTGTTTGTTTTGGTGGGTTTTTTTGTTTTTTAATTTGGAGTGTTCAATTGACTGTACTGTTTGTACAGTGGTACCTCGGGTTAAGAACTTAATTCATTCTGGAGGTCCGTTCTTAACCTGAAACTGTTCTTAACCTGAGGTACCACTTTAGCTAATGGGGCCTCCCGCTACTGCAACGCTGCCAGAGCACGATTTCTGTTCTCATCCTGAGGTAAAGTTCTTAACCTGAGGTACTATTTCTGGGTTAGTGGAGTCTGTAACCTGAAGCTTCTGTAACCTGAGGTACCACTGTATTTAGATTTGGTATGATTGGAATTGATTTTTCATTAATCGTTAATTCATTCATTTCATTCATTTTAATTGAAAATGAATAAAAATTATGTGTGGTTTTTTGGTGTGTTTTTTAAAGAAAGCTCTTGGATGAGAATATCTGAGAAGTCCTGATTGATCCAGCCAGTGTCCCGTCTTCTATCAGCATCCTGCTTTCCCAGTGGCCCACCAGATACCCGTGGGAAGCCCACAAGCAAGACCTGAGTGCAAATCGTGCTTGCCCCATTTGCAATTCCGACCAACTGATCTCCAGAGGCGCTTCCTGCCTCTGACAGTGAAGGCAGAACAAAGCCTTTGTTTTGTTTCATTTCACATTTCATTTGCAATCCGCCTTTCAATATTACCAAATGGGGTGGTTTGCAACAAAATAGTCAGGAAAGATCAAACACATAATAACAATCTGATCCAGTACAAAAAAATGTCATGATAACTTTGACATAAACAACTTATATCAAATAAAGCAATATTCAATAATCCATTAGAATATAATAGTAAACAGTAAAATTAAAGACCAGCAAATAATAATTAAACAGTTTGCACTTAGCAGTTGCAATAAAGAATTACTGAACTATAATCAATAAAAACAAATCGCAATGCATAAAATAGCACAAAATGATGTAAAAGGGTCAAATTGAAGAACAAGGACACACAGCTTATAATTGTATTTTATTTTTTAATATCCCTGAACTCCCCTTCTCTATTCCCAGCTGCTTCTCCTGTTCTCAAAGTCATGGTCTGGGAAAGGCTCCCAGGGCTGGAGAGAGGAGCAAGGCAGGTGGGAAAAGCCATTGGTGGCCAGCACAAAGTCTCCCTCTCCTCCCCTTGTGGTTAACAGCTGCTGATAGCCCCATCCTCCATCAATTTGCCTAAGCCTCTTTGAAAGCCATTCAAGCTGTTGGCCATTGCTCTATTGGGGATTCACTCCCGGTTGGGGCAGGGAGAGATGGGTCAGGATGACCCCAGATGCTGCCTGCGTGAGTCACTGCACAGGGCTGGATTCCTTGGAATTCAGAGACTCGCTCCAAGCAGTAACTCATGCAGAGTCTCAAGGGGGTGAGTAAGTCTTACCTTTTCAAGATTACAAAAAGTTTAGGGGTCAAGACAGAACACTGTGCCTACTATCTTCGATGACTGAGGTGGCAGAAGTTTGTGACTTGGCAATCTGAAGTTTCAGGAAAAAACGTCTGTGATTCATTCTGAAAAATTGAGTGTGAAAAACAGAGAGAGATGCATCATTTTCCAATTTCCACAGTTTTGTCTGAAGAACTTGTTGTACTAGTTACTTGATATTTCAACATTCCCAGGACAAATGTATGAATTGGTCTCTTTCTCATGGAGATGCCTAGTATGCTGTTTGTACAATTTCCAGAAGCTCATTTGCGGACAGTTTGTGTTTTCGACATCCTTCACGGACACCAGTTACCAAAATGGCTGCATTTGGACACCATTAGGGATGAAGGAGGAACTTGATTTGCAGTGGGAGGTGAGCCTAGCGAACTCACATTTCCTGAAACAATACATGAACTGAAACCTTGCTACCTTTCAAAATTCGCACTTGTCTGAAATTTGCACTGCATCTGTCCAGTTGCGTAATTTGTACGCAAATGCATATAATGGGATAAAGTGTGTGTAGAAATGTATATGTTGGTGGAAAAAATAACCTGCAAGAATGTGTTATGTTAAGGACACTTGCTTTGTAAAAATGCGGACATGAGGCACAATGGTGTAAAATATGTATATTGGGAGTAATTCACACCGAAATGCTGGTGAATTTCCATGAGGCAAATATTTTTTGCAACCTTGGTGTGGAAATGTGTAGAAGTGAACGAGAATGGAAAAATAAAAACCCTGAGAGAAACTGAAGCTGACAGATTCATGAGTCCCTAGATGTCATGAAAACAGTTTTCAGCAGAAGCGGGGAATCTCAGACCTAGAGCCGGAATGTGGCCCTTGTTGCTCCTCTATCTGGCCCCCGGGTGGAAGTGTGGAACCCTATCATAGGAAGGCAAGAGTCTTGTTATTCTCCCACCCACTTTCCCCTCTGACCCAGCACTGGCATGGTGTCCGTGAGGGGATTCAGCCCATGGGGCTGAAACTTGTTCCTCATCCTTGGTTAATCCTGACAGGAGGTAGCTTATAGTCTTCCCCACAGCTCACATTTCTCCCTTCTCTTCCCTCACCTCTTTGGCGCAGCCGGGATTCCACATTCAATTTGACCACAGTTTAGCGTTACCTTTGAACCCTAAACTCTGGCTGATAGTTACTTGTAGCCGAGTGAAACAAGCCAGCTTTATCAAACATGGTTTGACATCCAACTTTCCCCCTCAACCATAAATAAGATTAACCACAGTTTGTCAGCTTCAGGCTACGCCAACAGCTGCAGTTCATCCGAAACAGAAGTGAAAAGTCCCCAAGCTCCTCTCACAGTTCTGTCCAAGGAGCTTGTGCAGCATGGGACCACGCAAGGCCTGTTTCTTGTCCAAAGACAGTGTGTGTGGTGCAAGGCAGGAAGAGAACTTTAGGTCAAAGCCAGAGAATGTGGGAAATCTGGTTTCGTGTAGTTCTGGAAAGAGGGGCTGACTGTTAAGCCGCTCTGGAAATTGAAGCTCTGTGAGGAGAGTTCTCCTAACAACTGTCAGCACCCTTAACAAACTACAGCTCCCAGGATTCTTTGGGGCAAGCCATGGTCGTTCAAGTGGTTGTTGGCATCCGTCAGTCTCGAGAGAGAATGGAGTGCGCCTCCGGGGGTGAAGCCAAACCACTGGAGAATCGCAGCGCCTGCTGTGGCCACAGAGACCGGTAACTCATAATGGCTGCCTCCTGTGTTGTTTTTGCTGTGTTTACAGCACAGAAGTGACCTCCCCAGGGTGCAAGCCTGGGCAGTGGGTATGGAGGTCTTGGGCTGCCCAGATGACAAGACCCCCCTTCCTTCTTGGCCTGGCTGGTGTGGTCCAAAGGAAAGCAGAGCAAGATGTTTGGCACCAGCTTGGCTGCAGGAGTTGCTGGAAGGAGGTGTACAAGGCACCCACCCACCCACCCAACCGTCTTAGGGACTCCACTCTGGATTTGTGTAGGAGTTACTCCTGAGCCTTTTATTCTCCCCAATAAGTGCTTTAAAGGCACAATGGGGTTGTGACCTTGGTTGAGTCAAGGCCCTGCAGGCTAAACCTCCTTTAATGTCTTGATGCAATCAGCATAAATGCTGGAGATTTCCTTACTGTTGCGTTGAACTGGAGATATGCAAAAAGGTCCTGTTTATTTCCCCCAATAAAACCTTCACTCACCTTGATCTTGGAAATGAGCCCGGGGAGCAGCAGCAGAGTCGCCACCCTGAATTCTGTTTAAAGGTAAAGGTAAAGAGACCTCTGACCATTAGGTCCAATCGTGACCGACTCTGGGGTTGCGGCGCTCATCTCGCTTTATTGGCCGAGGGAGCTAGCGTGCAGCTTCCGGGTCATGTGGCCAGCATGACTAAGCCGCTTCTGGCGAACCAGACCAGTGCACGGAAATGCCGTTTACCTTCCTGCCGAAGGTAATTTACTTACCTATTTATCTACTTGCACTTTGACGTGCTTTCGAACTGCTAGGTTGGCAGGAGCAGGGACCGAGCAACAGGAGCTCACCCCATCGCTGGGATTCAAACCGCCAACCTTCTGATCGGCAAGTCCTAGGCCCTGTGGTTTAACACAGCGCCACCCACATCCCGAATTCTGTTTGCTTGAGCCTTTTTTTCTGGTCCACCACCTCCTCTTGAAAAGCAACTCTACATAACTGTTTTAGCAAGGAAAGTTTATGCTGCTTTTGGAATTTGCTTTGGTTCTTCAGTGTTCTTGCAAGGAAGGCATTAGAGCAGTTACAGTTTGTTAAAACGGGGGTGGGTGGGTGGGTGCAAATTTTGAAACCATATGATGAATAGGGACAGAAGAAAAATTCAATGTGGCGCACGTTCAAAGCCAAATCTATCAAATCCACACTTCCCGAAATACCACAAGAACCGGAACACAACCATTCTCCAAAATCTGCACTGACCCGAATTTTGTGATACAGTTCTCCAAACAAAATGTGTCTATTAGGGGAAAGATGAGGATGTTAGTGAATAGAACATGCATAAATGCACAGTATGCACCCCCAAGAAATGTGTTTATCAGGGGAAACACACTCTAAAATATGCTGGTGGGTTTTCATGAGGATTAAAAAATATATTTTGCAAAATTGCTGGAAAATGTGGAGAACTGAAGCTTGAAAAATGCGAGGAAACCAAAAGTTGATAGATTCTCCCATCCCTAATAAGCCACAGAAGTGAATCTCGTTTCTGGAAATTCACCACATTTGATTCACAGTCAGAGCAAGCAAAACTATTCCTTGAAGCATGGAAATGTGTTTAGAAGAGGCAGGAGTCTTTTTGAAGTATACCTTCTCAGTCTTCCTTCCCTGCAATAAAGCCAATATCCAAGTGCATTAGAAAATGGACTTCAAAGTCTGTTGAAGGGGATCTGATTCTAAGATTTCTTCCTGAGATCCACTGCTGGTCAGAGTAGAGCACAGAGACCCAGAATCTGTGTCACTCTGGGTGGTTGTTGGATCCCAACTCCCATCCCCCCTGACCATTGGCCACGCAGACTGGGGCTGATGGGAGCTGGAGTCAAAATATGCAGGCTAGCCGGTGTCACCAATATAGAAAGCGACAGGGTAGTGTTCTGACCTGAGATAAGGCAGCCTGAACTACCCCACAGGGATGTTGTGTTGATACGATGGGGGTCACGTCCATCTGTCCTGAGCTCCGTGAAAAACCTGTGAAATCAAAAAACTCCTATCCATTTGTTGCAGGTTTTGGCTTTGCTTATCAGCCTCCTTCCGCTGTATTACACCTACATCTGTTATCAGCTCGAATCTGACTCCTCTGGCTTTTCCTGAGAAAAGAGTTTTGTTTGTTACTGGTGATAAGGGAGGCACATTCTGAGCTGGCCAAGTTACTGGGAAAAAGAGGATGCTGTTTGCTTAGATTTCCTGTCTACTGCTGAACAAGTGCGGCTAGTTCTGGGGCAGCTGTTAGAGCTTGGAGTGATTCTGCCGTTCTCTGTTGTGTGCGTGTCCTGAGATCAACTCATTTCTGAAGGCAGAGGCCACTAGAGGGGGGAGCAATTTCTACTCCTGATGGGTTACTTTTTAACCCATTACCCATTAACCCATTACACACCATACCATTAAAGCACATTCCCTTCTTTCAAAAAAGTTAAAGACTTATATTACAGACTTATACTTTGGCATGAAATTTGGACTGTTTGGTCGTACTATAATTTGGAATGGTTTTAATGTGGTTTAATTTGGACTGTTAAAATGGAAAATTTAATAAATATTATTATTTCAAAAAGAAAAGAAGAAGAAGGATCCTAGGAACTATAGTTTGTCCCTCAGCAAGGATGGAAAGATTTGTCCATTTTTGTTCTCTCAATATCTCATTTTCCCAACATTGAATTTGGTTCTCTGCATACTGTAGCGCTATGTAAATTGTTTGGTTTTTTTTAAAAAAAAAAAATCTGCATGAAAATTCATCAGCATTTTTAGTGTGAATTTCTCCGAAAATAACACTTTTAGATGCAGCTTTGACTAAACCACAATTATTATTATTTTTGCAATTTCCACAAATGTTTTCATTTTTATGCACACTGTCTCCTAAAATATGCATTTTTTTGCAAGTGTTGCTTATGCGGGCAACCGCTTTGCAAAATCCAGGCAGGTGTGAACTTCGAAGGATAGCTGTGTTTCAGTTTGCTTATTTGTTTCGCAAGATCTATATACCACTTGATTGAAATGAAACCTCAGAGAGGTTTACAAAAAAAAAGGGGGGACTATAAAATTATCAGTATGTTAAGTGGAAAGTACAGCTTTGATAGATTTGGTTTTAAATGCACCCTGAAATGGATTTCTCACTCATCCCTGCTTCTCACAGCGCTACAGTTCTTAGCACCCTTAAACCACAGCTCCTGGGATTCAGGGTGTCTCTCTGTACGTGCAGATGTACTTTCAATTAATGGTGACAAATCTATCCATTCTGGCTTCTCATTTTTTCCAACCTGCATCAATTTGCAATTTCTTTCTTTCTTTATTTAAATTCCTTAGGAAAATTTTGTCGGCTTTCTTAGGCACATTTCTCCTAATATACATACGAACATTTTTGCACGTGGCACTTTTCTGATAAGCTGCATGTACACTGTCAGGGAACTGCCATCAGCTCAGAGGCCAGAGGTGGAAGGGCAGCTGGATTACAGAGAGCCTCCAAAGATCATGGGAAGCAGCACTTCCTCTAGTGGGGAAGAGCTACAGGGCTCGGAGGATACAAGAAAGAGCCAGGACACCGTGCCTGAGCAAAGCGGGGGGGGGGGAGGGAGGTCCCCCTTTACCCAAGCCTTCCCTGCGCAGTAGGTTTTCACGCAGAGAGGGGAGGCGTCAGCTGGGGGTCAAGAGACTACTTTGCTGGGGAAGTTTAAGGACCGCCCACTCTCAGATTCTGCTAGTGACTGAGCAAGACATGGAATTGAGGCGTTCTGCACTGTAAATGTTTTGCACCAAGAATAAAGCCTTTGAAAAGACCAGTGAGGGATTTTGCCTGTTCGCTCTCGAGCAACCAAGCCGATAGGCATAACATATACCATTTTGTTTATCATTTGCCTTTTCCTGCTGACAGCCTCTTCTGGAGTAACAATATGGGAGCCAGTTGTATACCATCTAGAATCATAGAATTGTAGAGTTGAAAGGTATCCCCAGAGTTCTCTAGTCCAGTGCAGGAATCTCAGCTAAAACATCCATGCCAGATGCCCACCCAATTGTTGTAAGAATTCTAAGGTCTCAAATATAGAATAAATGTTCATAAATGCACAAGGTAAACACGCATGTCTAAACCACATGACTCTCGCCAAAGAACCTCAAATATTTCTCTGCAGTAGGAGAAAAGAAATGGGGGGAGCTTCCCAATTGTCTTTTCACTTGCAAACCCAGTTAATAAAATGGCCTGAAATGTAGGGGCTTACACCTCCCTGCAAATCCAGTCTGGCAAGTATCG